>NC_086318.1:286888991-288088991 GCF_036172605.1 Pelobates fuscus | reverse complement strand
TGGGAGACCAACTAGGAACCTCAGGTGCCGTAAGCTTTTGTTTATTTCTTTTTTGCATTATGATGTCATAATCAGACCACTTTTTTCCCTATCCAGAAGCATCTTGTCTTTTGTCGCAACCAGAGTTTGATATTCTACCAACATTAACGAGATCGTTTTGGCTTAATTTCACTTACGGCCATACTAGTCTGAAAATGCCTGATCTCGTCAGATCTCGGAAGCTATCCAGACTTGGGCCTGGTTAGTACTTGTATAGGAGACCAACTAGGAATCTCAGGTGCCGTATGCTTGTGTTTATTTCTTTTTTGCATTATGATGTCATAATCAGACCACTTTTTTCCCTATGTGAGACCAACTAGGAACCTCAGGTGCCGTAAGCTTTTGTTTATTTCTTTTTTGCATTATGATGTCATAATCAGACCACTTTTTTCCCTATCCAGAAGCGTCTTGTCTTTTGTCGCAACCAGAGTTTGATATTCTACCAACATTAGCGAGATCGCATTCTCTTAATTTCATTTACGGCCATTCCAGTCTGAAAATGCCTGATCTCGTCAGATCTCGGATGCCATCCAGACTCGGGCCTGGTTAGTACTTGTATGGGAGACCAACTAGGAACCTCAGGTGCTGTAAGCTTTTGTTTATTTCTTTTTTGCATTATGATGTCATAATCAGACCACTTTTTTCCCTATCCAGAAGCGTCTTGTCTTTTGTCGCAACCAGAGTTTGATATTCTACCAACATTAGCGAGATCGCATTCTCTCAATTTCATTTACGGCCATACCAGTCTGAAAATGCCTGATCTCGTCAGATCTCGGAAGCCATCCAGACTCGGGCCTGGTTAGTACTTGTATGGGAGACCAACTAGGAACCTCAGGTGCCGTAAGCTTTTGTTTATTTCTTTTTTGCATTATGATGTCATAATCAGACCACTTTTTTCACTATCCAGAAGAGTCTTGTCTTTTGTCGCAAGCAGAGTTTGATATTCTACCAACATTAGCGAGATCGCATTCTCTTAATTTCACTTACGGCTATACCAGTCTGAAAATGCCTGATCTCGTCAGATCTCGGAAGCAATTCAGACTCGGGCCTGGTTAGTACTTGTATGGGAAACCAACTAAGAACCTCAGTTGCCGTAAGCTTTTGTTTATTTCTTTTTTGCATTATGATGTCATAATCAGACCACTTTTTTCCCTATCCAGAAGCATCTTGTCTTTTGTCGCAACAAGAGTTTGATATTCTACCAACATTAGCGAGATCGCATTCTCTTAATTTCACTTACGGCCATACCAGTCTGAAAATGCCTGATCTCGTCAGATCTCAGAAGCCATCCAGACTCGGGCCTGGTTAGTACTTGTATGGGAGACCAACTAGGAACCTCAGGTGCCGTAAGCTTTTGTTTATTTCTTTTTTGAATTATGATGTCATAATCAGACCACTTTTTTCCCTATGGGAGACCAACTAGGAACCTCAGGTGCCGTAAGCTTTTGTTTATTTCTTTTTTGCATTTTGATGTCATAATTAGACCACTTTTTTCCCTATACAGAAGCGTCTTGTCTTTTGTCGCAACCAGAGTTTGATATTCTACCAACATTAGCGAGAACGCATTCTCTTAATTTCACTTAAGGCCATACCAGTCTGAAAATGCCTGATCTCGTCAGATCTCGGAAGCCATCCAGACTCGGGCCTGGTTAGTACTTGTATGGGAGACCAACTAGGAACCTCAGGTGCCGTAAGCTTTTGTTTATTTCTTTTTTGCATTATGATGTCATAATCAGACCACTTTTTTCCCTATGGGAGACCAACTAGGAACCTCAGGTGCCGTAAGCTTTTGTTTATTTCTTTTTTGCATTATGATATCATAATCAGACCACTTTTTTCCCTATCCAGAAGCGTCTTGTCTTTTGTCGCAACCAGAGTTTGATATTCTACCAACATTAGCGAGAACGTATTCTCTTAATTTCACTTAAGGCCATACCAGTCTAAAAATGCCTGATCTCGTCAGATCTCGGAAGCCATCCAGACTCGGGCCTGGTTAGTACTTGTATGGGAGACCAACTAGGAACCTCAGCTGCCGTAAGCTTTTGTTTATTTCTTTTTTGCATTATGATGTCATAATCAGACCACTTTTTTCCCTATGGGAGACCAACTAGGAACCTCAGGTGCCGTAAGCTTTTGTTTATTTATTTTTTGCATTATGATGTCATAATCAGACCACTTTTTTCCCTATCCAGAAGCGTCTTGTCTTTTGTCGCAACCAGAGTTTGATATTCTACCAACATTAGCGAGATCGCATTCTCTTAATTTCACTTACGGCCATACCAGTCTGAAAATGCCTGATCTCGTCAGATCTCGGAAGCCATCCAGACTCGGGCCTGGTTAGTACTTGTATGGGAGACCAACTAGGAACCTCAGGTGCCGTAAGCTTTTGTTTATTTCTTTTTTGCATTATGATGTCATAATCAGACCACTTTTTTCCCTATCCAGAAGCGTCTTGTCTTTTGTCGCAACCAGAGTTTGATATTCTACCAACATTAGCGAGATCGCATTCTCTTAATTTCACTTACGGCCATACCAGTCTGAAAATGTCAGATCTCGGAAGCCATCCAGACTTGGGCCTGGTTAGTACTTGTATGGGAGACCAACTAGGAACCTCAGGTGCCGTAAGCTTTTGTTTATTTCTTTTTTGCATTATGATGTCATAATCAGACCACTTTTTTCCCTATGGGAGACCAACTAGGAACCTCAGGTGCCGTAAGCTTTTGTTTATTTCTGTTTTGCATTATGATGTCATAATCAGACCACTTTTTTCCCTATCCAGAAGCGTCTTGTCTTTTGTCGCAACCAGAGTTTGATATTCTACCAACATTAGCGAGATCGCATTCTCTTAATTTCCCTTACGGCCATACCAGTCTGAAAATGCCTGATCTCGTCAGATCTCGGAAGCCATCCATACTCGGGCCTGGTTAGTACTTGTATGGGAGACCAACTAGGAACCTCAGGTGCCTTAAGCTTTTGTTTATTTCTTTTTTGCATTATGATGTCATAATCAGACCACTTTTTTCCCTATGGGAGACCAACTAGGAACCTCAGGTGCCGTAAGCTTTTGTTTATTTCTTTTTTGCATTATGATGTCATAATCAGACCACTTTTTTCCCTATCCAGAAGCGTCTTGTCTTTTGTCGCAACCAGAGTTTGATATTCTACCAACATTAGCGAGATCGCATTCTCTTAATTTCTCTTACGGCCATACCAGTCTGAAAATGCCTGATCTTGTCAGATCTCGGAAGCCATCCAGACTCGGGCCTGGTTAGTACTTGTATGGGAGACCAACTAGGAACCTCAGGTGCCGTAAGCTTTTGTTTATTTCTTTTTTGCATTATGATGTCATAATAAGACCACTTTTTTCCCTATCCAGAAGCGTCTTGTCTTTTGTCGCAACCAGAGTTTGATAATCTACCAACATTAGCGAGATCGCATTCTCTTAATTTCACTTATGGCCATACCAGTCTGAAAATGCCTGATCTCGTCAGATCTCGGAAACCATCCAGACTCGGGTCTGGTTAGTACTTGTATGGGAGACCAACTAGGAACCTCAGGTGCAGTAAGCTTTTGTTTATTTCTTTTTTGCATTATGATGTCATAATCAGACCACTTTTTTCCCTATCCAGAAGCGTCTTGTCTTTTGTCGCAACCAGAGTTTGATATTCTACCAACATTAGCGAGATCGCATTCTCTTAATTTCAATTACGGCCATACCAGTCTGAAAATGCCTGATCTCGTCAGATCTCGGAAGCCATCCAGACTTGGGCCTGGTTAGTACTTGTATGGGAGACGAACTAGGAACCTCAGGTGCCGTAAGCTTTTGTTTATTTCTTTTTTGCATTATGATGTCATAATCAGACCACTTTTTTCCCTATCCAGAAGCGTCTTGTCTTTTGTCGCAACCAGAGTTTGATATTCTACCAACATTAGCGAGATCGCATTCTCTTAATTTCACTTACGGCAATACCAGTCTGAAAATGCCTGATCTCATCAGATCTCGGAAGCCATCCAGACTCTGGCCTGGTTAGTACTTGTATGGGAGACCAACTAGGAACCTCAGGTGCCGTAAGCTTTTGTTTATTTCTTGTTTGCATTATGATGTCATAATCAGACCACTTTTTTCCCTATGGGAGACCAACTAGGAACCTCAGGTGCCGTAAGCTTTTGTTTATTTCTTTTTTGCATTATGATGTCATAATCAGACCACTTTTTTCCCTATCCAGAAGCGTCTTGTCTTTTGTCGCAACCAGAGTTTGTTATTCTACCAACATTAGCGAGATCACATATTCTTAATTTCCCTTACGGACATACCAGTCTGAAAATGCCTGATCTCGTCAGATCTAGGAAGCCATCCAGACTCGGACCTGGTTAGTACTTGTATGGGAGACCAACTAGGAACCTCAGGTGCCGTAAGCTATTGTTTATTTCTTTTTTGCATTATGATGTCATAATCAGACCACTTTTTTCCCTATGGGAGACCAACTAGGAACCTCAGGTGCCGTAAGCTTTTGTTTATTTCTTTTTTGCATTATGATGTCATAATCAGACCACTTTTTTCCCTATGGGAGACCAACTAGGAACCTCAGGTGCCGTAAGCTTTTGTTTATTTCTTTTTTGCATTATGATGTCATAATCAGACCACTTTTTTCCCTATCCAGAAGCGTCTTGTCTTTTGTCGCAACCAGAGTTTGATATTCTACCAACATTAGCGAGAACGTATTCTCTTAATTTCACTTAAGGCCATACCAGTCTGAAAATGCCTGATCTCGTCAGATCTTGGAAGCCATCCAGACTCGGGCCTGGTTAGTACTTGTATGGGAGACCAACTAGGAACCTCAGGTGCCGTAAGCTTTTGTTTATTTCATTTTTCGCATTATTATGTCATAATCAGACCACTTTTTTCCCTATCCAGAAGCGTCTTGTCTTTTGTCGCAACCAGAGTTTGATATTCTACCAACATTAGCCAGATCGCATTCTCTTAATTTCACTTACGGCCATACCAGTCTGAAAATGCCTGATCTCGTCAGATCTCGGAATCCATCCAGACTCGGGCCTGTTTAGTACTTGTATGGGAGACCAACTAGGAACCTCAGGTGCCGTAAGCTTTTGTTTATTTCTTTTTTGCATTATGATGTCATAATCAGACCACTTTTTTCCCTATCCAGAAGCGTCTTGTCTTTTGTCGCAATCAGAGTTTGATATTCTACCAACATTAGCGAGATCGCATTCTCTTAATTTCACTTACGGCCATACCAGTCTGAAAATGCCTGATCTCGTCAGATCTCAGAAGCCATCCAGACTCGGGCCTGGTTAGTACTTGTATGGGAGACCAACTAGGAACCTCAGGTGCCGTTAACTTTTGTTTATTTCTTTTTTGCATTATGATGTCATAATCAGACCACTTTTTTCCCTATCCAGAAGCGTCTTGTCTTTTGTCGCAACCAGAGTTTGATATTCTACCAACATTAGCGAGATCGCATTCTCTTAATTTCACTTACGTCCATACCAGTCTGAAAATGCCTGATCTCATCAGATCTCGGAAGCCATCCAGACTCGGGCCTGGTTAGTACTTGTATGGGAGACCAACTAGGAACCTCAGGTGCCGTAAGCTTTTGTTTATTTCTTTTTTGCATTATGATGTCATAATCAGACCACTTTTTTCCCTATGCAGAAGCGTCTTGTCTTTTGTCGCAACCAGAGTTTGATATTCTACCAACATTAGCGAGATCGCATTCTCTTAATTTCACTTACGGCCATACCAGTCTGAAAATGCCAGATCTCGGAAGCCATCCAGAATCGGGCCTGGTTAGTACTTGTATGGGAGACCAACTAGGAACCTCAGGTGCCGTACGCTTTTGTTTATTTCTTTTTTGCATTATGATGTCATAATCAGACCACTTTTTTCCCTATCCAGAAGCGTCTTGTCTTTTGTCGCAACCAGAGTTTTATATTCTACCAACATTAGCGAGATCCCATTCTCTTAATTTCACTTACGGCCGTACCAGTCTGAAAATGCCAGATCTCGGAAGCCATCCAGACTCGGGCCTGGTTAGTACTTGTATGGGACACCAACTAGGAACCTCAGGTGCCGTAAGCTTTTGTTTATTTCTTTTTTGCATTATGATGTCATAATCAGACCACTTTTTTCCCTATCCAGAAGCGTCTTGTCTTTTGTCGCAACCAGAGTTTGATATTCTACCAACATTAGCGAGATCGCATTCACTTAATTTCACTTATGGCCATACCAGTCTGAAAATGCCTGATCTCGTCAGATCTCGGAAGCCATCCAGACTCGGGCCTGGTTAGTACTTGTATGGGAGACCAACTAGGAACCTCAGGTGCCGTAAGCTTTTGTTTATTTCTTTTTTGCATTATGATGTCATAATCAGACCACTTTTTTCCCTATCCAGAAGCGTCTTGTCTTTTGTCGCAACCAGAGTTTGATATTCTACCAACATTAGCGAGATCGCATTCTCTTAATTTCACTTACGGCCATACCAGTCTGAAAATGCCAGATCTCGGAAGCCATCCAAACTCGGGCCTAGTTAGAACTTGTATGGAAGACCAACTAGGAACCTCAGTTGCCGCAAGCTTTTGTTTATTTCTTTTTTGCATTATGATGTCATAATCAGACCACTTTTTTCCCTATGGGAGACCAACTAGGAACCTCAGGTGCCGTAAGCTTTTGTTTATTTCTTTTTTGCATTATGATGTCATAATCAGACCACTTTTTTCCCAATCCAGAAGCGTCTTGTCTTTTGTCGCAACCAGAGTTTGATATTCTACCAACATTAGCGAGATCGCATTCTCTCAATTTCACTTACGGCCATACCAGTCTGAAAATGCCTGATCTCGTCAGATCTCGGAAGCTATCCAGACTCGGGCCTGGTTAGTACTTGTATGGGAGACCAACTAGGAACCTCAGGTGCCGTAAGCTTTTGTTTATTTCTTTTTTGCATTATGATGTCATAATCAGACCACTTTTTTCCCTATGGGAGACCAACTAGGAACCTCAGGTGCCGTAAGCTTTTGTTTATTTCTTTTTTGCATTATGATGTCATAATCAGACCACTTTTTTCCCAATCCAGAAGCGTCTTGTCTTTTGTCGCAACCAGAGTTTGATATTCTACCAACATTAGCGAGATCGCATTCTCTTAATTTCACTTACGGCCATACCAGTCTGAAAATGCCTGATCTCGTCAGATCTCGGAAGCCATCCAGACTCGGGCCTGGTTAGTACTTGTATGGGAGACCAACTAGGAACCTCAGGTGCCGTAAGCTTTTGTTTATTTCTTTTTTGCATTATGATGTCATAATCAGACCACTTTTTTCCCAATCCAGAAGCGTCTTGTCTTTTGTCGCAACCAGAGTTTGATATTCTACCAACATTAGCGAGATCGCATTCTCTTAATTTCACTTACGGCCATACCAGTCTGAAAATGCCTGATCTCGTCAGATCTCGGAAGCCATCCAGACTCGGGCCTGGTTAGTACTTGTATGGGAGACCAACTAGGAACCTCAGGTGCCGTAAGCTTTTGTTTATTTCTTTTTTGCATTATGATGTCATAATCAGACCACTTTTTTCCCTATCCAGAAGCGTCTTGTCTTTTGTCGCAACCAGAGTTTGATATTCTACCAACATTAGCGAGATCGCATTCTCTTAATTTCACTTACGGCCATACCAGTCTGAAAATGCCTGATCTCGTCAGATCTCGGAAGCCATCCAAACTCGGGCCTAGTTAGAACTTGTATGGAAGACCAACTAGGAACCTCAGTTGCCGCAAGCTTTTGTTTATTTCTTTTTTGCATTATGATGTCATAATCAGACCACTTTTTTCCCTATGGGAGACCAACTAGGAACCTCAGGTGCCGTAAGCTTTTGTTTATTTCTTTTTTGCATTATGATGTCATAATCAGACCACTTTTTTCCCTATCCAGAAGCGTCTTGTCTTTTGTCGCAACCAGAGTTTGATATTCTACCAACATTAGCGAGATCGCATTCTCTTAATTTCACTTACGGCCATACCAGTCTGAAAATGCCTGATCTCGTCAGATCTCGGAAGCCATCCAGACTCGGGCCTGGTTAGTACTTGTATGGGAGACCAACTAGGAACCTCAGGTGCCGTAAGCTTTTGTTTATTTCTTTTTTGCATTATGATGTCATAATCAGACCACTTTTTTCCCTATCCAGAAGCGTCTTGTCTTTTGTCGCAACCAGAGTTTGATATTCTACCAACATTAGCGAGATCGCATTCTCTTAATTTCATTTACGGCCATTCCAGTCTGAAAATGCCTGATCTCGTCAGATCTCGGATGCCATCCAGACTCGGGCCTGGTTAGTACTTGTATGGGAGACCAACTAGGAACCTCAGGTGCTGTAAGCTTTTGTTTATTTCTTTTTTGCATTATGATGTCATAATCAGACCACTTTTTTCCCTATCCAGAAGCGTCTTGTCTTTTGTCGCAACCAGAGTTTGATATTCTACCAACATTAGCGAGATCGCATTCTCTCAATTTCATTTACGGCCATACCAGTCTGAAAATGCCTGATCTCGTCAGATCTCGGAAGCCATCCAGACTCGGGCCTGGTTAGTACTTGTATGGGAGACCAACTAGGAACCTCAGGTGCCGTAAGCTTTTGTTTATTTCTTTTTTGCATTATGATGTCATAATCAGACCACTTTTTTCCCTATCCAGAAGCATCTTGTCTTTTGTCGCAACCAGAGTTTGATATTCTACCAACATTAGCGAGATCGCATTCTCTTAATTTCACTTACGGCCATACCAGTCTGAAAATGCCTGATCTCGTCAGATCTCGGAAGCCATTCAGACTCGGGCCTGGTTAGTACTTGTATGGGAAACCAACTAAGAACCTCAGTTGCCGTAAGCTTTTGTTTATTTCTTTTTTGCATTATGATGTCATAATCAGACCACTTTTTTCCCTATCCAGAAGCATCTTGTCTTTTGTCGCAACAAGAGTTTGATATTCTACCAACATTAGCGAGATCGCATTCTCTTAACTTCACTTACGGCCATACCAGTCTGAAAATGCCTGATCTCGTCAGATCTCAGAAGCTATCCAGACTCGGGCCTGGTTAGTACTTGTATGGGAGACCAACTAGGAACCTCAGGTGCCGTAAGCTTTTGTTTATTTCTTTTTTGAATTATGATGTCATAATCAGACCACTTTTTTCCCTATGGGAGATCAACTAGGAACCTCAGGTGCCGTAAGCTTTTGTTTATTTCTTTTTTGCATTATGATGTCATAATTAGACCACTTTTTTCCCTATACAGAAGCGTCTTGTCTTTTGTCGCAACCAGAGTTTGATATTCTACCAACATTAGCGAGAACGCATTCTCTTAATTTCACTTAAGGCCATACCAGTCTGAAAATGCCTGATCTCGTCAGATCTCGGAAGCCATCCAGACTCGGGCCTGGTTAGTACTTGTATGGGAGACCAACTAGGAACCTCAGGTGCCGTAAGCTTTTGTTTATTTCTTTTTTGCATTATGATGTCATAATCAGACCACTTTTTTCCCTATGGGAGACCAACTAGGAACCTCAGGTGCCGTAAGCTTTTGTTTATTTCTTTTTTGCATTATGATGTCATAATCAGACCACTTTTTTCCCTATCCAGAAGCGTCTTGTCTTTTGTCGCAACCAGAGTTTGATATTCTATCAACATTAGCCAGATCGCATTCTTTTAATTTCACTTACGGCCATACCAGTCTGAAAATGCCTGATCTCGTCAGATCTTGGAAGCCATCCAGACTTGGGCCTGGTTAGTACTTGTATGGGAGACCAACTAGGAACCTCAGGTGCCGTAAGCTTTTGTTTATTTCTTTTTTGCATTATGATGTCATAATCAGACCACTTTTTTCCCTATCCAGAAGCGTCTTGTCTTTTTCGCAACCAGAGTTTGATATTCTACCAACATTAGCGAGATCGCATTCTCTTAATTTCCCTTACGGCCATACCAGTCTGAAAATGCCTGATCTTGTCAGATCTCTGAAGCCATCCAGACTCGGGCCTGGTTAGTACTTGTATGGGAGACCAACTAGGAACCTCAGGTGCCGTAAGCTTTTGTTTATTTCTTTTTTGCATTATGATGTCATAATCAGACCACTTTTTTCCCTATCCAGAAGCGTCTTGTCTTTTTCGCAACCAGAGTTTGATATTCTACCAACATTAGCGAGATCGCATTCTCTTAATTTCCCTTACGGCCATACCAGTCTGAAAATGCCTGATCTCGTCAGATCTCTGAAGCCATCCAGACTCGGGCCTGGTTAGTACTTGTATGGGAGACCAACTAGGAACCTCAGGTGCCGTAAGCTTTTGTTTATTTCTTTTTTGCATTATGATGTCATAATCAGACCACTTTTTTCCCTATCCAGAAGCGTCTTGTCTTTTGTCGCAACCAGAGTTTGATATTCTACCAACATTAGCGAGATCGCATTCTATAAATTTCGCTTACGGCCATACCAGTCTGAAAATGCCTGATCTCGTCAGATCTCGGAAGCCATCCAGACTCGGGCCTGGTTAGTACTTGTATGGGAGACCAACTAGGAACCTCAGGTGCCGTAAGCTTTTG
The DNA here is from genome assembly GCF_036172605.1 of Pelobates fuscus. Classification (NCBI taxonomy): domain Eukaryota; kingdom Metazoa; phylum Chordata; class Amphibia; order Anura; family Pelobatidae; genus Pelobates; species Pelobates fuscus. The sequence continues at coordinate 288,078,357 of NC_086318.1, read as the reverse complement.
TTTATTTCTTTTTGGCATTATGATGTCATAATCAGACCACTGTTTTCCCTATGGGAGACCAACTAGGAACCTCAGGTGCCGTAAGCTTTTGTTTATTTCTTTTTTGCATTATGATGTCATAATCAGACCACTTTTTTCCCTATCCAGAAGCGTCTTGTCTTTTGTCGCAACCAGAGTTTGATATTCTACCAACATTAGCGAGATCGCATTCTCTTAATTTCACTTACGGCCATACCAGTCTGAAAATGCCAGATCTCGGAAGCCATCCAGAATCGGGCCTGGTTAGTACTTGTATGGGAGACCAACTAGGAACCTCAGGTGCCGTACGCTTTTGTTTATTTCTTTTTTGCATTATGATGTCATAATCAGACCACTTTTTTCCCTATCCAGAAGCGTCTTGTCTTTTGTCGCAACCAGAGTTTGATATTCTACCAACATTAGCGAGATCGCATTCTCTTAATTTCCCTTACGGCCATACCAGTCTGAAAATGCCTGATCTCGTCAGATCTCGGAAGCCATCCAGACTCGGGCCTGTTTAGTACTTGTATGGGAGACCAACTAGGAACCTCAGGTGCCGTAAGCTTTTGTTTATTTCTTTTTTGCATTATGATGTCATAATCAGACCACTTTTTTCCCTATCCAGAAGCGTCTTGTCTTTTGTCGCAACCAGAGTTTGATATTCTACCAACATTAGCGAGATCGCATTCTCTTAATTTCACTTACGGCCATACCAGTCTGAAAATGCCTGATCTCGTCAGATCTCGGAAGCCATCCAAACTCGGGCCTAGTTAGAACTTGTATGGAAGACCAACTAGGAACCTCAGTTGCCGCAAGCTTTTGTTTATTTCTTTTTTGCATTATGATGTCATAATCAGACCACTTTTTTCCCTATGGGAGACCAACTAGGAACCTCAGGTGCCGTAAGCTTTTGTTTATTTCTTTTTTGCATTATGATGTCATAATCAGACCACTTTTTTCCCAATCCAGAAGCGTCTTGTCTTTTGTCGCAACCAGAGTTTGATATTCTACCAACATTAGCGAGATCGTATTCTCTTAATTTCACTTACGGCCATACCAGTCTGAAAATGCCTGATCTCGTCAGATCTCGGAAGCCATCCAGACTCGGGCCTGGTTAGTACTTGTATGGGAGACCAACTAGGAACCTCAGGTGCCGTAAGCTTTTGTTTATTTCTTTTTTGGATTATGATGTCATAATTAGACCACTTTTTTCCCTATCCAGAAGCGTCTTGTCTTTTGTCGCAACCAGAGTTTGATATTCTACCAACATTAGCGAGATCGCATTCTCTTAATTTCACTTACGGCCATACCAGTCTGAAAATGCCTGATCTCGTCAGATCTCGGAAGCCATCCAGACTCGGGCCTGTTTAGTACTTGTATGGGAGACCAACTAGGAACCTCAGGTGCCGTAAGCTTTTGTTTATTTCTTTTTTGCATTATGATGTCATAATCAGACCACTTTTTTCCCTATCCAGAAGCGTCTTGTCTTTTGTCGCAACCAGAGTTTGATATTCTACCAACATTAGCGAGATCGTATTCTCTTAATTTCATTTACGGCCATTCCAGTCTGAAAATGCCTGATCTCGTCAGATCTCGGATGCCATCCAGACTCGGGCCTGGTTAGTACTTGTATGGGAGACCAACTAGGAACCTCAGGTGCTGTAAGATTTTGTTTATTTCTTTTTTGCATTATGATGTCATAATCAGACCACTTTTTTCCCTATCCAGAAGCGTCTTGTCTTTTGTCGCAACCAGAGTTTGATATTCTACCAACATTAGCGAGATCGCATTCTCTCAATTTCATTTACGGCCATACCAGTCTGAAAATGCCTGATCTCGTCAGATCTCGGAAGCCATCCAGACTCGGGCCTGGTTAGTACTTGTATGGGAGACCAACTAGGAACCTCAGGTGCCGTAAGCTTTTGTTTATTTCTTTTTTGCATTATGATGTCATAATCAGACCACTTTTTTCCCTATCCAGAAGCATCTTGTCTTTTGTCGCAACAAGAGTTTGATATTCTACCAACATTAGCGAGATCGCATTCTCTTAATTTCACTTATGGCCATACCAGTCTGAAAATGCCTGATCTCGTCAGATCTCAGAAGCCATCCAGACTCGGGCCTGGTTAGTACTTGTATGGGAGACCAACTAGGAACCTCAGGTGCCGTAAGCTTTTGTTTATTTCTTTTTTGAATTATGATGTCATAATCAGACCACTTTTTTCCCTATGGGAGACCAACTAGGAACCTCAGGTGCCGTAAGCTTTTGTTTATTTCTTTTTTGCATTATGATGTCATAATTAGACCACTTTTTTCCCTATACAGAAGCGTCTTGTCTTTTGTCGCAACCAGAGTTTGATATTCTACCAACATTAGCGAGAACGCATTCTCTTAATTTCACTTAAGGCCATACCAGTCTGAAAATGCCTGATCTCGTCAGATCTCGGAAGCCATCCAGACTCGGGCCTGGTTAGTACTTGTATGGGAGACCAACTAGGAACCTCAGGTGCCGTAAGCTTTTGTTTATTTCTTTTTTGCATTATGATGTCATAATCAGACCACTTTTTTCCCTATGGGAGACCAACTAGGAACCTCAGGTGCCGTAAGCTTTTGTTTATTTCTTTTTTGCATTATGATGTCATAATCAGACCACTTTTTTCCCTATCCAGAAGCGTCTTGTCTTTTGTCGCAACCAGAGTTTGATATTCTACCAACATTAGCGAGAACGTATTCTCTTAATTTCACTTAAGGCCATACCAGTCTGAAAATGCCTGATCTCGTCAGACCTCGGAAGCCATCCAGACTCGGGCCTGGTTAGTACTTGTATGGGAGACCAACTAGGAACCTCAGGTGCCGTAAGCTTTTGTTTATTTCTTTTTTGCATTATGATGTCATAATCAGACCACTTTTTTCCCTATGGGAGACCAACTAGGAACCTCAGGTGCCGTAAGCTTTTGTTTCTTTCTTTTTTGCATTATGATGTCATAATCAGACCACTTTTTTCCCTATCCAGAAGCGTCTTGTCTTTTGTCGCAACCAGAGTTTGATATTCTACCAACATTAGCCAGATCGCATTCTCTTAATTTCACTTACGGCCATACCAGTCTGAAAATGCCTGATCTCGTCAGATCTCGGAAGCCATCCAGACTTGGGCCTGGTTAGTACTTGTATGGGAGACCAACTAGGAACCTCAGGTGCCGTAAGCTTTTGTTTATTTCTTTTTTGCATTATGATGTCATAATCAGACCACTTTTTTCCCTATCCAGAAGCGTCTTGTCTTTTTCGCAACCAGAGTTTGATATTCTACCAACATTAGCGAGATCGCATTCTCTTAATTTCCCTTACGGCCATACCAGTCTGAAAATGCCTGAGCTCGTCAGATCTCTGAAGCCATCCAGACTCGGGCCTGGTTAGTACTTGTATGGGAGACCAACTAGGAACCTCAGGTGCCGTAAGCTTTTGTTTATTTCTTTTTTGCATTATGATGTCATAATCAGACCACTTTTTTCCCTATCCAGAAGCGTCTTGTCTTTTGTCGCAACCAGAGTTTGATATTCTACCAACATTAGCGAGATCGCATTCTCTTAATTTCACTTACGGCTATACCAGTCTGAAAATGCCTGATCTTGTCAGATCTCGGAAGCCATCCAGACTCGGGGCTGGTTAGTATTTGTATGGGAGACCAACTAGGAACCTCAGGTGCCGTAAGCTTTTGTTTATTTCTTTTTTGCATTATGATGTCATAATCAGACCACTTTTTTCCCTATCCAGAAGCGTCTTGTCTTTTGTCGCAACCAGAGTTTGATATTCTACCAACATTAGCAAGATCGCATTCTCTTAATTTCACTTACGGCCATACCAGTCTGAAAATGCCTGATCTCGTCAGATCTCGGAAGCCATCCAGACTCGGGCCTGGTTAGTACATGTATGGGAGACCAACTAGGAACCTCAGGTGCCGTAAGCTTTTGTTTATTTCTTTTTTGCATTATGATGTCATAATCAGACCACTTTTTTCCCTATCCAGAAGCGTCTTGTCTTTTGTCGCAACCAGAGTTTGATATTCTACCAACATTAGCGAGATCGCATTCTCTTAATTTCACTTATGGCCATACCAGTCTGAAAATGCCTGATCTCGTCAGATCTCGGAAGCCATCGAGACACGGGCCTGGTTAGTACTTGTATGGGAGAACAACTAGGAACCTCAGGTGCCGTAAGCTTTTGTTTATTTCTTTTTTGCATTATGATGTCATAATCAGACCACTTTTTTCCCTATCCAGAAGCGTCTTGTCTTTTGTCGCAACCAGAGTTTGATATTCTACCAACATTAGCGAGATCGCATTCTCTTAATTACACTTACGGCCATACCAGTCTGAAAATGCCTGATCTCGTCAGATCTCGGAAGCCATCCAGACTCGGGCCTGGTTAGTACTTGTATGGGAGACCAACTAGGAACCTCAGGTGCCGTAAGCTTTTGTTTATTTCTTTTTTGCATTATGATGTCATAATCAGACCACTTTTTTCCCTATCCAGAAGCATCTTGTCTTTTGTCGCAACCAGAGTTTGATATTCTACCAACATTAACGAGATCGCATTCCCTTAATTTCACTTACGGCCATACCAGTCTGAAAATGCCTGATCTCGTCAGATCTCGGAAGCCATCCAGACTTGGGACTGGTTAGTACTTGTATGGGAGACCAACTAGGAACCTCAGATGCCGTAAGCTTTTGTTTATTTCTTTTTTGCATTATGATGTCATAATCAGACCACTTTTTTCCCTATGGGAGACCAACTAGGAACCTCAGGTGCCGTAATCTCTTGTTTATTTCTTTTTTGCATTATGATGTCATAATCAGACCACTTTTTTCCCTATCCAGAAGCGTCTTGTCTTTTGTCGCAACCAGAGTTTGATATTCTACCAACATTAGCGAGATCGCATTCTCTTAATTTCACTTACGGCCATACCAGTCTGAAAATGCCTGATCTCGTCAGATCTCGGAAGCTATCCAGACTCGGGCCTGGTTAGTACTTGTATGGGAGACCAACTAGGAACCTCAGGTGCCGTAAGCTTTTGTTTATTTCTTTTTTGCATTATGATGTCATAATCAGACCACTTTTTTCCCTATCCAGAAGCGTCTTGTCTTTTGTCGCAACCAGAGTTTGATATTCTACCAACATTAGCGAGATTGCATTCTCTTAATTTCACTTATGGCCATACCAGTCTGAAAATGCCAGATCTCGGAAGCCATCCAGATACGGGCCTGGTTAGTACTTGTATGGGAGACCAACTAGGAACCTCAGGTGCCGTAAGCTTTTGTTTATTTCTTTTTTGCATTATGATGTCATAATCAGACCACTTTTTTCCCTATCCAGAAGCGAAATGTATTTTGTCGCAACCAGAGTTTGATATTCTACCAACATTAGCGAGATCGCATTCTCTTAATTTCACTTACGGCCATACCAGTCTGAAAATGCCTGATCTCGTCAGATCTCGGAAGCCATCCAGACTCGGGCCTGGTTAGTACTTGTATGGGAGACCAACTAGGAACCTCATGTGCCGTAAGCTTTTGTTTATTTCTTTTTTGTATTATGATGTCATAATCAGACCACTTTTTTTCCCTATCCAGAAGCATCTTGTCTTTTGTCGCAACCAGAGTTTGATATTCTACCAACATTAACGAGATCGCATTCTCTTAATTTCACTTACGGCCAGACCAGTCTGAAAATGCCTGATCTCGTCAGATCTCGGAAGCCATCCAGACTTGGGCCTGGTTAGTACTTGTATGGGAGACCAACTAGGAACCTCAGGTGCCGTAAGCTTTTGTTTATTTCTTTTTTGCATTATGATGTCATAATCAGACCACTTTTTTCCCTATGGGAGACCAACTAGGAACCTCAGGTGCCGTAAGCTTTTGTTTATTTCTTTTTTGCATTATGATGTCATAATCAGACCACTTTTTTCCCTATCCAGAAGCGTCTTGTCTTTTGTCGCAACCAGAGTTTGATATTCTACCAACATTAGCGAGATCGCATTCTCTTAATTTCACTTACGGCCATACCAGTCTGAAAATGCCTGATCTCGTCATATCTCGGAAGCCATCCAGACTCGGGCCTGGTTAGTACTTGTATGGAAGACCAACTAGGAACCTCAGGTGCCGTAAGCTTTTGTTTATTTCTTTTTTGCATTATGATGTCATAATCAGACCCCTTTTTTCCCTATGGGAGACCAACTAGGAACCTCAGGTGCCGTATGCTTTTGTTTATTTCTTTTTTGCATTATGATGTCATAATCAGACCACTTTTTCCCTATCCAGAAGTGTCTTGTCTTTTGTCGCAACCAGAGTTTGATATTCTACCAACATTAGCGAGATCGCATTCTCTTAATTTCACTTACGGCCATACCAGTCTGAAAATGCCTGATCTCGTCAGATCTCGGAAGCCATCCAGACACGGGCCTGGTTAGTACTTGTATGGGAGACCAACTAGGAACCTCAGGTGCCGTAAGCTTTTGTTTATTTCTTTTTTGCATTATGATGTCATAATCAGACCACTTTTTTCCCTAATCCAGAAGCGTCTTGTCTTTTGTCGCAACCAGAGTTTGATATTCTACCAACATTAGCGAGATCGCATTCTCTTAATTTCACTTACGGCTATACCAGTCTGAAAATGCCTGATCTCGTCAGATCTCGGAAGCCATCCAGACTCGGGGCTGGTTAGTACTTGTATGGGAGACCAACTAGGAACCTCAGGTGCCGTAAGCTTTAGTTTATTTCTTTTTTGCATTATGATGTCATAATCAGACCACTTTTTTCCCTATCCAGAAGCGTCTTGTCTTTTGTCGCAACCAGAGTTTGATATTCTACCAACATTAGCGAGATCGCATTCTCTTATTTTCACTTACGGCCATACCAGTCTGAAAATGCCTGATCTCGTCAGATCTCGGAAGCCATCCAGACTCGGGCCTGGTTAGTACTTGTATGGGAGACCAACTAGGAACCTCAGGTGCCGTAAGCTTTTGTTTATTTCTTTTTTGCATTATGATGTCATAATCAGACCACTTTTTTCCCTATGGGAGACCAACTAGGAACCTCAGGTGCCGTAAGCTTTTGTTTATTTCTTTTTTGCATTATGATGTCATAATCAGACCACTTTTTTCCCTATCCAGAAGCGTCTTGTCTTTTGTCGCAACCAGAGTTTGATATTCTACCAACATTAGCGAGATCGCATTCTCTTAATTTCACTTACGGCCATACCAGTCTGAAAATGCCTGATCTCGTCAGATCTCGGAAGCCATCCAGACTCGGGCCTGGTTAGTACTTGTATGGGAGACCAACTAGGAACCTCAGGTGCCGTAAGCTTTTGTTTATTTCTTTTTTGCATTATGATGTCATAATCAGACCACTTTTTTCCCTATCCAGAAGCATCTTGTCTTTTGGCGCAACCAGAGTTTGATATTCTACCAACATTAACGAGATCGCATTGTCATAATTTCACTTACGGCCATACCAGTCTGAAAATGCCTGATCTCGTCAGATCTCGGAAGCCATCCAGACTCGGGCCTGGTTAGTACTTGTATTTGAGACCAACTAGGAACCTCAGGTGCCGTAAGCTTTTGTTTATTTATTTTTTGCATTATGATGTCATAATCAGACCACTTTTTTCCCTATGCAGAAGCGTCTTGTCTTTTGTCGCAACCAGAGTTTGATATTCTACCAACATTAGCGAGATCGCATTCTCATAATTTCACTTTCGGCCATACCAGTCTGAAAATGCCTGATCTCGTCAGATCTCGGAAGCCATCCAGACTCGGGCCTGCTTAGTACTTGTATGGGAGACCAACTAGGAACCTCAGGTGCCGTAAGCTTTTGTTTATTTATTTTTTGCATTATGATGTCATAATCAGACCACTTTTTTCCCTATGCAGAAGCGTCTTGTCTTTTGTCGCAACCAGAGTTTGATATTCTACCAACATTAGCGAGATCGCATTCTCTTAATTTCACTTACGGCCATACCAGTCTGAAAATGCCTGATCTCGTCAGATCTCGGAAGCCATCCAGACTCGGGCCTGGTTAGTACTTGTATGGGAGACCAACTAGGACCCTCAGGTGCCGTAAGCTTTTGTTTATTTCTTTTTTGCATTATGATGTCATAATCAGACCACTTTTTTCCCTATCCAGAAGCGTCTTGTCTTTTGTCGCAACCAGAGTTTGATATTCTACCAACATTAGCGAGATCGCATTCTCTTAATTTCACTTACGGCCATACCAGTCTGAAAATGCCTGATCTCGTCAGATCTCGGAAGCCATCCAGACTCGGGCCTGGTTAGTACTTGTATGGGAGACCAACTAGGAACCTCAGGTGCCGTAAGCTTTAGTTTATTTCTTTTTTGCATTATGATGTCATAATCAGACCATATGGGAGACCAACTAGGAACCTCAGGTGCCGTAAGCTTTTGTTTATTTCTTTTTTGCATTATGATGTCATAATCAGACCACTTTTTTCCCTATCCAGAAGCGTCTTGTCTTTTGTCGCAACCAGAGTTTGATATTCTACCAACATTAGCGAGATCGCATTCTCTTAATTTCCCTTACGGCCATACCAGTCTGAAAATGCCTGATCTCGTCAGATCTCGGAAGCCATCCAGACTCGGGCCTGGTTAGTACTTGTATTTGAGACCAACTAGGAACCTCATGTGTCGTAAGCTTTTGTTTATTTATTTTTTGCATTATGATGTCATAATCAGACCACTTTTTTCCCTATGCAGAAGCGTCTTGTCTTTTGTCGCAACCAGAGTTTGATATTCTACCAACATTAGCGAGATCGCATTCTCTTAATTTCACTTACGGCCATACCAGTCTGAAAATGCCTGATCTCGTCAGATCTCGGAAGCCATCCAGACTCGGGCCTGGTTAGTACTTGTATGGGAGACCAACTAGGAACCTCAGGTGCCGTAAGCTTTTGTTTATTTCTTTTTTGCATTATGATGTCATAATCAGACCACTTTTTTTCCCTATCCAGAAGCGTCTTGTCTTTTGTCGCAACCAGAGTTTGATATTCTACCAACATTAGCGAGATCGCATTCTCTTAATTTCACTTACGGCCATACCAGTCTGAAAATGCCAGATTTCGGAAGCCATCCAGACTCGGGCCTGGTTAGTACTTGAATGGGAGACCAACTAGGAACCTCAGGTGCCGTAAGCTTTTGTTTATTTCTTTTTTGCATTATGATGTCATAATCAGACCACTTTTTTCCCTATCCAGAAGCGTCTTGTCTTTTGTCGCAACCAGAGTTTGATATTCTACCAACATTAGCGAGATCGCATTCTCTTAATTTCACTTACGGCCATACCAGTCTGAAAATGCCTGATCTCGTCAGATTTCGGAAGCCATCCAGACTCGGGTCTGGTTAGTACTTGTATGGGAGACCAACTAGGAACCTCAGGTGCCGTAAGCTTTTGTTTATTTCTTTTTTGCATTATGATGTCATAATCAGACCACTTTTTTCCCTATCCAGAAGCATCTTGTCTTTTGTCGCAACCAGAGTTTGATATTCTACCAACATTAGCGAGATCGCATTCTCTTAATTTCACTTACGGCCATACCAGTCTGAAAATGCCTGATCTCGTCAGATCTCGGAAGCCATCCAGACTCGGGCCTGGTTAGTACTTGTATGGGAGACCAACTAGGAACCTCAGGTGCCGTAAGCTTTTGTTTATTTCTTTTTTGCATTATGATGTCATATTTAGACCACTTTTTTCCCTATCCAGAAGCGTCTTGTCTTTTGTCGCAACCAGAGTTTGATATTCTACCAACATTAGCGAGATCACATTCTCTTAATTTCACTTATGGCCATACCAGTCTGAAAATGCCTGATCTCGTCAGATCTCGGAAGCCATCCAGACTCAGGCCTGGTTAGTACTTGTATGGGAGACCAACTAGGAACCTCAGGTGCCGTAAGCTTTTGTTTATTTCTTTTTTGCATTATGATGTCATAATCAGACCACTTTTTTCCCTATCCAGAAGCGTCTTGTCTTTTGTCGCAACCAGAGTTTGATATTCTACCAACATTAGCGAGATCGCATTCTCTTAATTTCCATTACGGCCATACCAGTCTGAAAATGCCTGATCTCGTCAGATCTCGGAAGCCATCCAGACTTGGGCCTGGTTAGTACTTGTATGGGAGACCAACTAGGAACCTCAGGTGCCGTAAGCTTTTGTTTATTTCTTTTTTGCATTATGATGTCATAATGAGACCACTTTTTTCCCTATCCAGAAGCGTCTTGTCTTTTGTCGCAACCAGAGTTTGATATTCTACCAACATTAGCGAGATCGCATTCTCTTAATTTCACTTACGGCCATACCAGTCTGAAAATGCCTGATCTCGTCAGATCTCGGAAGCCATCCAGACTCGGGCCTGGTTAGTACTTGTATGGGAGACCAACTAGGAACCTCAGGTGCCGTAAGCTTTAGTTTATTTCTTTTTTGCATTATGATGTCATAATCAGACCACTTTTTTCCCTATGGGAGACCAACTAGGAACCTCAGGTGCCGTAAGCTTTTGTTTATTTCTTTTTTGCATTATGATGTCATAATCAGACCACTTTTTTCCCTATCCAGAAGCGTCTTGTCTTTTGTCGCAACCAGAGTTTGATATTCTACCAACATTAGCGAGATCGCATTCTCTTAATTTCCCTTACGGCCATACCAGTCTGAAAATGCCTGATCTCGTCAGATCTCGGAAGCCATCCAGACTCGGGCCTGGTTAGTACTTGTATTTGAGACCAACTAGGAACCTCAGGTGCCGTAAGCTTTTGTTTATTTATTTTTTGCATTATGATGTCATAATCAGACCACTTTTTTCCCTATCCAGAAGCGTCTTGTCTTTTGTCGCAACCAGAGTTTGATATTCTACCAACATTAGCGAGATCGCATTCTCTTAATTTCACTTACGGCCATACCAGTCTGAAAATGCCTGATCTTGTCAGATTTCGGAAGCCATCCAGACTCGGGCCTGGTTAGTACTTGAATGGGAGACCAACTAGGAACCTCAGGTGCCGTAAGCTTTTGTTTATTTCTTTTTTGCATTATGATGTCATAATCAGACCACTTTTTTCCCTATCCAGAAGCGTCTTGTCTTTTGTCGCAACCAGAGTTTGATATTCTACCAACATTAGCGAGATCGCATTCTCTTAATTTCACTTACGGCCATACCAGTCTGAAAATGCCTGATCTCGTCAGATCTCGGAAGCCATCCAGACTCGGGCCTGGTTAGTACTTGTATGGGAGACCAACTAGGAACCTCAGGTGCCGTAAGCTTTTGTTTATTTCTTTTTTGCATTATGATGTCATAATGAGACCACTTTTTTCCCTATCCAGAAGCGTCTTGTCTTTTGTTGCAACCAGAGTTTGATATTCTACCAACATTAGCGAGATCGCATTCTCTTAATTTCACTTACGGCTATACCAGTCTGAAAATGCCTGATCTCGGAAGCCATCCAGACTCGGGCCTGGTTAGTACTTGTATGGGAGACCAACTAGGAACCTCAGGTGCCGTAAGCTTTAGTTTATTTCTTTTTTGCATTATGATGTCATAATCAGACCACTTTTTTCCCTATGGGAGACCAACTAGGAACCTCAGGTGCCGTAAGCTTTTGTTTATTTCTTTTTTGCATTATGATGTCATAATCAGACCACTTTTTTCCCTATCCAGAAGCGTCTTGTCTTTTGTCGCAACCAGAGTTTGATATTCTACCAACATTAGCGAGATCGCATTCTCTTAATTTCCCTTACGGCCATACCAGTCTGAAAATGCCTGATTTCGTCAGATCTCGGAAGCCATCCAGACTCGGGCCTGGTTAGTATTTGTATTTGAGACCAACTAGGAACCTCAGGTGCCGTAAGCTTTTGTTTATTTCTTTTTTGCATTATGATGTCATAATCAGACCACTTTTTTCCCTATCCAGAAGCGTCTTGTCTTTTGTCGCAACCAGAGTTTGATATTCTACCAACATTAGCGAGATCGCATTCTCTTAATTTCACTTACGGCCATACCAGTCTGAAAATGCCTGATCTTGTCAGATCTCGGAAGCCATCCAGACTCGGGCCTGGTTAGTACTTGTATGGGAGACCAACTAGGAACCTCAGGTGCCGTAAGCTTTTGTTTATTTCTTTTTTGCATTATGATGTCATAATCAGACCACTTTTTTCCCTATCCAGAAGCGTCTTGTCTTTTGTCGCAACCAGAGTTTGATATTCTACCAACATTAGCGAGATCGCATTCTCTTAATTTCACTTACGGCCATACCAGTCTGAAAATGCCTGATCTCGTCAGATTTCGGAAGCCATCCAGACTCGGGTCTGGTTAGTACTTGTATGGGAGACCAACTAGGAATCTCAGGTGCCGTAAGCTTTTGTTTATTTCTTTTTTGCATTATGATGTCATAATCAGACCACTTTTTTCCCTATCCAGAAGCATCTTGTCTTTTGTCGCAACCAGAGTTTGATATTCTACCAACATTAGCGAGATCGCATTCTCTTAATTTCACTTACGGCCATACCAGTCTGAAAATGCCTGATCTGGTCAGATCTCGGAAGCCATCCAGACTTGGGCCTGGTTAGTACTTGTATGGGAGACCAACTAGGAACCTCAGGTGCCGTAAGCTTTTGTTTATTTCTTTTTTGCATTATGATGTCATAATCAGACCACTTTTTTTCCCTATCCAGAAGCGTCTTGTCTTTTGTCGCAACCAGAGTTTGATATTCTACCAACATTAGCGAGATCACATTCTCTTAATTTCACTTATGGCCATACCAGTCTGAAAATGCCTGATCTCGTCAGATCTCGGAAGCCATCCAGACTCGGGCCTGGTTAGTACTTGTATGGGAGACCAACTAGGAACCTCAGGTGCCGTAAGCTTTTGTTTATTTCTTTTTTGCATTATGATGTCATAATCAGACCACTTTTTTCCCTATCCAGAAGCGTCTTGTCTTTTGTCGCAACCAGAGTTTGATATTCTACCAACATTAGCGAGATCGCATTCTCTTAATTTCACTTACGGCCATACCAGTCTGAAAATGCCTGATCTCGTCAGATCTCGGAAGCCATCCAGACTCGGGCCTGGTTAGTACTTGTATGGGAGACCAACTAGGAACCTCAGGTGCCGTAAGCTTTTGTTTATTTCTTTTTTGCATTATGATGTCATAATGAGACCACTTTTTTCCCTATCCAGAAGCGTCTTGTCTTTTGTCGCAACCAGAGTTTGATATTCTACCAACATTAGCGAGATCGCATTCTATTAATTACACTTACGGCCATACCAGTCTGAAAATGCCTGATCTCGTCAGATCTCGGAAGCCATCCAGACTCGGGCCTGGTTAGTACTTGTATGGGAGACCAACTAGGAACCTCAGGTGCCGTAAGCTTTAGTTTATTTCTTTTTTGCATTATGATGTCATAATCAGACCACTTTTTTCCCTATGGGAGACCAACTAGGAACCTCAGGTGCCGTAAGCTTTTGTTTATTTCTTTTTTGCATTATGATGTCATAATCAGACCACTTTTTTCCCTATCCAGAAGCGTCTTGTCTTTTGTCGCAACCAGAGTTTGATATTCTACCAACATTAGCGAGATCGCATTCTCTTAATTTCCCTTACGGCCATACCAGTCTGAAAATGCCTGATCTCGTCAGATCTCGGAAGCCATCCAGACTCGGGCCTGGTTAGTACTTGTATTTGAGACCAACTAGGAACCTCAGGTGCCGTAAGCTTTTGTTTATTTATTTTTTGCATTATGATGTCATAATCAGACCACTTTTTTCCCTATGCAGAAGCGTCTTGTCTTTTGTCGCAACCAGAGTTTGATATTCTACCAACATTAGCGAGATCGCATTCTCTTAATTTCACTTACGGCCATACCAGTCTGAAAATGCCTGATCTTGTCAGATTTCGGAAGCCATCCAGACTCGGGCCTGGTTAGTACTTGAATGGGAGACCAACTAGGAACCTCAGGTGCCGTAAGCTTTTGTTTATTTCTTTTTTGCATTATGATGTCATAATCAGACCACTTTTTTCCCTATCCAGAAGCGTCTTGTCTTTTGTCGCAACCAGAGTTTGATATTCTACCAACATTAGCGAGATCGCATTCTCTTAATTTCACTTACGGCCATACCAGTCTGAAAATGCCTGATCTCGTCAGATCTCGGAAGCCATCCAGACTTGGGCCTGGTTAGTACTTGTATGGGAGACCAACTAGGAACCTCAGGTGCCGTAAGCTTTTGTTTATTTCTTTTTTGCATTATGATGTCATAATGAGACCACTTTTTTCCCTATCCAGAAGCGTCTTGTCTTTTGTCGCAACCAGAGTTTGATATTCTACCAACATTAGCGAGATCGCATTCTCTTAATTTCACTTACGGCCATACCAGTCTGAAAATGCCTGATCTCGGAAGCCATCCAGACTCGGGCCTGGTTAGTACTTGTATGGGAGACCAACTAGGAACCTCAGGTGCCGTAAGCTTTAGTTTATTTCTTTTTTGCATTATGATGTCATAATCAGACCACTTTTTTCCCTATGGGAGACAAACTAGGAACCTCAGGTGCCGTAAGCTTTTGTTTATTTCTTTTTTGCATTATGATGTCATAATCAGACCACTTTTTTCCCTATCCAGAAGCGTCTTGTCTTTTGTCGCAACCAGAGTTTGATATTCTACCAACATTAGCGAGATCGCATTCTCTTAATTTCCCTTACGGCCATACCAGTCTGAAAATGCCTGATCTCGTCAGATCTCGGAAGCCATCCAGACTCGGGCCTGGTTAGTACTTGTATTTGAGACCAACTAGGAACCTCAGGTGCCGTAAGCTTTTGTTTATTTATTTTTTGCATTATGATGTCATAATCAGACCACTTTTTTCCCTATGCAGAAGCGTCTTGTCTTTTGTCGCAACCAGAGTTTGATATTCTACCAACATTAGCGAGATCGCATTCTCTTAATTTCACTTACGGCCATACCAGTCTGAAAATGCCTGATCTCGTCAGATCTCGGAAGCCATCCAGACTCGGGCCTGGTTAGTACTTGTATGGGAGACCAACTAGGAACCTCAGGTGCCGTAAGCTTTTGTTTATTTCTTTTTTGCATTATGATGTCATAATCAGACCACTTTTTTCCCTATCCAGAAGCGTCTTGTCTTTTGTCGCAACCAGAGTTTGATATTCTACCAACATTAGCGAGATCGCATTCTCTTAATTTCCCTTACGGCCATACCAGTCTGAAAATGCCTGATCTCGTCAGATCTCGGAAGCCATCCAGACTCGGGCCTGGTTAGTACTTGTATTTGAGACCAACTAGGAACCTCAGGTGCCGTAAGCTTTTGTTTATTTATTTTTTGCATTATGATGTCATAATCAGACCACTTTTTTCCCTATGCAGAAGCGTCTTGTCTTTTGTCGCAACCAGAGTTTGATATTCTACCAACATTAGCGAGATCGCATTCTCTTAATTTCACTTACGGCCATACCAGTCTGAAAATGCCTGATCTCGTCAGATCTCGGAAGCCATCCAGACTCGGGCCTGGTTAGTACTTGTATGGGAGACCAACTAGGAACCTCAGGTGCCGTAAGCTTTTGTTTATTTCTTTTTTGCATTATGATGTCATAATCAGACCACTTTTTTCCCTATCCAGAAGCGTCTTGTCTTTTGTCGCAACCAGAGTTTGATATTCTACCAACATTAGCGAGATCGCATTCTCTTAATTTCACTTACGGCCATACCAGTCTGAAAATGCCTGATCTCGTCAGATCTCGGAAGCCATCCAGACTCGGGCCTGGTTAGTACTTGAATGGGAGACCAACTAGGAACCTCAGGTGCCGTAAGCTTTTGTTTATTTCTTTTTTGCATTATGATGTCATAATCAGACCACTTTTTTCCCTATCCAGAAGCGTCTTGTCTTTTGTCGCAACCAGAGTTTGATATTCTACCAACATTAGCGAGATCGCATTCTCTTAATTTCACTTACGGCCATACCAGTCTGAAAATGCCTGATCTCGTCAGATCTCGGAAGCCATCCAGACTTGGGCCTGGTTAGTACTTGTATGGGAGACCAACTAGGAACCTCAGGTGCCGTAAGCTTTTGTTTATTTCTTTTTTGCATTATGATGTCATAATCAGACCACTTTTTTCCCTATCCAGAAGCGTCTTGTCTTTTGTCGCAACCAGAGTTTGATATTCTACCAACATTAGCGAGATCACATTCTCTTAATTTCACTTATGGCCATACCAGTCTGAAAATGCCTGATCTCGTCAGATCTCGGAAGCCATCCAGACTCGGGCCTGGTTAGTACTTGTATGGGAGACCAACTAGGAACCTCAGGTGCCGTAAGCTTTTGTTTATTTCTTTTTTGCATTATGATGTCATAATCAGACCACTTTTTTCCCTATCCAGAAGCGTCTTGTCTTTTGTCGCAACCAGAGTTTGATATTCTACCAACATTAGCGAGATCGCATTCTCTTAATTTCACTTACGGCCATACCAGTCTGAAAATGCCTGATCTCGTCAGATCTTGGAAGCCATCCAGACTCGGGCCTGGTTAGTACTTGTATGGGAGACCAACTAGGAACCTCAGGTGCCGTAAGCTTTAGTTTATTTCTTTTTTGCATTATGATGTCATAATCAGACCACTTTTTTCCCTATGGGAGACCAACTAGGAACCTCAGGTGCCGTAAGCTTTTGTTTATTTATTTTTTGCATTATGATGTCATAATCAGACCACTTTTTTCCCTATGCAGAAGCGTCTTGTCTTTTGTCGCAACCAGAGTTTGATATTCTACCAACATTAGCGAGATCTCATTCTCTTAATTTCACTTACGGCCATACCAGTCTGAAAATGCCTGATCTCATCAGATCTCGGAAGCCATCCAGACTCGGGCCTGGTTAGTACTTGTATGGGAGACCAACTAGGAACCTCAGGTGCCGTAAGCTTTTGTTTATTTCTTTTTTGCATTATGATGTCATAATCAGACCACTTTTTTCCCTATCCAGAAGCGTCTTGTCTTTTGTCGCAACCAGAGTTTGATATTCTACCAACATTAGCGAGATCGCATTCTCTTAATTTCACTTACGGCCATACCAGTCTGAAAATGCCTGATCTCGTCAGATCTCGGAAGCCATCCAGACTCGGGCCTGGTTAGTACTTGTATGGGAGACCAACTAGGAACCTCAGGTGCCGTAAGCTTTAGTTTATTTCTTTTTTGCATTATGATGTCATAATCAGACCACTTTTTTCCCTATGGGAGACCAACTAGGAACCTCAGGTGCCGTAAGCTTTTGTTTATTTCTTTTTTGCATTATGATGTCATAATCAGACCACTTTTTTCCCTATCCAGAAGCGTCTTGTCTTTTGTCGCAACCAGAGTTTGATATTCTACCAACATTAGCGAGATCGCATTCTCTTAATTTCACTTACGGCCATACCAGTCTGAAAATGCCTGATCTCGTCAGATCTCGGAAGCCATCCAGACTCGGGTCTGGTTAGTACTTGTATGGGAGACCAACTAGGAACCTCAGGTGCCGTAAGCTTTTGTTTATTTCTTTTTTGCATTATGATGTCATAATCAGACCACTTTTTTCCCTATCCAGAAGCATCTTGTCTTTTGTCGCAACCAGAGTTTGATATTCTACCAACATTAGCGAGATCGCATTCTCTTAATTTCACTTACGGCCATACCAGTCTGAAAATGCCTGATCTCGTCAGATCTCGGAAGCCATCCAGACTCGAGCCTGGTTAGTACTTGTATGGGAGACCAACTAGAAAACTCAGGTGCCGTAAGCTTTTGTTTATTTCTTTTTTGCATTATGATGTCATAATCAGACCACTTTTTTCCCTATCCAGAAGCATCTTGTCTTTTGTCGCAACCAGAGTTTGATATTCTACCAACATTAGCGAGATCGCATTCTCTTAATTTCACTTACGGCCATACCAGTCTGAAAATGCCTGATCTCGTCAGATCTCGGAAGCCATCCAGACTCGGGCCTGGTTAGTACTTGTATGGGAGGCCAACTAGGAACCTCAGGTGCCGTAAGCTTTAGTTTATTTCTTTTTTGCATTATGATGTCATAATCAGACCACTTTTTTCCCTATGGGAGACCAACTAGGAACCTCAGGTGCCGTAAGCTTTTGTTTATTTCTTTTTTGCATTATGATGTCATAATCAGACCACTTTTTTCCCTATGCAGAAGCGTCTTGTCTTTTGTCACAACCAGAGTTTGATATTCTACCAACATTAGCGAGATCGCATTCTTTTAATTTCACTTACGGCCATACCAGTCTGAAAATGCCTGATCTCGTCAGATCTCGGGCCTGGTTAGTACTTGTATGGGAGACCAACTAGGAACCTCAGGTGCCGTAAGCTTTTGTTTATTTATTTTTTGCATTATGATGTCATAATCAGACCACTTTTTTCCCTATCCAGAAGCGTCCTGTCTTTTGTCGCAACCAGAGTTTGATATTCTACCAACATTAGCGAGATCGCATTCTCTTAATTTCACTTACGGCCATACCAGTCTGAAAATGCCTGATCTTGTCAGATCTCGGAAGCCATCCAGACTCGGGTCTGGTTAGTACTTGTATGGGAGACCAACTAGGAACCTCAGGTGCCGTAAGCTTTTGTTTATTTCTTTTTTGCATTATGATGTCATAATCAGACCACTTTTTTCCCTATCCAGAAGCATCTTGTCTTTTGTCGCAACCAGAGTTTGATATTCTACCAACATTAGCGAGATCGCATTCTCTTAATTTCACTTACGGCCATACCAGTCTGAAAATGCCTGATCTCGTCAGATCTCGGAAGCCATCCAGACTCGGGCCTGGTTAGTAGTTGTATGGGAGACCAACTAGGAACCTCAGGTGCCGTAAGCTTTTGTTTATTTCTTTTTTGCATTATGATGTCATAATCAGACCACTTTTTTCCCTATCCAGAAGCGTCTTTTCTTTTGTCGCAACCAGAGTTTGATATTCTACCAACATTAGCGAGATCGCATTCTCTTAATTTCACTTACAGCCATACCAGTCTGAAAATGCCTGATCTCGTCAGATCTCGGAAGCCATCCAGACTCGTGCCTGGTTAGTACTTGTATGGGAGACCAACTAGGAACCTCAGGTGCCGTAAGCTTTAGTTTAATTCTTTTTTGCATTATGATGTCATAATCAGACCACTTTTTTCCCTATGCAGAAGCGTCTTGTCTTTTGTCGCAACCAGAGTTTGATATTCTACCAACATTAGCGAGATCTCATTCTCTTAATTTCACTTACGGCCATACCAGTCTGAAAATGCCTGATCTCGTCAGATCTCGGAAGCCATCCAGACTCGGGCCTGGTTAGTACTTGTATGGGAGACCAACTAGGAACCTCAGGTGCCGTAAGCTTTAGTTTTATTTCTTTTTTGCATTATGATGTCATAATCAGACCACTTTTTTCCCTATGGGAGACCAACTAGGAACCTCAGGTGCCGTAAGCTTTTGTTTATTTCTTTTTTGCATTATGATGTCATAATCAGACCACTTTTTTCCCTATCCAGAAGCGTCTTGTCTTTTGTCGCAAACAGAGTTTGATATTCTACCAACATTAGCGAGATCGCATTCTCTTAATTTCCCTTACGGCCATACCAGTCTGAAAATGCCTGATCTCGTCAGATCTCGGAAGCCATCCAGACTTGGGCCTGGTTAGTACTTGTATGGGAGACCAACTAGGAACCTCAGGTGCTGTAAGCTTTTGTTTATTTCTTTTTTGCATTATGATGTCATAATCAGACCACTTTTTTCCCTATCCAGAAGCGTCTTGTCTTTTGTCGCAACCAGAGTTTGATATTCTACCAACATTAGCGAGATCGCATTCTCTTAATTTCACTTACGGCCATACCAGTCTGAAAATGCCTGATCTCATCAGATCTCAGAAGTCATCCAGACTCGGGCCTGGTTAGTACTTGTATGGGAGACCAACTAGGAACCTCAGGTGCCGTAAGCTTTTGTTTATTTCTTTTTTGCATTATGATGTCATAATCAGACCACTTTTTTCCCTATCCAGAAGCGTCTTGTCTTTTGTCGCAACCAGAGTTTGATATTCTACCAACATTAGCGAGATCGCATTCTCTTAATTTCACTTACGGCCATACCAGTCTGAAAATGCCAGATTTCGGAAGCCATCCAGACTCGGGTCTGGTTAGTACTTGTATGGGAGACCAACTAGGAACCTCAGGTGCCGTAAGCTTTTGTTTATTTCTTTTTTGCATTATGATGTCATAATCAGACCACTTTTTTCCCTATCCAGAAGCATCTTGTCTTTTGTCGCAACCAGAGTTTGATATTCTACCAACATTAGCGAGATCGCATTCTCTTAATTTCACTTACGGCCATACCAGTCTGAAAATGCCTGATCTTGTCAGATCTCGGAAGCCATCCAGACTCGGGCCTGGTTAGTACTTGTATGGGAGACCAACTAGGAACCTCAGGTGCCGTAAGCTTTTGTTTATTTCTTTTTTGCATTATGATGTCATAATCAGACCACTTTTTTCCCTATCCAGAAGCGTCTTGTCTTTTGTCGCAACCAGAGTTTGATATTCTACCAACATTAGCGAGATCGCATTCTCTTAATTTCACTTACGGCCATACCAGTCTGAAAATGCCTATCTCGTCAGATCTCGGAAGCCATCCAGACTCGGGCCTGGTTAGTACTTGTATGGGAGACCAACTAGGAACCTCAGGTGCCGTAAACTTTAGTTTATTTCTTTTTTGCATTATGATGTCATAATCAGACCACTTTTTTCCCTATGGGAGACCAACTAGGAACCTCAGCTGCCGTAAGCTTTTGTTTATTTCTTTTTTGCATTATGATGTCATAATCAGACCACTTTTTTCCCTATCCAGAAGCGTCTTGTCTTTTGTCGCAACCAGAGTTTGATATTCTACCAACATTAGCGAGATCGCATTCTCTTAATTTCCCTTACGGCCATACCAGTCTGAAAATGCCTGATCTCATCAGATCTCGGAAGCCATCCAGACTCGGGCCTGGTTAGTACTTGTATTTGAGACCAACTAGGAACCTCAGGTGCCGTAAGCTTTTGTTTATTTATTTTTTGCATTATGATGTCATAATCAGACCACTTTTTTCCCTATGCAGAAGCGTCTTGTCTTTTGTCGCAACCAGAGTTTGATATTCTACCAACATTAGCGAGATCTCATTCTCTTAATTTCACTTACGGCCATACCAGTCTGAAAATGCCTGATCTCGTCAGATCTCGGAAGCCATCCAGACTCGGGCCTGGTTAGTACTTGTATGGGAGACCAACTAGGAACCTCAGGTGCCGTAAGCTTTTGTTTATTTCTTTTTTGCATTATGATGTCATAATCAGACCACTTTTTTCCCTATCCAGAAGCGTCTTGTCTTTTGTCGCAACCAGAGTTTGATATTCTACCAACATTAGCGAGATCGCATTCTCTTAATTTCACTTACGGCCATACCAGTCTGAAAATGCCTGATCTCGTCAGATCTCGGAAGCCATCCAGATTCGGGCCTGGTTAGTACTTGTATGGGAGACCAACTAGGAACCTCAGGTGCCGTAAGCTTTAGTTTATTTCTTTTTTGCATTATGATGTCATAATCAGACCACTTTTTTCCCTATCCAGAAGCGTCTTGTCTTTTGTCGCAACCAGAGTTTGATATTCTACCAACATTAGCGAGATCGCATTCATTTAATTTCACTTATGGCCATACCAGTCTGAAAATGCCTGATCTCGTCAGATCTCGGAAGCCATCCAGACTCGGGCCTGGTTAGTACTTGTATGGGAGACCAACTAGGAACCTCAGGTGCCGTAAGCTTTTGTTTATTTCTTTTTTGCATTATGATGTCATAATCAGACCACTTTTTTCCCTATCCAGAAGCGTCTTGTCTTTTGTCGCAACCAGAGTTTGATATTCTACCAACATTAGCGAGATCACATTCTCTTAATTTCACTTATGGCCATACCAGTCTGAAAATGCCTGATCTTATCAGATCTCGGAAGCCATCCAGACTCGGGCCTGGTTAGTACTTGTATGGGAGACCAACTAGGAACCTCAGGTGCCGTAAGCTTTTGTTTATTTCTTTTTTGCATTATGATGTCATAATCAGACCACTTTTTTCCCTATCCAGAAGCGTCTTGTCTTTTGTCGCAACCAGAGTTTGATATTCTACCAACATTAGCGAGATCGCATTCTCTTAATTTCACTTACGGCCATACCAGTCTGAAAATGCCTGATCTCGTCAGATCTCGGAAGCTATCCAGACTCGGGTCTGGTTAGTACTTGTATGGGAGACCAACTAGGAACCTCAGGTGCCGTAAGCTTTTGTTTATTTCTTTTTTGCATTATGATGTCATAATCAGACCACTTTTTTCCCTATCCAGAAGCATCTTGTCTTTTGTCGCAACCAGAGTTTGATATTCTACCAACATTAGCGAGATCGCATTCTCTTAATTTCACTTACGGCCATACCAGTCTGAAAATGCCTGATCTCGTCAGATCTCGGAAGCCATCCAGACTCGGGCCTGGTTAGTACTTGTATGGGAGAACAACTAGGAACCTCAGGTGCCATAAGCTTTTGTTTATTTCTTTTTTGCATTATGATGTCATAATCAGACCACTTTTTTCCCTATCCAGAAGCGTCTTGTCTTTTGTCGCAACCAGAGTTTGATATTCTACCAACATTAGCGAGATCACATTCTCTTAATTTCACTTATGGCCATACCAGTCTGAAAATGCCTGATCTCGTCAGATCTCGGAAGCCATCCAGACTCGGGCCTGGTTAGTACTTGTATGGGAGACCAACTAGGAACCTCAGGTGTCGTAAGCTTTTGTTTATTTCTTTTTTGCATTATGATGTCATAATCAGACCACTTTTTTCCCTATCCAGAAGCGTCTTGTCTTTTGTCGCAACCAGAGTTTGATATTCTACCAACATTAGCGAGATCGCATTCTCTTAATTTCACTTACGGCCATACCAGTCTGAAAATGCCTGATCTCGTCAGATCTCGGAAGCCATCCAGACTCGGGCCTGGTTAGTACTTGTATGGGAGACCAACTAGGAACCTCAGGTGCCGTAAGCTTTTGTTTATTTCTTTTTTGCATTATGATGTCATAATGAGACCACTTTTTTCCCTATCCAGAAGCGTCTTGTCTTTTGTCGCAACCAGAGTTTGATATTCTACCAACATTAGCGAGATCGCATTCGCTTAATTTCACTTACGGCCATACCAGTCTGAAAATGCCAGATCTTGGAAGCCATCCAGACTCGGGCCTGGTTAGTACTTGTATGGGAGACCAACTAGGAACCTCAGGTGCCGTAAGCTTTAGTTTATTTCTTTTTTGCATTATGATGTCATAATCAGACCACTTTTTTCCCTATGGGAGACCAACTAGGAACCTCAGGTGCCGTAAGCTTTTGTTTATTTCTTTTTTGCATTATGATGTCATAATCAGACCACTTTTTTCCCTATCCAGAAGCGTCTTGTCTTTTGTCGCAACCAGAGTTTGATATTCTACCAACATTAGCGAGATCGCATTCTCTTAATTTCCCTTACGGCCATACCAGTCTGAAAATGCCTGATCTCGTCAGATCTCGGAAGCCATCCAGACTCGGGCCTTGTTAGTACTTGTATTTGAGACCAACTAGGAACCTCAGGTGCCGTAAGCTTTTGTTTATTTATTTTTTGCATTATGATGTCATAATCAGACCACTTTTTTCCCTATGCAGAAGCGTCTTGTCTTTTGTCGCAACCAGAGTTTGATATTCTACCAACATTAGCGAGATCGCATTCTCTTAATTTCACTTACGGCCATACCAGTCTGAAAATGCCTGATCTCGTCAGATCTCGGAAGCCATCCAGACTCGGGCCTGGTTAGTACTTGTATGGGAGACCAACTAGGAACCTCAGGTGCCGTAAGCATTTGTTTATTTCTTTTTTGCATTATGATGTCATAATCAGACCACTTTTTTCCCTATCCAGAAGCGTCTTGTCTTTTGTCGCAACCAGAGTTTGATATTCTACCAACATTAGCGAGATCGCATTCTCTTAATTTCACTTACGGCCATACCAGTCTGAAAATGCCAGATCTCGTCAGATCTCGGAAGCCATCCAGACTCGGGCCTGGTTAGTACTTGAATGGGAGACCAACTAGGAACCTCAGGTGCCGTAAGCTTTTGTTTATTTCTTTTTTGCATTATGATGTCATAATCAGACCACTTTTTTCCCTATCCAGAAGCGTCTTGTCTTTTGTCGCAACCAGAGTTTGATATTCTACCAACATTAGCGAGATCGCATTCTCTTAATTTCACTTACGGCCATACCAGTCTGAAAATGCCTGATCTCGTCAGATCTCGGAAGCCATCCAGACTCGGGTCTGGTTAGTACTTGTATGGGAGACCAACTAGGAACCTCAGGTGCCGTAAGCTTTTGTTTATTTCTTTTTTGCATTATGATGTCATAATCAGACCACTTTTTTCCCTATCCAGAAGCGTCTTGTCTTTTGTCGCAACCAGAGTTTGATATTCTACCAACATTAGCGAGATCACATTCTCTTAATTTCACTTATGGCCATACCAGTCTGAAAATGCCTGATCTCGGAAGCCATCCAGACTCGGGCCTGGTTAGTACTTGTATGGGAGACCAACTAGGAACCTCAGGTGCCGTAAGCTTTTGTTTATTTCTTTTTTGCATTATGATGTCATAATCAGACCACTTTTTTTCCTATCCAGAAGCGTCTTGTCTTTTGTCGCAACCAGAGTTTGATATTCTACCAACATTAGCGAGATCGCATTCTCTTAATTTCACTTACGGCCATACCAGTCTGAAAATGCCTGATCTCGTCAGATCTTGGAAGCCATCCAGACTCGGGCCTGGTTAGTACTTGTATGGGAGACCAACTAGGAACCTCAGGTGCCGTAAGCTTTTGTTTATTTCTTTTTTGCATTATGATGTCATAATGAGACCACTTTTTTCCCTATCCAGAAGCGTCTTGTCTTTTGTCGCAACCAGAGTTTGATATTCTACCAACATTAGCGAGATCGCATTCTCTTAATTTCACTTACGGCCATACCAGTCTGAAAATGCCTGATCTCGTCAGATCTCGGAAGCCATCCAGACTCGGGCCTGGTTAGTACTTGTATGGGAGACCAACTAGGAACCTCAGGTGCCGTAAGCTTTAGTTTATTTCTTTTTTGCATTATGATGTCATAATCAGACCACTTTTTTCCCTATGGGAGACCAACTAGGAACCTCAGGTGCCGTAAGCTTTTGTTTATTTATTTTTTGCATTATGATGTCATAATCAGACCACTTTTTTCCCTATGCAGAAGCGTCTTGTCTTTTGTCGCAACCAGAGTTTGATATTCTACCAACATTAGCGAGATCGCATTCTCATAATTTCACTTACGGCCATACCAGTCTGAAAATGCCAGATCTCGGAAGCCATCCAGACTCGGGCCTGGTTAGTACTTGTATGGGAGACCAACTAGGAACCTCAGGTGCCGTAAGCTTTTGTTTATTTATTTTTTGCATTATGATGTCATAATCAGACCACTTTTTTCCCTATGCAGAAGCGTCTTGTCTTTTGTCGCAACCAGAGTTTGATATTCTACCAACATTAGCGAGATCTCATTCTCTTAATTTCACTTACGGCCATACCAGTCTGAAAATGCCTGATCTCGTCAGATCGCGGAAGCCATCCAGACTCGGGCCTGGTTAGTACTTGTATGGGAGACCAACTAGGAACCTCAGGTGCCGTAAGCTTTTGTTTATTTCTTTTTTGCATTATGATGTCATAATCAGACCACTTTTTTCCCTATCCAGAAGCGTCTTGTCTTTTGTCGCAACCAGAGTTTGATATTCTACCAACATTAGCGAGATCGCATTCTCTTAATTTCACTTACGGCCATACCAGTCTGAAAATGCCTGATCTCGTCAGATCTCGGAAGCCATCCAGACTCGGGCCTGGTTAGTACTTGTATGGGAGACCAACTAGGAACCTCAGGTGCCGTAAGCTTTAGTTTATTTCTTTTTTGCATTATGATGTCATAATCAGACCACTTTTTTCCCTATGGGAGACCAACTAGGAACCTCAGGTGCCGTAAGCTTTTGTTTATTTCTTTTTTGCATTATGATGTCATAATCAGACCACTTTTTTCCCTATCCAGAAGCGTCTTGTCTTTTGTCGCAACCAGAGTTTGATATTCTACCAACATTAGCGAGATCGCATTCTCTTAATTTCACTTACGGCCATACCAGTCTGAAAATGCCTGATCTCGTCAGATCTCGGAAGCCATCCAGACTCGGGCCTGGTTAGTACTTGTATGGGAGACCAACTAGGAACCTCAGGTGCCGTAAGCATTTGTTTATTTCTTTTTTGCATTATGATGTCATAATCAGACCACTTTTTTCCCTATCCAGAAGCGTCTTGTCTTTTGTCGCAACCAGAGTTTGATATTCTACCAACATTAGCGAGATCGCATTCTCTTAATTTCACTTACGGCCATACCAGTCTGAAAATGCCTGATCTCGTCAGATCTCGGAAGCCATCCAGACTCGGGCCTGGTTAGTACTTGAATGGGAGACCAACTAGGAACCTCAGGTGCCGTAAGCTTTTGTTTATTTCTTTTTTGCATTATGATGTCATAATCAGACCACTTTTTTCCCTATCCAGAAGCGTCTTGTCTTTTGTCGCAACCAGAGTTTGATATTCTACCAACATTAGCAAGATCGCATTCTCTTAATTTCACTTACGGCCATACCAGTCTGAAAATGCCTGATCTCGTCAGATCTCGGAAGCCATCCAGACTCGGGTCTGGTTAGTACTTGTATGGGAGACCAACTAGGAACCTCAGGTGCCGTAAGCTTTTGTTTATTTCTTTTTTGCATTATGATGTCATAATCAGACCACTTTTTTCCCTATCCAGAAGCGTCTTGTCTTTTGTCGCAACCAGAGTTTGATATTCTACCAACATTAGCGAGATCACATTCTCTTAATTTCGCTTATGGCCATACCAGTCTGAAAATGCCTGATCTCGGAAGCCATCCAGACTCGGGCCTGGTTAGTACTTGTATGGGAGACCAACTAGGAACCTCAGGTGCCGTAAGCTTTTGTTTATTTCTTTTTTGCATTATGATGTCATAATCAGACCACTTTTTTTCCTATCCAGAAGCGTCTTGTCTTTTGTCGCAACCAGAGTTTGATATTCTACCAACATTAGCGAGATCGCATTCTCTTAATTTCACTTACGGCCATACCAGTCTGAAAATGCCTGATCTCGTCAGATCTTGGAAGCCATCCAGACTCGGGCCTGGTTAGTACTTGTATGGGAGACCAACTAGGAACCTCAGGTGCCGTAAGCTTTTGTTTATTTCTTTTTTGCATTATGATGTCATAATCAGACCACTTTTTTCCCTATCCAGAAGCGTCTTGTCTTTTGTCGCAACCAGAGTTTGATATTCTACCAACATTAGCGAGATCGCATTCTCTTAATTTCACTTACGGCCATACCAGTCTGAAAATGCCTGATCTCGTCAGATCTCGGAAGCCATCCAGACTCGGGCCTGGTTAGTACTTGTATGGGAGACCAACTAGGAACCTCAGGTGCCGTAAGCTTTTGTTTATTTCTTTTTTGCATTATGATGTCATAATGAGACCACTTTTTTCCCTATCCAGAAGCGTCTTGTCTTTTGTCGCAACCAGAGTTTGATATTCTACCAACATTAGCGAGATCGCATTCGCTTAATTTCACTTACGGCCATACCAGTCTGAAAATGCCTGATCTCGTCAGATCTTGGAAGCCATCCAGACTCGGGCCTGGTTAGTACTTGTATGGGAGACCAACTAGGAACCTCAGGTGCCGTAAGCTTTAGTTTATTTCTTTTTTGCATTATGATGTCATAATCAGACCACTTTTTTCCCTATGGGAGACCAACTAGGAACCTCAGGTGCCGTAAGCTTTTGTTTATTTCTTTTTTGCATTATGATGTCATAATCAGACCACTTTTTTCCCTATCCAGAAGCGTCTTGTCTTTTGTCGCAACCAGAGTTTGATATTCTACCAACATTAGCGAGATCGCATTCTCTTAATTTCCCTTACGGCCATACCAGTCTGAAAATGCCTGATCTCGTCAGATCTCGGAAGCCATCCAGACTCGGGCCTTGTTAGTACTTGTATTTGAGACCAACTAGGAACCTCAGGTGCCGTAAGCTTTTGTTTATTTATTTTTTGCATTATGATGTCATAATCAGACCACTTTTTTCCCTATGCAGAAGCGTCTTGTCTTTTGTCGCAACCAGAGTTTGATATTCTACCAACATTAGCGAGATCGCATTCTCTTAATTTCACTTACGGCCATACCAGTCTGAAAATGCCTGATCTCGTCAGATCTCGGAAGCCATCCAGACTCGGGCCTGGTTAATACTTGTATGGGAGACCAACTAGGAACCTCAGGTGCCGTAAGCATTTGTTTATTTCTTTTTTGCATTATGATGTCATAATCAGACCACTTTTTTCCCTATCCAGAAGCGTCTTGTCTTTTGTCGCAACCAGAGTTTGATATTCTACCAACATTAGCGAGATCGCATTCTCTTAATTTCACTTACGGCCATACCAGTCTGAAAATGCCAGATCTCGTCAGATCTCGGAAGCCATCCAGACTCGGGCCTGGTTAGTACTTGAATGGGAGACCAACTAGGAACCTCAGGTGCCGTAAGCTTTTGTTTATTTCTTTTTTGCATTATGATGTCATAATCAGACCACTTTTTTCCCTATCCAGAAGCGTCTTGTCTTTTGTCGCAACCAGAGTTTGATATTCTACCAACATTAGCGAGATCGCATTCTCTTAATTTCACTTACGGCCATACCAGTCTGAAAATGCCTGATCTCGTCAGATCTCGGAAGCCATCCAGACTCGGGTCTGGTTAGTACTTGTATGGGAGACCAACTAGGAACCTCAGGTGCCGTAAGCTTTTGTTTATTTCTTTTTTGCATTATGATGTCATAATCAGACCACTTTTTTCCCTATCCAGAAGCGTCTTGTCTTTTGTCGCAACCAGAGTTTGATATTCTACCAACATTAGCGAGATCACATTCTCTTAATTTCACTTATGGCCATACCAGTCTGAAAATGCCTGATCTCGGAAGCCATCCAGACTCGGGCCTGGTTAGTACTTGTATGGGAGACCAACTAGGAACCTCAGGTGCCGTAAGCTTTTGTTTATTTCTTTTTTGCATTATGATGTCATAATCAGACCACTTTTTTTCCTATCCAGAAGCGTCTTGTCTTTTGTCGCAACCAGAGTTTGATATTCTACCAACATTAGCGAGATCGCATTCTCTTAATTTCACTTACGGCCATACCAGTCTGAAAATGCCTGATCTCGTCAGATCTTGGAAGCCATCCAGACTCGGGCCTGGTTAGTACTTGTATGGGAGACCAACTAGGAACCTCAGGTGCCGTAAGCTTTTGTTTATTTCTTTTTTGCATTATGATGTCATAATGAGACCACTTTTTTCCCTATCCAGAAGCGTCTTGTCTTTTGTCGCAACCAGAGTTTGATATTCTACCAACATTAGCGAGATCGCATTCTCTTAATTTCACTTACGGCCATACCAGTCTGAAAATGCCTGATCTCGTCAGATCTCGGAAGCCATCCAGACTCGGGCCTGGTTAGTACTTGTATGGGAGACCAACTAGGAACCTCAGGTGCCGTAAGCTTTAGTTTATTTCTTTTTTGCATTATGATGTCATAATCAGACCACTTTTTTCCCTATGGGAGACCAACTAGGAACCTCAGGTGCCGTAAGCTTTTGTTTATTTATTTTTTGCATTATGATGTCATAATCAGACCACTTTTTTCCCTATGCAGAAGCGTCTTGTCTTTTGTCGCAACCAGAGTTTGATATTCTACCAACATTAGCGAGATCGCATTCTCATAATTTCACTTACGGCCATACCAGTCTGAAAATGCCAGATCTCGGAAGCCATCCAGACTCGGGCCTGGTTAGTACTTGTATGGGAGACCAACTAGGAACCTCAGGTGCCGTAAGCTTTTGTTTATTTATTTTTTGCATTATGATGTCATAATCAGACCACTTTTTTCCCTATGCAGAAGCGTCTTGTCTTTTGTCGCAACCAGAGTTTGATATTCTACCAACATTAGCGAGATCTCATTCTCTTAATTTCACTTACGGCCATACCAGTCTGAAAATGCCTGATCTCGTCAGATCGCGGAAGCCATCCAGACTCGGGCCTGGTTAGTACTTGTATGGGAGACCAACTAGGAACCTCAGGTGCCGTAAGCTTTTGTTTATTTCTTTTTTGCATTATGATGTCATAATCAGACCACTTTTTTCCCTATCCAGAAGCGTCTTGTCTTTTGTCGCAACCAGAGTTTGATATTCTACCAACATTAGCGAGATCGCATTCTCTTAATTTCACTTACGGCCATACCAGTCTGAAAATGCCTGATCTCGTCAGATCTCGGAAGCCATCCAGACTCGGGCCTGGTTAGTACTTGTATGGGAGACCAACTAGGAACCTCAGGTGCCGTAAGCTTTAGTTTATTTCTTTTTTGCATTATGATGTCATAATCAGACCACTTTTTTCCCTATGGGAGACCAACTAGGAACCTCAGGTGCCGTAAGCTTTTGTTTATTTCTTTTTTGCATTATGATGTCATAATCAGACCACTTTTTTCCCTATCCAGAAGCGTCTTGTCTTTTGTCGCAACCAGAGTTTGATATTCTACCAACATTAGCGAGATCGCATTCTCTTAATTTCACTTACGGCCATACCAGTCTGAAAATGCCTGATCTCGTCAGATCTCGGAAGCCATCCAGACTCGGGCCTGGTTAGTACTTGTATGGGAGACCAACTAGGAACCTCAGGTGCCGTAAGCATTTGTTTATTTCTTTTTTGCATTATGATGTCATAATCAGACCACTTTTTTCCCTATCCAGAAGCGTCTTGTCTTTTGTCGCAACCAGAGTTTGATATTCTACCAACATTAGCGAGATCGCATTCTCTTAATTTCACTTACGGCCATACCAGTCTGAAAATGCCTGATCTCGTCAGATCTCGGAAGCCATCCAGACTCGGGGCTGGTTAGTACTTGAATGGGAGACCAACTAGGAACCTCAGGTGCCGTAAGCTTTTGTTTATTTCTTTTTTGCATTATGATGTCATAATCAGACCACTTTTTTCCCTATCCAGAAGCGTCTTGTCTTTTGTCGCAACCAGAGTTTGATATTCTACCAACATTAGCAAGATCGCATTCTCTTAATTTCACTTACGGCCATACCAGTCTGAAAATGCCTGATCTCGTCAGATCTCGGAAGCCATCCAGACTCGGGTCTGGTTAGTACTTGTATGGGAGACCAACTAGGAACCTCAGGTGCCGTAAGCTTTTGTTTATTTCTTTTTTGCATTATGATGTCATAATCAGACCACTTTTTTCCCTATCCAGAAGCGTCTTGTCTTTTGTCGCAACCAGAGTTTGATATTCTACCAACATTAGCGAGATCACATTCTCTTAATTTCGCTTATGGCCATACCAGTCTGAAAATGCCTGATCTCGGAAGCCATCCAGACTCGGGCCTGGTTAGTACTTGTATGGGAGACCAACTAGGAACCTCAGGTGCCGTAAGCTTTTGTTTATTTCTTTTTTGCATTATGATGTCATAATCAGACCACTTTTTTTCCTATCCAGAAGCGTCTTGTCTTTTGTCGCAACCAGAGTTTGATATTCTACCAACATTAGCGAGATCGCATTCTCTTAATTTCACTTACGGCCATACCAGTCTGAAAATGCCTGATCTCGTCAGATCTCGGAAGCCATCCAGACTCGGGCCTGGTTAGTACTTGTATGGGAGACCAACTAGGAACCTCAGGTGCCGTAAGCTTTAGTTTATTTCTTTTTTGCATTATGATGTCATAATCAGACCACTTTTTTCCCTATGGGAGACCAACTAGGAACCTCAGGTGCCGTAAGCTTTTGTTTATTTATTTTTTGCATTATGATGTCATAATCAGACCACTTTTTTCCCTATGCAGAAGCGTCTTGTCTTTTGTCGCAACCAGAGTTTGATATTCTACCAACATTAGCGAGATCGCATTCTCATAATTTCACTTACGGCCATACCAGTCTGAAAATGCCAGATCTCGGAAGCCATCCAGACTCGGGCCTGGTTAGTACTTGTATGGGAGACCAACTAGGAACCTCAGGTGCCGTAAGCTTTTGTTTATTTATTTTTTGCATTATGATGTCATAATCAGACCACTTTTTTCCCTATGCAGAAGCGTCTTGTCTTTTGTCGCAATCAGAGTTTGATATTCTACCAACATTAGCGAGATCTCATTCTCTTAATTTCACTTACGGCCATACCAGTCTGAAAATGCCTGATCTCGTCAGATCTCGGAAGCCATCCAGACTCGGGCCTGGTTAGTACTTGTATGGGAGACCAACTAGGAACCTCAGGTGCCGTAAGCTTTTGTTTATTTCTTTTTTGCATTATGATGTCATAATCAGACCACTTTTTTCCCTATCCAGAAGCGTCTTGTCTTTTGTCGCAACCAGAGTTTGATATTCTACCAACATTAGCGAGATCGCATTCTCTTAATTTCACTTACGGCCATACCAGTCTGAAAATGCCTGATCTCGTCAGATCTCGGAAGCCATCCAGACTCGGGCCTGGTTAGTACTTGTATGGGAGACCAACTAGGAACCTCAGGTGCCGTAAGCTTTAGTTTATTTCTTTTTTGCATTATGATGTCATAATCAGACCACTTTTTTCCCTATGGGAGACCAACTAGGAACCTCAGGTGCCGTAAGCTTTTGTTTATTTCTTTTTTGCATTATGATGTCATAATCAGACCACTTTTTTCCCTATCCAGAAGCGTCTTGTCTTTTGTCGCAACCAGAGTTTGATATTCTACCAACATTAGCGAGATCGCATTCTCTTAATTTCACTTACGGCCATACCAGTCTGAAAATGCCTGATCTCGTCAGATCTCGGAAGCTATCCAGACTCGGGTCTGGTTAGTACTTGTATGGGAGACCAACTAGGAACCTCAGGTGCCGTAAGCTTTTGTTTATTTCTTTTTTGCATTATGATGTCATAATCAGACCACTTTTTTCCCTATCCAGAAGCATCTTGTCTTTTGTCGCAACCAGAGTTTGATATTCTACCAACATTAGCGAGATCGCATTCTCTTAATTTCACTTACGGCCATACCAGTCTGAAAATGCCAGATCTCGGAAGCCATCCAGACTCGAGCCTGGTTAGTACTTGTATGGGAGACCAACTAGGAAACTCAGGTGCCGTAAGCTTTTGTTTATTTCTTTTTTGCATTATGATGTCATAATCAGACCACTTTTTTCCCTATCCAGAAGCATCTTGTCTTTTGTCGCAACCAGAGTTTGATATTCTACCAACATTAGCGAGATCGCATTCTCTTAATTTCACTTACGGCCATACCAGTCTGAAAATGCCTGATCTCGTCAGATCTCGGAAGCCATCCAGACTCGGGCCTGGTTAGTACTTGTATGGGAGACCAACTAGGAACCTCAGGTGCCGTAAGCTTTAGTTTATTTCTTTTTTGCATTATGATGTCATAATCAGACCACTTTTTTCCCTATGGGAGACCAACTAGGAACCTCAGGTGCCGTAAGCTTTTGTTTATTTCTTTTTTGCATTATGATGTCATAATCAGACCACTTTTTTCCCTATCCAGAAGCGTCTTGTCTTTTGTCGCAACCAGAGTTTGATATTCTACCAACATTAGCGAGATCGCATTCTCTTAATTTCACTTACGGCCATACCAGTCTGAAAATGCCTGATCTCGTCAGATCTCGGAAGCTATCCAGACTCGGGTCTGGTTAGTACTTGTATGGGAGACCAACTAGGAACCTCAGGTGCCGTAAGCTTTTGTTTATTTCTTTTTTGCATTATGATGTCATAATCAGACCACTTTTTTCCCTATCCAGAAGCATCTTGTCTTTTGTCGCAACCAGAGTTTGATATTCTACCAACATTAGCGAGATCGCATTCTCTTAATTTCACTTACGGCCATACCAGTCTGAAAATGCCAGATCTCGGAAGCCATCCAGACTCGAGCCTGGTTAGTACTTGTATGGGAGACCAACTAGGAAACTCAGGTGCCGTAAGCTTTTGTTTATTTCTTTTTTGCATTATGATGTCATAATCAGACCACTTTTTTCCCTATCCAGAAGCATCTTGTCTTTTGTCGCAACCAGAGTTTGATATTCTACCAACATTAGCGAGATCTCATTCTCTTAATTTCACTTACGGCCATACCAGTCTGAAAATGCCAGATCTCGGAAGCCATCCAGACTCGGGCCTGGTTAGTACTTGTATGGGAGACCAACTAGGAACCTCAGGTGCCGTAAGCTTTTGTTTATTTCTTTTTTGCATTATGATGTCATAATCAGACCACTTTTTTCCCTATCCAGAAGCGTCTTGTCTTTTGTCGCAACCAGAGTTTGATATTCTACCAACATTAGCGAGATCGCATTCTCTTAATTTCACTTACGGCCATACCAGTCTGAAAATGCCTGATCTCGTCAGATCTCGGAAGCCATCCAGACTCGAGCCTGGTTAGTACTTGTATGGGAGACCAACTAGGAAACTCAGGTGCCGTAAGCTTTTGTTTATTTCTTTTTTGCATTATGATGTCATAATCAGACCACTTTTTTCCCTATCCAGAAGCATCTTGTCTTTTGTCGCAACCAGAGTTTGATATTCTACCAACATTAGCGAGATCGCATTCTCTTAATTTCACTTACGGTCATACCAGTCTGAAAATGCCTGATCTCGTCAGATCTCGGAAGCCATCCAGACTCGGGCCTGGTTAGTACTTGTATGGGAGACCAACTAGGAACCTCAGGTGCCGTAAGCTTTAGTTTATTTCTTTTTTGCATTATGATGTCATAATCAGACCACTTTTTTCCCTATGGGAGACCAACTAGGAACCTCAGGTGCCGTAAGCTTTTGTTTATTTCTTTTTTGCATTATGATGTCATAATCAGACCACTTTTTTCCCTATGCAGAAGCGTCTTGTCTTTTGTCACAACCAGAGTTTGATATTCTACCAACATTAGCGAGATCGCATTCTTTTAATTTCACTTACGGCCATACCAGTCTGAAAATGCCTGATCTCGTCAGATCTCGGAAGCCATCCAGACTCGGGCCTGGTTAGTACTTGTATGGGAGACCAACTAGGAACCTCAGGTGCCGTAAGCTTTTGTTTATTTATTTTTTGCATTATGATGTCATAATCAGACCACTTTTTTCCCTATCCAGAAGCGTCTTGTCTTTTGTCGCAACCAGAGTTTGATATTCTACCAACATTAGCGAGATCGCATTCTCTTAATTTCACTTACGGCCATACCAGTCTGAAAATGCCTGATCTCGTCAGATCTCGGAAGCCATCCAGACTCGGGTCTGGTTAGTACTTGTATGGGAGACCAACTAGGAACCTCAGGTGCCGTAAGCTTTTGTTTATTTCTTTTTTGCATTATGATGTCATAATCAGACCACTTTTTTCCCTATCCAGAAGCATCTTGTCTTTTGTCGCAACCAGAGTTTGATATTCTACCAACATTAGCGAGATCGCATTCTCTTAATTTCACTTACGGCCATACCAGTCTGAAAATGCCTGATCTCGTCAGATCTCGGAAGCCATCCAGACTCGGGCCTGGTTAGTACTTGTATGGGAGACCAACTAGGAACCTCAGGTGCCGTAAGCTTTTGTTTATTTCTTTTTTGCATTATGATGTCATAATCAGACCACTTTTTTCCCTATGCAGAAGCGTCTTGTCTTTTGTCGCAACCAGAGTTTGATATTCTACCAACATTAGCGAGATCTCATTCTCTTAATTTCACTTACGGCCATACCAGTCTGAAAATGCCTGATCTCGTCAGATCTCGGAAGCCATCCAGACTCGGGCCTGGTTAGTACTTGTATGGGAGACCAACTAGGAACCTCAGGTGCCGTAAGCTTTAGTTTTATTTCTTTTTTGCATTATGATGTCATAATCAGACCACTTTTTTCCCTATGGGAGACCAACTAGGAACCTCAGGTGCCGTAAGCTTTTGTTTATTTCTTTTTTGCATTATGATGTCATAATCAGACCACTTTTTTCCCTATCCAGAAGCGTCTTGTCTTTTGTCGCAAACAGAGTTTGATATTCTACCAACATTAGCGAGATCGCATTCTCTTAATTTCCCTTACGGCCATACCAGTCTGAAAATGCCTGATCTCGTCAGATCTCGGAAGCCATCCAGACTTGGGCCTGGTTAGTACTTGTATGGGAGACCAACTAGGAACCTCAGGTGCTGTAAGCTTTTGTTTATTTCTTTTTTGCATTATGATGTCATAATCAGACCACTTTTTTCCCTATCCAGAAGCGTCTTGTCTTTTGTCGCAACCAGAGTTTGATATTCTACCAACATTAGCGAGATCGCATTCTCTTAATTTCACTTACGGCCATACCAGTCTGAAAATGCCTGATCTCGTCAGATCTCGGAAGCCATCCAGACTCGGGCCTGGTTAGTACTTGTATGGGAGACCAACTAGGAACCTCAGGTGCCGTAAGCTTTTGTTTATTTCTTTTTTGCATTATGATGTCATAATGAGACCACTTTTTTCCCTATCCAGAAGCGTCTTGTCTTTTGTCGCAACCAGAGTTTGATATTCTACCAACATTAGCGAGATCGCATTCTCTTAATTTCACTTACGGCCATACCAGTCTGAAAATGCCTGATCTCGTCAGATCTCGGAAGCCATCCAGACTCGGGCCTGGTTAGTACTTGTATGGGAGACCAACTAGGAACCTCAGGTGCCGTAAGCTTTAGTTTATTTCTTTTTTGCATTATGATGTCATAATCAGACCACTTTTTTCCCTATGGGAGACCAACTAGGAACCTCAGGTGCCGTAAGCTTTTGTTTATTTATTTTTTGCATTATGATGTCATAATCAGACCACTTTTTTCCCTATGCAGAAGCGTCTTGTCTTTTGTCGCAACCAGAGTTTGATATTCTACCAACATTAGCGAGATCGCATTCTCATAATTTCACTTACGGCCATACCAGTCTGAAAATGCCTGATCTCGTCAGATCTCGGAAGCCATCCAGACTCGGGCCTGGTTAGTACTTGTATGGGAGACCAACTAGGAACCTCAGGTGCCGTAAGCTTTTGTTTATTTATTTTTTGCATTATGATGTCATAATCAGACCACTTTTTTCCCTATGCAGAAGCGTCTTGTCTTTTGTCGCAACCAGAGTTTGATATTCTACCAACATTAGCGAGATCTCATTCTCTTAA
Organism: Pelobates fuscus; assembly: GCF_036172605.1. Lineage (NCBI taxonomy): Eukaryota > Metazoa > Chordata > Amphibia > Anura > Pelobatidae > Pelobates > Pelobates fuscus. Next base: position 288,040,943 of record NC_086318.1, on the reverse strand, counting down.
TTTCACTTACGGCCATACCAGTCTGAAAATGCCAGATCTCGGAAGCCATCCAGACTCGGGCCTGGTTAGTACTTGTATGGGAGACCAACTAGGAACCTCAGGTGCCGTAAGCTTTTGTTTATTTCTTTTTTGCATTATGATGTCATAATCAGACCACTTTTTTCCCTATCCAGAAGCGTCTTGTCTTTTGTCGCAACCAGAGTTTGATATTCTACCAACATTAGCGAGATCGCATTCTCTTAATTTCACTTACGGCCATACCAGTCTGAAAATGCCTGATCTCGTCAGATCTCGGAAGCCATCCAGACTCGGGCCTGGTTAGTACTTGTATGGGAGACCAACTAGGAACCTCAGGTGCCGTAAGCTTTAGTTTATTTCTTTTTTGCATTATGATGTCATAATCAGACCACTTTTTTCCCTATGGGAGACCAACTAGGAACCTCAGGTGCCGTAAGCTTTTGTTTATTTCTTTTTTGCATTATGATGTCATAATCAGACCACTTTTTTCCCTATCCAGAAGCGTCTTGTCTTTTGTCGCAACCAGAGTTTGATATTCTACCAACATTAGCGAGATCGCATTCGTTTAATTTCACTTACGGCCATACCAGTCTGAAAATGCCTGATCTCGTCAGATCTCGGAAGCCATCCAGACTCGGGCCTGGTTAGTACTTGTATGGGAGACCAACTAGGAACCTCAGGTGCCGTAAGCTTTTGTTTATTTCTTTTTTGCATTATGATGTCATAATCAGACCACTTTTTTCCCTATCCAGAAGCGTCTTGTCTTTTGTCGCAACCAGAGTTTGATATTCTACCAACATTAGCGAGATCGCATTCTCTTAATTTCACTTACGGCCATACCAGTCTGAAAATGCCTGATCTCGTCAGATCTCGGAAGATATCCAGACTCGGGTCTGGTTAGTACTTGTATGGGAGACCAACTAGGAACCTCAGGTGCCGTAAGCTTTTGTTTATTTCTTTTTTGCATTATGATGTCATAATCAGACCACTTTTTTCCCTATCCAGAAGCATCTTGTCTTTTGTCGCAACCAGAGTTTGATATTCTACCAACATTAGCGAGATCGCATTCTCTTAATTTCACTTACGGCCATACCAGTCTGAAAATGCCAGATCTCGGAAGCCATCCAGACTCGAGCCTGGTTAGTACTTGTATGGGAGACCAACTAGGAAACTCAGGTGCCGTAAGCTTTTGTTTATTTCTTTTTTGCATTATGATGTCATAATCAGACCACTTTTTTCCCTATCCAGAAGCATCTTGTCTTTTGTCGCAACCAGAGTTTGATATTCTACCAACATTAGCGAGATCGCATTCTCTTAATTTCACTTACGGCCATACCAGTCTGAAAATGCCTGATCTCGTCAGATCTCGGAAGCCATCCAGACTCGGGCCTGGTTAGTACTTGTATGGGAGACCAACTAGGAACCTCAGGTGCCGTAAGCTTTAGTTTATTTCTTTTTTGCATTATGATGTCATAATCAGACCACTTTTTTCCCTATGGGAGACCAACTAGGAACCTCAGGTGCCGTAAGCTTTTGTTTATTTATTTTTTGCATTATGATGTCATAATCAGACCACTTTTTTCCCTATCCAGAAGCGTCTTGTCTTTTGTCGCAACCAGAGTTTGATATTCTACCAACATTAGCGAGATCGCATTCTCTTAATTTCACTTACGGCCATACCAGTCTGAAAATGCCTGATCTCGTCAGATCTCGGAAGCCATCCAGACTCGGGTCTGGTTAGTACTTGTATGGGAGACCAACTAGGAACCTCAGGTGCCGTAAGCTTTTGTTTATTTCTTTTTTGCATTATGATGTCATAATCAGACCACTTTTTTCCCTATCCAGAAGCATCTTGTCTTTTGTCGCAACCAGAGTTTGATATTCTACCAACATTAGCGAGATCGCATTCTCTTAATTTCACTTACGGCCATACCAGTCTGAAAATGCCTGATCTCGTCAGATCTCGGAAGCCATCCAGACTCGGGCCTGGTTAGTACTTGTATGGGAGACCAACTAGGAACCTCAGGTGCCGTAAGCTTTTGTTTATTTCTTTTTTGCATTATGATGTCATAATCAGACCACTTTTTTCCCTATGCAGAAGCGTCTTGTCTTTTGTCGCAACCAGAGTTTGATATTCTACCAACATTAGCGAGATCTCATTCTCTTAATTTCACTTACGGCCATACCAGTCTGAAAATGCCTGATCTCGTCAGATCTCGGAAGCCATCCAGACTCGGGCCTGGTTAGTACTTGTATGGGAGACCAACTAGGAACCTCAGGTGCCGTAAGCTTTAGTTTTATTTCTTTTTTGCATTATGATGTCATAATCAGACCACTTTTTTCCCTATGGGAGACCAACTAGGAACCTCAGGTGCCGTAAGCTTTTGTTTATTTCTTTTTTGCATTATGATGTCATAATCAGACCACTTTTTTCCCTATCCAGAAGCGTCTTGTCTTTTGTCGCAAACAGAGTTTGATATTCTACCAACATTAGCGAGATCGCATTCTCTTAATTTCCCTTACGGCCATACCAGTCTGAAAATGCCTGATCTCGTCAGATCTCGGAAGCCATCCAGACTTGGGCCTGGTTAGTACTTGTATGGGAGACCAACTAGGAACCTCAGGTGCTGTAAGCTTTTGTTTATTTCTTTTTTGCATTATGATGTCATAATCAGACCACTTTTTTCCCTATCCAGAAGCGTCTTGTCTTTTGTCGCAACCAGAGTTTGATATTCTACCAACATTAGCGAGATCGCATTCTCTTAATTTCACTTACGGCCATACCAGTCTGAAAATGCCTGATCTCGTCAGATCTCGGAAGCCATCCAGACTCGGGCCTGGTTAGTACTTGTATGGGAGACCAACTAGGAACCTCAGGTGCCGTAAGCTTTTGTTTATTTCTTTTTTGCATTATGATGTCATAATGAGACCACTTTTTTCCCTATCCAGAAGCGTCTTGTCTTTTGTCGCAACCAGAGTTTGATATTCTACCAACATTAGCGAGATCGCATTCTCTTAATTTCACTTACGGCCATACCAGTCTGAAAATGCCTGATCTCGTCAGATCTCGGAAGCCATCCAGACTCGGGCCTGGTTAGTACTTGTATGGGAGACCAACTAGGAACCTCAGGTGCCGTAAGCTTTAGTTTATTTCTTTTTTGCATTATGATGTCATAATCAGACCACTTTTTTCCCTATGGGAGACCAACTAGGAACCTCAGGTGCCGTAAGCTTTTGTTTATTTATTTTTTGCATTATGATGTCATAATCAGACCACTTTTTTCCCTATGCAGAAGCGTCTTGTCTTTTGTCGCAACCAGAGTTTGATATTCTACCAACATTAGCGAGATCGCATTCTCATAATTTCACTTACGGCCATACCAGTCTGAAAATGCCTGATCTCGTCAGATCTCGGAAGCCATCCAGACTCGGGCCTGGTTAGTACTTGTATGGGAGACCAACTAGGAACCTCAGGTGCCGTAAGCTTTTGTTTATTTATTTTTTGCATTATGATGTCATAATCAGACCACTTTTTTCCCTATGCAGAAGCGTCTTGTCTTTTGTCGCAACCAGAGTTTGATATTCTACCAACATTAGCGAGATCTCATTCTCTTAATTTCACTTACGGCCATACCAGTCTGAAAATGCCAGATCTCGGAAGCCATCCAGACTCGGGCCTGGTTAGTACTTGTATGGGAGACCAACTAGGAACCTCAGGTGCCGTAAGCTTTTGTTTATTTCTTTTTTGCATTATGATGTCATAATCAGACCACTTTTTTCCCTATCCAGAAGCGTCTTGTCTTTTGTCGCAACCAGAGTTTGATATTCTACCAACATTAGCGAGATCGCATTCTCTTAATTTCACTTACGGCCATACCAGTCTGAAAATGCCTGATCTCGTCAGATCTCGGAAGCCATCCAGACTCGGGCCTGGTTAGTACTTGTATGGGAGACCAACTAGGAACCTCAGGTGCCGTAAGCTTTAGTTTATTTCTTTTTTGCATTATGATGTCATAATCAGACCACTTTTTTCCCTATGGGAGACCAACTAGGAACCTCAGGTGCCGTAAGCTTTTGTTTATTTCTTTTTTGCATTATGATGTCATAATCAGACCACTTTTTTCCCTATCCAGAAGCGTCTTGTCTTTTGTCGCAACCAGAGTTTGATATTCTACCAACATTAGCGAGATCGCATTCGTTTAATTTCACTTACGGCCATACCAGTCTGAAAATGCCTGATCTCGTCAGATCTCGGAAGCCATCCAGACTCGGGCCTGGTTAGTACTTGTATGGGAGACCAACTAGGAACCTCAGGTGCCGTAAGCTTTTGTTTATTTCTTTTTTGCATTATGATGTCATAATCAGACCACTTTTTTCCCTATCCAGAAGCGTCTTGTCTTTTGTCGCAACCAGAGTTTGATATTCTACCAACATTAGCGAGATCGCATTCTCTTAATTTCACTTACGGCCATACCAGTCTGAAAATGCCTGATCTCGTCAGATCTCGGAAGATATCCAGACTCGGGTCTGGTTAGTACTTGTATGGGAGACCAACTAGGAACCTCAGGTGCCGTAAGCTTTTGTTTATTTCTTTTTTGCATTATGATGTCATAATCAGACCACTTTTTTCCCTATCCAGAAGCATCTTGTCTTTTGTCGCAACCAGAGTTTGATATTCTACCAACATTAGCGAGATCGCATTCTCTTAATTTCACTTACGGCCATACCAGTCTGAAAATGCCAGATCTCGGAAGCCATCCAGACTCGAGCCTGGTTAGTACTTGTATGGGAGACCAACTAGGAAACTCAGGTGCCGTAAGCTTTTGTTTATTTCTTTTTTGCATTATGATGTCATAATCAGACCACTTTTTTCCCTATCCAGAAGCATCTTGTCTTTTGTCGCAACCAGAGTTTGATATTCTACCAACATTAGCGAGATCGCATTCTCTTAATTTCACTTACGGCCATACCAGTCTGAAAATGCCTGATCTCGTCAGATCTCGGAAGCCATCCAGACTCGGGCCTGGTTAGTACTTGTATGGGAGACCAACTAGGAACCTCAGGTGCCGTAAGCTTTAGTTTATTTCTTTTTTGCATTATGATGTCATAATCAGACCACTTTTTTCCCTATGGGAGACCAACTAGGAACCTCAGGTGCCGTAAGCTTTTGTTTATTTATTTTTTGCATTATGATGTCATAATCAGACCACTTTTTTCCCTATCCAGAAGCGTCTTGTCTTTTGTCGCAACCAGAGTTTGATATTCTACCAACATTAGCGAGATCGCATTCTCTTAATTTCACTTACGGCCATACCAGTCTGAAAATGCCTGATCTCGTCAGATCTCGGAAGCCATCCAGACTCGGGTCTGGTTAGTACTTGTATGGGAGACCAACTAGGAACCTCAGGTGCCGTAAGCTTTTGTTTATTTCTTTTTTGCATTATGATGTCATAATCAGACCACTTTTTTCCCTATCCAGAAGCATCTTGTCTTTTGTCGCAACCAGAGTTTGATATTCTACCAACATTAGCGAGATCGCATTCTCTTAATTTCACTTACGGCCATACCAGTCTGAAAATGCCTGATCTCGTCAGATCTCGGAAGCCATCCAGACTCGGGCCTGGTTAGTACTTGTATGGGAGACCAACTAGGAACCTCAGGTGCCGTAAGCTTTTGTTTATTTCTTTTTTGCATTATGATGTCATAATCAGACCACTTTTTTCCCTATGCAGAAGCGTCTTGTCTTTTGTCGCAACCAGAGTTTGATATTCTACCAACATTAGCGAGATCTCATTCTCTTAATTTCACTTACGGCCATACCAGTCTGAAAATGCCTGATCTCGTCAGATCTCGGAAGCCATCCAGACTCGGGCCTGGTTAGTACTTGTATGGGAGACCAACTAGGAACCTCAGGTGCCGTAAGCTTTAGTTTTATTTCTTTTTTGCATTATGATGTCATAATCAGACCACTTTTTTCCCTATGGGAGACCAACTAGGAACCTCAGGTGCCGTAAGCTTTTGTTTATTTCTTTTTTGCATTATGATGTCATAATCAGACCACTTTTTTCCCTATCCAGAAGCGTCTTGTCTTTTGTCGCAAACAGAGTTTGATATTCTACCAACATTAGCGAGATCGCATTCTCTTAATTTCCCTTACGGCCATACCAGTCTGAAAATGCCTGATCTCGTCAGATCTCGGAAGCCATCCAGACTTGGGCCTGGTTAGTACTTGTATGGGAGACCAACTAGGAACCTCAGGTGCTGTAAGCTTTTGTTTATTTCTTTTTTGCATTATGATGTCATAATCAGACCACTTTTTTCCCTATCCAGAAGCGTCTTGTCTTTTGTCGCAACCAGAGTTTGATATTCTACCAACATTAGCGAGATCGCATTCTCTAAATTTCACTTACGGCCATACCAGTCTGAAAATGCCTGATCTCATCAGATCTCGGAAGTCATCCAGACTCGGGCCTGGTTAGTACTTGTATGGGAGACCAACTAGGAATCTCAGGTGACGTAAGCTTTTGCTTATTTCTTTTTTGCATTATGATGTCATAATCAGACCACTTTTTTCCCTATCCAGAAGCGTCTTGTCTTTTGTCGCAACCAGAGTTTGATATTCTACCAACATTAGCGAGATCGCATTCTCTTAATTTCACTTACGGCCATACCAGTCTGAAAATGCCAGATTTCGGAAGCCATCCAGACTCGGGTCTGGTTAGTACTTGTATGGGAGACCAACTAGGAACCTCAGGTGCCGTAAGCTTTTGTTTATTTCTTTTTTGCATTATGATGTCATAATCAGACCACTTTTTTCCCTATCCAGAAGCATCTTGTCTTTTGTCGCAACCAGAGTTTGATATTCTACCAACATTAGCGAGATCGCATTCTCTTAATTTCACTTACGGCCATACCAGTCTGAAAATGCCTGATCTCGTCAGATCTCGGAAGCCATCCAGACTCGGGCCTGGTTAGTACTTGTATGGGAGACCAACTAGGAACCTCAGGTGCCGTAAGCTTTTGTTTATTTCTTTTTTGCATTATGATGTCATAATCAGACCACTTTTTTCCCTATCCAGAAGCATCTTGTCTTTTGTCGCAACCAGAGTTTGATATTCTACCAACATTAGCGAGATCGCATTCTCTTAATTTCACTTACGGCCATACCAGTCTGAAAATGCCTATCTCGTCAGATCTCGGAAGCCATCCAGACTCGGGCCTGGTTAGTACTTGTATGGGAGACCAACTAGGAACCTCAGGTGCCGTAAGCTTTAGTTTATTTCTTTTTTGCATTATGATGTCATAATCAGACCACTTTTTTCCCTATGGGAGACCAACTAGGAACCTCAGCTGCCGTAAGCTTTTGTTTATTTCTTTTTTGCATTATGATGTCATAATCAGACCACTTTTTTCCCTATCCAGAAGCGTCTTGTCTTTTGTCGCAACCAGAGTTTGATATTCTACCAACATTAGCGAGATCGCATTCTCTTAATTTCCCTTACGGCCATACCAGTCTGAAAATGCCTGATCTCATCAGATCTCGGAAGCCATCCAGACTCGGGCCTGGTTAGTACTTGTATTTGAGACCAACTAGGAACCTCAGGTGCCGTAAGCTTTTGTTTATTTATTTTTTGCATTATGATGTCATAATCAGACCACTTTTTTCCCTATGCAGAAGCGTCTTGTCTTTTGTCGCAACCAGAGTTTGATATTCTACCAACATTAGCGAGATCGCATTCTCTTTATTTCTCTTATGGCCATACCAGTCTGAAAATGCCTGATCTCGTCAGATCTCGGAAGCCATCCAGACTCGGGCCTGGTTAGTACTTGTATGGGAGACCAACTAGGAACCTCAGGTGCCGTAAGCTTTTGTTTATTTCTTTTTTGCATTATGATGTCATAATCAGACCACTTTTTTCCCTATCCAGAAGCGTCTTGTCTTTTGTCGCAACCAGAGTTTGATATTCTACCAACATTAGCGAGAACGCATTCTCTTAAATTCACTTACGGCCATACCAGTCTGAAAATGCCTGATCTCGTCAGATCTCGGAAGCCATCCAGACTCGGGCCTGGTTAGTACTTGTATGGGAGACCAACTAGGAACCTCAGGTGCCGTAAGCTTTTGTTTATTTCTTTTTTGCATTATGATGTCATAATCAGACCACTTTTTTCCCTATCCAGAAGCGTCTTGTCTTTTGTCGCAACCAGAGTTTGATATTCTACCAACATTAGCGAGATCGCATTCTCTTAATTTCACTTATGGCCATACCAGTCTGAAAATGCCTGATCTCGTCAAATCTCAGAAGCCATCCAGACTCGGGCCTGGTTAGTACTTGTATGGGAGACCAACTAGGAACCTCAGGTGCCGTAAGCTTTTGTTTATTTCTTTTTTGCATTATGATGTCATAATCAGACCACTTTTTTCCCTATCCAGAAGCGTCTTGTCTTTTGTCGCAACCAGAGTTTGATATTCTACCAACATTAGCGAGATCGCATTCTCTTAATTTCACTTATGGCCATACCAGTCTGAAAATGCCAGATCTCGGAAGCCATCCAGACTCGGGCCTGGTTAGTACTTGTATGGGAGACCAACTAGGAACCTCAGGTGCCGTAAGCTTTTGTTTATTTCTTTTTTGCATTATGATGTCATAATCAGACCACTTTTTTCCCTATCCAGAAGCGTCTTGTCTTTTGTCGCAACCAGAGTTTGATATTCTACCAACATTAGCGAGATCGCATTCTCTTAATTTCACTTACGGCCATACCAGTCTGAAAATGCCTGATCTCGTCAGATCTCGGAAGCCATCCAGACTCGGGCCTGGTTAGTACTTGTATGGGAGACCAACTAGGAACCTCAGGTGCCGTAAGCTTTTGTTTATTTCTTTTTTGCATTATGATGTCATAATCAGACCACTTTTTTCCCTATGCAGAAGCGTCTTGTCTTTTGTCGCAACCAGAGTTTGATATTCTACCAACATTAGCGAGATCTCATTCTCTTAATTTCACTTACGGCCATACCAGTCTGAAAATGCCTGATCTCGTCAGATCTCGGAAGCCATCCAGACTCGGGCCTGGTTAGTACTTGTATGGGAGACCAACTAGGAACCTCAGGTGCCGTAAGCTTTAGTTTTATTTCTTTTTTGCATTATGATGTCATAATCAGACCACTTTTTTCCCTATGGGAGACCAACTAGGAACCTCAGGTGCCGTAAGCTTTTGTTTATTTCTTTTTTGCATTATGATGTCATAATCAGACCACTTTTTTCCCTATCCAGAAGCGTCTTGTCTTTTGTCGCAAACAGAGTTTGATATTCTACCAACATTAGCGAGATCGCATTCTCTTAATTTCCCTTACGGCCATACCAGTCTGAAAATGCCTGATCTCGTCAGATCTCGGAAGCCATCCAGACTTGGGCCTGGTTAGTACTTGTATGGGAGACCAACTAGGAACCTCAGGTGCTGTAAGCTTTTGTTTATTTCTTTTTTGCATTATGATGTCATAATCAGACCACTTTTTTCCCTATCCAGAAGCGTCTTGTCTTTTGTCGCAACCAGAGTTTGATATTCTACCAACATTAGCGAGATCGCATTCTCTAAATTTCACTTACGGCCATACCAGTCTGAAAATGCCTGATCTCATCAGATCTCGGAAGTCATCCAGACTCGGGCCTGGTTAGTACTTGTATGGGAGACCAACTAGGAATCTCAGGTGCCGTAAGCTTTTGTTTATTTCTTTTTTGCATTATGATGTCATAATCAGACCACTTTTTTCCCTATCCAGAAGCGTCTTGTCTTTTGTCGCAACCAGAGTTTGATATTCTACCAACATTAGCGAGATCGCATTCTCTTAATTTCACTTACGGCCATACCAGTCTGAAAATGCCAGATTTCGGAAGCCATCCAGACTCGGGTCTGGTTAGTACTTGTATGGGAGACCAACTAGGAACCTCAGGTGCCGTAAGCTTTTGTTTATTTCTTTTTTGCATTATGATGTCATAATCAGACCACTTTTTTCCCTATCCAGAAGCATCTTGTCTTTTGTCGCAACCAGAGTTTGATATTCTACCAACATTAGCGAGATCGCATTCTCTTAATTTCACTTACGGCCATACCAGTCTGAAAATGCCTGATCTCGTCAGATCTCGGAAGCCATCCAGACTCGGGCCTGGTTAGTACTTGTATGGGAGACCAACTAGGAACCTCAGGTGCCGTAAGCTTTTGTTTATTTCTTTTTTGCATTATGATGTCATAATCAGACCACTTTTTTCCCTATCCAGAAGCATCTTGTCTTTTGTCGCAACCAGAGTTTGATATTCTACCAACATTAGCGAGATCGCATTCTCTTAATTTCACTTACGGCCATACCAGTCTGAAAATGCCTATCTCGTCAGATCTCGGAAGCCATCCAGACTCGGGCCTGGTTAGTACTTGTATGGGAGACCAACTAGGAACCTCAGGTGCCGTAAGCTTTAGTTTATTTCTTTTTTGCATTATGATGTCATAATCAGACCACTTTTTTCCCTATGGGAGACCAACTAGGAACCTCAGCTGCCGTAAGCTTTTGTTTATTTCTTTTTTGCATTATGATGTCATAATCAGACCACTTTTTTCCCTATCCAGAAGCGTCTTGTCTTTTGTCGCAACCAGAGTTTGATATTCTACCAACATTAGCGAGATCGCATTCTCTTAATTTCCCTTACGGCCATACCAGTCTGAAAATGCCTGATCTCATCAGATCTCGGAAGCCATCCAGACTCGGGCCTGGTTAGTACTTGTATTTGAGACCAACTAGGAACCTCAGGTGCCGTAAGCTTTTGTTTATTTATTTTTTGCATTATGATGTCATAATCAGACCACTTTTTTCCCTATGCAGAAGCGTCTTGTCTTTTGTCGCAACCAGAGTTTGATATTCTACCAACATTAGCGAGATCGCATTCTCTTTATTTCTCTTATGGCCATACCAGTCTGAAAATGCCTGATCTCGTCAGATCTCGGAAGCCATCCAGACTCGGGCCTGGTTAGTACTTGTATGGGAGACCAACTAGGAACCTCAGGTGCCGTAAGCTTTTGTTTATTTCTTTTTTGCATTATGATGTCATAATCAGACCACTTTTTTCCCTATCCAGAAGCGTCTTGTCTTTTGTCGCAACCAGAGTTTGATATTCTACCAACATTAGCGAGAACGCATTCTCTTAAATTCACTTACGGCCATACCAGTCTGAAAATGCCTGATCTCGTCAGATCTCGGAAGCCATCCAGACTCGGGCCTGGTTAGTACTTGTATGGGAGACCAACTAGGAACCTCAGGTGCCGTAAGCTTTTGTTTATTTCTTTTTTGCATTATGATGTCATAATCAGACCACTTTTTTCCCTATCCAGAAGCGTCTTGTCTTTTGTCGCAACCAGAGTTTGATATTCTACCAACATTAGCGAGATCGCATTCTCTTAATTTCACTTATGGCCATACCAGTCTGAAAATGCCTGATCTCGTCAAATCTCAGAAGCCATCCAGACTCGGGCCTGGTTAGTACTTGTATGGGAGACCAACTAGGAACCTCAGGTGCCGTAAGCTTTTGTTTATTTCTTTTTTGCATTATGATGTCATAATCAGACCACTTTTTTCCCTATCCAGAAGCGTCTTGTCTTTTGTCGCAACCAGAGTTTGATATTCTACCAACATTAGCGAGATCGCATTCTCTTAATTTCACTTATGGCCATACCAGTCTGAAAATGCCAGATCTCGGAAGCCATCCAGACTCGGGCCTGGTTAGTACTTGTATGGGAGACCAACTAGGAACCTCAGGTGCCGTAAGCTTTTGTTTATTTCTTTTTTGCATTATGATGTCATAATCAGACCACTTTTTTCCCTATCCAGAAGCGTCTTGTCTTTTGTCGCAACCAGAGTTTGATATTCTACCAACATTAGCGAGAACGCATTCTCTTAATTTCACTTACGGCCATACCAGTCTGAAAATGCCTGATCTCGTCAGATCTCGGAAGCCATCCAGACTCGGGCCTGGTTAGTACTTGTATGGGAGACCAACTAGGAACCTCAGGTGCCGTAAGCTTTTGTTTATTTCTTTTTTGCATTATGATGTCATAATCAGACCACTTTTTTCCCTATCCAGAAGCGTCTTGTCTTTTGTCGCAACCAGAGTTTGATATTCTACCAACATTAGCGAGATCGCATTCACTTAATTTCACTTACGGCCATACCAGTCTGAAAATGCCTGATCTCGTCAGATCTCGGAAGCCATCCAGACTCGGGCCTGGTTAGTACTTGTATGGGAGACCAACTAGGAACCTCAGGTGCCGTAAGCTTTTGTTTATTTCTTTTTTGCATTATGATGTCATAATCAGACCACTTTTTTCCCTATCCAGAAGCGTCTTGTCTTTTGTCGCAACCAGAGTTTGATATTCTACCAACATTAGCGAGATCGCATTCTCTTAATTTCACTTACGGCCATACCAGTCTGAAAATGCCTGATCTCGTCAGATCTCGGAAGCCATCCAGACTCGGGTCTGGTTAGTACTTGTATGGGAGACCAACTAGGAACCTCAGGTGCCGTAAGCTTTTGTTTATTTCTTTTTTGCATTATGATGTCATAATCAGACCACTTTTTTCCCTATCCAGAAGCGTCTTGTCTTTTGTCGCAACCAGAGTTTGATATTCTACCAACATTAGCGAGATCGCATTCTCTTAATTTCACTTACGGCCATACCAGTCTGAAAATGCCTGATCTCGTCAGATCTCGGAAGCCATCCAGACTCGGGTCTGGTTAGTACTTGTATGGGAGACCAACTAGGAACCTCAGGTGCCGTAAGCTTTTGTTTATTTCTTTTTTGCATTATGATGTCATAATCAGACCACTTTTTTCCCTATCCAGAAGCGTCTTGTCTTTTGTCGCAACCAGAGTTTGATATTCTACCAACATTAGCGAGATCGCATTCTCTTAATTTCACTTATGGCCATACCAGTCTGAAAATGCCTGATCTCGTCAAATCTCAGAAGCCATCCAGACTCGGGCCTGGTTAGTACTTGTATGGGAGACCAACTAGGAACCTCAGGTGCCGTAAGCTTTTGTTTATTTCTTTTTTGCATTATGATGTCATAATCAGACCACTTTTTTCCCTATCCAGAAGCGTCTTGTCTTTTGTCGCAACCAGAGTTTGATATTCTACCAACATTAGCGAGATCGCATTCTCTTAATTTCACTTATGGCCATACCAGTCTGAAAATGCCTGATCTCGTCAGATCTCGGAAGCCATCCAGACTCGGGCCTGGTTAGTACTTGTATGGGAGACCAACTAGGAACCTCAGGTGCCGTAAGCTTTTGTTTATTTCTTTTTTGCATTATGATGTCATAATCAGACCACTTTTTTCCCTATCCAGAAGCGTCTTGTCTTTTGTCGCAACCAGAGTTTGATATTCTACCAACATTAGCGAGAACGCATTCTCTTAATTTCACTTACGGCCATACCAGTCTGAAAATGCCTGATCTCGTCAGATCTCGGAAGCCATCCAGACTCGGGCCTGGTTAGTACTTGTATGGGAGACCAACTAGGAACCTCAGGTGCCGTAAGCTTTTGTTTATTTCTTTTTTGCATTATGATGTCATAATCAGACCACTTTTTTCCCTATCCAGAAGCGTCTTGTCTTTTGTCGCAACCAGAGTTTGATATTCTACCAACATTAGCGAGATCGCATTCTCTTAATTTCCCTTACGGCCATACCAGTCTGAAAATGCCTGATCTCGTCAGATCTCGGAAGCCATCCAGACTCGGGCCTGGTTAGTACTTGTATTTGAGACCAACTAGGAACCTCAGGTGCCGTAAGCTTTTGTTTATTTATTTTTTGCATTATGATGTCATAATCAGACCACTTTTTTCCCTATCCAGAAGCGTCTTGTCTTTTGTCGCAAACAGAGTTTGATATTCTACCAACATTAGCGAGATCGCATTCTCTTAATTTCCCTTACGGCCATACCAGTCTGAAAATGCCTGATCTCGTCAGATCTCGGAAGCCATCCAGACTTGGGCCTGGTTAGTACTTGTATGGGAGACCAACTAGGAACCTCAGGTGCTGTAAGCTTTTGTTTATTTCTTTTTTGCATTATGATGTCATAATCAGACCACTTTTTTCCCTATCCAGAAGCGTCTTGTCTTTTGTCGCAACCAGAGTTTGATATTCTACCAACATTAGCGAGATCGCATTCTCTAAATTTCACTTACGGCCATACCAGTCTGAAAATGCCTGATCTCATCAGATCTCGGAAGTCATCCAGACTCGGGCCTGGTTAGTACTTGTATGGGAGACCAACTAGGAATCTCAGGTGCCGTAAGCTTTTGTTTATTTCTTTTTTGCATTATGATGTCATAATCAGACCACTTTTTTCCCTATCCAGAAGCGTCTTGTCTTTTGTCGCAACCAGAGTTTGATATTCTACCAACATTAGCGAGATCGCATTCTCTTAATTTCACTTACGGCCATACCAGTCTGAAAATGCCAGATTTCGGAAGCCATCCAGACTCGGGTCTGGTTAGTACTTGTATGGGAGACCAACTAGGAACCTCAGGTGCCGTAAGCTTTTGTTTATTTCTTTTTTGCATTATGATGTCATAATCAGACCACTTTTTTCCCTATCCAGAAGCATCTTGTCTTTTGTCGCAACCAGAGTTTGATATTCTACCAACATTAGCGAGATCGCATTCTCTTAATTTCACTTACGGCCATACCAGTCTGAAAATGCCTGATCTCGTCAGATCTCGGAAGCCATCCAGACTCGGGCCTGGTTAGTACTTGTATGGGAGACCAACTAGGAACCTCAGGTGCCGTAAGCTTTTGTTTATTTCTTTTTTGCATTATGATGTCATAATCAGACCACTTTTTTCCCTATCCAGAAGCATCTTGTCTTTTGTCGCAACCAGAGTTTGATATTCTACCAACATTAGCGAGATCGCATTCTCTTAATTTCACTTACGGCCATACCAGTCTGAAAATGCCTATCTCGTCAGATCTCGGAAGCCATCCAGACTCGGGCCTGGTTAGTACTTGTATGGGAGACCAACTAGGAACCTCAGGTGCCGTAAGCTTTAGTTTATTTCTTTTTTGCATTATGATGTCATAATCAGACCACTTTTTTCCCTATGGGAGACCAACTAGGAACCTCAGCTGCCGTAAGCTTTTGTTTATTTCTTTTTTGCATTATGATGTCATAATCAGACCACTTTTTTCCCTATCCAGAAGCGTCTTGTCTTTTGTCGCAACCAGAGTTTGATATTCTACCAACATTAGCGAGATCGCATTCTCTTAATTTCCCTTACGGCCATACCAGTCTGAAAATGCCTGATCTCATCAGATCTCAGAAGCCATCCAGACTCGGGCCTGGTTAGTACTTGTATTTGAGACCAACTAGGAACCTCAGGTGCCGTAAGCTTTTGTTTATTTATTTTTTGCATTATGATGTCATAATCAGACCACTTTTTTCCCTATGCAGAAGCGTCTTGTCTTTTGTCGCAACCAGAGTTTGATATTCTACCAACATTAGCGAGATCGCATTCTCTTTATTTCTCTTATGGCCATACCAGTCTGAAAATGCCTGATCTCGTCAGATCTCGGAAGCCATCCAGACTCGGGCCTGGTTAGTACTTGTATGGGAGACCAACTAGGAACCTCAGGTGCCGTAAGCTTTTGTTTATTTCTTTTTTGCATTATGATGTCATAATCAGACCACTTTTTTCCCTATCCAGAAGCGTCTTGTCTTTTGTCGCAACCAGAGTTTGATATTCTACCAACATTAGCGAGAACGCATTCTCTTAAATTCACTTACGGCCATACCAGTCTGAAAATGCCTGATCTCGTCAGATCTCGGAAGCCATCCAGACTCGGGCCTGGTTAGTACTTGTATGGGAGACCAACTAGGAACCTCAGGTGCCGTAAGCTTTTGTTTATTTCTTTTTTGCATTATGATGTCATAATCAGACCACTTTTTTCCCTATCCAGAAGCGTCTTGTCTTTTGTCGCAACCAGAGTTTGATATTCTACCAACATTAGCGAGATCGCATTCTCTTAATTTCACTTATGGCCATACCAGTCTGAAAATGCCTGATCTCGTCAAATCTCAGAAGCCATCCAGACTCGGGCCTGGTTAGTACTTGTATGGGAGACCAACTAGGAACCTCAGGTGCCGTAAGCTTTTGTTTATTTCTTTTTTGCATTATGATGTCATAATCAGACCACTTTTTTCCCTATCCAGAAGCGTCTTGTCTTTTGTCGCAACCAGAGTTTGATATTCTACCAACATTAGCGAGATCGCATTCTCTTAATTTCACTTATGGCCATACCAGTCTGAAAATGCCAGATCTCGGAAGCCATCCAGACTCGGGCCTGGTTAGTACTTGTATGGGAGACCAACTAGGAACCTCAGGTGCCGTAAGCTTTTGTTTATTTCTTTTTTGCATTATGATGTCATAATCAGACCACTTTTTTCCCTATCCAGAAGCGTCTTGTCTTTTGTCGCAACCAGAGTTTGATATTCTACCAACATTAGCGAGAACGCATTCTCTTAATTTCACTTACGGCCATACCAGTCTGAAAATGCCTGATCTCGTCAGATCTCGGAAGCCATCCAGACTCGGGCCTGGTTAGTACTTGTATGGGAGACCAACTAGGAACCTCAGGTGCCGTAAGCTTTTGTTTATTTCTTTTTTGCATTATGATGTCATAATCAGACCACTTTTTTCCCTATCCAGAAGCGTCTTGTCTTTTGTCGCAACCAGAGTTTGATATTCTACCAACATTAGCGAGATCGCATTCACTTAATTTCACTTACGGCCATACCAGTCTGAAAATGCCTGATCTCGTCAGATCTCGGAAGCCATCCAGACTCGGGCCTGGTTAGTACTTGTATGGGAGACCAACTAGGAACCTCAGGTGCCGTAAGCTTTTGTTTATTTCTTTTTTGCATTATGATGTCATAATCAGACCACTTTTTTCCCTATCCAGAAGCGTCTTGTCTTTTGTCGCAACCAGAGTTTGATATTCTACCAACATTAGCGAGATCGCATTCTCTTAATTTCACTTACGGCCATACCAGTCTGAAAATGCCTGATCTCGTCAGATCTCGGAAGCCATCCAGACTCGGGTCTGGTTAGTACTTGTATGGGAGACCAACTAGGAACCTCAGGTGCCGTAAGCTTTTGTTTATTTCTTTTTTGCATTATGATGTCATAATCAGACCACTTTTTTCCCTATCCAGAAGCGTCTTGTCTTTTGTCGCAACCAGAGTTTGATATTCTACCAACATTAGCGAGATCGCATTCTCTTAATTTCACTTACGGCCATACCAGTCTGAAAATGCCTGATCTCGTCAGATCTCGGAAGCCATCCAGACTCGGGTCTGGTTAGTACTTGTATGGGAGACCAACTAGGAACCTCAGGTGCCGTAAGCTTTTGTTTATTTCTTTTTTGCATTATGATGTCATAATCAGACCACTTTTTTCCCTATCCAGAAGCGTCTTGTCTTTTGTCGCAACCAGAGTTTGATATTCTACCAACATTAGCGAGATCGCATTCTCTTAATTTCACTTATGGCCATACCAGTCTGAAAATGCCTGATCTCGTCAAATCTCAGAAGCCATCCAGACTCGGGCCTGGTTAGTACTTGTATGGGAGACCAACTAGGAACCTCAGGTGCCGTAAGCTTTTGTTTATTTCTTTTTTGCATTATGATGTCATAATCAGACCACTTTTTTCCCTATCCAGAAGCGTCTTGTCTTTTGTCGCAACCAGAGTTTGATATTCTACCAACATTAGCGAGATCGCATTCTCTTAATTTCACTTATGGCCATACCAGTCTGAAAATGCCTGATCTCGTCAGATCTCGGAAGCCATCCAGACTCGGGCCTGGTTAGTACTTGTATGGGAGACCAACTAGGAACCTCAGGTGCCGTAAGCTTTTGTTTATTTCTTTTTTGCATTATGATGTCATAATCAGACCACTTTTTTCCCTATCCAGAAGCGTCTTGTCTTTTGTCGCAACCAGAGTTTGATATTCTACCAACATTAGCGAGAACGCATTCTCTTAATTTCACTTACGGCCATACCAGTCTGAAAATGCCTGATCTCGTCAGATCTCGGAAGCCATCCAGACTCGGGCCTGGTTAGTACTTGTATGGGAGACCAACTAGGAACCTCAGGTGCCGTAAGCTTTTGTTTATTTCTTTTTTGCATTATGATGTCATAATCAGACCACTTTTTTCCCTATCCAGAAGCGTCTTGTCTTTTGTCGCAACCAGAGTTTGATATTCTACCAACAT
The DNA here is from genome assembly GCF_036172605.1 of Pelobates fuscus. Classification (NCBI taxonomy): domain Eukaryota; kingdom Metazoa; phylum Chordata; class Amphibia; order Anura; family Pelobatidae; genus Pelobates; species Pelobates fuscus. The sequence continues at coordinate 288,022,607 of NC_086318.1, read as the reverse complement.
TAGCGAGATCGCATTCACTTAATTTCACTTACGGCCATACCAGTCTGAAAATGCCTGATCTCGTCAGATCTCGGAAGCCATCCAGACTCGGGCCTGGTTAGTACTTGTATGGGAGACCAACTAGGAACCTCAGGTGCCGTAAGCTTTTGTTTATTTCTTTTTTGCATTATGATGTCATAATCAGACCACTTTTTTCCCTATCCAGAAGCGTCTTGTCTTTTGTCGCAACCAGAGTTTGATATTCTACCAACATTAGCGAGATCGCATTCTCTTAATTTCACTTACGGCCATACCAGTCTGAAAATGCCTGATCTCGTCAGATCTCGGAAGCCATCCAGACTCGGGTCTGGTTAGTACTTGTATGGGAGACCAACTAGGAACCTCAGGTGCCGTAAGCTTTTGTTTATTTCTTTTTTGCATTATGATGTCATAATCAGACCACTTTTTTCCCTATCCAGAAGCGTCTTGTCTTTTGTCGCAACCAGAGTTTGATATTCTACCAACATTAGCGAGATCGCATTCTCTTAATTTCACTTACGGCCATACCAGTCTGAAAATGCCTGATCTCGTCAGATCTCGGAAGCCATCCAGACTCGGGTCTGGTTAGTACTTGTATGGGAGACCAACTAGGAACCTCAGGTGCCGTAAGCTTTTGTTTATTTCTTTTTTGCATTATGATGTCATAATCAGACCACTTTTTTCCCTATGCAGAAGCGTCTTGTCTTTTGTCGCAACCAGAGTTTGATATTCTACCAACATTAGCGAGATCGCATTCTCTTAATTTCACTTACGGCCATACCAATCTGAAAATGCCTGATCTCGTCAGATCTCGGAAGCCATCCAGACTCGGGCCTGGTTAGTACTTGTATGGGAGACCAACTAGGAACCTCAGGTGCCGTAAGCTTTTGTTTATTTCTTTTTTGCATTATGATGTCATAATCAGACCACTTTTTTCCCTATCCAGAAGCGTCTTGTCTTTTGTCGCAACCAGAGTTTGATATTCTACCAACATTAGCGAGATCGCATTCACTTAATTTCACTTACGGCCATACCAGTCTGAAAATGCCTGATCTCGTCAGATCTCGGAAGCCATCCAGACTCGGGCCTGGTTAGTACTTGTATGGGAGACCAACTAGGAACCTCAGGTGCCGTAAGCTTTTGTTTATTTCTTTTTTGCATTATGATGTCATAATCAGACCACTTTTTTCCATATCCAGAAGCGTCTTGTCTTTTGTCGCAACCAGAGTTTGATATTCTACCAACATTAGCGAGATCGCATTCTTTTAATTTCACTTACGGCCATACCAGTCTGAAAATGCCTGATCTCGTCAGATCTCGGAAGCCATCCAGACTCGGGCCTGGTTAGTACTTGTATGGGAGACCAACTAGGAACCTCAGGTGCCGTAAGCTTTTGTTTATTTCTTTTTTGCATTATGATGTCATAATCAGACCACTTTTTTCCCTATCCAGAAGCGTCTTGTCTTTTGTCGCAACCAGAGTTTGATATTCTACCAACATTAGCGAGATCGCATTCTCTTAATTTCACTTACGGCCATACCAGTCTGAAAATGCCTGATCTCATCAGATCTCGGAAGCCATCCATACTTGGGCCTGGTTAGTACTTGTATGGGAGACCAACTAGGAACCTCAGGTGCCGTAAGCTTTTGTTTATTTCTTTTTTGCATTATGATGTCATAATCAGACCACTTTTTTCCCTATGGGAGACCAACTAGGAACCTCAGGTGCCGTAAGCTTTTGTTTATTTCTTTTTTGCATTATGATGTCATAATCAGACCACTTTTTTCCCTATCCAGAAGCGTCTTGTCTTTTGTCGCAACCAGAGTTTGATATTCTACCAACATTAGCGAGATCGCATTCTCTTAATTTCACTTACGACCATACCAGTCTGAAAATGCCCGATCTCGTCAGATCTCGGAAGCCATCCAGACTCGGGCCTGGTTAGTACTTGTATGGGAGACCAACTAGGAACCTCAGGTGCCGTAAGCTTTTGTTTATTTCTTTTTTGCATTATGATGTCATAATCAGACCACTTTTTTCCCTATGGGAGACCAACTAGCGAGATCGCATTCTCTTAATTTCACTTACGGCCATACCAGTCTGAAAATGCCTGATCTCATCAGATCTCGGAAGTCATCCAGACTCGGGCCTGGTTAGTACTTGTATGGGAGACCAACTAGGAACCTCAGGTGCCGTAAGCTTTTGTTTATTTCTTTTTTGCATTATGATGTCATAATCAGACCACTTTTTTCCCTATCCAGAAGCGTCTTGTCTTTTGTCGCAACCAGAGTTTGATATTCTACCAACATTAGCGAGATCGCATTCTCTTAATTTCACTTACGGCCATACCAGTCTGAAAATGCCTGATCTCGTCAGATCTCGGAAGCCATCCAGACTCGGGCCTGGTTAGTACTTGTATGGGAGTCAACTAGGAACCTCAGGTGCCGTAAGCTTTTGTTTATTTCTTTTTTGCATTATGATGTCATAATCAGACCACTTTTTTCCCTATGGGAGACCAACTAGCGAGATCGCATTCTCTTAATTTCACTTACGGCCATACCAGTCTGAAAATGCCTGATCTCATCAGATCTCGGAAGTCATCCAGACTCGGGCCTGGTTAGTACTTGTATGGGAGACCAACTAGGAACCTCAGGTGCCGTAAGCTTTTGTTTATTTCTTTTTTGCATTATGATGTCATAATCAGACCACTTTTTTCCCTATCCAGAAGCGTCTTGTCTTTTGTCGCAACCAGAGTTTGATATTCTACCAACATTAGCGAGATCGCATTCTCTTAATTTCACTTATGGCCATACCAGTCTGAAAATGCCTGATCTCGTCAGATCTCGGAAGCCATCCAGACTCGGGCCTGGTTAGTACTTGTATGGGAGACCAACTAGGAACCTCAGGTGCCGTAAGCTTTTGTTTATTTTTTTTTTTGCATTATGATGTCATAATCAGACCATTTTTTTCCCTATGGGAGACCAACTAGGAACCTCAGGTGCCGTAAGCTTTTGTTTATTTCTTTTTTGCATTATGATGTCATAATCAGACCACTTTTTTCCCTATCCAGAAGCGTCTTGTCTTTTGTCGCAACCAGAGTTTGATATTCTACCAACATTAGCGAGATCGCATTCTCTTAATTTCCCTTACGGCCATACCAGTCTGAAAATGCCTGATCTCATCAGATCTCGGAAGCCATCCAGACTCGGGCCTGGTTAGTACTTGTATGGGAGACCAACTAGGATCCTCAGGTGCCGTAAGCTTTTGTTTATTTCTTTTTTGCATTATGATGTCATAATTAGACCACTTTTTTCCCTATCCAGAAGCGTCTTGTCTTTTGTCGCAACCAGGGCCGGATTAAGAGCACAGTGGGCCTGGAGCTGACAATTATGATGGGCCTAATTACTGACTCTTATCGACCCAAATCCCTAAAACCATCATACCTCCCAAGCGTGATGTATCTGATGGAGATGGTGCCCGAGGGAATCTCATAGGATGCAGCTATAAGAAAACACATACTCTATGCTAATCTCTCTCTAATTTATGCTTTCATCTTTCAAGTAAATCCATGACCCCTAACAGCAGTGTCCAGTGAAGCAGGAAGTCAATGGGCGGGGTAAAAGGGTGTGCCACTGGTGTGCCCCTGATCTGCCTAGTTGACAGTCTCAGCCAATCCTATGGGGTAGTATTGTAATTTGCTCAGACCACCACTTCTGAGCCAGCAGCTGCAGAATTGAATACAAGTAATATTTTACTATATTTAGGGAGGCAAGAAGGGGCCAGGGTGGTGGTTTTAACATAATAGAGTCAGAAATACATGATTGTGTTCCTGACCCTATAGTGCTCCTTTAAGCAAGAGTATGTGAAGAGTAGTTAAGGTTGCCACCTTTCTTGGAAAAAAAATACCGGCCTTAATCATTTGTATAATTAATTAGTTATGCGTGACATCACATGATGTAAATCACAAGGAGTGACATCAGAGAAAATTCTGTAAAATCACGAACAAACTACTCACAGTTTGATTCTGCTGTATAGATGGATTGCTCCCAGTGTCTCCCTGTCTCCCAGTGTCTCAGTGTCCCTATGTATCACAGTGTCAGGGTCCCCATGTCGCCCAGTCCCCTAGTCTGCCAGTGTCTGTGTCCCCATTTCTCCCAGTGTCCCAATGTCTCAGTGTGTCCCGGGGACACGGAGACCCGGGGACACGGAGACCCGGGAACACGGAGAGACCCGGGGACACGGAGAGACCCGGGGACACGGAGAGACCCGGGGACACGGAGAGACATGGGGACACGGAGAGACCCGGGGACACGGAGAGACCCGGGGACACGGAGAGACCCGGGGACACGGAGAGACCCGGGGACACGGAGAGACATGGGGACACGGAGAGACATGGGGACACGGAGAGACATGGGGACACGGAGAGACATGGGGACACGGAGAGACATGGGGACACGGGGAGACATGGGGACACGGGGAGACGGGGAGACACGGGGACAAGAGGGAGACACGGGGAGACACGGGGACAAGAGGGAGACACGGAGGGACACGGGGACACGGGGAGACACGGGGAGACACGGGGAGACACGGGGACACGGGGAGACACGGGGACACGGGGAGACACGGGGACACGGGGAGACACGGGGAGACACGGGGACACGGGGAGACACGGGGACACGGGGAGACACGGGGAGACACGGGGACACGGGAAGACACGGGGACACGGGGAGACACGGGGACACGGGGAGACACACGGGGACACGGGGAGACACGGGGACACGGGGAGACACGGGGACACGGGGAGACACGGGGACACGGGGGGACACGGGGAGACACGGGGAGACACGGGGACACGGGGAGACACGGGGAGACACGGGGACACTGGGAGACTAGGGGACACTGGGAGACTAGGGGACACTGGGAGACTACGGGATACTGACTGGGATACAGACACTTGGGGACAGTTGTGGACATAGACATGGGGACACTGGGACATATAGGGATACTGGGACACATGGGGACACTAGGCACACTGAGAGACATGGGACACAGACACTGAGCTGGGGGACATGGGAACATAGTGTCTCCGTGTCCCAATGTCCCTATATCTCACAGCGTCCCCAAGTGTGTCGGTGTCCCCAAGTGTGTCGGTGTCCCCAAGTGTGTCGGTGTCCCCAAGTGTGTCGGTGTCCCCAGGTGTGTCGGTGTCCCCAGGTGTCCCCAGGTGTCCCCAGGTGTCCCCAAGTGTTTCAGTGTCCCCAAGTGTCCCCAGGTGTCCCCAGGTGTCCCCAAGTGTTTCAGTGTCCCCAGATGTCCCCAGGTGTCCCCTAGTGTTTCAGTGTCCCCAGGTGTCCCCTAGTGTTTCAGTGTCCCCAGGTGTCCCCTAGTGTTTCAGTGTCCCCAGGTGTCCCCTAGTGTTTCAGTGTCCCCAGGTGTCCCCTAGTGTTTCAGTGTCCCCAGGTGTCCCCTAGTGTTTCAGTGTCCCCAGGTGTCCCCTAGTGTTTCAGTGTCCCCATGTGTCCCCTAGTGTTTCAGTGTCCCCATGTGTCCCCTAGTGTTTCAGTGTCCCCATGTGTCCCCTAGTGTTTCAGTGTCCCCATGTGTCCCCTAGTGTTTCAGTGTCCCCATGTGTCCCTGCTGCCTTTCCCCCCATCCCTCACTTACCTGAGCTGTAGAGCTGCTGTCTGGACTCTGGGCTGTGTTGCTGCTCCCCCACGGATCAGTGAGTAGTAGAGAGAGGCAGGGATATGCTGTGTAACTTCCTATCCCTGCCTCTCTCCACATGCAGTGACCCCTACTGGCCGGTGCTGGTATTGCAGAGTAATTTCCATTTATTCTGAGAAAATTACTTGCATTTGTATTGCCGGTATTACTGCAATACTGGCACTGGCCAGGCAGCTTAAAATACCAGCTGTGCCAGTAAAATACCAGTCAAGTGGAAAACGTAAGAGTAGTGTGCAAAAAAAAAACAAAAAAAAAAACTTTTTTTTTTTTTTTTTTAAATGGGCCTATTCCATGGGCCTGGGCCTGGAGCTGCAGCTCCATCAGCCCCTATGTTAATCCGGCCCTGGTCGCAACCAGAGTTTGATATTCTACCAACATTAGCGAGATCGCGTTCTCTTAATTTCACTTACGGCCATACCAGTCTGAAAATGTCAGATCTCGGAAGCCATCCAGACTCGGGCCTGGTTAGTACTTGTATGGGAGACCAACTAGGAACCTCAGGTGCCGTAAGCTTTTGTTTATTTCTTTTTTGCATTATGATGTCATAATCAGACCACTTTTTTCCCTATCCAGAAGCATCTTGTCTTTTGTCGCAACCAGAGTTTGATATTCTACCAACATTAGCGAGATCGCATTCTCTTAATTTCACTTAAGGCCATACCAGTCTGAAAATGCCTGGTCTCGTCAGATCTCGGAAGCCATCCAGACTCGGGCCTGGTTAGTACTTGTATGGGAGACCAACTAGGAACCTCAGGTGCCGTAAGCTTTTGTTTATTTCTTTTTTGCATTATGATGTCATAATCAGACCACTTTTTTTCCCTATCCAGAAGCGTCTTTTCTTTTGTCGCAACCAGAGTTTGATATTCTACCAACATTAGCGAGATCGCATTCTCTTAATTTCACTTACGGCCATACCAGTCTGAAAATGCCTGATCTCGTCAGATCTCGGAAGCCATCCAGACTCAGGCCTGGTTAGTACTTGTATGGGTGACCAACTAGGAACCTCAGGTGCCGTAAGCTATCGTTTATTTCTTTTTTGCATTATGATGTCATAATCAGACCACTTTTTTCCCTATCCAGAAGCGTCTTGTCTTTTGTCGCAACCAGAGTTTGATATTCTACCAACATTAGCGAGATCGCATTCTCTTAATTTCACTTACGGCCATACCAATCTGAAAATGCCTGATCTCGTCAGATCTCGGAAGCCATCCAGACTCGGGCCTGGTTAGTACTTGTATGGGAGACCAACTAGGAACCTCAGGTGCCGTAAGCTTTTGTTTATTTCTTTTTTGCATTTTGATGTCATAATCAGACCACTTTTTTCCCTATCCAGAAGCGTCTTGTCTTTTGTCGCAACCAGAGTTTGATATTCTACCAACATTAGCGAGATCGCATTCTCTTAATTTCACTTACGGCCATACCAGTCTGAAAATGCCTGATCTCGTCAGATCTCGGAAGCCATCCAGACTCGGGCCTGGTTAGTACTTGTATGGGAGACCAACTAGGAACCTCAGGTGCCGTAAGCTTTAGTTTATTTCTTTTTTGCATTATGATGTCATAATCAGACCACTTTTTTCCCTATGGGAGACCAACTAGGAACCTCAGGTGCCGTAAGCTTTTGTTTATTTCTTTTTTGCATTATGATGTCATAATCAGACCACTTTTTTCCCTATCCAGAAGCGTCTTGTCTTTTGTCGCAACCAGAGTTTGATATTCTACCAACATTAGCGAGATCGCATTCTCCAATTTCACTTACGGCCATACCAGTCTGAAAATGCCTGATCTCGTCAGATCTCGGAAGCCATCCAGACTCGGGCCTGGTTAGTACTTGTATGGGAGACCAACTAGGAACCTCAGGTGCCGTAAGCTTTTGTTTATTTCTTTTTTGCATTATGATGTCATAATCAGACCACTTTTTTCCATATCCAGAAGCGTCTTGTCTTTTGTTGCAACCAGAGTTTTATATTCTACCAACATTAGCGAGATCGCATTCTCTTAATTTCGCTTACGGCCATATCAGTCTGAAAATGCCTGATCTCGTCAGATCTCGGAAGCCATCCAGACTCGGGCCTGGCTAGTACTTGTATGGGAGACCAACTAGGAACCTCAGGTGCCGTAAGCTTTTGTTTATTTCTTTTTTGAATTATGATGCCATAATCAGACCACTTTTTTCCCTATCCAGAAGCGTCTTGTCTTTTGTCGCAACCAGAGTTTTATATTCTACCAACATTAGCGAGATCGCATTCTCTTAATTTCACTTACGGCCATACCAGTCTGAAAATGCCTGATCTCGTCAGATCTCGGAAGCCATCCAGACTCGGGCCTGGTTAGTACTTGTATGGGAGTCAACTAGGAACCTCAGGTGCCGTAAGCTTTTGTTTATTTCTTTTTTGCATTATGATGTCATAATCAGACCACTTTTTTCCCTATCCAGAAGCGTCTTGTCTTTTGTCGCAACCAGAGTTTGATATTCTACCAACATTAGCGAGATCGCATTCTCTTACTTTCACTTATGGCCATACCAGTCTGAAAATGCCTGATCTCGTCAGATCTCGGAAGCCATCCAGACTCGGGCCTGGTTAGTACTTGTATGGGAGACCAACTAGGAACCTCAGGTGCCGTAAGCTTTTGTTTATTTCTTTTTTGCATTATGATGTCATAATCAGACCACTTTTTTCCCTATGGGAGATCAACTAGGAACCTCAGGTGCCGTAAGCTTTTGTTTATTTCTTTTTTGCATTATGATGTCATAATCAGACCACTTTTTTCCCTATCCAGAAGCGTCTTGTCTTTTGTCGCAACCAGAGTTTGATATTCTACCAACATTAGCGAGATCGCATTCTCTTAATTTCCCTTACGGCCATACCAGTCTAAAAATGCCTGATCTCGTCAGATCTCGGAAGCCATCCAGACTCGGGCCTGGTTAGTACTTGTATTTGAGACCAACTAGGAACCTCAGGTGCCGTAAGCTTTTGTTTATTTATTTTTTGCATTATGATGTCATAATCAGACCACTTTTTTCCCTATGCAGAAGCGGCTTGTCTTTTGTCGCAACCAGAGTTTGATATTCTACCAACATTAGCGAGATCGCATTCTCTTAATTTCACTTACGGCCATACCAGTCTGAAAATGCCTGATCTCGTCAGATCTCGGAAGCCATCCCGACTCGGGCCTGGTTAGTACTTGTATGGGAGACCAACTAGGAACCTCAGGTGCCGTAAGCTTTTGTTTATTTCTTTTTTGCATTATGATGTCATAATCAGACCACTTTTTTCCCTATCCAGAAGCGTCTTGTCTTTTGTCGCAACCAGAGTTTGATATTCTACCAACATTAGCGAGATCGCATTCTCTTAATTTCACTTACGGCCATTCCAGTCTGAAAATGCCTGATCTCGTCAGATCTCGGAAGCCATCCAGACTCGGGCCTGGTTAGTACTTGTATGGGAGTCAACTAGGAACCTCAGGTGCCGTAAGCTTTTGTTTATTTCTTTTTTGCATTATGATGTCATAATCAGACCACTTTTTTCCCTATCCAGAAGCGTCTTGTCTTTTGTCGCAACCAGAGTTTGATATTCTACCAACATTAGCGAGATCGCATTCTCTTAATTTCACTTACGGCCATACCAGTCTGAAAATGCCTGATCTCGTCAGATCTCGGAAGCCATCCAGACTCGGGTCTGGTTAGTACTTGTATGGGAGACCAACTAGGAACCTCAGGTGCCGTAAGCTTTTGTTTATTTCTTTTTTGCATTATGATGTCATAATCAGACCACTTTTTTCCCTATCCAGAAGCGTCTTGTCTTTTGTCGCAACCAGAGTTTGATATTCTACCAACATTAGCGAGATTGCATTCTCTTAATTTCACTTACGGCCATACCTGTCTGAAAATGCCTGATCTCGTCAGATCTCGGAAGCCATCCAGACTCGGGTCTGGTTAGTACTTGTATGGGAGACCAACTAGGAACCTCAGGTGCCGTAAGCTTTTGTTTATTTCTTTTTTGCATTATGATGTCATAATCAGACCACTTTTTTCCCTATGCAGAAGCGTCTTGTCTTTTGTCGCAACCAGAGTTTGATATTCTACCAACATTAGCGAGATCGCATTCTCTTAATTTCCCTTACGGCCATACCAGTCTGAAAATGCCTGATCTCGTCAGATCTCGGAAGCCATCCAGACTCGGGCCTGGTTAGTACTTGTATGGGAGACCAACTAGGAACCTCAGGTGCCGTAAGCTTTTGTTTATTTCTTTTTTGCATTATGATGTCATAATCAGACCACTTTTTTCCCTATCCAGAAGCGTCTTGTCTTTTGTCGCAACCAGAGTTTGATATTCTACCAACATTAGCGAGATCGCATTCTCTTAATTTCACTTACGGCCATACCAGTCTGAAAATGCCTGATCTCGTCAGATTTCGGAAGCCATCCAGACTCGGGCCTGGTTAGTACTTGTATGGGAGACCAACTAGGAACCTCAGGTGCCGTAAGCTTTTGTTTATTTCTTTTTTGCATTATGATGTCATAATCAGACCACTTTTTTCCCTATCCAGAAGCGTCTTGTCTTTTGTCGCAACCAGAGTTTGATATTCTACCAACATTAGCGAGATCGCATTTTTTTAATTTCACTTACGGCCATACCAGTCTGAAAATGCCTGATCTCGTCAGATCTCGGAAGCCATCCAGACTCGGGCCTGGTTAGTACTTGTATGGGAGACCAACTAGAAACCTCAGGTGCCGTAAGCTTTTGTTTATTTCTTTTTTGCATTATGATGTCATAATCAGACCACTTTTTTCCCTACCCAGAAGCGTCTTGTCTTTTGTCGCAACCAGAGTTTGATATTCTACCAACATTAGCGAGATCGCATTCTCTCAATTTCACTTATGGCCATACCCGTCTGAAAATGCCTGATCTCGTCAGATCTCGGAAGCCATCCAGACTCGGGCCTGGTTAGTACTTGTATGGGAGACCAACTAGGAACCTCAGGTGCCGTAAGCTTTTGTTTATTTCTTTTTTGCATTATGATGTCATAATCAGACCACTTTTTTCCCTATCCAGAAGCGTCTTGTCTTTTGTCGCAACCAGAGTTTGATATTCTACCAACATTAGCGAGATCGCATTCTCTTAATTTCACTTACGGCCATACCAGTCTGAAAATGCCTGATCTCATCAGATCTCGGAAGCCATCCATACTTGGGCCTGGTTAGTACTTGTATGGGAGACCAACTAGGAACCTCAGGTGCCGTAAGCTTTTGTTTATTTCTTTTTTGCATTATGATGTCATAATCAGACCACTTTTTTTCCCTATGGGAGACCAACTAGGAACCTCAGGTGCCGTAAGCTTTTGTTTATTTCTTTTTTGCATTATGATGTCATAATCAGACCACTTTTTTCCCTATCCAGAAGCGTCTTGTCTTTTGTCGCAACCAGAGTTTGATATTCTACCAACATTAGCGAGATCGCATTCTCTTAATTTCACTTACGGCCATACCAGTCTGAAAATGCCCGATCTCGTCAGATCTCGGAATCCATCCAGACTCGGGCCTGGTTAGTACTTGTATGGGAGACCAACTAGGAACCTCAGGTGCCGTAAGCTTTTGTTTATTTCTTTTTTGCATTATGATATCATAATCAGACCACTTTTTTCCCTATGGGAGACCAACTAGGAACCTCAGGTGCCGTAAGCTTTTGTTTATTTCTTTTTTGCATTATGATGTCATAATCAGACCACTTTTTCCCTATCCAGAAACGTCTTGTCTTTTGTCGCAACCAGAGTTTGATATTCTACCAACATTAGCGAGATCGCATTCTCTTAATTTCCCTTACGGCCATACCAGTCTGTAAGTGCCTGATCTCGTCAGATCTCGGAAGCCATCCAGACTTGGGCCTGGTTAGTACTTGTATGGGAGACCAACTAGGAACCTCAGGTGCCGTAAGCTTTTGTTTATTTCTTTTTTGCATTATGATGTCATAATCAGACCACTTTTTTCCCTATCCAGAAGCGTCTTGTCTTTTGTCGCAACCAGAGTTTGATATTCTACCAACATTAGCGAGATCGCATTCTCTTAATTTCCCTTACGGCCATACCAGTCTGAAAATGCCTGATCTCATCAGATTTCGGAAGCCATCCAGACTCGGGCCTGGTTAGTACTTGTATGGGAGACCAACTAGGAACCTCAGGTGCCGTAAGCTTTTGTTTATTTCTTTTTTGCATTATGATGTCATAATCAGACCACTTTTTTCCCTATCCAGAAGCGTCTTGTCTTTTGTCGCAACCAGAGTTTGATATTCTACCAACATTAGCGAGATCGCATTCTCTTAATTTCACTTACGGCCATACCAGTCTGAAAATGCCTGATCTCGTCAGATCTCGGAAGCCATCCAGACTCGGGCCTGGTTAGTACTTGTATGGGAGACCAACTAGAAACCTCAGGTGCCGTAAGCTTTTGTTTATTTCTTTTTTGCATTTTGATGTCATAATCAGACCACTTTTTTCCCTATCCAGAAGCGTCTTGTCTTTTGTCGCAACCAGAGTTTGATATTCTACCAACATTAGCGAGATCGCATTCTCTTAACTTTATTTACGGCCATACCAGTCTGAAAATGCCTGATCTCGTCAGATCTCGGAAGCCATCCAGACTCGGGCCTGGTTAGTACTTGTATGGGAGACCAACTAGGAACCTCAGGTGCCGTAAGCTTTAGTTTATTTCTTTTTTGCATTATGATGTCATAATCAGACCACTTTTTTCCCTATGGGAGACCAACTAGGAACCTCAGGTGCCGTAAGCTTTTGTTTATTTCTTTTTTGCATTATGATGTCATAATCAGACCACTTTTTTCCCTATCCAGAAGCGTCTTGTCTTTTGTCGCAACCAGAGTTTGATATTCTACCAACATTAGCGAGATCGCATTCTCCAATTTCACTTACGGCCATACCAGTCTGAAAATGCCTGATCTCGTCAGATCTCGGAAGCCATCCAGACTCGGGCCTGGTTAGTACTTGTATGGGAGACCAACTAGGAACCTCAGGTGCCGTAAGCTTTTGTTTATTTCTTTTTTGCATTATGATGTCATAATCAGACCACTTTTTTCCATATCCAGAAGCGTCTTGTCTTTTGTCGCAACCAGAGTTTTATATTCTACCAACATTAGCGAGATCGCATTCTCTTAATTTCACTTATGGCCATACCAGTCTGAAAATGCCTGATCTCGTCAGATCTCGGAAGCCATCCGGACTCGGGCCTGGTTAGTACTTGTATGGGAGTCAACTAGGAACCTCAGGTGCCGTAAGCTTTTGTTTATTTCTTTTTTGCATTATGATGTCATAATCAGACCACTTTTTTCCCTATCCAGAAGCGTCTTGTCTTTTGTCGCAACCAGAGTTTGATATTCTACCAACATTAGCGAGATCGCATTCTCTTACTTTCACTTATGGCCATACCAGTCTGAAAATGCCTGATCTCGTCAGATCTCGGAAGCCATCCAGACTCGGGCCTGGTTAGTACTTGTATGGGAGTCAACTAGGAACCTCAGGTGCCGTAAGCTTTTGTTTATTTCTTTTTTGCATTATGATGTCATAATCAGACCACTTTTTTCCCTATCCAGAAGCGTCTTGTCTTTTGTCGCAACCAGAGTTTGATATTCTACCAACATTAGCGAGATCGTATTCTCTTAATTTCACTTACGGCCATACCAGTCTGAAAATGCCTGATCTCGTCAGATCTCGGAAGCCATCCAAACTCGGGCCTGGTTAGTACTTGTATGGGAGACCAACTAGGAACCTCAGGTGCCGTAAGCTTTTGTTTATTTCTTTTTTGCATTTTGATGTCATAATCAGACCACTTTTTTCCCTATCCAGAAGCGTCTTGTCTTTTGTCGCAACCAGAGTTTGATATTCTACCAACATTAGCGAGATCGCATTCTCTTAATTTCACTTACGGCCATACCAGTCTGAAAATGCCTGATCTCGTCAGATCTCGGAAGCCATCCAGACTCGGGCCTGGTTAGTACTTGTATGGGAGACCAACTAGAAACCTCAGGTGCCGTAAGCTTTAGTTTATTTCTTTTTTGCATTATGATGTCTTAATCAGACCACTTTTTTCCCTATGGGAGACCAACTAGGAACCTCAGGTGCCGTAAGCTTTTGTTTATTTCTTTTTTGCATTATGATGTCATAATCAGACCACTTTTTTCCCTATCCAGAAGCGTCTTGTCTTTTGTCGCAACCAGAGTTTGATATTCTACCAACATTAGCGAGATCGCATTCTCCAATTTCACTTACGGCCATACCAGTCTGAAAATGCCTGATCTCGTCAGATCTCGGAAGCCATCCAGACTCGGGCCTGGTTAGTACTTGTATGGGAGACCAACTAGGAACCTCAGGTGCCGTAAGCTTTTGTTTATTTCTTTTTTGCATTATGATGTCATAATCAGACCACTTTTTTCCATATCCAGAAGCGTCTTGTCTTTTGTCGCAACCAGAGTTTTATATTCTACCAACATTAGCGAGATCGCATTCTCTTTATTTCACTTACGGCCATACCAGTCTGAAAATGCCTGATCTCGTCAGATCTCGGAAGCCATCCAGACTCGGGCCTGGTTAGTACTTGTATGGGAGTCAACTAGGAACCTCAGGTGCCGTAAGCTTTTGTTTATTTCTTTTTTGCATTATGATGTCATAATCAGACCACTTTTTTCCCTATCCAGAAGCGTCTTGTCTTTTGTCGCAACCAGAGTTTGATATTCTACCAACATTAGCGAGATCGCATTCTCTTACTTCCACTTATGGCCATACCAGTCTGAAAATGCCTGATCTCGTCAGATCTCGGAAGCCATCCAGACTCGGGCCTGGTTAGTACTTGTATGGGAGACCAACTAGGAACCTCAGGTGCCGTAAGCTTTTGTTTATTTCTTTTTTGCATTATGATGTCATAATCAGACCACTTTTTTCCCTATGGGAGATCAACTAGGAACCTCAGGTGCCGTAAGCTTTTGTTTATTTCTTTTTTGCATTATGATGTCATAATCAGACCACTTTTTTCCCTATCCAGAAGCGTCTTGTCTTTTGTCGCAACCAGAGTTTGATATTCTACCAACATTAGCGAGATCGCATTCTCTTAATTTCCCTTACGGCCATACCAGTCTAAAAATGCCTGATCTCGTCAGATCTCGGAAGCCATCCAGACTCGGGCCTGGTTAGTACTTGTATTTGAGACCAACTAGGAACCTCAGGTGCCGTAAGCTTTTGTTTATTTATTTTTTGCATTATGATGTCATAATCAGACCACTTTTTTCCCTATGCAGAAGCGGCTTGTCTTTTGTCGCAACCAGAGTTTGATATTCTACCAACATTAGCGAGATCGCATTCTCCAATTTCACTTACCGCCATACCAGTCTGAAAATGCCTGATCTCGTCAAATCTCGGAAGCCATCCAGACTCGGGCCTGGTTAGTACTTGTATGGGAGACCAACTAGGAACCTCAGGTGCCGTAAGCTTTTGTTTATTTCTTTTTTGCATTATGATGTCATAATCAGACCTCTTTTTTCCCTATCCAGAAGCGTCTTGTCTTTTGTTGCAACCAGAGTTTGATATTCTACCAACATTAGCGAGATCGCATTCTCTTAATTTCACTTACGGCCATACCAGTCTGAAAATGCCTGATCTCGTCAGATCTCGGAAGCCATCCCGACTCGGGCCTGGTTAGTACTTGTATGGGAGACCAACTAGGAACCTCAGGTGCCGTAAGCTTTTGTTTATTTCTTTTTTGCATTATGATGTCATAATCAGACCACTTTTTTCCCTATCCAGAAGCGTCTTGTCTTTTGTCGCAACCAGAGTTTGATATTCTACCAACATTAGCGAGATCGCATTCTCTTAATTTCACTTACGGCCATACCAGTCTGAAAATGCCTGATCTCGTCAGATCTCGGAAGCCATCCAGACTCGGGCCTGGTTAGTACTTGTATGGGAGTCAACTAGGAACCTCAGGTGCCGTAAGCTTTTGTTTATTTCTTTTTTGCATTATGATGTCATAATCAGACCACTTTTTTCCCTATCCAGAAGCGTCTTGTCTTTTGTCGCAACCAGAGTTTGATATTCTACCAACATTAGCGAGATCGCATTCTCTTAATTTCACTTACGGCCATACCAGTCTGAAAATGCCTGATCTCGTCAGATCTCGGAAGCCATCCAGACTCGGGTCTGGTTAGTACTTGTATGGGAGACCAACTAGGAACCTCAGGTGCCGTAAGCTTTTGTTTATTTCTTTTTTGCATTATGATGTCATAATCAGACCACTTTTTTCCCTATCCAGAAGCGTCTTGTCTTTTGTCGCAACCAGAGTTTGATATTCTACCAACATTAGCGAGATTGCATTCTCTTAATTTCACTTACGGCCATACCAGTCTGAAAATGCCTGATCTCGTCAGATTTCGGAAGCCATCCAGACTCGGGTCTGGTTAGTACTTGTATGGGAGACCAACTAGGAACCTCAGGTGCCGTAAGCTTTTGTTTATTTCTTTTTTGCATTATGATGTCATAATCAGACCACTTTTTTCCCTATGCAGAAGCGTCTTGTCTTTTGTCGCAACCAGAGTTTGATATTCTACCAACATTAGCGAGATCGCATTCTCTTAATTTCACTTACGGCCATACCAGTCTGAAAATGCCTGATCTCGTCAGATCTCGGAAGCCATCCAGACTCGGGCCTGGTTAGTACTTGTATGGGAGACCAACTAGGAACCTCAGGTGCCGTAAGCTTTTGTTTATTTCTTTTTTGCATTATGATGTCATAATCAGACCACTTTTTTCCCTATCCAGAAGCGTCTTGTCTTTTGTCGCAACCAGAGTTTGATATTCTACCAACATTAGCGAGATCGCATTCTCTTAATTTCACTTACGGCCATACCAGTCTGAAAATGCCTGATCTCGTCAGATTTCGGAAGCCATCCAGACTCGGGCCTGGTTAGTACATGTATGGGAGACCAACTAGGAACCTCAGGTGCCGTAAGCTTTTGTTTATTTCTTTTTTGCATTATGATGTCATAATCAGACCACTTTTTTCCCTATCCAGAAGCGTCTTGTCTTTTGTCGCAACCAGAGTTTGATATTCTACCAACATTAGCGAGATCGCATTCTCTTAATTTCACTTACGGCCATACCAGTCTGAAAATGCCAGATCTCGGAAGCCATCCAGACTCGGGCCTGGTTAGTACTTGTATGGGAGACCAACTAGAAACCTCAGGTGCCGTATGCTTTTGTTTATTTCTTTTTTGCATTATGATGTCATAATCAGACCACTTTTTTCCCTACCCAGAAGCGTCTTGTCTTTTGTCGCAACCAGAGTTTGATATTCTAACAACATTAGCGAGATCGCATTCTCTTAATTTCACTTATGGCCATACCCGTCTGAAAATGCCTGATCTCGTCAGATCTCGGAAGCCATCCAGACTCGGGCCTGGTTAGTACTTGTATGGGAGACCAACTAGGAACCTCAGGTGCCGTAAGCTTTTGTTTATTTCTTTTTTGCATTATGATGTCATAATCAGACCACTTTTTTCCCTATCCAGAAGCGTCTTGTCTTTTGTCGCAACCAGAGTTTGATATTCTACCAACATTAGCGAGATCGCATTCTCTTAATTTCACTTACGGCCATAACAGTCTGAAAATGCCTGATCTCATCAGATCTCGGAAGCCATCCATACTTGGGCCTGGTTAGTACTTGTATGGGAGACCAACTAGGAACCTCAGGTGCCGTAAGCTTTTGTTTATTTCTTTTTTGCATTATGATGTCATAATCAGACCACTTTTTTCCCTATGGGAGACCAACTAGGAACCTCAGGTGCCGTAAGCTTTTGTTTATTTCTTTTTTGCATTATGATGTCATAATCAGACCACTTTTTTCCCTATCCAGAAGCGTCTTGTCTTTTGTCGCAACCAGAGTTTGATATTCTACCAACATTAGCGAGATCGCATTCTCTTAATTTCACTTACGGCCATACCAGTCTGAAAATGCCCGATCTCGTCAGATCTCGGAAACCATCCAGACTCGTGCCTGGTTAGTACTTGTATGGGAGACCAACTAGGAACCTCAGGTGCCGTAAGCTTTTGTTTATTTCTTTTTTGCATTATGATGTCATAATCAGACCACTTTTTTCCCTATGGGAGACCAACTAGGAACCTCAGGTGCCGTAAGCTTTTGTTTATTTCTTTTTTGCATTATGATGTCATAATCAGACCACTTTTTCCCTATCCAGAAACGTCTTGTCTTTTGTCGCAACCAGAGTTTGATATTCTACCAACATTAGCGAGATCGCATTCTCTTAATTTCCCTTACGGCCATACCAGTCTGTAAGTGCCTGATCTCGTCAGATCTCGGAAGCCATCCAGACTTGGGCCTGGTTAGTACTTGTATGGGAGACCAACTAGGAACCTCAGGTGCCGTAAGCTTTTGTTTATTTCTTTTTTGCATTATGATGTCATAATCAGACCACTTTTTTCCCTATCCAGAAGCGTCTTGTCTTTTGTCGCAACCAGAGTTTGATATTCTACCAACATTAGCGAGATCGCATTGTCTTAATTTCCCTTACGGACATACCAGTCTGAAAATGCCTGATCTCATCAGATCTCGGAAGCCATCCAGACTCGGGCCTGGTTAGTACTTGTATGGGAGACCAACTAGGAACCTCAGGTGCCGTAAGCTTTTGTTTATTTCTTTTTTGCATTATGATGTCATAATCAGACCACTTTTTTCCCTATCCAGAAGCGTCTTGTCTTTTGTCGCAACCAGAGTTTGATATTCTACCAACATTAGCGAGATCGCATTCTCTTAGTTTCACTTACGGCCATACCAGTCTGAAAATGCCTGATCTCGTCAGATCTCGGAAGCCATCCAGACTCGGGCCTGGTTAGTACTTGTATGGGAGACCAACTAGGAACCTCAGGTGCCGTAAGCTTTTGTTTATTTCTTTTTTGCATTATGATGTCATAATCAGACCACTTTTTTCCCTATCCAGAAGCATCTTGTCTTTTGTCGCAACCAGAGTTTTATATTCTACCAACATTAGCGAGATCGCATTCTCTTAATTTCACTTAAGGCCATACCAGTCTGAAAATGCCTGGTCTCGTCAGATCTCGGAAGCCATCCAGACTCGGGCCTGGTTAGTACTTGTATGGGAGACCAACTAGGAACCTCAGGTGCCGTAAGCTTTTGTTTATTTCTTTTTTGCATTATGATGTCATAATCAGACCACTTTTTTTCCCTGTCCAGAAGCGTCTTGTCTTTTGTCGCAACCAGAGTTTGATATTCTACCAACATTAGCGAGATCGCATTCTCTTAATTTCACTTACGGCCATACCAGTCTGAAAATGCCTGATCTCGTCAGATCTCGGAAGCCATCCAGACTCGGGCCTGGTTAGTACTTGTATGGGAGACCAACTAGGAACCTCAGGTGCCGTAAGCTATCGTTTATTTCTTTTTTGCATTATGATGTCATAATCAGACCACTTTTTTCCCTATCCAGAAGCGTCTTGTCTTTTGTCGCAACCAGAGTTTGAAATTCTACCAACATTAGCGAGATCGCATTCTCTTAATTTCACTTACGGCCATACCAGTCTGAAAATGCCTGATCTCGTCAGATCTCGGAAGCCATCCAGACTCGGGCCTGGTTAGTACTTGTATGGGAGACCAACTAGGAACCTCAGGTGCCGTAAGCTTTTGTTTATTTCTTTTTTGCATTATGATGTCATAGTCAGACCACTTTTTTCCCTATCCAGAAGCGTCTTGTCTTTTGTCGCAACCAGAGTTTGATATTCTACCAACATTAGCGAGATCGCATTCTCTTAATTTCACTTACGGCCATACCAGTCTGAAAATGCCTGATCTCATCAGATCTCGGAAGTCATCCAGACTCGGGCCTGGTTAGTACTTGTATAGGAGACCAACTAGGAACCTCAGGTGCCGTAAGCTTTTGTTTATTTCTTTTTTGCATTATGATGTCATAATCAGACCACTTTTTTCCCTATCCAGAAGCGTCTTGTCTTTTGTCGCAACCAGAGTTTGATATTCTACCAACATTAGCGAGATCGCATTCTCTTAATTTCACTTACGGCCATACCAGTCTGAAAATGCCTGATCTCGTCAGATCTCGGAAGCCATCCAGACTCGGGTCTGGTTAGTACTTGTATGGGAGACCAACTAGGAACCTCAGGTGCCGTAAGCTTTTGTTTATTTCTTTTTTGCATTATGATGTCATAATCAGACCACTTTTTTCCCTATGGGAGACCAACTAGGAACCTCAGGTGCCGTAAGCTTTTGTTTATTTCTTTTTTGCATTATGATGTCATAATCAGACCACTTTTTTCCCTATCCAGAAGCGTCTTGTCTTTTGTCGCAACCAGAGTTTGATATTCTACCAACATTAGCGAGATCGCATTCTCTTAGTTTCACTTACGGCCATACCAGTCTGAAAATGCCTGATCTCGTCAGATCTCGGAAGCCATCCTGACTCGGGCCTGGTTAGTACTTGTATGGGAGACCAACTAGGATCCTCAGGTGCCGTAAGCTTTTGTTTATTTCTTTTTTGCATTATGATGTCATAATCAGACCACTTTTTTCCCTATGGGAGACCAACTAGGAACCTCAGGTGCCGTAAGCTTTTGTTTATTTCTTTTTTGCATTATGATGTCATAATCAGACCACTTTTTCCCTATCCAGAAGCGTCTTGTCTTTTGTCGCAACCAGAGTTTGATATTCTACCAACATTAGCGAGATCGCATTCTCTTAATTTCCTTTACGGCCATACCAGTCTGTAAGTGCCTGATCTCGTCAGATCTCGGAAGCCATCCAGACTCAGGCCTGGTTAGTACTTGTATGGGAGACCAACTAGGAACCTCAGGTGCCGTAAGCTTTTGTTTATTTCTTTTTTGCATTATGATGTCATAATCAGACCACTTTTTTCCCTATCCAGAAGCGTCTTGTCTTTTGTCGCAACCAGAGTTTGATATTCTACCAACATTAGCGAGATCGCATTCTCTTAATTTCCATTACGGCCATACCAGTCTGAAAATGCCTGATCTCATCAGATCTCGGAAGCCATCCAGACTCGGGCCTGGTTAGTACTTGTATGGGAGACCAACTAAGAACCTCATGTGCCGTAAGCTTTTGTTTATTTCTTTTTTGCATTATGATGTCATAATCAGACCACTTTTTTCCCTATCCAGAAGCGTCTTGTCTTTTGTCGCAACCAGAGTTTGATATTCTACCAACATTAGCGAGATCGCATTCTCTTAATTTCACTTACGGCCATACCAGTCTGAAAATGCCTGATCTCGTCAGATCTCGGAAGCCATCCAGACTCGGGCCTGGTTAGTACTTGTATGGGAGACCAACTAGGAACCTCAGGTGCCGTAAGCTTTTGTTTATTTCTTTTTTGCATTATGATGTCATAATCAGACCACTTTTTTCCCTATCCAGAAGCGTCTTGTCTTTTGTCGCAACCAGAGTTTGATATTCTACCAACATTAGCGAGATCGCATTCTCTTAATTTCACTTACGGCCATACCAGTCTGAAAATGCCTGATCTTGTCAGATCTCGGAAGCCATCCAGACTCGGGCCTGGTTAGTACTTGTATGGGAGACCAACTAGGAACCTCAGGTGCCGTAAGCTTTTGTTTATTTCTTTTTTGCGTTATGATGTCATAATCAGACCACTTTTTTCCCTATCCAGAAGCGTCTTGTCTTTTGTCGCAACCAGAGTTTGATATTCTACCAACATTAGCGAGATCGCATTCTCTTAATTTCACTTACGGCCATACCAGTCTGAAAATGCCTGATCTCATCAGATCTCGGAAGTCATCCAGACTCGGGCCTGGTTAGTACTTGTATGGGAGACCAACTAGGAACCTCAGGTGCTGTAAGCTTTTGTTTATTTCTTTTTTGCATTATGATGTCATAATCAGACCACTTTTTTCCCTATCCAGAAGCGTCTTGTCTTTTGTCGCAACCAGAGTTTGATATTCTACCAACATTAGCGAGATCGCATTCTCTTAATTTCACTTACGGCCATACCAGTCTGAAAATGCCAGATCTCGGAAGCCATCCAGACTCGGGTCTGGTTAGTACTTGTATGGGAGACCAACTAGGTGCCGTAAGCTTTTGTTTATTTCTTTTTTGCATTATGATGTCATAATCAGACCACTTTTTTCCCTATCCAGAAGCGTCTTGTCTTTTGTCGCAACCAGAGTTTGATATTCTACCAACATTAGCGAGATCGCATTCTCTTAATTTCACTTACGGCCATACCAGTCTGAAAATGCCTGATCTCGTCAGATCTCGGAAGCCATCCAGACTCGGGCCTGGTTAGTAATTGTATGGGAGATCAACTAGGAACCTCAGGTGCTGTAAGCTTTTGTTTATTTCTTTTTTGCATTATGATGTCATAATCAGACCACTTTTTTCCCTATCCAGAAGCGTCTTGTCTTTTGTCGCAACCAGAGTTTGATATTCTACCAACATTAGCGAGATCGCATTCTCTTAATTTCACTTACGGCCATACCAGTCTGAAAATGCCAGATCTCGGAAGCCATCCAGACTCGGGTCTGGTTAGTACTTGTATGGGAGACCAACTAGGTGCCGTAAGCTTTTGTTTATTTCTTTTTTGCATTATGATGTCATAATCAGACCACTTTTTTCCCTATCCAGAAGCGTCTTGTCTTTTGTCGCAACCAGAGTTTGATATTCTACCAACATTAGCGAGATCGCATTCTCTTAATTTCACTTACGGCCATACCAGTCTGAAAATGCCTGATCTCGTCAGATCTCGGAAGCCATCCAGACTCGGGCCTGGTTAGTAATTGTATGGGAGACCAACTAGGAACCTCAGGTGCTGTAAGCTTTTGTTTATTTCTTTTTTGCATTATGATGTCATAATCAGACCACTTTTTTCCCTATCCAGAAGCGTCTTGTCTTTTGTCGCAACCAGAGTTTGATATTCTACCAACATTAGCGAGATCGCATTCTCTTAATTTCACTTACGGCCATACCAGTCTGAAAATGCCTGATCTCGTCAGATCTCGGAAGTCATCCAGACTCGGGCCTGGTTAGTACTTGTATGGGAGACCAACTAGGAACCTCAGGTGCCGTAAGCTTTTGTTTATTTCTTTTTTGCATTATGATGTCATAATCAGACCACTTTTTTCCCTATCCAGAAGCGTCTTGTCTTTTGTCGCAACCAGAGTTTGATATTCTACCAACATTAGCCAGATCGCATTCTCTTAATTTCACTTACGGCCATACCAGTCTGAAAATGCCTGATCTCATCAGATCTCGGAAGTCATCCAGACTCGGGCCTGGTTGGTACTTGTATGGGAGACCAACTAGGAACCTCAGGTGCTGTAAGCTTTTGTTTATTTCTTTTTTGCATTATGATGTCATAATCAGACCACTTTTTTCCTTATCCAGAAGCGTCTTGTCTTTTGTCGCAACCAGAGTTTGATATTCTACCAACATTAGCGAGATCGCATTCTCTTAATTTCACTTACGGCCATACCAGTCTGAAAATGCCTGATCTCGTCAGATTTCGGAAGCCATCCAGACTCGGGCCTGGTTAGTACTTGTATGGGAGACCAACTAGGAACCTCAGGTGCAGTAAGCTTTAGTTTATTTCTTTTTTGCATTATGATGTCATAATCAGACCACTTTTTTCCCTATGGGAGACCAACTAGGAACCTCAGGTGCCGTAAGCTTTTGTTTATTTCTTTTTTGCATTATGATGTCATAATCAGACCACTTTTTTCCCTATCCAGAAGCGTCTTGTCTTTTGTCGCAACCAGAGTTTGATATTCTACCAACATTAGCGAGATCGCATTCTCTTAGTTTCACTTACGGCCATACCAGTCTGAAAATGCCTGATCTCGTCAGATCTCGGAAGTCATCCAGACTCGGGTCTGGTTGAGTACTTGTATGGGAGACCAACTAGGAACCTCAGGTGCCGTAAGCTTTTGTTTATTTCTTTTTTGCATTATGATGTCATAATCAGACCACTATTTTCCCTATACAGAAGCGTCTTGTCTTTTGTCGCAACCAGAGTTTGATATTCTACCAACATTAGCGAGATCGCATTCTCTTAATTTCACTTACGGCCATACCAGTCTGAAAATGCCTGATCTCGTCAGATCTCGGAAGCCATCCAGACTCGGGTCTGGTTAGTACTTGTATGGGAGACCAACTAGGAACCTCAGGTGCCGTAAGCTTTTGTTTATTTCTTTTTTGCATTATGATGTCATAATCAGACCACTTTTTTCCCTGTGCAGAAGCGTCTTGTCTTTTGTCGCAACCAGAGTTTGATATTCTACCAACATTAGCGAGATCGCATTCTCTTAATTTCACTTGCGGCCATACCAGTCTGAAAATGCCTGATCTCGTCAGATCTCGGAAGCCATCCAGACTCGGGCCTGGTTAGTACTTGTATGGGAGACCAACTAGGAACCTCAGGTGCCGTAAGCTTTTGTTTATTTCTTTTTTGCATTATGATGTCATAATCAGACCACTTTTTTCCCTATCCAGAAGCGTCTTGTCTTTTGTCGCAACCAGAGTTTGATATTCTACCAACATTAGCGAGATCGCATTCTCTTAATTTCACTTACGGACATAACAGTCTGAAAATGCCTGATCTCGTCAGATCTCGGAAGCCATCCAGACTCGGGCCTGGTTAGTACTTGTATGGGAGACCAACTAGGAACCTCAGGTGCCGTAAGCTTTTGTTTATTTCTTTTTTGCATTATGATGTCATAATCAGACCACTTTTTTCCCTATCCAGAAGCGTCTTGTCTTTTGTCGCAACCAGAGTTTGATATTCTACCAACATTAGCGAGATCGCATTCTCTTAATTTCACTTACGGCCATACCAGTCTGAAAATGCCTGATCTCGTCAGATCTCGGAAGCCATACAGACTCGGGCCTGGTTAGTACTTGTATGGGAGACCAACTAGGAACCTCAGGTGCCGTAAGCTTTAGTTTATTTCTTTTTTGCATTATGATGTCATAATCATACCACTTTTTTCCCTATGGGAGACCAACTAGGAACCTCAGGTGCCGTAAGCTTTTGTTTATTTCTTTTTTGCATTATGATGTCATAATCAGACCACTTTTTTCCCTATCCAGAAGCGTCTTGTCTTTTATCGCAACCAGAGTTTGATATTCTACCAACATTAGCGAGATCGCATTCTCTTAATTTCCCTTACGGCCATACCAGTCTAAAAATGCCTCATCTCGTCAGATCTTGGAAGCCATCCAGACTCGGGCCTGGTTAGTACTTGTATTTGAGACCAACTAGGAACCTCAGGTGCCGTAAGCTTTTGTTTATTTATTTTTTGCATTATGATGTCATAATCAGACCACTTTTTTCCCTATGCAGAAGCGGCTTGTCTTTTGTCGCAACCAGAGTTTGATATTCTACCAACATTAGCGAGATCGCATTCTCCAATTTCACTTACGGCCATACCAGTCTGAAAATGCCTGATCTCGTCAGATCTCGGAAGCCATCCAGACTCGGGCCTGGTTAGTACTTGTATGGGAGACCAACTAGGAACCTCAGGTGCCGTAAGCTTTTGTTTATTTCTTTTTTGCATTATGATGTCATAATCAGACCACTTTTTTCCCTGTGCAGAAGCGTCTTGTCTTTTGTCGCAACCAGAGTTTGATATTCTACCAACATTAGCGAGATCGCATTCTCTTAATTTCACTTACGGCCATACCAGTCTGAAAATGCCTGATCTTGTCAGATCTCGGAAGCCATCCAGACTCGGGCCTGGTTAGTACTTGTATGGGAGACCAACTAGGAACCTCAGGTGCCGTAAGCTTTTGTTTATTTCTTTTTTGCATTATGATGTCATAATCAGACCACTTTTTTCCCTATCCAGAAGCGTCTTGTCTTTTGTCGCAACCAGAGTTTGATATTCTACCAACATTAGCGAGATCGCATTCTCTTAATTTCACTTACGGCCATACCAGTCTGAAAATGCCTGATCTCGTCAGATCTCGGAAGCCATCCAGACTCGGGCCTGGTTAGTACTTGTATGGGAGACCAACTAGGAACCTCAGGTGCTGTAAGCTTTTGTTTATTTCTTTTTTGCATTATGATGTCATAATCAGACCACTTTTTTCCCTATCCAGAAGCGTCTTGTCTTTTGTCGCAACCAGAGTTTGATATTCTACCAACATTAGCGAGATCGCATTCTCTTAATTTCACTTACGGCCATACCAGTCTGAAAATGTCAGATCTCGGAAGCCATCCAGACTCGGGCCTGGTTAGTACTTGTATGGGAGACCAACTAGGAACCTCAGGTGCCGTAAGCTTTAGTTTATTTCTTTTTTGCATTATGATGTCATAATCAGACCACTTTTTTCCCTATGGGAGACCAACTAGGAACCTCAGGTGCCGTAAGCTTTTGTTTATTTCTTTTTTGCATTATGATGTCATAATCAGACCACTTTTTTCCCTATCCAGAAGCGTCTTGTCTTTTGTCGCAACCAGAGTTTGATATTCTACCAACATTAGCGAGATCGCATTCTCTTAATTTCCCTTACGGCCATACCAGTCTAAAAATGCCTGATCTCGTCAGATCTCGGAAGCCATCCAGACTCGGGCCTGGTTAGTACTTGTATTTGAGACCAACTAGGAACCTCAGGTGCCGTAAGCTTTTGTTTATTTATTTTTTGCATTATGATGTCATAATCAGACCACTTTTTTCCCTATGCAGAAGCGGCTTGTCTTTTGTCGCAACCAGAGTTTGATATTCTACCAACATTAGCGAGATCGCATTCTCAACTTTCACTTACGGCCATACCAGTCTGAAAATGCCAGATCTCGGAAGCCATCCAGACTCGGGCCTGGTTAGTACTTGTATGGGAGACCAACTAGGAACCTCAGGTGCCGTAAGCTTTTGTTTATTTCTTTTTTGCATTATGATGTCATAATCAGACCACTTTTTTCCCTATCCAGAAGCGTCTTGTCTTTTGTCGCAACCAGAGTTTGATATTCTACCAACATTAGCGAGATCGCATTCTCTTAGTTTCACTTACGGCCATATCAGTCTGAAAATGCCTGATCTCGTCAGATCTCGGAAGCCATCCAGACTCGGGCCTGGCTAGTACTTGTATGGGAGACCAACTAGGAACCTCAGGTGCCGTAAGCTTTTGTTTATTTCTTTTTTGCATTATGATGTCATAATCAGAACACTTTTTTCCCTATCCAGAAGCGTCTTGTCTTTTGTCGCAACCAGAGTTTGATATTCTACCAACATTAGCGAGATCGCATTCTCTTAATTTCACTTACGGCCATACCAGTCTGAAAATGCCTGATCTCGTCAGATCTCGGAAGCCATCCAGACTCGGGCCTGGTTAGTACTTGTATGGGAGTCAACTAGGAACCTCAGGTGCCGTAAGCTTTTGTTTATTTCTTTTTTGCATTATGATGTCATAATCAGACCACTTTTTTCCCTATCCAGAAGCGTCTTGTCTTTTGTCGCAACCAGAGTTTGATATTCTACCAACATTAGCGAGATCGCATTCTCTTAATTTCACTTATGGACATACCAGTCTGAAAATGCCTGATCTCGTCAGATCTCGGAAGCCATCCAGACTCGGGCCTGGTTAGTACTTGTATGGGAGACCAACTAGGAACCTCAGGTGCCGTAAGCTTTTGTTTATTTCTTTTTTGCATTATGATGTCATAATCAGACCACTTTTTTCCCTATCCAGAAGCGTCTTGTCTTTTGTCGCAACCAGAGTTTGATATTCTACCAACATTAGCGAGATCGCATTCTCTTAATTTCACTTATGGCCATACCAGTCTGAAAATGCCTGATCTCGTCAGATCTCGGATGCCATCCAGACTCGGGCCTGGCTAGTACTTGTATGGGAGACCAACTAGGAACCTCAGGTGCCGTAAGCTTTTGTTTATTTCTTTTTTGCATTATGATGTCATAATCAGACCACTTTTTTCCCTATCCAGAAGCGTCTTGTCTTTTGTCGCAACCAGAGTTTGATATTCTACCAACATTAGCGAGATCGCATTCTCAACTTTCACTTACGGCCATACCAGTCTGAAAATGCCAGATCTCGGAAGCCATCCAGACTCGGGCCTGGTTAGTACTTGTATGGGAGACCAACTAGGAACCTCAGGTGCCGTAAGCTTTTGTTTATTTCTTTTTTGCATTATGATGTCATAATCAGACCACTTTTTTCCCTATCCAGAAGCGTCTTGTCTTTTGTCGCAACCAGAGTTTGATATTCTACCAACATTAGCGAGATCGCATTCTCTTAGTTTCACTTACGGCCATATCAGTCTGAAAATGCCTGATCTCGTCAGATCTCGGAAGCCATCCAGACTCGGGCCTGGCTAGTACTTGTATGGGAGACCAACTAGGAACCTCAGGTGCCGTAAGCTTTTGTTTATTTCTTTTTTGCATTATGATGTCATAATCAGAACACTTTTTTCCCTATCCAGAAGCGTCTTGTCTTTTGTCGCAACCAGAGTTTGATATTCTACCAACATTAGCGAGATCGCATTCTCTTAATTTCACTTACGGCCATACCAGTCTGAAAATGCCTGATCTCGTCAGATCTCGGAAGCCATCCAGACTCGGGCCTGGTTAGTACTTGTATGGGAGTCAACTAGGAACCTCAGGTGCCGTAAGCTTTTGTTTATTTCTTTTTTGCATTATGATGTCATAATCAGACCACTTTTTTCCCTATCCAGAAGCGTCTTGTCTTTTGTCGCAACCAGAGTTTGATATTCTACCAACATTAGCGAGATCGCATTCTCTTAATTTCACTTATGGACATACCAGTCTGAAAATGCCTGATCTCGTCAGATCTCGGAAGCCATCCAGACTCGGGCCTGGTTAGTACTTGTATGGGAGACCAACTAGGAACCTCAGGTGCCGTAAGCTTTTGTTTATTTCTTTTTTGCATTATGATGTCATAATCAGACCACTTTTTTCCCTATCCAGAAGCGTCTTGTCTTTTGTCGCAACCAGAGTTTGATATTCTACCAACATTAGCGAGATCGCATTCTCTTAATTTCACTTATGGCCATACCAGTCTGAAAATGCCTGATCTCGTCAGATCTCGGATGCCATCCAGACTCGGGCCTGGCTAGTACTTGTATGGGAGACCAACTAGGAACCTCAGGTGCCGTAAGCTTTTGTTTATTTCTTTTTTGCATTATGATGTCATAATCAGACCACTTTTTTCCCTATCCAGAAGCATCTTGTCTTTTGTCGCAACCAGAGTTTGATATTCTACCAACATTAGCGAGATCGCATTCTCCAATTTCACTTACGGCCATACCAGTCTGAAAATGCCTGATCTCGTCAGATCTCGGAAGCCATCCAGACTCGGGCCTGGTTAGTACTTGTATGGGAGACCAACTAGGAACCTCAGGTGCCGTAAGCTTTTGTTTATTTCTTTTTTGCATTATGATGTCATAATCAGACCACTTTTTTCCCTGTGCAGAAGCGTCTTGTCTTTTGTCGCAACCAGAGTTTGATATTCTACCAACATTAGCGAGATCGCATTCTCTTAATTTCACTTACGGCCATACCAGTCTGAAAATGCCTGATCTTGTCAGATCTCGGAAGCCATCCAGACTCGGGCCTGGTTAGTACTTGTATGGGAGACCAACTAGGAACCTCAGGTGCCGTAAGCTTTTGTTTATTTCTTTTTTGCATTATGATGTCATAATCAGACCACTTTTTTCCCTATCCAGAAGCGTCTTGTCTTTTGTCGCAACCAGAGTTTGATATTCTACCAACATTAGCGAGATCGCATTCTCTTAATTTCACTTACGGCCATACCAGTCTGAAAATGCCTGATCTCGTCAGATCTCGGAAGCCATCCAGACTCGGGCCTGGTTAGTACTTGTATGGGAGACCAACTAGGAACCTCAGGTGCTGTAAGCTTTTGTTTATTTCTTTTTTGCATTATGATGTCATAATCAGACCACTTTTTTCCCTATCCAGAAGCGTCTTGTCTTTTGTCGCAACCAGAGTTTGATATTCTACCAACATTAGCGAGATCGCATTCTCTTAATTTCACTTACGGCCATACCAGTCTGAAAATGCCTGATCTCGTCAGATCTCGGAAGCCATCCAGACTCGGGCCTGGTTAGTACTTGTATGGGAGACCAACTAGGAACCTCAGGTGCCGTAAGCTTTAGTTTATTTCTTTTTTGCATTATGATGTCATAATCAGACCACTTTTTTCCCTATGGGAGACCAACTAGGAACCTCAGGTGCCGTAAGCTTTTGTTTATTTCTTTTTTGCATTATGATGTCATAATCAGACCACTTTTTTCCCTATCCAGAAGCGTCTTGTCTTTTGTCGCAACCATAGTTTGATATTCTACCAACATTAGCGAGATCGCATTCTCTTAATTTCCCTTACGGCCATACCAGTCTAAAAATGCCTGATCTCGTCAGATCTCGGAAGCCATCCAGACTCGGGCCTGGTTAGTACTTGTATTTGAGACCAACTAGGAACCTCAGGTGCCGTAAGCTTTTGTTTATTTATTTTTTGCATTATGATGTCATAATCAGACCACTTTTTTCCCTATGCAGAAGCGGCTTGTCTTTTGTCGCAACCAGAGTTTGATATTCTACCAACATTAGCGAGATCGCATTCTCAACTTTCAATTACGGCCATACCAGTCTGAAAATGCCAGATCTCGGAAGCCATCCAGACTCGGGCCTGGTTAGTACTTGTATGGGAGACCAACTAGGAACCTCAGGTGCCGTAAGCTTTTGTTTATTTCTTTTTTGCATTATGATGTCATAATCAGACCACTTTTTTCCCTATCCAGAAGCGTCTTGTCTTTTGTCGCAACCAGAGTTTGATATTCTACCAACATTAGCGAGATCGCATTCTCTTAGTTTCACTTACGGCCATATCAGTCTGAAAATGCCTGATCTCGTCAGATCTCGGAAGCCATCCAGACTCGGGCCTGGCTAGTACTTGTATGGGAGACCAACTAGGAACCTCAGGTGCCGTAAGCTTTTGTTTATTTCTTTTTTGCATTATGATGTCATAATCAGAACACTTTTTTCCCTATCCAGAAGCGTCTTGTCTTTTGTCGCAACCAGAGTTTGATATTCTACCAACATTAGCGAGATCGCATTCTCTTAATTTCACTTACGGCCATACCAGTCTGAAAATGCCTGATCTCGTCAGATCTCGAAAGCCATCCAGACTCGGGCCTGGTTAGTACTTGTATGGGAGTCAACTAGGAACCTCAGGTGCCGTAAGCTTTTGTTTATTTCTTTTTTGCATTATGATGTCATAATCAGACCACTTTTTTCCCTATCCAGAAGCGTCTTGTCTTTTGTCGCAACCAGAGTTTGATATTCTACCAACATTAGCGAGATCGCATTCTCTTAATTTCACTTATGGACATACCAGTCTGAAAATGCCTGATCTCGTCAGATCTCGGAAGCCATCCAGACTCGGGCCTGGTTAGTACTTGTATGGGAGACCAACTAGGAACCTCAGGTGCCGTAAGCTTTTGTTTATTTCTTTTTTGCATTATGATGTCATAATCAGACCACTTTTTTCCCTATCCAGAAGCGTCTTGTCTTTTGTCGCAACCAGAGTTTGATATTCTACCAACATTAGCGAGATCGCATTCTCTTAATTTCACTTATGGCCATACCAGTCTGAAAATGCCTGATCTCGTCAGATCTCGGATGCCATCCAGACTCGGGCCTGGTTAGTACTTGTATGGGAGACCAACTAGGAACCTCAGGTGCCGTAAGCTTTTGTTTATTTCTTTTTTGCATTATGATGTCATAATCAGACCACTTTTTTCCCTATCCAGAAGCGTCTTGTCTTTTGTCGCAACCAGAGTTTGATATTCTACCAACATTAGCGAGATCGCATTCTCTTAATTTCACTTACGGCCATACCAGTCTGAAAATGCCTGATCTCGTCAGATCTCGGAAGCCATCCAGACTCGGGTCTGGTTAGTACTTGTATGGGAGACCAACTAGGAACCTCAGGTGCCGTAAGCTTTTGTTTATTTCTTTTTTGCATTATGATGTCATAATCAGACCACTTTTTTCCCTATCCAGAAGCGTCTCGTCTTTTGTCGCAACCAGAGTTTGATATTCTACCAACATTAGCGAGATCGCATTCTCTTAATTTCACTTACGGCCATACCAGTCTGAAAATGCCTGATCGCGTCAGATCTCGGAAGCCATCCAGACTCGAGTCTGGTTAGTACTTGTATGGGAGACCAACTAGGAACCTCAGGTGCCGTAAGCTTTTGTTTATTTCTTTTTTGCATTATGATGTCATAATCAGACCACTTTTTTCCCTGTGCAGAAGCGTCTTGTCTTTTGTCGCAACCAGAGTTTGATATTCTACCAACATTAGCGAGATCGCATTCTCTTAATTTCACTTACGGCCATACCAGTCTGAAAATGCCTGATCTCGTCAGATCTCGGAAGCCATCCAGACTCGGGCCTGGTTAGTACTTGTATGGGAGACCAACTAGGAACCTCAGGTGCCGTAAGCTTTTGTTTATTTCTTTTTTGCATTATGATGTCATAATCAGACCACTTTTTTCCCTATCCAGAAGCGTCTTGTCTTTTGTCGCAACCAGAGTTTGATATTCTACCAACATTAGCGAGATCGCATTCTCTTAATTTCACTTACGGCCATACCAGTCTGAAAATGCCT
Organism: Pelobates fuscus; assembly: GCF_036172605.1. Lineage (NCBI taxonomy): Eukaryota > Metazoa > Chordata > Amphibia > Anura > Pelobatidae > Pelobates > Pelobates fuscus. The sequence continues at coordinate 287,990,134 of NC_086318.1, read as the reverse complement.
GATCTCATCAGATCTTGGAAGCTATCCAGACTCGGGCCTGGTTAGTACTTGTATGGGAGACCAACTAGGAACCTCAGGTGCCGTAAGCTTTTGTTTATTTCTTTTTTGCATTATGATGTCATAATCAGACCACTTTTTTCCCTATCCAGAAGCGTCTTGTCTTTTGTCGCAACCAGAGTTTGATATTCTACCAACATTAGCGAGATCGCATTCTCTTAATTTCACTTACGGCCATACCAGTCTGAAAATGCCCGATCTTGTCAGATCTCGGAAGCCATCCAGACTCGGGCCTGGTTAGTACTTGTATGGGAGACCAACTAGGAACCTCAGGTGCCGTAAGCTTTAGTTTATTTCTTTTTTGCATTATGATGTCATAATCAGACCACTTTTTTCCCTATGGGAGACCAACTAGGAACCTCAGGTGCCGTAAGCTTTTGTTTATTTCTTTTTTGCATTATGATGTCATAATCAGACCACTTTTTCCCTATCCAGAAGCGTCTTGTCTTTTGTCGCAACCAGAGTTTGATATTCTACCAACATTAGCGAGATCGCATTCTCTTAATTTCTCTTACGGCCATACCAGTCTGTAAGTGCCTGATCTCGTCAGATCTCGGAAGCCATCCAGACTCGGGCCTGGTTAGTACTTGTATGGGAGACCAACTAGGAACCTCAGGTGCCGTAAGCTTTTGTTTATTTATTTTTTGCATTATGATGTCATAATCAGACCACTTTTTTCCCTATCCAGAAGCGTCTTGTCTTTTGTCGCAACCAGAGTTTGATATTCTACCAACATTAGCGAGATCACATTCTCTTAATTTCACTTACGGCCATTCCAGTCTGAAAATGCCTGATCTCATCAGATCTCGGAAGCCATCCAGACTCAGGCCTGGTTAGTACTTGTATGGGAGACCAACTAGGAACCTCAGGTGCCGTAAGCTTTTGTTTATTTCTTTTTTGCATTATGATGTCATAATCAGACCACTTTTTTCCCTATCCAGAAGCGCCTTGTCTTTTGTCGCAACCAGAGTTTGATATTCTACCAACATTAGCGAGATCGCATTCTCTTAATTTCACTTACGGCCATACCAGTCTGAAAATGCCTGATCTCATCAGATCTCGGAAGCCATCCAGACTCGGGCCTGGTTAGTACTTGTATGGGAGACCAACTAGGAACCTCAGGTGCCGTAAGCTTTTGTTTATTTCTTTTTTGCATTATGATGTCATAATCAGACCACTTTTTTCCCTATCCAGAAGCGTCTTGTCTTTTGTCGCAACCAGAGTTTGATATTCTACCAACATTAGCGAGATCGCATTCTCTTAATTTCACTTACGGCCATACCAGTCTGAAAATGCCTGATCTCGTCAGATCTCGGAAGCCATCCAGACTCGGGCCTGGTTAGTACTTGTATGGGAGACCAACTAGGAACCTCAGGTGCCGTAAGCTTTAGTTTATTTCTTTTTTGCATTATGATGTCATAATCAGACCACTTTTTTCCCTATGGGAGACCAACTAGGAACCTCAGGTGCCGTAAGCTTTTGTTTATTTCTTTTTTGCATTATGATGTCATAATCAGACAACTTTTTTCCCTATCCAGAAGCGTCTTGTCTTTTGTCGCAACCAGAGTTTGATATTCTACCAACATTAGCGAGATCGCATTCTCTTAATTTCCCTTACGGCCATACCAGTCTAAAAATGCCTGATCTCGTCAGATCTCGGAAGCCATCCAGACTCGGGCCTGGTTAGTACTTGTATTTGAGACCAACTAGGAACCTCAGGTGCCGTAAGCTTTTGTTTATTTATTTTTTGCATTATGATGTCATAATCAGACCACTTTTTTCCCTATGCAGAAGCGGCTTGTCTTTTGTCGCAACCAGAGTTTGATATTCTACCAACATTAGCGAGATCGCATTCTCCAATTTCACTTACGGCCATACCAGTCTGAAAATGCCTGATCTTGTCAGATCTCGGAAGCCATCCAGACTCGGGCCTGGTTAGTACTTGTATGGGAGACCAACTAGGAACCTCAGGTGCCGTAAGCTTTTGTTTATTTCTTTTTTGCATTATGATGTCATAATCAGACCACTTTTTTCCCTATCCAGAAGCGTCTTGTCTTTTGTCGCAACCAGAGTTTGATATTCTACCAACATTAGCGAGATCGCATTCTTTTAATTTCACTTATGGCCATACCAGTCTGAAAATGCCTGATCTCGTCAGATCTCGGAAGCCATCCAGACTCGGGCCTGGTTAGTACTTGTATGGGAGACCAACTAGGAACCTCAGGTGCCGTAAGCTTTTGTTTATTTCTTTTTTGCATTATGATGTCATAATCAGACCACTTTTTTCCCTATCCAGAAGCGTCTTGTCTTTTGTCGCAACCAGAGTTTGATATTCTACCAACATTAGCGAGATCGCATTCTCTTAATTTCCCTTACGGCCATACCAGTCTAAAAATGCCTGATCTCGTCAGATCTCGGAAGCCATCCAGACTCGGGCCTGGTTAGTACTTGTATTTGAGACCAACTAGGAACCTCAGGTGCCGTAAGCTTTTGTTTATTTATTTTTTGCATTATGATGTCATAATCAGACCACTTTTTTCCCTATGCAGAAGCGGCTTGTCTTTTGTCGCAACCAGAGTTTGATATTCTACCAACATTAGCGAGATCGCATTCTCCAATTTCACTTACGGCCATACCAGTCTGAAAATGCCTGATCTTGTCAGATCTCGGAAGCCATCCAGACTCGGGCCTGGTTAGTACTTGTATGGGAGACCAACTAGGAACCTCAGGTGCCGTAAGCTTTTGTTTATTTCTTTTTTGCATTATGATGTCATAATCAGACCACTTTTTTCCCTATCCAGAAGCGTCTTGTCTTTTGTCGCAACCAGAGTTTGATATTCTACCAACATTAGCGAGATCGCATTCTTTTAATTTCACTTATGGCCATACCAGTCTGAAAATGCCTGATCTCGTCAGATCTCGGAAGCCATCCAGACTCGGGCCTGGTTAGTACTTGTATGGGAGACCAACTAGGAACCTCAGGTGCCGTAAGCTTTTGTTTATTTCTTTTTTGCATTATGATGTCATAATCAGACCACTTTTTTCCCTATCCAGAAGCGTCTTGTCTTTTGTCGCAACCAGAGTTTGATATTCTACCAACATTAGCGAGATCGCATTCTCTTAATTTCACTTACGGCCATACCAGTCATAAAATGCCTGATCTCGTCAAATCTCGGAAGCCATCCAGACTCGGGCCTGGTTAGTACTTGTATGGGAGACCAACTAGGAACCTCAGGTGCCGTAAGCTTTTGTTTATTTCTTTTTTGCATTATGATGTCATAATCAGACCACTTTTTTCCCTATCCAGAAGCGTCTTGTCTTTTGTCGCAACCAGAGTTTGATATTCTACCAACATTAGCGAGATCGCATTCTCTTAATTTCACTTACGGCCATACCAGTCTGAAAATGCCTGATCTCGTCAGATCTCGGAAGCTATCCAGACTCGGGCCTGGTTAGTACTTGTATGGGAGACAAACTAGGAACCTCAGGTGCCGTAAGCTTTAGTTTATTTCTTTTTTGCATTATGATGTCATAATCAGACCACTTTTTTCCCTATGGGAGACCAACTAGGAACCTCAGGTGCCGTAAGCTTTTGTTTATTTCTTTTTTGCATTATGATGTCATAATCAGACCACTTTTTTCCCTATCCAGAAGCGTCTTGTCTTTTGTCGCAACCAGAGTTTGATATTCTACCAACATTAGCGGGATCGCATTCTCTTAATTTCCCTTACGGCCATACCAGTCTAAAAATGCCTGATCTCGTCAGATCTCGGAAGCCATCCAGACTCGGGCCTGGTTAGTACTTGTATGGGAGACCAACTAGGAACCTCAGGTGCCGTAAGCTTTTGTTTATTTCTTTTTTGCATTATGATGTCATAATCAGACCACTTTTTTCCCTGTGCAGAAGCGTCTTGTCTTTTGTCGCAACCAGAGTTTGATATTCTACCAACATTAGCGAGATCGCATTCTCTTAATTTCACTTACGGCCATACCAGTCTGAAAATGCCTGATCTCGTCAGATCTCGGAAGCCATCCAGACTCGGGCCTGGTTAGTACTTGTATGGGAGACCAACTAGGAACCTCAGGTGCCGTAAGCTTTTGTTTATTTCTTTTTTGCATTATGATGTCATAATCAGACCACTTTTTTCCCTATCCAGAAGCGTCTTGTCTTTTGTCGCAACCAGAGTTTGATATTCTACCAACATTAGCGAGATCGCATTCTCTTAATTTCACTTACGGCCATACCAGTCTGAAAATGCCTGATCTCATCAGATCTTGGAAGCCATCCAGACTCGGGCCTGGTTAGTGCTTGTATGGGAGACCAACTAGGAACCTCAGGTGCCGTAAGCTTTTGTTTATTTCTTTTTTGCATTATGATGTCATAATCAGACCACTTTTTTCCCTATCCAGAAGCGTCTTGTCTTTTGTCGCAACCAGAGTTTGATATTCTACCAACATTAGCGAGATCGCATTCTCTTAATTTCACTTACGGCCATACCAGTCTGAAAATGCCTGATCTCGTCAGATCTCGGAAGCCATCCAGACTCGGGCCTGGTTAGTACTTGTATGGGAGACCAACTAGGAACCTCAGGTGCCGTAAGCTTTTGTTTATTTCTTTTTTGCATTATGATGTCATAATCAGACTACTTTTTTCCCTATGGGAGACCAACTAGGAACCTCAGGTGCCGTAAGCTTTTGTTTATTTCTTTTTTGCATTATGATGTCATAATCAGACCACTTTTTCCCTATCCAGAAGCGTCTTGTCTTTTGTCGCAACCAGAGTTTGATATTCTACCAACATTAGCGAGATCGCATTCTATTAATTTCTCTTACGGCCATACCAGTCTGTAAGTGCCTGATCTCGTCAGATCTCGGAAGCCATCCAGACTCGGGCCTGGTTAGTACTTGTATGGGAGACCAACTAGGAACCTCAGGTGCCGTAAGCTTTTGTTTATTTCTTTTTTGCATTATGATGTCATAATCAGACCACTTTTTTCCCTATCCAGAAGCGTCTTGTCTTTTTTCGCAACCAGAGTTTGATATTCTACCAACATTAGCGAGATCGCATTCTCTTAATTTCACTTACGGCCATTCCAGTCTGAAAATGCCTGATCTCATCAGATCTCGGAAGCCATCCAGACTCGGGCCTGGTTAGTACTTGTATGGGAGACCAACTAGGAACCTCAGGTGCCGTAAGCTTTTGTTTATTTCTTTTTTGCATTATGATGTCATAATCAGACCACTTTTTTCCCTATCCAGAAGCGCCTTGTCTTTTGTCGCAACCAGAGTTTGATATTCTACCAACATTAGCGAGATCGCATTCTCTTAATTTCACTTACGGCCATACCAGTCTGAAAATGCCTGATCTCATCAGATCTCGGAAGCCATCCAGACTCGGGCCTGGTTAGTACTTGTATGGGAGACCAACTAGGTACCTCAGGTGCCGTAAGCTTTTGTTTATTTCTTTTTTGCATTATGATGTCATAATCAGACCACTTTTTTCCCTATCCAGAAGCGTCTTGTCTTTTGTCGCAACCAGAGTTTGATATTCTACCAACATTGGCGAGATCGCATTCTCTTAATTTCACTTACGGCCATACCAGTCTGAAAATGCCTGATCTCGTCAGATCTCGGAAGCCATCCAGACTCGGGTCTGGTTAGTACTTGTATGGGAGACCAACTAGGAACCTCAGGTGCTGTAAGCTTTTGTTTATTTATTTTTTGCATTATGATGTCATAATCAGACCACTTTTTTCCCTATCCAGAAGCGTCTTGTCTTTTGTCGCAACCAGAGTTTGATATTCTACCAACATTAGCGAGATCGCATTCTTTTAATTTCACTTACGGCCATACCAGTCTGAAAATGCCTGATCTCGTCAGATCTCGGAAGCCATCCAGACTCGGGCCTGGTTAGTACTTGTATGGGAGACCAACTAGGAACCTCAGGTGCCGTAAGCTTTAGTTTATTTCTTTTTTGCATTATGATGTCATAATCAGACCACTTTTTTCCCTATCCAGAAGCGTCTTGTCTTTTGTCGCAACCAGAGTTTGATATTCTACCAACATTAGCGAGATCGCATTCTCTTAATTTCACTTACGGCCATACCAGTCTGAAAATGCCTGATCTCGTCAGATATCGGAAGCCATCCAGACTTGGGCCTGGTTAGTACTTGTATGGGAGACCAACTAGGAACCTCAGGTGCCGTAAGCTTTTGTTTATTTCTTTTTTGCATTATGATGTCATAATCAGACCACTTTTTTCCCTATCCAGAAGCGTCTTGTCTTTTGTCGCAACCAGAGTTTGATATTCTACCAACATTAGCGAGATCGCATTCTCTTAATTTCACTTACGGCCATACCAGTCTGAAAATGCCTGATCTCATCAGATCTCGGAAGTCATCCAGACTCGGGCCTGGTTAGTACTTGTATGGGAGACCAACTAGGAACCTCAGGTGCCGTAAGCTTTTGTTTATTTCTTTTTTGCATTATGATGTCATAATCAGACCACTTTTTTCCCTATCCAGAAGCGTCTTGTCTTTTGTTGCAACCAGAGTTTGATATTCTACCAACATTAGCGAGATCGCATTCTCTTAATTTCACTTACGGCCATACCAGTCTGAAAATGCATGATCTCGTCAGATCTCGGAAGCCATCCAGACTCGGGTCTGGTTAGTACTTGTATGGGAGACCAACTAGGAACCTCAGGTGCCGTAAGCTTTTGTTTATTTCTTTTTTGCATTATGATGTCATAATCAGACCACTTTTTTGCCTATCCAGAAGCGTCTTGTCTTTTGTCGCAACCAGAGTTTGATATTCTACCAACATTAGCGAGATCGCATTCTCTTAATTTCACTTACGGCCATACCAGTCTGAAAATGCCTGGTCTCGTCAGATCTCGGAAGCCATCCAGACTTGGGTCTGGTTAGTACTTGTATGGGAGACCAACTAGGAACCTCAGGTGCCGTAAGCTTTTGTTTATTTCTTTTTTGCATTATGATGTCATAATCAGACCACTTTTTTCCCTATCCAGAAGCGTCTTGTCTTTTGTCGCAACCAGAGTTTGATATTCTACCAACATTAGCGAGATCGCATTCTCTTAATTTCACTTACGGCCATACCAGTCATAAAATGCCTGATCTCGTCAAATCTCGGAAGCCATCCAGACTCGGGCCTGGTTAGTACTTGTATGGGAGACCAACTAGGAACCTCAGGTGCCGTAAGCTTTTGTTTATTTCTTTTTTGCATTATGATGTCATAATCAGACCACTTTTTTCCCTATCCAGAAGCGTCTTGTCTTTTGTCGCAACCAGAGTTTGATATTCTACCAACATTAGCGAGATCGCATTCTCTTAATTTCACTTACGGCCATACCAGTCTGAAAATGCCTGATCTCGTCAGATCTCGGAAGCTATCCAGACTCGGGCCTGGTTAGTACTTGTATGGGAGACAAACTAGGAACCTCAGGTGCCGTAAGCTTTAGTTTATTTCTTTTTTGCATTATGATGTCATAATCAGACCACTTTTTTCCCTATGGGAGACCAACTAGGAACCTCAGGTGCCGTAAGCTTTTGTTTATTTCTTTTTTGCATTATGATGTCATAATCAGACCACTTTTTTCCCTATCCAGAAGCGTCTTCTCTTTTGTCGCAACCAGAGTTTGATATTCTACCAACATTAGCGGGATCGCATTCTCTTAATTTCCCTTACGGCCATACCAGTCTAAAAATGCCTGATCTCGTCAGATCTCGGAAGCCATCCAGACTCGGGCCTGGTTAGTACTTGTATTTGAGACCAACTAGGAACCTCAGGTGCTGTAAGCTTTTGTTTATTTATTTTTTGCATTATGATGTCATAATCAGACCACTTTTTTCCCTATCCAGAAGCGTCTTGTCTTTTGTCGCAACCAGAGTTTGATATTCTACCAACATTAGCGAGATCGCATTCTTTTAATTTCACTTACGGCCATACCAGTCTGAAAATGCCTGATCTCGTCAGATCTCGGAAGCCATCCAGACTCGGGCCTGGTTAGTACTTGTATGGGAGACCAACTAGGAACCTCAGGTGCCGTAAGCTTTAGTTTATTTCTTTTTTGCATTATGATGTCATAATCAGACCACTTTTTTCCCTATCCAGAAGCGTCTTGTCTTTTGTCGCAACCAGAGTTTGATATTCTACCAACATTAGCGAGATCGCATTCTCTTAATTTCACTTACGGCCATACCAGTCTGAAAATGCCTGATCTCGTCAGATCTCGGAAGCCATCCAGACTTGGGCCTGGTTAGTACTTGTATGGGAGACCAACTAGGAACCTCAGGTGCCGTAAGCTTTTGTTTATTTCTTTTTTGCATTATGATGTCATAATCAGACCACTTTTTTCCCTATCCAGAAGCGTCTTGTCTTTTGTCGCAACCAGAGTTTGATATTCTACCAACATTAGCGAGATCGCATTCTCTTAATTTCACTTACGGCCATACCAGTCTGAAAATGCCTGATCTCATCAGATCTCGGAAGTCATCCAGACTCGGGCCTGGTTAGTACTTGTATGGGAGACCAACTAGGAACCTCAGGTGCCGTAAGCTTTTGTTTATTTCTTTTTTGCATTATGATGTCATAATCAGACCACTTTTTTCCCTATCCAGAAGCGTCTTGTCTTTTGTTGCAACCAGAGTTTGATATTCTACCAACATTAGCGAGATCGCATTCTCTTAATTTCACTTACGGCCATACCAGTCTGAAAATGCATGATCTCGTCAGATCTCGGAAGCCATCCAGACTCGGGTCTGGTTAGTACTTGTATGGGAGACCAACTAGGAACCTCAGGTGCCGTAAGCTTTTGTTTATTTCTTTTTTGCATTATGATGTCATAATCAGACCACTTTTTTGCCTATCCAGAAGCGTCTTGTCTTTTGTCGCAACCAGAGTTTGATATTCTACCAACATTAGCGAGATCGCATTCTCTTAATTTCACTTACGGCCATACCAGTCTGAAAATGCCTGGTCTCGTCAGATCTCGGAAGCCATCCAGACTCGGGTCTGGTTAGTACTTGTATGGGAGACCAACTAGGAACCTCAGGTGCCGTAAGCTTTTGTTTATTTCTTTTTTGCATTATGATGTCATAATCAGACCACTTTTTTCCCTATCCAGAAGCGTCTTGTCTTTTGTCGCAACCAGAGTTTGATATTCTACCAACATTAGCGAGATCGCATTCTCTTAATTTCACTTACGGCCATACCAGTCATAAAATGCCTGATCTCGTCAAATCTCGGAAGCCATCCAGACTCGGGCCTGGTTAGTACTTGTATGGGAGACCAACTAGGAACCTCAGGTGCCGTAAGCTTTTGTTTATTTCTTTTTTGCATTATGATGTCATAATCAGGCCACTTTTTTCCCTATCCAGAAGCGTCTTGTCTTTTGTCGCAACCAGAGTTTGATATTCTACCAACATTAGCGAGATCGCATTCTCTTAATTTCACTTACGGCCATACCAGTCTGAAAATGCCTGATCTCGTCAGATCTCGGAAGCTATCCAGACTCGGGCCTGGTTAGTACTTGTATGGGAGACAAACTAGGAACCTCAGGTGCCGTAAGCTTTAGTTTATTTCTTTTTTGCATTATGATGTCATAATCAGACCACTTTTTTCCCTATGGGAGACCAACTAGGAACCTCAGGTGCCGTAAGCTTTTGTTTATTTCTTTTTTGCATTATGATGTCATAATCAGACCACTTTTTTCCCTATCCAGAAGCGTCTTCTCTTTTGTCGCAACCAGAGTTTGATATTCTACCAACATTAGCGGGATCGCATTCTCTTAATTTCCCTTACGGCCATACCAGTCTAAAAATGCCTGATCTCGTCAGATCTCGGAAGCCATCCAGACTCGGGCCTGGTTAGTACTTGTATTTGAGACCAACTAGGAACCTCAGGTGCCGTAAGCTTTTGTTTATTTATTTTTTGCATTATGATGTCATAATCAGACCACTTTTTTCCCTATGCAGAAGCGGCTTGTCTTTTGTCGCAACCAGAGTTTGATATTCTACCAACATTAGCGAGATCGCATTCTCCAATTTCACTTACGGCCATAACAGTCTGAAAATGCCTGATCTCGTCAGATCTCGGAAGCCATCCAGACTCGGGCCTGGTTAGTACTTGTATGGGAGACCAACTAGGAACCTCAGGTGCCGTAAGCTTTTGTTTATTTCTTTTTTGCATTATGATGTCATAATCAGACCACTTTTTTCCCTATCCAGAAGCGTCTTGTCTTTTGTCGCAACCAGAGTTTGATATTCTACCAACATTAGCGAGATCGCGTTCTCTTAATTTCACTTACGGCCATACCAGTCTGAAAATGCCTGATCTCGTCAGATCTCGGAAGCCATCCAGACTCGGGCCTGGTTAGTACTTGTATGGGAGTCAACTAGGAACCTCAGGTGCCGTAAGCTTTTGTTTATTTCTTTTTTGCATTATGATGTCATAATCAGACCACTTTTTTCCCTATCCAGAAGCGTCTTGTCTTTTATCGCAACCAGAGTTTGATATTCTACCAACATTAGCGAGATCGCATTCTCTTAATTTCACTTATGGCCATACCAGTCTGAAAATGCCTGATCTCGTCAGATCTCGGAAGCCATCCAGACTCGGGCCTGGTTAGTACTTGTATGGGAGACCAACTAGGAACCTCAGGTGCCGTAAGCTTTTGTTTATTTCTTTTTTGCATTATGATGTCATAATCAGACCACTTTTTTCCCTATCCAGAAGCGCCTTGTCTTTTGTCGCAACCAGAGTTTGATATTCTACCAACATTAGCGAGATCGCATTCTCTTAATTTCACTTACGGCCATACCAGTCTGAAAATGCCTGATCTCATCAGATCTCGGAAGCCATCCAGACTCGGGCCTGGTTAGTACTTGTATGGGAGACCAACTAGGTACCTCAGGTGCCGTAAGCTTTTGTTTATTTCTTTTTTGCATTATGATGTCATAATCAGACCACTTTTTTCCCTATCCAGAAGCGTCTTGTCTTTTGTCGCAACCAGAGTTTGATATTCTACCAACATTGGCGAGATCGCATTCTCTTAATTTCACTTACGGCCATACCAGTCTGAAAATGCCTGATCTCGTCAGATCTCGGAAGCCATCCAGACTCGGGTCTGGTTAGTACTTGTATGGGAGACCAACTAGGAACCTCAGGTGCCGTAAACTTTTGTTTATTTATTTTTTGCATTATGATGTCATAATCAGACCACTTTTTTCCCTATCCAGAAGCGTCTTGTCTTTTGTCGCAACCAGAGTTTGATATTCTACCAACATTAGCGAGATCGCATTCTCTTAATTTCACTTACGGCCATACCAGTCTGAAAATGCCTGATCTCGTCAGATCTCGGAAGCCATCCAGACTCGGGCCTGGTTAGTACTTGTATGGGAGACCAACTAGGAACCTCAGGTGCCGTAAGCTTTAGTTTATTTCTTTTTTGCATTATGATGTCATAATCAGACCACTTTTTTCCCTATCCAGAAGCGTCTTGTCTTTTGTCGCAACCAGAGTTTGATATTCTACCAACATTAGCGAGATCGCATTCTCTTAATTTCACTTACGGCCATACCAGTCTGAAAATGCCTGATCTCGTCAGATCTCGGAAGCCATCCAGACTTGGGCCTGGTTAGTACTTGTATGGGAGACCAACTAGGAACCTCAGGTGCCGTAAGCTTTTGTTTATTTCTTTTTTGCATTATGATGTCATAATCAGACCACTTTTTTCCCTATCCAGAAGCGTCTTGTCTTTTGTCGCAACCAGAGTTTGATATTCTACCAACATTAGCGAGATCGCATTCTCTTAATTTCACTTACGGCCATACCAGTTTGAAAATGCCTGATCTCATCAGATCTCGGAAGTCATCCAGACTCGGGCCTGGTTAGTACTTGTATGGGAGACCAACTAGGAACCTCAGGTGCCGTAAGCTTTTGTTTATTTCTTTTTTGCATTATGATGTCATAATCAGACCACTTTTTTCCCTATCCAGAAGCGTCTTGTCTTTTGTTGCAACCAGAGTTTGATATTCTACCAACATTAGCGAGATCGCATTCTCTTAATTTCACTTACGGCCATACCAGTCTGAAAATGCATGATCTCGTCAGATCTCGGAAGCCATCCAGACTCGGGTCTGGTTAGTACTTGTATGGGAGACCAACTAGGAACCTCAGGTGCCGTAAGCTTTTGTTTATTTCTTTTTTGCATTATGATGTCATAATCAGACCACTTTTTTCCCTATCCAGAAGCGTCTTGTCTTTTGTCGCAACCAGAGTTTGATATTCTACCAACATTAGCGAGATCGCATTCTCTTAATTTCACTTACGGCCATACCAGTCTGAAAATGCCTGGTCTCGTCAGATCTCGGAAGCCATCCAGACTCGGGTCTGGTTAGTACTTGTATGGGAGACCAACTAGGAACCTCAGGTGCCGTAAGCTTTTGTTTATTTCTTTTTTGCATTATGATGTCATAATCAGACCACTTTTTTCCCTATCCAGAAGCGTCTTGTCTTTTGTCGCAACCAGAGTTTGATATTCTACCAACATTAGCGAGATCGCATTCTCTTAATTTCACTTACGGCCATACCAGTCATAAAATGCCTGATCTTGTCAAATCTCGGAAGCCATCCAGACTCGGGCCTGGTTAGTACTTGTATGGGAGACCAACTAGGAACCTCAGGTGCCGTAAGCTTTTGTTTATTTCTTTTTTGCATTATGATGTCATAATCAGACCACTTTTTTCCCTATGGGAGACCAACTAGGAACCTCAGGTGCCGTAAGCTTTTGTTTATTTCTTTTTTGCATTATGATGTCATAATCAGACCACTTTTTTCCCTATGCAGAAGCGGCTTGTCTTTTGTCGCAACCAGAGTTTGATATTCTACCAACATTAGCGAGATCGCATTCTCCAATTTCACTTACGGCCATACCAGTCTGAAAATGCCTGATCTCGTCAGATCTCGGAAGCCATCCAGACTCGGGCCTGGTTAGTACTTGTATGGGAGACCAACTAGGAACCTCAGGTGCCGTAAGCTTTTGTTTATTTCTTTTTTGCATTATGATGTCATAATCAGACCACTTTTTTCCCTATGGGAGACCAACTAGGAACCTCAGGTGCCGTAAGCTTTTGTTTATTTATTTTTTGCATTATGATGTCATAATCAGACCACTTTTTTCCCTATCCAGAAGCGTCTTGTCTTTTGTTGCAACCAGAGTTTGATATTCTACCAACATTAGCGAGATCGCATTCTCTTAATTTCACTTACGGCCATACCAGTCTGAAAATGCATGATCTCGTCAGATCTCGGAAGCCATCCAGACTCGGGTCTGGTTAGTACTTGTATGGGAGACCAACTAGGAACCTCAGGTGCCGTAAGCTTTTGTTTATTTCTTTTTTGCATTATGATGTCATAATCAGACCACTTTTTTCCCTATCCAGAAGCGTCTTGTCTTTTGTCGCAACCAGAGTTTGATATTCTACCAACATTAGCGGGATCGCATTCTCTTAATGTTCCTTACGGCCATACCAGTCTAAAAATGCCTGATCTCGTCAGATCTCGGAAGCCATCCAGACTCGGGCCTGGTTAGTACTTGTATTTGAGACCAACTAGGAACCTCAGGTGCCGTAAGCTTTTGTTTATTTATTTTTTGCATTATGATGTCATAATCAGACCACTTTTTTCCCTATGCAGAAGCGGCTTGTCTTTTGTCGCAACCAGAGTTTGATATTCTACCAACATTAGCGAGATCGCATTCTCCAATTTCACTTACGGCCATACCAGTCTGAAAATGCCTGATCTCGTCAGATCTCGGAAGCCATCCAGACTCGGGCCTGGTTAGTACTTGTATGGGAGACCAACTAGGAACCTCAGGTGCCGTAAGCTTTTGTTTATTTCTTTTTTGCATTATGATGTCATAATCAGACCACTTTTTTCCCTATCCAGAAGCGTCTTGTCTTTTGTCGCAACCAGAGTTTGATATTCTACCAACATTAGCGAGATCGCATTCTCTTAATTTCACTTACGGCCATACCAGTCTGAAAATGCCTGATCTCGTCAGATCTCGGAAGCCATCCAGACTCGGGCCTGGTTAGTACTTGTATGGGAGTCAACTAGGAACCTCAGGTGCCGTAAGCTTTTGTTTATTTCTTTTTTGCATTATGATGTCATAATCAGACCACTTTTTTCCCTATCCAGAAGCGTCTTGTCTTTTATCGCAACCAGAGTTTGATATTCTACCAACATTAGCGAGATCGCATTCTCTTAATTTCACTTATGGCCATACCAGTCTGAAAATGCCTGATCTCGTCAGATCTCGGAAGCCATCCAGACTCGGGCCTGGTTAGTACTTGTATGGGAGACCAACTAGGAACCTCAGGTGCCGTAAGCTTTTGTTTATTTCTTTTTTGCATTATGATGTCATAATCAGACCACTTTTTTCCCTATCCAGAAGCGCCTTGTCTTTTGTCGCAACCAGAGTTTGATATTCTACCAACATTAGCGAGATCGCATTCTCTTAATTTCACTTACGGCCATACCAGTCTGAAAATGCCTGATCTCATCAGATCTCGGAAGCCATCCAGACTCGGGCCTGGTTAGTACTTGTATGGGAGACCAACTAGGTACCTCAGGTGCCGTAAGCTTTTGTTTATTTCTTTTTTGCATTATGATGTCATAATCAGACCACTTTTTTCCCTATCCAGAAGCGTCTTGTCTTTTGTCGCAACCAGAGTTTGATATTCTACCAACATTGGCGAGATCGCATTCTCTTAATTTCACTTACGGCCATACCAGTCTGAAAATGCCTGATCTCGTCAGATCTCGGAAGCCATCCAGACTCGGGTCTGGTTAGTACTTGTATGGGAGACCAACTAGGGACCTCAGGTGCCGTAAGCTTTTGTTTATTTATTTTTTGCATTATGATGTCATAATCAGACCACTTTTTTCCCTATCCAGAAGCGTCTTGTCTTTTGTCGCAACCAGAGTTTGATATTCTACCAACATTAGCGAGATCGCATTCTCTTAATTTCACTTACGGCCATACCAGTCTGAAAATGCCTGATCTCGTCAGATCTCGGAAGCCATCCAGACTCGGGCCTGGTTAGTACTTGTATGGGAGACCAACTAGGAACCTCAGGTGCCGTAAGCTTTAGTTTATTTCTTTTTTGCATTATGATGTCATAATCAGACCACTTTTTTCCCTATCCAGAAGCGTCTTGTCTTTTGTCGCAACCAGAGTTTGATATTCTACCAACATTAGCGAGATCGCATTCTCTTAATTTCACTTACGGCCATACCAGTCTGAAAATGCCTGATCTCGTCAGATCTCGGAAGCCATCCAGACTTGGGCCTGGTTAGTACTTGTATGGGAGACCAACTAGGAACCTCAGGTGCCGTAAGCTTTTGTTTATTTCTTTTTTGCATTATGATGTCATAATCAGACCACTTTTTTCCCTATCCAGAAGCGTCTTGTCTTTTGTCGCAACCAGAGTTTGATATTCTACCAACATTAGCGAGATCGCATTCTCTTAATTTCACTTACGGCCATACCAGTCTGAAAATGCCTGATCTCATCAGATCTCGGAAGTCATCCAGACTCGGGCCTGGTTAGTACTTGTATGGGAGACCAACTAGGAACCTCAGGTGCCGTAAGCTTTTGTTTATTTCTTTTTTGCATTATGATGTCATAATCAGACCACTTTTTTCCCTATCCAGAAGCGTCTTGTCTTTTGTTGCAACCAGAGTTTGATATTCTACCAACATTAGCGAGATCGCATTCTCTTAATTTCACTTACGGCCATACCAGTCTGAAAATGCATGATCTCGTCAGATCTCGGAAGCCATCCAGACTCGGGTCTGGTTAGTACTTGTATGGGAGACCAACTAGGAACCTCAGGTGCCGTAAGCTTTTGTTTATTTCTTTTTTGCATTATGATGTCATAATCAGACCACTTTTTTCCCTATCCAGAAGCGTCTTGTCTTTTGTCGCAACCAGAGTTTGATATTCTACCAACATTAGCGAGATCGCATTCTCTTAATTTCACTTACGGCCATACCAGTCTGAAAATGCCTGGTCTCGTCAGATCTCGGAAGCCATCCAGACTTGGGTCTGGTTAGTACTTGTATGGGAGACCAACTAGGAACCTCAGGTGCCGTAAGCTTTTGTTTATTTCTTTTTTGCATTATGATGTCATAATCAGACCACTTTTTTCCCTATCCAGAAGCGTCTTGTCTTTTGTCGCAACCAGAGTTTGATATTCTACCAACATTAGCGAGATCGCATTCTCTTAATTTCACTTACGGCCATACCAGTCATAAAATGCCTGATCTTGTCAAATCTCGGAAGCCATCCAGACTCGGGCCTGGTTAGTACTTGTATGGGAGACCAACTAGGAACCTCAGGTGCCGTAAGCTTTTGTTTATTTCTTTTTTGCATTATGATGTCATAATCAGACCACTTTTTTCCCTATGGGAGACCAACTAGGAACCTCAGGTGCCGTAAGCTTTTGTTTATTTCTTTTTTGCATTATGATGTCATAATCAGACCACTTTTTTCCCTATTTAGAAGCGTCTTGTCTTTTGTCGCAACCAGAGTTTGATATTCTACCAACATTAGCGGGATCGCATTCTCTTAATTTCCCTTACGGCCATACCAGTCTAAAAATGCCTGATCTCGTCAGATCTCGGAAGCCATCCAGACTCGGGCCTGGTTAGTACTTGTATTTGAGACCAACTAGGAACCTCAGGTGCCGTAAGCTTTTGTTTATTTATTTTTTGCATTATGATGTCATAATCAGACCACTTTTTTCCCTATGCAGAAGCGGCTTGTCTTTTGTCGCAACCAGAGTTTGATATTCTACCAACATTAGCGAGATCGCATTCTCCAATTTCACTTACGGCCATACCAGTCTGAAAATGCCTGATCTCGTCAGATCTCGGAAGCCATCCAGACTCGGGCCTGGTTAGTACTTGTATGGGAGACCAACTAGGAACCTCAGGTGCCGTAAGCTTTTGTTTATTTCTTTTTTGCATTATGATGTCATAATCAGACCACTTTTTTCCCTATCCAGAAGCGTCTTGTCTTTTGTCGCAACCAGAGTTTGATATTCTACCAACATTAGCGAGATCGCATTCTCTTAATTTCACTTACGGCCATACCAGTCTGAAAATGCCTGATCTCGTCAGATCTCGGAAGCCATCCAGACTCGGGCCTGGTTAGTACTTGTATGGGAGTCAACTAGGAACCTCAGGTGCCGTAAGCTTTTGTTTATTTCTTTTTTGCATTATGATGTCATAATCAGACCACTTTTTTCCCTATCCAGAAGCGTCTTGTCTTTTATCGCAACCAGAGTTTGATATTCTACCAACATTAGCGAGATCGCATTCTCTTAATTTCACTTATGGCCATACCAGTCTGAAAATGCCTGATCTCGTCAGATCTCGGAAGCCATCCAGACTCGGGCCTGGTTAGTACTTGTATGGGAGACCAACTAGGTACCTCAGGTGCCGTAAGCTTTTGTTTATTTCTTTTTTGCATTATGATGTCATAATCAGACCACTTTTTTCCCTATCCAGAAGCGTCTTGTCTTTTGTCGCAACCAGAGTTTGATATTCTACCAACATTGGCGAGATCGCATTCTCTTAATTTCACTTACGGCCATACCAGTCTGAAAATGCCTGATCTCGTCAGATCTCGGAAGCCATCCAGACTCGGGTCTGGTTAGTACTTGTATGGGAGACCAACTAGGAACCTCAGGTGCCGTAAGCTTTTGTTTATTTATTTTTTGCATTATGATGTCATAATCAGACCACTTTTTTCCCTATCCAGAAGCGTCTTGTCTTTTGTCGCAACCAGAGTTTGATATTCTACCAACATTAGCGAGATCGCATTCTCTTAATTTCACTTACGGCCATACCAGTCTGAAAATGCCTGATCTCGTCAGATCTCGGAAGCCATCCAGACTCGGGCCTGGTTAGTACTTGTATGGGAGACCAACTAGGAACCTCAGGTGCCGTAAGCTTTAGTTTATTTCTTTTTTGCATTATGATGTCATAATCAGACCACTTTTTTCCCTATCCAGAAGCGTCTTGTCTTTTGTCGCAACCAGAGTTTGATATTCTACCAACATTAGCGAGATCGCATTCTCTTAATTTCACTTACGGCCATACCAGTCTGAAAATGCCTGATCTCGTCAGATCTCGGAAGCCATCCAGACTTGGGCCTGGTTAGTACTTGTATGGGAGACCAACTAGGAACCTCAGGTGCCGTAAGCTTTTGTTTATTTCTTTTTTGCATTATGATGTCATAATCAGACCACTTTTTTCCCTATCCAGAAGCGTCTTGTCTTTTGTCGCAACCAGAGTTTGATATTCTACCAACATTAGCGAGATCGCATTCTCTTAATTTCACTTACGGCCATACCAGTCTGAAAATGCCAGATCTCGGAAGTCATCCAGACTCGGGCCTGGTTAGTACTTGTATGGGAGACCAACTAGGAACCTCAGGTGCCGTAAGCTTTTGTTTATTTCTTTTTTGCATTATGATGTCATAATCAGACCACTTTTTTCCCTATCCAGAAGCGTCTTGTCTTTTGTTGCAACCAGAGTTTGATATTCTACCAACATTAGCGAGATCGCATTCTCTTAATTTCACTTACGGACATACCAGTCTGAAAATGCATGATCTCGTCAGATCTCGGAAGCCATCCAGACTCGGGTCTGGTTAGTACTTGTATGGGAGACCAACTAGGAACCTCAGGTGCCGTAAGCTTTTGTTTATTTCTTTTTTGCATTATGATGTCATAATCAGACCACTTTTTTCCCTATCCAGAAGCGTCTTGTCTTTTGTTGCAACCAGAGTTTGATATTCTACCAACATTAGCGAGATCGCATTCTCTTAATTTCACTTACGGCCATACCAGTCTGAAAATGCCTGATCTCGTCAGATCTCGGAAGCCATCCAGACTCGGGCCTGGTTAGTACTTGTATGGGAGACCAACTAGGAACCTCAGGTGCCGTAAGCTTTAGTTTATTTCTTTTTTGCATTATGATGTCATAATCAGACCACTTTTTTCCCTATCCAGAAGCGTCTTGTCTTTTGTCGCAACCAGAGTTTGATATTCTACCAACATTAGCGAGATCGCATTCTCTTAATTTCACTTACGGCCATACCAGTCTGAAAATGCCTGATCTCGTCAGATCTCGGAAGCCATCCAGACTTGAGCCTGGTTAGTACTTGTATGGGAGACCAACTAGGAACCTCAGGTGCCGTAAGCTTTTGTTTATTTCTTTTTTGCATTATGATGTCATAATCAGACCACTTTTTTCCCTATCCAGAAGCGTCTTGTCTTTTGTCGCAACCAGAGTTTGATATTCTACCAACATTAGCGAGATCGCATTCTCTTAATTTCACTTACGGCCATACCAGTCTGAAAATGCCTGATCTCATCAGATCTCGGAAGTCATCCAGACTCGGGCCTGGTTAGTACTTGTATGGGAGACCAACTAGGAACCTCAGGTGCCGTAAGCTTTTGTTTATTTCTTTTTTGCATTATGATGTCATAATCAGACCACTTTTTTCCCTATCCAGAAGCGTCTTGTCTTTTGTTGCAACCAGAGTTTGATATTCTACCAACATTAGCGAGATCGCATTCTCTTAATTTCACTTACGGCCATACCAGTCTGAAAATGCATGATCTCGTCAGATCTCGGAAGCCATCCAGACTCGGGTCTGGTTAGTACTTGTATGGGAGACCAACTAGGAACCTCAGGTGCCGTAAGCTTTTGTTTATTTCTTTTTTGCATTATGATGTCATAATCAGACCACTTTTTTCCCTATCCAGAAGCGTCTTGTCTTTTGTCGCAACCAGAGTTTGATATTCTACCAACATTAGCGAGATCGCATTCTCTTAATTTCACTTACGGCCATACCAGTCTGAAAATGCCTGGTCTCGTCAGATCTCGGAAGCCATCCAGACTCGGGTCTGGTTAGTACTTGTATGGGAGACCAACTAGGAACCTCAGGTGCCGTAAGCTTTTGTTTATTTCTTTTTTGCATTATGATGTCATAATCAGACCACTTTTTTCCCTATCCAGAAGCGTCTTGTCTTTTGTCGCAACCAGAGTTTGATATTCTACCAACATTAGCGAGATCGCATTCTCTTAATTTCACTTACGGCCATACCAGTCATAAAATGCCTGATCTTGTCAAATCTCGGAAGCCATCCAGACTCGGGCCTGGTTAGTACTTGTATGGGAGACCAACTAGGAACCTCAGGTGCCGTAAGCTTTTGTTTATTTCTTTTTTGCATTATGATGTCATAATCAGACCACTTTTTTCCCTATGGGAGACCAACTAGGAACCTCAGGTGCCGTAAGCTTTTGTTTATTTCTTTTTTGCATTATGATGTCATAATCAGACCACTTTTTTCCCTATTTAGAAGCGTCTTGTCTTTTGTCGCAACCAGAGTTTGATATTCTACCAACATTAGCGGGATCGCATTCTCTTAATTTCCCTTACGGCCATACCAGTCTAAAAATGCCTGATCTCGTCAGATCTCGGATGCCATCCAGACTCGGGCCTGGTTAGTACTTGTATTTGAGACCAACTAGGAACCTCAGGTGCCGTAAGCTTTTGTTTATTTATTTTTTGCATTATGATGTCATAATCAGACCACTTTTTTCCCTATGCAGAAGCGGCTTGTCTTTTGTCGCAACCAGAGTTTGATATTCTACCAACATTAGCGAGATCGCATTCTCCAATTTCACTTACGGCCATACCAGTCTGAAAATGCCTGATCTCGTCAGATCTCGGAAGCCATCCAGACTCGGGCCTGGTTAGTACTTGTATGGGAGACCAACTAGGAACCTCAGGTGCCGTAAGCTTTTGTTTATTTCTTTTTTGCATTATGATGTCATAATCAGACCACTTTTTTCCCTATCCAGAAGCGTCTTGTCTTTTGTCGCAACCAGAGTTTGATATTCTACCAACATTAGCGAGATCGCATTCTCTTAATTTCACTTACGGCCATACCAGTCTGAAAATGCCTGATCTCGTCAGATCTCGGAAGCCATCCAGACTCGGGCCTGGTTAGTACTTGTATGGGAGTCAACTAGGAACCTCAGGTGCCGTAAGCTTTTGTTTATTTCTTTTTTGCATTATGATGTCATAATCAGACCACTTTTTTCCCTATCCAGAAGCGTCTTGTCTTTTATCGCAACCAGAGTTTGATATTCTACCAACATTAGCGAGATCGCATTCTCTTAATTTCACTTATGGCCATACCAGTCTGAAAATGCCTGATCTCGTCAGATCTCGGAAGCCATCCAGACTCGGGCCTGGTTAGTACTTGTATGGGAGACCAACTAGGAACCTCAGGTGCCGTAAGCTTTTGTTTATTTCTTTTTTGCATTATGATGTCATAATCAGACCACTTTTTTCCCTATCCAGAAGCGCCTTGTCTTTTGTCGCAACCAGAGTTTGATATTCTACCAACATTAGCGAGATCGCATTCTCTTAATTTCACTTACGGCCATACCAGTCTGAAAATGCCTGATCTCATCAGATCTCGGAAGCCATCCAGACTCGGGCCTGGTTAGTACTTGTATGGGAGACCAACTAGGTACCTCAGGTGCCGTAAGCTTTTGTTTATTTCTTTTTTGCATTATGATGTCATAATCAGACCACTTTTTTCCCTATCCAGAAGCGTCTTGTCTTTTGTCGCAACCAGAGTTTGATATTCTACCAACATTGGCGAGATCGCATTCTCTTAATTTCACTTACGGCCATACCAGTCTGAAAATGCCTGATCTCGTCAGATCTCGGAAGCCATCCAGACTCGGGTCTGGTTAGTACTTGTATGGGAGACCAACTAGGAACCTCAGGTGCCGTAAGCTTTTGTTTATTTATTTTTTGCATTATGATGTCATAATCAGACCACTTTTTTCCCTATCCAGAAGCGTCTTGTCTTTTGTCGCAACCAGAGTTTGATATTCTACCAACATTAGCGAGATCGCATTCTCTTAATTTCACTTACGGCCATACCAGTCTGAAAATGCCTGATCTCGTCAGATCTCGGAAGCCATCCAGACTTGGGCCTGGTTAGTACTTGTATGGGAGACCAACTAGGAACCTCAGGTGCCGTAAGCTTTTGTTTATTTCTTTTTTGCATTATGATGTCATAATCAGACCACTTTTTTCCCTATCCAGAAGCGTCTTGTCTTTTGTCGCAACCAGAGTTTGATATTCTACCAACATTAGCGAGATCGCATTCTCTTAATTTCACTTACGGCCGTACCAGTCTGAAAATGCCTGATCTCATCAGATCTCGGAAGTCATCCAGACTCGGGCCTGGTTAGTACTTGTATGGGAGACCAACTAGGAACCTCAGGTGCCGTAAGCTTTTGTTTATTTCTTTTTTGCATTATGATGTCATAATCAGACCACTTTTTTCCCTATCCAGAAGCGTCTTGTCTTTTGTCGCAACCAGAGTTTGATATTCTACCAACATTAGCGAGATCGCATTCTCTTAATTTCACTTACGGCCATACCAGTCTGAAAATGCCTGATCTCGTCAGATCTCGGAAGCCATCCAGACTTGGGCCTGGTTAGTACTTGTATGGGAGACCAACTAGGAACCTCAGGTGCCGTAAGCTTTTGTTTATTTCTTTTTTGCATTATGATGTCATAATCAGACCACTTTTTTCCCTATCCAGAAGCGTCTTGTCTTTTGTCGCAACCAGAGTTTGATATTCTACCAACATTAGCGAGATCGCATTCTCTTAATTTCACTTACGGCCGTACCAGTCTGAAAATGCCTGATCTCATCAGATCTCGGAAGTCATCCAGACTCGGGCCTGGTTAGTACTTGTATGGGAGACCAACTAGGAACCTCAGGTGCCGTAAGCTTTTGTTTATTTCTTTTTTGCATTATGATGTCATAATCAGACCACTTTTTTCCCTATCCAGAAGCGTCTTGTCTTTTGTTGCAACCAGAGTTTGATATTCTACCAACATTAGCGAGATCGCATTCTCTTAATTTCACTTACGGACATACCAGTCTGAAAATGCATGATCTCGTCAGATCTCGAAAGCCATCCAGACTCGGGTCTGGTTAGTACTTGTATGGGAGACCAACTAGGAACCTCAGGTGCCGTAAGCTTTTGTTTATTTCTTTTTTGCATTATGATGTCATAATCAGACCACTTTTTTCCCTATCCAGAAGCGTCTTGTCTTTTGTCGCAACCAGAGTTTGATATTCTACCAACATTAGCGAGATCGCATTCTCTTAATTTCACTTACGGCCATACCAGTCTGAAAATGCCTGGTCTCGTCAGATCTCGGAAGCCATCCAGACTCGGGTCTGGTTAGTACTTGTATGGGAGACCAACTAGGAACCTCAGGTGCCGTAAGCTTTTGTTTATTTCTTTTTTGCATTATGATGTCATAATCAGACCACTTTTTTCCCTATCCAGAAGCGTCTTGTCTTTTGTCGCAACCAGAGTTTGATATTCTACCAACATTAGCGAGATCGCATTCTCTTAATTTCACTTACGGCCATACCAGTCATAAAATGCCTGATCTTGTCAAATCTCGGAAGCCATCCAGACTCGGGCCTGGTTAGTACTTGTATGGGAGACCAACTAGGAACCTCAGGTGCCGTAAGCTTTTGTTTATTTCTTTTTTGCATTATGATGTCATAATCAGACCACTTTTTTCCCTATGGGAGACCAACTAGGAACCTCAGGTGCCGTAAGCTTTTGTTTATTTCTTTTTTGCATTATGATGTCATAATCAGACCACTTTTTTCCCTATTTAGAAGCGTCTTGTCTTTTGTCGCAACCAGAGTTTGATATTCTACCAACATTAGCGGGATCGCATTCTCTTAATTTCCCTTATGGCCATACCAGTCTAAAAATGCCTGATCTCGTCAGATCTCGGAAGCCATCCAGACTCGGGCCTGGTTAGTACTTGTATTTGAGACCAACTAGGAACCTCAGGTGCCGTAAGCTTTTGTTTATTTCTTTTTTGCATTATGATGTCATAATCAGACCACTTTTTTCCCTATGCAGAAGCGGCTTGTCTTTTGTCGCAACCAGAGTTTGATATTCTACCAACATTAGCGAGATCGCATTCTCCAATTTCACTTACGGCCATACCAGTCTGAAAATGCCTGATCTCGTCAGATATCGGAAGCCATCCAGACTCGGGCCTGGTTAGTACTTGTATGGGAGACCAACTAGGAACCTCAGGTGCCGTAAGCTTTTGTTTATTTCTTTTTTGCATTATGATGTCATAATCAGACCACTTTTTTCCCTATGGGAGACCAACTAGGAACCTCAGGTGCCGTAAGCTTTTGTTTATTTCTTTTTTGCATTATGATGTCATGATCAGACCACTTTTTTCCCTATCCAGAAGCGTCTTGTCTTTTGTTGCAACCAGAGTTTGATATTCTACCAACATTAGCGAGATCGCATTCTCTTAATTTCACTTACGGCCATACCAGTCTGAAAATGCATGATCTCGTCAGATCTCGGAAGCCATCCAGACTCGGGTCTGGTTAGTACTTGTATGGGAGACCAACTAGGAACCTCAGGTGCCGTAAGCTTTTGTTTATTTCTTTTTTGCATTATGATGTCATAATCAGACCACTTTTTTCCCTATCCAGAAGCGTCTTGTCTTTTGTCGCAACCAGAGTTTGATATTCTACCAACATTAGCGAGATCGCATTCTCTTAATTTCACTTACGGCCATACCAGTCTGAAAATGCCTGATCTCGTCAGATCTCGGAAGCCATCCAGACTCGGGTCTGGTTAGTACTTGTATGGGAGACCAACTAGGAACTTCAGGTGCCGTAAGCTTTAGTTTATTTCTTTTTTGCATTATGATGTCATAATCAGACCACTTTTTTCCCTATGGGAGACCAACTAGGAACCTCAGGTGCCGTAAGCTTTTGTTTATTTCTTTTTTGCATTATGATGTCATAATCAGACCACTTTTTTCCCTATCCAGAAGCGTCTTGTCTTTTGTCGCAACCAGAGTTTGATATTCTACCAACATTAGCGGGATCGCATTCTCTTAATTTCCCTTACGGCCATACCAGTCTAAAAATGCCTGATCTCGTCAGATCTCGGAAGCCATCCAGACTCGGGCCTGGTTAGTACTTGTATTTGAGACCAACTAGGAACCTCAGGTGCCGTAAGCTTTTGTTTATTTATTTTTTGCATTATGATGTCATAATCAGACCACTTTTTTCCCTATGCAGAAGCGGCTTGTCTTTTGTCGCAACCAGAGTTTGATATTCTACCAACATTAGCGAGATCGCATTCTCCAATTTTACTTACGGCCATACCAGTCTGAAAATGCCTGATCTCGTCAGATCTCGGAAGCCATCCAGACTCGGGCCTGGTTAGTACTTGTATGGGAGACCAACTAGGAACCTCAGGTGCCGTAAGCTTTTGCTTATTTCTTTTTTGCATTATGATGTCATAATCAGACCACTTTTTTCCCTATCCAGAAGCGTCTTGTCTTTTGTCGCAACCAGAGTTTGAT
Organism: Pelobates fuscus; assembly: GCF_036172605.1. Classification (NCBI taxonomy): domain Eukaryota; kingdom Metazoa; phylum Chordata; class Amphibia; order Anura; family Pelobatidae; genus Pelobates; species Pelobates fuscus. Next base: position 287,964,504 of record NC_086318.1, on the reverse strand, counting down.
ATTCTACCAACATTAGCGAGATCGCATTCTCCTAATTTCACTTATGGCCATACCAGTCTGAAAATGCATGATCTCGTCAGATCTCGGAAGCCATCCAGACTCGGGTCTGGTTAGTACTTGTATGGGAGACCAACTAGGAACCTCAGGTGCCGTAAGCTTTTGTTTATTTCTTTTTTGCATTATGATGTCATAATCAGACCACTTTTTTCCCTATCCAGAAGCGTCTTGTCTTTTGTCGCAACCAGAGTTTGATATTCTACCAACATTAGCGAGATCGCATTCTCTTAATTTCACTTACGGCCATACCAGTCTGAAAATGCCTGATCTCGTCAGATCTCGGAAGCCATCCAGACTCGGGTCTGGTTAGTACTTGTATGGGAGACCATCTAGGAACCTCAGGTGCCGTAAGCTTTTGTTTATTTCTTTTTTGCATTATGATGTCATAATCAGACCACTTTTTTCCCTATCCAGAAGCGTCTTGTCTTTTGTCGCAACCAGAGTTTGATATTCTACCAACATTAGCGAGATCGCATTCTCTTAATTTCACTTACGGCCATACCAGTCATAAAATGCCTGATCTCGTCAAATCTCGGAAGCCATCCAGACTCGGGCCTGGTTAGTACTTGTATGGGAGACCAACTAGGAAACTCAGGTGCCGTAAGCTTTTGTTTATTTCTTTTTTGCATTATGATGTCATAATCAGACCACTCTTTTCCCTATCCAGAAGCGTCTTGTCTTTTGTCGCAACCAGAGTTTGATATTCTACCAACATTAGCGAGATCGCATTCTTTTAATTTCACTTACGGCCATACCAGTCTGAAAATGCCAGATCTCGGAAGCCATCCAGACTCGGGCCTGGTTAGTACTTGTATGGGAGACCAACTAGGAACCTCAGGTGCCGTAAGCTTTAGTTTATTTCTTTTTTGCATTATGATGTCATAATCAGACCACTTTTTTCCCTATGGGAGACCAACTAGGAACCTCAGGTGCCGTAAGCTTTTGTTTATTTCTTTTTTGCATTATGATGTCATAATCAGACCACTTTTTTCCCTATCCAGAAGCGTCTTGTCTTTTGTTGCAACCAGAGTTTGATATTCTACCAACATTAGCGAGATCGCATTCTCTTAATTTCACTTACGGCCATACCAGTCTGAAAATGCATGATCTCGTCAGATCTCGGAAGCCATCCAGACTCGGGTCTGGTTAGTACTTGTATGGGAGACCAACTAGGAACCTCAGGTGCCGTAAGCTTTTGTTTATTTCTTTTTTGCATTATGATGTCATAATCAGACCACTTTTTTCCCTATCCAGAAGCGTCTTGTCTTTTGTCGCAACCAGAGTTTGATATTCTACCAACATTAGCGAGATCGCATTCTCTTAATTTCACTTACGGCCATACCAGTCTGAAAATGCCTGATCTCGTCAGATCTCGGAAGCCATCCAGACTCGGGTCTGGTTAGTACTTGTATAGGAGACCAACTAGGAACCTCAGGTGCCGTAAGCTTTTGTTTATTTCTTTTTTGCATTATGATGTCATAATCAGACCACTTTTTTCCCTATCCAGAAGCGTCTTGTCTTTTGTCGCAACCAGAGTTTGATATTCTACCAACATTAGCGAGATCGCATTCTCTTAATTTCACTTACGGCCATACCAGTCATAAAATGCCTGATTTCGTCAAATCTCGGAAGCCATCCAGACTCGGGCCTGGTTAGTACTTGTATGGGAGACCAACTAGGAAACTCAGGTGCCGTAAGCTTTTGTTTATTTCTTTTTTGCATTATGATGTCATAATCAGACCACTCTTTTCCCTATCCAGAAGCGTCTTGTCTTTTGTCGCAACCAGAGTTTGATATTCTACCAACATTAGCGAGATCGCATTCTCTTAATTTCACTTACGGCCATACCAGTCTGAAAATGCCAGATCTCGGAAGCCATCCAGACTCGGGCCTGGTTAGTACTTGTATGGGAGACCAACTAGGAACCTCAGGTGCCGTAAGCTTTAGTTTATTTCTTTTTTGCATTATGATGTCATAATCAGACCACTTTTTTCCCTATGGGAGACCAACTAGGAACCTCAGGTGCCGTAAGCTTTTCTTTATTTCTTTTTTGCATTATGATGTCATAATCAGACCACTTTTTTCCCTATCCAGAAGCGTCTTGTCTTTTGTCGCAACCAGAGTTTGATATTCTACCAACATTAGCGGGATCGCATTCTTTTAATTTCCCTTACGGCCATACCAGTCTAAAAATGCCTGATCTCGTCAGATCTCGGAAGCCATCCAGACTCGGGCTTGGTTAGTACTTGTATTTGAGACCAACTAGGAACCTCAGGTGCCGTAAGCTTTTGTTTATTTATTTTTTGCATTATGATGTCATAATCAGACCACTTTTTTCCCTATGCAGAAGCGGCTTGTCTTTTGTCGCAACCAGAGTTTGATATTCTACCAACATTAGCGAGATCGCATTCTTGAATTTCACTTACGGCCATACCAGTCTGAAAATGCCTGATCTCGTCAGATCTCGGAAGCCATTCAGACTCGGGCCTGGTTAGTACTTGTATGGGAGACCAACTAGGAACCTAAGGTGCCTTAAGCTTTTGTTTATTTCTTTTTTGCATTATGATGTCATAATCAGACCACTTTTTTCCCTATCCAGAAGCGTCTTGTCTTTTGTCGCAACCAGAGTTTGATATTCTACCAACATTAGCGAGATCGCATTCTCTTAATTTCACTTACGGCCATACCAGTCTGAAAATGCCTGATCTCGTCAGATCTCGGAAGCCATCCAGACTCGGGCCTGGTTAGTACTTGTATGGGAGTCAACTAGGAACCTCAGGTGCCGTAAGCTTTTGTTTATTTCTTTTTTGCATTATGATGTCATAATCAGACCACTTTTTTCCCTATCCAGAAGCGTCTTGTCTTTTATCGCAACCAGAGTTTGATATTCTACCAACATTAGCGAGATCGCATTCTCTTAATTTCACTTATGGCCATACCAGTCTGAAAATGCCTGATCTCGTCAGATCTCGGAAGCCATCCAGACTCGGGCCTGGTTAGTACTTGTATGGGAGACCAACTAGGAACCTCAGGTGCCGTAAGCTTTTGTTTATTTCTTTTTTGCATTATGATGTCATAATCAGACCACTTTTTTCCCTATCCAGAAGCGTCTTGTCTTTTGTCGCAACCAGAGTTTGATATTCTACCAACATTAGCGAGATCGCATTCTCTTAATTTCACTTACGGCCATACCAGTCTGAAAATGCCTGATCTCATCAGATCTTGGAAGCCATCCAGACTCGGGCCTGGTTAGTACTTGTATGGGAGACCAACTAGGAACCTCAGGTGCCGTAAGCTTTTGTTTATTTCTTTTTTGCATTATGATGTCATAATCAGACCACTTTTTTCCCTATCCAGAAGCATCTTGTCTTTTGTCGCAACCAGAGTTTGATATTCTACCAACATTAGCGAGATCGCATTCTCTTAATTTCACTTACGGCCATACCAGTCTGAAAATGCCTGATCTCGTCAGATCTCGGAAGCCATCCAGACTCGGGCCTGGTTAGTACTTGTATGGGAGACCAACTAGGAACCTCAGGTGCCGTAAGCTTTTGTTTATTTCTTTTTTGCATTATGATGTCATAATCAGACCACTTTTTTCCCTATGGGAGACCAACTAGGAACCTCAGGTGCCGTAAGCTTTTGTTTATTTCTTTTTTGCATTATGATGTCATAATCAGACCACTTTTTTCCCTATCCAGAAGCGTCTTGTCTTTTGTCGCAACCAGAGTTTGATATTCTACCAACATTAGTGAGATCGCATTCTCTTAATTTCACTTACGGCCATACCAGTCTGAAAATGCCAGATCTCGGAAGCCATCCAGACTTGGGTCTGGTTAGTACTTGTATGGGAGACCAACTAGGAACCTCAGGGGCCGTAAGCTTTTGTTTATTTCTTTTTTGCATTATGATGTCATAATCAGACCACTTTTTCCCTATCCAGAAGCGTCTTGTCTTTTGTCGCAACCAGATTTTTATATTCTACCAACATTAGCGAGATCGCATTCCCTTAATTTCACTTACGGCCATACCAGCCTGAAAATGCCTGATCTCATCAGATCTCGGAAGCCATCCAGACTCGGGCCTGGTTAGTACTTGTATGGGAGACCAACTAGGAACCTCAGGTGCCGTAAGCTTTTGTTTATTTCTTTTTTGCATTATGATGTCATAATCAGACCACTTTTTTCCCTATCCAGAAGCGTCTTGTCTTTTGTCGCAACCAGAGTTTGATATTCTACCAACATTAGCGAGATCGCATTCTCTTAATTTCACTTACGGCCATACCAGTCTGAAAATGCCTGATCTCGTCAGATCTCGGAAGCCATCCAGACTCGGGCCTGGTTAGTACTTGTATGGGAGACCAACTAGGAACCTCAGGTGCCGTAAGCTTTAGTTTATTTCTTTTTTGCATTATGATGTCATAATCAGACCACTTTTTTCCCTATGGGAGACCAACTAGGAACCTCAGGTGCCGTAAGCTTTTGTTTATTTCTTTTTTGCATTATGATGTCATAATCAGACCACTTTTTTCCCTATCCAGAAGCGTCTTGTCTTTTGTCGCAACCAGAGTTTGATATTATACCAACATTAGCGAGATCGCATTCTCTTAATTTCCCTTACGGCCATACCAGTCTAAAAATGCCTGATCTCGTCAGATCTCGGAAGCCATCCAGACTCGGGCCTGGTTAGTACTTGTATTTGAGACCAACTAGGAACCTCAGGTGCCGTAAGCTTTTGTTTATTTCTTTTTTGCATTATGATGTCATAATCAGCCCACTTTTTTCCCTATGCAGAAGCGTCTTGTCTTTTGTCGCAACCAGAGTTTGATATTCTACCAACATTAGCGAGATCGCATTCTCTTAATTTCACTTACGGCCATATCAGTCTGAAAATGCCTGATCTCGTCAGATCTCGGAAGCCATCCAGACTCGGGCCTGGCTAGTACATGTATGGGAGACCAACTAGGAACCTCAGGTGCCGTAAGCTTTTGTTTATTTCTTTTTTGCATTATGATGTCATAATCAGACCACTTTTTTCCCTATCCAGAAGCGTCTTGTCTTTTGTCGCAACCAGAGTTTGATATTCTACCAACATTAGCGAGATCGCATTCTCTTAATTTCACTTACGGCCATACCAGTCTGAAAATGCCTGATCTCGTCAGATCTCGGAAGCCATCCAGACTCGGGCCTGGTTAGTACTTGTATGGGAGTCAACTAGGAACCTCAGGTGCCGTAAGCTTTTGTTTATTTCTTTTTTGCATTATGATGTCATAATCAGACCACTTTTTTCCCTATCCAGAAGCGTCTTGTCTTTTGTCGCAACCAGAGTTTGATATTCTACCAACATTAGCGAGATCGCATTCTCTTAATTTCACTTACGGCCATACCAGTCTGAAAATGCCTGATCTCATCAGATCTTGGAAGCCATCCAGACTCGGGCCTGGTTAGTACTTGTATGGGAGACCAACTAGGAACCTCAGGTGCCGTAAGCTTTTGTTTATTTCTTTTTTGCATTATGATGTCATAATCAGACCACTTTTTTCCCGATCCAGAAGCGTCTTGTCTTTTGTCGCAACCAGAGTTTGATATTCTACCAACATTAGCGAGATCGCATTCCCTTAATTTCACTTGCGGCCATACCAGTCTGAAAATGCCTGATCTCGTCAGATGTCGGAAGCCATCCAGACACGGGTCTGGTTAGTACTTGTATGGGAGACCAACTAGGAACCTCAGGTGCCGTAAGCTTTTGTTTATTTCTTTTTTGCATTATGATGTCATAATCAGACCACTTATTTCCCTATCCAGAAGCGTCTTGTCTTTTGTCGCAACCAGAGTTTGATATTCTACCAACATTAGCGAGATCGCATTCTCTTAACTTCCCTTACGGCCATACCAGTCTGAAAATGCCTGATCTCGTCAGATCTCGGAAGCCATCCAGACTCGGGCATGGTTAGTACTTGTATGGGAGACCAACTAGGAACCTCAGGTGCCGTAAGCTTTTGTTTATTTCTTTTTTGCATTATGATGTCATAATCAGACCACTTTTTTCCCTATGGGAGACCAACTAGGAACCTCAGGTGCCGTAAGCTTTTGTTTATTTCTTTTTTGCATTATGATGTCATAATCAGACCACTTATTTCCCTATCCAGAAGCGTCTTGTCTTTTGTCGCAACCAGAGTTTGATATTCTACCAACATTAGCGAGATCGCATTCTCTTAATTTCACTTACGGCCATACCAGTCTGAAAATGCCTGATCTCGTCAGATCTCGAAAGCCATCCAGACTCGGGCCTGGTTAGTACTTGTATGGGAGACCAACTAGGAACCTCAGGTGCCGTCAGCTTTTGTTTATTTCTTTTTTGCATTATGATGTCATAATCAGACCACTTTTTTCCCTATCCAGAAGCGTCTTGTCTTTTGTCGCAACCAGAGTTTGATATTCTACCAACATTAGCGAGATCGCATTCTCTTAATTTCACTTACAGCCATACCAGTCTGAAAATGCCTAATCTCGTCAGATCTCGGAAGCCATCCAGACTCGGGCCTGGTTAGTATTTGTATGGGAGACCAACTAGGAACCTCAGGTGCCGTAAGCTTTTGTTTATTTTTTTTTTGCATTATGATGTCATAATCAGACCACTTTTTTCCCTATCCAGAAGCGTCTTGTCTTTTGTCGCAACCAGAGTTTGATATTCTACCAACATTAGCGAGATCGCATTCTCTTAATTTCACTTACGGCCATACTAGTCTGAAAATGTCAGATCTCGGAAGCCATCCAGACTCGGGCCTGGTTATTACTTGTATGGGAGACCAACTAGGAACCTCAGGTGCCGTAAGCTTTTGTTTATTTCTTTTTTGCATTATGATGTCATAATCAGACCACTTTTTTCCCTATCCAGAAGCGTCTTGTCTTTTGTCGCAACCAGAGTTTGATATTCTACCAACATTAGCGAGATCGCATTCTCTTAATTTCACTTACGGCCATACCAGTCTGAAAATGCCAGATCTCGGAAGCCATCCAGACTCGGGCCTGGTTAGTTCTTGTATGGGAGACCAACTAGGAACCTCAGGTGCCGTAAGCTTTTGTTTATTTCTTTTTTGCATTATGATGTCATAATCAGACCACTTTTTTCCCTATCCAGAAGCGTCTTGTCTTTTGTCGCAACCAGAGTTTGATATTCTACCAACATTAGCGAGATCGCATTCTCTTAATTTCACTTACGGCCATACCAGTCTGAAAATGCCTGATCACATCAGATCTCGGAAGTCATCCAGACTCGGGCCTGGTTAGTACTTGTATGGGAGACCAACTAGTAACCTCAGGTGCCGTAAGCTTTTGTTTATTTCTTTTTTGCATTATGATGTCATAATCAGACCACTTTTTTCCCTATCCAGAAGCGTCTTGTCTTTTGTCGCAACCAGAGTTTGATATTCTACCAACATTAGCGAGATCGCATTCTCTTAATTTCACTTACGGCCATACCAGTCTGAAAATGCCTGATCTCGTCAGATCTCGGAAGCCATCCAGTCTCGGGTCTGGTTAGTACTTGTATGGGAGACCAACTAGGAACCTCAGGTGCCGTAAGCTTTTGTTTATTTCTTTTTTGAATTATGATGTCATAATCAGACCACTTTTTTCCCTATCCAGAAGCGTCTTGTCTTTTGTCGCAACCAGAGTTTGATATTCTACCAACATTAGCGAGATCGCATTCTCTTAATTTCACTTACGGCTATACCAGTCTGAAAATGCCTGATCTCGTCAGATCTCGGAAGCCATCCAGACTCGGGCCTGGTTATTACTTGTATGGGAGACCAACTAGGAACCTCAGGTGCCGTAAGCTTTTGTTTATTTCTTTTTTGCATTATGATGTCATAATCAGACCACTTTTTTCCCTATCCAGAAGCGTCTTGTCTTTTGTCGCAACCAGAGTTTGATATTCTACCAACATTAGCGAGATCGCATTCTCTTAATTTCACTTACGGCCATGCCAGTCTGAAAATGCCAGATCTCGGAAGCCATCCAGACTCGGGCCTGGTTAGTACTTGTATGGGAGACCAACTAGAAACCTCAGGTGCCGTAAGCTTTTGTTTATTTCTTTTTTGCATTATGATGTCATAATCAGACCACTTTTTTCCCTATCCAGAAGCTTCTTGTCTTTTGTCGCAACCAGAGTTTGATATTCTACCAACATTAGCGAGATCGCATACTCTTAATTTCACTTACGGCCATACCAGTCTTAAAATGTCAGATCTCGGAAGCCATCCAGACTCGGGCCTGGTTAGTACTTGTATGGGAGACCAACTAGGAACCTCAGGTGCCGTAAGCTTTTGTTTATTTCTTTTTTGCATTATGATGTCATAATCAGACCACTTTTTTCCCTATCCAGAAGCGTCTTGTCTTGTGTCGCAACCAGAGTTTGATATTCTACCAACATTAGCGAGATCGCATTCTCTTAATTTCACTTACGGCCATACCAGTCTGAAAATGCCAGATGTCGGAAGCCATCCAGACTCGGGCCTGGTTAGTACTTGTATGGGAGACCAACTAGGAACCTCAGGTGCCGTAAGCTTTTGTTTATTTCTTTTTTGCATTATGATGTCATAATCAGACCACTTTTTTCCCTATGGGAGACCAACTAGGAACCTCAGGTGCCGTAAGCTTTTGTTTATTTCTTTTTTGCATTATGATGTCATAATCAGACCACTTTTTTCCCTATCCAGAAGCGTCTTGTCTTGTGTCGCAACCAGAGTTTGATATTCTACCAACATTAGCGAGATCGCATTCTCTTAATTTCACTTACGGCCATACCAGTCTGAAAATGCCAGATGTCGGAAGCCATCCAGACTCGGGCCTGGTTAGTACTTGTATGGGAGACCAACTAGGAACCTCAGGTGCCGTAAGCTTTTGTTTATTTCTTTTTTGCATTATGATGTCATAATCAGACCACTTTTTTCCCTATCCAGAAGCATCTTGTCTTTTGTCGCAACCAGAGTTTGATATTCTACCAACATTAGCGAGATCGCATTCTCTTAATTTCACTTGTGGCCATACCAGTCTGAAAATGCCTGATCTCGTCAGATCTTGGAAGCCATCCAGACTCGGGCCTGGTTAGTACTTGTATGGGAGACCAACTAGGAACCTCAGGTGCCGTAAACTTTTGTTTATTTCTTTTTTGCATTATGATGTCATAATCAGACCACTTTTTTCCCTATGGGAGGCCAACTAGGAACCTCAGGTGCCGTAAGCTTTTGTTTATTTCTTTTTTGCTTTATGATGTCATAATCAGACCACTTTTTTCCCTATCCAGAAGCGTCTTGTCTTTTGTTGCAACCAGAGTTTGATATTCTACCAACATTAGCGAGAACGCATTCTCTTAATTTCACTTAAGGCCATACCAGTCTGAAAATGCCTGATCTTGTCAGATCTCGGAAGCCATCCAGACTCGGGCCTGGTTAGTACTTGTATGGGAGACCAACTAGGAACCTCAGGTGCCGTAAGCTTTTGTTTATTTCTTTTTTGCATTATGATGTCATAATCAGACCACTTTTTTCCCTATCCAGAAGCATCTTGTCTTTTGTCGCAACCAGAGTTTGATATTCTACCAACATTAACGAGATCGCATTCTCTTAATTTCATTTACGGCCATACCAGTCTGAAAATGCCTGATCTCGTCAGATCTCAGAAGCCATCCAGACTTGGGCCTGGTTAGTACTTGTATGGGAGACCAACTAAGAACTTCAGGTGCGGTAAGCTTTTGTTTATTTCTTTTTTGCATTATGATGTCATAATCAGACCACTTTTTTCCCTATGGGAGACCAACTAGGAACCTCAGGTGCCGTAAGCTTTTGTTTATTTCTTTTTTGCATTATGATGTCATAATCAGACCACTTTTTTCCCTATCCAGAAGCGTCTTGTCTTTTGTCGCAACCAGAGTTTGATATTCTACCAACATTAGCGAGATCGCATTCTCTTAATTTCACTTACGGCCATACCAGTCTGAAAATGCCTGATCTCATCAGATCTCGGAAGTCATCCAGACTCGGGCCTGGTTAGTACTTGTATGGGAGACCAACTAGTAACCTCAGGTGCCGTAAGCTTTTGTTTATTTCTTTTTTGCATTGTGATGTCATAATCAGACCACTTTTTTCCCTATCCAGAAGCGTCTTGTCTTTTGTCGCAACCAGAGTTTGATATTCTACCAACATTAGCGAGATCGCATTCTCTTAATTTCATTTACGGCCATACCAGTCTGAAAATGCCTGATCTCGTCAGATCTCGGAAGCCATCCAGACTCGGGTCTGGTTAGTACTTGTATGGGAGACCAACTAGGAACCTCAGGTGCCGTAAGCTTTTGTTTATTTCTTTTTTGCATTATGATGTCATAATCAGACCACTTTTTTCCCTATCCAGAAGCGTCTTGTCTTTTGTCGCAACCAGAGTTTGATATTCTACCAACATTAGCGAGATCGCATTCTCTTAATTTCACTTACGGCCATACCAGTCTGAAAATGCCTGATCTCGTCAGATCTCGGAAGCCATCCAGACTCGGGCCTGGTTATTACTTGTATGGGAGACCAACTAGGAACCTCAGGTGCTGTAAGCTTTTGTTTATTTCTTTTTTGCATTATGATGTCATAATCAGACCACTTTTTTCCTTATCCAGAAGCGTCTTGTCTTTTGTCGCAACCAGAGTTTGATATTCTACCAACATTAGCGAGATCGCATTCTCTTAATTTCACTTACGGCCATGCCAGTCTGAAAATGCCAGATCCCGGAAGCCATCCAGACTCGGGCCTGGTTAGTACTTGTATGGGAGACCAACTAGAAACCTCAGGTGCCGTAAGCTTTTGTTTATTTCTTTTTTGCATTATGATGTCATAATCAGACCACTTTTTTCCCTATCCAGAAGCTTCTTGTCTTTTGTCGCAACCAGAGTTTGATATTCTACCAACATTAGCGAGATCGCATACTCTTAATTTCACTTACGGCCATACCATTCTTAAAATGTCAGATCTCGGAAGCCATCCAGACTCGGGCCTGGTTAGTACTTGTATGGGAGACCAACTAGGAACCTCAGGTGCCGTAAGCTTTTGTTTATTTCTTTTTTGCATTATGATGTCATAATCAGACCACTTTTTTCCCTATCCAGAAGCGTCTTGTCTTGTGTCGCAACCAGAGTTTGATATTCTACCAACATTAGCGAGATCGCATTCTCTTAATTTCACTTACGGCCATACCAGTCTGAAAATGCCTGATCTCGTCAGATGTCGGAAGCCATCCAGACTCGGGCCTGGTTAGTACTTGTATGGGAGACCAACTAGGAACCTCAGGTGCCGTAAGCTTTTGTTTATTTCTTTTTTGCATTATGATGTCATAATCAGACCACTTTTTTCCCTATCCAGAAGCATCTTGTCTTTTGTCGCAACCAGAGTTTGATATTCTACCAACATTAACGAGATCGCATTCTCTTAATTTCACTTACGGCCATACCAGTCTGAAAATGCCTGATCTCGTCAGATCTCGGAAGCCATCCAGACTCGGGCCTGGTTAGTACTTGTATGGGAGACCAACTAGGAACCTCAGGTGCCGTAAGCTTTTGTTTATTTCTTTTTTGCATTATGATGTCATAATCAGACCACTTTTTTCCCTATCCAGAAGCATCTTGTCTTTTGTCGCAACCAGAGTTTGATATTCTACCAACATTAACGAGATCGCATTCTCTTAATTTCACTTACGGCCATACCAGTCTGAAAATGCCTGATCTCGTCAGATCTCGGAAGCCATCCAGACTCGGGCCTGGTTAGTACTTGTATGGGAGACCAACTAGGAACCTCCGGTGCCGTAAACTTTTGTTTATTTCTTTTTTGCATTATGATGTCATAATCAGACCACTTTTTTCCCTATGGGAGGCCAACTAGGAACCTCAGGTGCCGTAAGCTTTTGTTTATTTCTTTTTTGCATTATGATGTCATAATCAGACCACTTTTTTCCCTATCCAGAAGCGTCTTGTCTTTTGTTGCAACCAGAGTTTGATATTCTACCAACATTAGCGAGAACGCATTCTCTTAATTTCACTTAAGGCCATACCAGTCTGAAAATGCCTGATCTTGTCAGATCTCGGAAGCCATCCAGACTCGGGCCTGGTTAGTACTTGTATGGGAGACCAACTAGGAACCTCAGGTGCCGTAAGCTTTTGTTTATTTCTTTTTTGCATTATGATGTCATAATCAGACCACTTTTTTCCCTATCCAGAAGCATCTTGTCTTTTGTCGCAACCAGAGTTTGATATTCTACCAACATTAACGAGATCGCATTCTCTTAATTTCATTTACGGCCATACCAGTCTGAAAATGCCTGATCTCGTCAGATCTCGGAAGCCATCCAGACTTGGGCCTGGTTAGTACTTGTATGGGAGACCAACTAAGAACCTCAGGTGCGGTAAGCTTTTGTTTATTTCTTTTTTGCATTATGATGTCATAATCAGACCACTTTTTTCCCTATGGGAGACCAACTAGGAACCTCAGGTGCCGTAAGCTTTTGTTTATTTCTTTTTTGCATTATGATGTCATAATCAGACCACTTTTTTCCCTATCCAGAAGCGTCTTGTCTTTTGTCGCAACCAGAGTTTGATATTCTACCAACATTAGCGAGATCGCATTCTCTTAATTTCATTTACGGCCATACCATTCTGAAAATGCCTGATCTCGTCAGATCTCGGAAGCCATCCAGACTCGGGCCTGGTTAGTACTTGTATGGGAGACCACTTAGGAACCTCAGGTGCCGTATGCTTTTGTTTATTTCTTTTTTGCATTATGATGTCATAATCAGACCACTTTTTTCCCTATGGGAGACCAACTAGGAACCTCAGGTGCCGTAAGCTTTTGTTTATTTCTTTTTTGCATTATGATGTCATAATCAGACCACTTTTTTCCCTATCCAGAAGCGTCTTGTCTTTTGTCGCAACCAGAGTTTGATATTCTACCAACATTAGCGAGATCGCATTCTCTTAATTTCACTTACGGCCATACCATTCTGAAAATGCCTGATCTCGTCAGATCTCGGAAGCCATCCAGACTCGGGCCTGGTTAGTACTTGTATGGGAGACCAATTAGGAACCTCAGGTGCCGTAAGCTTTTGTTTATTTCTTTTTTGCATTATGATGTCATAATCAGACCACTTTTTTCCCTATCCAGAAGCGTCTTGTCTTTTGTCGCAACCAGAGTTTGATATTCTACCAACATTAGCGAGATCGCATTCTCTTAATTTCACTTACGACCATACTAGTCTGAAAATGCCTGATCTCGTCAGATCGCGGAAGCCATCCAGACTCGGGCCTGGTTAGTACTTGTATGGGAGACCATCTAGGAACCTCAGGTGCCGTAAGCTTTTGTTTATTTCTTTTTTGCATTATGATGTCATAATCAGACCACTTTTTTCCCTATCCAGAAGCATCTTGTCTTTTGTCGCAACCAGAGTTTGATATTCTACCAACATTAACGAGATCGCATTCTCTTAATTTCACTTACGGCCATACCAGTCTGAAAATGCCTGATCTCGTCAGATCTCGGAATCGATCCAGACTCGGGCCTGGTTAGTACTTGTATGAGAGACCAACTAGGAACCTCAGGTGCCGTAAGCTTTTGTTTATTTCTTTTTTGCATTATGATGTCATAATCAGACCACTTTTTTCCCTATGGGAGACCAACTAGGAACCTCAGGTGCCGTAAGCTTTTGTTTATTTCTTTTTTGCATTATGATGTCATAATCAGACCACTTTTTTCCCTATCCAGAAGCGTCTTGTCTTTTGTCGCAACCAGAGTTTGATATTCTGCCAACATTAACGAGATCGCATTCTCTTAATTTCAATTACGGCCATACCAGTCTGAAAATGCCTGATCTCGTCAGATCTCGGAAGCCATCCAGACTCGGGCCTGGTTAGTACTTGTATGGGAGACCAACTAGGAACCTCAGGTGCCGTAAGCTTTTGTTTATTTATTTTTTGCATTATGATGTCATAATCAGACCACTTTTTTCCCTATGGGAGACCAACTAGGAACCTCAGGTGCCGTAAGCTTTTGTTTATTTCTTTTTTGCATTATGATGTCATAATCAGACCACTTTTTTCCCTATCCAGAAGCGTCTTGTCTTTTGTCGCAACCAGAGTTTGATATTCTACCAACATTAGCGAGATCGCATTCTCTTAATTTCCCTTACGGCCATACCAGTCTGAAAATGCCTGATCTCGTCAGATCTCGGAAGCCATCCAGACTCGGGCCTGGTTAGTACTTATATGGGAGACCAACTAGGAACCTCAGGTGCCGTAAGCTTTTGTTTATTTCTTTTTTGCATTATGATGTCATAATCAGACCACTTTTTTCCCTATCCAGAAGCATCTTGTCTTTTGTCGCAACCAGAGTTTGATATTCTACCAACATTAACGAGATCGCATTCTCTTAATTTCACTTACGGCCATACCAGTCTGAAAATGCCTGATCTCGTCAGATCGCGGAAGCCATCCAGGCTCGGGCCTGGTTAGTACTTGTATGGGAGACCATCTAGGAACCTCAGGTGCCGTAAGCTTTTGTTTATTTCTTTTTTGCATTATGATGTCATAATCAGACCACTTTTTTCCCTATCCAGAAGCGTCTTGTCTTTTGTCACAACCAGAGTTTGATATTCTACCAACATTAGCGAGATCGCATTCTCTTAATTTCATTTACGGCCATTCCAGTCTGAAAATGCCTGATCTCGTCAGATCTCGGAAGCCATCCAGACTCAGGCCTGGTTAGTACTTGTATGGGAGACCAACTAGGAACCTCAGGTGCAGCAAGCTTTTGTTTATTTCTTTTTTGCATTATGATGTCATAATCAGACCACTTTTTTCCCTATGGGAGACCAACTAGGAACCTCAGGTGCCGTAAGCTTTTGTTTATTTCTTTTTTGCATTATGATGTCATAATCAGACCACTTTTTTCCCTATGGGAGACCAACTAGGAACCTCAGGTGCCGTAAGCTTTTGTTTATTTCTTTTTTGCATTATGATGTCATAATCAGACCACTTTTTTCATATTCCAGAAGCGTCTTGTCTTTTGTCGCAACCAGAGTTTGATATTCTACCAACATTAGCGAGATCGCATTCTCTTAATTTCACTTACGGCCATACTAGTCTGAAAATGCCTGATCTCGTCAGATCTTGGAAGCCATCTAGACTCGGGCCTGGTTAGTACTTGTATTTGAGACTAACTAGGAACCTCAGGTGCCGTAAGCTTTTGTTTATTTCTTTTTTGCATTATGATGTCATAATCAGACCACTTTTTTCCCTATGGGAGACCAACTAGGAACCTCAGGTGCCGTAAGCTTTTGTTTATTTCTTTTTTGCATTATGATGTCATAATCAGACCACTTTTTTCCCTATGGGAGACTAACTAGGAACCTCAGGTGCCGTAAGCTTTTGTTTATTTCTTTTTTGCATTATGATGTCATAATCAGACCACTTTTTTCATATTCCAGAAGCGTCTTGTCTTTTGTCGCAAGCAGAGTTTGATATTCTACCAACATTAGCGAGATCGCATTCTCTTAATTTCACTTACGGCCATACTAGTCTGAAAATGCCTGATCTCGTCAGATCTTGGAAGCCATCCAGACTCGGGCCTGGTTAGTACTTGTATTTGAGACTAACTAGGAACCTCAGGTGCCGTAAGCTTTTGTTTATTTCTTTTTTGCATTATGATGTCATAATCAGACCACTTTTTTCCCTATGGGAGACCAACTAGGAACCTCAGGTGCCGTAAGCTTTTGTTTATTTCTTTTTTGCATTATGATGTCATAATCAGACCACTTTTTTCCCTATCCAGAATCGTCTTGTCTTTTGTCGCAACCAGAGTTTGATATTCTACCAACATTAGCGAGATCGCATTCTCTTAATTTCACTTACGGCCATACCAGTCTGAAAATGCCTGATCTCGTCAGATCTCGGAATCCATCCAGACTCGGGCCTGGTTAGTACTTGTATGGGAGACTAACTAGGAACCTCAGGTGCCGTAAGCTTTTGTTTATTTCTTTTTTGCATTATGATGTCATAATCAGACCACTTTTTTCCCTATCCAGAAGCGTCTTGTCTTTTGTCGCAACCAGAGTTTGATATTCTACCAACATTAGCGAGATCGCATTCTCTTAATTTCACTTACGGCCATACCAGTCTGAAAATGCCTGATCTTGTCAGATCTCGGAAGCCATTTAGACTTGGGCCTAGTTAGTACTTGTATGGGAGACCAACTAGGAACCTCAGGTGCCGTAAGCTTTTGTTTATTTCTTTTTTGCATTATGATGTCATAATCAGACCACTTTTTTCCCTATCCAGAAGCGTCTTGTCTTTTGTCGCAACCAGAGTTTGATATTCTACCAACATTAGCGAGATCGCATTCTCTTAATTTCATTTACGGCCATACCAGTCTGTAAATGCCTGATTTCGTCAGATCTCGGAAGCCATCCAGACTCGGGTCTGGTTAGTACTTGTATGGGAGACCAACTAGGAACCTCAGGTGCCGTAAGCTTTTGTTTATTTCTTTTTTGCATTATGATGTCATAGTCAGACAACTTTTTTCCCTATCCAGAAGCGTCTTGTCTTTTGTCGCAACCAGAGTTTGATATTCTACAAACATTAGCGAGATCGCATTCTCTTAATTTCATTTACGGCCATACCAGTCTGTAAATGCCTGATTTCGTCAGATCTCGGAAGCCATCCAGACTCGGGTCTGGTTAGTACTTGTATGGGAGACCAACTAGGAACCTCAGGTGCCGTAAGCTTTTGTTTATTTCTTTTTTGCATTATGATGTCATAATCAGACCACTTTTTTCCCTATCCAGAAGCGTCTTGTCTTTTGTCGCAACCAGAGTTTGATATTCTACCAACATTAGCGAGATCGCATTCTCTTAATTTCATTTACGGCCATACCAGTCTGAAAATGCCTGATCTCGTCAGATCTCGGAAGCCATCCAGACTCGGGCCAGGTTAGTACTTGTATGGGAGACCAACTAGGAACCTCAGGTGCCGTAAGCTTTTGTTTATTTCTTTTTTGCATTATGATGTCATAATCAGACCACTTTTTTCCCTATCCAGAAGCGTCTTGTCATTTGTCGCAACCAGAGTTTGATATTCTACCAACATTAGCGAGATCGCATTCTCTTAATTTCACTTACGGCCATACCAGTCTGAAAATGCCTGATCTCGTCAGATCTCGGAAGCCATCCAGACTCGGGCCTGGTTAGTACTTGTATGGGAGACCAACTAGGAACCTCAGGTGCCGTAAGCTTTTGTTTATTTCTTTTTTGCATTATGATGTCATAATCAGACCACTTTTTTCCCTATCCAGAAGCGTCTTGTCTTTTGTCGCAACCAGAGTTTGATATTCTACCAACATTAGCGAGATCGCATTCTCTTAATTTCACTTACGGCCATACCAGTCTGAAAATGCCTGATCTCGTCAGATCTCGGAAGCCATCCAGACTCGGGTCTGGTTAGTACTTGTATGGGAGACCAACTAGGAACCTCAGGTGCCGTAAGCTTTTGTTTATTTCTTTTTTGCATTATGATGTCATAATCAGACCACTTTTTTCCCTATCCAGAAGCGTCTTGTCTTTTGTCGCAACCAGAGTTTGATATTCTACCAACATTAGCGAGATCGCGTTCTCTTAATTTCATTACGGCCATACCAGTCTGAAAATGCCAGATCTCGGAAGCCATCCAGACTCGGGCCTGGTTAGTACTTGTATGGGAGACCAACTAGGAACCTCAGGTGCCGTAAGCTTTTGTTTATTTCTTTTTTGCATTATGATGTCATAATCAGACCACTTTTTTCCATATCCAGAAGCGTCTTGTCTTTTGTCGCAACCAGAGTTTGATATTCTACCAACATTAGCGAGATCGCATTCTCATAATTTCACTTGCGGCCATACCAGTCTGAAAATGCCTGATCTCGTCAGATCTCGGAAGCCATCCAGACTCGGGCCTGGTTAGTACTTGTATGGGAGACCAACTAGGAACCTCAGGTGCCGTAAGCTTTTGTTTATTTCTTTTTTGCATTATGATGTCATAATCAGACCACTTTTTTCCCTATGGGAGACCAACTAGGAACCTCAGGTGCCGTAAGCTTTTGTTTATTTTTTTTTTGCATTATGATGTCATAATCAGACCACTTTTTTCCCTATCCAGAAGCGTCTTGTCTTTTGTCGCAACCAGAGTTTGATATTCTACCAACATTAGCGAGATTGCATTCGCTTAGTTTCACTTACGGCCATACCAGTCTGAAAATGCCTGATCTCATCAGATCTCGGAAGCCATCCAGACTTGGGCCTGGTTAGTACTTGTATGGGAGACCAACTAGGAACCTCAGGTGCCGTAAGCTTTTGTTTATTTTTTTTTTGCATTATGATGTCATAATCAGACCACTTTTTTCCCTATCCAGAAGCGTCTTGTCTTTTGTCGCAACCAGAGTTTGATATTCTACCAACATTAGCGAGATCGCATTCTCTCAATTTCCCTTACGGCCATACCAGTCTGAAAATGCCTGATCTCGTCAGATCTCGGAAGCCATCCAGACTCGGGCCTGGTTAGTACTTGTATGGGAGACCAACTAGGAACCTCAGGTGCCGCAAGCTTTTGTTTATTTCTTTTTTGCATTATGATGTCATAATCAGACCACTTTTTTCCCTATGGGAGACCAACTAGGAACCTCAGGTGCCGTAAGCTTTTGTTTATTTCTTTTTTGCATTATGATGTCATAATCAGACCACTTTTTTCCCTATCCAGAAGCGTCTTGTCTTTTGTCGCAACCAGAGTTTGATATTCTACAAACATTAGCGAGATCGCATTCTCTTAATTTCATTTACGGCCATACCAGTCTGTAAATGCCTTATTTCGTCAGATCTCGGAAGCCATCCAGACTCGGGTCTGGTTAGTACTTGTATGGGAGACCAACTAGGAACCTCAGGTGCCGTAAGCTTTTGTTTATTTCTTTTTTGCATTATGATGTCATAATCAGACCACTTTTTTCCCTATCCAGAAGCGTCTTGTCTTTTGTCGCAATCAGAGTTTGATATTCTACCAACATTAGCGAGATCGCATTCTCTTAATTTCATTTACGGCCATACCAGTCTGAAAATGCCTGATCTCGTCAGATCTCGGAAGCCATCCAGACTCGGGCCAGGTTAGTACTTGTATGGGAGACCAACTAGGAACCTCAGGTGCCGTAAGCTTTTGTTTATTTCTTTTTTGCATTATGATGTCATAATCAGACCACTTTTTTCCCTATCCAGAAGCGTCTTGTCATTTGTCGCAACCAGAGTTTGATATTCTACCAACATTAGCGAGATCGCATTCTCTTAATTTCACTTACGGCCATACCAGTCTGAAAATGCCTGATCTCGTCAGATCTCGGAAGCCATCCAGACTCGGGCCTGGTTAGTACTTGTATGGGAGACCAACTAGGAACCTCAGGTGCCGTAAGCTTTTGTTTATTTCTTTTTTGCATTATGATGTCATAATCAGACCACTTTTTTCCCTATCCAGAAGCGTCTTGTCTTTTGTCGCAACCAGAGTTTGATATTCTACCAACATTAGCGAGATCGCATTCTCTTAATTTCACTTACGGCCATACCAGTCTGAAAATGCCTGATCTCGTCAGATCTCGGAAGCCATCCAGACTCGGGTCTGGTTAGTACTTGTATGGGAGACCAACTAGGAACCTCAGGTGCCGTAAGCTTTTGTTTATTTCTTTTTTGCATTATGATGTCATAATCAGACCACTTTTTTCCCTATCCAGAAGCGTCTTGTCTTTTGTCGCAACCAGAGTTTGATATTCTACCAACATTAGCGAGATCGCGTTCTCTTAATTTCATTACGGCCATACCAGTCTGAAAATGCCAGATCTCGGAAGCCATCCAGACTCGGGCCTGGTTAGTACTTGTATGGGAGACCAACTAGGAACCTCAGGTGCCGTAAGCTTTTGTTTATTTCTTTTTTGCATTATGATGTCATAATCAGACCACTTTTTTCCATATCCAGAAGCGTCTTGTCTTTTGTCGCAACCAGAGTTTGATATTCTACCAACATTAGCGAGATCGCATTCTCTTAATTTCACTTGCGGCCATACCAGTCTGAAAATGCCTGATCTCGTCAGATCTCGGAAGCCATCCAGACTCGGGCCTGGTTAGTACTTGTATGGGAGACCAACTAGGAACCTCAGGTGCCGTAAGCTTTTGTTTATTTCTTTTTTGCATTATGATGTCATAATCAGACCACTTTTTTCCCTATGGGAGACCAACTAGGAACCTCAGGTGCCGTAAGCTTTTGTTTATTTCTTTTTTGCATTATGATGTCATAATCAGACCACTTTTTTCCCTATCCAGAAGCGTCTTGTCTTTTGTCGCAAACAGAGTTTGATATTCTACCATCATTAGCTAGAAAGCATTCTCTTAATTTCATTTAAGGCCATACCAGTCTGAAAATGCCTGATCTCGTCAGATCTCGGAAGCCATCCAGACTCTGGCCTGGTTAGTACTTGTATGGGAGACCATCTAGGAACCTCAGGTGCCGTAAGCTTTTGTTTATTTCTTTTTTGCATTATGATGTCATAATCAGACCACTTTTTTCCCTATCCAGAAGCGTCTTGTCTTTTGTCGCAACCAGAGTTTGATATTCTACCAACATTAGCGAGATCGCATTCTCTTAATTTCATTTACGGCCATTCCAGTCTGAAAATGCCTGATCTCGTCAGATCTCGGAAGCCATCCAGACTCAGGCCTGGTTAGTACTTGTATGGGAGACCAACTAGGAACCTCAGGTGCAGCAAGCTTTTGTTTATTTCTTTTTTGCATTATGATGTCATAATCAGACCACTTTTTTCCCTATGGGAGACCAACTAGGAACCTCAGGTGCCGTAAGCTTTTGTTTATTTCTTTTTTGCATTATGATGTCATAATCAGACCACTTTTTTCCCTATGGGAGACCAACTAGGAACCTCAGGTGCCATAAGCTTTTGTTTATTTCTTTTTTGCATTATGATGTCATAATCAGACCACTTTTTTCATATTCCAGAAGCGTCTTGTCTTTTGTCGCAACCAGAGTTTGATATTCTACCAACATTAGCGAGATCGCATTCTCTTAATTTCACTTACGGCCATACTAGTCTGAAAATGCCTGATCTCGTCAGATCTTGGAAGCCATCCAGACTCGGGCCTGGTTAGTACTTGTATTTGAGACTAACTAGGAACCTCAGGTGCCGTAAGCTTTTGTTTATTTCTTTTTTGCATTATGATGTCATAATCAGACCACTTTTTTCCCTATGGGAGACCAACTAGGAACCTCAGGTGCCGTAAGCTTTTGTTTATTTCTTTTTTGCATTATGATGTCATAATCAGACCACTTTTTTCCCTATCCAGAAGCGTCTTGTCTTTTGTCGCAACCAGAGTTTGATATTCTACCAACATTAGCGAGATCGCATTCTCTTAATTTCACTTACGGCCATACCAGTCTGAAAATGCCTGATCTCGTCAGATCTCGGAATCCATCCAGACTCGGGCCTGGTTAGTACTTGTATGGGAGACTAACTAGGAACCTCAGGTGCCGTAAGCTTTTGTTTATTTCTTTTTTGCATTATGATGTCATAATCAGACAACTTTTTTCCCTATCCAGAAGCGTCTTGTCTTTTGTCGCAACAAGAGTTTGATATTCTACCAACATTAGCGAGATCGCATTCTCTTAATTTCCCTTACGGCCATACCAGTCTGAAAATGCCTGATCTTGTCAGATCTCGGAAGCCATTTAGACTTGGGCCTGGTTAGTACTTGTATGGGAGACCAACTAGGAACCTCAGGTGCCGTAAGCTTTTGTTTATTTCTTTTTTGCATTATGATGTCATAATCAGACCACTTTTTTCCCTATCCAGAAGCGTCTTGTCTTTTGTCGCAACCAGAGTTTGATATTCTACCAACATTAGCGAGATCGCATTCTCTTAACTTCACTTACGGCAATACCAGTCTGAAAATGCCTGATCTCGTCAGATCACGGAAGCCATCCAGACTTGGGCCTGGTTAGTACTTGTATGGGAGACCAACTAGGAACCTCAGGTGCCGTAAGCTTTTGTTTATTTTTTTTTTGCATTATGATGTCATAATCAGACCACTTTTTTCCCTATCCAGAAGCGTCTTGTCTTTTGTCGCAACCAGAGTTTGATATTCTACCAACATTAGCGAGATTGCATTCGCTTAGTTTCACTTACGGCCATACCAGTCTGAAAATGCCTGATCTCATCAGATCTCGGAAGCCATCCAGACTCGGGCCTGGTTAGTACTTGTATGGGAGACCAACTAGGAACCTCAGGTGCCGTAAGCTTTTGTTTATTTCTTTTTTGCATTATGATGTCATAATCAGACCACTTTTTTCCCTATCCAGAAGCGTCTTGTCTTTTGTCGCAACCAGAGTTTGATATTCTACCAACATTAGCGAGATCACATTCTCTTAATTTCAATTATGGCCATACCAGTCTGAAAATGCCTGATCTCATCAGATCTCAGAAGCCATCCAGACTCGGGCCTGGTTAGTACTTGTATGGGAGACCAACTAGGAACCTCAGGTGCCGTAAGCTTTTGTTTATTTCTTTTTTGCATTATGATGTCATAATCAGACCACTTTTTTCCCTATCCAGAAGCGTCTTGTCTTTTGTCGCAACCAGAGTTTGATATTCTACCAACATTAGCGAGATCGCATTCTCTTAATTTCATTTACGGCCATACCAGTCTGTAAATGCCTGATTTCGTCAGATCTCGGAAGCCATCCAGACTCGGGTCTGGTTAGTACTTGTATGGGAGACCAACTAGGAACCTCAGGTGCCGTAAGCTTTTGTTTATTTCTTTTTTGCATTATGATGTCATAGTCAGACCACTTTTTTCCCTATCCAGAAGCGTCTTGTCTTTTGTCGCAACCAGAGTTTGATATTCTACAAACATTAGCGAGATCGCATTCTCTTAATTTCATTTACGGCCATACCAGTCTGTAAATGCCTGATTTCGTCAGATCTCGGAAGCCATCCAGACTCGGGTCTGGTTAGTACTTGTATGGGAGACCAACTAGGAACCTCAGGTGCCGTAAGCTTTTGTTTATTTCTTTTTTGCATTATGATGTCATAATCAGACCACTTTTTTCCCTATCCAGAAGCGTCTTGTCTTTTGTCGCAACCAGAGTTTGATATTCTACCAACATTAGCGAGATCGCATTCTCTTAATTTCATTTACGGCCATACCAGTCTGAAAATGCCTGATCTCGTCAGATCTCGGAAGCCATCCAGACTCGGGCCAGGTTAGTACTTGTATGGGAGACCAACTAGGAACCTCAGGTGCCGTAAGCTTTTGTTTATTTCTTTTTTGCATTATGATGTCATAATCAGACCACTTTTTTCCCTATCCAGAAGCGTCTTGTCATTTGTCGCAACCAGAGTTTGATATTCTACCAACATTAGCGAGATCGCATTCTCTTAATTTCACTTACGGCCATACCAGTCTGAAAATGCCTGATCTCGTCAGATCTCGGAAGCCATCCAGACTCGGGCCTGGTTAGTACTTGTATGGGAGACCAACTAGGAACCTCAGGTGCCGTAAGCTTTTGTTTATTTCTTTTTTGCATTATGATGTCATAATCAGACCACTTTTTTCCCTATCCAGAAGCGTCTTGTCTTTTGTCGCAACAAGAGTTTGATATTCTACCAACATTAGCGAGATCGCATTCTCTTAATTTGCCTTACGGCCATACCAGTCTGAAAATGCCTGATCTTGTCAGATCTCGGAAGCCATTTAGACTTGGGCCTGGTTAGTACTTGTGTGGGAGACCAACTAGGAACCTCAGGTGCCGTAAGCTTTTGTTTATTTCTTTTTTGCATTATGATGTCATAATCAGACCACTTTTTTCCCTATCCAGAAGCGTCTTGTCTTTTGTCGCAACCAGAGTTTGATATTCTACCAACATTAGCGAGATCGCATTCTCTTAACTTCACTTACGGCAATACCAGTCTGAAAATGCCTGATCTCGTCAGATCACGGAAGCCATCCAGACTTGGGCCTGGTTAGTACTTGTATGGGAGACCAACTAGGAACCTCAGGTGCCGTAAGCTTTTGTTTATTTTTTTTTTGCATTATGATGTCATTATCAGACCACTTTTTTCCCTATCCAGAAGCGTCTTGTCTTTTGTCGCAACCAGAGTTTGATATTCTACCAACATTAGCGAGATTGCATTCGCTTAGTTTCACTTACGGCCATACCAGTCTGAAAATGCCTGATCTCATCAGATCTCGGAAGCCATCCAGACTCGGGCCTGGTTAGTACTTGTATGGGAGACCAACTAGGAACCTCAGGTGCCGTAAGCTTTTGTTTATTTCTTTTTTGCATTATGATGTCATAATCAGACCACTTTTTTCCCTATCCAGAAGCGTCTTGTCTTTTGTCGCAACCAGAGTTTGATATTCTACCAACATTAGCGAGATCACATTCTCTTAATTTCAATTATGGCCATACCAGTCTGAAAATGCCAGATCTCAGAAGCCATCCAGACTCGGGCCTGGTTAGTACTTGTATGGGAGACCAACTAGGAACCTCAGGTGCCGCAAGCTTTTGTTTATTTCTTTTTTGCATTATGATGTCATAATCAGACCACTTTTTTCCCTATCCAGAAGCGTCTTGTCTTTTGTCGCAACAAGAGTTTGATATTCTACCAACATTAGCGAGATCGCATTCTCTTAATTTCCCTTACGGCCATACCAGTCTGAAAATGCCTGATCTTGTCAGATCTCGGAAGCCATTTAGACTTGGGCCTGGTTAGTACTTGTGTGGGAGACCAACTAGGAACCTCAGGTGCCGTAAGCTTTTGTTTATTTCTTTTTTGCATTATGATGTCATAATCAGACCACTTTTTTCCCTATCCAGAAGCGTCTTGTCTTTTGTCGCAACCAGAGTTTGATATTCTACCAACATTAGCGAGATCGCATTCTCTTAACTTCACTTACGGCAATACCAGTCTGAAAATGCCTGATCTCGTCAGATCACGGAAGCCATCCAGACTTGGGCCTGGTTAGTACTTGTATGGGAGACCAACTAGGAACCTCAGGTGCCGTAAGCTTTTGTTTATTTTTTTTTTGCATTATGATGTCATTATCAGACCACTTTTTTCCCTATCCAGAAGCGTCTTGTCTTTTGTCGCAACCAGAGTTTGATATTCTACCAACATTAGCGAGATTGCATTCGCTTAGTTTCACTTACGGCCATACCAGTCTGAAAATGCCTGATCTCATCAGATCTCGGAAGCCATCCAGACTCGGGCCTGGTTAGTACTTGTATGGGAGACCAACTAGGAACCTCAGGTGCCGTAAGCTTTTGTTTATTTCTTTTTTGCATTATGATGTCATAATCAGACCACTTTTTTCCCTATCCAGAAGTGTCTTGTCTTTTGTCGCAACCAGAGTTTGATATTCTACCAACATTAGCGAGATCACATTCTCTTAATTTCAATTATGGCCATACCAGTCTGAAAATGCCAGATCTCAGAAGCCATCCAGACTCGGGCCTGGTTAGTACTTGTATGGGAGACCAACTAGGAACCTCAGGTGCCGCAAGCTTTTGTTTATTTCTTTTTTGCATTATGATGTCATAATCAGACCACTTTTTTTCCCTATGGGAGACCAACTAGGAACCTCAGGTGCCGTAAGCTTTTGTTTATTTCTTTTTTGCATTATGATGTCATAGTCAGACCACTTTTTTCCCTATCCAGAAGCGTCTTGTCTTTTGTCGCAACCAGAGTTTGATATTCTACAAACATTAGAGAGATCGCATTCTCTTAATTGCATTTACGGCCATACCAGTCTGTAAATGCCTGATTTCGTCAGATCTCGGAAGCCATCCAGACTCGGGTCTGGTTAGTACTTGTATGGGAGACCAACTAGGAACCTCAGGTGCCGTAAGCTTTTGTTTATTTCTTTTTTGCATTATGATGTCATAATCAGACCACTTTTTTCCCTATCCAGAAGCGTCTTGTCTTTTGTCGCAACCAGAGTTTGATATTCTACCAACATTAGCGAGATCGCATTCTCTTAATTTCATTTACGGCCATACCAGTCTTAAAATGCCTGATCTCGTCAGATCTCGGAAGCCATCCAGACTCGGGCCAGGTTAGTACTTGTATGGGAGACCAACTAGGAACCTCAGGTGCCGTAAGCTTTTGTTTATTTCTTTTTTGCATTATGATGTCATAATCAGACCACTTTTTTCCCTATCCAGAAGCGTCTTGTCATTTGTCGCAACCAGAGTTTGATATTCTACCAACATTAGCGAGATCGCATTCTCTTAATTTCACTTACGGCCATACCAGTCTGAAAATGCCTGATCTCGTCAGATCTCGGAAGCCATCCAGACTCGGGCCTGGTTAGTACTTGTATGGGAGACCAACTAGGAACCTCAGGTGCCGTAAGCTTTTGTTTATTTCTTTTTTGCATTATGATGTCATAATCAGACCACTTTTTTCCCTATCCAGAAGCGTCTTGTCTTTTGTCGCAACCAGAGTTTGATATTCTACCAACATTAGCGAGATCGCATTCTCTTAATTTCACTTGCGGCCATACCAGTCTGAAAATGCCTGATCTTGTCAGATCTCGGAAGCCATCCAGACTCGGGTCTGGTTAGTACTTGTATGGGAGACCAACTAGGAACCTCAGGTGCCGTAAGCTTTTGTTTATTTCTTTTTTGCATTATGATGTCATAATCAGACCACTTTTTTCCCTATCCAGAAGCGTCTTGTCTTTTGTCGCAACCAGAGTTTGATATTCTACCAACATTAGCGAGATCGCGTTCTCTTAATTTCATTACGGCCATACCAGTCTGAAAATGCCAGATCTCGGAAGCCATCCAGACTCGGGCCTGGTTAGTACTTGTATGGGAGACCAACTAGGAACCTCAGGTGCCGTAAGCTTTTGTTTATTTCTTTTTTGCATTATGATGTCATAATCAGACCACTTTTTTCCCTATCCAGAAGCGTCTTGTCTTTTGTCGCAACCAGAGTTTGATGTTCTACCAACATTAGCGAGATCGCATTCTCTTAATTTCACTTGCGGCCATACCGGTCTGAAAATGCCTGATCTCGTCAGATCTCGGAAGCCATCCAGACTCGGGCCTGGTTATTACTTGTATGGGAGACCAACTAGGAACCTCAGGTGCCGTAAGCTTTTGTTTATTTCTTTTTTGCATTATGATGTCATAATCAGACCACTTTTTTCCCTATGGGAGACCAACTAGGAACCTCAGGTGCCGTAAGCTTTTGTTTATTTCTTTTTTGCATTATGATGTCATAATCAGACCACTTTTTTCCCTATCCAGAAGCGTCTTGTCTTTTGTCGCAAACAGAGTTTGATATTCTACCATCATTAGCTAGAACGCATTCTCTTAATTTCACTTAAGGCCATACCAGTCTGAAAATGCCTGATCTCGTCAGATCTCGGAAGCCATCCAGACTCTGGCCTGGTTAGTACTTGTATGGGAGACCAACTAGGAACCTCAGGTGCCATAAGCTTTTGTTTATTTCTTTTTTGCATTATGATGTCATAATCAGACCACTTTTTTCCCTATCCAGAAGCGCCTTGTCTTTTGTCGCAACCAGAGTTTGATATTCTACCAACATTAGCGAGATCGCATTCTCTTAATTTCATTTACGGCCATACCAGTCTGTAAATGCCTGATTTCGTCAGATCTCGGAAGCCATCCAGACTCGGGTCTGGTTAGTACTTGTATGGGAGACCAACTAGGAACCTCAGGTGCCGTAAGCTTTTGTTTATTTCTTTTTTGCATTATGATGTCATAATCAGACCACTTTTTTCCCTATGGGAGACCAACTAGGAACCTCAGGTGCCGTAAGCTTTTGTTTATTTCTTTTTTGCATTATGATGTCATAATCAGACCACTTTTTTCCCTATCCAGAAGTGTCTTGTCTTTTGTCGCAACCAGAGTTTGATATTCTACCAACATTAGCGAGATCGCATTCTCTTAATTTCACTTACGGCCATACCAGTCTGAAAATGCCTGATCTCGTCAGATCTCGGAAGCCATCCAGACTCGGGCCTGGTTAGTACTTGTATGGGAGACCAACTAGGAACCTCAGGTGCCGTAAGCTTTTGTTTATTTCTTTTTTGCATTATGATGTCATAATCAGACCACTTTTTTCCCTATCCAGAAGCGTCTTGTCTTTTGTCGCAACCAGAGTTTGATATTCTACCAACATTAGCGAGATCGCATTCGCTTAATTTCACTTACGGCCATACCAGTCTGAAAATGCCTGATCTCGTCAGATCTCGGAAGCCATCCAGACTCGGTCCTGGTTAGTACTTGTATGGGAGACCAACTAGGAACCTCAGGTGCCGTAAGATTTTGTTTATTTCTTTTTTGCATTATGATGTCATAATCAGACCACTTTTTTCCCTATCCAGAAGCGCCTTGTCTTTTGTCGCAACCAGAGTTTGATATTCTACCAACATTAGCGAGATCGCATTCTCTTAATTTTATTTACGGCCATACCAGTCTGAAAATGCCTGATCTCGTCAGATCTTGGAAGCCATCCAGACTCGGGCCAGGTTAGTACTTGTATGGGAGACCAACTAGGAACCTCAGGTGCCGTAAGCTTTTGTTTATTTCTTTTTTGCATTATGATGTCATAATCAGACCACTTTTTTCCCTATCCAGAAGCGTCTTGTCATTTGTCGCAACCAGAGTTTGATATTCTACCAACATTAGCGAGATCGCATTCTCTTAATTTCACTTACGGCCATACCAGTCTGAAAATGCCTGATCTCGTCAGATCTCGGAAGCCATCCAGACTCGGGCCTGGTTAGTACTTGTATGGGAGACCAACTAGGAACCTCAGGTGCCGTAAGCTTTTGTTTATTTCTTTTTTGCATTATGATGTCATAATCAGACCACTTTTTTCCCTATCCAGAAGCGTCTTGTCTTTTGTCGCAACCAGAGTTTGATATTCTACCAACATTAGCGAGATCGCATTCTCTTAATTTCACTTGCGGCCATACCAGTCTGAAAATGCCTGATCTTGTCAGATCTCGGAAGCCATCCAGACTCGGGTCTGGTTAGTACTTGTATGGGAGACCAACTAGGAACCTCAGGTGCCGTAAGCTTTTGTTTATTTCTTTTTTGCATTATGATGTCATAATCAGACCACTTTTTTCCCTATCCAGAAGCGTCTTGTCTTTTGTCGCAACCAGAGTTTGATATTCTACCAACATTAGCGAGATCGCGTTCTCTTAATTTCATTACGGCCATACCAGTCTGAAAATGCCAGATCTCGGAAGCCATCCAGACTCGGGCCTGGTTAGTACTTGTATGGGAGACCAACTAGGAACCTCAGGTGCCGTAAGCTTTTGTTTATTTCTTTTTTGCATTATGATGTCATAATCAGACCACTTTTTTCCCTATCCAGAAGCGTCTTGTCTTTTGTCGCAACCAGAGTTTGATGTTCTACCAACATTAGCGAGATCGCATTCTCTTAATTTCACTTGCGGCCATACCGGTCTGAAAATGCCTGATCTCGTCAGATCTCGGAAGCCATCCAGACTCGGGCCTGGTTATTACTTGTATGGGAGACCAACTAGGAACCTCAGGTGCCGTAAGCTTTTGTTTATTTCTTTTTTGCATTATGATGTCATAATCAGACCACTTTTTTCCCTATGGGAGACCAACTAGGAACCTCAGGTGCCGTAAGCTTTTGTTTATTTCTTTTTTGCATTATGATGTCATAATCAGACCACTTTTTTCCCTATCCAGAAGCGTCTTGTCTTTTGTCGCAAACAGAGTTTGATATTCTACCATCATTAGCTAGAACGCATTCTCTTAATTTCACTTAAGGCCATACCAGTCTGAAAATGCCTGATCTCGTCAGATCTCGGAAGCCATCCAGACTCTGGCCTGGTTAGTACTTGTATGGGAGACCAACTAGGAACCTCAGGTGCCATAAGCTTTTGTTTATTTCTTTTTTGCATTATGATGTCATAATCAGACCACTTTTTTCCCTATCCAGAAGCGCCTTGTCTTTTGTCGCAACCAGAGTTTGATATTCTACCAACATTAGCGAGATCGCATTCTCTTAATTTCATTTACGGCCATACCAGTCTGTAAATGCCTGATTTCGTCAGATCTCGGAAGCCATCCAGACTCGGGTCTGGTTAGTACTTGTATGGGAGACCAACTAGGAACCTCAGGTGCCGTAAGCTTTTGTTTATTTCTTTTTTGCATTATGATGTCATAATCAGACCACTTTTTTCCCTATGGGAGACCAACTAGGAACCTCAGGTGCCGTAAGCTTTTGTTTATTTCTTTTTTGCATTATGATGTCATAATCAGACCACTTTTTTCCCTATCCAGAAGTGTCTTGTCTTTTGTCGCAACCAGAGTTTGATATTCTACCAACATTAGCGAGATCGCATTCTCTTAATTTCACTTACGGCCATACCAGTCTGAAAATGCCTGATCTCGTCAGATCTCGGAAGCCATCCAGACTCGGGCCTGGTTAGTACTTGTATGGGAGACCAACTAGGAACCTCAGGTGCCGTAAGCTTTTGTTTATTTCTTTTTTGCATTATGATGTCATAATCAGACCACTTTTTTCCCTATCCAGAAGCGTCTTGTCTTTTGTCGCAACCAGAGTTTGATATTCTACCAACATTAGCGAGATCGCATTCTCTTAATTTCACTTACGGCCATACCAGTCTGAAAATGCCTGATCTCGTCAGATCTCGGAAGCCATCCAGACTCGGTCCTGGTTAGTACTTGTATGGGAGACCAACTAGGAACCTCAGGTGCCGTAAGATTTTGTTTATTTCTTTTTTGCATTATGATGTCATAATCAGACCACTTTTTTCCCTATCCAGAAGCGCCTTGTCTTTTGTCGCAACCAGAGTTTGATATTCTACCAACATTAGCGAGATCGCATTCTCTTAATTTCATTTACGGCCATACCAGTCTGAAAATGCCTGATTTCGTCAGATCTCGGAAGCCATCCAGACTCGGGCCTGGTTAGTACTTGTATGGGAGACCAACTAGGAACCTCAGGTGCCGTAAGCTTTTGTTTATTTCTTTTTTGCATTATGATGTCATAATCAGACCACTTTTTTCCCTATGGGAGACCAACTAGGAACCTCAGGTGCCGTAAGCTTTTGTTTATTTCTTTTTTGCATTATGATGTCATAATCAGACCACTTTTTTCCCTATCCAGAAGCGTCTTGTCTTTTGTCGCAAACAGAGTTTGATATTCTACCATCATTAGCTAGAACGCATTCTCTTAATTTCACTTAAGGCCATACCAGTCTGAAAATGCCTGATCTCGTCAGATCTCGGAAGCCATCCAGACTCTGGCCTGGTTAGTACTTGTATGGGAGACCAACTAGGAACCTCAGGTGCCATAAGCTTTTGTTTATTTCTTTTTTGCATTATGATGTCATAATCAGACCACTTTTTTCCCTATCCAGAAGCGCCTTGTCTTTTGTCGCAACCAGAGTTTGATATTCTACCAACATTAGCGAGATCGCATTCTCTTAATTTCATTTACGGCCATACCAGTCTGTAAATGCCTGATTTCGTCAGATCTCGGAAGCCATCCAGACTCGGGCCTGGTTAGTACTTGTATGGGAGACCAACTAGGAACCTCAGGTGCCGTAAGCTTTTGTTTATTTCTTTTTTGCATTATGATGTCATAATCAGACCACTTTTTTCCCTATGGGAGACCAACTAGGAACCTCAGGTGCCGTAAGCTTTTGTTTATTTCTTTTTTGCATTATGATGTCATAATCAGACCACTTTTTTCCCTATCCAGAAGTGTCTTGTCTTTTGTCGCAAGCAGAGTTTGATATTCTACCAACATTAGCGAGATCGCATTCTCTTAATTTCACTTACGGCCATACCAGTCTGAAAATGCCTGATCTCGTCAGATCTCGGAAGCCATCCAGACTCGGGCCTGGTTAGTACTTGTATGGGAGACCAACTAGGAACCTCAGGTGCCGTAAGCTTTTGTTTATTTCTTTTTTGCATTATGATGTCATAATCAGACCACTTTTTTCCCTATCCAGAAGCGTCTTGTCTTTTGTCGCAACCAGAGTTTGATATTCTACCAACATTAGCGAGATCGCATTCTCTTAATTTCACTTACGGCCATACCAGTCTGAAAATGCCTGATCTCGTCAGATCTCGGAAGCCATCCAGACTCGGTCCTGGTTAGTACTTGTATGGGAGACCAACTAGGAACCTCAGGTGCCGTAAGATTTTGTTTATTTCTTTTTTGCATTATGATGTCATAATCAGACCACTTTTTTCCCTATCCAGAAGCGTCTTGTCTTTTGTCGCAACCAGAGTTTGATATTCTACCAACATTAGCGAGATCGCATTCTCTTAATTTCACTTACGGCCATACCAGTCTGAAAATGCCTGATCTCGGAAGCCATCCATACTCGGGCCTGGTTAGTACTTGTATGGGAGACCAACTAGGAACCTCAGGTGCTGTAAGCTTTTGTTTATTTCTTTTTTGCATTATGATGTCATAATCAGACCACTTTTTTTCCCTATGGGAGACCAACTAGGAACCTCAGGTGCCGTAAGCTTTTGTTTATTTCTTTTTTGCATTATGATGTCATAATCAGACCACTTTTTTCCCTATCCAGAAGCGTCTTGTCTTTTGTCGCAACCAGAGTTTGATATTCTACCAACATTAGCGAGATTGCATTCTCTTAATTTCACTTACGGCCATACCAGTCTGAAAGTGCCAGATCTCGGAAGTCATCCAGACTTGGGCCTGGTTAGTACTTGTATGGGAGACCAACTAGGAACCTCAGGTGCCGTAAGCTTTTGTTTATTTCTTTTTTGCATTATGATGTCATAATCAGACCACTTTTTTCCCTATCCAGAAGCGTCTTGTCTTTTGTCGCAACCAGAGTTTGATATTCTACCAACATTAGCGAGATCGCATTCTCTTAATTTCACTTACGGCCATACCAGTCTGAAAATGCCTGATCTCGTCAGATCTCGGAAGCCATCCAGACTCGGGCCTCGTTAGTACTTGTATGGGAGACCAACTAGGAACCTCAGGTGCCGTAAGCTTTTGTTTATTTCTTTTTTGCATTATGATGTCATAATCAGACCACTTTTTTCCTTATGGGAGACCAACTAGGAACCTCAGGTGCCGTAAGCTTTTGTTTATTTCTTTTTTGCATTATGATGTCATAATCAGACCACTTTTTTCCCTATCCAGAAGTGTCTTGTCTTTTGTCGCAACCAGAGTTTGATATTCTACCAACATTAGCGAGATCGCATTCTCTTAATTTCACTTACGGCCATACCAGTCTGAAAATGCCTGATCTCGTCAGATCTCGGAAGCCATCCAGACTCGGGCCTGGTTAGTACTTGTATGGGAGACCAACTAGGAACCTCAGGTGCCGTAAGCTTTTGTTTATTTCTTTTTTGCATTATGATGTCATAATCAGACCACTTTTTTCCCTATCCAGAAGCGTCTTGTCTTTTGTCGCAACCAGAGTTTGATATTCTACCAACATTAGCGAGATCGCATTCTCTTAATTTCCCTTACGGCCAAACCAGTCTGAAAATGCCTGATCTCGTCAGATCTCGGAAGCCATCCAGACTCGGTCCTGGTTAGTACTTGTATGGGAGACCAACTAGGAACCTCAGGTGCCGTAAGATTTTGTTTATTTCTTTTTTGCATTATGATGTCATAATCAGACCACTTTTTTCCCTATCCAGAAGCGTCTTGTCTTTTGTCGCAACCAGAGTTTGATATTCTACCAACATTAGCGAGATCGCATTCTCTTAATTTCACTTACGGCCATACCAGTCTGAAAATGCCTGATCTCGGAAGCCATCCATACTCGGGCCTGGTTAGTACTTGTATGGGAGACCAACTAGGAACCTCAGGTGCTGTAAGCTTTTGTTTATTTCTTTTTTGCATTATGATGTCATAATCAGACCACTTTTTTTCCCTATGGGAGACCAACTAGGAACCTCAGGTGCCGTAAGCTTTTGTTTATTTCTTTTTTGCATTATGATGTCATAATCAGACCACTTTTTTCCCTATCCAGAAGCGTCTTGTCTTTTGTCGCAACCAGAGTTTGATATTCTACCAACATTAGCGAGATCGCATTCCCTTAATTTCACTTACGGCCATACCAGTCTGAAAATGCCTGATCTCGTCAGATCTCGGAAGCCATCCAGACTCGGGCCTGGTTAGTACTTGTATGGGAGACCAACTAGGAACCTCAGGTGCCGTTAGCTTTTGTTTATTTCTTTTTTGCATTATGATGTCATAATCAGACCACTTTTTTCCCTATCCAGAAGCGTCTTGTCTTTTGTCGCAACCAGAGTTTGATATTCTACCAACATTAGCGAGATTGCATTCTCTTAATTTCACTTACGGCCATACCAGTCTGAAAGTGCCTGATCTCGTCAGATCTCTGAAGCCATCCAGACTCGGGCCTGGTTAGTACTTGTATGGGAGACCAACTAGGAACCTCAGGTGCCGTAAGCTTTTGTTTATTTCTTTTTTGCATTATGATGTCATAATCAGACCACTTTTTTCCCTATCCAGAAGCATCTTGTCTTTTGTCACAACCAGAGTTGATATTCTACCAACATTAACGAGATCGCATTCTCTTAATTTCACTTACGGCCATACCAGTCTGAAAATGCCTGATCTCATCAGATCTCGGAAGCCATCCAAACTTGGGCCTCGTTAGTACTTGTATGGGAGACCAACTAGGAACCTCAGGTGCCGTAAGCTTTTGTTTATTTCTTTTTTGCATTATGATGTCATAATCAGACCACTTTTTTCCCTATCCAGAAGCGTCTTGTCTTTTGTCGCAACCAGAGTTTGATATTCTACCAACATTAGCGAGATCGCATTCCCTTAATTTCCATTACGGCCATACCAGTCTGAAAATGCCTGATCTCGTCAGATCTCGGAAGCCATCCAGACTCGGGCCTGGTTAGTACTTGTATGGGAGACCAACTAGGAACCTCAGGTGCCGTAAGATTTTGTTTATTTATTTTTTGCATTATGATGTCATAATCAGACCACTTTTTTCCCTATCCAGAAGCGTCTTGTCTTTTGTCGCAACCAGAGTTTGATATTCTACCAACATTAGCGATATCGCATTCTCTTAATTTCACTTACGGCCATACCAGTCTGAAAATGCCTGATCTCATCAGATCTCGGAAGCCAATCAAACTCGGGCCTGGTTAGTACTTGTATGGGAGACCAACTAGGAACCTCAGGTGCCGTAAGCTTTTGTTTATTTCTTTTTTGCATTATGATGTCATAATCAGACCACTTTTTTCCCTATGGGAGACCAACTAGGAACCTCAGGTGCCGTAAGATTTTGTTTATTTCTTTTTTGCATTATGATGTCATAATCAGACCACTTTTTTCCCTATCCAGAAGCGTCTTGTCTTTTGTCGCAACCAGAGTTTGATATTCTACCAACATTAGCGAGATCGCATTCTCTTAATTTCACTTACGGCCATACCAGCTTGAAAATGTCTTATCTCATCAGATCTCGGAAGCCATCCAGACTCAGGCCTGGTTAGTACTTGTATGGGAGACAAACTAGGAACCTCAGGTGCCGTAAGCATTTGTTTATTTCTTTTTTGCATTATGATGTCATAATCAGACCACTTTTTTCCCTATGGGAGACCAACTAGGAACCTCAGGTGCCGTAAGCTTTTGTTTATTTCTTTTTTGCATTATGATGTCATAATCAGACCACTTTTTTCCCTATCCAGAAGTGTCTTGTCTTTTGTCGCAACCAGAGTTTTATATTCTACCAACATTAGCGAGATCGCATTCTCTTAATTTCACTTACGGCTATACCAGTCTGAAAATGCCTGATCTCGTCAGATCTCGGAAGCCATCCAGACTCGGGCCTGGTTAGTACTTGTATGGGAGACCAACTAGGAACCTCAGGTGCCGTAAGCTT
Organism: Pelobates fuscus; assembly: GCF_036172605.1. Classification (NCBI taxonomy): domain Eukaryota; kingdom Metazoa; phylum Chordata; class Amphibia; order Anura; family Pelobatidae; genus Pelobates; species Pelobates fuscus. The sequence continues at coordinate 287,928,385 of NC_086318.1, read as the reverse complement.
TTGTTTATTTCTTTTTTGCATTATGATGTCATAATCAGACCACTTTTTTCCCTATCCAGAAGCATCTTGTCTTTTGTCGCAACCAGAGTTTGATATTCTACCAACATTAGCGAGATCGCATTCCCTTAATTTCACTTACGGCCATACCAGTCTGAAAATGCCTGATCTCGTCAGATCTCGGAAGCCATCCAGACTTGGGCCTGGTTAGTACTTGTATGGGAGACCAACTAGGAACCTCAGGTGCCGTAAGCTTTTGTTTATTTCTTTTTTGCATTATGATGTCATAATCAGACCACTTTTTTCCCTATCCAGAAGCGTCTTGTCTTTTGTCGCAACCAGAGTTTGATATTCTACCAACATTAGCGAGATCGCATTCTCTTAATTTCACTTGTGGCCATACCAGTCTGAAAATGCCTGATCTTGTCAGATCTCGGAAGCCATCCAGACTCGGGTCTGGTTAGTACTTGTATGGGAGACCAACTAGGAACCTCAGGTGCCGTAAGCTTTTGTTTATTTCTTTTTTGCATTATGATGTCATAATCAGACCACTTTTTTCCCTATCCAGAAGCGTCTTGTCTTTTGTCGCAACCAGAGTTTGATATTCTACCAACATTAGCGAGATCGCGTTCTCTTAATTTCATTACGGCCATACCAGTCTGAAAATGCCAGATCTCGGAAGCCATCCAGACTCGGGCCTGGTTAGTACTTGTATGGGAGACCAACTAGGAACCTCAGGTGCCGTAAGCTTTTGTTTATTTCTTTTTTGCATTATGATGTCATAATCAGACCACTTTTTTCCCTATCCAGAAGCGTCTTGTCTTTTGTCGCAACCAGAGTTTGATGTTCTACCAACATTAGCGAGATCGCATTCTCTTAATTTCACTTGCGGCCATACCGGTCTGAAAATGCCTGATCTCGTCAGATCTCGGAAGCCATCCAGACTCGGGCCTGGTTATTACTTGTATGGGAGACCAACTAGGAACCTCAGGTGCCGTAAGCTTTTGTTTATTTCTTTTTTGCATTATGATGTCATAATCAGACCACTTTTTTCCCTATCCAGAAGCGTCTTGTCTTTTGTCGCAAACAGAGTTTGATATTCTACCATCATTAGCTAGAACGCATTCTCTTAATTTCACTTAAGGCCATACCAGTCTGAAAATGCCTGATCTCGTCAGATCTCGGAAGCCATCCAGACTCTGGCCTGGTTAGTACTTGTATGGGAGACCAACTAGGAACCTCAGGTGCCATAAGCTTTTGTTTATTTCTTTTTTGCATTATGATGTCATAATCAGACCACTTTTTTCCCTATCCAGAAGCGCCTTGTCTTTTGTCGCAACCAGAGTTTGATATTCTACCAACATTAGCGAGATCGCATTCTCTTAATTTCACTTACGGCCATACCAGTCTGAAAGTGCCAGATCTCGGAAGCCATCCAGACTTGGGCCTGGTTAGTACTTGTATGGGAGACCAACTAGGAACCTCAGGTGCCGTAAGCTTTTGTTTATTTATTTTTTGCATTATGATGTCATAATCAGACCACTTTTTTCCTTATGGGAGACCAACTAGGAACCTCAGGTGCCGTAAGCTTTTGTTTATTTCTTTTTTGCATTATGATGTCATAATCAGACCACTTTTTTCCCTATCCAGAAGTGTCTTGTCTTTTGTCGCAACCAGAGTTTGATATTCTACCAACATTAGCGAGATCGCATTCTCTTAATTTCACTTACGGCCATACCAGTCTGAAAATGCCTGATCTCGTCAGATCTCGGAAGCCATCCAGACTCGGGCCTGGTTAGTACTTGTATGGGAGACCATCTAGGAACCTCAGGTGCCGTAAGCTTTTGTTTATTTCTTTTTTGCATTATGATGTCATAATCAGACCACTTTTTTCCCTATCCAGAAGCGTCTTGTCTTTTGTCGCAACCAGAGTTTGATATTCTACCAACATTAGCGAGATCGCATTCTCTTAATTTCCCTTACGGCCAAACCAGTCTGAAAATGCCTGATCTCGTCAGATCTCGGAAGCCATCCAGACTCGGTCCTGGTTAGTACTTGTATGGGAGACCAACTAGGAACCTCAGGTGCCGTAAGATTTTGTTTATTTCTTTTTTGCATTATGATGTCATAATCAGACCACTTTTTTCCCTATCCAGAAGCGTCTTGTCTTTTGTCGCAACCAGAGTTTGATATTCTACCAACATTAGCGAAATCGCATTCTCTTAATTTCACTTACGGCCATACCAGTCTGAAAATGCCTGATCTCGGAAGCCATCCATACTCGGGCCTGGTTAGTACTTGTATGGGAGACCAACTAGGAACCTCAGGTGCTGTAAGCTTTTGTTTATTTCTTTTTTGCATTATGATGTCATAATCAGACCACTTTTTTTCCCTATGGGAGACCAACTAGGAACCTCAGGTGCCGTAAGCTTTTGTTTATTTCTTTTTTGCATTATGATGTCATAATCAGACCACTTTTTTCCCTATCCAGAAACGTCTTGTCTTTTGTCGCAACCAGAGTTTGATATTCTACCAACATTAGCGAGATCGCATTCCCTTAATTTCACTTACGGCCATACCAGTCTGAAAATGCCTGATCTCGTCAGATCTCGGAAGCCATCCAGACTCGGGCCTGGTTAGTACTTGTATGGGAGACCAACTAGGAACCTCAGGTGCCGTTAGCTTTTGTTTATTTCTTTTTTGCATTATGATGTCATAATCAGACCACTTTTTTCCCTATCCAGAAGCGTCTTGTCTTTTGTCGCAACCAGAGTTTGATATTCTACCAACATTAGCGAGATTGCATTCTCTTAATTTCACTTACGGCCATACCAGTCTGAAAGTGCCTGATCTCGTCAGATCTCTGAAGCCATCCAGACTCGGGCCTGGTTAGTACTTGTATGGGAGACCAACTAGGAACCTCAGGTGCCGTAAGCTTTTGTTTATTTCTTTTTTGCATTATGATGTCATAATCAGACCACTTTTTTCCCTATCCAGAAGCATCTTGTCTTTTGTCACAACCAGAGTTGATATTCTACCAACATTAACGAGATCGCATTCTCTTAATTTCACTTACGGCCATACCAGTCTGAAAATGCCTGATCTCATCAGATCTCGGAAGCCATCCAAACTTGGGCCTCGTTAGTACTTGTATGGGAGACCAACTAGGAACCTCAGGTGCCGTAAGCTTTTGTTTATTTCTTTTTTGCATTATGATGTCATAATCAGACCACTTTTTTCCCTATCCAGAAGCGTCTTGTCTTTTGTCGCAACCAGAGTTTGATATTCTACCAACATTAGCGAGATCGCATTCCCTTAATTTCCATTACGGCCATACCAGTCTGAAAATGCCTGATCTCGTCAGATCTCGGAAGCCATCCAGACTCGGGTCTGGTTAGTACTTGTATGGGAGACCAACTAGGAACCTCAGGTGCCGTAAGATTTTGTTTATTTCTTTTTTGCATTATGATGTCATAATCAGACCACTTTTTTCCCTATCCAGAAGCGTCTTGTCTTTTGTCGCAACCAGAGTTTGATATTCTACCAACATTAGCGATATCGCATTCTCTTAATTTCACTTACGGCCATACCAGTCTGAAAATGCCTGATCTCATCAGATCTCGGAAGCCAATCAAACTCGGGCCTGGTTAGTACTTGTATGGGAGACCAACTAGGAACCTCAGGTGCCGTAAGCTTTTGTTTATTTCTTTTTTGCATTATGATGTCATAATCAGACCACTTTTTTCCCTATCCAGAAGCATCTTGTCTTTTGTCGCAACCAGAGTTTGATATTCTACCAACATTAGCGAGATCGCATTCCCTTAATTTCACTTACGGCCATACCAGTCTGAAAATGCCTGAACTCGTCAGATCTCGGAAGCCATCCAGACTCGGTCCTGGTTAGTACTTGTATGGGAGACCAACTAGGAACCTCTGGTGCCGTAAGCTTTTGTTTATTTCTTTTTTGCATTATGATGTCATAATCAGACCACTTTTTTCCCTATCCAGAAGCGTCTTGTCTTTTGTCGCAACCAGAGTTTGATATTCTACCAACATTAGCGAGATCGCATTCTCTTAATTTCACTTACGGCCATACCAGTCTGAAAATGCCTGATCTCGGAAGCCATCCATACTCGGGCCTGGTTAGTACTTGTATGGGCGGCCAACTAGGAACCTCAGGTGCCGTAAGCTTTTGTTTATTTCTTTTTTGCATTATGATGTCATAATCAGACCACTTTTTTCCCTATCCAGAAGCGTCTTGTCTTTTGTCGCAACCAGAGTTTGATATTCTACCAACATTAGCGAGATCGCATTCTCTTAATTTCACTTACGGCCATACCAGTCTGAAAATGCCAGATCTCGGAAGCCATCCAGACTTGGGCCTGGTTAGTACTTGTATGGGAGACCAAGTAGGAACCTCAGGTGCCGTAAGCTTTTGTTTATTTCTTTTTTGCATTATGATGTCATAATCAGACCACTTTTTTCCCTATCCAGAAGCATCTTGTCTTTTGTCACAACCAGAGTTGATATTCTACCAACATTAACGAGATCGCATTCTCTTAATTTCACTTACGGCCATACCAGTCTGAAAATGCCTGATCTCATCAGATCTCGGAAGCCATCCAAACTTGGGCCTCGTTAGTACTTGTATGGGAGACCAACTAGGAACCTCAGGTGCCGTAAGCTTTTGTTTATTTCTTTTTTGCATTATGATGTCATAATCAGACCACTTTTTTCCCTATCCAGAAGCGTCTTGTCTTTTGTCGCAACCAGAGTTTGATATTCTACCAACATTAGCGAGATCGCATTCTCTTAATTTCCCTTACGGCCAAACCAGTCTGAAAATGCCTGATCTCGTCAGATCTCGGAAGCCATCCAGACTCGGTCCTGGTTAGTACTTGTATGGGAGACCAACTAGGAACCTCAGGTGCCGTAAGATTTTGTTTATTTCTTTTTTGCATTATGATGTCATAATCAGACCACTTTTTTCCCTATCCAGAAGCATCTTGTCTTTTGTCGCAACCAGAGTTTGATATTCTACCAACATTAGCGAGATCGCATTCTCTTAATTTCACTTACGGCCATACCAGTCTGAAAATGCCTGATCTCGGAAGCCATCCATACTCGGACCTGGTTAGTACTTGTATGGGAGACCAACTAGGAACCTCAGGTGCTGTAAGCTTTTGTTTATTTCTTTTTTGCATTATGATGTCATAATCAGACCACTTTTTTTCCCTATGGGAGACCAACTAGGAACCTCAGGTGCCGTAAGCTTTTGTTTATTTCTTTTTTGCATTATGATGTCATAATCAGACCACTTTTTTCCCTATCCAGAAGCGTCTTGTCTTTTGTCGCAACCAGAGTTTGATATTCTACCAACATTAGCGAGATCGCATTCTCTTAATTTCACTTACGGCCATACCAGTCTGAAAATGCCTGATCTCGTCAGATCTCGGAAGCCATCCAGACTTGGGCCTGGTTAGTACTTGTATGGGAGACCAAGTAGGAACCTCAGGTGCCGTAAGCTTTTGTTTATTTCTTTTTTGCATTATGATGTCATAATCAGACCACTTTTTTCCCTATCCAGAAGCATCTTGTCTTTTGTCACAACCAGAGTTTGATATTCTACCAACATTAACGAGATCGCATTCTCTTAATTTCACTTACGGCCATATCAGTCTGAAAATGCCTGATCTCATCAGATCTCGGAAGCCATCCAAACTTGGGCCTCGTTAGTACTTGTATGGGAGACCAACTAGGAACCTCAGGTGCCGTAAGCTTTTGTTTATTTATTTTTTGCATTATGATGTCATAATCAGACCACTTTTTTCCCTATGGGAGACCAACTAGGAACTTCAGGTGCCGTAAGCTTTTGTTTCTTTCTTTTTTGCATTATGATGTCATAATCAGACCACTTTTTTCCCTATCCAGAAGCGTCTTGTCTTTTGTCGCAACCAGAGTTTGATATTCTACCAACATTAGCGAGATCGCATTCTCTTAATTTCACTTACTGCCATACCAGTCTGAAAATGCATGATCTCGTCAGATCTCGGAAGCCATCCAGACTCGGTCCTGGTTAGTACTTGTATGGGAGACCAACAAGGAACCTCAGGTGCCGTAAGCTTTTGTTTATTTCTTTTTTGCATTATGATGTCATAATCAGACCACTTTTTTCCCTATCCAGAAGCGTCTTGTCTTTTGTCGCAACCAGAGTTTGATATTCTACCAACATTAGCAAGATCGCATTCTCTTAATTTCCCTTACGGCCAAACCAGTCTGAAAATGCCTGATCTCGTCAGATCTCGGAAGCCATCCAGACTCGGTCCTGGTTAGTACTTGTATGGGAGACCAACTAGGAACCTCAGGTGCCGTAAGATTTTGTTTATTTCTTTTTTGCATTATGATGTCATAATCAGACCACTTTTTTCCCTATCCAGAAGCGTCTTGTCTTTTGTCGCAACCAGAGTTTGATATTCTACCAACATTAGCGAGATCGCATTCCCTTAATTTCACTTACGGCCATACCAGTCTGAAAATGCCTGATCTCGTCAGATCTCGGAAGCCATCCAGACTCGGGCCTGGTTAGTACTTGTATGGGAGTCAACTAGGAACCTCAGGTGCCGTAAGCTTTTGTTTATTTCTTTTTTGCATTATGATGTCATAATCAGACCACTTTTTTCCCTATCCAGAAGTGTCTTGTCTTTTGTCGCAACCAGAGTTTTATATTCTACCAACATTAGCGAGATCGCATTCTCTTAATTTTACTTACGGCTATACCAGTCTGAAAATGCCTGATCTTGTCAGATCTCGGAAGCCATCCAGACTCGGGCCTGGTTAGTACTTGTATGGGAGACCAACTAGGAACCTCAGGTGCCGTAAGCTTTTGTTTATTTCTTTTTTGCATTATGATGTCATAATCAGACCACTTTTTTCCCTATCCAGAAGCATCTTGTCTTTTGTCGCAACCAGAGTTTGATATTCTACCAACATTAGCGAGATCGCATTCCCTTAATTTCACTTACGGCCATACCAGTCTGAAAATGCCTGATCTCGTCAGATCTCGGAAGCCATCCAGACTCGGTCCTGGTTAGTATTTGTATGGGAGACCAACTAGGAACCTCAGGTGCTGTAAGCTTTTGTTTATTTCTTTTTTGCATTATGATGTCATAATCAGACCACTTTTTTCCCTATCCAGAAGCGTCTTGTCTTTTGTCGCAACCAGAGTTTGATATTCTACCAACATTAGCGAGATCGCATTCTCTTAATTTCACTTACGGCCATACCAGTCTGAAAATGCCTGATCTCGTCAAATCTCGGAAGCTATCGAGACTCGGGCCTGGTTAGTACTTGTATGGGAGACCAACTAGGAACCTCAGGTGCCGTAAGCTTTTGTTTATTTCTTTTTTGCATTATGATGTCATAATCAGACCACTTTTTTCCCTATCCAGAAGCGTCTTGTCTTTTGTCGCAACCAGAGTTTGATATTCTACCAACATTAGCGAGATCGCATTCTCTTAATTTCACTTACGGCCAAACCAGTCTGAAAATGCCTGATCTCGTCAGATCTTGGAAGCCATCCAGACTCGGACCTGGTTAGTACTTGTATGGGAGACCAACTAGGAACCTCAGGTGCCGTAAGCTTTTGTTTATTTCTTTTTTGCATTATGATGTCATAATCAGACCACTTTTTTTCCCTATCCAGAAGCATCTTGTCTTTTGTCGCAACCAGAGTTTGATATTCTACCAACATTAGCGAGATCGCATTCCCTTAATTTCACTTACGGCCATACCAGTCTGAAAATGCCTGATCTCGTCAGATCTCAGAAGCCATCCAGACTTGGGCCTGATTAGTACTTGTATGGGAGACCAACTAGGAACCTCAGGTGCCGTAAGCTTTTGTTTATTTCTTTTTTGCATGATAATGTCATAATCAGACCACTTTTTTCCCTATGGGAGACCAACTAGGAACCTCAGGTGCCGTAAGCTTTTGTTTATTTCTTTTTTGCATTATAATGTCATAATCAGACCACTTTTTTCCCTATGGGAGACCAACTAGGAACCTCAGGTGCCGTAAGCTTTTGTTTATTTCTTTTTTGCATTATGATGTCATAATCAGACCACTTATTTCCCTATGGGAGACCAACTAGGAACCTCAGGTGCCGTAAGCTTTTGTTTATTTCTTTTTTGCATTATGATGTCATAATCAGACCACTTTTTTCCCTATCCAGAAGCGTCTTGTCTTTTGTCGCAACCAGAGTTTAATATTCTACCAACATTAGCGAGATTGCATTCTCTTAATTTCCCTTACGGCCATACCAGTCTGAAAATGCCTGATCTCGTCAGATCTCGGAAGCCATCCAGACTCGGTCCTGGTTAGTACTTGTATGGGAGACCAACTAGGAACCTCAGGTGCCGTAAGCTTTTGTTTATTTCTTTTTTGCATTATGATGTCATAATCAGACCACTTTTTTCCCTTTCCAGAAGCATCTTGTCTTTTGTCGCAACCAGAGTTTGATATTCTACCAACATTAACGAGATCGCATTCGCTTAATTTCACTTACGGCCATACCAGTCTGAAAATGCCTGATCTCGTCAGATCTCGGAAGCCATCCAGACTTGGGCCTGGTTAGTACTTGTATGGGAGACCAACTAGGAACCGCAGGTGCCGTAAGCATTTGTTTATTTCTTTTTTGCATTATGATGTCATAATCAGACCACTTTTTTCCCTATGGGAGACCAACTAGGAACCTCAGGTGCCGTAAGCTTTTGTTTATTTCTTTTTTGCATTATGATGTCATAATCAGACCACTTTTTTCCCTATCCAGAAGCGTCTTGTCTTTTGTCGCAACCAGAGTTTGATATTCTACCAACATTAGCGAGATCGCATTCTCTTAATTTCACTTATGGCCATACCAGTCTGAAAATGCCTTATCTCGTCATATCTCGGAAGCCATCCGGAGTCGGGCCTGGTTAGTACTTGTATGGGAGACCTACTAGGAACCTCAGGTGCCGTAAGCTTTTGTTTATTTCTTTTTTGCATTATGATGTCATAATCAGACCACTTTTTTCCCTATCCAGAAGCGTCTTGTCTTTTGTCGCAACCAGAGTTTGATATTCTACCAACATTAGCGAGATCGCATTCTCTTAATTTCACTTATGGCCATACCAGTCTGAAAATGCCAGATCTCGGAAGCCATCCAGACTCGGGCCTGGTTAGTACTTGTATGGGAGACCAACTAGGAACCTCAGGTGCCGTAAGCTTTTGTTTATTTCTTTTTTGCATTATGATGTCATAATCAGACCACTTTTTTCCCTATCCAGAAGCGTCTTGTCTTTTATCGCAACCAGAGTTTGATATTCTACCAACATTAGCGAGATCGCATTCTCTTAATTTCACTTGTGGCCATACCAGTCTGAAAATGTCAGATCTCGGAAGCCATCCAGACTCGGGCCTGGTTAGTACTTGTATGGGAGACCAACTAGGAACCTCAGGTGCCATAAGCTTTTGTTTATTTCTTTTTTGCATTATGATGTCATAATCAGACCACTTTTTTCCCTATGGGAGACCAACTAGGAACCTCAGGTGCCGTAAGCTTTTGTTTATTTCTTTTTTGCATTATGATGTCATAATCAAACCACTTTTTTCCCGATCCATAAGTGTCTTGTCTTTTGTCGCAACCAGAGTTTGATATTCTACCAACATTAGTGAGATCGCATTCTCTTAATTTCCCTTACGGCCATACCAGTCTGAAAATGCCTGATCTCGTCAGATCTCGGAAGCCATCTAGACTCGGTTCTGGTTAGTACTTGTATGGGAGACCAACTAGGAACCTCAGGTGCCGTAAGCTTTTGTTTATTTCTTTTTTGCATTATGATGTCATAATCAGACCACTTTTTTCCCTATCCAGAAGCATCTTGTCTTTTGTCGCAACCAGAGTTTGATATTCTACCAACATTAACGAGATCGCATTCTCTTAATTTCACTTACGGCCATACCAGTCTGAAAATGCCTGATCTCGTCAGATCTTGGAAGCCATCAAGACTTGGGCCTGGTAAGTACTTGTATGGGAGACCAACTAGGAACCTCAGGTGCCGTAAGCTTTTGTTTATTTCTTTTTTGCATTATGATGTCATAATCAGACCACTTTTTTCCCTATGGGAGACCAACTAGGAACCTCAGGTTCCGTAAGCTTTTGTTTATTTATTTTTTGCATTATGATGTCATAATCAGACCACTTTTTTCCCTATCCAGAAGCGTCTTGTCTTTTGTCGCAACCAGAGTTTGATATTCTACCAACATTAGCGAGATCGCATTCTCTTAATTTCACTTACGGCCATACCAGTCTGAAAATGCCTGATCTCGTCAGATCTCGGAAGCCATCCAGACTTGGGCCTGGTTAGTACTTGTATGGGAGACCAAGTAGGAACCTCAGGTGCCGTAAGCTTTTGTTTATTTCTTTTTTGCATTATGATGTCATAATCAGACCACTTTTTTCCCTATCCAGAAGCATCTTGTCTTTTGTCACAACCAGAGTTTGATATTCTACCAACATTAACGAGATCGCATTCTCTTAATTTCACTTACGGCCATACCAGTCTGAAAATGCCTGATCTCATCAGATCTCGGAAGCCATCCAAACTTGGGCCTCGTTAGTACTTGTATGGGAGACCAACTAGGAACCTCAGGTGCCGTAAGCTTTTGTTTATTTATTTTTTGCATTATGATGTCATAATCAGACCACTTTTTTCCCTATGGGAGACCAACTAGGAACTTCAGGTGCCGTAAGCTTTTGTTTCTTTCTTTTTTGCATTATGATGTCATAATCAGACCACTTTTTTCCCTATCCAGAAGCGTCTTGTCTTTTGTCGCAACCAGAGTTTGATATTCTACCAACATTAGCGAGATCGCATTCTCTTAATTTCACTTACGGCCATACCAGTCTGAAAATGCATGATCTCGTCAGATCTCAGAAGCCATCCAGACTCGGTCCTGGTTAGTACTTGTATGTGAGACCAACTAGGAACCTCAGGTGCCGTAAGCTTTTGTTTATTTCTTTTTTGCATTATGATGTCATAATCAGACCACTTTTTTCCCTATGGGAGACCAACTAGGAACCTCAGGTGCCGTAAGCTTTTGTTTATTTCTTTTTTGCATTATGATGTCATAATCAGACCACTTTTTTCCCTATCCAGAAGCGTCTTGTCTTTTGTCGCAACCAGAGTTTGATATTCTACCAACATTAGCGAGATCGCATTCTCTTAATTTCCCTTACGGCCATACCAGTCTGAAAATGCCTGATCTCGTCAGATCTCGGAAGCTATCGAGACTCGGGCCTGGTTAGTACTTGTATGGGAGACCAACTAGGAACCTCAGGTGCCGTAAGCTTTTGTTTATTTCTTTTTTGCATTATGATGTCATAATCAGACCACTTTTTTCCCTATCCAGAAGCGTCTTGTCTTTTGTCGCAACCAGAGTTTGATATTCTACCAACATTAGCGAGATCGCATTCTCTTAATTTCACTTACGGCCAAACCAGTCTGAAAATGCCTGATCTCGTCAGATCTTGGAAGCCATCCAGACTCGGACCTGGTTAGTACTTGTATGGGAGACCAACTAGGAACCTCAGGTGCCGTAAGCTTTTGTTTATTTCTTTTTTGCATTATGATGTCATAATCAGACCACTTTTTTTCCCTATCCAGAAGCATCTTGTCTTTTGTCGCAACCAGAGTTTGATATTCTACCAACATTAGCGAGATCGCATTCCCTTAATTTCACTTACGGCCATACCAGTCTGAAAATGCCTGATCTCGTCAGATCTCAGAAGCCATCCAGACTTGGGCCTGATTAGTACTTGTATGGGAGACCAACTAGGAACCTCAGGTGCCGTAAGCTTTTGTTTATTTCTTTTTTGCATGATAATGTCATAATCAGACCACTTTTTTCCCTATGGGAGACCAACTAGGAACCTCAGGTGCCGTAAGCTTTTGTTTATTTCTTTTTTGCATTATAATGTCATAATCAGACCACTTTTTTCCCTATGGGAGACCAACTAGGAACCTCAGGTGCCGTAAGCTTTTGTTTATTTCTTTTTTGCATTATGATGTCATAATCAGACCACTTATTTCCCTATGGGAGACCAACTAGGAACCTCAGGTGCCGTAAGCTTTTGTTTATTTCTTTTTTGCATTATGATGTCATAATCAGACCACTTTTTTCCCTATCCAGAAGCGTCTTGTCTTTTGTCGCAACCAGAGTTTAATATTCTACCAACATTAGCGAGATTGCATTCGCTTAATTTCCCTTACGGCCATACCAGTCTGAAAATGCCTGATCTCGTCAGATCTCGGAAGCCATCCAGACTCGGTCCTGGTTAGTACTTGTATGGGAGACCAACTAGGAACCTCAGGTGCCGTAAGCTTTTGTTTATTTATTTTTTGCATTATGATGTCATAATCAGACCACTTTTTTCCCTTTCCAGAAGCATCTTGTCTTTTGTCGCAACCAGAGTTTGATATTCTACCAACATTAACGAGATCGCATTCGCTTAATTTCACTTACGGCCATACCAGTCTGAAAATGCCTGATCTCGTCAGATCTCGGAAGCCATCCAGACTTGGGCCTGGTTAGTACTTGTATGGGAGACCAACTAGGAACCGCAGGTGCCGTAAGCATTTGTTTATTTCTTTTTTGCATTATGATGTCATAATCAGACCACTTTTTTCCCTATGGGAGACCAACTAGGAACCTCAGGTGCCGTAAGCTTTTGTTTATTTCTTTTTTGCATTATGATGTCATAATCAGACCACTTTTTTCCCTATCCAGAAGCGTCTTGTCTTTTGTCGCAACCAGAGTTTGATATTCTACCAACATTAGCGAGATCGCATTCTCTTAATTTCACTTATGGCCATACCAGTCTGAAAATGCCTTATCTCGTCATATCTCGGAAGCCATCCGGAGTCGGGCCTGGTTAGTACTTGTATGGGAGACCTACTAGGAACCTCAGGTGCCGTAAGCTTTTGTTTATTTCTTTTTTGCATTATGATGTCATAATCAGACCACTTTTTTCCCTATCCAGAAGCGTCTTGTCTTTTGTCGCAACCAGAGTTTGATATTCTACCATCATTAGCGAGATCGCATTCTCTTAATTTCACTTATGGCCATACCAGTCTGAAAATGCCAGATCTCGGAAGCCATCCAGACTCGGGCCTGGTTAGTACTTGTATGGGAGACCAACTAGGAACCTCAGGTGCCGTAAGCTTTTGTTTATTTCTTTTTTGCATTATGATGTCATAATCAGACCACTTTTTTCCCTATCCAGAAGCGTCTTGTCTTTTATCGCAACCAGAGTTTGATATTCTACCAACATTAGCGAGATCGCATTCTCTTAATTTCACTTGTGGCCATACCAGTCTGAAAATGTCAGATCTCGGAAGCCATCCAGACTCGGGCCTGGTTAGTACTTGTATGGGAGACCAACTAGGAACCTCAGGTGCCATAAGCTTTTGTTTATTTCTTTTTTGCATTATGATGTCATAATCAGACCACTTTTTTCCCTATGGGAGACCAACTAGGAACCTCAGGTGCCGTAAGCTTTTGTTTATTTCTTTTTTGCATTATGATGTCATAATCAAACCACTTTTTTCCCGATCCATAAGTGTCTTGTCTTTTGTCGCAACCAGAGTTTGATATTCTACCAACATTAGTGAGATCGCATTCTCTTAATTTCTCTTACGGCCATACCAGTCTGAAAATGCCTGATCTCGTCAGATCTCGGAAGCCATCTAGACTCGGTTCTGGTTAGTACTTGTATGGGAGACCAACTAGGAACCTCAGGTGCCGTAAGCTTTTGTTTATTTCTTTTTTGCATTATGATGTCATAATCAGACCACTTTTTTCCCTATCCAGAAGCATCTTGTCTTTTGTCGCAACCAGAGTTTGATATTCTACCAACATTAACGAGATCGCATTCTCTTAATTTCACTTACGGCCATACCAGTCTGAAAATGCCTGATCTCGTCAGATCTTGGAAGCCATCAAGACTTGGGCCTGGTTAGTACTTGTATGGGAGACCAACTAGGAACCTCAGGTGCCGTAAGCTTTTGTTTATTTATTTTTTGCATTATGATGTCATAATCAGACCACTTTTTTCCCTATGGGAGACCAACTAGGAACCTCAGGTGCCGTAAGCTTTTGTTTATTTCTTTTTTGCATTATGATGTCATAATCAGACCACTTTTTTCCCTATCCAGAAGCGTCTTGTCTTTTGTCGCAACCAGAGTTTGATATTCTACCAACATTAGCGAGATCGCATTCTCGTAATTTCACTTACGGCCATACCAGTCTGAAAATGCCTGATCTCATCAGATCTCGGAAGCCATCCAGACTCGGGCCTGGTTAGTACTTGTATGGGAGACCAACGAGGAACCTCAGGTGCCGTAAGCTTTTGTTTATTTCTTTTTTGCATTATGATGTCATAATCAGACCACTTTTTTCCCTATCCAGAAGCGTCTTGTCTTTTGTCGCAACCAGAGTTTGATATTCTACCAACATTAGCGAGATCGCATTCTCTTAACTTCACTTACGGCCATACCAGTCTGAAAATGCCTGATCTCGTCAGATCTCGGAAGCCATCCAGACTCGGGTCTGGTTAGTACTTGTATGGGAGACCAACTAGGAACCTCAGGTGCCGTAAGCTTTTGTTTATTTCTTTTTTGCATTATGATGTCATAATCAGACCACTTTTTTCCCTATCCAGAAGCGTCTTGTCTTTTGTCGCAACCAGAGTTTGATATTCTACCAACATTAGCGAGATCGCATTCTCTTAATTTCACTAATGGCCATACCAGTCGGAAAATGCCTGATCTCGTCAGATCTCGGAAGCCATCAAGACTCGGGCCTGGTTAGTACTTGTATGGGAGACCAACTAGGAACCTCACGTGCCGTAAGCTTTTGTTTATTTCTTTTTTGCATTATGATGTCATAATCAGACCACTTTTTTCCCTATCCAGAAGCGTCTTGTCTTTTGTCGCAACCAGAGTTCGATATTCTACCAACATTAGCGAGATCGCATTCTCTTAATTTCATTTACGGCCATACCAGTCTGAAAATGCCTGATCTCGTCAGATCTCGGAAGCCATCCAGACTTGGGCCTGGTTAGTACTTGTATGGGAGACCAACTAGGAACCTCAGGTGCCGTAAGCTTCTGTTTCTTTCTTTTTTGCATTATGATGTCATAATCAGACCACTTTTTTCCCTATGGGAGACCAACTAGGAACCTCAGGTGCCGTAAGCTTTTGTTTATTTCTTTTTTGCATTATGATGTCATAATCAGACCACTTTTTCCCTATCCAGAAGCGTCTTGTCTTTTGTCGCAACCAGAGTTTGATATTCTACCAACATTAGCGAGATCGCATTCTCTTAATTTCACTTACGGCCATACCAGTCTGAAAATGCCTGATCTCATCAGATCTCGGAAGCCATCCAGACTTGGTCCTGGTTAGTATTTGTATGGGAGACCAACTAGGAACCTCAGGTTCCGTAAGCTTTTGTTTCTTTCTTTTTTGCATTATGATGTCATAATCAGACCACTTTTTTCCCTATGGGAGACCAACTAGGAACCTCAGGTGCCGTAAGCTTTTGTTTATTTCTTTTTTGCATTATGATGTCATAATCAGACCACTTTTTTCCCTATCCAGAAGCGTCTTGTCTTTTGTCGCAACCAGAGTTTGATATTGTACCAACATTAGCGAGATCGCATTCTCTTAATTTCACTTACGGCCATGCCAGTCTGAAAATGCCTGATCTCGTCAGATCTCGGAAGCCATCCAGACTCAGGCCTGGTTAGTACTTGTATGGGAGACCAACTAGGAACCTCAGGTGCCGTGAGCTTTTGTTTATTTCTTTTTTGCATTATGATGTCATAATCAGACCATTTTTTTCCCTATCCAGAAGCGTCTTGTCTTTTGTCGCAACCAGAGTTTGATATTCTACCAACATTAGCGAGATTGCATTCTCTTAATTTCACTTACGGCCATACCAGTCTGAAAATGCCTGATCTCGTCAGATCTCGGAAGCCATCCAGGCTCGGGCCTGGTTAGTACTTGTCTGGGAGACCAACTAGGAACCTCAGGTGCCGTGAGCTTTAGTTTATTTCTTTTTTGCATTATGATGTCATAATCAGACCACTTTTTTCCCTATCCAGAAGCGTCTTGTCTTTTGTCGTAACCAGAGTTTGATATTCTACCAACATTAGCGAGATCGCATTCTCTTAATTTCACTTACGGCCATACCAGTCTGAAAATGCCAGATCTCGGAAGCCATCCAGACTCGGGCCTGGTTAGTACTTGTATGGGAGACCAACTAGGAACCTCAGGTGCCGTAAGCTTTTGTTTATTTCTTTTTTGCGTTATGATGTCATAATCAGACCACTTTTTTCCCTATGGGAGACCAACTAGGAACCTCAGGTGCCGTAAGCTTTTGTTTATTTCTTTTTTGCATTATGATGTCATAATCAGACCACTTTTTTCCCTATCCAGAAGCGTCTTGTCTTTTGTCGCAACCAGAGTTTGATATTCTACCAACATTAGCGAGATCACATTCTCTTAATTTCACTTACGGCCATACCAGTCTGAAAATGGCTGATCTCGTCAGATCTCGGAAGCCATCCAGACTCGGGCCTGGTTAGTACTTGTATGGGAGACCAACTAGGAACCTCAGGTGCCGTAAGCTTTTGTTTATTTCTTTTTTGCATTATGATGTCATAATCAGACCACTTTTTTCCCTATCCAGAAGCGTCTTGTCTTTTGTCGCAACCAGAGTTTGATATTCTACCAACATTAGCGAGATCGCATTCTCTTAATTTCGCTTACGGCCATACCAGTCTGAAAATGCCTGATCTCGTCAGATCTCGGAAGCCATCCAGACTCGGGCCTGGTTAGTACTTGTATGGGAGACCAACTAGGAACCTCAGGTGACGTAAGCTTTTGTTTATTTATTTTTTGCATTATGATGTCATAATCAGACCACTTTTTTCCCTATCCAGAAGCATCTTGTCTTTTGTCGCAACCAGAGTTTGATATTCTACCAACATTAACAAAATCGCATTCTCTTAATTTCACTTACGTCCATACCAGTCTGAAAATGCCTGATCTCGTCAGATCTCAGAAGCCATCCAGACTCGGGCCTGGTTAGTACTTGTATGGGAGACCAACTAGGAACCTCAGGTGCCGTAAGCTTTTCTTTATTTCTTTTTTGCATTATGATGTCATAATCAGACCACTTTTTTCCCTATGGGAGACCAACTAGGAACCTCAGGTGCCGTAAGCTTTTGTTTATTTCTTTTTTGCATTATGATGTCATAATCAGACCACTTTTTTCCCTATCCAGAAGCGTCTTGTCTTTTGTCGTAACCAGAGTTTGATATTCTACCAACATTAGCGAGATCGCATTCTCTTAATTTCACTTACGGCCATACCAGTCTGAAAATGCCAGATCTCGGAAGCCATCCAGACTCGGGCCTGATTAGTACTTGTATGGGAGACCAACTAGGAACCTCAGGTGCCGTAAGCTTTTGTTTATTTCTTTTTTGCATTCTGATGTCATAATCAGACCACTTTTTTCCCTATGGGAGACCAACTAGGAAAATCAGGTGCCGTAAGCTTTTGTTTATTTCTTTTTTGCATTATGATGTCATAATCAGACCACTTTTTTCCCTATCCAGAAGCGTCTTGTCTTTTGTCGCAACCAGAGTTTGATATTCTACCAACATTAGCGAGATCGCATTCTCTTAATTTCGCTTACGGCCATACCAGTCTGAAAATGCCTGATCTCGTCAGATCTCGGAAGCCATCCAGACTCGGTCCTGGTTAGTACTTGTATGGGAGACCAACTAGGAACCTCAGGTGCCGTAAGCTTTTGTTTATTTCTTTTTTGCATTATGATGTCATAATCAGACCACTTTTTTCCCTATCCAGAAGCGTCTTGTCTTTTGTCGTAACCAGAGTTTGATATTCTACCAACATTAGCGAGATCGCATTCTCTTAATTTCACTTACGGCCATACCAGTCTGAAAATGCCAGATCTCGGAAGCCATCCAGACTCGGGCCTGGTTAGTACTTGTATGGGAGACCAACTAGGAACCTCAGGTGCCGTAAGCTTTTGTTTATTTCTTTTTTGCATTCTGATGTCATAATCAGACCACTTTTTTCCCTATGGGAGACCAACTAGGAACCTCAGGTGCCGTAAGCTTTTGTTTATTTCTTTTTTGCATTATGATGTCATAATCAGACCACTTTTTTCCCTATCCAGAAGCGTCTTTTCTTTTGTCGCAACCAGAGTTTGATATTCTACCAACATTAGCGAGATCGCATTCTCTTAATTTCCCTTACGGCCATACCAGTCTGAAAATGCCTGATCTCGTCAGATCTCGGAAGCCATCCAGACTCGGTCCTGGTTAGTACTTGTATGGGAGACCAACTAGGAACCTCAGGTGCCGTAAGCTTTTGTTTATTTCTTTTTTGCATTATGATGTCATAATCAGACCACTTTTTTCCCTATCCAGAAGCGTCTTGTCTTTTGTCGCAACCAGAGTTTGATATTCTACCAACATTAGCGAGATCGCATTCTCTTAATTTCACTTACGGCCATACCAGTCTGAAAATGCCAGATCTCGGAAGCCATCCAGACTCGGGCCTGGTTAGTACTTGTATGGGAGACCAACTAGGAACCTCAGGTGCCGTAAGCTTTTGTTTATTTCTTTTTTGCATTCTGATGTCATAATCAGACCACTTTTTTCCCTATGGGAGACCAACTAGGAACCTCAGGTGCCGTAAGCTTTTGTTTATTTCTTTTTTGCATTATGATGTCATAATCAGACCACTTTTTTCCCTATCCAGAAGCGTCTTGTCTTTTGTCGTAACCAGAGTTTGATATTCTACCAACATTAGCGAGATCGCATTCTCTTAATTTCACTTACGGCCATACCAGTCTGAAAATGCCAGATCTCGGAAGCCATCCAGACTCGGGCCTGGTTAGTACTTGTATGGGAGACCAACTAGGAACCTCAGGTGCCGTAAGCTTTTGTTTATTTCTTTTTTGCATTCTGATGTCATAATCAGACCACTTTTTTCCCTATCCAGAAGCGTCTTTTCTTTTGTCGCAACCAGAGTTTGATATTCTACCAACATTAGCGAGATCGCATTCTCTTAATTTCCCTTACGGCCATACCAGTCTGAAAATGCCTGATCTCGTCAGATCTCGGAAGCCATCCAGACTCGGTCCTGGTTAGTACTTGTATGGGAGACCAACTAGGAACCTCAGGTGCCGTAAGCTTTTGTTTATTTCTTTTTTGCATTATGATGTCATAATCAGACCACTTTTTTCCCTATCCAGAAGCGTCTTGTCTTTTGTCGCAACCAGAGTTTGATATTCTACCAACATTAGCGAGATCGCATTCTCTTAATTTCACTTACGGCCATACCAGTCTGAAAATGCCTGATCTCGTCAGATCTCGGAAGCCATCCAGACTCGGGCCTGGTTAGTACTTGTATGGGAGACCAACTAGGAACCTCAGGTGCCGTAAGCTTTTGTTTATTTCTTTTTTGCATTATGATGTCATAATCAGACCACTTTTTTCCCTATCCAGAAGCATCTTGTCTTTTGTCGCAACCAGAGTTTGATATTCTACCAACATTAACGAGATCGCATTCTCTTAATTTCACTTACGTCCATACCAGTCTGAAAATGCCTGATCTCGTCAGATCTCGGAAGCCATCCAGACTCGGGCCTGGTTAGTACTTGTATGGGAGACCCACTAGGAACCTCAGGTGCCGTAAGCTTTTGTTTATTTCTTTTTTGCATTATGATGTCATAATCAGACCACTTTTTTCCCTATCCAGAAGCGTCTTGTCTTTTGTCGTAACCAGAGTTTGATATTCTACCAACATTAGCGAGATCGCATTCTCTTAATTTCACTTACGGCCATACCAGTCTGAAAATGCCAGATCTCGGAAGCCATCCAGACTCGGGCCTGGTTAGTACTTGTATGGGAGACCAACTAGGAACCTCAGGTGCCGTAAGCTTTTGTTTATTTCTTTTTTGCATTCTGATGTCATAATCAGACCACTTTTTTCCCTATGGGAGACCAACTAGGAACCTCAGGTGCCGTAAGCTTTTGTTTATTTCTTTTTTGCATTATGATGTCATAATCAGACCACTTTTTTCCCTATCCAGAAGCGTCTTGTCTTTTGTCGCAACCAGAGTTTGATATTCTACCAACATTAGCGAGATCGCATTCACTTAATTTCTTTTACGGCCATACCAGTCTGAAAATGCCTGATCTCGTCAGATCTCGGAAGCCATCCAGACTCGGTCCTGGTTAGTACTTGTATGGGAGACCAACTAGGAACCTCAGGTGCCGTAAGCTTTTGTTTATTTCTTTTTTGCATTATGATGTCATAATCAGACCACTTTTTTCCCTATCCAGAAGCGTCTTGTCTTTTGTCGCAACCAGAGTTTGATATTCTACCAACATTAGCGAGATCGCATTCTCTTAATTTAACTTACGGCCATACCAGTCTGAAAATGCCTGATATCGTCAGATCTCGGTAGCCATCCAGACTCTGGCCAGGTTAGTACTTGTATGGGAGACCAACTAGGAACCTCAGGTGCCGTAAGCTTTTGTTTATTTCTTTTTTGCACTATGATGTCATAATCAGACCACTTTTTTCCCTATCCAGAAGCGTCTTGTCTTTTGTCGCAACCGGAGTTTGATATTCTACCAACATTAGCGAGATTGCATTCTCTTAATTTCACTTACGGCCATACCAGTCTGAAAATGCCTGATCTCGTCAGATCTCGGAAGCCATCCAGACTCGGGCCTGGTTAGTACTTGTATGGGAGACCAACTAGGAACCTCAGGTGCTGTAAGTTTTTGTTTATTTCTTTTTTGCATTATGATGTCATAATCAGACCACTTTTTTCCCTATCCAGAAGCGTCTTGTCTTTTGTCGCAACCAGAGTTTGATATTCTACCAACATTAGCGAGATCGCATTCTCTTAATTTCACTTACGGCCATACCAGTCTGAAAATGCCTGATCTTGTCAGATCTCGGTAGCCATCCAGACTCTGGCCTGGTTAGTACTTGTATGGGAGACCAACTAGGAACCTCAGGTGCCGTAAGCTTTTGTTTATTTCTTTTTTGCACTATGATGTCATAATCAGACCACTTTTTTCCCTATCCAGAAGCGTCTTGTCTTTTGTCGCAACCAGAGTTCGATATTCTACCAACATTAGCGAGATCGCATTCTCTTAATTTCATTTACGGCCATACCAGTCTGAAAATGCCTGATCTCGTCAGATCTCAGAAGCCATCCAGACTCAGGCATGGTTAGTACTTGTATGGGAGACCAACTAGGAACCTCAGGTGCCGTAAGCTTTTGTTTATTTCTTTTTTGCATTATGATGTCATAATCAGACCACTTTTTTCCCTATCCAGAAGCATCTTGTCTTTTGTCGCAACCAGAGTTTGATATTCTACCAACAGTAACGAGATCGCATTCTCTTAATTTCACTTACGGCCATACCAGTCTGAAAATGCCTGATCTCGTCAGATCTCGGAAGCCATCCAGACTTGGGCCTGGTTAGTACTTGTATGGGAGACCAACTAGGAACCTCAGGTGCCGTAAGCTTCTGTTTCTTTCTTTTTTGCATTATGATGTCATAATCAGACCACTTTTTTCCCTATGGGAGACCAACTAGGAACCTCAGGTGCCGTAAGCTTTTGTTTATTTCTTTTTTGCATTATGATGTCATAATCAGACCACTTTTTCCCTATCCAGAAGCGTCTTGTCTTTTGTCGCAACCAGAGTTTGATATTCTACCAACATTAGCGAGATCGCATTCTCTTAATTTCACTTACGGCCATACCAGTCTGAAAATGCCTGATCTCATCAGATCTCGGAAGCCATCCAGACTTGGTCCTGGTTAGTACTTGTATGGGAGACCAACTAGGAACCTCAGGTGCCGTAAGCTTTTGTTTCTTTCTTTTTTGCATTATGATGTCATAATCAGACCACTTTTTTCCCTATGGGAGACCAACTAGGAACCTCAGGTGCCGTAAGCTTTTGTTTATTTCTTTTTTGCATTATGATGTCATAATCAGACCACTTTTTTCCCTATCCAGAAGCGTCTTGTCTTTTGTCGCAACCAGAGTTTGATATTGTACCAACATTAGCGAGATCGCATTCTCTTAATTTCACTTACGGCCATACCAGTCTGAAAATGCCTGATCTCGTCAGATCTCGGAAGCCATCCAGACTCAGGCCTGGTTAGTACTTGTATGGGAGACCAACTAGGAACCTCAGGTGCCGTGAGCTTTTGTTTATTTCTATTTTGCATTATGATGTCATAATCAGACCATTTTTTTCCCTATCCAGAAGCGTCTTGTCTTTTGTCGCAACCAGAGTTTGATATTCTACCAACATTAGCGAGATCGCATTCTCTTAATTTCACTTACGGCCATACCAGTCTGAAAATGCCTGATCTCGTCAGATCTCGGAAGCCATCCAGGCTCGGGCCTGGTTAGTACTTGTCTGGGAGACCAACTAGGAACCTCAGGTGCCGTGAGCTTTAGTTTATTTCTTTTTTGCATTATGATGTCATAATCAGACCACTTTTTTCCCTATCCAGAAGCGTCTTGTCTTTTGTCGTAACCAGAGTTTGATATTCTACCAACATTAGCGAGATTGCATTCTCTTAATTTCACTTACGGCCATACCAGTCTGAAAATGCCAGATCTCGGAAGCCATCCAGACTCGGGCCTGGTTAGTACTTGTATGGGAGACCAACTAGGAACCTCAGGTGCCGTAAGCTTTTGTTTATTTCTTTTTTGCATTATGATGTCATAATCAGACCACTTTTTTCCCTATGGGAGCCCAACTAGGAACCTCAGGTGCCGTAAGCTTTTGTTTATTTCTTTTTTGCATTATGATGTCATAATCAGACCACTTTTTTCCCTATCCAGAAGCGTCTTGTCTTTTGTCGCAACCAGAGTTTGATATTCTACCAACATTAGCGAGATCACATTCTCTTAATTTCACTTACGGCCATACCAGTCTGAAAATGGCTGATCTCGTCAGATCTCGGAAGCCATCCAGACTCGGGCCTGGTTAGTACTTGTATGGGAGACCAACTAGGAACCTCAGGTGCCGTAAGCTTTTGTTTATTTCTTTTTTGCATTATGATGTCATAATCAGACCACTTTTTTCCCTATCCAGAAGCGTCTTGTCTTTTGTCGCAACCAGAGTTTGATATTCTACCAACATTAGCGAGATCGCATTCTCTTAATTTCGCTTACGGCCATACCAGTCTGAAAATGCCTGATCTCGTCAGATCTCGGAAGCCATCCAGACTCGGGCCTGGTTAGTACTTGTATGGGAGACCAACTAGGAACCTCAGGTGCCGTAAGCTTTTGTTTATTTATTTTTTGCATTATGATGTCATAATCAGACCACTTTTTTCCCTATCCAGAAGCATCTTGTCTTTTGTCGCAACCAGAGTTTGATATTCTACCAACATTAACGAGATCGCATTCTCTTAATTTCACTTACGTCCATACCAGTCTGAAAATGCCTGATCTCGTCAGATTTCAGAAGCCATCCAGACTCGGGCCTGGTTAGTACTTGTATGGGAGACCAACTAGGAACCTCAGGTGCCGTAAGCTTTTCTTTATTTCTTTTTTGCACTATGATGTCATAATCAGACCACTTTTTTCCCTATGGGAGACCAACTAGGAACCTCAGGTGCCGTAAGCTTTTGTTTATTTCTTTTTTGCATTATGATGTCATAATCAGACCACTTTTTTCCCTATCCAGAAGCGTCTTGTCTTTTGTCGTAACCAGAGTTTGATATTCTACCAACATTAGCGAGATCGCATTCTCTTAATTTCACTTACGGCCATACCAGTCTGAAAATGCCAGATCTCGGAAGCCATCCAGACTCGGGCCTGGTTAGTACTTGTATGGGAGACCAACTAGGAACCTCAGGTGCCGTAAGCTTTTGTTTATTTCTTTTTTGCATTCTGATGTCATAATCAGACCACTTTTTTCCCTATGGGAGACCAACTAGGAAAATCAGGTGCCGTAAGCTTTTGTTTATTTCTTTTTTGCATTATGATGTCATAATCAGACCACTTTTTTCCCTATCCAGAAGCGTCTTGTCTTTTGTCGCAACCAGAGTTTGATATTCTACCAACATTAGCGAGATCGCATTCTCTTAATTTCCCTTACGGCCATACCAGTCTGAAAATGCCTGATCTCGTCAGATCTCGGAAGCCATCCAGACTCGGTCCTGGTTAGTACTTGTATGGGAGACCAACTAGGAACCTCAGGTGCCGTAAGCTTTTGTTTATTTCTTTTTTGCATTATGATGTCATAATCAGACCACTTTTTTCCCTATCCAGAAGCGTCTTGTCTTTTGTCGCAACCAGAGTTTGATATTCTACCAACATTAGCGAGATCGCATTCTCTTAATTTCACTTACGGCCATACCAGTCTGAAAATGCCTGATCTCGTCAGATCTCGGTAGCCATCCAGACTCTGGCCTGGTTAGTACTTGTATGGGAGACCAACTAGGAACCTCAGGTGCCGTAAGCTTTTGTTTATTTCTTTTTTGCACTATGATGTCATAATCAGACCACTTTTTTCCCTATCTAGAAGCGTCTTGTCTTTTGTCGCAACCAGAGTTTGATATTCTACCAACATTAGCGAGATCGCATTCTCTTAATTTCACTTACGGCCATACCAGTCTGAAAATGCCTGATCTCGTCAGATCTCGGAAGCCATCCAGACTCGGGCCTGGTTAGTACTTGTATGGGAGACCAACTAGGAACCTCAGGTGCCGTAAGCTTTTGTTTATTTCTTTTTTGCATTATGATGTCATAATCAGACCACTTTTTTCCCTATCCAGAAGCGTCTTGTCTTTTGTCGCAACCAGAGTTTGATATTCTACCAACATTAGCGAGATCGCATTCTCTTAATTTTACTTACGGCCATACCAGTCTGAAAATGCCTGATCTCGTCAGAT
Source organism: Pelobates fuscus (assembly GCF_036172605.1). Classification (NCBI taxonomy): domain Eukaryota; kingdom Metazoa; phylum Chordata; class Amphibia; order Anura; family Pelobatidae; genus Pelobates; species Pelobates fuscus. Next base: position 287,903,306 of record NC_086318.1, on the reverse strand, counting down.
CTCGGAAGCAATCCAGACTCGGGCCTGGTTAGTACTTGTATGGGAGACCAACTAGGAACCTCAGGTGCCGTAAGCTTTTGTTTATTTCTTTTTTGCATTATGATGTCATAATCAGACCACTTTTTTCCCTATCCAGAAGCGTCTTGTCTTTTGTCGCAACCAGAGTTTGATATTCTACCAACATTAGCGAGATCACATTCTCTTAATTTCACTTACGGCCATACCAGTCTGAAAATGCCTGATCTCGTCAGATCTCGGAAGCCATCCAGATTCGGGCCTGGTTAGTACTTGTATGGGAGACCAACTAGGAACCTCAGGTGCCGTAAGCTTTTGTTTATTTATTTTTTGCATTATGATGTCATAATCAGACCACTTTTTTCCCTATCCAGAAGCGTCTTGTCTTTTGTCGCAACCAGAGTTTGATATTCGACCAACATTAGCGAGATCGCATTCTCTTAATTTCACTTACGGCCATACCAGTCTGAAAATGCCTGATCTCGTCAGATCTCGGAAGCCATCCAGACTCGGGCCTGGTTAGTACTTGTATGAGAGACCAACTAGGAACCTCAGGTGCCGTAAGCTTTTGTTTATTTATTTTTTGCATTATGATGTCATAATCAGACCACTTTTTTCCCTATCCAGAAGCGTCTTGTCTTTTGTCGCAACCAGAGTTTTATATTCTACCAACATTAGCGAGATCGCATTCTCTTCCTTTCACTTACGGCCATACCAGTCTGAAAATGCCTGATCTCATCAGATCTCGGAAGCCATCCAGACTCGGGCCTGGTTAGTACTTGTATGGGAGACCAACTAGGAACCTCAGGTGCCGTAAGCTTTTGTTTATTTCTTTTTTGCATTATGATGTCATAATCAGACCACTTTTTTCCCTATCCAGAAGCGTCTTGTCTTTTGTCGCAACCAGAGTTTGATATTCTACCAACATTAGCGAGATCACATTCTCTTAATTTCACTTACGGCCATACCAGTCTGAAAATGCCTGATCTTGTCAGATCTCGGAAGCCATCCAGACTCGGGCCTGGTTAGTACTTGTATGGGAGACCAACTAGGAACCTCAGGTGCCGTAAGCTTTTGTTTATTTCTTTTTTGCATTATGATGTCATAATCAGACCACTTTTTTCCCTATCCAGAAGCGTCTTGTCTTTTGTCGCAACCAGAGTTTGATATTCTACCAACATTAGCGAGATCGCATTCTCTTAATTTCACTTACGGCCATACCAGTCTGAAAATGCATGATCTCGTCAGATCTCGGAAGCCATCCAGACTCGGGCCTGGTTAGTACTTGTATGGGAGACCAACTAGGAACCTCAGGTGCCGTAAGCTTTTGTTTATTTCTTTTTTGCATTATGATGTCATAATCAGACCACTTTTTTCCCTATCCAGAAGCATCTTGTCTTTTGTCGCAACCAGAGTTTGATATTCTACCAACATTAACGAGATCGCATTCTCTTAATTTCACTTACGTCCATACCAGTCTGAAAATGCCTGATCTCGTCAGATCTCAGAAGCCATCCAGACTCGGGCCTGGTTAGTACTTGTATGGGAGACCAACTAGGAACCTCAGGTGCCGTAAGCTTTTGTTTATTTCTTTTTTGCATTATGATGTCATAATCAGACCACTTTTTTCCCTATGGGAGACCAACTAGGAACCTCAGGTGCCGTAAGCTTTTGTTTATTTCTTTTTTGCATTATGATGTCATAATCAGACCACTTTTTTCCCTATCCAGAAGCGTCTTGTCTTTTGTCGTAACCAGAGTTTGATATTCTACCAACATTAGCGAGATCGCATTCTCTTAATTTCACTTACGGCCATACCAGTCTGAAAATGCCAGATCTCGGAAGCCATCCAGACTCGGGCCTGGTTAGTACTTGTATGGGAGACCAACTAGGAACCTCAGGTGCCGTAAGCTTTTGTTTATTTCTTTTTTGCATTATGATGTCATAATCAGACCACTTTTTTCCCTATGGGAGACCAACTAGGAACCTCAGGTGCCGTAAGCTTTTGTTTATTTCTTTTTTGCATTATGATGTCATAATCAGACCACTTTTTTCCCTATCCAGAAGCGTCTTGTCTTTTGTCGCAACCAGAGTTTGATATTCTACCAACATTAGCGAGATCGCATTCTCTTAATTTCACTTACGGCCATACCAGTCTGAAAATGCCTGATCTCGTCAGATCTCGGTAGCCATCCAGACTCTGGCCTGGTTAGTACTTGTATGGGAGACCAACTAGGAACCTCAGGTGCCGTAAGCTTTTGTTTATTTCTTTTTTGCACTATGATGTCATAATCAGACCACTTTTTTCCCTATCTAGAAGCGTCTTGTCTTTTGTCGCAACCAGAGTTTGATATTCTACCAACATTAGCGAGATCGCATTCTCTTAATTTCACTTACGGCCATACCAGTCTGAAAATGCCTGATCTCGTCAGATCTCGGAAGCCATCCAGACTCGGGCCTGGTTAGTACTTGTATGGGAGACCAACTAGGAACCTCAGGTGCCGTAAGCTTTTGTTTATTTCTTTTTTGCATTATGATGTCATAATCAGACCACTTTTTTCCCTATGGGAGACCAACTAGGAACCTCAGGTGCCGTAAGCTTTTGTTTATTTCTTTTTTGCATTATGATGTCATAATCAGACCACTTTTTTCCCTATCCAGAAGCGTCTTGTCTTTTGTCGCAACCAGAGTTTGATATTCTACCAACATTAGCGAGATCGCTTTCTCTTAATTTCCCTTACGGCCATACCAGTCTGAAAATGCCTGATCTCGTCAGATCTCGGAAGCAATCCAGACTCGGGCCTGGTTAGTACTTGTATGGGAGACCAACTAGGAACCTCAGGTGCCGTAAGCTTTTGTTTATTTCTTTTTTGCATTATGATGTCATAATCAGACCACTTTTTTCCCTATCCAGAAGCGTCTTGTCTTTTGTCGCAACCAGAGTTTGATATTCTACCAACATTAGCGAGATCGCATTCTCTTAATTTCACTTACGGCCATACTAGTCTGAAAATGCCTGATCTCGTCAGATCTCGGAAGCCATCCAGACTCGGGCCTGGTTAGTACTTGTATGGGAGACCAACTAGGAACCTCAGGTGCCGTAAGCTTTTGTTTATTTCTTTTTTGCATTATGATGTCATAATCAGACCACTTTTTTCCCTATGGGAGACCAACTAGGAACCTCAGGTGCCGTAATCTTTTGTTTATTTCTTTTTTGCATTATGATGTCATAATCAGACCACTTTTTTCCCTATGGGAGACCAACTAGGAACCTCAGGTGCCGTAAGCTTTTGTTTATTTCTTTTTTGCATTATGATGTCATAATCAGACCACTTTTTTCCCTATGGGAGACCAACTAGGAACCTCAGGTGCCGTAAGCTTTTGTTTATTTCTTTTTTGCATTATGATGTCATAATCAGACCACTCTTTTCCCTATCCAGAAGCGTCTTGTCTTTTGTCCTAACCAGAGTTTGATATTCTACCAACATTAGCGAGATCTCATTCTATTAATTTCCCTTACGGCCATACCAGTCTGAAAATGCCTGATCTCATCAGATCTCGGTAGCAATCCAGACTCGGGCCTGGTTAGTACTTGTATGGGAGACCAACTAGGAACCTCAGGTGCCGTAAGCTTTTGTTTATTTCTTTTTTGCATTATGATGTCATAATCAGACCACTTTTTTCCCTATCCAGAAGCGTCTTGTCTTTTGTCGCAACCAGAGTTTGATATTCTACCAACATTAGCGAGATCGCTTTCTCTTAATTTCCCTTACGGCCATACCAGTCTGAAAATGCCTGATCTCGTCAGATCTCGGAAGCAATCCAGACTCGGGCCTGGTTAGTACTTGTATGGGAGACCAACTAGGAACCTCAGGTGCCGTAAGCTTTTGTTTATTTCTTTTTTGCATTATGATGTCATAATCAGACCACTTTTTTCCCTATCCAGAAGCGTCTTGTCTTTTGTCGCAACCAGAGTTTGATATTCTACCAACATTAGCGAGATCGCATTCTCTTAATTTCACTTACGGCCATACTAGTCTGAAAATGCCTGATCTCGTCAGATCTCGGAAGCCATCCAGACTCGGGCCTGGTTAGTACTTGTATGGGAGACCAACTAGGAACCTCAGGTGCCGTAAGCTTTTGTTTATTTCTTTTTTGCATTATGATGTCATAATCAGACCACTTTTTTCCCTATGGGAGACCAACTAGGAACCTCAGGTGCCGTAATCTTTTGTTTATTTCTTTTTTGCATTATGATGTCATAATCAGACCACTTTTTTCCCTATGGGAGACCAACTAGGAACCTCAGGTGCCGTAAGCTTTTGTTTATTTCTTTTTTGCATTATGATGTCATAATCAGACCACTTTTTTCCCTATGGGAGACCAACTAGGAACCTCAGGTGCCGTAAGCTTTTGTTTATTTCTTTTTTGCATTATGATGTCATAATCAGACCACTCTTTTCCCTATCCAGAAGCGTCTTGTCTTTTGTCGCAACCAGAGTTTGATATTCTACCAACATTAGCGAGATCGCATTCTCTTAATTTCACTTATGGCTATACCAGTCTGAAAATGCCTGATCTCGTCAGATCTCGGAAGCCATCCAGCCTCAGGCCTGGTTAGTACTTGTATGGGAGACCAACTAGGAACCTCAGGTGCCGCAAGCTTTTGTTTATTTCTTTTTTGCATTATGATGTCATAATCAGACCACTTTTTTCCCTATGGGAGACAAACTAGGAACCTCAGGTGCCGTAATCTTTTGTTTATTTCTTTTTTGCATTATGATGTCATAATCAGACCACTTTTTTCCCTATGGGAGACCAACTAGGAACCTCAGGTGCCGTAAGCTTTTGTTTATTTCTTTTTTGCATTATGATGTCATAATCAGACCACTTTTTTCCCTATGGGAGACCAACTAGGAACCTCAGGTGCCGTAAGCTTTTGTTTATTTCTTTTTTGCATTATGATGTCATAATCAGACCACTCTTTTCCCTATCCAGAAGCGTCTTGACTTTTGTCGCAACCAGAGTTTGATATTCTACCAACATTAGCGAGATCGCTTTCTCTTAATTTCCCTTACGGCCATACCAGTCTGAAAATGCCTGATCTCGTCAGATCTCGGAAGCAATCCAGACTCGGGCCTGGTTAGTACTTGTATGGGAGACCAACTAGGAACCTCAGGTGCCATAAGCTTTTGTTTATTTCTTTTTTGCATTATGATGTCATAATCAGACCACTTTTTTCCCTATCCAGAAGCGTCTTGTCTTTTGTCGCAACCAGAGTTTGATATTCTACCAACATTAGCGAGATCGCATTCTCTTAATTTCACTTACGGCCATACTAGTCTGAAAATGCCTGATCTTGTCAGATCTCGGAAGCCATCCAGACTCGGGCCTGGTTAGTACTTGTATGGGAGACCAACTAGGAACCTCAGGTGCCGTAAGCTTTTGTTTATTTCTTTTTTGCATTATGATGTCATAATCAGACCACTTTTTTCCCTATGGGAGACCAACTAGGAACCTCAGGTGCCGTAATCTTTTGTTTATTTCTTTTTTGCATTATGATGTCATAATCAGACCACTTTTTTCCCTATGGGAGACCAACTAGGAACCTCAGGTGCCGTAAGCTTTTGTTTATTTCTTTTTTGCATTATGATGTCATAATCAGACCACTTTTTTCCCTATGGGAGACCAACTAGGAACCTCAGGTGCCGTAAGCTTTTGTTTATTTCTTTTTTGCATTATGATGTCATAATCAGACCACTCTTTTCCCTATCCAGAAGCGTCTTGTCTTTTGTCGCAACCAGAGTTTGATATTCTACCAACATTAGCGAGATCGCATTCTCTTAATTTCACTTATGGCTATACCAGTCTGAAAATGCCTGATCTCGTCAGATCTCGGAAGCCATCCAGCCTCAGGCCTGGTTAGTACTTGTATGGGAGACCAACTAGGAACCTCAGGTGCCGCAAGCTTTTGTTTATTTCTTTTTTGCATTATGATGTCATAATCAGACCACTTTTTTCCCTATGGGAGACCAACTAGGAACCTCAGGTGCCGTAATCTTTTGTTTATTTCTTTTTTGCATTATGATGTCATAATCAGACCACTTTTTTCCCTATGGGAGACCAACTAGGAACCTCAGGTGCCGTAAGCTTTTGTTTATTTCTTTTTTGCATTATGATGTCATAATCAGACCACTTTTTTCCCTATGGGAGACCAACTAGGAACCTCAGGTGCCGTAAGCTTTTGTTTATTTCTTTTTTGCATTATGATGTCATAATCAGACCACTTTTTTCCCTATCCAGAAGCGTCTTGTCTTTTGTCGCAACCAGAGTTTGATATTCTACCAACATTAGCGAGATTGCATTCTCTTAATTTCACTTATGGCTATACCAGTCTGAAAATGCCTGATCTCGTCAGATCTCGGAAGCCATCCAGCCTCAGGCCTGGATAGTACTTGTATGGGAGACCAACTAGGAACCTCAGGTGCCGCAAGCTTTTGTTTATTTCTTTTTTGCATTATGATGTCATAATCAGACCACTTTTTTCCCTATGGGAGACCAACTAGGAACCTCAGGTGCCGTAATCTTTTGTTTATTTCTTTTTTGCATTATGATGTCATAATCAGACCACTTTTTTCCCTATGGGAGACCAACTAGGAACCTCAGGTGCGGTAAGCTTTTGTTTATTTCTTTTTTGCATTATGATGTCATAATCAGACCACTTTTTTCCCTATCCAGAAGCGTCTTGTCTTTTGTCGCAGCCAGAGTTTGATATTCTACCAACATTAGCGAGATCGCATTCTCTTAATTTCCCATACGGCCATACCAGTCTGAAAATGCCTGATCTCGTCAGATCTCGGAAGCCATCCAGACTCGGGCCTGGTTAGTACTTGTATGGGAGACCAACTAGGAACCTCAGGTGCCGTAAGCTTTTGTTTATTTCTTTTTTGCATTATGATGTCATAATCAGACCACTTTTTTCCCTATCCAGAAGCGTCTTGTCTTTTGTCGCAACCAGAGTTTGATATTCTACCAACATTAGCGAGATCGCATTCGCTTATTTTCATTTACGGCCATACCAGTCTGAAAATGCCTGATCTCGTCAGATCTCGGAAGCCATCCAGACTCGGGTCTGGTTAGTACTTGTATGGGAGACCAACTAGGAACCTCAGGTGCCGTAAGCTTTTGTTTATTTCTTTTTTGCATTATGATGTCATAATCAGACCACTTTTTTCCCTATCCAGAAGCGTCTTGTCTTTTGTCGCAACCAGAGTTTGATATTCTACCAACATTAGCGAGATCGCATTCTCATAATTTCACTTATGGCCATACCAGTCTGAAAATGCCTGATCTCGTCAGATCTTGGAAGCCATCCAGACTCGGGCCTGGTTAGTACTTGTATGGGAGACCAACTAGGAACCTCAGGTGCCGTAAGCTTTTGTTTATTTCTTTTTTGCATTATGATGTCATAATCAGACCACTTTTTTCCCTATGGGAGACCAACTAGGAACCTCAGGTGCCGTAAGCTTTTGTTTATTTCTTTTTTGCATTATGATGTCATAATCAGACCACTTTTTTCCCTATCCAGAAGCGTCTTGACTTTTGTCGCAACCAGAGTTTGATATTCTACCAACATTAGCGAGATCGCTTTCTCTTAATTTCCCTTACGGCCATACCAGTCTGAAAATGCCTGATCTCGTCAGATCTCGGAAGCAATCCAGACTCGGGCCTGGTTAGTACTTGTATGGGAGACCAACTAGGAACCTCAGGTGCCATAAGCTTTTGTTTATTTCTTTTTTGCATTATGATGTCATAATCAGACCACTTTTTTCCCTATCCAGAAGCGTCTTGTCTTTTGTCGCAACCAGAGTTTGATATTCTACCAACATTAGCGAGATCGCATTCTCTTAATTTCACTTACGGCCATACTAGTCTGAAAATGCCTGATCTTGTCAGATCTCGGAAGCCATCCAGACTCGGGCCTGGTTAGTACTTGTATGGGAGACCAACTAGGAACCTCAGGTGCCGTAAGCTTTTGTTTATTTCTTTTTTGCATTATGATGTCATAATCAGACCACTTTTTTCCCTATGGGAGACCAACTAGGAACCTCAGGTGCCGTAATCTTTTGTTTATTTCTTTTTTGCATTATGATGTCATAATCAGACCACTTTTTTCCCTATGGGAGACCAACTAGGAACCTCAGGTGCCGTAAGCTTTTGTTTATTTCTTTTTTGCATTATGATGTCATAATCAGACCACTTTTTTCCCTATGGGAGACCAACTAGGAACCTCAGGTGCCGTAAGCTTTTGTTTATTTCTTTTTTGCATTATGATGTCATAATCAGACCACTCTTTTCCCTATCCAGAAGCGTCTTGTCTTTTGTCGCAACCAGAGTTTGATATTCTACCAACATTAGCGAGATCGCATTCTCTTAATTTCACTTATGGCTATACCAGTCTGAAAATGCCTGATCTCGTCAGATCTCGGAAGCCATCCAGCCTCAGGCCTGGTTAGTACTTGTATGGGAGACCAACTAGGAACCTCAGGTGCCGCAAGCTTTTGTTTATTTCTTTTTTGCATTATGATGTCATAATCAGACCACTTTTTTCCCTATGGGAGACCAACTAGGAACCTCAGGTGCCGTAATCTTTTGTTTATTTCTTTTTTGCATTATGATGTCATAATCAGACCACTTTTTTCCCTATGGGAGACCAACTAGGAACCTCAGGTGCCGTAAGCTTTTGTTTATTTCTTTTTTGCATTATGATGTCATAATCAGACCACTTTTTTCCCTATGGGAGACCAACTAGGAACCTCAGGTGCCGTAAGCTTTTGTTTATTTCTTTTTTGCATTATGATGTCATAATCAGACCACTTTTTTCCCTATCCAGAAGCGTCTTGTCTTTTGTCGCAACCAGAGTTTGATATTCTACCAACATTAGCGAGATTGCATTCTCTTAATTTCACTTATGGCTATACCAGTCTGAAAATGCCTGATCTCGTCAGATCTCGGAAGCCATCCAGCCTCAGGCCTGGATAGTACTTGTATGGGAGACCAACTAGGAACCTCAGGTGCCGCAAGCTTTTGTTTATTTCTTTTTTGCATTATGATGTCATAATCAGACCACTTTTTTCCCTATGGGAGACCAACTAGGAACCTCAGGTGCCGTAATCTTTTGTTTATTTCTTTTTTGCATTATGATGTCATAATCAGACCACTTTTTTCCCTATGGGAGACCAACTAGGAACCTCAGGTGCGGTAAGCTTTTGTTTATTTCTTTTTTGCATTATGATGTCATAATCAGACCACTTTTTTCCCTATCCAGAAGCGTCTTGTCTTTTGTCGCAGCCAGAGTTTGATATTCTACCAACATTAGCGAGATCGCATTCTCTTAATTTCCCATACGGCCATACCAGTCTGAAAATGCCTGATCTCGTCAGATCTCGGAAGCCATCCAGACTCGGGCCTGGTTAGTACTTGTATGGGAGACCAACTAGGAACCTCAGGTGCCGTAAGCTTTTGTTTATTTCTTTTTTGCATTATGATGTCATAATCAGACCACTTTTTTCCCTATCCAGAAGCGTCTTGTCTTTTGTCGCAACCAGAGTTTGATATTCTACCAACATTAGCGAGATCGCATTCGCTTATTTTCATTTACGGCCATACCAGTCTGAAAATGCCTGATCTCGTCAGATCTCGGAAGCCATCCAGACTCGGGTCTGGTTAGTACTTGTATGGGAGACCAACTAGGAACCTCAGGTGCCGTAAGCTTTTGTTTATTTCTTTTTTGCATTATGATGTCATAATCAGACCACTTTTTTCCCTATCCAGAAGCGTCTTGTCTTTTGTCGCAACCAGAGTTTGATATTCTACCAACATTAGCGAGATCGCATTCTCATAATTTCACTTATGGCCATACCAGTCTGAAAATGCCTGATCTCGTCAGATCTTGGAAGCCATCCAGACTCGGGCCTGGTTAGTACTTGTATGGGAGACCAACTAGGAACCTCAGGTGCCGTAAGCTTTTGTTTATTTCTTTTTTGCATTATGATGTCATAATCAGACCACTTTTTTCCCTATGGGAGACCAACTAGGAACCTCAGGTGCCGTAAGCTTTTGTTTATTTCTTTTTTGCATTATGATGTCATAATCAGACCACTTTTTTCCCTATCCAGAAGCGTCTTGTCTTTTGTCGCAACCAGAGTTTGATATTCTACCAACATTAGCGAGATCGCATTCTCTTAATTTCACTTACGGCCATACCAGTCTGAAAATGCCTGATCTCATCAGATCTCGGAAGCCTTCCAGACTCGGGCCTGGTTAGTACTTGTATGGGAGACCAACTAGGAACCTCAGGTGCGTAAGCTTTTGTTTATTTCTTTTTTGCATTATGATGTCATAATCAGACCACTTTTTTCCCTATCCAGAAGCGTCTTGTCTTTTGTCGCAACCAGAGTTTGATATTCTTCCAAAATTAGCGAGATCGCATTCTCTTAATTTCACTTACGGCCATACCAGTCTGAAAATGCCTGATCTCATCAGATCGCGGAAGCCATCCAGACTCGGGCCTGGTTAGTACTTGTATGGGAGACCAACTAGGAACCTCAGGTGCCGTAAGCTTTTGTTTATTTCTTTTTTGCATTATGATGTCATAATCAGACCACTTTTTTCCCTATCCAGAAGCGTCTTGTCTTTTGTCGCAACCAGAGTTTGATATTCTACCAACATTAGCGAGATCGCATTCTCTGAATTTCACTTACGGCCATACCAGTCTGAAAATGCCTGATCTCGTCAGATCTCGGACACCATCCAGACTCGGGTCTGGTTAGTACTTGTATGGGAGACCAACTAGGAACTTCAGGTGCCGTAAGCTTTTGTTTATTTCTTTTTTGCATTATGATGTCATAATCAGACCACTTTTTTCCCTATGGGAGACCAACTAGGAACCTCAGGTGCCGTAAGCTTTTGTTTATTTCTTTTTTGTATTATGATGTCATAATCAGACCACTTTTTTCCCTATCCAGAAGCGTCTTGTCTTTTGTCGCAACCAGAGTTTGATATTCTACCAACATTAGCGAGATCGCATTCTCTTAATTTCACTTACGGCCATACCAGTCTGAAAATGCCTGATCTCGTCAGATCTCGGAAGCCATCCAGACTCGGGCCTGGTTAGTACTTGTATGGGAGACCAACTAGGAACCTCAGGTGCCGTAAGCTTTTGTTTATTTCTTTTTTGCATTATGATGTCATAATCAGACCACTTTTTTCCCTTTCCAGAAGCGTCTTGTCTTTTGTCGCAACCAGAGTTTGATATTCTACCAACATTAGCGAGATCGCATTCTCTCAATTTCCCTTACGGCCATACCAGTCTGAAAATGCCTGATCTCGTCAGATCTCGGAAGCCATCCAGACTCGGGCCTGGTTAGTACTTGTATGGGAGACCAACTAGGAACCTCAGGTGCCGTAAGCTTTTGTTTATGTCTTTTTTTAATTATGATGTCATAATCAGACCACTTTTTTCCCTATCCAGAAGCGTCTTATCTTTTGTCGCAACCAGAGTTTGATATTCTACCAACATTAGCGAGATCGCATTCCCTTAATTTCACTTACGGCCATACCAGTCTGAAAATGCCTGATCTCGTCAGATCTCGGAAGCCATCCAGACTCGGGCCTGGTTAGTACTTGTATGGGAGACCAACTAGGAACCTCTGGTGCCGTAAGCTTTTGTTTATTTCTTTTTTGCATTATGATGTCATAATCAGACCACTTTTTTCCCTATCCAGAAGCGTCTTGTCTTTTGTCGCAACCAGAGTTTGATATTCTACCAACATTAGCGAGATCGCATTCTCTTAATTTCACTTACGGCCATACCAGTCTGAAAATGCCTGATCTCGTCAGATCTTGGAAGCCATCCAGACTCGGGCCTGGTTAGTACTTGTATGGGAGACCAACTAGGAACCTCAGGTGCCGTAAGCTTTTGTTTATTTCTTTTTTGCATTATGATGTCATAATCAGACCACTTTTTCCCTATGGGAGACCAACTAGGAACCTCAGGTGCCGTAAGCTTTTGTTTATTTCTTTTTTGCATTATGATGTCATAATCAGACCACTTTTTTCCCTATCCAGAAGCGTCTTGTCTTTTGTCGCAACCAGAGTTTGATATTCTACCAACATTAGCGAGATCGCATTCTATTAATTTCCCTTACGGCCATACCAGTCTGAAAATGCCTGATCTCATCAGATCTCGGTAGCAATCCAGACTCGGGCCTGGTTAGTACTTGTATGGGAGACCAACTAGGAACCTCAGGTGCCGTAAGCTTTTGTTTATTTCTTTTTTGCATTATGATGTCATAATCAGACCACTTTTTTCCCTATCCAGAAGCGTCTTGTCTTTTGTCGCAACCAGAGTTTGATATTCTACCAACATTAGCGAGATCGCTTTCTCTTTATTTCCCTTACGGCCATACCAGTCTGAAAATGCCTGATCTCGTCAGATCTCGGAAGCAATCCAGACTCGGGCCTGGTTAGTACTTGTATGGGAGACCAACTAGGAACCTCAGGTGCCGTAAGCTTTTGTTTATGTCTTTTTTTAATTATGATGTCATAATCAGACCACTTTTTTCCCTATCCAGAAGCGTCTTGTCTTTTGTCGCAACCAGAGTTTGATATTCTACCAACATTAGCGAGATCGCATTCCCTTAATTTCACTTACGGCCATACCAGTCTGAAAATGCCTGATCTCGTCAGATCTCGGAAGCCATCCAGACTCGGGCCTGGTTAGTACTTGTATGGGAGACCAACTAGGAACCTCTGGTGCCGTAAGCTTTTGTTTATTTCTTTTTTGCATTATGATGTCATAATCAGACCACTTTTTTCCCTATCCAGAAGCGTCTTGTCTTTTGTCGCAACCAGAGTTTGATATTCTACCAACATTAGCGAGATCGCATTCTCTTAATTTCACTTACGGCCATACCAGTCTGAAAATGCCTGATCTCGTCAGATCTCGGAAGCAATCCAGACTCGGGCCTGGTTAGTACTTGTATGGGAGACCAACTAGGAACCTCAGGTGCCGTAAGCTTTTGTTTATTTCTTTTTTGCATTATGATGTCATAATCAGACCACTTTTTTCCCTATGGGAGACCAACTAGGAACCTCAGGTGCCGTAAGCTTTTGTTTATTTCTTTTTTGCATTATGATGTCATAATCAGACCACTTTTTTCCCTATCCAGAAGCGTCTTGTCTTTTGTCGCAACCAGAGTTTGATATTCTACCAACATTAGCGAGATCGCATTCTATTAATTTCCCTTACGGCCATACCAGTCTGAAAATGCCTGATCTCATCAGATCTCGGTAGCAATCCAGACTCGGGCCTGGTTAGTACTTGTATGGGAGACCAACTAGGAACCTCAGGTGCCGTAAGCTTTTGTTTATTTCTTTTTTGCATTATGATGTCATAATCAGACCACTTTTTTCCCTATCCAGAAGCGTCTTGTCTTTTGTCGCAACCAGAGTTTGATATTCTACCAACATTAGCGAGATCGCTTTCTCTTTATTTCCCTTACGGCCATACCAGTCTGAAAATGCCTGATCTCGTCAGATCTCGGAAGCAATCCAGACTCGGGCCTGGTTAGTACTTGTATGGGAGACCAACTAGGAACCTCAGGTGCCGTAAGCTTTTGTTTATTTCTTTTTTGCATTATGATGTCATAATCAGACCACTTTTTTCCCTATCCAGAAGCGTCTTGTCTTTTGTCGCAACCAGAGTTTGATATTCTACCAACATTAGCGAGATCGCATTCTCTTAATTTCACTTATGGCCATACTAGTCTGAAAATGCCTGATCTCGTCAGATCTCGGAAGCCATCCAGACTCGGGCCTGGTTAGTACTTGTATGGGAGACCAACTAGGAACCTCAGGTGCCGTAAGCTTTTGTTTATTTCTTTTTTGCATTATGATGTCATAATCAGACCACTTTTTTCCCTATCCAGAAGCGTCTTGTCTTTTGTCGCAACCAGAGTTTGATATTCTACCAACATTAGCGAGATCGCATTCTCTTAATTTCCCTTACGGCCATACCAGTCTGAAAATGCCTGATCTCGTCAGATCTCAGAAGCCATCCAGACTCGGGCCTGGTTAGTACTTGTATGGGAGACCAACTAGGCACTTCAGGTGCCGTAAACTTTTGTTTATTTCTTTTTTGCATTATGATGTCATAATCAGACCACTTTTTTCCCTATGGGAGACCAACTAGGAACCTCAGGTGCCGTAAGCTTTTGTTTATTTCTTTTTTGCATTATGATGTCATAATCAGACCACTTTTTTCCCTATCCAGAAGCGTCTTGTCTTTTGTCGCAACCAGAGTTTGATATTCTACCAACATTAGCGAGATCGCATTCTCTTAATTTCACTTACGGCCATACCAGTCTGAAAATGCATGATCTCGTCAGATCTTGCATGCCATCCAGACTCGGGCCTGGTTAGTACTTGTATGGGAGACCAACTAGGAACCTCAGGTGCCGTGAGCTTTTGTTCATTTCTTTTTTGCATTATGATGTCATAATCAGACCACTTTTTTCCCTATCCAGAAGCGTCTTGTCTTTTGTCGCAACCAGAGTTTGATATTCTACCAACATTAGCGAGATCGCATTCTCTTATTTTCACTTGCGGCCATTCCAGTCTGAAAATGCCTGATCTCATCAGATTTCGGAAGCCATCCAGACTCGGGCCTGGTTAGTACTTGTATGGGAGACCAACTAGGAACCTCAGGTGCCGTAAGCTTTTGTTTATTTCTTTTTTGCATTATGATGTCATAATCAGACCACTTTTTTCCCTATCCAGAAGCGTCTTGTCTTTTGTCGCAACCAGAGTTTGATATTCTACCAACATTAGCGAGATCGCATTCTCTTAATTTTACTTACGGCCATACCAGTCTGAAAATGCCTGATCTTGTCAGATCTCGGAAGCCATCCAGACTCGGGCCTGGTTACTACTTGTATGGGAGACCAACTAGGAACCTCAGGTGCCGTAAGCTTTTGTTTATTTCTTTTTTGCATTATGATGTCATAATCAGACCACTTTTTTCCCTATGGGAGACCAACTAGGAACCTCAGGTGCCGTAAGCTTTTGTTTATTTCTTTTTTGCATTATGATGTCATAATCAGACCACTTTTTTCCCTATCCAGAAGCGTCTTGTCTTTTGTCGCAACCAGAGTTTGATATTCTACCAACATTAGCGAGATCGCATTCTCTTAATTTCCCTTACGGCCATACCAGTCTGAAAATGCCTGATCTCGTCAGATCTCGGAAGCAATCCAGACTCGGGCCTGGTTAGTACTTGTATGGGAGACCAACTAGAAACCTCAGGTGCCGTAAGCTTTTGTTTATTTCTTTTTTGCATTATGATGTCATAATCAGACCACTTTTTTCCCTATCCAGAAGCGTCTTGTCTTTTGTCGCAACCAGAGTTTGATATTCTACCAACATTAGCGAGATCGCATTCTCTTAATTTCACTTACGGCCATACCAGTCTGAAAATGCCTGATCTCGTCAGATCTCGGAAGCAATCCAGACTCGGGCCTGGTTAGTACTTGTATGGGAGACCAACTAGGAACCTCAGGTGCCGTAAGCTTTTGTTTATTTCTTTTTTGCATTATGATGTCATAATCAGACCACTTTTTTCCCTATGGGAGACCAACTAGGAACCTCAGGTGCCGTAATCTTTTGTTTATTTCTTTTTTGCATTATGATGTCATAATCAGACCACTTTTTTCCCTATGGGAGACCAACTAGGAACCTCAGGTGCCGTAAGCTTTTGTTTATTTCTTTTTTGCATTATGATGTCATAATCAGACCACTTTTTTCCCTATGGGAGACCAACTAGGAACCTCAGGTGCCGTAAGCTTTTGTTTATTTCTTTTTTGCATTATGATGTCATAATCAGACCACTCTTTTCCCTATCCAGAAGCGTCTTGTCTTTTGTCGCAACCAGAGTTTGATATTCTACCAACATTAGCGAGATCGCATTCTCTTAATTTCACTTATGGCTATACCAGTCTGAAAATGCCTGATCTCGTCAGATCTCGGAAGCCATCCAGCCTCAGGCCTGGTTAGTACTTGTATGGGAGACCAACTAGGAACCTCAGGTGCCGCAAGCTTTTGTTTATTTCTTTTTTGCATTATGATGTCATAATCAGACCACTTTTTTCCCTATGGGAGACCAACTAGGAACCTCAGGTGCCGTAATCTTTTGTTTATTTCTTTTTTGCATTATGATGTCATAATCAGACCACTTTTTTCCCTATGGGAGACCAACTAGGAACCTCAGGTGCCGTAAGCTTTTGTTTATTTCTTTTTTGCATTATGATGTCATAATCAGACCACTTTTTTCCCTATGGGAGACCAACTAGGAACCTCAGGTGCCGTAAGCTTTTGTTTATTTCTTTTTTGCATTATGATGTCATAATCAGACCACTTTTTTCCCTATCCAGAAGCGTCTTGTCTTTTGTCGCAACCAGAGTTTGATATTCTACCAACATTAGCGAGATTGCATTCTCTTAATTTCACTTATGGCTATACCAGTCTGAAAATGCCTGATCTCGTCAGATCTCGGAAGCCATCCAGCCTCAGGCCTGGTTAGTACTTGTATGGGAGACCAACTAGGAACCTCAGGTGCCGCAAGCTTTTGTTTATTTCTTTTTTGCATTATGATGTCATAATCAGACCACTTTTTTCCCTATGGGAGACCAACTAGGAACCTCAGGTGCCGTAATCTTTTGTTTATTTCTTTTTTGCATTATGATGTCATAATCAGACCACTTTTTTCCCTATGGGAGACCAACTAGGAACCTCAGGTGCGGTAAGCTTTTGTTTATTTCTTTTTTGCATTATGATGTCATAATCAGACCACTTTTTTCCCTATCCAGAAGCGTCTTGTCTTTTGTCGCAGCCAGAGTTTGATATTCTACCAACATTAGCGAGATCGCATTCTCTTAATTTCTCATACGGCCATACCAGTCTGAAAATGCCTGATCTCGTCAGATCTCGGAAGCCATCCAGACTCGGGCCTGGTTAGTACTTGTATGGGAGACCAACTAGGAACCTCAGGTGCCGTAAGCTTTTGTTTATTTCTTTTTTGCATTATGATGTCATAATCAGACCACTTTTTTCCCTATCCAGAAGCATCTTGTCTTTTGTCGCAACCAGAGTTTGATATTCTACCAACATTAACGAGATCGCATTCTCTTGATTTCACTTACGGCCATACCAGTCTGAAAATGCCTGATCTCGTCAGATCTCGGAAGCCATCCAGAGTTGGGCCTGGTTAGTACTTGTATGGGAGACCAACTAGAAACCTCAGGTGCGGTAAGCTTTTGTTTATTTCTTTTTTGCATTATGATGTCATAATCAGACCACTTTTTTCCCTATGGGAGACCAACTAGGAACGTCAGGTGCCGTAAGCTTTTGTTTATTTATTTTTTGCATTATGATGTCATAATCAGACCACTTTTTTCCCTATCCAGAAGCGTCTTATCTTTTGTCGCAACCAGAGTTTGATATTCTACCAACATTAGCGAGAACGCATTCTCTTAATTTCACTTAAGGCCATACCAGTCTGAAAATGCCTGATCTCATCAGATCTCGGAAGCCATCAGGACTCTGGCCTGGTTAGTACTTGTATGGGAGACCAACTAGGAACCTCAGGTGCCGTATGCTTTTGTTTATTTCTTTTTTGCATTATGATGTCATAATCAGACCACTTTTTTTCCTATCCAGAAGCATCTTGTCTTTTGTCGCAACCAGAGTTTGATATTCTACCAACATTAACGAGATCGCATTCTCTTAATTTCACTTATGGCTATACCAGTCTGAAAATGCCTGATCTCGTCAGATCTCGGAAGCCATCCAGCCTCAGGCCTGGTTAGTACTTGTATGGGAGACCAACTAGGAACCTCAGGTGCCGCAAGCTTTTGTTTATTTCTTTTTTGCATTATGATGTCATAATCAGACCACTTTTTTCCCTATGGGAGACCAACTAGGAACCTCAGGTGCCGTAATCTTTTGTTTATTTCTTTTTTGCATTATGATGTCATAATCAGACCACTTTTTTCCCTATCCAGAAGCGTCTTGTCTTTTGTCGCAGCCAGAGTTTGATATTCTACCAACATTAGCGAGATCGCATTCTCTTAATTTCTCATACGGCCATACCAGTCTGAAAATGCCTGATCTCGTCAGATCTCGGAAGCCATCCAGACTCGGGCCTGGTTAGTACTTGTATGGGAGACCAACTAGGAACCTCAGGTGCCGTAAGCTTTTGTTTATTTCTTTTTTGCATTATGATGTCATAATCAGACCACTTTTTTCCCTATCCAGAAGCATCTTGTCTTTTGTCGCAACCAGAGTTTGATATTCTACCAACATTAACGAGATCGCATTCTCTTGATTTCACTTACGGCCATACCAGTCTGAAAATGCCTGATCTCGTCAGATCTCGGAAGCCATCCAGAGTTGGGCCTGGTTAGTACTTGTATGGGAGACCAACTAGGAACCTCAGGTGCGGTAAGCTTTTGTTTATTTCTTTTTTGCATTATGATGTCATAATCAGACCACTTTTTTCCCTATGGGAGACCAACTAGGAACCTCAGGTGCCGTAATCTTTTGTTTATTTCTTTTTTGCATTATGATGTCATAATCAGACCACTTTTTTCCCTATGGGAGACCAACTAGGAACCTCAGGTGCCGTAAGCTTTTGTTTATTTCTTTTTTGCATTATGATGTCATAATCAGACCACTTTTTTCCCTATGGTAGACCAACTAGGAACCTCAGGTGCCGTAAGCTTTTGTTTATTTCTTTTTTGCATTATGATGTCATAATCAGACCACTCTTTTCCCTATCCAGAAGCGTCTTGTCTTTTGTCGCAACCAGAGTTTGATATTCTACCAACATTAGCGAGATCGCATTCTCTTAATTTCACTTATGGCTATACCAGTCTGAAAATGCCTGATCTCGTCAGATCTCGGAAGCCATCCAGCCTCAGGCCTGGTTAGTACTTGTATGGGAGACCAACTAGGAACCTCAGGTGCCGCAAGCTTTTGTTTATTTCTTTTTTGCATTATGATGTCATAATCAGACCACTTTTTTCCCTATGGGAGACCAACTAGGAACCTCAGGTGCCGTAATCTTTTGTTTATTTCTTTTTTGCATTATGATGTCATAATCAGACCACTTTTTTCCCTATGGGAGACCAACTAGGAACCTCAGGTGCCGTAAGCTTTTGTTTATTTCTTTTTTGCATTATGATGTCATAATCAGACCACTTTTTTCCCTATGGGAGACCAACTAGGAACCTCAGGTGCCGTAAGCTTTTGTTTATTTCTTTTTTGCATTATGATGTCATAATCAGACCACTTTTTTCCCTATCCAGAAGCGTCTTGTCTTTTGTCGCAACCAGAGTTTGATATTCTACCAACATTAGCGAGATTGCATTCTCTTAATTTCACTTATGGCTATACCAGTCTGAAAATGCCTGATCTCGTCAGATCTCGGAAGCCATCCAGCCTCAGGCCTGGTTAGTACTTGTATGGGAGACCAACTAGGAACCTCAGGTGCCGCAAGCTTTTGTTTATTTCTTTTTTGCATTATGATGTCATAATCAGACCACTTTTTTCCCTATGGGAGACCAACTAGGAACCTCAGGTGCCGTAATCTTTTGTTTATTTCTTTTTTGCATTATGATGTCATAATCAGACCACTTTTTTCCCTATGGGAGACCAACTAGGAACCTCAGGTGCGGTAAGCTTTTGTTTATTTCTTTTTTGCATTATGATGTCATAATCAGACCACTTTTTTCCCTATCCAGAAGCGTCTTGTCTTTTGTCGCAGCCAGAGTTTGATATTCTACCAACATTAGCGAGATCGCATTCTCTTAATTTCTCATACGGCCATACCAGTCTGAAAATGCCTGATCTCGTCAGATCTCGGAAGCCATCCAGACTCGGGCCTGGTTAGTACTTGTATGGGAGACCAACTAGGAACCTCAGGTGCCGTAAGCTTTTGTTTATTTCTTTTTTGCATTATGATGTCATAATCAGACCACTTTTTTCCCTATCCAGAAGCATCTTGTCTTTTGTCGCAACCAGAGTTTGATATTCTACCAACATTAACGAGATCGCATTCTCTTGATTTCACTTACGGCCATACCAGTCTGAAAATGCCTGATCTCGTCAGATCTCGGAAGCCATCCAGAGTTGGGCCTGGTTAGTACTTGTATGGGAGACCAACTAGGAACCTCAGGTGCGGTAAGCTTTTGTTTATTTCTTTTTTGCATTATGATGTCATAATCAGACCACTTTTTTCCCTATGGGAGACCAACTAGGAACGTCAGGTGCCGTAAGCTTTTGTTTATTTATTTTTTGCATTATGATGTCATAATCAGACCACTTTTTTCCCTATCCAGAAGCGTCTTATCTTTTGTCGCAACCAGAGTTTGATATTCTACCAACATTAGCGAGAACGCATTCTCTTAATTTCACTTAAGGCCATACCAGTCTGAAAATGCCTGATCTCATCAGATCTCGGAAGCCATCCAGACTCTGGCCTGGTTAGTACTTGTATGGGAGACCAACTAGGAACCTCAGGTGCCGTATGCTTTTGTTTATTTCTTTTTTGCATTATGATGTCATAATCAGACCACTTTTTTTCCTATCCAGAAGCATCTTGTCTTTTGTCGCAACCAGAGTTTGATATTCTACCAACATTAACGAGATCGCATTCTCTTAATTTCACTTACGGCCATACCAGTCTGAAAATGCCTGATATCGTCAGATCTCGGAAGCTATCCAGACTCGGGCCTGGTTAGTACTTGTATGGGAGACCAACTAGGAACCTCAGGTGCTGTAATCTTTTGTTTATTTATTTTTTGCATTATGATGTCATAATCAGACCACTTTTTTCCCTATGGGAGACCAACTAGGAGCCTCAGGTGCCGTAAGCTTTTGTTTATTTCTTTTTTGCATTATGATGTCATAATCAGACCACTTTTTTCCCTATGGGAGACCAACTAGGAACCTCAGGTGCCGTAAGCTTTTGTTTATTTCTTTTTTGCATTATGATGTCATAATCAGACCACTTTTTTCCCTATCCAGAAGCGTCTTGTCTTTTGTCGCAGCCAGAGTTTGATATTCTACCAACATTAGCGAGATCGCATTCTCTTAATTTCACTTACGGCCATACCAGTCTGACAATGCCTGATCTCGTCAGATCTCGGAAGCCATCCAGACTCGGGCCTGGTTAGTACTTGTATGGGAGACCAACTAGGAACCTCAGGTGCCGCAAGCTTTTGTTTATTTCTTTTTTGCATTATGATGTCATAATCAGACCACTTTTTTCCCTATGGGAGACCAACTAGGAACCTCAGGTGCCGTAAGCTTTTGTTTATTTCTTTTTTGCATTATGATGTCATAATCAGACCACTTTTTTCCCTATGGGAGACCAACTAGGAACCTCAGGTGCCTTAAGCTTTTGTTTATTTCTTTTTTGCATTATGATGTCATAATCAGACTACTTTTTTCCCTATCCAGAAGCATCTTGTCTTTTGTCGCAACCAGAGTTTGATATTCTACCAACATTAACGAGATCGCATTCTCTCGATTTCACTTACGGCCATACCAGTCTGAAAATGCCTGATCTCGTCAGATCTCAGAAGCCATCCAGACTTGGGCCTGGTTAGTACTTGTATGGGAGACCAACTAGGAACCTCAGGTGCGGTAAGCTTTTGTTTATTTCTTTTTTGCATTATGATGTCATAATCAGACCACTTTTTTCCCTATGGGAGATCAACTAGGAACGTAAGGTGCCGTAAGCTTTTGTTTATTTATTTTTTGCATTATGATGTCATAATCAGACCACTTTTTTCCCTATCCAGAAGCGTCTTATCTTTTGTCGCAACCAGAGTTTGATATTCTACCAACATTAGCGAGAACGCATTCTCTTAATTTCCCTTAAGGCCATACCAGTCTGAAAATGCCTGATCTCGTCAGATCTCGGAAGCCATCCAGACTCTGGCCTGGTTAGTACTTGTATGGGAGACCAACTAGGAACCTCAGGTGCCGTATGCTTTTGTTTATTTCTTTTTTGCATTATGATGTCATAATCAGACCACTTTTTTTCCTATCCAGAAGCATCTTGTCTTTTGTCGCAACCAGAGTTTGATATTCTACCAACATTAACGAGATCGCATTCTCTTAATTTCACTTACGGCCATACCAGTCTGAAAATGCCTGATATCGTCAGATCTCGGAAGCTATCCAGACTCGTGCCTGGTTAGTACTTGTATGGGAGACCAACTAGGAACCTCAGGTGCCGCAAGCTTTTGTTTATTTCTTTTTTGCATTATGATGTCATAATCAGACCACTTTTTTCCCTATGGGAGACCAACTAGGAACCTCAGGTGCCGTAATCTTTTGTTTATTTCTTTTTTGCATTATGATGTCATAATCAGACCACTTTTTTCCCTATGGGAGACCAACTAGGAACCTCAGGTGCCGTAAGCTTTTGTTTATTTCTTTTTTGCATTATGATGTCATAATCAGACCACTTTTTTCCCTATCCAGAAGCGTCTTGTCTTTTGTCGCAGCCAGAGTTTGATATTCTACCAACATTAGCGAGATCGCATTCTCTTAATTTCCCTTACGGCCATACCAATCTGAAAATGCCTGATCTCGTCAGATCTCGGAAGCCATCCAGACTCGGGCCTGGTTAGTACTTGTATGGGAGACCAACTAGGAACCTCAGGTGCCTTAAGCTTTTGTTTATTTCTTTTTTGCATTATGATGTCATAATCAGACTACTTTTTTCCCTATCCAGAAGCATCTTGTCTTTTGTCGCAAACAGAGTTTGATATTCTACCAACATTAACGAGATCGCATTCTCTCGATTTCACTTATGGCCATACCAGTCTGAAAATGCCTGATCTCGTCAGATCTCGGAAGCCATTCAGACTCGGGCCTGGTTAGTACTTGTATGGGAGACCAACTAGGAACCTCAGGTGCCGTAAGCTTTTGTTTATTTCTTTTTTGCATTATGATGTCATAATCAGACCACTTTTTTCCCTATCCAGAAGCGTCTTGTCTTTTGTCGCAACCAGAGTTTGATATTCTACCAACATTAGCGAGATCGCATTCTCTTAATTTCACTTACGGCTATACCAGTCTGAAAATGCCTGATCTCGTCAGATCTCGGAAGCCATCCAGACTTGGGCCTGGTTAGTACTTGTATGGGAGACCAACTAGGAACCTCAGGTGCGGTAAGCTTTTGTTTATTTCTTTTTTGCATTATGATGTCATAATCAGACCACTTTTTTCCCTATGGGAGATCAACTAGGAACGTCAGGTGCCGTAAGCTTTTGTTTATTTATTTTTTGCATTATGATGTCATAATCAGACCACTTTTTTCCCTATCCAGAAGCGTCTTATCTTTTGTCGCAACCAGAGTTTGATATTCTACCAACATTAGCGAGAACGCATTCTCTTAATTTCCCTTAAGGCCATACCAGTCTGAAAATGCCTGATCTCGTCAGATCTCGGAAGCCATCCAGACTCTGGCCTGGTTAGTACTTGTATGGGAGACCAACTAGGAACCTCAGGTGCCGTATGCTTTTGTTTATTTCTTTTTTGCATTATGATGTCATAATCAGACCACTTTTTTTCCTATCCAGAAGCATCTTGTCTTTTGTCGCAACCAGAGTTTGATATTCTACCAACATTAACGAGATCGCATTCTTTTAATTTCACTTACGGCCATACCAGTCTGAAAATGCCAGATATCGGAAGCTATCCAGACTCGGGCCTGGTTAGTACTTGTATGGGAGACCAACTAGGAACCTCAGGTGCCGTAATCTTTTGTTTATTTCTTTTTTGCCTTATGATGTCATAATCAGACCACTTTTTTCCCTATGGGAGACCAACTAGGAACCTCAGGTGCCGTAAGCTTTTGTTTATTTCTTTTTTGCATTATGATGTCATAATCAGACCACTTTTTTCCCTATCCAGAAGCGTCTTGTCTTTTGTCGCAAACAGAGTTTGATATTCTACCAACATTAGCGAGATTGCATTCTCTTAATTTCACTTACGGCCATACCAGTCTGAAAATGCCTGATCTCGTCAGATCTCGGAAGCCATTCAGACTCGGGCCTGGTTAGTACTTGTATGGGAGACCAACTAGGAACCTCAGGTGCCGTAAGCTTTTGTTTATTTCTTTTTTGCATTATGATGTCATAATCAGACCACTTTTTTCCCTATCCAGAAGCGTCTTGTCTTTTGTCGCAACCAGAGTTTGATATTCTACCAACATTAGCGAGATCGCATTCTCTTAATTTCATTTACGGCTATACCAGTCTGAAAATGCCTGATCTCATCAGATCTCGGAAGCCATCCAGACTCGGGCCTGGTTAGTACATGTATGGGAGACCAACTAGGAACCTCAGGTGCCGTAAGCTTTTGTTTATTTATTTTTTGCATTATGATGTCATAATCAGACCACTTTTTTCCCTATGGGAGACCAACTAGGAACCTCAGGTGCCGTAAGCTTTTGTTTATTTCTTTTTTGCATTATGATGTCATAATCAGACCACTTTTTTCCCTATCCAGAAGCGTCTTGTCTTTTGTCGCAACCAGAGTTTGATATTCTACCAACATTAGCGAGATCGTATTCTCTTAGTTTCACTTACGGCCATACCAGTCTGAAAATGCCTGATCTCGTAAGTTCTCGGAAGCCATCCAGACTCGGGCCTGGTTAGTACTTGTATGGGAGACCAACTAGGAGCCTCAGGTGCCGTAAGCTTTTGTTTATTTCTTTTTTGCATTATGATGTCATAATCAGACCACTTTTTTCCCTATCCAGAAGCGTCTTGTCTTTTGTCGCAACCAGAGTTTGATATTCTACCAACATTAGCGAGTTCGCATTCTATTAATTTCACTTACGGCAATACCAGTCTGAAAATGCCTGATCTCATCAGATCTCGGAAGCCATCCAGACTCGGGCCTGGTTAGTACTTGTATGGGAGACCAACTAGGAACCTCAGGTGCCGTAAGCTTTTGTTTATTTCTTTTTTGCATTATGATGTCATAATCAGACCACTTTTTTCCTTATCCAGAAGCGTCTTGTCTTTTGTAAACCAGAGTTTGATATTCTACCAACATTAGCGAGATCGTATTCTCTTAGTTTCACTTACGGCCATACCAGTCTGAAAATGCCTGATCTCGTAAGTTCTCGGAAGCCATCCAGACTCGGGCCTGGTTAGTACTTGTATGGGAGACCAACTAGGAACCTCAGGTGCCGTAAGCTTTTGTTTATTTCTTTTTTGCATTATGATGTCATAATCAGACCACTTTTTTCCCTATCCAGAAGCGTCTTGTCTTTTGTCGCAACCAGAGTTTGATATTCTACCAACATTAGCGAGATCGCATTCTATTAATTTCACTTACGGCCATACCAGTCTGAAAATGCCTGATCTCGACAGATCTCGGAAGCCATCCAGACTCGGGCCTGGTTAGTACTTGTATGGGAGACCAACTAGGAACCTCAGGTGCCGTAAGCTTTTGTTTATTTCTTTTTTGCATTATGATGTCATAATCAGACCACTTTTTTCCCTATGGGAGACCAACTAGGAACCTCAGGTGCCGTAAGCTTTTGTTTATTTCTTTTTTGCATTATGATGTCATAATCAGACCACTTTTTTCCCAATCCAGAAGCGTCTTGTCTTTTGTCGCAACCAGAGTTTGATATTCTACCAACATTAGCGAGATCGCATTCTCTTAATTTCACTTACGGCCATACAAGTCTGAAAATGCCTGATCTCGTCAGATCTCGGAAGCCATCCAGACTCGGGCATGGTTAGTACTTGTATGGGAGACCAACTAGGAACCTCAGGTGCCGTAAGCTTTGTTTATTTCTTTTTTGCATTATGATGTCATAATCAGACCACTTTTTTCCCTATCCAGAAGAGTCTTGTCTTTTGTCGCAACCAGAGTTTGATATTCTACCAACATTAGCGAGATCGCATTCTCTTAATTTCACTTACGGCCATACCAGTCTGAAAATGCCTGATCTCGTCAGATCTCGGAAGCCATCCAGACTCGGGCCTGGTTTGTACTTGTATGGGAGACCAACTAGGAACCTCAGGTGCTGTAAGCTTTTGTTTATTTCTTTTTTGCATTATGATGTCATAATCAGACCACTTTTTTCCCTATCCAGAAGCGTCTTGTCTTTTGTCGCAACCAGAGTTTTATATTCTATTAAACATTAGCGAGATCGCATTCTCTTAATTTCACTTACGGCCATACCAGTCTGAAAATGCCTGTTCTCGTCAGATCTCGGAAACCATCCAGACTCTGGTCTGGTTAGTACTTGTATGGGAGACCAACTAGGAACCTCAGGTGCCGTAAGCTTTTGTTTATTTCTTTTTTGCATTATGATGTCATAATCAGACCACTTTTTTCCCTATCCAGAAGCGTCTTGTCTTTTGTCGCAACCAGAGTTTGATATTCTACCAACATTAGCGAGATCGCATTCTCTGAATTTCACTTACGGCCATACCAGTCTGAAAATGCCTGATCTCGTCAGATCTCTGAAGCCATTCAGACTCGGGCCTGGTTAGTACTTGTATGGGAGACCAACTAGGAACCTCAGTTGCCGTAAGCCTTTGTTTATTTCTTTTTTGCATTATGATGTCATAATCAGACCACTTTTTTCCCTATCCAGAAGCGTCTTGTCTTTTGTCGCAACCAGAGTTTGATATTCTACCAACATTAGCGAGATCGCATTCTCTTAATTTCACTTACGGCCATACCAGTCTGAAAATGCCTGATCTCATCAGATCTCGGAAGTCATCCAGACTTGGGCCTGGTTAGTACTTGTATGGGAGACCAACTAGGAACCTCATTTGCCGTAAGCTTTTGTTTATTTCTTTTTTGCATTATGATGTCATAATCAGACCACTTTTTTCCCTATCCAGAAGTGTCTTGTCTTTTGTCGCAACCAGAGTTTGATATTCTACCAACATTAGCGAGATCGCATTCTCTTAATTTCACTTACGGCTATACCAGTCTGAAAATGCCTGATCTCGTCAGATCTCGGAAGCCATTCAGACTCGGGACTGGTTAGTACTTGTATGGGAGACCAACTAGGAACCTCAGGTGCCGTAAGCTTTTGTTTATTTCTTTTTTGCATTATGATGTCATAATCAGACCACTTTTTTCCCTATCCAGAAGTGTCTTGTCTTTTGTCGCAACCAGAGTTTGATATTCTACCAACATTAGCGAGATCGCATTCTCTTAATTTCATTTACGGCTATACCAGTCTGAAAATGCCTGATCTCATCAGATCTCGGAAGCCATCCAGACTCGGGCCTGGTTAGTACATGTATGGGAGACCAACTAGGAACCTCAGGTGCCGTAAGCTTTTGTTTATTTATTTTTTGCATTATGATGTCATAATCAGACCACTTTTTTCCCTATGGGAGACCAACTAGGAACCTCAGGTGCCGTAAGCTTTTGTTTATTTCTTTTTTGCATTATGATGTCATAATCAGACCACTTTTTTCCCTATCCAGAAGCGTCTTGTCTTTTGTCGCAACCAGAGTTTGATATTCTACCAACATTAGCAAGATCGTATTCTCTTAGTTTCACTTACGGCCATACCAGTCTGAAAATGCCTGATCTCGTAAGTTCTCGGAAGCCATCCAGACTCGGGCCTGGTTAGTACTTGTATGGGAGACCAACTAGGAACCTCAGGTGCCGTAAGCTTTTGTTTATTTCTTTTTTGCATTATGATGTCATAATCAGACCACTTTTTTCCCTATCCAGAAGCGTCTTGTCTTTTGTCGCAACCAGAGTTTGATATTCTACCAACATTAGCGAGTTCGCATTCTATTAATTTCACTTACGGCAATACCAGTCTGAAAATGCCTGATCTCATCAGATCTCGGAAGCCATCAAGACTCGGGCCTGGTTAGTACTTGTATGGGAGACCAACTAGGAACCTCAGGTGCCGTAAGCTTTTGTTTATTTCTTTTTTGCATTATGATGTCATAATCAGACCACTTTTTTCCTTATCCAGAAGCGTCTTGTCTTTTGTAAACCAGAGTTTGATATTCTACCAACATTAGCGAGATCGTATTCTCTTAGTTTCACTTACGGCCATACCAGTCTGAAAATGCCTGATCTCGTAAGTTCTCGGAAGCCATCCAGACTCGGGCCTGGTTAGTACTTGTATGGGAGACCAACTAGGAACCTCAGGTGCCGTAAGCTTTTGTTTATTTCTTTTTTGCATTATGATGTCATAATCAGACCACTTTTTTCCCTATCCAGAAGCGTCTTGTCTTTTGTCGCAACCAGAGTTTGATATTCTACCAACATTAGCGAGATCGCATTCTATTAATTTCACTTACGGCCATACCAGTCTGAAAATGCCTGATCTCGTCAGATCTCGGAAGCCATCCAGACTCGGGCCTGGTTAGTACTTGTATGGGAGACCAACTAGGAACCTCAGGTGCCGTAAGCTTTTGTTTATTTCTTTTTTGCATTATGATGTCATAATCAGACCACTTTTTTCCCTATGGGAGACCAACTAGGAACCTCAGGTGCCGTAAGCTTTTGTTTATTTCTTTTTTGCATTATGATGTCATAATCAGACCACTTTTTTCCCAATCCAGAAGCGTCTTGTCTTTTGTCGCAACCAGAGTTTGATATTCTACCAACATTAGCGAGATCGCATTCTCTTAATTTCACTTACGGCCATACAAGTCTGAAAATGCCTGATCTCGTCAGATCTCGGAAGCCATCCAGACTCGGGCATGGTTAGTACTTGTATGGGAGACCAACTAGGAACCTCAGGTGCCGTAAGCTTTGTTTATTTCTTTTTTGCATTATGATGTCATAATCAGACCACTTTTTTCCCTATCCAGAAGAGTCTTGTCTTTTGTCGCAACCAGAGTTTGATATTCTACCAACATTAGCGAGATCGCATTCTCTTAATTTCACTTACGGCCATACCAGTCTGAAAATGCCTGATCTCGTCAGATCTCGGAAGCCATCCAGACTCGGGCCTGGTTTGTACTTGTATGGGAGACCAACTAGGAACCTCAGGTGCTGTAAGCTTTTGTTTATTTCTTTTTTGCATTATGATGTCATAATCAGACCACTTTTTTCCCTATCCAGAAGCGTCTTGTCTTTTGTCGCAACCAGAGTTTTATATTCTATTAAACATTAGCGAGATCGCATTCTCTTAATTTCACTTACGGCCATACCAGTCTGAAAATGCCTGTTCTCGTCAGATCTCGGAAACCATCCAGACTCTGGTCTGGTTAGTACTTGTATGGGAGACCAACTAGGAACCTCAGGTGCCGTAAGCTTTTGTTTATTTCTTTTTTGCATTATGATGTCATAATCAGACCACTTTTTTCCCTATCCAGAAGCGTCTTGTCTTTTGTCGCAACCAGAGTTTGATATTCTACCAACATTAGCGAGATCGCATTCTCTGAATTTCACTTACGGCCATACCAGTCTGAAAATGCCTGATCTCGTCAGATCTCTGAAGCTATTCAGACTCGGGCCTGGTTAGTACTTGTATGGGAGACCAACTAGGAACCTCAGTTGCCGTAAGCCTTTGTTTATTTCTTTTTTGCATTATGATGTCATAATCAGACCACTTTTTTCCCTATCCAGAAGCGTCTTGTCTTTTGTCGCAACCAGAGTTTGATATTCTACCAACATTAGCGAGATCGCATTCTCTTAATTTCACTTACGGCCATACCAGTCTGAAAATGCCTGATCTCATCAGATCTCGGAAGCCATCCAGACTTGGGCCTGGTTAGTACTTGTATGGGAGACCAACTAGGAACCTCAGGTGCCGTAAGCTTTTGTTTATTTCTTTTTTGCATTATGATGTCATAATCAGACCACTTTTTTCCCTATCCAGAAGTGTCTTGTCTTTTGTCGCAACCAGAGTTTGATATTCTACCAACATTAGCGAGATCGCATTCTCTTAATTTCACTTACGGCCATACCAGTCTGAAAATGCCTGATCTCGTCAGATCTCGGAAGCCATTCAGACTCGGGACTGGTTAGTACTTGTATGGGAGACCAACTAGGAACCTCAGGTGCCGTAAGCTTTTGTTTATTTCTTTTTTGCATTATGATGTCATAATCAGACCACTTTTTTCCCTATCCAGAAGCGTCTTGTCTTTTGTCGCAACCAGAGTTTGATATTCTACCAACATTAGCGAGATCGCATTCTCTTAATTTCACTTACGGCCATACCAGTCTGAAAATGCCTGATCTCATCAGATCTCGGAAGCCATCCAGACTTGGGCCTGGTTAGTACTTGTATGGGAGACCAACTAGGAACCTCAGGTGCCGTAAGCTTTTGTTTATTTCTTTTTTGCATTATGATGTCATAATCAGACCACTTTTTTCCCTATCCAGAAGCGTCTTGTCTTTTGTCGCAACCAGAGTTTGATATTCTACCAACATTAGCGAGATCGCATTCTCTTAATTTCACTTACGGCCATACCAGTCTGAAAATGCCAGATCTCGGAAGCCATCCAGACTCGGGTCTGGTTAGTACTTGTATGGGAGACCAACTAGGAACCTCAGGTGCCGTAAGCTTTTGTTTATTTCTTTTTTGCATTATGATGTCATAATCAGACCACTTTTTTCCCTATCCAGAAGCGTCTTGTCTTTTGTCGCAACCAGAGTTTGATATTCTACCAACATTAGCGAGATCGCATTCTCTTAATTTCACTTACGGCCATACCAGTCTGAAAATGCCTGATCTCGTCAGATCTCGGAAGCCATCCAGACTCGGGCCTGGTTAGTACTTGTATGGGAGACCAACTAGGAACCTCAGGTGCTGTAAGCTTTTGTTTATTTCTTTTTTGCATTATGATGTCATAATCAGACCACTTTTTTCCCTATCCAGAAGCGTCTTGTCTTTTGTCGCAACCAGAGTTTGATATTCTACCAACATTAGCGAGATCGCATTCTCTGAATTTCACTTACGGCCATACCAGTCTGAAAATGCCTGATCTCGTCAGATCTCGGAAGCCATTCAGACTCGGGCCTGGTTAGTACTTGTATGGGAGACCAACTAGGAACCTCAGGTGCCGTAAGCTTTTGTTTATTTCTTTTTTGCATTATGATGTCATAATCAGACCACTTTTTTCCCTATGGGAGACCAACTAGGAACCTCAGGTGCCGTAAGCTTTTGTTTATTTCTTTTTTGCATTATGATGTCATAATCAGACCACTTTTTTCCTAATCCAGAAGCGTCTTGTCTTTTGTCGCAACCAGAGTTTGATATTCTACCAACATTAGCGAGATCGCATTCTCTTAATTTCACTTACGGCCATACCAGTCTGAAAATGCCTGATCTCGTCAGATCTCGGAAGCCATCCAGACTCGGGCATGGTTAGTACTTGTATGGGAGACCAACCAGGAACCTCAGGTGCCGTAAGCTTTTGTTTATTTCTTTTTTGCATTATGATGTCATAATCAGACCACTTTTTTCCCTATCCAGAAGCGTCTTGTCTTTTGTCGCAACCAGAGTTTTATATTCTATTAAACATTAGCGAGATCGCATTCTCTTAATTTCACTTACGGCCATACCAGTCTGAAAATGCCTGATCTCGTCAGATCTTGGAAGCCATTCAGACTCGGGCCTGGTTAGTACTTGTATGGGAGACTAACTAGGAACCTCAGGTGCCGTAAGCTTTTGTTTATTTCTTTTTTGCATTATGATGTCATAATCAGACCACTTTTTTCCCTATCCAGAAGCGTCTTGTCTTTTGTCGAAACCAGAGTTTGATATTCTACCAACATTAGCGAGATTGCATTCTCTTAATTTCAATTATGGCCATACCAGTCTGAAAATGCCTGATCTCATCAGATCTCGTCAGCCATCCAGACTTGGGCCTGGTTAGTACTTGTATGGGAGACCAACTAGGAACCTCAGGTGCCGTAAGCTTTTGTTTATTTCTTTTTTGCATTATGATGTCATAATCAGACCACTTTTTTCCCTATCCAGAAGCATCTTGTCTTTTGTCGCAACCAGAGTTTGATATTCTACCAACATTAGCGAGATCGCATTCTCTTAATTTCACTTACGGCCATACCAGTCTGAAAATGCCAGATCTTGGAAGCCATCCAGACTCAGGCCTGGTTAGTACTTGTATGGGAGACCAACTAGGAACCTCAGGTGCCGTAAGCTTTTGTTTATTTCTTTTTTGCATTATGATGTCATAATCAGACCACTTTTTTCCCTATCCAGAAGCGTCTTGTCTTTTGTCGCAACCAGAGTTTGATATTCTACCAACATTAGCGAGATCGCATTCTCTTAATTTCACTTACGGCCATACCAGTCTGAAAATGCCTGATCTCGTCAGATCTCGGAAGCCAACCCGACTCGGGCCTGGTTAGTACTTGTATGGGAGACCAACTAGGAACCTCAGGTGCCGTAAGCTTTTGTTTATTTCTTTTTTGCATTATGATGTCATAATCAGACCACTTTTTTCCCTATCCAGAAGCGTCTTGTCTTTTGTCGCAACCAGAGTTTGATATTCTACCAACATTAGCGAGATCGCATTCTTTTAATTTCACTTACGGCCATACCAGTCTGAAAATGCCTGATCTCGTCAGATCTCGGAAGCCATTCAGACTCGGGCTTGGTTAGTACTTGTATGGGAGACCAACTAGGAACCTCAGGTGCCGTAAGCTTTTGTTTATTTCTTTTTTGCATTATTATGTCATAATCAGACCACTTTTTTCCCTATGGGAGACCAACTAGGAACCTCAGGTGCCGTAAGCTTTTGTTTATTTCTTTTTTGCATTATGATGTCATAATCAGACCACTTTTTTCCCAATCCAGAAGCGTCTTGTCTTTTGTCGCAACCAGAGTTTGATATTCTACCAACATTAGCGAGATCGCATTCTCTTAATTTCACTTACGGCCATACCAGTCTGAAAATGCCTGATCTCGTCAGATCTCGGAAGCCATCCAGACTCGGGCCTGGTTAGTACTTGTATGGGAGACCAACTAGGAACCTCAGGTGCCGTAAGCTTTTGTTTATTTCTTTTTTGCATTATGATGT
This sequence comes from Pelobates fuscus, assembly GCF_036172605.1. Lineage (NCBI taxonomy): Eukaryota > Metazoa > Chordata > Amphibia > Anura > Pelobatidae > Pelobates > Pelobates fuscus. The sequence goes on along the minus strand of NC_086318.1, from coordinate 287,870,148 downwards.
CATAATCAGACCACTTTTTTCCCTATCCAGAAGCGTCTTGTCTTTTGTCGCAACCAGAGTTTGATATTCTACCAACATTAGCGAGATTGCATTCTCTTAATTTCACTTACGGCCATACCAGTCTGAAAATGCCTGATCTCATCAGATCTCGGAAGCCATCCAGACTCGGGCCTGGTTAGTACTTGTATGGGAGACCAACTAGGAACCTCAGGTGCCGTAAGCTTTTGTTTATTTCTTTTTTGCATTATGATGTCATAATCAGACCACTTTTTTCCCTATCCAGAAGCGTCTTGTCTTTTGTCGCAACCAGAGTTTGATATTCTACCAACATTAGCGAGATCGCATTCTCTTAATTTCACTTACGGCCATACCAGTCTGAAAATGCCTGATCTCGTCAGCCATCCAGACTCGGGCCTGGTTAGTACTTGTATGGGAGACCAACTAGGAACCTCAGGTACCGTAAGCTTTTGTTTATTTCTTTTTTGCATTATGATGTCATAATCAGACCACTTTTTTCCCTATCCAGAAGCATCTTGTCTTTTGTCGCAACCAGAGTTTGATATTCTACCAACATTAGCGAGATCGCATTCTCTTAATTTCACTTACGGCCATACCAGTCTGAAAATGCCTGATCTCGTCAGATCTTGGAAGCCATCCAGACTCAGGCCTGGTTAGTACTTGTATGGGAGACCAACTAGGAACCTCAGGTGCTGTAAGCTTTTGTTTATTTCTTTTTTGCATTATTATGTCATAATCAGACCACTTTTTTCCCTATCCAGAAGCGTCTTGTCTTTTGTCGCAACCAGAGTTTGATATTCTACCAACATTAGCGAGATCGCATTATCTTAATTTCACTTACGGCCATACCAGTCTGAAAATGCCTGTTCTCGTCAGATCTCGGAAACCATCCAGACTCTGGTCTGGTTAGTACTTGTATGGGAGACCAACTAGGAACCTCAGGTGCCGTAAGCTTTTGTTTATTTCTTTTTTGCATTATGATGTCATAATCAGACCACTTTTTCCCTATCCAGAAGCGTCTTGTCTTTTGTCGCAACCAGAGTTTGATATTCTACCAACATTAGCGAGATCGCATTCTCTTAATTTCACTTACGGCCATACCAGTCTGAAAATGCCTGATCTCGTCAGCCATCCAGACTTGGGCCTTGTTAGTACTTGTATGGGAGACCAACTAGGAACCTCAGGTGCCGTAAGCTTTTGTTTATTTCTTTTTTGCATTATGATGTCATAATCAGACCACTTTTTTCCCTATCCAGAAGCATCTTGTCTTTTGTCGCAACCAGAGTTTGATATTCTACCAACATTAGCGAGATCGCATTCTCTTAATTTCACTTACGGCCATACCAGTCTGAAAATGTCAGATCTTGGAAGCCATCCAGACTCAGGCCTGGTTAGTACTTGTATGGGAGACCAACTAGGAACCTCAGGTGCCGTAAGCTTTTGTTTATTTCTTTTTTGCATTATGATGTCATAATCAGACCACTTTTTTCCCTATCCAGAAGCGTCTTGTCTTTTGTCGCAACCAGAGTTTGATATTCTACCAACATTAGCGAGATCGCATTCTCTTAATTTCACTTACGGCCATACCAGTCTGAAAATGCCTGATCTCGTCAGATCTCGGAAGCCATCCAGACTCGGGCCTGGTTAGTACTTGTATGGGAGACCAACTAAGAACCTCAGGTGCCGTAAGCTTTTGTTTATTTCTTTTTTGCATTATGATGTCATAATCAGACCACTTTTTTTACTATCCAGAAGCGTCTTGTCTTTTGTCGCAACCAGAGTTTGATATTCTACCAACATTAGCGAGATCGCATTCTCTTAATTTCACATACGGCCATACCAATCTGAAAATGCCTGATCTCGTCAGATCTCGGAAGCCATCCAGACTCGGGCCTGGTTAGTACTTGTATGGGAGACCAACTAGGAACCTCAGGTGCCGTAAGCTTTTGTTTATTTCTTTTTTGCATTATTATGTCATAATCAGACCACTTTTTTCCCTATGGGAGACCAACTAGGAACCTCAGGTGCCGTAAGCTTTTGTTTATTTCTTTTTTGCATTATGATGTCATAATCAGACCACTTTTTTCCCAATCCAGAAGCGTCTTGTCTTTTGTCGCAACCAGAGTTTGATATTCTACCAACATTAGCGAGATTGCATTCTCTTAATTTCACTTACGGCCATGCCAGTCTGAAAATGTCAGATCTCAGAAGCCATTCAGACTCGGGCCTGGTTAGTACTTGTATGGGAGACCAACTAGGAACCTCAGGTGCCGTAAGCTTTTGTTTATTTCTTTTTTGCATTATGATGTCATAATCAGACCACTTTTTTCCCTATCCAGAAGCGTCTTGTCTTTTGTCGCAACCAGAGCTTGATATTCTACCAACATTAGCGAGATCGCATTCTTTTAATTTCACTTACGGCCATACCAGTCTGAAAATGCCTGATCTCATCAGATCTCGGAAGCCATTCAGACTCGGGCCTGGTTAGTACTTGTATGGGAGACCAACTAGGAACCTCAGGTGCCGTAAGCTTTTGTTTATTTCTTTTTTACATTATTATGTCATAATCAGACCACTTTTTTCCCTATGGGAGACCAACTAGGAACCTCAGCTGCCGTAAGCTTTTGTTTATTTCTTTTTTGCATTATGATGTCATAATCAGACCACTTTTTTCCCAATCCAGAAGCGTCTTGTCTTTTGTCGCAACCAGAGTTTTATATTCTACCAACATTAGCGAGATCGCATTCTCTTAATTTCACTTACGGCCATACCAGTCTGAAAATGCCTGATCTCGTCAGATCTCGGAAGCCATCCAGACTCGGGCCTGGTTAGTACTTGTATGGGAGACCAACTAGGAACCTCAGGTGCCGTAAGCTTTTGTTTATTTCTTTTTTGCATTATGATGTCATAATCAGACCACTTTTTTCCCTATCCAGAAGCGTCTTGTCTTTTGTCGCAACCAGAGTTTGATATTCTACCAACATTAGCGAGATTGCATTCTCTTAATTTCACTTACGGCCATACCAGTCTGAAAGTGCCTGATCTCGTCAGATCTCTGAAGCCATCCAGACTCGGGCCTGGTTAGTACTTGTATGGGAGACCAACTAGGAACCTCAGGTGCCGTAAGCTTTTGTTTATTTCTTTTTTGCATTATGATGTCATAATCAGACCACTTTTTTCCCTATCCAGAAGCATCTTGTCTTTTGTCACAACCAGAGTTGATATTCTACCAACATTAACGAGATCGCATTCTCTTAATTTCACTTACGGCCATACCAGTCTGAAAATGCCTGATCTCATCAGATCTCGGAAGCCATCCAAACTTGGGCCTCGTTAGTACTTGTATGGGAGACCAACTAGGAACCTCAGGTGCCGTAAGCTTTTGTTTATTTCTTTTTTGCATTATGATGTCATAATCAGACCACTTTTTTCCCTATCCAGAAGCGTCTTGTCTTTTGTCGCAACCAGAGTTTGATATTCTACCAACATTAGCGAGATCGCATTCCCTTAATTTCCATTACAGCCATACCAGTCTGAAAATGCCTGATCTCGTCAGATCTCGGAAGCCATCCAGACTCGGGCCTGGTTAGTACTTGTATGGGAGACCAACTAGGAACCTCAGGTGCCGTAAGATTTTGTTTATTTATTTTTTGCATTATGATGTCATAATCAGACCACTTTTTTCCCTATCCAGAAGCGTCTTGTCTTTTGTCGCAACCAGAGTTTGATATTCTACCAACATTAGCGATATCGCATTCTCTTAATTTCACTTACGGCCATACCAGTCTGAAAATGCCTGATCTCATCAGATCTCGGAAGCCAATCAAACTCGGGCCTGGTTAGTACTTGTATGGGAGACCAACTAGGAACCTCAGGTGCCGTAAGCTTTTGTTTATTTCTTTTTTGCATTATGATGTCATAATCAGACCACTTTTTTCCCTATCCAGAAGCATCTTGTCTTTTGTCGCAACCAGAGTTTGATATTCTACCAACATTAGCGAGATCGCATTCCCTTAATTTCACTTACGGCCATACCAGTCTGAAAATGCCTGATCTCGTCAGATCTCGGAAGCCATCCAGACTCGGTCCTGGTTAGTACTTGTATGGGAGACCAACTAGGAACCTCTGGTGCCGTAAGCTTTTGTTTATTTCTTTTTTGCATTATGATGTCATAATCAGACCACTTTTTTCCCTATCCAGAAGCGTCTTGTCTTTTGTCGCAACCAGAGTTTGATATTCTACCAACATTAGCGAGATCGCATTCTCTTAATTTCACTTACGGCCATACCAGTCTGAAAATGCCTGATCTCGGAAGCCATCCATACTCGGGCCTGGTTAGTACTTGTATGGGCGGCCAACTAGGAACCTCAGGTGCCGTAAGCTTTTGTTTATTTCTTTTTTGCATTATGATGTCATAATCAGACCACTTTTTTCCCTATCCAGAAGCGTCTTGTCTTTTGTCGCAACCAGAGTTTGATATTCTACCAACATTAGCGAGATCGCATTCTCTTAATTTCACTTACGGCCATACCAGTCTGAAAATGCCAGATCTCGGAAGCCATCCAGACTTGGGCCTGGTTAGTACTTGTATGGGAGACCAAGTAGGAACCTCAGGTGCCGTAAGCTTTTGTTTATTTCTTTTTTGCATTATGATGTCATAATCAGACCACTTTTTTCCCTATCCAGAAGCATCTTGTCTTTTGTCACAACCAGAGTTGATATTCTACCAACATTAACGAGATCGCATTCTCTTAATTTCACTTACGGCCATACCAGTCTGAAAATGCCTGATCTCATCAGATCTCGGAAGCCATCCAAACTTGGGCCTCGTTAGTACTTGTATGGGAGACCAACTAGGAACCTCAGGTGCCGTAAGCTTTTGTTTATTTCTTTTTTGCATTATGATGTCATAATCAGACCACTTTTTTCCCTATCCAGAAGCGTCTTGTCTTTTGTCGCAACCAGAGTTTGATATTCTACCAACATTAGCGAGATCGCATTCCCTTAATTTCCATTACGGCCATACCAGTCTGAAAATGCCTGATCTCGTCAGATCTCGGAAGCCATCCAGACTCGGGCCTGGTTAGTACTTGTATGGGAGACCAACTAGGAACCTCAGGTGCCGTAAGATTTTGTTTATTTCTTTTTTGCATTATGATGTCATAATCAGACCACTTTTTTCCCTATCCAGAAGCGTCTTGTCTTTTGTCGCAACCAGCGTTTGATATTCTACCAACATTAGCGATATCGCATTCTCTTAATTTCACTTACGGCCATACCAGTCTGAAAATGCCTGATCTCATCAGATCTCGGAAGCCAATCAAACTCGGGCCTGGTTAGTACTTGTATGGGAGACCAACTAGGAACCTCAGGTGCTGTAAGCTTTTGTTTATTTCTTTTTTGCATTATGATGTCATAATCAGACCACTTTTTTTCCCTATGGGAGACCAACTAGGAACCTCAGGTGCCGTAAGCTTTTGTTTATTTCTTTTTTGCATTATGATGTCATAATCAGACCACTTTTTTCCCTATCCAGAAGCGTCTTGTCTTTTGTCGCAACCAGAGTTTGATATTCTACCAACATTAGCGAGATCGCATTCTCTTAATTTCACTTACGGCCATACCAGTCTGAAAATGCCTGATCTCGTCAGATCTCGGAAGCCATCCAGACTTGGGCCTGGTTAGTACTTGTATGGGAGACCAAGTAGGAACTTTAGGTGCCGTAAGCTTTTGTTTATTTCTTTTTTGCATTATGATGTCATAATCAGACCACTTTTTTCCCTATCCAGAAGCATCTTGTCTTTTGTCACAACCAGAGTTTGATATTCTACCAACATTAACGAGATCGCATTCTCTTAATTTCACTTACGGCCATACCAGTCTGAAAATGCCTGATCTCATCAGATCTCGGAAGCCATCCAAACTTGGGCCTCGTTAGTACTTGTATGGGAGACCAACTAGGAACCTCAGGTGCCGTAAGCTTTTGTTTATTTATTTTTTGCATTATGATGTCATAATCAGACCACTTTTTTCCCTATGGGAGACCAACTAGGAACTTCAGGTGCCGTAAGCTTTTGTTTCTTTCTTTTTTGCATTATGATGTCATAATCAGACCACTTTTTTCCCTATCCAGAAGCGTCTTGTCTTTTGTCGCAACCAGAGTTTGATATTCTACCAACATTAGCGAGATCGCATTCTCTTAATTTCACTTACGGCCATACCAGTCTGAAAATGCATGATCTCGTCAGATCTCGGAAGCCATCCAGACTTGGTCCTGGTTAGTACTTGTATGGGAGACCAACTAGGAACCTCAGGTGCCGTAAGCTTTTGTTTATTTCTTTTTTGCATTATGATGTCATAATCAGACCACTTTTTTCCCTATCCAGAAGCGTCTTGTCTTTTGTCGCAACCAGAGTTTGATATTCTACCAACATTAGCGAGATCGCATTCTCTTAATTTCCCTTACGGCCAAACCAGTCTGAAAATGCCTGATCTCGTCAGATCTCGGAAGCCATCCAGACTCGGTCCTGGTTAGTACTTGTATGGGAGACCAACTAGGAACCTCAGGTGCCGTAAGATTTTGTTTATTTCTTTTTTGCATTATGATGTCATAATCAGACCACTTTTTTCCCTATCCAGAAGCGTCTTGTCTTTTGTCGCAACCAGAGTTTGATATTCTACCAACATTAGCGAGATCGCATTCCCTTAATTTCACTTACGGCCATACCAGTCTGAAAATGCCTGATCTCGTCAGATCTCGGAAGCCATCCAGACTCGGGCCTGGTTAGTACTTGTATGGGAGTCAACTAGGAACCTCAGGTGCCGTAAGCTTTTGTTTATTTCTTTTTTGCATTATGATGTCATAATCAGACCACTTTTTTCCCTATCCAGAAGTGTCTTGTCTTTTGTCGCAACCAGAGTTTTATATTCTACCAACATTAGCGAGATCGCATTCTCTTAATTTCACTTACGGCTATACCAGTCTGAAAATGCCTGATCTTGTCAGATCTCGGAAGCCATCCAGACTCGGGCCTGGTTAGTACTTGTATGGGAGACCAACTAGGAACCTCAGGTGCCGTAAGCTTTTGTTTATTTCTTTTTTGCATTATGATGTCATAATCAGACCACTTTTTTCCCTATCCAGAAGCATCTTGTCTTTTGTCGCAACCAGAGTTTGATATTCTACCAACATTAGCGAGATCGCATTCCCTTAATTTCACTTACGGCCATACCAGTCTGAAAATGCCTGATCTCGTCAGATCTCGGAAGCCATCCAGACTCGGTCCTGGTTAGTACTTGTATGGGAGACCAACTAGGAACCTCAGGTGCTGTAAGCTTTTGTTTATTTCTTTTTTGCATTATGATGTCATAATCAGACCACTTTTTTCCCTATCCAGAAGCGTCTTGTCTTTTGTCGCAACCAGAGTTTGATATTCTACCAACATTAGCGAGATCGCATTCTCTTAATTTCACTTACGGCCATACCAGTCTGAAAATGCCTGATCTCGGAAGCCATCCATACTCGGGCCTGGTTAGTACTTGTATGGGAGACCAACTAGGAGCCTCAGGTGCCGTAAGCTTTTGTTTATTTCTTTTTTGCATTATGATGTCATAATCAGACCACTTTTTTCCCTATCCAGAAGCGTCTTGTCTTTTGTCGCAACCAGAGTTTGATATTCTACCAACATTAGCGAGATCGCATTCTCTTAATTTCCCTTACGGCCATACCAGTCTGAAAATGCCTGATCTCGTCAGATCTCGGAAGCCATCCAGACTCGGGTCTGGTTAGTACTTGTATGGGAGACCAACTAGGAACCTCAGGTGCTGTAAGCTTTTGTTTATTTCTTTTTTGCATTATGATGTCATAATCAGACCACTTTTTTTCCCTATGGGAGACCAACTAGGAACCTCAGATGCCGTAAGCTTTTGTTTATTTCTTTTTTGCATTATGATGTCATAATCAGACCACTTTTTTCCCTATCCAGAAGCGTCTTGTCTTTTGTCGCAACCAGAGTTTGATATTCTACCAACATTAGCGAGATCGCATTCTCTTAATTTCACTTACGGCCATACCAGTCTGAAAATGCCTGATCTCATCAGATCTCGGAAGCCATCCAGACTCGGGCCTGGTTAGTACTTGTATGGGAGACCAACTAGGAACCTCAGGTGCCGTAAGCTTTTGTTTATTTCTTTTTTGCATTATGATGTCATAATCAGACCACTTTTTTCCCTATCCAGAAGCGTCTTGTCTTTTGTCGCAACCAGAGTTTGATATTCTACCAACATTAGCGAGATCGCATTCTCTTAGTTTCACTTACGGCCATACCAGTCTGAAAATGCCTGATCTCGTCAGATCTCGGAAGCCATCCAGACTCAGGCCTGGTTAGTACTTGTATGGGAGACCAACTAGGAACCTCAGGTGCCGTAAGCTTTTGTTTATTTCTTTTTTGCATTATGATGTCATAATCAGACCACTTTTTTCCCTATCCAGAAGCGTCTTGTCTTTTGTCGCAACCAGAGTTTGATATTCTACCAACATTAGCGAGATCGCATTCGCTTAATTTTACTTACGGCTATACCAGTCTGAAAATGCCTGATCTCGTCAGATCTCAGAAGCCATCCAGACTCGGGCCTGGTTAGTACTTGTATGGGAGACCAACTAGGAACCTCAGGTGCCGTAAGCTTTTGTTTATTTCTTTTTTGCATTATGATGTCATAATCAGACCACTTTTTTCCCTATCCAGAAGCGTCTTGTCTTTTGTCGCAACCAGAGTTTGATATTCTACCAACATTAGCGAGATCGCATTCTCTTAATTTCTCTTACGGCCATACCAGTCTGAAAATGCCTGATCTCGTCAGATCTCGGAAGCCATCCAGACCTGGGCCTAGTTAGTACTTGTATGGGAGACCAACTAGGAACCTCAGGTGCTGTAAGCTTTTGTTTATTTCTTTTTTGCATTATGATGTCATAATCAGACCACTTTTTTTCCCTATGGGAGACCAACTAGGAACCTCAGGTGCCGTAAGCTTTTGTTTATTTATTTTTTGCATTATGATGTCATAATCAGACCACTTTTTTCCCTATCCAGAAGCGTCTTGTCTTTTGTCGCAACCAGAGTTTGATATTCTACCAACATTAGCGAGATCGCATTCTCTTAATTTCACTTACGGCCATACCAGTCTGAAAATGCCTGATCTCGTCAGATCTCGGAAGCCATCCAGACTTGGGCCTGGTTAGTACTTGTATGGGAGACCAAGTAGGAACCTCAGGTGCCGTAAACTTTTGTTTATTTCTTTTTTGCATTATGATGTCATAATCAGACCACTTTTTTCCCTATCCAGAAGCATCTTGTCTTTTGTCACAACCAGAGTTTGATATTCTACCAACATTAACGAGATCGCATTCTCTTAATTTCACTTACGGCCATACCAGTCTGAAAATGCCAGATCTCGGAAGCCATCCAAACTTGGGCCTCGTTAGTACTTGTATGGGAGACCAACTAGGAACCTCAGGTGCCGTAAGCTTTTGTTTATTTATTTTTTGCATTATGATGTCATAATCAGACCACTTTTTTCCCTATGGGAGACCAACTAGGAACTTCAGGTGCCGTAAGCTTTTGTTTCTTTCTTTTTTGCATTATGATGTCATAATCAGACCACTTTTTTCCCTATCCAGAAGCGTCTTGTCTTTTGTCGCAACCAGAGTTTGATATTCTACCAACATTAGCGAGATCGCATTCTCTTAATTTCACTTACGGCCATACCAGTCTGAAAATGCATGATCTCGTCAGATCTCGGAAGCCATCCAGACTCGGTCCTGGTTAGTACTTGTATGGGAGACCAACTAGGAACCTCAGGTGCCGTAAGCTTTTGTTTATTTCTTTTTTGCATTATGATGTCATAATCAGACCACTTTTTTCCCTATGGGAGACCAACTAGGAACCTCAGGTGCCGTAAGCTTTTGTTTATTTCTTTTTTGCATTATGATGTCATAATCAGACCACTTTTTTCCCTATCCAGAAGCGTCTTGTCTTTTGTCGCAACCAGAGTTTGATATTCTACCAACATTAGCGAGATCGCATTCTCTTAATTTCCCTTACGGCCATACCAGTCTGAAAATGCCTGATCTCGTCAGATCTCGGAAGCTATCGAGACTCGGGCCTGGTTAGTACTTGTATGGGAGACCAACTAGGAACCTCAGGTGCCGTAAGCTTTTGTTTATTTCTTTTTTGCATTATGATGTCATAATCAGACCACTTTTTTCCCTATCCAGAAGCGTCTTGTCTTTTGTCGCAACCAGAGTTTGATATTCTACCAACATTAGCGAGATCGCATTCTCTTAATTTCACTTACGGCCAAACCAGTCTGAAAATGCCTGATCTCGTCAGATCTTGGAAGCCATCCAGACTCGGACCTGGTTAGTACTTGTATGGGAGACCAACTAGGAACCTCAGGTGCCGTAAGCTTTTGTTTATTTCTTTTTTGCATTATGATGTCATAATCAGACCACTTTTTTTCCCTATCCAGAAGCATCTTGTCTTTTGTCGCAACCAGAGTTTGATATTCTACCAACATTAGCGAGATCGCATTCCCTTAATTTCACTTACGGCCATACCAGTCTGAAAATGCCTGATCTCGTCAGATCTCAGAAGCCATCCAGACTTGGGCCTGATTAGTACTTGTATGGGAGACCAACTAGGAACCTCAGGTGCCGTAAGCTTTTGTTTATTTCTTTTTTGCATGATAATGTCATAATCAGACCACTTTTTTCCCTATGGGAGACCAACTAGGAACCTCAGGTGCCGTAAGCTTTTGTTTATTTCTTTTTTGCATTATAATGTCATAATCAGACCACTTTTTTCCCTATGGGAGACCAACTAGGAACCTCAGGTGCCGTAAGCTTTTGTTTATTTCTTTTTTGCATTATGATGTCATAATCAGACCACTTATTTCCCTATGGGAGACCAACTAGGAACCTCAGGTGCCGTAAGCTTTTGTTTATTTCTTTTTTGCATTATGATGTCATAATCAGACCACTTTTTTCCCTATCCAGAAGCGTCTTGTCTTTTGTCGCAACCAGAGTTTAATATTCTACCAACATTAGCGAGATTGCATTCTCTTAATTTCCCTTACGGCCATACCAGTCTGAAAATGCCTGATCTCGTCAGATCTCGGAAGCCATCCAGACTCGGTCCTGGTTAGTACTTGTATGGGAGACCAACTAGGAACCTCAGGTGCCGTAAGCTTTTGTTTATTTCTTTTTTGCATTATGATGTCATAATCAGACCACTTTTTTCCCTTTCCAGAAGCATCTTGTCTTTTGTCGCAACCAGAGTTTGATATTCTACCAACATTAACGAGATCGCATTCGCTTAATTTCACTTACGGCCATACCAGTCTGAAAATGCCTGATCTCGTCAGATCTCGGAAGCCATCCAGACTTGGGCCTGGTTAGTACTTGTATGGGAGACCAACTAGGAACCGCAGGTGCCGTAAGCATTTGTTTATTTCTTTTTTGCATTATGATGTCATAATCAGACCACTTTTTTCCCTATGGGAGACCAACTAGGAACCTCAGGTGCCGTAAGCTTTTGTTTATTTCTTTTTTGCATTATGATGTCATAATCAGACCACTTTTTTCCCTATCCAGAAGCGTCTTGTCTTTTGTCGCAACCAGAGTTTGATATTCTACCAACATTAGCGAGATCGCATTCTCTTAATTTCACTTATGGCCATACCAGTCTGAAAATGCCTTATCTCGTCATATCTCGGAAGCCATCCGGAGTCGGGCCTGGTTAGTACTTGTATGGGAGACCTACTAGGAACCTCAGGTGCCGTAAGCTTTTGTTTATTTCTTTTTTGCATTATGATGTCATAATCAGACCACTTTTTTCCCTATCCAGAAGCGTCTTGTCTTTTGTCGCAACCAGAGTTTGATATTCTACCAACATTAGCGAGATCGCATTCTCTTAATTTCACTTATGGCCATACCAGTCTGAAAATGCCAGATCTCGGAAGCCATCCAGACTCGGGCCTGGTTAGTACTTGTATGGGAGACCAACTAGGAACCTCAGGTGCCGTAAGCTTTTGTTTATTTCTTTTTTGCATTATGATGTCATAATCAGACCACTTTTTTCCCTATCCAGAAGCGTCTTGTCTTTTATCGCAACCAGAGTTTGATATTCTACCAACATTAGCGAGATCGCATTCTCTTAATTTCACTTGTGGCCATACCAGTCTGAAAATGTCAGATCTCGGAAGCCATCCAGACTCGGGCCTGGTTAGTACTTGTATGGGAGACCAACTAGGAACCTCAGGTGCCATAAGCTTTTGTTTATTTCTTTTTTGCATTATGATGTCATAATCAGACCACTTTTTTCCCTATGGGAGACCAACTAGGAACCTCAGGTGCCGTAAGCTTTTGTTTATTTCTTTTTTGCATTATGATGTCATAATCAAACCACTTTTTTCCCGATCCATAAGTGTCTTGTCTTTTGTCGCAACCAGAGTTTGATATTCTACCAACATTAGTGAGATCGCATTCTCTTAATTTCCCTTACGGCCATACCAGTCTGAAAATGCCTGATCTCGTCAGATCTCGGAAGCCATCTAGACTCGGTTCTGGTTAGTACTTGTATGGGAGACCAACTAGGAACCTCAGGTGCCGTAAGCTTTTGTTTATTTCTTTTTTGCATTATGATGTCATAATCAGACCACTTTTTTCCCTATCCAGAAGCATCTTGTCTTTTGTCGCAACCAGAGTTTGATATTCTACCAACATTAACGAGATCGCATTCTCTTAATTTCACTTACGGCCATACCAGTCTGAAAATGCCTGATCTCGTCAGATCTTGGAAGCCATCAAGACTTGGGCCTGGTTAGTACTTGTATGGGAGACCAACTAGGAACCTCAGGTGCCGTAAGCTTTTGTTTATTTCTTTTTTGCATTATGATGTCATAATCAGACCACTTTTTTCCCTATGGGAGACCAACTAGGAACCTCAGGTGCCGTAAGCTTTTGTTTATTTATTTTTTGCATTATGATGTCATAATCAGACCACTTTTTTCCCTATCCAGAAGCGTCTTGTCTTTTGTCGCAACCAGAGTTTGATATTCTACCAACATTAGCGAGATCGCATTCTCTTAATTTCACTTACGGCCATACCAGTCTGAAAATGCCTGATCTCGTCAGATCTCGGAAGCCATCCAGACTTGGGCCTGGTTAGTACTTGTATGGGAGACCAAGTAGGAACCTCAGGTGCCGTAAGCTTTTGTTTATTTCTTTTTTGCATTATGATGTCATAATCAGACCACTTTTTTCCCTATCCAGAAGCATCTTGTCTTTTGTCACAACCAGAGTTTGATATTCTACCAACATTAACGAGATCGCATTCTCTTAATTTCACTTACGGCCATACCAGTCTGAAAATGCCTGATCTCATCAGATCTCGGAAGCCATCCAAACTTGGGCCTCGTTAGTACTTGTATGAGAGACCAACTAGGAACCTCAGGTGCCGTAAGCTTTTGTTTATTTATTTTTTGCATTATGATGTCATAATCAGACCACTTTTTTCCCTATGGGAGACCAACTAGGAACTTCAGGTGCCGTAAGCTTTTGTTTCTTTCTTTTTTGCATTATGATGTCATAATCAGACCACTTTTTTCCCTATCCAGAAGCGTCTTGTCTTTTGTCGCAACCAGAGTTTGATATTCTACCAACATTAGCGAGATCGCATTCTCTTAATTTCACTTACGGCCATACCAGTCTGAAAATGCATGATCTCGTCAGATCTCGGAAGCCATCCAGACTCGGTCCTGGTTAGTACTTGTATGGGAGACCAACTAGGAACCTCAGGTGCCGTAAGCTTTTGTTTATTTCTTTTTTGCATTATGATGTCATAATCAGACCACTTTTTTCCCTATGGGAGACCAACTAGGAACCTCAGGTGCCGTAAGCTTTTGTTTATTTCTTTTTTGCATTATGATGTCATAATCAGACCACTTTTTTCCCTATCCAGAAGCGTCTTGTCTTTTGTCGCAACCAGAGTTTGATATTCTACCAACATTAGCGAGATCGCATTCTCTTAATTTCCCTTACGGCCATACCAGTCTGAAAATGCCTGATCTCGTCAGATCTCGGAAGCTATCGAGACTCGGGCCTGGTTAGTACTTGTATGGGAGACCAACTAGGAACCTCAGGTGCCGTAAGCTTTTGTTTATTTCTTTTTTGCATTATGATGTCATAATCAGACCACTTTTTTCCCTATCCAGAAGCGTCTTGTCTTTTGTCGCAACCAGAGTTTGATATTCTACCAACATTAGCGAGATCGCATTCTCTTAATTTCACTTACGGCCAAACCAGTCTGAAAATGCCTGATCTCGTCAGATCTTGGAAGCCATCCAGACTCGGACCTGGTTAGTACTTGTATGGGAGACCAACTAGGAACCTCAGGTGCCGTAAGCTTTTGTTTATTTCTTTTTTGCATTATGATGTCATAATCAGACCACTTTTTTTCCCTATCCAGAAGCATCTTGTCTTTTGTCGCAACCAGAGTTTGATATTCTACCAACATTAGCGAGATCGCATTCCCTTAATTTCACTTACGGCCATACCAGTCTGAAAATGCCTGATCTCGTCAGATCTCAGAAGCCATCCAGACTTGGGCCTGATTAGTACTTGTATGGGAGACCAACTAGGAACCTCAGGTGCCGTAAGCTTTTGTTTATTTCTTTTTTGCATGATAATGTCATAATCAGACCACTTTTTTCCCTATGGGAGACCAACTAGGAACCTCAGGTGCCGTAAGCTTTTGTTTATTTCTTTTTTGCATTATAATGTCATAATCAGACCACTTTTTTCCCTATGGGAGACCAACTAGGAACCTCAGGTGCCGTAAGCTTTTGTTTATTTCTTTTTTGCATTATGATGTCATAATCAGACCACTTATTTCCCTATGGGAGACCAACTAGGAACCTCAGGTGCCGTAAGCTTTTGTTTATTTCTTTTTTGCATTATGATGTCATAATCAGACCACTTTTTTCCCTATCCAGAAGCGTCTTGTCTTTTGTCGCAACCAGAGTTTAATATTCTACCAACATTAGCGAGATTGCATTCTCTTAATTTCCCTTACGGCCATACCAGTCTGAAAATGCCTGATCTCGTCAGATCTCGGAAGCCATCCAGACTCGGTCCTGGTTAGTACTTGTATGGGAGACCAACTAGGAACCTCAGGTGCCGTAAGCTTTTGTTTATTTCTTTTTTGCATTATGATGTCATAATCAGACCACTTTTTTCCCTTTCCAGAAGCATCTTGTCTTTTGTCGCAACCAGAGTTTGATATTCTACCAACATTAACGAGATCGCATTCGCTTAATTTCACTTACGGCCATAACAGTCTGAAAATGCCTGATCTCGTCAGATCTCGGAAGCCATCCAGACTTGGGCCTGGTTAGTACTTGTATGGGAGACCAACTAGGAACCGCAGGTGCCGTAAGCATTTGTTTATTTCTTTTTTGCATTATGATGTCATAATCAGACCACTTTTTTCCCTATGGGAGACCAACTAGGAACCTCAGGTGCCGTAAGCTTTTGTTTATTTCTTTTTTGCATTATGATGTCATAATCAGACCACTTTTTTCCCTATCCAGAAGCGTCTTGTCTTTTGTCGCAACCAGAGTTTGATATTCTACCAACATTAGCGAGATCGCATTCTCTTAATTTCACTTATGGCCATACCAGTCTGAAAATGCCATATCTCGGAAGCCATCCGGAGTCGGGCCTGGTTAGTACTTGTATGGGAGACCTACTAGGAACCTCAGGTGCCGTAAGCTTTTGTTTATTTCTTTTTTGCATTATGATGTCATAATCAGACCACTTTTTTCCCTATCCAGAAGCGTCTTGTCTTTTGTCGCAACCAGAGTTTGATATTCTACCAACATTAGCGAGATCGCATTCTCTTAATTTCACTTATGGCCATACCAGTCTGAAAATGCCAGATCTCGGAAGCCATCCAGACTCGGGCCTGGTTAGTACTTGTATGGGAGACCAACTAGGAACCTCAGGTGCCGTAAGCTTTTGTTTATTTCTTTTTTGCATTATGATGTCATAATCAGACCACTTTTTTCCCTATCCAGAAGCGTCTTGTCTTTTATCGCAACCAGAGTTTGATATTCTACCAACATTAGCGAGATCGCATTCTCTTAATTTCACTTGTGGCCATACCAGTCTGAAAATGTCAGATCTCGGAAGCCATCCAGACTCGGGCCTGGTTAGTACTTGTATGGGAGACCAACTAGGAACCTCAGGTGCCATAAGCTTTTGTTTATTTCTTTTTTGCATTATGATGTCATAATCAGACCACTTTTTTCCCTATGGGAGACCAACTAGGAACCTCAGGTGCCGTAAGCTTTTGTTTATTTCTTTTTTGCATTATGATGTCATAATCAAACCACTTTTTTCCCGATCCATAAGTGTCTTGTCTTTTGTCGCAACCAGAGTTTGATATTCTACCAACATTAGTGAGATCGCATTCTCTTAATTTCCCTTACGGCCATACCAGTCTGAAAATGCCTGATCTCGTCAGATCTCGGAAGCCATCTAGACTCGGTTCTGGTTAGTACTTGTATGGGAGACCAACTAGGAACCTCAGGTGCCGTAAGCTTTTGTTTATTTCTTTTTTGCATTATGATGTCATAATCAGACCACTTTTTTCCCTATCCAGAAGCATCTTGTCTTTTGTCGCAACCAGAGTTTGATATTCTACCAACATTAACGAGATCGCATTCTCTTAATTTCACTTACGGCCATACCAGTCTGAAAATGCCTGATCTCGTCAGATCTTGGAAGCCATCAAGACTTGGGCCTGGTTAGTACTTGTATGGGAGACCAACTAGGAACCTCAGGTGCCGTAAGCTTTTGTTTATTTATTTTTTGCATTATGATGTCATAATCAGACCACTTTTTTCCCTATGGGAGACCAACTAGGAACCTCAGGTGCCGTAAGCTTTTGTTTATTTCTTTTTTGCATTATGATGTCATAATCAGACCACTTTTTTCCCTATCCAGAAGCGTCTTGTCTTTTGTCGCAACCAGAGTTTGATATTCTACCAACATTAGCGAGATCGCATTCTCGTAATTTCACTTACGGCCATACCAGTCTGAAAATGCCTGATCTCATCAGATCTCGGAAGCCATCCAGACTCGGGCCTGGTTAGTACTTGTATGGGAGACCAACGAGGAACCTCAGGTGCCGTAAGCTTTTGTTTATTTCTTTTTTGCATTATGATGTCATAATCAGACCACTTTTTTCCCTATCCAGAAGCGTCTTGTCTTTTGTCGCAACCAGAGTTTGATATTCTACCAACATTAGCGAGATCGCATTCTCTTAACTTCATTTACGGCCATACCAGTCTGAAAATGCCTGATCTCGTCAGATCTCGGAAGCCATCCAGACTCGGGTCTGGTTAGTACTTGTATGGGAGACCAACTAGGAACCTCAGGTGCCGTAAGCTTTTGTTTATTTCTTTTTTGCATTATGATGTCATAATCAGACCACTTTTTTCCCTATCCAGAAGCGTCTTGTCTTTTGTCGCAACCAGAGTTTGATATTCTACCAACATTAGCGAGATCGCATTCTCTTAATTTCACTAATGGCCATACCAGTCGGAAAATGCCTGATCTCGTCAGATCTCGGAAGCCATCAAGACTCGGGCCTGGTTAGTACTTGTATGGGAGACCAACTAGGAACCTCACGTGCCGTAAGCTTTTGTTTATTTCTTTTTTGCATTATGATGTCATAATCAGACCACTTTTTTCCCTATCCAGAAGCGTCTTGTCTTTTGTCGCAACCAGAGTTTGATATTCTACCAACATTAGCGAGATCGCATTCTATTAGTTTCACTTACGGCCATACCAGTCTGAAAATGTCTGATCTCGTCAGATCTCGGAAGCCATCCAGACTCAGGCCTGGTTAGTACTTGTATGGGAGACCAACTAGGAACCTCAGGTGCCGTAAGCTTTTGTTTATTTCTTTTTTGCATTATGATGTCATAATCAGACCACTTTTTTCCCTATGGGAGACCAACTAGGAACCTCAGGTGCCGTAAGCTTTTGTTTATTTCTTTTTTGCATTATGATGTCATAATCAGACCACTTTTTTCCCTATCCAGAAGCGTCTTGTCTTTTGTCGCAACCAGAGTTTGATATTCTACCAACATTAGCGAGATCGCATTCACTTAATTTTACTTACGGCTATACCAGTCTGAAAATGCCTGATCTCGTCAGATCTCGGAAGCCATCCAGACTCGGACCTGGTTAGTACTTGTATGGGAGACCAACTAGGAACCTCAGGTGCTGTAAGCTTTTGTTTATTTCTTTTTTGCATTATGATGTCATAATCAGACCACTTTTTTCCCTATCCAGAAGCGTCTTGTCTTTTGTCGCAACCAGAGTTTGATATTCTACCAACATTAGCGAGATCGCATTCTCTAAATTTTACTTACGGCCATACCAGTCTGAAAATGCCTGATCTCGTCAGATCTCGGAAGCCATCCAGACTTGGGCCTGGTTAGTACTTGTATGGGAGACCAAGTAGGAACCTCAGGTGCCGTAAGCTTTTGTTTATTTATTTTTTGCATTATGATGTCATAATCAGACCACTTTTTTCCCTATCCAGAAGCATCTTGTCTTTTGTCACAACCAGAGTTTGATATTCTACCAACATTAACGAGATCGCATTCTCTTAATTTCACTTACGGCCATACCAGTCTGAAAATGCCTGATCTCATCAGATCTCGGAAGCCATCCAAACTTGGGCCTCGTTAGTACTTGTATGGGAGACCAACTAGGAACCTCAGGTGCCGTAAGCTTTTGTTTATTTATTTTTTGCATTATGATGTCATAATCAGACCACTTTTTTCCCTATGGGAGACCAACTAGGAACTTCAGGTGCCGTAAGCTTTTGTTTCTTTCTTTTTTGCATTATGATGTCATAATCAGACCACTTTTTTCCCTATCCAGAAGCGTCTTGTCTTTTGTCGCAACCAGAGTTTGATATTCTACCAACATTAGCGAGATCGCATTCTCTTAATTTACCTTACGGCCATACCAGTCTGAAAATGCCTGATCTCGTCAGATCTCAGAAGCCATCCAGACTCGGGCCTGGTTAGTACTTGTATGGGAGACCAACTAGGAACCTCAGGTGCTGTAAGCTTTTGTTTATTTCTTTTTTGCATTATGATGTCATAATCAGACCACTTTTTTTCCCTATGGGAGACCAACTAGGAACCTCAGGTGCCGTAAGCTTTTGTTTATTTCTTTTTTGCATTATGATGTCATAATCAGACCACTTTTTTCCCTATCCAGAAGCGTCTTGTCTTTTGTCGCAACCAGAGTTTGATATTCTACCAACATTAGCGAGATTGCATTCTCTTAATTTCACTTACGGCCATACCAGTCTGAAAATGCCTGATCTCGTCAGATCTCGGAAGCCATCCAGACTTGGGCCTGGTTAGTACTTGTATGGGAGACCAAGTAGGAACCTCAGGTGCCGTAAGCTTTTGTTTATTTCTTTTTTGCATTTTGATGTCATAATCAGACCACTTTTTTCCCTATCCAGAAGCATCTTGTCTTTTGTCACAACCAGAGTTTGATATTCTACCAACATTAGCGAGATCGCATTCACTTAATTTCACTTACGGCCATACCAGTCTGAAAATGCCTGATCTCGTCAGATCTCGGAAGCCATCCAGACTCGCGCCTGGTTAGTACTTGTATGGGAGACCAACTAGGAACCTCAGGTGCCGTAAGCTTTAGTTTATTTCTTTTTTGCATTATGATGTCATAATCAGACCACTTTTTTTCCTATCCAGAAGCGTCTTGTCTTTTGTCGCAACCAGAGTTTGATATTCTACCAACATTAGCGAGATCGCATTCTCTTAATTTCACTTACGGCCATACCAGTCTGAAAATGCCTGATCTCGTCAGTTCTCGGAAGCTATCCAGACTCGGGCCTGGTTAGTACTTGTATGGGAGACCAACTAGGAACCTCAGGTGCCGTAAGCTTTTGTTTATTTCTTTTTTGCATTATGATGTCATAATCAGACCACTTTTTTCCCTATCCAGAAGCGTCTTGTCTTTTGTCGCAACCAGAGTTTGATATTCTACCAACATTAGCGAGATCGCATTCTATTAGTTTCACTTACGGCCATACCAGTCTGAAAATGTCTGATCTCGTCAGATCTCGGAAGCCATCCAGACTCAGGCCTGGTTAGTACTTGTATGGGAGACCAACTAGGAACCTCAGGTGCCGTAAGCTTTTGTTTATTTCTTTTTTGCATTATGATGTCATAATCAGACCACTTTTTTCCCTATCCAGAAGCGTCTTGTCTTTTGTCGCAACCAGAGTTTGATATTCTACCAACATTAGCGAGATCGCATTCTCTTAATTTCACTTACGGCCAAACCAGTCTGAAAATGCCTGATCTCGTCAGATCTCGGAAGCCATCCAGACTCGGTCCTGGTTAGTACTTGTATGGGAGACCAACTAGGAACCTCAGGTGCCGTAAGATTTTGTTTATTTCTTTTTTGCATTATGATGTCATAATCAGACCACTTTTTTCCCTATCCAGAAGCGTCTTGTCTTTTGTCGCAACCAGAGTTTGATATTCTACCAACATTAGCGAGATCGCATTCCCTTAATTTCACTTACGGCCATACCAGTCTGAAAATGCCTGATCTCATCAGATCTCGGAAGCCATCCAGACTCGGGCCTGGTTAGTACTTGTATGGGAGTCAACTAGGAACCTCAGGTGCCGTAAGCTTTTGTTTATTTCTTTTTTGCATTATGATGTCATAATCAGACCACTTTTTTCCCTATCCAGAAGTGTCTTGTCTTTTGTCGCAACCAGAGTTTTATATTCTACCAACATTAGCGAGATCGCATTCTCTTAATTTCACTTACGGCTATACCAGTCTGAAAATGCCTGATCTTGTCAGATCTCGGAAGCCATCCAGACTCGGGCATGGTTAGTACTTGTATGGGAGACCAACTAGGAACCTCAGGTGCCGTAAGCTTTTGTTTATTTCTTTTTTGCATTATGATGTCATAATCAGACCACTTTTTTCCCTATCCAGAAGCATCTTGTCTTTTGTCGCAACCAGAGTTTGATATTCTACCAACATTAGCGAGATCGCATTCCCTTAATTTCACTTACGGCCATACCAGTCTGAAAATGCCTGATCTCGTCAGATCTCGGAAGCCATCCAGACTCGGTCCTGGTTAGTACTTGTATGGGAGACCAACTAGGAACCTCAGGTGCCGTAAGCTTTTGTTTATTTCTTTTTTGCATTATGATGTCATAATCAGACCACTTTTTTCCCTATCCAGAAGCGTCTTGTCTTTTGTCGCAACCAGAGTTTGATATTCTACCAACATTAGCGAGATCGCATTCTCTTAATTTCACTTACGGCCATACCAGTCTGAAAATGCCTGATCTCGGAAGCCATCCATACTCGGGCCTGGTTAGTACTTGTATGGGAGACCAACTAGGAACCTCAGGTGCCGTAAGCTTTTGTTTATTTCTTTTTTGCATTATGATGTCATAATCAGACCACTTTTTTCCCTATCCAGAAGCGTCTTGTCTTTTGTCGCAACCAGAGTTTGATATTCTACCAACATTAGCGAGATCGCATTCTCTTAATTTCCCTTACGGCCATACCAGTCTGAAAATGCCTGATCTCGTCAGATCTCGGAAGCCATCCAGACTCGGGTCTGGTTAGTACTTGTATGGGAGACCAACTAGGAACCTCAGGTGCTGTAAGCTTTTGTTTATTTCTTTTTTGCATTATGATGTCATAATCAGACCACTTTTTTTCCCTATGGGAGACCAACTAGGAACCTCAGATGCCGTAAGCTTTTGTTTATTTCTTTTTTGCATTATGATGTCATAATCAGACCACTTTTTTCCCTATCCAGAAGCGTCTTGTCTTTTGTCGCAACCAGAGTTTGATATTCTACCAACATTAGCGAGATCGCATTCTCTTAATTTCACTTACGGCCATACCAGTCTGAAAATGCCTGATCTCATCAGATCTCGGAAGCCATCCAGACTCGGGCCTGGTTAGTACTTGTATGGGAGACCAACTAGGAACCTCAGGTGCCGTAAGCTTTTGTTTATTTCTTTTTTGCATTATGATGTCATAATCAGACCACTTTTTTCCCTATCCAGAAGCGTCTTGTCTTTTGTCGCAACCAGAGTTTGATATTCTACCAACATTAGCGAGATCGCATTCTCTTAGTTTCACTTACGGCTATACCAGTCTGAAAATGCCTGATCTCGTCAGATCTCAGAAGCCATCCAGACTCGGGCCTGGTTAGTACTTGTATGGGAGACCAACTAGGAACCTCAGGTGCCGTAAGCTTTTGTTTATTTCTTTTTTGCATTATGATGTCATAATCAGACCACTTTTTTCCCTATCCAGAAGCGTCTTGTCTTTTGTCGCAACCAGAGTTTGATATTCTACCAACATTAGCGAGATCGCATTCTCTTAATTTCCCTTACGGCCATACCAGTCTGAAAATGCCTGATCTCGTCAGATCTCGGAAGCCGTCCAGACCTGGGCCTAGTTAGTACTTGTATGGGAGACCAACTAGGAACCTCAGGTGCTGTAAGCTTTTGTTTATTTCTTTTTTGCATTATGATGTCATAATCAGACCACTTTTTTTCCCTATGGGAGACCAACTAGGAACCTCAGGTGCCGTAAGCTTTTGTTTATTTATTTTTTGCATTATGATGTCATAATCAGACCACTTTTTTCCCTATCCAGAAGCGTCTTGTCTTTTGTCGCAACCAGAGTTTGATATTCTACCAACATTAGCGAGATCGCATTCTCTTAATTTCACTTACGGCCATACCAGTCTGAAAATGCCTGATCTCGTCAGATCTCGGAAGCCATCCAGACTTGGGCCTGGTTAGTACTTGTATGGGAGACCAAGTAGGAACCTCAGGTGCCGTAAGCTTTTGTTTATTTCTTTTTTGCATTATGATGTCATAATCAGACCACTTTTTTCCCTATCCAGAAGCATCTTGTCTTTTGTCACAACCAGAGTTTGATATTCTACCAACATTAACGAGATCGCATTCTCTTAATTTCACTTACGGCCATACCAGTCTGAAAATGCCTGATCTCATCAGATCTCGGAAGCCATCCAAACTTGGGCCTCGTTAGTACTTGTATGGGAGACCAACTAGGAACCTCAGGTGCCGTAAGCTTTTGTTTATTTATTTTTTGCATTATGATGTCATAATCAGACCACTTTTTTCCCTATGGGAGACCAACTAGGAACTTCAGGTGCCGTAAGCTTTTGTTTCTTTCTTTTTTGCATTATGATGTCATAATCAGACCACTTTTTTCCCTATCCAGAAGCGTCTTGTCTTTTGTCGCAACCAGAGTTTGATATTCTACCAACATTAGCGAGATCGCATTCTCTTAATTTCACTTACGGCCATACCAGTCTGAAAATGCATGATCTCGTCAGATCTCGGAAGCCATCCAGACTCGGTCCTGGTTAGTACTTGTATGGGAGACCAACTAGGAACCTCAGGTGCCGTAAGCTTTTGTTTATTTCTTTTTTGCATTATGATGTCATAATCAGACCACTTTTTTCCCTATGGGAGACCAACTAGGAACCTCAGGTGCCGTAAGCTTTTGTTTATTTCTTTTTTGCATTATGATGTCATAATCAGACCACTTTTTTCCCTATCCAGAAGCGTCTTGTCTTTTGTCGCAACCAGAGTTTGATATTCTACCAACATTAGCGAGATCGCATTCTCTTAATTTCTCTTACGGCCATACCAGTCTGAAAATGCCTGATCTCGTCAGATCTCGGAAGCTATCAAGACTCGGGCCTGGTTAGTACTTGTATGGGAGACCAACTAGGAACCTCAGGTGCCGTAAGCTTTTGTTTATTTCTTTTTTGCATTATGATGTCATAATCAGACCACTTTTTTCCCTATCCAGAAGCGTCTTGTCTTTTGTCGCAACCAGAGTTTGATATTCTACCAACATTAGCGAGATCGCATTCTCTTAATTTCACTTACGGCCAAACCAGTCTGAAAATGCCTGATCTCGTCAGAACTTGGAAGCCATCCAGACTCGGACCTGGTTAGTACTTGTATGGGAGACCAACTAGGAACCTCAGGTGCCGTAAGCTTTTGTTTATTTCTTTTTTGCATTATGATGTCATAATCAGACCACTTTTTTTCCCTATCCAGAAGCATCTTGTCTTTTGTCGCAACCAGAGTTTGATATTCTACCAACATTAGCGAGATCGCATTCCCTTAATTTCACTTACGGCCATACCAGTCTGAAAATGCCTGATCTCGTCAGATCTCAGAAGCCATCCAGACTTGGGCCTGATTAGTACTTGTATGGGAGACCAACTAGGAACCTCAGGTGCCGTAAGCTTTTGTTTATTTCTTTTTTGCATGATAATGTCATAATCAGACCACTTTTTTCCCTATGGGAGACCAACTAGGAACCTCAGGTGCCGTAAGCTTTTGTTTATTTCTTTTTTGCATTATAATGTCATAATCAGACCACTTTTTTCCCTATGGGAGACCAACTAGGAACCTCAGGTGCCGTAAGCTTTTGTTTATTTCTTTTTTGCATTATGATGTCATAATCAGACCACTTATTTCCCTATGGGAGACCAACTAGGAACCTCAGGTGCCGTAAGCTTTTGTTTATTTCTTTTTTGCATTATGATGTCATAATCAGACCACTTTTTTCCCTATCCAGAAGCGTCTTGTCTTTTGTCGCAACCAGAGTTTGATATTCTACCAACATTAGCGAGATCGCATTCTCTTAATTTCACTTACGGCCAAACCAGTCTGAAAATGCCTGATCTCGTCAGAACTTGGAAGCCATCCAGACTCGGACCTGGTTAGTACTTGTATGGGAGACCAACTAGGAACCTCAGGTGCCGTAAGCTTTTGTTTATTTCTTTTTTGCATTATGATGTCATAATCAGACCACTTTTTTTCCCTATCCAGAAGCATCTTGTCTTTTGTCGCAACCAGAGTTTGATATTCTACCAACATTAGCGAGATCGCATTCCCTTAATTTCACTTACGGCCATACCAGTCTGAAAATGCCTGATCTCGTCAGATCTCAGAAGCCATCCAGACTTGGGCCTGATTAGTACTTGTATGGGAGACCAACTAGGAACCTCAGGTGCCGTAAGCTTTTGTTTATTTCTTTTTTGCATGATAATGTCATAATCAGACCACTTTTTTCCCTATGGGAGACCAACTAGGAACCTCAGGTGCCGTAAGCTTTTGTTTATTTCTTTTTTGCATTATAATGTCATAATCAGACCACTTTTTTCCCTATGGGAGACCAACTAGGAACCTCAGGTGCCGTAAGCTTTTGTTTATTTCTTTTTTGCATTATGATGTCATAATCAGACCACTTATTTCCCTATGGGAGACCAACTAGGAACCTCAGGTGCCGTAAGCTTTTGTTTATTTCTTTTTTGCATTATGATGTCATAATCAGACCACTTTTTTCCCTATCCAGAAGCGTCTTGTCTTTTGTCGCAACCAGAGTTTAATATTCTACCAACATTAGCGAGATTGCATTCTCTTAATTTCCCTTACGGCCATACCAGTCTGAAAATGCCTGATCTCGTCAGATCTCGGAAGCCATCCAGACTCGGTCCTGGTTAGTACTTGTATGGGAGACCAACTAGGAACCTCAGGTGCCGTAAGCTTTTGTTTATTTCTTTTTTGCATTATGATGTCATAATCAGACCACTTTTTTCCCTTTCCAGAAGCATCTTGTCTTTTGTCGCAACCAGAGTTTGATATTCTACCAACATTAACGAGATCGCATTCGCTTAATTTCACTTACGGCCATACCAGTCTGAAAATGCCTGATCTCGTCAGATCTCGGAAGCCATCCAGACTTGGGCCTGGTTAGTACTTGTATGGGAGACCAACTAGGAACCGCAGGTGCCGTAAGCATTTGTTTATTTCTTTTTTGCATTATGATGTCATAATCAGACCACTTTTTTCCCTATGGGAGACCAACTAGGAACCTCAGGTGCCGTAAGCTTTTGTTTATTTCTTTTTTGCATTATGATGTCATAATCAGACCACTTTTTTCCCTATCCAGAAGCGTCTTGTCTTTTGTCGCAACCAGAGTTTGATATTCTACCAACATTAGCGAGATCGCATTCTCTTAATTTCTCTTATGGCCATACCAGTCTGAAAATGCCTTATCTCGTCATATCTCGGAAGCCATCCGGAGTCGGGCCTGGTTAGTACTTGTATGGGAGACCTACTAGGAACCTCAGGTGCCGTAAGCTTTTGTTTATTTCTTTTTTGCATTATGATGTCATAATCAGACCACTTTTTTCCCTATCCAGAAGCGTCTTGTCTTTTGTCGCAACCAGAGTTTGATATTCTACCAACATTAGCGAGATCGCATTCTCTTAATTTCACTTACGGCCATACCAGTCTGAAAATGCCAGATCTCGGAAGCCATCCAGACTCGGGCCTGGTTAGTACTTGTATGGGAGACCAACTAGGAACCTCAGGTGCCGTAAGCTTTTGTTTATTTCTTTTTTGCATTATGATGTCATAATCAGACCACTTTTTTCCCTATCCAGAAGCGTCTTGTCTTTTATCGCAACCAGAGTTTGATATTCTACCAACATTAGCGAGATCGCATTCTCTTAATTTCACTTGTGGCCATACCAGTCTGAAAATGTCAGATCTCGGAAGCCATCCAGACTCGGGCCTGGTTAGTACTTGTATGGGAGACCAACTAGGAACCTCAGGTGCCATAAGCTTTTGTTTATTTCTTTTTTGCATTATGATGTCATAATCAGACCACTTTTTTCCCTATGGGAGACCAACTAGGAACCTCAGGTGCCGTAAGCTTTTGTTTATTTCTTTTTTGCATTATGATGTCATAATCAAACCACTTTTTTCCCGATCCATAAGTGTCTTGTCTTTTGTCGCAACCAGAGTTTGATATTCTACCAACATTAGTGAGATCGCATTCTCTTAATTTCCCTTACGGCCATACCAGTCTGAAAATGCTTGATCTCGTCAGATCTCGGAAGCCATCTAGACTCGGTCCTGGTTAGTACTTGTATGGGAGACCAACTAGGAACCTCAGGTGCCGTAAGCTTTTGTTTATTTCTTTTTTGCATTATGATGTCATAATCAGACCACTTTTTTCCCTATCCAGAAGCATCTTGTCTTTTGTCGCAACCAGAGTTTGATATTCTACCAACATTAACGAGATCGCATTCTCTTAATTTCACTTACGGCCATACCAGTCTGAAAATGCCTGATCTCGTCAGATCTTGGAAGCCATCAAGACTTGGGCCTGGTTAGTACTTGTATGGGAGACCAACTAGGAACCTCAGGTGCCGTAAGCTTTTGTTTATTTCTTTTTTGCATTATGATGTCATAATCAGACCACTTTTTTCCCTATGGGAGACCAACTAGGAACCTCAGGTGCCGTAAGCTTTTGTTTATTTCTTTTTTGCATTATGATGTCATAATCAGACCACTTTTTTCCCTATCCAGAAGCGTCTTGTCTTTTGTCGCAACCAGAGTTTGATATTCTACCAACATTAGCGAGATCGCATTCTCGTAATTTCACTTACGGCCATACCAGTCTGAAAATGCCTGATCTCATCAGATCTCGGAAGCCATCCAGACTCGGGCCTGGTTAGTACTTGTATGGGAGACCAACGAGGAACCTCAGGTGCCGTAAGCTTTTGTTTATTTCTTTTTTGCATTATGATGTCATAATCAGACCACTTTTTTCCCTATCCAGAAGCGTCTTGTCTTTTGTCGCAACCAGAGTTTGATATTCTACCAACATTAGCGAGATCGCATTCTCTTAACTTCACTTACGGCCATACCAGTCTGAAAATGCCTGATCTCGTCAGATCTCGGAAGCCATCCAGACTCGGGTCTGGTTAGTACTTGTATGGGAGACCAACTAGGAACCTCAGGTGCCGTAAGCTTTTGTTTATTTCTTTTTTGCATTATGATGCCATAATCAGACCACTTTTTTCCCTATCCAGAAGCGTCTTGTCTTTTGTCGCAACCAGAGTTTGATATTCTACCAACATTAGCGAGATCGCATTCTCTTAATTTCACTAATGGCCATACCAGTCGGAAAATGCCTGATCTCGTCAGATCTCGGAAGCCATCAAGACTCGGGCCTGGTTAGTACTTGTATGGGAGACCAACTAGGAACCTCACGTGCCGTAAGCTTTTGTTTATTTCTTTTTTGCATTATGATGTCATAATCAGACCACTTTTTTCCCTATCCAGAAGCGTCTTGTCTTTTGTCGCAACCAGAGTTTGATATTCTACCAACATTAGCGAGATCGCATTCTATTAGTTTCACTTA
This sequence comes from Pelobates fuscus, assembly GCF_036172605.1. Lineage (NCBI taxonomy): Eukaryota > Metazoa > Chordata > Amphibia > Anura > Pelobatidae > Pelobates > Pelobates fuscus. The sequence goes on along the minus strand of NC_086318.1, from coordinate 287,841,689 downwards.
CGGCCACACCAGTCTGAAAATGTCTGATCTCGTCAGATCTCGGAAGCCATCCAGACTCAGGCCTGGTTAGTACTTGTATGGGAGACCAACTAGGAACCTCAGGTGCCGTAAGCTTTTGTTTATTTCTTTTTTGCATTATGATGTCATAATCAGACCACTTTTTTCCCTATGGGAGACCAACTAGGAACCTCAGGTGCCGTAAGCTTTTGTTTATTTCTTTTTTGCATTATGATGTCATAATCAGACCACTTTTTTCCCTATCCAGAAGCGTCTTGTCTTTTGTCGCAACCAGAGTTTGATATTCTACCAACATTAGCGAGATCGCATTCACTTAATTTTACTTACGGCTATACCAGTCTGAAAATGCCTGATCTCGTCAGATCTCGGAAGCCATCCAGACTCGGACCTGGTTAGTACTTGTATGGGAGACCAACTAGGAACCTCAGGTGCCGTAAGCTTTTGTTTATTTCTTTTTTGCATTATGATGTCATAATCAGACCACTTTTTTCCCTATCCAGAAGCGTCTTGTCTTTTGTCGCAACCAGAGTTTGATATTCTACCAACATTAGCGAGATCGCATTCTCTTAATTTGCCTTACGGCCATACCAATCTGAAAATGCCTGATCTCGTCAGATCTCGGAAGCCATCCAGACTCGGGCCTGGTTAGTACTTGTATGGGAGACCAACTAGGAACCTCAGGTGCTGTAAGCTTTTGTTTATTTCTTTTTTGCATTATGATGTCATAATCAGACCACTTTTTTTCCCTATGGGAGACAAACTAGGAACCTCAGGTGCCGTAAGCTTTTGTTTATTTCTTTTTTGCATTATGATGTCATAATCAGACCACTTTTTTCCCTATCCAGAAGCGTCTTGTCTTTTGTCGCAACCAGAGTTTGATATTCTACCAACATTAGCGAGATCGCATTCTCTTAATTTTACTTACGGCCATACCAGTCTGAAAATGCCTGATCTCGTCAGATCTCGGAAGCCATCCAGACTTGGGCCTGGTTAGTACTTGTATGGGAGACCAAGTAGGAACCTCAGGTGCCGTAAGCTTTTGTTTATTTCTTTTTTGCATTATGATGTCATAATCAGACCACTTTTTTCCCTATCCAGAAGCATCTTGTCTTTTGTCACAACCAGAGTTTGATATTCTACCAACATTAACGAGATCGCATTCTCTTAATTTCACTTACGGCCATACCAGTCTGAAAATGCCTGATCTCATCAGATCTCGGAAGCCATCCAAACTTGGGCCTCGTTAGTACTTGTATGGGAGACCAACTAGGAACCTCAGGTGCCGTAAGCTTTTGTTTATTTATTTTTTGCATTATGATGTCATAATCAGACCACTTTTTTCCCTATGGGAGACCAACTAGGAACTTCAGGTGCCGTAAGCTTTTGTTTCTTTCTTTTTTGCATTATGATGTCATAATCAGACCACTTTTTTCCCTATCCAGAAGCGTCTTGTCTTTTGTCGCAACCAGAGTTTGATATTCTACCAACATTAGCGAGATCGCATTCTCTTAATTTCCCTTACGGCCATACCAGTCTGAAAATGCCTGATCTCGTCAGATCTCGGAAGCCATCCAGACTCGGGCCTGGTTAGTACTTGTATGGGAGACCAACTAGGAACCTCAGGTGCCGTAAGCTTTTGTTTATTTATTTTTTGCATTATGATGTCATAATCAGACCACTTTTTTCCCTATGGGAGACCAACTAGGAACTTCAGGTGCCGTAAGCTTTTGTTTCTTTCTTTTTTGCATTATGATGTCATAATCAGACCACTTTTTTCCCTATCCAGAAGCGTCTTGTCTTTTGTCACAACCAGAGTTTGATATTCTACCAACATTAACGAGATCGCATTCTCTTAATTTCACTTACGGCCATACCAGTCTGAAAATGCCTGATCTCATCAGATCTCGGAAGCCATCCAAACTTGGACTTCGTTAGTACTTGTATGGGAGACCAACTAGGAACCTCAGGTGCCGTAAGCTTTTGTTTATTTATTTTTTGCATTATGATGTCATAATCAGACCACTTTTTTCCCTATCCAGAAGCGTCTTGTCTTTTGTCGCAACCAGAGTTTGATATTCTACCAACATTAGCGAGATCGCATTCTCTTAATTTCACTTACGGCCATACCAGTCTGAAAATGCCTGATCTCGTCAGATCTCGGAAGCCATCCAGTCGCGGGCCTGGTTAGTACTTGTATGGGAGACCAACTAGGAACCTCAGGTGCCGTAAGCTTTTGTTTATTTCTTTTTTGCATTATGATGTCATAATCAGACCACTTTTTTCCCTATACAGAAGCGTCTTGTCTTTTGTCGCAACCGGAGTTTGATATTCTACCAACATTAGTGAGATCGCATTCTCTTAATTTCACTTACGGCCATACCAGTCTGAAAATGCCTGATCTCATCAGATTTCGGAAGCCATCCAGACTCGGGCCTGGTTAGTACTTGTATGGGAGACCAACTAGGAACCTCAGGTGCCGTAAGCTTTTGTTTATTTCTTTTTTGCATTATAATGTCATAATCAGACCACTTTTTTCCCTATGGGAGACCAACTAGGAACCTCAGGTGCCGTAAGCTTTTGTTTATTTCTTTTTTGCATTATGATGTCATAATCAGACCACTTTTTTCCCTATCCAGAAGCGTCTTGTCTTTTGTCGCAACCAGAGTTTGATATTCTACCAACATTAGCGAGATCGCATTCTCTTAATTTCAGTTACGGCCATACCAGTCTGAAAATGCCAGATCTCGGAAGCTATCCAGACTCGGGCCTGGTTAGTACTTGTATGGGAGACCAACTAGGAACCTCAGGTGCCGTAAACTTTTGTTTATTTCTTTTTTGCATTATGATGTCATAATCAGACCACTTTTTTCCCTATCCAGAAGCGTCTTGTCTTTTGTCGCAACCAGAGTTTGATATTCTACCAACTTTAGCGAGATCGCATTCTCTTAATTTCTCTTACGGCCATACCAGTCTGAAAATGCCTGATCTAGTCAGATCTCTAAAGCCATCCAGACTCGGGCCTGGTTAGTACTTGTATGGGAGACCAACTAGGAACCTCAGGTGCCGTAAGCTTTTGTTTATTTCTTTTTTGCATTATGATGTCATAATCAGACCACTTTTTTCCCTATGGGAGACCAACTAGGAACCTCAGGTGCCGTAAGCTTTTGTTTATTTCTTTTTTGCATTATGATGTCATAATCAGACCACTTTTTTCCCTATCCAGAAGCGTCTTGTCTTTTGTCGCAACCAGAGTTTGATATTCTACCAACATTAGCGAGATCGCATTCTCTTAATTTCACTTACAGCTATACCAGTCTGAAAATGCCTGATCTCGTCAGATCTCGGAAGCCATCCAGACTCGGGCCTGGTTTGTACTTGTATGGGAGACCAACTAGGAACCTCAGGTGCCGTAAGCTTTTGTTTATTTCTTTTTTGCATTATGATGTCATAATCAGACCACTTTTTTCCCTATGGGAGACCAACTAGGAACCTCAGGTGCCGTAAGCTTTTGTTTATTTCTTTTTTGCATTATGATGTCATAATCAGACCACTTTTTTCCCTATCCAGAAGCGTCTTGTCTTTTGTCGCAACCAGAGTTTGATATTCTACCAACATTAGCGAGATCGCATTCTCTTAATTTCACTTATGGCAATACCAGTCTGAAAATGCCTGATCTCGTCAGATCTCCGAATCCATCCAGACTCGGGCCTGGTTAGTACTTGTATGGGAGACCAACTAGGAACCTCAGGTGCCGTAAGCTTTTGTTTATTTCTTTTTTGCATTATGATGTCATAATCAGACCACTTTTTTCCCTATGGGAGACCAACTAGGAACCTCAGGTGCCGTAAGCTTTTGTTTATTTCTTTTTTGCATTATGATGTCATAATCAGACCACTTTTTTCCCTATCCAGAAGCGTCTTGTCTTTTGTCGCAACCAGAGTTTGATATTCTACCAACATTAGCGAGATCGCATTCTCTTAATTTCACTTACGGCCATACCAGTCTGAAAATGCCTGATCTTGTCAGATTTCTGAAGCCATCCAGACTTGGGCCTGGTTAGTACTTGTATGGGAGACCAACTAGGAACCTCAGGTGCCGTAAGCTTTTGTTTATTTCTTTTTTGCATTATGATGTCATAATCAGACCACTTTTTTCCCTATCCAGAAGCGTCTTGTCTTTTGTCGCAACCAGAGTTTGATATTCTACCAACATTTGCGAGATCGCATTCTCTTAATTTCACTTACGGCCATACCAGTCTGAAAATGCCTGATCTTGTCAGATTTCTGAAGCCATCCAGACTTGGGCCTGGTTAGTACTTGTATGGGAGACCAACTAGGAACCTCAGGTGCCGTAAGCTTTTGTTTATTTCTTTTTTGCATTATGATGTCATAATCAGACCACTTTTTTCCCTATGGGAGACCAACTCGGAACCTCAGGTGCCGTAAGCTTTTGTTTATTTCTTTTTTGCATTATGATGTCATAATCAGACCACTTTTTTCCCTATCCAGAAGCGTCTTGTCTTTTGTCGCAACCAGAGTTTGATATTCTACCAACATTAGCGAGATCGCATTCTCTTAATTTCCCTTACGGAAATACTAGTCTGAAAATGCCTGATCTCGTCAGATCTCGGAAGCCATTCAGACTCGGGCCTGGTTAGTACTTGTATGGGAGACCAACTAGGAACCTCAGGTGCCGTAAGCTTTTGTTTATTTCTTTTTTGCATTATGATGTCATAATCATACCACTTTTTTCCCTATCCAGAAGCGTCTTGTCTTTTGTCGCAACCAGAGTTTGATATTCTACCAACATTAGCGAGATCGCATTCTCTTAATTTCACTTACGGCCATACCAGTCTGAAAATGCCTGATCTCGTCAGATCTCGGAAACCATCCAGACTCGGGCCTGGTTAGTTCTTGTATGGGAGACCAACTAGGAACCTCAGGTGCCGTAAGCTCTTGTTTATTTCTTTTTTGCATTATGATGTCATAATCATACCACTTTTTTCCCTATCCAGAAGCATCTTGTCTTTTGTCGCAACCAGAGTTTGATATTCTACCAACATTAACGAGATCGCATTCTCTTAATTTCACTTGCGGTCATACCAGTCTGAAAATGTCTGATCTCGGAAGCCATCCAGACTCGGGCCTGGTTAGTACTTGTATGGGAGACCAACTAGGAACCTCAGGTGCCGTAAGCTTTTGTTTATTTCTTTTTTGCATTATGATGTCATAATCAGACCACTTTTTTCCCTATGGGAGACCAACTAGGAACCTCAGGTGCCGTAAGCTTTTGTTTATTTCTTTTTTGCATTATGATGTCATAATCAGACCACTTTTTTCTCTATCCAGAAGCGTCTTGTCTTTTGTCGCAACCAGAGTTTGATATTCTACCAACATTAGCGAGATCGCATTCTCTTAATTTCACTTACGGCCATACCAGTCTGAAAATTCCTGATCTCGTCAAATCTCGGAAGCTATCCAGAGTCAGGCCTGGTTAGTACTTGTATGGGAGACCAACTAGGAACCTCAGGTGCCGTAAGCTTTTGTTTATTTCTTTTTTGCATTATGATGTCATAATCAGACCACTTTTTTCCCTATCCAGAAGCGTCTTGTCTTTTGTCGCAACCAGAGTTTGATATTCTACCAACATTAGCGAGATCGCATTCTCTTAATTTCACTTACGGCCATACCAGTCTGAAAATGCCTGATCTTGTCAGATCTCTGAAGCCATCCAGACTCGGGCCTGGTTAGTACTTGTATGGGAGACCAACTAGGAACCTCAGGTGCCGTAAGCTTTTGTTTATTTCTTTTTTGCATTATGATGTCATAATCAGAACACTTTTTTCCCTATGGGAGACCAACTCGGAACCTCAGGTGCCGTAAGCTTTTGTTTATTTCTTTTTTGCATTATGATGTCATAATCATATCACTTTTTTCCCTATCCAGAAGCGTCTTGTCTTTTGTCGCAACCAGAGTTTGATATTCTACCAACATTAGCGAGATCGCATTCTCTTAATTTCACTTGCGGCCATACCAGTCTGAAAATGTCAGATCTTGGAAGCCATCCAGACTCGGGCCTGGTTAGTACTTGTATGGGAGACCAACTAGGAACCTCAGGTGCTGTAAGCTTTTGTTTATTTCTTTTTTGCATTATGATGTCATAATCAGACTACTTTTTTCCCTATGGGAGACCAACTAGGAACCTCAGGTGCCGTAATCTTTTGTTTATTTCTTTTTTGCATTATGATGTCATAATCAGACCACTTTTTTCCCTATCCAGAAGCGTCTTGTCTTTTGTCGCAACCAGAGTTTGATATTCTACCAACATTAGCGAGATCGCATTCTCTTAATTTCACTTATGGCCATACCAGTCTGAAAATGCCTGATCTCGTCAGATCTCGGAAGCCATCCAGACTCGGGCCTGGTTAGTACTTGTATGGGAGACCAACTAGGAACCTCAGGTGCCGTAAGCTTTTGTTTATTTCTTTTTTGCATTATGATGTCATAATCAGACCACTTTTTTCCCTATGGGAGACCAACTAGGAACCTCAGGTGCCGTAAGCTTTTGTTTATTTCTTTTTTGCATTATGATGTCATAATCAGACCACTTTTTTCCCTATCCAGAAGCGTCTTGTCTTTTGTCGCAACCAGAGTTTGATATTCTACCAACATTAGCGAGATCGCATTCTCTTAATTTCACTTATGGCAATACCAGTCTGAAAATGCCTGATCTCGTCAGATCTCGGAAGCCATCCAGACTCGGGCCTGGTTAGTACTTGTATGGGAGACCAAGTAGGAACCTCAGGTGCCGTAAGCTTTTGTTTATTTCTTTTTTGCATTATGATGTCATAATCAGACCACTTTTTTCCCTATCCAGAAGCATCTTGTCTTTTGTCACAACCAGAGTTTGATATTCTACCAACATTAACGAGATCGCATTCTCTTAATTTCACTTACGGCCATACCAGTCTGAAAATGCCTGATCTCATCAGATCTCGGAAGCCATCCAAACTTGGGCCTCGTTAGTACTTGTATGGGAGACCAACTAGGAACCTCAGGTGCCGTAAGCTTTTGTTTATTTATTTTTTGCATTATGATGTCATAATCAGACCACTTTTTTCCCTATGGGAGACCAACTAGGAACTTCAGGTGCCGTAAGCTTTTGTTTCTTTCTTTTTTGCATTATGATGTCATAATCAGACCACTTTTTTCCCTATCCAGAAGCGTCTTGTCTTTTGTCGCAACCAGAGTTTGATATTCTACCAACATTAGCGAGATCGCATTCTCTTAATTTCCCTTACGGCCATACCAGTCTGAAAATGCCTGATCTCGTCAGATCTCGGAAGCCATCCAGACTCGGGCCTGGTTAGTACTTGTATGGGAGACCAACTAGGAACCTCAGGTGCTGTAAGCTTTTGTTTATTTCTTTTTTGCATTATGATGTCATAATCAGACCACTTTTTTTACCTATGGGAGACCAACTAGGAACCTCAGGTGCCGTAAGCTTTTGTTTATTTCTTTTTTGCATTATGATGTAATAATCAGACCACTTTTTTCCCTATCCAGAAGCGTCTTGTCTTTTGTCGCAACCAGAGTTTGATATTCTACCAACATTAGCGAGATCGCATTCTCTTAATTTCACTTACGGCCATACCAGTCTGAAAATGCCTGATCTCGTCAGATCTCGGAAGCCATCCAGACTTGGGCCTGGTTAGTACTTGTATGGGAGACCAAGTAGGAACCTCAGGTGCCGTAAGCTTTTGTTTATTTCTTTTTTGCATTTTGATGTCATAATCAGACCACTTTTTTCCCTATCCAGAAGCATCTTGTCTTTTGTCACAACCAGAGTTTGATATTCTACCAACATTAACGAGATCGCATTCTCTTAATTTCACTTACGGCCATACCAGTCTGAAAATGCCTGATCTCATCAGATCTCGGAAGCCATCCCGACACGGGCCTGGTTAGTACTTGTATGGGAGACCAACTAGGAACCTCAGGTGCCGTAAGCTTTTGTTTATTTATTTTTTGCATTATGATGTCATAATCAGACCACTTTTTTCCCTATGGGAGACCAACTAGGAACTTCAGGTGCCGTAAGCTTTTGTTTCTTTCTTTTTTGCATTATGATGTCATAATCAGACCACTTTTTTCCCTATCCAGAAGCGTCTTGTCTTTTGTCGCAACCAGAGTTTGATATTCTACCAACATTAGCGAGATCGCATTCTCTTAATTTCCCTTACGGCCATACCAGTCTGAAAATGCCTGATCTCGTCAGATCTCGGAAGCCATCCAGACTCGGGCCTGGTTAGTACTTGTATGGGAGACCAACTAGGAACCTCAGGTGCTGTAAGCTTTTGTTTATTTCTTTTTTGCATTATGATGTCATAATCAGACCACTTTTTTTCCCTATGGGAGACCAACTAGGAACCTCAGGTGCCGTAAGCTTTTGTTTATTTCTTTTTTGCATTATGATGTCATAATCAGACCACTTTTTTCCCTATCCAGAAGCGTCTTGTCTTTTGTCGCAACCAGAGTTTGATATTCTACCAACATTAGCGAGATCGCATTCTCTTAATTTCACTTACGGCCATACCAGTCTGAAAATGCCTGATCTCGTCAGATCTCGGAAGCCATCCAGACTTGGGCCTGGTTAGTACTTGTATGGGAGACCAAGTAGGAACCTCAGGTGCCGTAAGCTTTTGTTGATTTCTTTTTTGCATTATGATGTCATAATCAGACCACTTTTTTCCCTATCCAGAAGCATCCTGTCTTTTGTCACAACCAGAGTTTGATATTCTACCAACATTAACGAGATCGCATTCTCTTAATTTCACTTACGGCCATACCAGTCTGAAAATGCCTGATCTCATCAGATCTCGGAAGCCATCCAAACTTGGGCCTCGTTAGTACTTGTATGGGAGACCAACTAGGAACCTCAGGTGCCGTAAGCTTTTGTTTATTTATTTTTTGCATTATGATGTCATAATCAGACCACTTTTTTCCCTATGGGAGACCAACTAGGAACTTCAGATGCCGTAAGCTTTTGTTTCTTTCTTTTTTGCATTATGATGTCATAATCAGACCACTTTTTTCCCTATCCAGAAGCGTCTTGTCTTTTGTCGCAACCAGATTTTGATATTCTACCAACATTAGCGAGATCGCATTCTCTTAACTTCACTTACGGCCATACCAGTCTGAAAATGCCTGATCTCGTCAGATCTCGGAAGCCATCCAGACTCGGTCCTGGTTAGTACTTGTATGGGAGACCACCTAGGAACCTCAGGTGCCGTAAGCTTTTGTTTATTTCTTTTTTGCATTATGATGTCATAATCAGACCACTTTTTTCCCTATGGGAGACCAACTAGGAACCTCAGGTGCCGTAAGCTTTTGTTTATTTCTTTTTTGCATTATGATGTCATAATCAGACCACTTTTTTCCCTATCCAGAAGCGTCTTGTCTTTTGTCGCAACCAGAGTTTGATATTCTACCAACATTAGCGAGATCGCATTCTCTTAATTTCCCTTACGGCCATACCAGTCTGAAAATGCCTGAACTCGTCAGATCTCTGAAGCCATCCAGACTCGGGCCTGGTTAGTACTTGTATGGGAGACCAACTAGGAACCTCAGGTGCCGTAAGCTTTTGTTTATTTCTTTTTTGCATTATGATGTCATAATCAGACCACTTTTTTCCCTATCCAGAAGCGTCTTGTCTTTTGTCGCAACCAGAGTTTGATATTCTACCAACATTAGCGAGATCGCATTCTCTTAATTTCCCTTACGGCCATACCAGTCTGAAAATGCCTGAACTCGTCAGATCTCGGAAGCCATCCAGACTCGGGCCTGGTTAGTACTTGTATGGGAGACCAACTAGGAACTTCAGGTGCTGTAAGCTTTTGTTTATTTCTTTTTTGCATTATGATGTCATAATCAGACCACTTTTTTTCCCTATGGGAGACCAACTAGGAACCTCAGGTGCCGTAAGCTTTTGTTTATTTCTTTTTTGCATTATGATGTCATAATCAGACCACTTTTTTCCCTATCCAGAAGCGTCTTGTCTTTTGTCGCAACCAGAGTTTGATATTCTACCAACATTAGCGAGATCGCATTCTCGTAATTTTACTTACGGCCATACCAGTCTGAAAATGCCTGATCTCGTCAGATCTCAGAAGCCATCCAGACTTGGGCCTGGTTAGTACTTGTATGGGAGACCAAGTAGGAACCTCAGGTGCCGTAAGCTTTTGTTTATTTCTTTTTTGCATTATGATGTCATAATCAGACCACTTTTTTCCCTATCCAGAAGCATCTTGTCTTTTGTCACAACCAGAGTTTGATATTCTACCAACATTAACGAGATCGCATTCTCTTAATTTCACTTACGGCCATACCAGTCTGAAAATGCCTGATCTCATCAGATCTCGGAAGCCATCCAAACTTGGGCCTCGTTAGTACTTGTATGGGAGACCAACTAGGAACCTCAGGTGCCGTAAGCTTTTGTTTATTTATTTTTTGCATTATGATGTCATAATCAGACCACTTTTTTCCCTATGGGAGACCAACTAGGAACTTCAGGTGCCGTAAGCTTTTGTTTCTTTCTTTTTTGCATTATGATGTCATAATCAGACCACTTTTTTCCCTATCCAGAAGCGTCTTGTCTTTTGTCGCAACCAGAGTTTGATATTCTACCAACATTAGCGAGATCGCATTCTCTTAATTTCCCTTACGGCCATACCAGTCTGAAAATGCCTGATCTCGTCAGATCTCGGAAGCCATCCAGACTCAGGCCTGGTTAGTACTTGTATGGGAGACAAACTAGGAACCTCAGGTGCTGTAAGCTTTTGTTTATTTCTTTTTTGCATTATGATGTCATAATCAGACCACTTTTTTTCCCTATGGGAGACCAACTAGGAACCTCAGGTGCCGTAAGCTTTTGTTTATTTCTTTTTTGCATTATGATGTCATAATCAGACCACTTTTTTCCCTATCCAGAAGCGTCTTGTCTTTTGTCGCAACCAGAGTTTGATATTCTACCAACATTAGCGAGATCGCATTCTCTTAATTTCACTTACGGCCATACCAGTCTGAAAATGCCTGATCTCGTCAGATCTCGGAAGCCATCCAGACTTGGGCCTGGTTAGTACTTGTATGGGAGACCAAGTAGGAACCTCAGGTGCCGTAAGCTTTTGTTTATTTCTTTTTTGCATTTTGATGTCATAATCAGACCACTTTTTTCCCTATCCAGAAGCATCTTGTCTTTTGTCACAACCAGAGTTTGATATTCTACCAACATTAACGAGATCGCATTCTCTTAATTTCACTTACGGCCATACCAGTCTGAAAATGCCTGATCTCATCAGATCTCGGAAGCCATCCCGACACGGGCCTGGTTAGTACTTGTATGGGAGACCAACTAGGAACCTCAGGTGCTGTAAGCTTTTGTTTATTTATTTTTTGCATTATGATGTCATAATCAGACCACTTTTTTCCCTATCCAGAAGCGTCTTGTCTTTTGTCGCAACCAGATTTTGATATTCTACCAACATTAGCGAGATCGCATTCTCTTAACTTCACTTACGGCCATACCAGTCTGAAAATGCCTGATCTCGTCAGATCTCGGAAGCCATCCAGACTCGGTCCTGGTTAGTACTTGTATGGGAGACCACCTAGGAACCTCAGGTGCCGTAAGCTTTTGTTTATTTCTTTTTTGCATTATGATGTCATAATCAGACCACTTTTTTCCCTATGGGAGACCAACTAGGAACCTCAGGTGCCGTAAGCTTTTGTTTATTTCTTTTTTGCATTATGATGTCATAATCAGACCACTTTTTTCCCTATCCAGAAGCGTCTTGTCTTTTGTCGCAACCAGAGTTTGATATTCTACCAACATTAGCGAGATCGCATTCTCTTAATTTCCCTTACGGCCATACCAGTCTGAAAATGCCTGAACTCGTCAGGTCTCTGAAGCCATCCAGACTCGGGCCTGGTTAGTACTTGTATGGGAGACCAACTAGGAACCTCAGGTGCCGTAAGCTTTTGTTTATTTCTTTTTTGCATTATGATGTCATAATCAGACCACTTTTTTCCCTATCCAGAAGCGTCTTGTCTTTTGTCGCAACCAGAGTTTGATATTCTACCAACATTAGCGAGATCGCATTCTCTTAATTTCCCTTACGGCCATACCAGTCTGAAAATGCCTGAACTCGTCAGATCTCGGAAGCCATCCAGACTCGGGCCTGGTTAGTACTTGTATGGGAGACCAACTAGGAACTTCAGGTGCTGTAAGCTTTTGTTTATTTCTTTTTTGCATTATGATGTCATAATCAGACCACTTTTTTTCCCTATGGGAGACCAACTAGGAACCTCAGGTGCCGTAAGCTTTTGTTTATTTCTTTTTTGCATTATGATGTCATAATCAGACCACTTTTTTCCCTATCCAGAAGCGTCTTGTCTTTTGTCGCAACCAGAGTTTGATATTCTACCAACATTAGCGAGATCGCATTCTCGTAACTTTACTTACGGCCATACCAGTCTGAAAATGTCAGATCTCAGAAGCCATCCAGACTTGGGCCTGGTTAGTACTTGTATGGGAGACCAAGTAGGAACCTCAGGTGCCGTAAGCTTTTGTTTATTTCTTTTTTGCATTATGATGTCATAATCAGACCACTTTTTTCCCTATCCAGAAGCATCTTGTCTTTTGTCACAACCAGAGTTTGATATTCTACCAACATTAACGAGATCGCATTCTCTTAATTTCACTTACGGCCATACCAGTCTGAAAATGCCTGATCTCATCAGATCTCGGAAGCCATCCAAACTTGGGCCTCGTTAGTACTTGTATGGGAGACCAACTAGGAACCTCAGGTGCCGTAAGCTTTTGTTTATTTATTTTTTGCATTATGATGTCATAATCAGACCACTTTTTTCCCTATGGGAGACCAACTAGGAACTTCAGGTGCCGTAAGCTTTTGTTTCTTTCTTTTTTGCATTATGATGTCATAATCAGACCACTTTTTTCCCTATCCAGAAGCGTCTTGTCTTTTGTCGCAACCAGAGTTTGATATTCTACCAACATTAGCGAGATCGCATTCTCTTAATTTCCCTTACGGCCATACCAGTCTGAAAATGCCTGATCTCATCAGATCTCGGAAGCCATCCAGACTCAGGCCTGGTTAGTACTTGTATGGGAGACAAACTAGGAACCTCAGGTGCTGTAAGCTTTTGTTTATTTCTTTTTTGCATTATGATGTCATAATCAGACCACTTTTTTTCCCTATGGGAGACCAACTAGGAACCTCAGGTGCCGTAAGCTTTTGTTTATTTCTTTTTTGCATTATGATGTCATAATCCGACCACTTTTTTCCCTATCCAGAAGCGACTTGTCTTTTGTCGCAACCAGAGTTTGATATTCTACCAACATTAGCGAGATCGCATTCTCTTAATTTCACTTACGGCCATACCAGTCTGAAAATGCCTGATCTCGTCAGATCTCGGAAGCCATCCAGACTTGGGCCTGGTTAGTACTTGTATGGGAGACCAAGTAGGAACCTCAGGTGCCGTAAGCTTTTGTTTATTTCTTTTTTGCATTTTGATGTCATAATCAGACCACTTTTTTCCCTATCCAGAAGCATCTTGTCTTTTGTCACAACCAGAGTTTGATATTCTACCAACATTAACGAGATCGCATTCTCTTAATTTCACTTACGGCCATACCAGTCTGAAAATGCCTGATCTCATCAGATCTCGGAAGCCATCCCGACACGGGCCTGGTTAGTACTTGTATGGGAGACCAACTAGGAACCTCAGGTGCTGTAAGCTTTTGTTTATTTATTTTTTGCATTATGATGTCATAATCAGACCACTTTTTTCCCTATGGGAGACCAACTAGGAACCTCAGGTGCTGTAAGCTTTTGTTTATTTATTTTTTGCATTATGATGTCATAATCAGACCACTTTTTTCCCTATGGGAGACAAACTAGGAACCTCAGGTGCTGTAAGCTTTTGTTTATTTCTTTTTTGCATTATGATGTCATAATCAGACCACTTTTTTTCCCTATGGGAGACCAACTAGGAACCTCAGGTGCCGTAAGCTTTTGTTTATTTCTTTTTTGCATTATGATGTCATAATCAGACCACTTTTTTCCCTATCCAGAAGCGTCTTGTCTTTTGTCGCAACCAGAGTTTGATATTCTACCAACATTAGCGAGATCGCATTCTCTTAATTTCACTTACGGCAATACCAGTCTGAAAATGCCTGATCTCGTCAGATCTCGGAAGCCATCCAGACTTGGGCCTGGTTAGTACTTGTATGGGAGACCAAGTAGGAACCTCAGGTGCCGTAAGCTTTTGTTTATTTCTTTTTTGCATTTTGATGTCATAATCAGACCACTTTTTTCCCTATCCAGAAGCATCTTGTCTTTTGTCACAACCAGAGTTTGATATTCTACCAACATTAACGAGATCGCATTCTCTTAATTTCACTTACGGCCATACCAGTCTGAAAATGCCTGATCTTGTCAGATCTCTGAAGCCATCCAGACTCGGGCCTGGTTAGTACTTGTATGGGAGACCAACTAGGAACCTCAGGTGCCGTAAGCTTTTGTTTATTTCTTTTTTGCATTATGATGTCATAATCAGAACACTTTTTTCCCTATGGGAGACCAACTCGGAACCTCAGGTGCCGTAAGCTTTTGTTTATTTCTTTTTTGCATTATGATGTCATAATCATATCACTTTTTTCCCTATCCAGAAGCGTCTTGTCTTTTGTCGCAACCAGAGTTTGATATTCTACCAACATTAGCGAGATCGCATTCTCTTAATTTCACTTGCGGCCATACCAGTCTGAAAATGTCAGATCTCGGAAGCCATCCAGACTCGGGCCTGGTTAGTACTTGTATGGGAGACCAACTAGGAACCTCAGGTGCTGTAAGCTTTTGTTTATTTCTTTTTTGCATTATGATGTCATAATCAGACTACTTTTTTCCCTATGGGAGACCAACTAGGAACCTCAGGTGCCGTAATCTTTTGTTTATTTCTTTTTTGCATTATGATGTCATAATCAGACCACTTTTTTCCCTATCCAGAAGCGTCTTGTCTTTTGTCGCAACCAGAGTTTGATATTCTACCAACATTAGCGAGATCGCATTCTCTTAATTTCACTTATGGCCATACCAGTCTGAAAATGCCTGATCTCGTCAGATCTCGGAAGCCATCCAGACTCGGGCCTGGTTAGTACTTGTATGGGAGACCAACTAGGAACCTCAGGTGCCGTAAGCTTTTGTTTATTTCTTTTTTGCATTATGATGTCATAATCAGACCACTTTTTTCCCTATGGGAGACCAACTAGGAACCTCAGGTGCCGTAAGCTTTTGTTTATTTCTTTTTTGCATTATGATGTCATAATCAGACCACTTTTTTCCCTATCCAGAAGCGTCTTGTCTTTTGTCGCAACCAGAGTTTGATATTCTACCAACATTAGCGAGATCGCATTCTCTTAATTTCACTTATGGCAATACCAGTCTGAAAATGCCTGATCTCGTCAGATCTCGGAAGCCATCCAGACTCGGGCCTGGTTAGTACTTGTATGGGAGACCAAGTAGGAACCTCAGGTGCCGTAAGCTTTTGTTTATTTCTTTTTTGCATTATGATGTCATAATCAGACCACTTTTTTCCCTATCCAGAAGCATCTTGTCTTTTGTCACAACCAGAGTTTGATATTCTACCAACATTAACGAGATCGCATTCTCTTAATTTCACTTACGGCCATACCAGTCTGAAAATGCCTGATCTCATCAGATCTCGGAAGCCATCCAAACTTGGGCCTCGTTAGTACTTGTATGGGAGACCAACTAGGAACCTCAGGTGCCGTAAGCTTTTGTTTATTTATTTTTTGCATTATGATGTCATAATCAGACCACTTTTTTCCCTATGGGAGACCAACTAGGAACTTCAGGTGCCGTAAGCTTTTGTTTCTTTCTTTTTTGCATTATGATGTCATAATCAGACCACTTTTTTCCCTATCCAGAAGCGTCTTGTCTTTTGTCGCAACCAGAGTTTGATATTCTACCAACATTAGCGAGATCGCATTCTCTTAATTTCCCTTACGGCCATACCAGTCTGAAAATGCCTGATCTCGTCAGATCTCGGAAGCCATCCAGACTCGGGCCTGGTTAGTACTTGTATGGGAGACCAACTAGGAACCTCAGGTGCTGTAAGCTTTTGTTTATTTCTTTTTTGCATTATGATGTCATAATCAGACCACTTTTTTTACCTATGGGAGACCAACTAGGAACCTCAGGTGCCGTAAGCTTTTGTTTATTTCTTTTTTGCATTATGATGTAATAATCAGACCACTTTTTTCCCTATCCAGAAGCGTCTTGTCTTTTGTCGCAACCAGAGTTTGATATTCTACCAACATTAGCGAGATCGCATTCTCTTAATTTCACTTACGGCCATACCAGTCTGAAAATGCCTGATCTCGTCAGATCTCGGAAGCCATCCAGACTTGGGCCTGGTTAGTACTTGTATGGGAGACCAAGTAGGAACCTCAGGTGCCGTAAGCTTTTGTTTATTTCTTTTTTGCATTTTGATGTCATAATCAGACCACTTTTTTCCCTATCCAGAAGCATCTTGTCTTTTGTCACAACCAGAGTTTGATATTCTACCAACATTAACGAGATCGCATTCTCTTAATTTCACTTACGGCCATACCAGTCTGAAAATGCCTGATCTCATCAGATCTCGGAAGCCATCCCGACACGGGCCTGGTTAGTACTTGTATGGGAGACCAACTAGGAACCTCAGGTGCCGTAAGCTTTTGTTTATTTATTTTTTGCATTATGATGTCATAATCAGACCACTTTTTTCCCTATGGGAGACCAACTAGGAACTTCAGGTGCCGTAAGCTTTTGTTTCTTTCTTTTTTGCATTATGATGTCATAATCAGACCACTTTTTTCCCTATCCAGAAGCGTCTTGTCTTTTGTCGCAACCAGAGTTTGATATTCTACCAACATTAGCGAGATCGCATTCTCTTAATTTCCCTTACGGCCATACCAGTCTGAAAATGCCTGATCTCGTCAGATCTCGGAAGCCATCCAGACTCGGGCCTGGTTAGTACTTGTATGGGAGACCAACTAGGAACCTCAGGTGCTGTAAGCTTTTGTTTATTTCTTTTTTGAATTATGATGTCATAATCAGACCACTTTTTTTCCCTATGGGAGACCAACTAGGAACCTCAGGTGCCGTAAGCTTTTGTTTATTTCTTTTTTGCATTATGATGTCATAATCAGACCACTTTTTTCCCTATCCAGAAGCGTCTTGTCTTTTGTCGCAACCAGAGTTTGATATTCTACCAACATTAGCGAGATCGCATTCTCTTAATTTCACTTACGGCCATACCAGTCTGAAAATGCCTGATCTCGTCAGATCTCGGAAGCCATCCAGACTTGGGCCTGGTTAGTACTTGTATGGGAGACCAAGTAGGAACCTCAGGTGCCGTAAGCTTTTGTTTATTTCTTTTTTGCATTATGATGTCATAATCAGACCACTTTTTTCCCTATCCAGAAGCATCTTGTCTTTTGTCACAACCAGAGTTTGATATTCTACCAACATTAACGAGATCGCATTCTCTTAATTTCACTTACGGCCATACCAGTCTGAAAATGCCTGATCTCATCAGATCTCGGAAGCCATCCAAACTTGGGCCTCGTTAGTACTTGTATGGGAGACCAACTAGGAACCTCAGGTGCCGTAAGCTTTTGTTTATTTATTTTTTGCATTATGATGTCATAATCAGACCACTTTTTTCCCTATGGGAGACCAACTAGGAACTTCAGATGCCGTAAGCTTTTGTTTCTTTCTTTTTTGCATTATGATGTCATAATCAGACCACTTTTTTCCCTATCCAGAAGCGTCTTGTCTTTTGTCGCAACCAGATTTTGATATTCTACCAACATTAGCGAGATCGCATTCTCTTAACTTCACTTACGGCCATACCAGTCTGAAAATGCCTGATCTCGTCAGATCTCGGAAGCCATCCAGACTCGGTCCTGGTTAGTACTTGTATGGGAGACCACCTAGGAACCTCAGGTGCCGTAAGCTTTTGTTTATTTCTTTTTTGCATTATGATGTCATAATCAGACCACTTTTTTCCCTATGGGAGACCAACTAGGAACCTCAGGTGCCGTAAGCTTTTGTTTATTTCTTTTTTGCATTATGATGTCATAATCAGACCACTTTTTTCCCTATCCAGAAGCGTCTTGTCTTTTGTCGCAACCAGAGTTTGATATTCTACCAACATTAGCGAGATCGCATTCTCTTAATTTCCCTTACGGCCATACCAGTCTGAAAATGCCTGAACTCGTCAGATCTCTGAAGCCATCCAGACTCGGGCCTGGTTAGTACTTGTATGGGAGACCAACTAGGAACCTCAGGTGCCGTAAGCTTTTGTTTATTTCTTTTTTGCATTATGATGTCATAATCAGACCACTTTTTTCCCTATCCAGAAGCGTCTTGTCTTTTGTCGCAACCAGAGTTTGATATTCTACCAACATTAGCGAGATCGCATTCTCTTAATTTCCCTTACGGCCATACCAGTCTGAAAATGCCTGAACTCGTCAGATCTCGGAAGCCATCCAGACTCGGGCCTGGTTAGTACTTGTATGGGAGACCAACTAGGAACTTCAGGTGCTGTAAGCTTTTGTTTATTTCTTTTTTGCATTATGATGTCATAATCAGACCACTTTTTTTCCCTATGGGAGACCAACTAGGAACCTCAGGTGCCGTAAGCTTTTGTTTATTTCTTTTTTGCATTATGATGTCATAATCAGACCACTTTTTTCCCTATCCAGAAGCGTCTTGTCTTTTGTCGCAACCAGAGTTTGATATTCTACCAACATTAGCGAGATCGCATTCTCGTAATTTTACTTACGGCCATACCAGTCTGAAAATGCCTGATCTCGTCAGATCTCAGAAGCCATCCAGACTTGGGCCTGGTTAGTACTTGTATGGGAGACCAAGTAGGAACCTCAGGTGCCGTAAGCTTTTGTTTATTTCTTTTTTGCATTATGATGTCATAATCAGACCACTTTTTTCCCTATCCAGAAGCATCTTGTCTTTTGTCACAACCAGAGTTTGATATTCTACCAACATTAACGAGATCGCATTCTCTTAATTTCACTTACGGCCATACCAGTCTGAAAATGCCTGATCTCATCAGATCTCGGAAGCCATCCAAACTTGGGCCTCGTTCGTACTTGTATGGGAGACCAACTAGGAACCTCAGGTGCCGTAAGCTTTTGTTTATTTATTTTTTGCATTATGATGTCATAATCAGACCACTTTTTTCCCTATGGGAGACCAACTAGGAACTTCAGGTGCCGTAAGCTTTTGTTTCTTTCTTTTTTGCATTATGATGTCATAATCAGACCACTTTTTTCCCTATCCAGAAGCGTCTTGTCTTTTGTCGCAACCAGAGTTTGATATTCTACCAACATTAGCGAGATCGCATTCTCTTAATTTCCCTTACGGCCATACCAGTCTGAAAATGCCTGATCTCGTCAGATCTCGGAAGCCATCCAGACTCAGGCCTGGTTAGTACTTGTATGGGAGACAAACTAGGAACCTCAGGTGCTGTAAGCTTTTGTTTATTTCTTTTTTGCATTATGATGTCATAATCAGACCACTTTTTTTCCCTATGGGAGACCAACTAGGAACCTCAGGTGCCGTAAGCTTTTGTTTATTTCTTTTTTGCATTATGATGTCATAATCAGACCACTTTTTTCCCTATCCAGAAGCGTCTTGTCTTTTGTCGCAACCAGAGTTTGATATTCTACCAACATTAGCGAGATCGCATTCTCTTAATTTCACTTACGGCCATACCAGTCTGAAAATGCCTGATCTCGTCAGATCTCGGAAGCCATCCAGACTTGGGCCTGGTTAGTACTTGTATGGGAGACCAAGTAGGAACCTCAGGTGCCGTAAGCTTTTGTTTATTTCTTTTTTGCATTTTGATGTCATAATCAGACCACTTTTTTCCCTATCCAGAAGCATCTTGTCTTTTGTCACAACCAGAGTTTGATATTCTACCAACATTAACGAGATCGCATTCTCTTAATTTCACTTACGGCCATACCAGTCTGAAAATGCCTGATCTCATCAGATCTCGGAAGCCATCCCGACACGGGCCTGGTTAGTACTTGTATGGGAGACCAACTAGGAACCTCAGGTGCTGTAAGCTTTTGTTTATTTATTTTTTGCATTATGATGTCATAATCAGACCACTTTTTTCCCTATGGGAGACCAACTAGGAACCTCAGGTGCTGTAAGCTTTTGTTTATTTATTTTTTGCATTATGATGTCATAATCAGACCACTTTTTTCCCTATGGGAGACAAACTAGGAACCTCAGGTGCTGTAAGCTTTTGTTTATTTCTTTTTTGCATTATGATGTCATAATCAGACCACTTTTTTTCCCTATGGGAGACCAACTAGGAACCTCAGGTGCCGTAAGCTTTTGTTTATTTCTTTTTTGCATTATGATGTCATAATCAGACCACTTTTTTCCCTATCCAGAAGCGTCTTGTCTTTTGTCGCAACCAGAGTTTGATATTCTACCAACATTAGCGAGATCGCATTCTCTTAATTTCACTTACGGCCATACCAGTCTGAAAATGCCTGATCTCGTCAGATCTCGGAAGCCATCCAGACTTGGGCCTGGTTAGTACTTGTATGGGAGACCAAGTAGGAACCTCAGGTGCCGTAAGCTTTTGTTTATTTCTTTTTTGCATTTTGATGTCATAATCAGACCACTTTTTTCCCTATCCAGAAGCATCTTGTCTTTTGTCACAACCAGAGTTTGATATTCTACCAACATTAACGAGATCGCATTCTCTTAATTTCACTTACGGCCATACCAGTCTGAAAATGCCTGATCTTGTCAGATCTCTGAAGCCATCCAGACTCGGGCCTGGTTAGTACTTGTATGGGAGACCAACTAGGAACCTCAGGTGCCGTAAGCTTTTGTTTATTTCTTTTTTGCATTATGATGTCATAATCAGACCACTTTTTTCCCTATGGGAGACCAACTCGGAACCTCAGGTGCCGTAAGCTTTTGTTTATTTCTTTTTTGCATTATGATGTCATAATCATATCACTTTTTTCCCTATCCAGAAGCGTCTTGTCTTTTGTCGCAACCAGAGTTTGATATTCTACCAACATTAGCGAGATCGCATTCTCTTAATTTCACTTGCGGCCATACCAGTCTGAAAATGTCAGATCTCGGAAGCCATCCAGACTCGGGCCTGGTTAGTACTTGTATGGGAGACCAACTAGGAACCTCAGGTGCTGTAAGCTTTTGTTTATTTCTTTTTTGCATTATGATGTCATAATCAGACTACTTTTTTCCCTATGGGAGACCAACTAGGAACCTCAGGTGCCGTAATCTTTTGTTTATTTCTTTTTTGCATTATGATGTCATAATCAGACCACTTTTTTCCCTATCCAGAAGCGTCTTGTCTTTTGTCGCAACCAGAGTTTGATATTCTACCAACATTAGCGAGATCGCATTCTCTTAATTTCACTTATGGCCATACCAGTCTGAAAATGCCTGATCTCGTCAGATCTCGGAAGCCATCCAGACTCGGGCCTGGTTAGTACTTGTATGGGAGACCAACTAGGAACCTCAGGTGCCGTAAGCTTTTGTTTATTTCTTTTTTGCATTATGATGTCATAATCAGACCACTTTATTCCCTATGGGAGACCAACTAGGAACCTCAGGTGCCGTAAGCTTTTGTTTATTTCTTTTTTGCATTATGATGTCATAATCAGACCACTTTTTTCCCTATCCAGAAGCGTCTTGTCTTTTGTCGCAACCAGAGTTTGATATTCTACCAACATTAGCGAGATCGCATTCTCTTAATTTCACTTATGGCAATACCAGTCTGAAAATGCCTGATCTCGTCAGATCTCGGAAGCCATCCAGACTCGGGCCTGGTTAGTACTTGTATGGGAGACCAAGTAGGAACCTCAGGTGCCGTAAGCTTTTGTTTATTTCTTTTTTGCATTATGATGTCATAATCAGACCACTTTTTTCCCTATCCAGAAGCATCTTGTCTTTTGTCACAACCAGAGTTTGATATTCTACCAACATTAACGAGATCGCATTCTCTTAATTTCACTTACGGCCATACCAGTCTGAAAATGCCTGATCTCATCAGATCTCGGAAGCCATCCAAACTTGGGCCTCGTTAGTACTTGTATGGGAGACCAACTAGGAACCTCAGGTGCCGTAAGCTTTTGTTTATTTATTTTTTGCATTATGATGTCATAATCAGACCACTTTTTTCCCTATGGGAGACCAACTAGGAACTTCAGGTGCCGTAAGCTTTTGTTTCTTTCTTTTTTGCATTATGATGTCATAATCAGACCACTTTTTTCCCTATCCAGAAGCGTCTTGTCTTTTGTCGCAACCAGAGTTTGATATTCTACCAACATTAGCGAGATCGCATTCTCTTAATTTCCCTTACGGCCATACCAGTCTGAAAATGCCTGATCTCGTCAGATCTCGGAAGCCATCCAGACTCGGGCCTGGTTAGTACTTGTATGGGAGACCAACTAGGAACCTCAGGTGCTGTAAGCTTTTGTTTATTTCTTTTTTGCATTATGATGTCATAATCAGACCACTTTTTTTACCTATGGGAGACCAACTAGGAACCTCAGGTGCCGTAAGCTTTTGTTTATTTCTTTTTTGCATTATGATGTAATAATCAGACCACTTTTTTCCCTATCCAGAAGCGTCTTGTCTTTTGTCGCAACCAGAGTTTGATATTCTACCAACATTAGCGAGATCGCATTCTCTTAATTTCACTTACGGCCATACCAGTCTGAAAATGCCTGATCTCGTCAGATCTCGGAAGCCATCCAGACTTGGGCCTGGTTAGTACTTGTATGGGAGACCAAGTAGGAACCTCAGGTGCCGTAAGCTTTTGTTTATTTCTTTTTTGCATTTTGATGTCATAATCAGACCACTTTTTTCCCTATCCAGAAGCATCTTGTCTTTTGTCACAACCAGAGTTTGATATTCTACCAACATTAACGAGATCGCATTCTCTTAATTTCACTTACGGCCATACCAGTCTGAAAATGCCTGATCTCATCAGATCTCGGAAGCCATCCCGACACGGGCCTGGTTAGTACTTGTATGGGAGACCAACTAGGAACCTCAGGTGCTGTAAGCTTTTGTTTA
Organism: Pelobates fuscus; assembly: GCF_036172605.1. NCBI lineage: Eukaryota > Metazoa > Chordata > Amphibia > Anura > Pelobatidae > Pelobates > Pelobates fuscus. The sequence goes on along the minus strand of NC_086318.1, from coordinate 287,818,432 downwards.
TTTATTTTTTGCATTATGATGTCATAATCAGACCACTTTTTTCCCTATGGGAGACCAACTAGGAACTTCAGGTGCCGTAAGCTTTTGTTTCTTTCTTTTTTGCATTATGATGTCATAATCAGACCACTTTTTTCCCTATCCAGAAGCGTCTTGTCTTTTGTCGCAACCAGAGTTTGATATTCTACCAACATTAGCGAGATCGCATTCTCTTAATTTCCCTTACGGCCATACCAGTCTGAAAATGCCTGAACTCGTCAGATCTCTGAAGCCATCCAGACTCGGGCCTGGTTAGTACTTGTATGGGAGACCAACTAGGAACCTCAGGTGCCGTAAGCTTTTGTTTATTTCTTTTTTGCATTATGATGTCATAATCAGACCACTTTTTTCCCTATCCAGAAGCGTCTTGTCTTTTGTCGCAACCAGAGTTTGATATTCTACCAACATTAGCGAGATCGCATTCTCTTAATTTCCCTTACGGCCATACCAGTCTGAAAATGCCTGAACTCGTCAGATCTCGGAAGCCATCCAGACTCGGGCCTGGTTAGTACTTGTATGGGAGACCAACTAGGAACTTCAGGTGCTGTAAGCTTTTGTTTATTTCTTTTTTGCATTATGATGTCATAATCAGACCACTTTTTTTCCCTATGGGAGACCAACTAGGAACCTCAGGTGCCGTAAGCTTTTGTTTATTTCTTTTTTGCATTATGATGTCATAATCAGACCACTTTTTTCCCTATCCAGAAGCGTCTTGTCTTTTGTCGCAACCAGAGTTTGATATTCTACCAACATTAGCGAGATCGCATTCTCGTAATTTTACTTACGGCCATACCAGTCTGAAAATGCCTGATCTCGTCAGATCTCAGAAGCCATCCAGACTTGGGCCTGGTTAGTACTTGTATGGGAGACCAAGTAGGAACCTCAGGTGCCGTAAGCTTTTGTTTATTTCTTTTTTGCATTATGATGTCATAATCAGACCACTTTTTTCCCTATCCAGAAGCATCTTGTCTTTTGTCACAACCAGAGTTTGATATTCTACCAACATTAACGAGATCGCATTCTCTTAATTTCACTTACGGCCATACCAGTCTGAAAATGCCTGATCTCATCAGATCTCGGAAGCCATCCAAACTTGGGCCTCGTTAGTACTTGTATGGGAGACCAACTAGGAACCTCAGGTGCCGTAAGCTTTTGTTTATTTATTTTTTGCATTATGATGTCATAATCAGACCACTTTTTTCCCTATGGGAGACCAACTAGGAACTTCAGGTGCCGTAAGCTTTTGTTTCTTTCTTTTTTGCATTATGATGTCATAATCAGACCACTTTTTTCCCTATCCAGAAGCGTCTTGTCTTTTGTCGCAACCAGAGTTTGATATTCTACCAACATTAGCGAGATCGCATTCTCTTAATTTCCCTTACGGCCATACCAGTCTGAAAATGCCTGATCTCGTCAGATCTCGGAAGCCATCCAGACTCAGGCCTGGTTAGTACTTGTATGGGAGACAAACTAGGAACCTCAGGTGCTGTAAGCTTTTGTTTATTTCTTTTTTGCATTATGATGTCATAATCAGACCACTTTTTTTCCCTATGGGAGACCAACTAGGAACCTCAGGTGCCGTAAGCTTTTGTTTATTTCTTTTTTGCATTATGATGTCATAATCAGACCACTTTTTTCCCTATCCAGAAGCGTCTTGTCTTTTGTCGCAACCAGAGTTTGATATTCTACCAACATTAGCGAGATCGCATTCTCTTAATTTCACTTACGGCCATACCAGTCTGAAAATGCCTGATCTCGTCAGATCTCGGAAGCCATCCAGACTTGGGCCTGGTTAGTACTTGTATGGGAGACCAAGTAGGAACCTCAGGTGCCGTAAGCTTTTGTTTATTTCTTTTTTGCATTTTGATGTCATAATCAGACCACTTTTTTCCCTATCCAGAAGCATCTTGTCTTTTGTCACAACCAGAGTTTGATATTCTACCAACATTAACGAGATCGCATTCTCTTAATTTCACTTACGGCCATACCAGTCTGAAAATGCCTGATCTCATCAGATCTCGGAAGCCATCCCGACACGGGCCTGGTTAGTACTTGTATGGGAGACCAACTAGGAACCTCAGGTGCTGTAAGCTTTTGTTTATTTATTTTTTGCATTATGATGTCATAATCAGACCACTTTTTTCCCTATGGGAGACCAACTAGGAACTTCAGGTGCCGTAAGCTTTTGTTTCTTTCTTTTTTGCATTATGATGTCATAATCAGACCACTTTTTTCCCTATCCAGAAGCGTCTTGTCTTTTGTCGCAACCAGAGTTTGATATTCTACCAACATTAGCGAGATCGCATTCTCTTAATTTCCCTTACGGCCATACCAGTCTGAAAATGCCTGATCTCGTCAGATCTCGGAAGCCATCCAGACTTGGGCCTGGTTAGTACTTGTATGGGAGACCAAGTAGGAACCTCAGGTGCCGTAAGCTTTTGTTTATTTCTTTTTTGCATTATGATGTCATAATCAGACCACTTTTTTCCCTATCCAGAAGCATCTTGTCTTTTGTCACAACCAGAGTTTGATATTCTACCAACATTAACGAGATCGCATTCTCTTAATTTCACTTACGGCCATACCAGTCTGAAAATGCCTGATCTCATCAGATCTCGGAAGCCATCCAAACTTGGGCCTCGTTAGTACTTGTTTGGGAGACCAACTAGGAACCTCAGGTGCCGTAAGCTTTTGTTTATTTATTTTTTGCATTATGATGTCATAATCAGACCACTTTTTTCCCTATGGGAGACCAACTAGGAACTTCAGATGCCGTAAGCTTTTGTTTCTTTCTTTTTTGCATTATGATGTCATAATCAGACCACTTTTTTCCCTATCCAGAAGCGTCTTGTCTTTTGTCGCAACCAGATTTTGATATTCTACCAACATTAGCGAGATCGCATTCTCTTAACTTCACTTACGGCCATACCAGTCTGAAAATGCCTGATCTCGTCAGATCTCGGAAGCCATCCAGACTCGGTCCTGGTTAGTACTTGTATGGGAGACCAACTAGGAACCTCAGGTGCCGTAAGCTTTTGTTTATTTCTTTTTTGCATTATGATGTCATAATCAGACCACTTTTTTCCCTATGGGAGACCAACTAGGAACCTCAGGTGCCGTAAGCTTTTGTTTATTTCTTTTTTGCATTATGATGTCATAATCAGACCACTTTTTTCCCTATCCAGAAGCGTCTTGTCTTTTGTCGCAACCAGAGTTTGATATTCTACCAACATTAGCGAGATCGCATTCTCTTAATTTCCCTTACGGCCATACCAGTCTGAAAATGCCTGAACTCGTCAGACCTCGGAAGCCATCTAGACTCGGGTCTGGTTAGTACTTGTATGGGAGACCAACTAGGAACCTCAGGTGCCGTAAGCTTTTGTTTATTTCTTTTTTGCATTATGATGTCATAATCAGACCACTTTTTCCCTATCCAGAAGCGTCTTGTCTTTTGTCGCAACCAGAGTTTGATATTCTACCAACATTAGCGAGATCGCATTCTCTTAATTTCACTTATGGCCATACCAGTCTGAAAATGCCTGATCTCGTCAGATCTTGGAAGCCATCCAGACTCGGACCTGGTTAGTACTTGTATGGGAGACCAACTAGGAACCTCAGGTGCCGTAAGCTTTTGTTTATTTCTTTTTTGCATTATGATGTCATAATCAGACCACTTTTTTTCCCTATCCAGAAGCATCTTGTCTTTTGTCGCAACCAGAGTTTGATATTCTACCAACATTAGCGAGATCGCATTCCCTTAATTTCACTTACGGCCATACCAGTCTGAAAATGCCTGATCTCGTCAGATCTCGGAAGCCATCCAGACTAGGGCCTGATTAGTACTTGTATGGGAGACCAACTAGGAACCTCAGGTGCCGTAAGCTTTTGTTTATTTCTTTTTTGCATTATAATGTCATAATCAGACCACTTTTTTCCCTATGGGAGACCAACTAGGAACCTCAGGTGCCGTAAGCTTTTGTTTATTTCTTTTTTGCATTATAATGTCATAATCAGACCACTTATTTCCCTATGGGAGACCAACTAGGAACCTCAGGTGCCGTAAGCTTTTGTTTATTTCTTTTTTGCATTATGATGTCATAATCAGACCTCTTTTTTCCCTATCCAGAAGCGTCTTGTCTTTTGTCGCAACCAGAGTTTAATATTCTACCAACATTAGCGAGATTGCATTCTCTTAATTTCCCTTACGGCCATACCAGTCTGAAAATGCCTGATCTCGTCAGATCTCAGAAGCCATCCAGACTCGGTCCTGGTTAGTACTTGTATGGGAGACCAACTAGGAACCTCAGGTGCCGTAAGCTTTTGTTTATTTCTTTTTTGCATTATGATGTCATAATCAGACCACTTTTTTCCCTTTCCAGAAGCATCTTGTCTTTTGTCGCAACCAGAGTTTGATATTCTACCAACATTAACGAGATCGCATTCGCTTAATTTCACTTACGGCCATACCAGTCTGAAAATGCCTGATCTCGTCAGATCTCGGAAGCCATCCAGACTCGGGCCTGGTTAGTACTTGTATGGGAGACCAACTAGGAACCGCAGGTGCCGTAAGCTTTTGTTTATTTCTTTTTTGCATTATGATGTCATAATCAGACCACTTTTTTCCCTATGGGAGACCAACTAGGAACCTCAGGTGCCGTAAGCTTTTGTTTATTTCTTTTTTGCATTATGATGTCATAATCAGACCTCTTTTTTCCCTATCCAGAAGCGTCTTGTCTTTTGTCGCAACCAGAGTTTGATATTCTACCAACATTAGCGAGATCGCATTCTCTTAATTTCACTTATGGCCATACCAGTCTGAAAATGCCTTATCTTGTCAGATCTCGGAAGCCATCCGGACTCGGGCCTGGTTAGTACTTGTATGGGAGACCTACTAGGAACCTCAGGTGCCGTAAGCTTTTGTTTATTTCTTTTTTGCATTATTATGTCATAATCAGACCACTTTTTTCCCTATCCAGAAGCGTCTTGTCTTTTGTCGCAACCAGAGTTTGATATTCTACCAACATTAGCGAGATCGCATTCTCTTAATTTCACTTACGGCCATACCAGTCTGAAAATGCCAGATCTCGGAAGCCATCCAGACTCGGGCCTGGTTAGTACTTGTATGGGAGACCAACTAGGAACCTCAGGTGCCGTAAGCTTTTGTTTATTTCTTTTTTGCATTATGATGTCATAATCAGACCACTTTTTTCCCTATCCAGAAGCATCTTGTCTTTTGTCGCAACCAGAGTTTGATATTCTACCAACATTAACGAGATCGCATTCTCTTAATTTCACTTACGGCCATACCAGTCTGAAAATGCCTGATCTCGTCAGATCTTGGAAGCCATCAAGACTTGGGCCTGGTTAGTACTTGTATGGGAGACCAACTAGGAACCTCAGGTGCCGTAAGCTTTTGTTTATTTCTTTTTTGCATTATGATGTCATAATCAGACCACTTTTTTCCCTATGGGAGACCAACTAGGAACCTCAGGTGCCGTAAGCTTTTGTTTATTTCTTTTTTGCATTATGATGTCATAATCAGACCACTTTTTTCCCTATCCAGAAGCGTCTTGTCTTTTGTCGCAACCAGAGTTTGATATTCTACCAACATTAGCGAGATCGCATTCTCTTAATTTCACTTACGGCCATACCAGTCTGAAAATGCCTGATCTCATCAGATCTCGGAAGCCATCCAGACTCGGGCCTGGTTAGTACTTGTATGGGAGACCAACGAGGAACCTCAGGTGCCGTAAGCTTTTGTTTATTTCTTTTTTGCATTATGATGTCATAATCAGACCACTTTTTTCCCTATCCAGAAGCGTCTTGTCTTTTGTCGCAACCAGAGTTTGATATTCTACCAACATTAGCGAGATCGCATTCTCTTAATTTCACTTACGGCCATACCAGTCTGAAAATGCCTGATCTCGTCAGATCTCGGAAGCCATCCAGACTCGGGTCTGGTTAGTACTTGTATGGGAGACCAACTAGGAACCTCAGGTGCCGTAAGCTTTTGTTTATTTCTTTTTTGCATTATGATGTCATAATCAGACCACTTTTTTCCCTATCCAGAAGCGTCTTGTCTTTTGTCGCAACCAGAGTTTGATATTCTACCAACATTAGCGAGATCGCATTCTCTTAATTTCACTAATGGCCATACCAGTCTGAAAATGCCTGATCTCGTCAGATCTCGGAAGCCATCAAGACTCGGGCCTGGTTAGTACTTGTATGGGAGACCAACTAGGAACCTCACGTGCCGTAAGCTTTTGTTTATTTCTTTTTTGCATTATGATGTCATAATCAGACCACTTTTTTCCCTATCCAGAAGCATCTTGTCTTTTGTCGCAACCAGAGTTTGATATTCTACCAACATTAACGAGATCGCATTCTCTTAATTTTACTTACGGCCATACCAGTCTGAAAATGCCTGATCTCGTCAGATCTCGGAAGCCATCCAGACTTGGGCCTGGTTAGTACTTGTATGGGAGACCAACTAGGAACCTCAGGTGCCGTAAGCTTTTGTTTATTTCTTTTTTGCATTATGATGTCATAATCAGACCACTTTTTTCCCTATCCAGAAGCATCTTGTCTTTTGTCGCAACCAGAGTTTGATATTCTACCAACATTAACGAGATCGCATTCTCTTAATTTCACTTACGGCCATACCAGTCTGAAAATGCCTGATCTCGTCAGATCTTGGAAGCCATCAAGACTTGGGCCTGGTTAGTACTTGTATGGGAGACCAACTAGGAACCTCAGGTGCCGTAAGCTTTTGTTTATTTCTTTTTTGCATTATGATGTCATAATCAGACCACTTTTTTCCCTATGGGAGACCAACTAGGAACCTCAGGTGCCGTAAGCTTTTGTTTATTTCATTTTTGCATTATGATGTCATAATCAGACCACTTTTTTCCCTATCCAGAAGCGTCTTGTCTTTTGTCGCAACCAGAGTTTGATATTCTACCAACATTAGCGAGATCGCATTCTCTTAATTTCACTTACGGCCATACCAGTCTGAAAATGCCTGATCTCGTCAGATCTCGGAAGCCATCCAGACTCGGGCCTGGTTAGTTCTTGTATGGGAGACCAACTAGGAACCTCAGGTGCCGTAAGCTTCTGTTTATTTCTTTTTTGCATTATGATGTCATAATCAGACCACTTTTTTCCCTATCCAGAAGCGTCTTGTCTTTTGTCGCAACCAGAGTTTGATATTCTACCAACATTAGCGAGATCGCATTCTCTTAATTTCACTTACGGCCATACCAGTCTGAAAATGCCTGATCTCGTCAGATCTCGAAAGCCATCCAGACTCGGGCCTGGTTAGTACTTGTATGGGAGACCAACTAGGAACCTCAGGTGCCGTAAGCTTTTGTTTATTTCTTTTTTGCATTATGATGTCATAATCAGACCACTTTTTTCCCTATGGGAGACCAACTAGGAACCTCAGGTGCCGTAAGCTTTTGTTTATTTCTTTTTTGCATTATGATGTCATAATCAGACCACTTTTTTCCCTATGGGAGACCAACTAGGAACCTCAGGTGCCGTAAGCTTTTGTTTATTTGTTTTTGCATTATGATGTCATAATCAGACCACTTTTTTCCCTATCCAGAAGCGTCTTGTCTTTTGTCGCAACCAGAGTTTGATATTCTACCAACATTAGCGAGATCACATTCTCTTAATTTCACTTACTGCCATGCCAGTCTGAAAATGACTGATCTCATCAGATCTCGGAAGCCATCCAGACTCGGGCCTGGTTAGTACTTGTATGGGAGACGAACTAGGAACCTCAGGTGCCGTAAGCTTTTGTTTATTTATTTTTTGCATTATGATGTCATAATCAGACCACTTTTTTCCCTATCCAGAAGCGTCTTGTCTTTTGTCGCAACCAGAGTTTGATATTCTACCAACATTAGCGAGATCGCATTCTTGTAATTTCACTTATGGCCATACCAGTCTGAAAATGCCTGATCTTGTCAGATCTCGGAAGCCATCCAGATTCGGGCCTGGTTAGTACTTGTATGGGAGACCAACTAGGAACCTCACGTGCCGTAAGCTTTTGTTTATTTCTTTTTTGCATTATGATGTCATAATCAGACCACTTTTTTCCCTATCCAGAAGCATCTTGTCTTTTGTCGCAACCAGAGTTTGATATTCTACCAACATTAACGAGATCGCATTCTCTTAATTTCACTTACGGCCATACCAGTCTGAAAATGCCTGATCTCGTCAGATCTTGGAAGCCATCAAGACTTGGGCCTGGTTAGTACTTGTATGGGAGACCAACTAGGAACCTCAGGTGCCGTAAGCTTTTGTTTATTTCTTTTTTGCATTATGATGTCATAATCAGACCACTTTTTTCCCTATGGGAGACCAACTAGGAACCTCAGGTGCCGTAAGCTTTTGTTTATTTCTTTTTTGCATTATGATGTCATAATCAGACCACTTTTTTCCCTATCCAGAAGCGTCTTGTCTTTTGTCGCAACCAGAGTTTGATATTCTACCAACATTAGCGAGATCGCATTCTCTTAATTTCACTTACGGCCATACCAGTCTGAAAATGCCTGATCTCATCAGATCTCGGAAGCCATCCAGACTCGGGCCTGGTTAGTACTTGTATGGGAGACCAACGAGGAACCTCAGGTGCCGTAAGCTTTTGTTTATTTCTTTTTTGCATTATGATGTCATAATCAGACCACTTTTTTCCCTATCCAGAAGCGTCTTGTCTTTTGTCGCAACCAGAGTTTGATATTCTACCAACATTAGCGAGATCGCATTCTCTTAATTTCACTTACGGCCATACCAGTCTGAAAATGCCTGATCTCGTCAGATCTCGGAAGCCATCCAGACTCGGGTCTGGTTAGTACTTGTATGGGAGACCAACTAGGAACCTCAGGTGCCGTAAGCTTTTGTTTATTTCTTTTTTGCATTATGATGTCATAATCAGACCACTTTTTTCCCTATCCAGAAGCGTCTTGTCTTTTGTCGCAACCAGAGTTTGATATTCTACCAACATTAGCGAGATCGCATTCTCTTAATTTCACTAATGGCCATACCAGTCTGAAAATGCCTGATCTCGTCAGATCTCGGAAGCCATCAAGACTCGGGCCTGGTTAGTACTTGTATGGGAGACCAACTAGGAACCTCACGTGCCGTAAGCTTTTGTTTATTTCTTTTTTGCATTATGATGTCATAATCAGACCACTTTTTTCCCTATCCAGAAGCATCTTGTCTTTTGTCGCAACCAGAGTTTGATATTCTACCAACATTAACGAGATCGCATTCTCTTAATTTTACTTACGGCCATACCAGTCTGAAAATGCCTGATCTCGTCAGATCTCGGAAGCCATCCAGACTTGGGCCTGGTTAGTACTTGTATGGGAGACCAACTAGGAACCTCAGGTGCCGTAAGCTTTTGTTTATTTCTTTTTTGCATTATGATGTCATAATCAGACCACTTTTTTCCCTATCCAGAAGCATCTTGTCTTTTGTCGCAACCAGAGTTTGATATTCTACCAACATTAACGAGATCGCATTCTCTTAATTTCACTTACGGCCATACCAGTCTGAAAATGCCTGATCTCGTCAGATCTTGGAAGCCATCAAGACTTGGGCCTGGTTAGTACTTGTATGGGAGACCAACTAGGAACCTCAGGTGCCGTAAGCTTTTGTTTATTTCTTTTTTGCATTATGATGTCATAATCAGACCACTTTTTTCCCTATGGGAGACCAACTAGGAACCTCAGGTGCCGTAAGCTTTTGTTTATTTCATTTTTGCATTATGATGTCATAATCAGACCACTTTTTTCCCTATCCAGAAGCGTCTTGTCTTTTGTCGCAACCAGAGTTTGATATTCTACCAACATTAGCGAGATCGCATTCTCTTAATTTCACTTACGGCCATACCAGTCTGAAAATGCCTGATCTCGTCAGATCTCGGAAGCCATCCAGACTCGGGCCTGGTTAGTTCTTGTATGGGAGACCAACTAGGAACCTCAGGTGCCGTAAGCTTCTGTTTATTTCTTTTTTGCATTATGATGTCATAATCAGACCACTTTTTTCCCTATCCAGAAGCGTCTTGTCTTTTGTCGCAACCAGAGTTTGATATTCTACCAACATTAGCGAGATCGCATTCTCTTAATTTCACTTACGGCCATACCAGTCTGAAAATGCCTGATCTCGTCAGATCTCGAAAGCCATCCAGACTCGGGCCTGGTTAGTACTTGTATGGGAGACCAACTAGGAACCTCAGGTGCCGTAAGCTTTTGTTTATTTCTTTTTTGCATTATGATGTCATAATCAGACCACTTTTTTCCCTATGGGAGACCAACTAGGAACCTCAGGTGCCGTAAGCTTTTGTTTATTTCTTTTTTGCATTATGATGTCATAATCAGACCACTTTTTTCCCTATGGGAGACCAACTAGGAACCTCAGGTGCCGTAAGCTTTTGTTTATTTGTTTTTGCATTATGATGTCATAATCAGACCACTTTTTTCCCTATCCAGAAGCGTCTTGTCTTTTGTCGCAACCAGAGTTTGATATTCTACCAACATTAGCGAGATCACATTCTCTTAATTTCACTTACTGCCATGCCAGTCTGAAAATGACTGATCTCATCAGATCTCGGAAGCCATCCAGACTCGGGCCTGGTTAGTACTTGTATGGGAGACGAACTAGGAACCTCAGGTGCCGTAAGCTTTTGTTTATTTATTTTTTGCATTATGATGTCATAATCAGACCACTTTTTTCCCTATCCAGAAGCGTCTTGTCTTTTGTCGCAACCAGAGTTTGATATTCTACCAACATTAGCGAGATCGCATTCTTGTAATTTCACTTATGGCCATACCAGTCTGAAAATGCCTGATCTTGTCAGATCTCGGAAGCCATCCAGATTCGGGCCTGGTTAGTACTTGTATGGGAGACCAACTAGGAACCTCACGTGCCGTAAGCTTTTGTTTATTTCTTTTTTGCATTATGATGTCATAATCAGACCACTTTTTTCCCTATCCAGAAGCATCTTGTCTTTTGTCGCAACCAGAGTTTGATATTCTACCAACATTAGCGAGATCGCATTTATTAGTGATATTGCAGAAGGTCTTGATGGTAAGGTGTGTCTTTTTGCGGATGATACTAAGATATGTAACAGGGTTGATGTTCCAGGAGGGATAAGCCAAATGGAAAATGATTTAGGTAAACTAGAAAAATGGTCAGAGTTGTGGCAACTGACATTTAATGTGGATAAGTGCAAGATAATGCATCTTGGACGTAAAAACCCAAGGGTAGAGTACAAAATATTTGATAGAGTCCTAACCTCAACATCTGAGGAAAGGGATTTAGGGGTGATTATTTCTGATGACTTAAAGGTAGGCAGACAATGTAATAGAGCAGCAGGAAATGCTAGCAGAATGCTTGGTTGTATAGGGAGAGGTATTAGCAGTAGAAAGAGGGAAGTGCTCATGCCATTGTACAGAACACTGGTGAGACCTCACTTGGAGTACTGTACACAGTACTGGAGACCCTATCTTCAGAAGGATATTGATACCTTAGAGAGAGTTCAAAGAAGGGCTACTAAACTGGTTCATGGATTGCAGGATAAAACTTACCAGGAAAGGTTGAAGGATCTTAACATGTATAGCTTGGAGGAAAGACGAGACAGGGGGGATATGATAGAAACATTTAAATACATAAAGGGAATCAACACAGTAAAGGAGGAGACTATATTTAAAAGAAGAAAAACTACCACAACAAGAGGACATAGTCTTAAATTAGAGGGACAAAGGTTTAAAAATAATACCAGGAAGTATTACTTTACTGAGAGGGTAGTGGATGCATGGAATAGCCTTCCAGCTGAAGTGGTAGAGGTTAACACAGTAAGGGAGTTTAAGCATGCGTGGGATAGGCATAAGGCTATCCTAACTATAAGATAAGGCCAGGGACTAATGAAAGTATTTAGAAAACTGGGCAGACTAGATGGGCCGAATGGTTCTTATCTGCCGTCACATTCTATGTTTCTATGTTTCTATGTTTCTATGTTTCTATGTTTCTCTTAATTTCACTTACGGCCATACCAGTCTGAAAATGCCTGATCTCGTCAGATCTCGGAAGCCATCCAGACTTGGGCCTGGTTAGTACTTGCATGGGAGACCAACTAGGAACCTCAGGTGCCGTAAGCTTTTGTTTATTTCTTTTTTGCATTATGATGTCATAATCAGACCACTTTTTTCCCTATCCAGAAGCGTCTTGTCTTTTGTCGCAACCAGAGTTTGATATTCTACCAACATTAGCGAGATCGCATTCTCTTAATTTCACTTGCGGCCATACCAGTCTGAAAATGCCTGATCTCGTCAGGTCTCGGAAGCCATCCAGAGTCGGGCCTGGTTAGTACTTGTATGGGAGACCAACTAGGAACCTCAGGTGCCGTAAGCTTTTGTTTATTTCTTTTTTGCATTATGATGCCATAATCAGACCACTTTTTTCCCTATCCAGAAGCGTCTTGTCTTTTGTCGCAACCAGAGTTTGATATTCTACCAACATTAGCGAGATCGCATTTTCTTAATTTTACTTACAGCCATACCAGTCTGAAAATGCCAGATCTCGGAAGCCATCCAGACTCGGGCCTGGTTAGTACTTGTATGGGAGACCAACTAGGAACCTCAGGTGCCGTAAGCTTTTGTTTATTTCTTTTTTGCATTATGATGTCATAATCAGACCACTTTTTTCAATATGGGAGACCAACTAGGAACCTCAGGTGCCGTAAGCTTTTGTTTATTTCTTTTTTGCATTATGATGTCATAATCAGACCACTTTTTTCCCTATCCAGAAGCGTCTTGTCTTTTGTCGCAACCAGAGTTTGATATTCTACCAACATTAGCGAGATCGCATTCTCTTAATTTACCTTACGGTCATACCAGTCTGAAAATGCCTGATCTCGTCAGATCTCGGAAGCCATCCAGACTTGGGCCTGGTTAGTACTTGTATGGGAGACCAACTAGGAACCTCAGGTGCCGTAAGCTTTTGTTTATTTCTTTTTTGCATTATGATGTCATAATCAGACCACTTTTTTCCCTATGGGAGACCAACTAGGAACCTCAGGTGCCGTAAGCTTTTGTTTATTTCTTTTTTGCATTATTATGTCATAATCAGACCACTTTTTTCCCTATCCAGAAGCGTCTTGTCTTTTGTCGCAACCAGAGTTTGATATTCTACCAACATTAGCGAGATCGCATTCTCTTAATTTCACTTACGGCCATACCAGTCTGAAAATGTCTGATCTCGTCAGATCTCGGAAGCCATCCAGACTCGGACCTGGTTAGTACTTGTATGGGAGACCAACTAGGAACCTCAGGTGCCGTAAGCTTTTGTTTATTTCTTTTTTGCATTATGATGTCATAATCAGACCACTTTTTTCCCTATCCAGAAGCGTCTTGTCTTTTGTCGCAACCAGAGTTTGATATTCTACCAACATTAGCGAGATCGCATTCTCTTAATTTCGCTTACGGCCATACCAGTCTGAAAATGCCTGATCTCGTCAGATCTCGGAAGCCATCCAGACTCGGGCCTGGTTAGTACTTGTATGGGAGACCAACTAGGAACCTCAGGTGCCGTAAGCTTTTGTTTATTTCTTTTTTGCATTATGATGTCATAATCAGACCACTTTTTTCCCTATCCAGAAGCATCTTGTCTTTTGTCGCAACCAGAGTTTGATATTCTACCAACATTAACGAGATCGCATTCTCTTAATTTCACTTACGTCCATACCAGTCTGAAAATGCCTGATCTCGTCAGATCTCGGAAGCCATCCAGACTCGGGCCTGGTTAGTACTTGTATGGGAGACCAACTAGGAACCTCAGGTGCCGTAAGCTTTTGTTCATTTCTTTTTTGCATTATGATGTCATAATCAGACCACTTTTTTCCCTATGGGAGACCAACTAGGAACCTCAGGTGCCGTAAGCTTTTGTTTATTTCTTTTTTGCATTATGATGTCATAATCAGACCACTTTTTTCCCTATCCAGAAGCGTCTTGTCTTTTGTCGTAACCAGAGTTTGATATTCTACCAACATTAGCGAGATCGCATTCTCTTAATTTCACTTACGGCCATACCAGTCTGAAAATGCCAGATCTCGGAAGCCATCCAGACTCGGGCCTGGTTAGTACTTGTATGGGAGACCAACTAGGAACCTCAGGTGCCGTAAGCTTTTGTTTATTTCTTTTTTGCATTCTGATGTCATAATCAGACCACTTTTTTCCCTATGGGAGACCAACTAGGAACCTCAGGTGCCGTAAGCTTTTGTTTATTTCTTTTTTGCATTATGATGTCATAATCAGACCACTTTTTTCCCTATCCAGAAGCGTCTTTTCTTTTGTCGCAACCAGAGTTTGATATTCTACCAACATTAGCGAGATCGCATTCTCTTAATTTCCCTTACGGCCATACCAGTCTGAAAATGCCTGATCTCGTCAGATCTCGGAAGCCATCCAGACTCGGTCCTGGTTAGTACTTGTATGGGAGACCAACTAGGAACCTCAGGTGCCGTAAGCTTTTGTTTATTTCTTTTTTGCATTATGATGTCATAATCAGACCACTTTTTTCCCTATCCAGAAGCGTCTTGTCTTTTGTCGCAACCAGAGTTCGATATTCTACCAACATTAGCGAGATCGCATTCTCTTAATTTCATTTACGGCCATACCAGTCTGAAAATGCCTGATCTCGTCAGATCTCGGAAGCCATCCAGACTCAGGCCTGGTTAGTACTTGTATGGGAGACCAACTAGGAACCTCAGGTGCCGTAAGCTTTTGTTTATTTCTTTTTTGCATTATGATGTCATAATCAGACCACTTTTTTCCCTATCCAGAAGCATCTTGTCTTTTGTCGCAACCAGAGTTTGATATTCTACCAACATTAGCGAGATCGCATTCTCTTAATTTCACTTATGGCCATACCAGTCTGAAAATGCCTGATCTCGTCAGATCTCGGAAGCCATCCAGACTCGGGTCTGGTTAGTACTTGTATGGGAGACCAACTAGGAACCTCAGGTGAAGTAAGCTTTTGTTTATTTCTTTTTTGCATTATGATGTCATAATCAGACCACTTTTTTCCCTATCCAGAAGCATCTTGTCTTTTGTCGCAACCAGAGTTTGATATTCTACCAACATTAACGAGATCGCATTCTCTTAATTTCACTTACGTCCATACCAGTCTGAAAATGCCTGATCTCGTCAGATCTCGGAAGCCATCCAGACTCGGGCCTGGTTAGTACTTGTATGGGAGACCAACTAGGAACCTCAGGTGCCGTAAGCTTTTGTTTATTTCTTTTTTGCATTATGATGTCATAATCAGACCACTTTTTTCCCTATCCAGAAGCGTCTTGTCTTTTGTCGTAACCAGAGTTTGATATTCTACCAACATTAGCGAGATCGCATTCTCTTAATTTCACTTACGGCCATACCAGTCTGAAAATGCCAGATCTCGGAAGCCATCCAGACTCGGGCCTGGTTAGTACTTGTATGGGAGACCAACTAGGAACCTCAGGTGCCGTAAGCTTTTGTTTATTTCTTTTTTGCATTCTGATGTCATAATCAGACCACTTTTTTCCCTATGGGAGACCAACTAGGAACCTCAGGTGCCGTAAGCTTTTGTTTATTTCTTTTTTGCATTATGATGTTATAATCAGACCACTTTTTTCCCTATCCAGAAGCGTCTTGTCTTTTGTCGCAACCAGAGTTTGATATTCTACCAACATTAGCGAGATCGCATTCACTTAATTTCTTTTACGGCCATACCAGTCTGAAAATGCCTGATCTCGTCAGATCTCGGAAGCCATCCAGACTCGGTCCTGGTTAGTACTTGTATGGGAGACCAACTAGGAACCTCAGGTGCCGTAAGCTTTTGTTTATTTCTTTTTTGCATTATGATGTCATAATCAGACCACTTTTTTCCCTATCCAGAAGCGTCTTGTCTTTTGTCGCAACCAGAGTTTGATATTCTACCAACATTAGCGAGATCGCATTCTCTTAATTTAACTTACGGCCATACCAGTCTGAAAATGCCTGATATCGTCAGATCTCGGTAGCCATCCAGACTCTGGCCTGGTTAGTACTTGTATGGGAGACCAACTAGGAACCTCAGGTGCCGTAAGCTTTTGTTTATTTCTTTTTTGCACTATGATGTCATAATCAGACCACTTTTTTCCCTATCCAGAAGCGTCTTGTCTTTTGTCGCAACCAGAGTTTGATATTCTACCAACATTAGCGAGATCGCATTCTCTTAATTTCACTTACGGCCATACCAGTCTGAAAATGCCTGATCTCATCAGATCTCGGAAGCCATCCAGACTCGGGCCTGGTTAGTACTTGTATGGGAGACCAACTAGGAACCTCACGTGCCGTAAGCTTTTGTTTATTTCTTTTTTGCACTATGATGTCATAATCAGACCACTTTTTTCCCTATCCAGAAGCGTCTTGTCTTTTGTCGCAACCAGAGTTCGATATTCTACCAACATTAGCGAGATCGCATTCTCTTAATTTCATTTACGGCCATACCAGTCTGAAAATGCCTGATCTCGTCAGATCTCGGAAGCCATCCAGACTCAGGCCTGGTTAGTACTTGTATGGGAGACCAACTAGGAACCTCAGGTGCCGTAAGCTTTTGTTTATTTCTTTTTTGCATTATGATGTCATAATCAGACCACTTTTTTCCCTATCCAGAAGCATCTTGTCTTTTGTCGCAACCAGAGTTTGATATTCTACCAACATTAGCGAGATCGCATTCTCTTAATTTCACTTATGGCCATACCAGTCTGAAAATGCCTGATCTCGTCAGATCTCGGAAGCCATCCAGACTCGGGTCTGGTTAGTACTTGTATGGGAGACCAACGAGGAACCTCAGGTGCCGCAAGCTTTTGTTTATTTCTTTTTTGCAATATGATGTCATAATCAGACCACTTTTTTCCCTATCCAGAAGCATCTTGTCTTTTGTCGCAACCAGAGTTTGATATTCTACCAACAGTAACGAGATCGCATTCTCTTAATTTCACTTACGGCCATACCAGTCTGAAAATGCCTGATCTCGTCAGATCTCGGAAGCCATCCAGACTTGGGCCTGGTTAGTACTTGTATGGGAGACCAACTAGGAACCTCAGGTGCCGTAAGCTTCTGTTTCTTTCTTTTTTGCATTATGATGTCATAATCAGACCACTTTTTTCCCTATGGGAGACCAACTAGGAACCTCAGGTGCCGTAAGCTTTTGTTTATTTCTTTTTTGCATTATGATGTCATAATCAGACCACTTTTTCCCTATCCAGAAGCGTCTTGTCTTTTGTCGCAACCAGAGTTTGATATTCTACCAACATTAGCGAGATCGCATTCTCTTAATTTCACTTACGGCCATACCAGTCTGAAAATGCCTGATCTCATCAGATCTCGGAAGCCATCCAGACTTGGTCCTGGTTAGTACTTGTATGGGAGACCAACTAGGAACCTCAGGTTCCGTAAGCTTTTGTTTCTTTCTTTTTTGCATTATGATGTCATAATCAGACCACTTTTTTCCCTATGGGAGACCAACTAGGAACCTCAGGTGCCGTAAGCTTTTGTTTATTTCTTTTTTGCATTATGATGTCATAATCAGACCACTTTTTTCCCTATCCAGAAGCGTCTTGTCTTTTGTCGCAACCAGAGTTTGATATTGTACCAACATTAGCGAGATCGCATTCTCTTAATTTCACTTACGGCCATACCAGTCTGAAAATGCCTGATCTTGTCAGATCTCGGAAGCCATCCAGACTCAGGCCTGGTTAGTACTTGTATGGGAGACCAACTAGGAACCTCAGGTGCCGTGAGCTTTTGTTTATTTCTTTTTTGCATTATGATGTCATAATCAGACCATTTTTTTCCCTATCCAGAAGCGTCTTGTCTTTTGTCGCAACCAGAGTTTGATATTCTACCAACATTAGCGAGATTGCATTCTCTTAATTTCACTTACGGCCATACCAGTCTGAAAATGCCTGATCTCGTCAGATCTCGGAAGCCATCCAGGCTCGGGCCTGGTTAGTACTTGTCTGGGAGACCAACTAGGAACCTCAGGTGCCGTGAGCTTTAGTTTATTTCTTTTTTGCATTATGATGTCATAATCAGACCACTTTTTTCCCTATCCAGAAGCGTCTTGTCTTTTGTCGTAACCAGAGTTTGATATTCTACCAACATTAGCGAGATCGCATTCTCTTAATTTCACTTACGGCCATACCAGTCTGAAAATGCCAGATCTCGGAAGCCATCCAGACTCGGGCCTGGTTAGTACTTGTATGGGAGACCAACTAGGAACCTCAGGTGCCGTAAGCTTTTGTTTATTTCTTTTTTGCGTTATGATGTCATAATCAGACCACTTTTTTCCCTATGGGAGACCAACTAGGAACCTCAGGTGCCGTAAGCTTTTGTTTATTTCTTTTTTGCATTATGATGTCATAATCAGACCACTTTTTTCCCTATCCAGAAGCGTCTTGTCTTTTGTCGCAACCAGAGTTTGATATTCTACCAACATTAGCGAGATCACATTCTCTTAATTTCACTTATGGCCATACCAGTCTGAAAATGGCTGATCTCGTCAGATCTCGGAAGCCATCCAGACTCGGGCCTGGTTAGTACTTGTATGGGAGACCAACTAGGAACCTCAGGTGCCGTAAGCTTTTGTTTATTTCTTTTTTGCATTATGATGTCATAATCAGACCACTTTTTTCCCTATCCAGAAGCGTCTTGTCTTTTGTCGCAACCAGAGTTTGATATTCTACCAACATTAGCGAGATCGCATTCTCTTAATTTCGCTTACGGCCATACCAGTCTGAAAATGCCTGATCTCGTCAGATCTCGGAAGCCATCCAGACTCGGGCCTGGTTAGTACTTGTATGGGAGACCAACTAGGAACCTCAGGTGCCGTAAGCTTTTGTTTATTTATTTTTTGCATTATGATGTCATAATCAGACCACTTTTTTCCCTATCCAGAAGCATCTTGTCTTTTGTCGCAACCAGAGTTTGATATTCTACCAACATTAACGAGATCGCATTCTCTTAATTTCACTTACGTCCATACCAGTCTGAAAATGCCTGATCTCGTCAGATCTCAGAAGCCATCCAGACTCGGGCCTGGTTAGTACTTGTATGGGAGACCAACTAGGAACCTCAGGTGCCGTAAGCTTTTCTTTATTTCTTTTTTGCATTATGATGTCATAATCAGACCACTTTTTTCCCTATGGGAGACCAACTAGGAACCTCAGGTGCCGTAAGCTTTTGTTTATTTCTTTTTTGCATTATGATGTCATAATCAGACCACTTTTTTCCCTATCCAGAAGCGTCTTGTCTTTTGTCGTAACCAGAGTTTGATATTCTACCAACATTAGCGAGATCGCATTCTCTTAATTTCACTTACGGCCATACCAGTCTGAAAATGCCAGATCTCGGAAGCCATCCAGACTCGGGCCTGATTAGTACTTGTATGGGAGACCAACTAGGAACCTCAGGTGCCGTAAGCTTTTGTTTATTTCTTTTTTGCATTCTGATGTCATAATCAGACCACTTTTTTCCCTATGGGAGACCAACTAGGAAAATCAGGTGCCGTAAGCTTTTGTTTATTTCTTTTTTGCATTATGATGTCATAATCAGACCACTTTTTTCCCTATCCAGAAGCGTCTTGTCTTTTGTCGCAACCAGAGTTTGATATTCTACCAACATTAGCGAGATCGCATTCTCTTAATTTCCCTTACGGCCATACCAGTCTGAAAATGCCTGATCTCGTCAGATCTCGGAAGCCATCCAGACTCGGTCCTGGTTAGTACTTGTATGGGAGACCAACTAGGAACCTCAGGTGCCGTAAGCTTTTGTTTATTTCTTTTTTGCATTATGATGTCATAATCAGACCACTTTTTTCCCTATCCAGAAGCGTCTTGTCTTTTGTCGTAACCAGAGTTTGATATTCTACCAACATTAGCGAGATCGCATTCTCTTAATTTCACTTACGGCCATACCAGTCTGAAAATGCCAGATCTCGGAAGCCATCCAGACTCGGGCCTGGTTAGTACTTGTATGGGAGACCAACTAGGAACCTCAGGTGCCGTAAGCTTTTGTTTATTTCTTTTTTGCATTCTGATGTCATAATCAGACCACTTTTTTCCCTATGGGAGACCAACTAGGAACCTCAGGTGCCGTAAGCTTTTGTTTATTTCTTTTTTGCATTATGATGTCATAATCAGACCACTTTTTTCCCTATCCAGAAGCGTCTTTTCTTTTGTCGCAACCAGAGTTTGATATTCTACCAACTTTCGCGAGATCGCATTCTCTTAATTTCTCTTACGGCCATACCAGTCTGAAAATGCCTGATCTCGTCAGATCTCGGAAGCCATCCAGACTCGGTCCTGGTTAGTACTTGTATGGGAGACCAACTAGGAACCTCAGGTGCCGTAAGCTTTTGTTTATTTCTTTTTTGCATTATGATGTCATAATCAGACCACTTTTTTCCCTATCCAGAAGCGTCTCGTCTTTTGTCGCAACCAGAGTTTGATATTCTACCAACATTAGCGAGATCGCATTCTCTTAATTTCACTTACGGCCATACCAGTCTGAAAATGCCAGATCTCGGAAGCCATCCAGACTCGGGCCTGGTTAGTACTTGTATGGGAGACCAACTAGGAACCTCAGGTGCCGTAAGCTTTTGTTTATTTCTTTTTTGCATTCTGATGTCATAATCAGACCACTTTTTTCCCTATGGGAGACCAACTAGGAACCTCAGGTGCCGTAAGCTTTTGTTTATTTCTTTTTTGCATTATGATGTCATAATCAGACCACTTTTTTCCCTATCCAGAAGCGTCTTGTCTTTTGTCGTAACCAGAGTTTGATATTCTACCAACATTAGCGAGATCGCATTCTCTTAATTTCACTTACGGCCATACCAGTCTGAAAATGCCAGATCTCGGAAGCCATCCAGACTCGGGCCTGGTTAGTACTTGTATGGGAGACCAACTAGGAACCTCAGGTGCCGTAAGCTTTTGTTTATTTCTTTTTTGCATTCTGATGTCATAATCAGACCACTTTTTTCCCTATCCAGAAGCGTCTTTTCTTTTGTCGCAACCAGAGTTTGATATTCTACCAACATTAGCGAGATCGCATTCTCTTAATTTCCCTTACGGCCATACCAGTCTGAAAATGCCTGATCTCGTCAGATCTCGGAAGCCATCCAGACTCGGTCCTGGTTAGTACTTGTATGGGAGACCAACTAGGAACCTCAGGTGCCGTAAGCTTTTGTTTATTTCTTTTTTGCATTATGATGTCATAATCAGACCACTTTTTTCCCTATCCAGAAGCGTCTTGTCTTTTGTCGCAACCAGAGTTTGATATTCTACCAACATTAGCGAGATCGCATTCTCTTAATTTCACTTACGGCCATACCAGTCTGAAAATGCCTGATCTCGTCAGATCTCGGAAGCCATCCAGACTCGGGCCTGGTTAGTACTTGTATGGGAGACCAACTAGGAACCTCAGGTGCCGTAAGCTTTTGTTTATTTCTTTTTTGCATTATGATGTCATAATCAGACCACTTTTTTCCCTATCCAGAAGCATCTTGTCTTTTGTCGCAACCAGAGTTTGATATTCTACCAACATTAACGAGATCGCATTCTCTTAATTTCACTTACGTCCATACCAGTCTGAAAATGCCTGATCTCGTCAGATCTCGGAAGCCATCCAGACTCGGGCCTGGTTAGTACTTGTATGGGAGACCAACTAGGAACCTCAGGTGCCGTAAGCTTTTGTTTATTTCTTTTTTGCATTATGATGTCATAATCAGACCACTTTTTTCCCTATCCAGAAGCGTCTTGTCTTTTGTCGTAACCAGAGTTTGATATTCTACCAACATTAGCGAGATCGCATTCTCTTAATTTCACTTACGGCCATACCAGTCTGAAAATGCCAGATCTCGGAAGCCATCCAGACTCGGGCCTGGTTAGTACTTGTATGGGAGACCAACTAGGAACCTCAGGTGCCGTAAGCTTTTGTTTATTTCTTTTTTGCATTCTGATGTCATAATCAGACCACTTTTTTCCCTATGGGAGACCAACTAGGAACCTCAGGTGCCGTAAGCTTTTGTTTATTTCTTTTTTGCATTATGATGTCATAATCAGACCACTTTTTTCCCTATCCAGAAGCGTCTTGTCTTTTGTCGCAACCAGAGTTTGATATTCTACCAACATTAGCGAGATCGCATTCACTTAATTTCTTTTACGGCCATACCAGTCTGAAAATGCCTGATCTCGTCAGATCTCGGAAGCCATCCAGACTCGGTCCTGGTTAGTACTTGTATGGGAGACCAACTAGGAACCTCAGGTGCCGTAAGCTTTTGTTTATTTCTTTTTTGCATTATGATGTCATAATCAGACCACTTTTTTCCCTATCCAGAAGCGTCTTGTCTTTTGTCGCAACCAGAGTTTGATATTCTACCAACATTAGCGAGATCGCATTCTCTTAATTTAACTTACGGCCATACCAGTCTGAAAATGCCTGATATCGTCAGATCTCGGTAGCCATCCAGACTCTGGCCTGGTTAGTACTTGTATGGGAGACCAACTAGGAACCTCAGGTGCCGTAAGCTTTTGTTTATTTCTTTTTTGCACTATGATGTCATAATCAGACCACTTTTTTCCCTATCCAGAAGCGTCTTGTCTTTTGTCGCAACCAGAGTTTGATATTCTACCAACATTAGCGAGATTGCATTCTCTTAATTTCACTTACGGCCATACCAGTCTGAAAATGCCTGATCTCGTCAGATCTCGGAAGCCATCCAGACTCGGGCCTGGTTAGTACTTGTATGGGAGACCAACTAGGAACCTCAGGTGCTGTAAGTTTTTGTTTATTTCTTTTTTGCATTATGATGTCATAATCAGACCACTTTTTTCCCTATCCAGAAGCGTCTTGTCTTTTGTCGCAACCAGAGTTTGATATTCTACCAACATTAGCGAGATCGCATTCTCTTAATTTCACTTACGGCCATACCAGTCTGAAAATGCCTGATCTCGTCAGATCTCGGTAGCCATCCAGACTCTGGCCTGGTTAGTACTTGTATGGGAGACCAACTAGGAACCTCAGGTGCCGTAAGCTTTTGTTTATTTCTTTTTTGCACTATGATGTCATAATCAGACCACTTTTTTCCCTATCCAGAAGCGTCTTGTCTTTTGTCGCAACCAGAGTTCGATATTCTACCAACATTAGCGAGATCGCATTCTCTTAATTTCATTTACGGCCATACCAGTCTGAAAATGCCTGATCTCGTCAGATCTCAGAAGCCATCCAGACTCAGGCCTGGTTAGTACTTGTATGGGAGACCAACTAGGAACCTCAGGTGCCGTAAGCTTTTGTTTATTTCTTTTTTGCATTATGATGTCATAATCAGACCACTTTTTTCCCTATCCAGAAGCATCTTGTCTTTTGTCGCAACCAGAGTTTGATATTCTACCAACATTAGCGAGATCGCATTCTCTTAATTTCACTTATGGCCATACCAGTCTGAAAATGCCTGATCTCGTCAGATCTCGGAAGCCATCCAGACTCGGGTCTGGTTAGTACTTGTATGGGAGACCAACGAGGAACCTCAGGTGCCGCAAGCTTTTGTTTATTTCTTTTTTGCAATATGATGTCATAATCAGACCACTTTTTTCCCTATCCAGAAGCATCTTTTCTTTTGTCGCAACCAGAGTTTGATATTCTACCAACAGTAACGAGATCGCATTCTCTTAATTTCACTTACGGCCATACCAGTCTGAAAATGCCTGATCTCGTCAGATCTCGGAAGCCATCCAGACTTGGGCCTGGTTAGTACTTGTATGGGAGACCAACTAGGAACCTCAGGTGCTGTAAGCTTCTGTTTCTTTCTTTTTTGCATTATGATGTCATAATCAGACCACTTTTTTCCCTATGGGAGACCAACTAGGAACCTCAGGTGCCGTAAGCTTTTGTTTATTTCTTTTTTGCATTATGATGTCATAATCAGACCACTTTTTCCCTATCCAGAAGCGTCTTGTCTTTTGTCGCAACCAGAGTTTGATATTCTACCAACATTAGCGAGATCGCATTCTCTTAATTTCACTTACGGCCATACCAGTCTGAAAATGCCTGATCTCATCAGATCTCGGAAGCCATCCAGACTTGGTCCTGGTTAGTACTTGTATGGGAGACCAACTAGGAACCTCAGGTGCCGTAAGCTTTTGTTTCTTTCTTTTTTGCATTATGATGTCATAATCAGACCACTTTTTTCCCTATGGGAGACCAACTAGGAACCTCAGGTGCCGTAAGCTTTTGTTTATTTCTTTTTTGCATTATGATGTCATAATCAGACCACTTTTTTCCCTATCCAGAAGCGTCTTGTCTTTTGTCGCAACCAGAGTTTGATATTGTACCAACATTAGCGAGATCGCATTCTCTTAATTTCACTTACGGCCATACCAGTCTGAAAATGCCTGATCTCGTCAGATCTCGGAAGCCATCCAGACTCGGGCCTGGTTAGTACTTGTATGGGAGACCAACTAGGAACCTCAGGTGCCGTGAGCTTTTGTTTATTTCTATTTTGCATTATGATGTCATAATCAGACCATTTTTTTCCCTATCCAGAAGCGTCTTGTCTTTTGTCGCAACCAGAGTTTGATATTCTACCAACATTAGCGAGATCGCATTCTCTTAATTTCACTTACGGCCATACCAGTCTGAAAATGCCTGATCTCGTCAGATCTCGGAAGCCATCCAGACTCGGGCCTGGTTAGTACTTGTATGGGAGACCAACTAGGAACCTCAGGTGCCGTAAGCTTTTGTTTATTTATTTTTTGCATTATGATGTCATAATCAGACCACTTTTTTCCCTATCCAGAAGCGTCTTGTCTTTTGTCGTAACCAGAGTTTGATATTCTACCAACATTAGCGAGATTGCATTCTCTTAATTTCACTTACGGCCATACCAGTCTGAAAATGCCTGATTCTCAGAAGCCATCCAGACTCGGGCCTGGTTAGTACTTGTATGGGAGACCAACTAGGAACCTCAGGTGCCGTAAGCTTTTGTTTATTTCTTTTTTGCATTATGATGTCATAATCAGACCACTTTTTTCCCTATGGGAGACCAACTAGGAACCTCAGGTGCCGTAAGCTTTTGTTTATTTCTTTTTTGCATTATGATGTCATAATCAGACCACTTTTTTCCCTATCCAGAAGCGTCTTGTCTTTTGTCGTAACTAGAGTTTGATATTCTACCAACATTAGCGAGATCGCATTCTCTTAATTTCACTTACGGCCATACCAGTCTGAAAATGCCAGATCTCGGAAGCCATCCAGACTCGGGCCTGGTTAGTACTTGTATGGGAGACCAACTAGGAACCTCAGGTGCCGTAAGCTTTTGTTTATTTCTTTTTTGCATTCTGATGTCATAATCAGACCACTTTTTTCCCTATGGGAGACCAACTAGGAAAATCAGGTGCCGTAAGCTTTTGTTTATTTCTTTTTTGCATTATGATGTCATAATCAGACCACTTTTTTCCCTATCCAGAAGCGTCTTGTCTTTTGTCGCAACCAGAGTTTGATATTCTACCAACATTAGCGAGATCGCATTCTCTTAATTTCCCTTACGGCCATACCAGTCTGAAAATGCCTGATCTCGTCAGATCTCGGAAGCCATCCAGACTCGGTCCTGGTTAGTACTTGTATGGGAGACCAACTAGGAACCTCAGGTGCCGTAAGCTTTTGTTTATTTCTTTTTTGCATTATGATGTCATAATCAGACCACTTTTTTCCCTATCCAGAAGCGTCTTGTCTTTTGTCGCAACCAGAGTTTGATATTTTACCAACATTAGCGAGATCGCATTC
The DNA here is from genome assembly GCF_036172605.1 of Pelobates fuscus. Taxonomy (NCBI): domain Eukaryota; kingdom Metazoa; phylum Chordata; class Amphibia; order Anura; family Pelobatidae; genus Pelobates; species Pelobates fuscus. The sequence goes on along the minus strand of NC_086318.1, from coordinate 287,792,525 downwards.
TCTTAATTTCACTTACGGCCATACCAGTCTGAAAATGCCTGATCTCGTCAGATCTCGGTAGCCATCCAGACTCTGGCCTGGTTAGTACTTGTATGGGAGACCAACTAGGAACCTCAGGTGCCGTAAGCTTTTGTTTATTTCTTTTTTGCACTATGATGTCATAATCAGACCACTTTTTTCCCTATCTAGAAGCGTCTTGTCTTTTGTCGCAACCAGAGTTTGATATTCTACCAACATTAGCGAGATCGCATTCTCTTAATTTCACTTACGGCTATACCAGTCTGAAAATGCCTGATCTCGTCAGATCTCGGAAGCCATCCAGACTCAGGCCTGGTTAGTACTTGTATGGGAGACCAACTAGGAACCTCAGGTGCCGTAAGCTTTTGTTTATTTCTTTTTTGCATTATGATGTCATAATCAGACCACTTTTTTCCCTATCCAGAAGCATCTTGTCTTTTGTCGCAACCAGAGTTTGATATTCTACCAACATTAGCGAGATCGCATTCTCTTAATTTCACTTATGGCCATACCAGTCTGAAAATGCCTGATCTTGTCAGATCTCGGAAGCCATCCAGACTCGGGTCTGGTTAGTACTTGTATGGGAGACCAACGAGGAACCTCAGGTGCCGTAAGCTTTTGTTTATTTCTTTTTTGCAATATGATGTCATAATCAGACCACTTTTTTCCCTATCCAGAAGCGTCTTGTCTTTTGTCGCAACCAGAGTTTTATATTCTACCAACATTAGCGAGATCGTATTCTCTTAGTTTCACTTACGGCTATACCAGTCTGAAAATGCCTGATCTCGTCAGATCTCGGAAGCCATCCAGACTCGGGCCTGGTTAGTACTTTTATGGGAGACCATCTAGGAACCTCAGGTGCCGTAAGCTTTTGTTTATTTATTTTTTGCATTATGATGTCATAATCAGACCACTTTTTTCCCTATCCAGAAGCGTCTTGTCTTTTGTCGCAACCAGAGTTTTATATTCTACCAACATTAGCGAGATCGCATTCTCTTCGTTTCACTTACGGCCATACCAGTCTGAAAATGCCTGATCTCATCAGATCTCGGAAGCCATCCAGACTCGGGCCTGGTTAGTACTTGTATGGGAGACCAACTAGGAACCTCAGGTGCCGTAAGCTTTTGTTTATTTCTTTTTTGCATTATGATGTCATAATCAGACCACTTTTTTCCCTATCCAGAAGCGTCTTGTCTTTTGTCGCAACCAGAGTTTGATATTCTACCAACATTAGCGAGATCGCATTCTCTTAATTTTACTTACGGCCATACCAGTCTGAAAATGCCTGATCTCGTCAGATCTCGGAAGCAATCCAGACTCGGGCCTGGTTAGTACTTGTATGGGAGACCAACTAGGAACCTCAGGTGCCGTAAGCTTTAGTTTATTTCTTTTTTGCATTATGATGTCATAATCAGACCACTTTTTTCCCTATCCAGAAGCGTCTTGTCTTTTGTCGCAACCAGAGTTTGATATTCGACCAACATTAGCGAGATCGCATTCTCTTAATTTCACTTACGGCCATACCAGTCTGAAAATGCCTGATCTCGTCAGATCTCGGAAGCCATCCAGACTCGGGCCTGGTTAGTACTTGTATGGGAGACCAACTAGGAACCTCAGGTGCCGTAAGCTTTTGTTTATTTATTTTTTGCATTATGATGTCATAATCAGACCACTTTTTTCTCTATCCAGAAGCGTCTTGTCTTTTGTCGCAACCAGAGTTTTATATTCTACCAACATTAACGAGATCGCATTCTCTTAATTTCACTTACGTCCATACCAGTCTGAAAATGCCTGATCTTGTCAGATCTCAGAAGCCATCCAGACTCGGGCCTGGTTAGTACTTGTATGGGAGACCAACTAGGAACCTCAGGTGCCGTAAGCTTTTGTTTATTTCTTTTTTGCATTATGATGTCATAATCAGACCACTTTTTTCCCTATGGGAGACCAACTAGGAACCTCAGGTGCCGTAAGCTTTTGTTTATTTCTTTTTTGCATTATGATGTCATAATCAGACCACTTTTTTCCCTATCCAGAAGCGTCTTGTCTTTTGTCGTAACTAGAGTTTGATATTCTACCAACATTAGCGAGATCGCATTCTCTTAATTTCACTTACGGCCATACCAGTCTGAAAATGCCAGATCTCGGAAGCCATCCAGACTCGGGCCTGGTTAGTACTTGTATGGGAGACCAACTAGGAACCTCAGGTGCCGTAAGCTTTTGTTTATTTCTTTTTTGCATTCTGATGTCATAATCAGACCACTTTTTTCCCTATGGGAGACCAACTAGGAACCTCAGGTGCCGTAAGCTTTTGTTTATTTCTTTTTTGCATTATGATGTCATAATCAGACCACTTTTTTCCCTATCCAGAAGCGTCTTGTCTTTTGTCGCAACCAGAGTTTGATATTCTACCAACATTAGCGAGATCGCATTCTCTTAATTTCCTTTATGGCCATACCAGTCTGAAAATGCCTGATCTCGTCAGATCTCGGAAGCCATCCAGACTCGGTCCTGGTTAGTACTTGTATGGGAGACCAACTAGGAACCTCAGGTGCCGTAAGCTTTTGTTTATTTCTTTTTTGCATTATGATGTCATAATCAGACCACTTTTTTCCCTATCCAGAAGCGTCTTGTCTTTTGTCGCAACCAGAGTTTGATATTCTACCAACATTAGCGAGATCGCATTCTCTTAATTTCACTTACGGCCATACCAGTCTGAAAATGCCTGATCTCGTCAGATCTCGGTAGCCATCCAGACTCTGGCCTGGTTAGTACTTGTATGGGAGACCAACTAGGAACCTCAGGTGCCGTAAGCTTTTGTTTATTTCTTTTTTGCACTATGATGTCATAATCAGACCACTTTTTTCCCTATCTAGAAGCGTCTTGTCTTTTGTCGCAACCAGAGTTTGATATTCTACCAACATTAGCGAGATCGCATTCTCTTAATTTCTCTTACGGCTATACCAGTCTGAAAATGCCTGATCTCGTCAGATCTCAGAAGCCATCCAGACTCAGGCCTGGTTAGTACTTGTATGGGAGACCAACTAGGAACCTCAGGTGCCGTAAGCTTTTGTTTATTTCTTTTTTGCACTATGATGTCATAATCAGAACTCTTTTTTCCCTATCTAGAAGCATCTTGTCTTTTGTCGCAACCAGAGTCTGATATTCTACCAACATTAGCGAGATCGCATTCTCTTAATTTCACTTATGGCCATACCAGTCTGAAAATGCCAGATCTCGGAAGCCATCCAGACTCGGGTCTGGTTAGTACTTGTATGGGAGACCAACGAGGAACCTCAGGTGCCGTAAGCTTTTGTTTATTTCTTTTTTGCAATATGATGTCATAATCAGACCACTTTTTTCCCTATCCAGAAGCATCTTGTCTTTTGTCGCAACCAGAGTTTGATATTCTACCAACAGTAACGAGATCGCATTCTCTTAATTTCACTTACGGCCATACCAGTCTGAAAATGCCTGATCTCGTCAGATCTCGGAAGCCATCCAGACTTGGGCCTGGTTAGTACTTGTATGGGAGACCAACTAGGAACCTCAGGTGCTGTAAGCTTTTGTTTCTTTCTTTTTTGCATTATGATGTCATAATCAGACCACTTTTTTCCCTATCCAGAAGCGTCTTGTCTTTTGTCGTAACCAGAGTTTGATATTCTACCAACATTAGCGAGATCGCATTCTCTTAATTTCACTTACGGCCATACCAGTCTGAAAATGCCAGATCTCGGAAGCCATCCAGACTCGGGCCTGGTTAGTACTTGTATGGGAGACCAACTAGGAACCTCAGGTGCTGTAAGCTTTTGTTTATTTCTTTTTTGCATTCTGATGTCATAATCAGACCACTTTTTTCCCTATGGGAGACCAACTAGGAACCTCAGGTGCCGTAAGCTTTTGTTTATTTCTTTTTTGCATTATGATGTCATAATCAGACCACTTTTTTCCCTATCCAGAAGTGTCTTGTCTTTTGTCGCAACCAGAGTTTGATATTCTACCAACATTAGCGAGATCGCATTCTCTTAATTTCCCTTATGGCCATACCAGTCTGAAAATGCCTGATCTCGTCAGATCTCGGTAGCCATCCAGAGTCTGGCCTGGTTAGTACTTGTATGGGAGACCAACTAGGAACCTCAGGTGCCGTAAGCTTTTGTTTATTTCTTTTTTGCACTATGATGTCATAATCAGACCACTTTTTTCCCTATCTAGAAGCGTCTTGTCTTTTGTCGCAACCAGAGTTTGATATTCTACCAACATTAGCGAGATCGCATTCGCTTAATTTCACTTACGGCCATACCAGTCTGATAATGCCTGATCTCGTCAGATCTCGGAAGCCATCCAGACTCGGGCCTGGTTAGTACTTGTATGGGAGACCAACTAGGAACCTCAGGTGCCGTAAGATTTTGTTTATTTCTTTTTTGCATTATGATGTCATAATCAGACCACTTTTTTCCCTATCCAGAAGCGTCTTGTCTTTTGTCGCAACCAGAGTTTGATATTCTACCAACATTAGCGAGATCGCATTCACTTAATTTCACTTGCGGCCATACCAGTCTGAAAATGCCTGATCTCGTCAGATCTTGGAAGCCATCCAGACTCGGGCCTGGTTAGTACTTGTATGGGAGACCAACTAGGAACCTCAGGTGCCGTAAGCTTTTGTTTATTTCTTTTTTGCATTATGATGTCATAATCAGACCACTTTTTTCCCTATGGGAGACCAACTAGGAACCTCAGGTGCCGTAAGCTTTTGTTTATTTCTTTTTTGCATTATGATGTCATAATCAGACCACTTTTTTCCCTATGGGAGACCAACTAGGAACCTCAGGTGCCGTAAGCTTTTGTTTATTTCTTTTTTGCATTATGATGTCATAATCAGACCACTTTTTTCCCTATCCAGAAGCGTCTTGTCTTTTGTCGCAACCAGAGTTTGATATTCTACCAACATTAGCGAGATCGCATTCTCTTAATTTCACTTACGGCCATACCAGTCTGAAAATGCCTGATCTCGTCAGATCTCGGAAGCCATCCAGACTTGGGCCTGTATAGTACTTGTATGGGAGACCAACTAGGAACCTCAGGTGCCGTAAGCTTTTGTTTATTTCTTTTTTGCATTATGATGTCATAATCAGACCACTTTTTTCCCTTAGGGAGACCAACTAGGAACCTCAGGTGCCGTAAGCTTTTGTTTATTTCTTTTTTGCATTATGATGTCATAATCAGACTACTTTTTTCCCTATCCAGAAGCGTCTTGTCTTTTGTCGCAACCAGAGTTTGATATTCTACCAACATTAGCGAGATTGCATTCTCTTAATTTCACTTACGGCCATACCAGTCTGAAAATGCCTGATCTCGTCAGATCTCGGAAGCCATCCAGACTCGGGCATGGTTAGTACTTGTATGGGAGACAAACTAGGAACCTCAGGTGCCGTAAGCTTTTGTTTATTTCTTTTTTGCATTATGATGTCATAATCAGACCACTTTTTTCCCTATCCAGAAGCGTCTTGTCTTTTGTCGCAACCAGAGTTTGATATTCTACCAACATTAGCGAGATCGCATTCTCTTAATTTCACTTACGGCCATACCAGTCTGAAAATGCCTGATCTCGTCAGATCTCGGAAGCCATCCAGACTTGGGCCTGTATAGTACTTGTATGGGAGACCAACTAGGAACCTCAGGTGCCGTAAGCTTTTGTTTATTTCTTTTTTGCATTATGATGTCATAATCAGACCACTTTTTTCCCTATCCAGAAGCGTCTTGTCTTTTGTCGCAACCAGAGTTTGATATTCTACCAACATTAGCGAGATCGCATTCTCTTAATTTCCTTTACGGCCATACAAGTCTGAAAATGCCTGATCTCGTCAGATCTCGGAAGCCATCCAGACTTGGGCCTGGTTAGTACTTGTATGGGAGACCAACTAGGAACCTCAGGTGCCATAAGCTTTTGTTTATTTCTTTTTTGCATTATGATGTCATAATCAGACCACTTTTTTCCCTATCCAGAAGCGTCTTGTCTTTTGTTGCAACCAGAGTTTGATATTCTACCAACATTAGCGAGATCGCATTCTCTTAATTTTACTTACGGCCATACCAGTCTGAAAATGCCTGATCTCGTCAGATCTTGGAATCCATCCAGACTCGGGCCTGGTTAGTACTTGTATGGGAGACCAACTAGGAACCTCAGGTGCCGTAAGCTTTTGTTTATTTCTTTTTTGCATTATGATGTCATAATCAGACCACTTTTTTCCCTATCCAGAAGCGTCTTGTCTTTTGTCGCAACCAGAGTTTGATATTCTACCAACATTAGCGAGATCAAATTCTCTTAATTTCACTTACGGCCATACCAGTCTGAAAATGCCTGATCTCATCAGATCTCGGAAGCCATCCAGACTCGGGCCTGGTTAGTACTTGTATGGGAGACCAACTAGGAACCTCAGGTGCCGTAAGCTTTTGTTTATTTCTTTTTTGCATTATGATGTCATAATCAGACCACTTTTTTCCCTATCCAGAAGCGTCTTGTCTTTTGTCGCAACCAGAGTTTGATATTCTACCAACATTAGCGAGATCGCATTCTCTTAATTTCACTTATGGCCATACCAGTCTGAAAATGCCTGATCTCGGAAGCCATCCAGACTCGGGTCTGGTTAGTACTTGTATGGGAGACCAACTAGGAACCTCAGGTGCCGTAAGCTTTTGTTTATTTAATTTTTTGCATTATGATGTCATAATCAGACCACTTTTTTCCCTATCCAGAAGCATCTTGTCTTTTGTCGCAACCAGAGTTTGATATTCTACCAACATTAGCGAGATCGCATTCTCTTAATTTCACTTACGGCCATACCAGTCTGAAAATGCCTGATCTCGTCAGATCTCGGAAGCCATCCAGACTTGGGCCTGGTTAGTACTTCTATGGGAGACCAACTAGGAACCTCAGGTGCCGTAAGCTTTTGTTTATTTCTTTTTTGCATTATGATGTCATAATCAGACCACTTTTTTCCCTTAGGGAGACCAACTAGGAACCTCAGGTGCCGTAAGCTTTTGTTTATTTCTTTTTTGCATTATGATGTCATAATCAGACCACTTTTTTCCCTATACAGAAGCGTCTTGTCTTTTGTCGCAACCAGAGTTTGATATTCTACCAACGTTAGCGAGATCGCATTCTCTTAATTTCCTTTACGGCCATACCAGTCTGAAAATGCCTGATCTCGTCAGATCTCGGAAGCCATCCAGACTCGGGCCTGGTTAGTACTTGTATGGGAGACCAACTAGGAACCTCAGGTGCCGTAAGCTTTTGTTTATTTCTTTTTTGCATTATGATGTCATAATCAGACCACTTTTTTCCCTATACAGAAGCGTCTTGTCTTTTGTCGCAACCAGAGTTTGATATTCTACCAACATTAGCGAGATCGCATTCTCTTAATTTCACTTACGGCCATACCAGTCTGAAAATGCCTGATCTCGTCAGATCTCGGAAGCCATCCAGACTTGGGCCTGGTTAGTACTTCTATGGGAGACCAACTAGGAACCTCAGGTGCCGTAAGCTTTTGTTTATTTCTTTTTTGCATTATGATGTCATAATCAGACCACTTTTTTCCCTATCCAGAAGCGTCTTGTCTTTTGTCGCAACCAGAGTTTGATATTCTACCAACATTAGCGAGATCGCATTCACTTAATTTCACTTACGGCCATACCAGTCTGAAAATGCCTGTTCTCGTCAGATCTCGGAAGCCATCCAGACTTGGGCCTGGTTAGTACTTGTATGGGAGACCAACTAGGAACCTCAGGTGCCGTAAGATTTTGTTTATTTCTTTTTTGCATTATGATGTCATAATCAGACCACTTTTTTCCCTATCCAGAAGCGTCTTGTCTTTTGTCGCAACCAGAGTTTGATATTCTACCAACATTAGCGAGATCGCATTCTCTTAATTTCACTTACGGCCATACCAGTCTGAAAATGCCTGATCTCATCAGATCTCGGAAGCCATCCAGACTCGGGCCTGGTTAGTACTTGTATGGGAGACCAACTAGGAACCTCAGGTGCCGTAAGCATTTGTTTATTTATTTTTTGCATTATGATGTCATAATCAGACCACTTTTTTCCCTATCCAGAAGCGTCTTGTCTTTTGTCGCAACCAGAGTTTGATATTCTACCAACATTAGCGAGATCGCATTCTCTTAATTTCACTTACGGCCATACCAGTCTGAAAATGCCTGATCTCGTCAGATCTCGGAAGCCATCCAGACTTGGGCCTGTATAGTACTTGTATGGGAGACCAACTAGAACCTCAGGTGACGTAAGCTGTTGTTTATTTCTTTTTTGCATTATGATGTCATAATCAGACCACTTTTTTCCCTTAGGGAGACCAACTAGGAACCTCAGGTGCCGTAAGCTTTTGTTTATTTCTTTTTTGCATTATGATGTCATAATCAGACCACTTTTTTCCCTATACAGAAGCGTCTTGTCTTTTGTCGCAACCAGAGTTTGATATTCTACCAACATTAGCGAGATCGCATTCTCTTAATTTTCTTTACGGCCATACCAGTCTGAAAATGCCTGATCTCGTCAGATCTCGGAAGCCATCCAGACTCGGGCCTGGTTAGTACTTGTATGGGAGACCAACTAGGAACCTCAGGTGCCATAAGCTTTTGTTTTTTTCTTTTTTGCATTATGATGTCATAATCAGACCACTTTTTTCCCTATCCAGAAGCGTCTTGTCTTTTGTTGCAACCAGAGTTTGATATTCTACCAACATTAGCGAGATCGCATTCTCTTAATTTTACTTACGGCCATACCAGTCTGAAAATGCCTGATCTCGTCAGATCTTGGAAGCCATCCAGACTCGGGCCTGGTTAGTACTTGTATGGGAGACCAACTAGGAACCTCAGGTGCCGTAAGCTTTTGTTTATTTCTTTTTTGCATTATGATGTCATAATCAGACCACTTTTTTCCCTATCCAGAAGCGTCTTGTCTTTTGTCGCAACCAGAGTTTGATATTCTACCAACATTAGCGAGATCAAATTCTCTGAATTTCACTTACGGCCATACCAGTCTGAAAATGCCTGATCTCATCAGATCTCGGAAGCCATCCAGACTCGGGCCTGGTTAGTACTTGTATGGGAGACCAACTAGGAACCTCAGGTGCCGTAAGCTTCTGTTTATTTCTTTTTTGCATTATGATGTCATAATCAGACCACTTTTTTCCCTATCCAGAAGCGTCTTGTCTTTTGTCGCAACCAGAGTTTGATATTCTACCAACATTAGCGAGATCGCATTCTCTTAATTTCACTTATGGCCATACCAGTCTGAAAATGCCTGATCTCGGAAGCCATCCAGACTCGGGTCTGGTTAGTACTTGTATGGGAGACCAACTAGGAACCTCAGGTGCCGTAAGCTTTTGTTTATTTAATTTTTTGCATTATGATGTCATAATCAGACCACTTTTTTCCCTATCCAGAAGCATCTTGTCTTTTGTCGCAACCAGAGTTTGATATTCTACCAACATTAGCGAGATCGCATTCTCTTAATTTCACTTACGGCCATACCAGTCTGAAAATGCCTGATCTTGTCAGATCTCGGAAGCCATCCAGACTTGGGCCTGGTTAGTACTTCTATGGGAGACCAACTAGGAACCTCAGGTGCCGTAAGCTTTTGTTTATTTCTTTTTTGCATTATGATGTCATAATCAGACCACTTTTTTCCCTTAGGGAGACCAACTAGGAACCTCAGGTGCCGTAAGCTTTTGTTTATTTCTTTTTTGCATTATGATGTCATAATCAGACCACTTTTTTCCCTATACAGAAGCGTCTTGTCTTTTGTCGCAACCAGAGTTTGATATTCTACCAACGTTAGCGAGATCGCATTCTCTTAATTTCCTTTACGGCCATACCAGTCTGAAAATGCCTGATCTCGTCAGATCTCGGAAGCCATCCAGACTCGGGCCTGGTTAGTACTTGTATGGGAGACCAACTAGGAACCTCAGGTGCCGTAAGCTTTTGTTTATTTCTTTTTTGCATTATGATGTCATAATCAGACCACTTTTTTCCCTATACAGAAGCGTCTTGTCTTTTGTCGCAACCAGAGTTTGATATTCTACCAACATTAGCGAGATCGCATTCTCTTAATTTCACTTACGGCCATACCAGTCTGAAAATGCCTGATCTCGTCAGATCTCGGAAGCCATCCAGACTTGGGCCTGGTTAGTACTTCTATGGGAGACCAACTAGGAACCTCAGGTGCCGTAAGCTTTTGTTTATTTCTTTTTTGCATTATGATGTCATAATCAGACCACTTTTTTCCCTATCCAGAAGCGTCTTGTCTTTTGTCGCAACCAGAGTTTGATATTCTACCAACATTAGCGAGATCGCATTCACTTAATTTCACTTACGGCCATACCAGTCTGAAAATGCCTGTTCTCGTCAGATCTCGGAAGCCATCCAGACTTGGGCATGGTTAGTACTTGTATGGGAGACCAACTAGGAACCTCAGGTGCCGTAAGATTTTGTTTATTTCTTTTTTGCATTATGATGTCATAATCAGACCACTTTTTTCCCTATCCAGAAGCGTCTTGTCTTTTGTCGCAACCAGAGTTTGATATTCTACCAACATTAGCGAGATCGCATTCTCTTAATTTCACTTACGGCCATACCAGTCTGAAAATGCCTGATCTCATCAGATCTCGGAAGCCATCCAGACTCGGGCCTGGTTAGTACTTGTATGGGAGACCAACTAGGAACCTCAGGTGCCGTAAGCATTTGTTTATTTATTTTTTGCATTATGATGTCATAATCAGACCACTTTTTTCCCTATCCAGAAGCGTCTTGTCTTTTGTCGCAACCAGAGTTTGATATTCTACCAACATTAGCGAGATCGCATTCTCTTAATTTCACTTACGGCCATACCAGTCTGAAAATGCCTGATCTCGTCAGATCTCGGAAGCCATCCAGACTTGGGCCTGTATAGTACTTGTATGGGAGACCAACTAGAACCTCAGGTGACGTAAGCTGTTGTTTATTTCTTTTTTGCATTATGATGTCATAATCAGACCACTTTTTTCCCTTAGGGAGACCAACTAGGAACCTCAGGTGCCGTAAGCTTTTGTTTATTTCTTTTTTGCATTATGATGTCATAATCAGACCACTTTTTTCCCTATACAGAAGCGTCTTGTCTTTTGTCGCAACCAGAGTTTGATATTCTACCAACATTAGCGAGATCGCATTCTCTTAATTTTCTTTACGGCCATACCAGTCTGAAAATGCCTGATCTCGTCAGATCTCGGAAGCCATCCAGACTCGGGCCTGGTTAGTACTTGTATGGGAGACCAACTAGGAACCTCAGGTGCCATAAGCTTTTGTTTTTTTCTTTTTTGCATTATGATGTCATAATCAGACCACTTTTTTCCCTATCCAGAAGCGTCTTGTCTTTTGTTGCAACCAGAGTTTGATATTCTACCAACATTAGCGAGATCGCATTCTCTTAATTTTACTTACGGCCATACCAGTCTGAAAATGCCTGATCTCGTCAGATCTTGGAAGCCATCCAGACTCGGGCCTGGTTAGTACTTGTATGGGAGACCAACTAGGAACCTCAGGTGCCGTAAGCTTTTGTTTATTTCTTTTTTGCATTATGATGTCATAATCAGACCACTTTTTTCCCTATCCAGAAGCGTCTTGTCTTTTGTCGCAACCAGAGTTTGATATTCTACCAACATTAGCGAGATCGCATTCACTTAATTTCACTTACGGCCATACCAGTCTGAAAATGCCTGATCTCGTCAGATCTCGGAAGCCATCCAGACTCGGGCCTGGTTAGTACTTGTATGGGAGACCAACTAGGAACCTCAGGTGCCGTAAGATTTTGTTTATTTCTTTTTTGCATTATGATGTCATAATCAGACCACTTTTTTCCCTATCCAGAAGCGTCTTGTCTTTTGTCGCAACCAGAGTTTGATATTCTACCAACATTAGCGAGATCGCATTCTCTTAATTTCACTTACGGCCATACCAGTCTGAAAATGCCTGATCTCATCAGATCTCGGAAGCCATCCAGACTCGGGCCTGGTTAGTACTTGTATGGGAGACCAACTAGGAACCTCAGGTGCCGTAAGCTTTTGTTTATTTATTTTTTGCATTATGATGTCATAATCAGACCACTTTTTTCCCTATCCAGAAGCGTCTTGTCTTTTGTCGCAACCAGAGTTTGATATTCTACCAACATTAGCGAGATCGCATTCTCTTAATTTCACTTACGGCCATACCAGTCTGAAAATGCCTGATCTCGTCAGATCTCCGAAGCCATCCAGACTTGGGCCTGTATAGTACTTGTATGGGAGACCAACTAGGAACCTCAGGTGCCGTAAGCTTTTGTTTATTTCTTTTTTGCATTATGATGTCATAATCAGACCACTTTTTTCCCTTAGGGAGACCAACTAGGAACCTCAGGTGCCGTAAGCTTTTGTTTATTTCTTTTTTGCATTATGATGTCATAATCAGACCACTTTTTTCCCTATACAGAAGCGTCTTGTCTTTTGTCGCAACCAGAGTTTGATATTCTACCAACATTAGCGAGATCGCATTCTCTTAATTTTCTTTACGGCCATACCAGTCTGAAAATGCCTGATCTCGTCAGATCTCGGAAGCCATCCAGACTCGGGCCTGGTTAGTACTTGTATGGGAGACCAACTAGGAACCTCAGGTGCCATAAGCTTTTGTTTTTTTCTTTTTTGCATTATGATGTCATAATCAGACCACTTTTTTCCCTATCCAGAAGCGTCTTGTCTTTTGTTGCAACCAGAGTTTGATATTCTACCAACATTAGCGAGATCGCATTCTCTTAATTTTACTTACGGCCATACCAGTCTGAAAATGCCTGATCTCGTCAGATCTTGGAAGCCATCCAGACTCGGGCCTGGTTAGTACTTGTATGGGAGACCAACTAGGAACCTCAGGTGCCGTAAGCTTTTGTTTATTTCTTTTTTGCATTATGATGTCATAATCAGACCACTTTTTTCCCTATCCAGAAGCGTCTTGTCTTTTGTCGCAACCAGAGTTTGATATTCTACCAACATTAGCGAGATCAAATTCTCTGAATTTCAATTACGGCCATACCAGTCTGAAAATGCCTGATCTCATCAGATCTCGGAAGCCATCCAGACTCGGGCCTGGTTAGTACTTGTATGGGAGACCAACTAGGAACCTCAGGTGCCGTAAGCTTCTGTTTATTTCTTTTTTGCATTATGATGTCATAATCAGACCACTTTTTTCCCTATCCAGAAGCGTCTTGTCTTTTGTCGCAACCAGAGTTTGATATTCTACCAACATTAGCGAGATCGCATTCTCTTAATTTCACTTATGGCCATACCAGTCTGAAAATGCCTGATCTCGGAAGCCATCCAGACTCGGGTCTGGTTAGTACTTGTATGGGAGACCAACTAGGAACCTCAGGTGCCGTAAGCGTTTGTTTATTTAATTTTTTGCATTATGATGTCATAATCAGACCACTTTTTTCCCTATCCAGAAGCATCTTGACTTTTGTCGCAACCAGAGTTTGATATTCTACCAACATTAGCGAGATCGCATTCTCTTAATTTCACTTACGGCCATACCAGTCTGAAAATGCCTGATCTCGTCAGATCTCGGAAGCAATCCAGACTTGGGCCTGGTTAGTACTTGTATGGGAGACCAACTAGGAACCTCAGGTGCTGTAAGCTTTCGTTTATTTCTTTTTTGCATTATGATGTCATAATCAGACCACTTTTTTCCCTATCCAGAAGCGTCTTGTCTTTTGTCGCAACCAGAGTTTGATATTCTACCAACATTAGCGAGATCGCATTCACTTAATTTCACTTACGGCCATACCAGTCTGAAAATGCCTGATCTCGTCAGATCTCGGAAGCCATCCAGACTCGGGCCTGGTTAGTACTTGTATGGGAGACCAACTAGGAACCTCAGGTGCCGTAAGCTTTTGTTTATTTCTTTTTTGCATTATGATGTCATAATCAGACCACTTTTTTCCCTATCCAGAAGCGTCTTGTCTTTTGTCGCAACCAGAGTTTGATATTCTACCAACATTAGCGAGATCGCATTCTCTTAATTTCACTTACGGCCATACCAGTCTGAAAATGCCTGATCTCGTCAGATCTCGGAAGCAATCCAGACTCTGGCCTGGTTAGTACTTGTATGGGAGACCAACTAGGAACCTCAGGTGCCGTAAGCTTTTGTTTATTTCTTTTTTGCATTATGATGTCATAATCAGACCACTTTTTTCCCTATCCAGAAGCGTCTTGTCTTTTGTCGCAACCAGAGTTTGATATTCTACCAACATTAGCGAGATCGCATTCTCTTAATTTCACTTACGCGGCTATACCAGTCTGAAAATGCCTGATCTCGTCAGATCTCGGAATCCATCCAGAATCGGGCCTGGTTAGTACTTGTATGGGAGACCAACTAGGAACCTCAGGTGCCGTAAGCTTTTGTTTATTTCTTTTTTGCATTATGATGTCATAATCAGACCACTTTTTTCCCTATGGAAGACCAACTAGGAACCTCAGGTGCCGTAAGCTTTTGTTTATTTCTTTTTTGCATTATGATGTCATAATCAGACCACTTTTTTCCCTATCCCGAAGCATCTTGTCTTTTGTCGCAACCAGAGTTTGATATTCTACCAACATTAGCGAGATCGCATTCACTTAATTTCACTTACGGCCATACCAGTCTGAAAATGCCTGATCTCGTCAGATCTCGGAAGCCATCCAGACTCGGGCCTGGTTAGTACTTGTATGGGAGACCAACTAGGAACCTCAGGTGCCGTAAGATTTTGTTTATTTCTTTTTTGCATTATGATGTCATAATCAGACCACTTTTTTCCCTATCCAGAAGCGTCTTGTCTTTTGTCGCAACCAGAGTTTGATATTCTACCAACATTAGCGAGATCGCATTCTCTTAATTTCACTTACGGCCATACCAGTCTGAAAATGCCTGATCTCATCAGATCTCGGAAGCCATCCAGACTCGGGCCTGGTTAGTACTTGTATGGGAGACCAACTAGGAACCTCAGGTGCCGTAAGCTTTTGTTTATTTATTTTTTGCATTATGATGTCATAATCAGACCACTTTTTTCCCTATCCAGAAGCGTCTTGTCTTTTGTCGCAACCAGAGTTTGATATTCTACCAACATTAGCGAGATCGCATTCCCTTAATTTCACTTACGGCCATACCAGTCTGAAAATGCCTGATCTCGTCAGATCTCGGAAGCCATCCAGACTTGGGCCTGTATAGTACTTGTATGGGAGACCAACTAGGAACCTCAGGTGCCGTAAGCTTTTGTTTATTTCTTTTTTGCATTATGATGTCATAATCAGACCACTTTTTTCCCTTAGGGAGACCAACTAGGAACCTCAGGTGCCGTAAGCTTTTGTTTATTTCTTTTTTGCATTATGATGTCATAATCAGACCACTTTTTTCCCTATACAGAAGCGTCTTGTCTTTTGTCGCAACCAGAGTTTGATATTCTACCAACATTAGCGAGATCGCATTCTCTTAATTTCCTTTACGGCCATACCAGTCTGAAAATGCCTGATCTCGTCAGATCTCGGAAGCCATCCAGACTCGGGCCTGGTTAGTACTTGTATGGGAGACCAACTAGGAACCTCAGGTGCCATAAGCTTTTGTTTTTTTCTTTTTTGCATTATGATGTCATAATCAGACCACTTTTTTCCCTATCCAGAAGCGTCTTGTCTTTTGTTGCAACCAGAGTTTGATATTCTACCAACATTAGCGAGATCGCATTCTCTTAATTTTACTTACGGCCATACCAGTCTGAAAATGCCTGATCTCGTCAGATCTTGGAAGCCATCCAGACTCGGGCCTGGTTAGTACTTGTATGGGAGACCAACTAGGAACCTCAGGTGCCGTAAGCTTTTGTTTATTTATTTTTTGCATTATGATGTCATAATCAGACCACTTTTTTCCCTATCCAGAAGCGTCTTGTCTTTTGTCGCAACCAGAGTTTGATATTCTACCAACATTAGCGAGATCAAATTCTCTTAATTTCACTTACGGCCATACCAGTCTGAAAATGCCTGATCTCATCAGATCTCGGAAGCCATCCAGACTCGGGCCTGGTTAGTACTTGTATGGGAGACCAACTAGGAACCTCAGGTGCCGTAAGCTTTTGTTTATTTCTTTTTTGCATTATGATGTCATAATCAGACCACTTTTTTCCCTATCCAGAAGCGTCTTGTCTTTTGTCGCAACCAGAGTTTGATATTCTACCAACATTAGCGAGATCGCATTCTCTTAATTTCACTTATGGCCATACCAGTCTGAAAATGCCTGATCTCGGAAGCCATCCAGACTCGGGTCTGGTTAGTACTTGTATGGGAGACCAACTAGGAACCTCAGGTGCCGTAAGCTTTTGTTTATTTAATTTTTTGCATTATGATGTCATAATCAGACCACTTTTTTCCCTATTCAGAAGCATCTTGACTTTTGTCGCAACCAGAGTTTGATATTCTACCAACATTAGCGAGATCGCATTCTCT
Organism: Pelobates fuscus; assembly: GCF_036172605.1. Taxonomy (NCBI): domain Eukaryota; kingdom Metazoa; phylum Chordata; class Amphibia; order Anura; family Pelobatidae; genus Pelobates; species Pelobates fuscus. The sequence goes on along the minus strand of NC_086318.1, from coordinate 287,775,972 downwards.
TAATTTCACTTACGGCCATACCAGTCTGAAAATGCCTGATCTCGTCAGATCTCGGAAGCCATCCAGACTTGGGCCTGGTTAGTACTTCTATGGGAGACCAACTAGGAACCTCAGGTGCCGTAAGCTTTTGTTTATTTCTTTTTTGCATTATGATGTCATAATCAGACCACTTTTTTCCCTATCCAGAAGCGTCTTGTCTTTTGTCGCAACCAGAGTTTGATATTCTACCAACATTAGCGAGATCGCATTCTCTTAATTTCACTTACGGCCATACCAGTCTGAAAATGCCTGATCTCGTCAGATCTCGGAAGCAATCCAGACTCTGGCCTGGTTAGTACTTGTATGGGAGACCAACTAGGAACCTCAGGTGCCGTAAGCTTTTGTTTATTTCTTTTTTGCATTATGATGTCATAATCAGACCACTTTTTTCCCTATCCAGAAGCGTCTTGTCTTTTGTCGCAACCAGAGTTTGATATTCTACCAACATTAGCGAGATCGCATTCTCTTAATTTCACTTACGCGGCTATACCAGTCTGAAAATGCCTGATCTCATCAGATCTCGGAATCCATCCAGAATCGGGCCTGGTTAGTACTTGTATGGGAGACCAACTAGGAACCTCAGGTGCCGTAAGCTTTTGTTTATTTCTTTTTTGCATTATGATGTCATAATCAGACCACTTTTTTCCCTATGGAAGACCAACTAGGAACCTCAGGTGCCGTAAGCTTTTGTTTATTTCTTTTTTGCATTATGATGTCATAATCAGACCACTTTTTTCCCTATACAGAAGCGTCTTGTCTTTTGTCGCAACCAGAGTTTGATATTCTACCAACATTAGCGAGATCGCATTCTCTTAATTTCACTTACGGCCATACCAGTCTGAAAATGCCTGATCTTGTCAGATCTCGGAAGCCATCCAGACTCGGGCCTGTTTAGTACTTGTATGGGAGACCAACTAGGAACCTCAGGTGCCGTAAGCTTTTGTTTATTTCTTTTTTGCATTATGATGTCATAATCAGACCACTTTTTTCCCTATCCAGAAGCGTCTTGTCTTTTGTCGCAACCAGAGTTTGATATTCTACCAACATTAGCGAGATCGCATTCTATTAATTTCACTTACGGCCATACCAGTCTGAAAATGCCTGATCTCGTCAGATCTCGGAAGCCATCCAGACTCGGGCCTGGTTAGTACTTGTATGGGAGACCAACTAGGAACCTCAGGTGCCGTAAGCTTTTGTTTATTTCTTTTTTGCATTATGATGTCATAATCAGACCACTTTTTTCCCTATCCAGAAGCGTCTTGTCTTTTGTCGCAACCAGAGTTTGATATTCTACCAACATTAGCGAGATCGCATTCTCTTAATTTCACTTACGGCCATACCAGTCTGAAAATGCCTGATCTCATCAGATCTCGGAAGCCATCCAGACTCGGGCCTGGTTAGTACTTGTATGGGAGACCAACTAGGAACCTCAGGTGCCGTAAGCTTTTGTTTATTTATTTTTTGCATTATGATGTCATAATCAGACCACTTTTTTCCCTATCCAGAAGCGTCTTGTCTTTTGTCGCAACCAGAGTTTGATATTCTACCAACATTAGCGAGATCGCATTCCCTTAATTTCACTTACGGCCATACCAGTCTGAAAATGCCTGATCTCGTCAGATCTCGGAAGCCATCCAGACTTGGGCCTGTATAGTACTTGTATGGGAGACCAACTAGGAACCTCAGGTGCCGTAAGCTTTTGTTTATTTATTTTTTGCATTATGATGTCATAATCAGACCACTTTTTTCCCTATCCAGAAGCGTCTTGTCTTTTGTCGCAACCAGAGTTTGATATTCTACCAACATTAGCGAGATCGCATTCTCTTAATTTCACTTACGCGGCTATACCAGTCTGAAAATGCCTGATCTCGTCAGATCTCGGAATCCATCCAGAATCGGGCCTGGTTAGTACTTGTATGGGAGACCAACTAGGAACCTCAGGTGCCGTAAGCTTTTGTTTATTTCTTTTTTGCATTATAATGTCATAATCAGACCAATTTTTTTCCCTATGGGAGAAACCAGAGTTTGATATTCTACCAACATTAGCGAGATCGCATTCTCTTAATTTTACTTACGGCCATACCAGTCTGAAAATGCCTGATCTCGTCAGATCTTGGAAGCCATCCAGACTCGGGCCTGGTTAGTACTTGTATGGGAGACCAACTAGGAACCTCAGGTGCCGTAAGCTTTTGTTTATTTATTTTTTGCATTATGATGTCATAATCAGACCACTTTTTTCCCTATCCAGAAGCGTCTTGTCTTTTGTCGCAACCAGAGTTTGATATTCTACCAACATTAGCGAGATCAAATTCTCTTAATTTCACTTACGGCCATACCAGTCTGAAAATGCCTGATCTCATCAGATCTCGGAAGCCATCCAGACTCGGGCCTGGTTAGTACTTGTATGGGAGACCAACTAGGAACCTCAGGTGCCGTAAGCTTTTGTTTATTTCTTTTTTGCATTATGATGTCATAATCAGACCACTTTTTTCCCTATCCAGAAGCGTCTTGTCTTTTGTCGCAACCAGAGTTTGATATTCTACCAACATTAGCGAGATCGCATTCTCTTAATTTCACTTATGGCCATACCAGTCTGAAAATGCCTGATCTCGGAAGCCATCCAGACTCGGGTCTGGTTAGTACTTGTATGGGAGACCAACTAGGAACCTCAGGTGCCGTAAGCTTTTGTTTATTTAATTTTTTGCATTATGATGTCATAATCAGACCACTTTTTTCCCTATTCAGAAGCATCTTGACTTTTGTCGCAACCAGAGTTTGATATTCTACCAACATTAGCGAGATCGCATTCTCTTAATTTCACTTACGGCCATACCAGTCTGAAAATGCCTGATCTCGTCAGATCTCGGAAGCCATCCAGACTTGGGCCTGGTTAGTACTTCTATGGGAGACCAACTAGGAACCTCAGGTGCCGTAAGCTTTTGTTTATTTCTTTTTTGCATTATGATGTCATAATCAGACCACTTTTTTCCCTATCCAGAAGCGTCTTGTCTTTTGTCGCAACCAGAGTTTGATATTCTACCAACATTAGCGAGATCGCATTCTCTTAATTTCACTTACGGCCATACCAGTCTGAAAATGCCTGATCTCGTCAGATCTCGGAAGCAATCCAGACTCTGGCCTGGTTAGTACTTGTATGGGAGACCAACTAGGAACCTCAGGTGCCGTAAGCTTTTGTTTATTTCTTTTTTGCATTATGATGTCATAATCAGACCACTTTTTTCCCTATCCAGAAGCGTCTTGTCTTTTGTCGCAACCAGAGTTTGATATTCTACCAACATTAGCGAGATCGCATTCTCTTAATTTCACTTACGCGGCTATACCAGTCTGAAAATGCCTGATCTCGTCAGATCTCGGAATCCATCCAGAATCGGGCCTGGTTAGTACTTGTATGGGAGACCAACTAGGAACCTCAGGTGCCGTAAGCTTTTGTTTATTTCTTTTTTGCATTATAATGTCATAATCAGACCAATTTTTTTCCCTATGGGAGACCAACTAGGAACCTCAGGTGCCGTAAGCTTTTGTTTATTTCTTTTTTGCATTATGATGTCATAATCAGACCACTTTTTTCCCTATCCAGAAGCGTCTTGTCTTTTGTCGCAACCAGAGTTTGATATTCTACCAACATTAGCGAGATCGCATTCTATTAATTTCACTTACGGCCATACCAGTCTGAAAATGCCTGATCTCGTCAGATCTCGGAAGCCATCCAGACTCGGGCCTGTTTAGTACTTGTATGGGAGACCAACTAGGAACCTCAGGTGCCCTAAGCTTTTGTTTATTTCTTTTTTGCATTATGATGTCATAATCAGACCACTTTTTTCCCTATCCCGAAGCATCTTGTCTTTTGTCGCAACCAGAGTTTGATATTCTACCAACATTAACGAGATCGCATTCTCTTCATTTCACTTACGGCCATACCAGTCTGAAAATGCCTGATCTCGTCAGATCTCGGAAGCCATCCAGACTCGGGCCTGGTTAGTACTTGTATGGGAGACCAACTAGGAACCTCAGGTGCCGTAAGCTTTTGTTTATTTCTTTTTTGCATTATGATGTCATAATCAGTCCACTTTTTTCCCTATCCAGAAGCGTCTTGTCTTTTGTCGCAACCAGAGTTTGATATTCTACCAACATTAGCGAGATCGCATTCTCTTAATTTCACTTACGGCCATACCAGTCTGAAAATGCCTGATCTCGTCTGATCTCGGAAGCCATCCAGACTCGGGTCTGGTTAGTACTTGTATGGGAGACCAACTAGGAACCTCAGGTGCCGTAAGCTTTTGTTTATTTCTTTTTTGCATTATGATGTCATAATCAGACCACTTTTTTCCCTATCCAGAAGCGTCTTGTCTTTTGTCGCAACCAGAGTTTGATATTCTACCAACATTAGCGAGATCGCATTCTCTTAATTTGACTTACGGCCATACCAGTCTGAAAATGCCTGATCTCGTCAGATCTCGGAAGCCATCCAAACTCGGGCCTGGTTAGTACTTGTATGGGAGACCAACTAGGAACCTCAGGTGCCGTAAGCTTTTGTTTATTTCTTTTTTGCATTATGATGTCATAATCAGACCACTTTTTTCCCTATGGGAGACCAACTAGGAACCTCAGGTGCCGTAAGCTTTTGTTTATTTCTTTTTTGCATTATGATGTCATAATCAGACCACTTTTTTCCCTATCCAGAAGCGTCTTGTCTTTTGTCGCAACCAGAGTTTGATATTCTACCAACATTAGCAAGATCGCATTCTCTTAATTTCACTTACGGCCATACCATTCTGAAAATGCCTGATCTCGTCAGATCTCGGAAGCCATACAGACTCGGGCCTGGTTAGTACTTGTATGGGAGACCAATTAGGAACCTCAGGTGCCGTATGCTTTTGTTTATTTCTTTTTTGCATTATGATGTCATAATCAGACCACTTTTTTCCCTATGGGAGACCAACTAGGAACCTCAGGTGCCGTAAGCTTTTGTTTATTTCTTTTTTGCATTATGATGTCATAATCAGACCACTTTTTTCCCTATCCAGAAGCGTCGTCTTTAGTCGCAACCAGAGTTTGATATTCTACCAACATTAGCGAGATCGCATTCTCTTAATTTCACTTACGGCCATACCAGTCTGAAAATGCCTGATCTCGTCAGATCTCGGAAGCCATCCAGACTCGGGCCTGGTTAGTACTTGTATGGGAGACCAACTAGGAACCTCAGGTGCCATAAGCTTTTGTTTATTTCTTTTTTGCATTATGATGTCATAATCAGACCACTTTTTTCCCTATGGGAGACCAACTAGGAACCTCAGGTGCCGTAAGCTTTTGTTTATTTCTTTTTTGCATTATGATGTCATAATCAGACCACTTATTTCCCTATCCAGAAGCGTCTTGTCTTTTGTCGCAACCAGAGTTTGATATTCTACCAACATTAGCGAGATCGCATTCTCTTCATTTCCCTTACGGCCATACCAGTCTGAAAATGCCAGATCTCGTCAGATCTTGGAAGCCATCCAGACTTGGGCCTGGTTAGTACTTGTATGGGAGACCAACTAGGAACCTCAGGTGCCGTAAGCTTTTGTTTATTTCTTTTTTGCATTATGATGTCATAATCAGACCACTTTTTTCCCTATCCAGAAGCGTCTTGTCTTTTGTCGCAACCAGAGTTTGATATTCTACCAACATTAGCGAGATCGCATTCTCTTAATTTCACTTACGGCCATACCAGTCTGAAAATGCCTGATCTCGTCATATCTCGGAAGCCATCCAGACTCGGGCCTGGTTAGTACTTGTATGGGAGACCAACTATGAACCTCAGGTGCCGTAAGCTTTTGTTTATTTCTTTTTTGCATTATGATGTCATAATCAGACCACTTTTTTCCCTATGGGAGACCAACTAGGAACCTCAGGTGCCGTAAGCTTTTTTTTATTTCTTTTTTGCATTATGATGTCATAATCAGACCACTTTTTTCCCTATCCAGAAGCGTCTTGTCTTTTGTCGCAACCAGAGTTTGATATTCTACCAACATTAGCGAGATCGCATTCTCTTAATTTCCCTTACGGCCATACCAGTCTGAAAATGCCTGATCTCGTCAGATCTCGGAAGCCATCCAGACTTGGGCCTGGTTAGTACTTGTATTTGAGACCAACTAGGAACCTCAGGTGCCGTAAGCTTTTGTTTATTTATTTTTTGCATTATGATGTCATAATCAAACCACTTTTTTCCCTATCCAGAAGCGTCTTGTCTTTTGTCGCAACCAGAGTTTGATATTCTACCAACATTAGCGAGATCGCATTCTCTTAATTTCACTTACGGCCATACCAGTCTGAAAATGCCTGATCTCGTCAGATCTTGGAAGCCATCCAGACTCGGGCCTGGTTAGTACTTGTATGGGAGACCAACTAGGAACCTCAGGTGCCGTAAGCTTTTGTTTATTTCTTTTTTGCATTATGATGTCATAATCAGACCACTTTTTTCCCTATCCAGAAGCGTCTTGTCTTTTGTCGCAACCAGAGTTTGATATTCTACCAACATTAGCGAGATCAAATTCTCTGAATTTCACTTACGGCCATACCAGTCTGAAAATGCCTGATCTCATCAGATCTCGGAAGCCATCCAGACTCGGGCCTGGTTAGTACTTGTATGGGAGACCAACTAGGAACCTCAGGTGCCGTAAGATTTTGTTTATTTCTTTTTTGCATTATGATGTCATAATCAGACCACTTTTTTCCCTATCCAGAAGCGTCTTGTCTTTTGTCGCAACCAGAGTTTGATATTCTACCAACATTAGCGAGATCGCATTCTCTTAATTTCACTTATGGCCATACCAGTCTGAAAATGCCTGATCTCGGAAGCCATCCAGACTCGGGTCTGGTTAGTACTTGTATGGGAGACCAACTAGGAACATCAGGTGCCGTAAGCTTTTGTTTATTTAATTTTTTGCATTATGATGTCATAATCAGACCACTTTTTTCCCTATCCAGAAGCATCTTGACTTTTGTCGCAACCAGAGTTTGATATTCTACCAACATTAGCGAGATCGCATTCTCTTAATTTCACTTACGGCCATACCAGTCTGAAAATGCCTGATCTCGTCAGATCTCGGAAGCCATCCAGACTTGGGCCTGGTTAGTACTTGTATGGGAGACCAACTAGGAACCTCAGGTGCTGTAAGCTTTTGTTTATTTCTTTTTTGCATTATGATGTCATAATCAGACCACTTTTTTCCATATCCAGAAGCGTCTTGTCTTTTGTCGCAACCAGAGTTTGATATTCTACCAACATTAGCGAGATCGCATTCACTTAATTTCACTTACGGCCATACCAGTCTGAAAATGCCTGATCTCGTCAGATCTCGGAAGCCATCCAGACTCGGGCCTGGTTAGTACTTGTATGGGAGACCAACTAGGAACCTCAGGTGCCGTAAGCTTTTGTTTATTTCTTTTTTGCATTATGATGTCATAATCAGACCACTTTTTTCCCTATCCAGAAGCGTCTTGTCTTTTGTCGCAACCAGAGTTTGATATTCTACCAACATTAGCGAGATCGCATTCTCTTAATTTCACTTACGGCCATACCAGTCTGAAAATGCCTGATCTCGTCAGATCTCGGAAGCAATCCAGACTCTGGCCTGGTTAGTACTTGTATGGGAGACCAACTAGGAACCTCAGGTGCCGTAAGCTTTTGTTTATTTCTTTTTTGCATTATGATGTCATAATCAGACCACTTTTTTCCCTATCCAGAAGCGTCTTGTCTTTTGTCGCAACCAGAGTTTGATATTCTACCAACATTAGCGAGATCGCATTCTCTTAATTTCACTTACGCGGCTATACCAGTCTGAAAATGCCTGATCTCGTCAGATCTCGGAATCCATCCAGAATCGGGCCTGGTTAGTACTTGTATGGGAGACCAACTAGGAACCTCAGGTGCCGTAAGCTTTTGTTTATTTCTTTTTTGCATTATGATGTCATAATCAGACCACTTTTTTCCCTATGGAAGACCAACTAGGAACCTCAGGTGCCGTAAGCTTTTGTTTATTTCTTTTTTGCATTATGATGTCATAATCAGACCACTTTTTTCCCTATCCAGAAGCGTCTTGTCTTTTGTCGCAACCAGAGTTTGATATTCTACCAACATTAGCGAGATCGCATTCTCTTAATTTCACTTACGGCCATACCAGTCTGAAAATGCCTGTTCTCGTCAGATCTCGGAAGCCATCCAGACTCGGGCCTGTTTAGTACTTGTATGGGAGACCAACTAGGAACCTCAGGTGCCGTAAGCTTTTGTTTATTTCTTTTTTGCATTATGATGTCATAATCAGACCACTTTTTTCCCTATGGGAGACCAACTAGGAACCTCAGGTGCCGTAAGCTTTTTTTTATTTCTTTTTTGCATTATGATGTCATAATCAGACCACTTTTTTCCCTATCCAGAAGCGTCTTGTCTTTTGTCGCAACCAGAGTTTGATATTCTACCAACATTAGCGAGATCGCATTCTCTTAATTTCCCTTACGGCCATACCAGTCTGAAAATGCCTGATCTCGTCAGATCTCGGAAGCCATCCAGACTCGGGCCTGGTTAGTACTTGTATTTGAGACCAACTAGGAACCTCAGGTGCCGTAAGCTTTTGTTTATTTATTTTTTGCATTATGATGTCATAATCAAACCACTTTTTTCCCTATCCAGAAGCGTCTTGTCTTTTGTCGCAACCAGAGTTTGATATTCTACCAACATTAGCGAGATCGCATTCTCTTAATTTCACTTACGGCCATACCAGTCTGAAAATGCCTGATCTCGTCAGATCTTGGAAGCCATCCAGACTCGGGCCTGGTTAGTACTTGTATGGGAGACCAACTAGGAACCTCAGGTGCCGTAAGCTTTTGTTTATTTCTTTTTTGCATTATGATGTCATAATCAGACCACTTTTTTCCCTATCCAGAAGCGTCTTTTTTTTTGTCGCAACCAGAGTTTGATATTCTACCAACATTAGCGAGATCGCATTCTCTTAATTTCACTTATGGCCATACCAGTCTGAAAATGCCTGATCTCGGAAGCCATCCAGACTCGGGTCTGGTTAGTACTTGTATGGGAGACCAACTAGGAACCTCAGGTGCCGTAAGCTTTTGTTTATTTAATTTTTTGCATTATGATGTCATAATCAGACCACTTTTTTCCCTATCCAGAAGCATCTTGACTTTTGTCGCAACCAGAGTTTGATATTCTACCAACATTAGCGAGATCGCATTCTCTTAATTTCACTTACGGCCATACCAGTCTGAAAATGCCAGATCTCGGAAGCCATCCAGACTTGGGCCTGGTTAGTACTTGTATGGGAGACCAACTAGGAACCTCAGGTGCTGTAAGCTTTTGTTTATTTCTTTTTTGCATTATGATGTCATAATCAGACCACTTTTTTCCCTATCCAGAAGCGTCTTGTCTTTTGTCGCAACCAGAGTTTGATATTCTACCAACATTAGCGAGATCGCATTCACTTAATTTCACTTACGGCCATACCAGTCTGAAAATGCCTGATCTCGTCAGATCTCGGAAGCCATCCAGACTCGGGCCTGGTTAGTACTTGTATGGGAGACCAAATAGGAACCTCAGGTGCCGTAAGCTTTTGTTTATTTCTTTTTTGCATTATGATGTCATAATCAGACCACTTTTTTCCCTATCCAGAAGCGTCTTGTCTTTTGTCGCAACCAGAGTTTGATATTCTACCAACATTAGCGAGATCGCATTCTCTTAATTTCACTTACGGCCATACCAGTCTGAAAATGCCTGATCTCGTCAGATCTCGGAAGCAATCCAGACTCTGGCCTGGTTAGTACTTGTATGGGAGACCAACTAGGAACCTCAGGTGCCGTAAGCTTTTGTTTATTTCTTTTTGCATTATGATGTCATAATCAGACCACTTTTTTCCCTATCCAGAAGCGTCTTGTCTTTTGTCGCAACCAGAGTTTGATATTCTACCAACATTAGCGAGATCGCATTCTCTTAATTTCACTTACGCGGCTATACCAGTCTGAAAATGCCTGATCTCGTCAGATCTCGGAATCCATCCAGAATCGGGCCTGGTTAGTACTTGTATGGGAGACCAACTAGGAACCTCAGGTGCCGTAAGCTTTTGTTTATTTCTTTTTTGCATTATGATGTCATAATCAGACCACTTTTTTCCCTATGGAAGACCAACTAGGAACCTCAGGTGCCGTAAGCTTTTGTTTATTTCTTTTTTGCATTATGATGTCATAATCAAACCACTTTTTTCCCTATCCAGAAGCGTCTTGTCTTTTGTCGCAACCAGAGTTTGATATTCTACCAACATTAGCGAGATCGCATTCTCTTAATTTCACTTACGGCCATACCAGTCTGAAAATGCCTGATCTCGTCAGATCTTGGAAGCCATCCAGACTCGGGCCTGGTTAGTACTTGTATGGGAGACCAACTAGGAACCTCAGGTGCCGTAAGCTTTTGTTTATTTCTTTTTTGCATTATGATGTCATAATCAGACCACTTTTTTCCCTATCCAGAAGCGTCTTTTTTTTTGTCGCAACCAGAGTTTGATATTCTACCAACATTAGCGAGATCGCATTCTCTTAATTTCACTTATGGCCATACCAGTCTGAAAATGCCTGATCTCGGAAGCCATCCAGACTCGGGTCTGGTTAGTACTTGTATGGGAGACCAACTAGGAACCTCAGGTGCCGTAAGCTTTTGTTTATTTAATTTTTTGCATTATGATGTCATAATCAGACCACTTTTTTCCCTATCCAGAAGCATCTTGACTTTTGTCGCAACCAGAGTTTGATATTCTACCAACATTAGCGAGATCGCATTCTCTTAATTTCACTTACGGCCATACCAGTCTGAAAATGCCAGATCTCGGAAGCCATCCAGACTTGGGCCTGGTTAGTACTTGTATGGGAGACCAACTAGGAACCTCAGGTGCTGTAAGCTTTTGTTTATTTCTTTTTTGCATTATGATGTCATAATCAGACCACTTTTTTCCCTATCCAGAAGCGTCTTGTCTTTTGTCGCAACCAGAGTTTGATATTCTACCAACATTAGCGAGATCGCATTCACTTAATTTCACTTACGGCCATACCAGTCTGAAAATGCCTGATCTCGTCAGATCTCGGAAGCCATCCAGACTCGGGCCTGGTTAGTACTTGTATGGGAGACCAAATAGGAACCTCAGGTGCCGTAAGCTTTTGTTTATTTCTTTTTTGCATTATGATGTCATAATCAGACCACTTTTTTCCCTATCCAGAAGCGTCTTGTCTTTTGTCGCAACCAGAGTTTGATATTCTACCAACATTAGCGAGATCGCATTCTCTTAATTTCACTTACGGCCATACCAGTCTGAAAATGCCTGATCTCGTCAGATCTCGGAAGCAATCCAGACTCTGGCCTGGTTAGTACTTGTATGGGAGACCAACTAGGAACCTCAGGTGCCGTAAGCTTTTGTTTATTTCTTTTTGCATTATGATGTCATAATCAGACCACTTTTTTCCCTATCCAGAAGCGTCTTGTCTTTTGTCGCAACCAGAGTTTGATATTCTACCAACATTAGCGAGATCGCATTCTCTTAATTTCACTTACGCGGCTATACCAGTCTGAAAATGCCTGATCTCGTCAGATCTCGGAATCCATCCAGAATCGGGCCTGGTTAGTACTTGTATGGGAGACCAACTAGGAACCTCAGGTGCCGTAAGCTTTTGTTTATTTCTTTTTTGCATTATGATGTCATAATCAGACCACTTTTTTCCCTATGGAAGACCAACTAGGAACCTCAGGTGCCGTAAGCTTTTGTTTATTTCTTTTTTGCATTATGATGTCATAATCAGACCACTTTTTTCCCTATCCAGAAGCGTCTTGTCTTTTGTCGCAACCAGAGTTTGATATTCTACCAACATTAGCGAGATCGCATTCTCTTAATTTCACTTACGGCCATACCAGTCTGAAAATGCCTGATCTCGTCAGATCTCGGAAGCCATCCAGACTCGGGCCTGTTTAGTACTTGTATGGGAGACCAACTAGGAACCTCAGGTGCCCTAAGCTTTTGTTTATTTCTTTTTTGCATTATGATGTCATAATCAGACCACTTTTTTCCCTATCCCGAAGCATCTTGTCTTTTGTCGCAACCAGAGTTTGATATTCTACCAACATTAGCGAGATCGCATTCACTTAATTTCACTTACGGCCATACCAGTCTGAAAATGCCTGATCTCGTCAGATCTCGGAAGCCATCCAGACTTGGGCCTGTATAGTACTTGTATGGGAGACCAACTAGGAACCTCAGGTGCCGTAAGCTTTTGTTTATTTCTTTTTTGCATTATGATGTCATAATCAGACCACTTTTTTCCCTTAGGGAGACCAACTAGGAACCTCAGGTGCCGTAAGCTTTTGTTTATTTCTTTTTTGCATTATGATGTCATAATTAGACCACTTTTTTCCCTATACAGAAGCGTCTTGTCTTTTGTCGCAACCAGAGTTTGATATTCTACCAACATTAGCGAGATCGCATTCTCTTAATTTCCTTTACGGCCATACCAGTCTGAAAATGCCTGATCTCGTCAGATCTCGGAAGCCATCCAGACTCGGGCCTGGTTAGTACTTGTATGGGAGACCAACTAGGAACCTCAGGTGCCATAAGCTTTTGTTTTTTTCTTTTTTGCATTATGATGTCATAATCAGACCACTTTTTTCCCTATCCAGAAGCGTCTTGTCTTTTGTTGCAACCAGAGTTTGATATTCTACCAACATTAGCGAGATCGCATTCTCTTAATTTTACTTACGGCCATACCAGTCTGAAAATGCCTGATCTCGTCAGATCTTGGAAGCCATCCAGACTCGGGCCTGGTTAGTACTTGTATGGGAGACCAACTAGGAACCTCAGGTGCCGTAAGCTTTTGTTTATTTCTTTTTTGCATTATGATGTCATAATCAGACCACTTTTTTCCCTATCCAGAAGCGTCTTGTCTTTTGTCGCAACCAGAGTTTGATATTCTACCAACATTAGCGAGATCAAATTCTCTTAATTTCACTTACGGCCATACCAGTCTGAAAATGCCTGATCTCATCAGATCTCGGAAGCCATCCAGACTCGGGCCTGGTTAGTACTTGTATGGGAGACCAACTAGGAACCTCAGGTGCCGTAAGCTTTTGTTTATTTCTTTTTTGCATTATGATGTCATAATCAGACCACTTTTTTCCCTATCCAGAAGCGTCTTGTCTTTTGTCGCAACCAGAGTTTGATATTCTACCAACATTAGCGAGATCGCATTCTCTTAATTTCACTTATGGCCATACCAGTCTGAAAATGCCTGATCTCGGAAGCCATCCAGACTCGAGTCTGGTTAGTACTTGTATGGGAGACCAACTAAGAACCTCAGGTGCCGTAAGCTTTTGTTTATTTCTTTTTTGCATTATGATGTCATAATCAGACCACTTTTTTCCCTATCCAGAAGCGTCTTGTCTTTTGTCGCAACCAGAGTTTGATATTCTACCAACATTAGCGAGATCGCATTCTCTTAATTTCATTTACGCGGCTATACCAGTCTGAAAATGCCTGATCTCGTCAGATCTCGGAATCCATCCAGAATCGGGCCTGGTTAGTACTTGTATGGGAGACCAACTAGGAACCTCAGGTGCTGTAAGCTTTTGTTTATTTCTTTTTTGCATTATGATGTCATAATCAGACCACTTTTTTCCCTATCCAGAAGCGTCTTGTCTTTTGTCGCAACCAGAGTTTGATATTCTACCAACATTAGCGAGATCGCATTCTCTTAATTTCACTTACGCGGCTATACCAGTCTGAAAATGCCTGATCTCGTCAGATCTCGGAAGCAATCCAGACTCTGGCCTGGTTAGTACTTGTATGGGAGACCAACTAGGAACCTCAGGTGCCGTAAGCTTTTGTTTATTTCTTTTTTGCATTATGATGTCATAATCAGACCACTTTTTTCCCTATCCAGAAGCGTCTTGTCTTTTGTCGCAACCAGAGTTTGATATTCTACCAACATTAGCGAGATCGCATTCTCTTAATTTCACTTACGCGGCTATACCAGTCTGAAAATGCCTGATCTCGTCAGATCTCGGAATCCATCCAGAATCGGGCCTGGTTAGTACTTGTATGGGAGACCAACTAGGAACCTCAGGTGCTGTAAGCTTTTGTTTATTTCTTTTTTGCATTATGATGTCATAATCAGACCATTTTTTTTTTTTCCTATGGGAGACCAACTAGGAACCTCAGGTGCCGTAAGCTTTTGTTTATTTCTTTTTTGCATTATGATGTCATAATCAGACCACTTTTTTCCCTATCCAGAAGCGTCTTGTCTTTTGTCGCAACCAGAGTTTGATATTCTACCAACATTAGCGAGATCGCATTCTCTTAATTTCACTTACGGCCATACCAGTCTGAAAATGCCTGATCTCGTCAGATCTCGGAAGCCATCCAGACTCGGGCGTGTTTAGTACTTGTATGGGAGACCAACTAGGAACCTCAGGTGCCCTAAGCTTTTGTTTATTTCTTTTTTGCATTATGATGTCATAATCAGACCACTTTTTTCCCTATCCCGAAGCATCTTGTCTTTTGTCGCAACCAGAGTTTGATATTCTACCAACATTAACGAGATCGCATTCTCTTCATTTCACTTACGGCCATACCAGTCTGAAAATGCCTGATCTCGTCAGATCTCGGAAGCCATCCAGACTCGGGCCTGGTTAGTACTTGTATGGGAGACCAACTAGGAATCTCAGGTGCCGTAAGCTTTTGTTTATTTCTTTTTTGCATTATGATGTCATAATCAGTCCACTTTTTTCCCTATCCAGAAGCGTCTTGTCTTTTGTCGCAACCAGAGTTTGATATTCTACCAACATTAGCGAGATCGCATTCTCTTAATTTCACTTACGGCCATACCAGTCTGAAAATGCCTGATCTCATCTGATCTCGGAAGCCATCCAGACTCGGGTCTGGTTAGTACTTGTATGGGAGACCAACTAGGAACCTCAGGTGCCGTAAGCTTTTGTTTATTTCTTTTTTGCATTATGATGTCATAATCAGACCACTTTTTTCCCTATCCAGAAGCGTCTTGTCTTTTGTCGCAACCAGAGTTTGATATTCTACCAACATTAGCGAGATCGCATTCTCTTAATTTCACTTACGGCCATACCAGTCTGAAAATGCCTGATCTCGTCAGATCTCGGAAGCCATCCAAACTCGGGCCTGGTTAGTACTTGTATGGGAGACCAACTAGGAACCTCAGGTGCCGTAAGCTTTTGTTTATTTATTTTTTGCATTATGATGTCATAATCAGACCACTTTTTTCCCTATCCAGAAGCATCTTGTCTTTTGTCGCAACCAGAGTTTGATATTCTACCAACATTAGTGAGATCGCATTCTCTTAATTTCACTTATGGCCATACCAGTCTGAAAATGCCTGATCTCATCAGATCTCGGAAGCCATTTAGACTCGGGCCTGGTTAGTACTTGTATGGGAGACCAACTAGGAACCTCAGGTGCCGCAAGCTTTTGTTGATTTCTTTTTTGCATTATGATGTCATAATCAGACCACTTTTTTTCCCTATGGGAGACCAACTAGGAACCTCAGGTGCCGTAAGCTTTTGTTTATTTCTTTTTTGCATTATGATGTCATAATCAGACCACTTTTTTCCCTATGGGAGACCAACTAGGAACCTCAGGTGCCGTAAGCTTTTGTTTATTTCTTTTTTGCATTATGATGTCATAATCAGACCACTTTTTTCCCTATCCAGAAGCGTCTTGTCTTTTGTCGCAACCAGAGTTTGATATTCTACCAACATTAGCGAGATCGCATTCTCTTAATTTCACTTATGGCCATACCAGTCTGAAAATGCCTGATCTCGGAAGCCATCCAGACTTGGGTCTGGTTAGTACTTGTATGGGAGACCAACTAGGAACCTCAGGTGCCGTAAGCTTTTGTTTATTTCTTTTTTGCATTATGATGTCATAATCAGACCACTTTTTTCCCTATCCAGAAGCGTCTTGTCTTTTGTCGCAACCAGAGTTTGATATTCTACCAACATTAGCGAGATCGCATTCTCTTAATTTCACTTACGGCCATACCAGTCTGAAAATGCCTGATCTCGTCAGATCTCGGAAGCCATCCAAACTCGGGCCTGGTTAGTACTTGTATGGGAGACCAACTAGGAACCTCAGGTGCCGTAAGCTTTTGTTTATTTCTTTTTTGCATTATGATGTCATAATCAGACCACTTTTTTCCCTATGGGAGACCAACTAGGAACCTCAGGTGCCGTAAGCTTTTGTTTATTTCTTTTTTGCATTATGATGTCATAATCAGACCACTTTTTTCCCTATCCAGAAGCGTCTTGTCTTTTGTCGCAACCAGAGTTTGATATTCTACCAACATTAGCGAGATCGCATTCTCTTAATTTCACTTACGGCCATACCAGTCTGAAAATGCCTGATCTCGTAATATCTCGGAAGCCATCCAGACTCGGGCCTGGTTAGTACTTGTATGGGAGACCAACTAGGAACCTCAGGTGCCGTAAGCTTTTGTTTATTTCTTTTTTGCATTATGATGTCATAATCAGACCACTTTTTTCCCTATGGGAGACCAACTAGGAACCTCAGGTGCCGTAAGCTTTTTTTTATTTCTTTTTTGCATTATGATGTCATAATCAGACCACTTTTTTCCCTATCCAGAAGCGTCTTGTCTTTTGTCGCAACCAGAGTTTGATATTCTACCAACATTAGCGAGATCGCATTCTCTTAATTTCCCTTACGGCCATACCAGTCTGAAAATGCCTGATCTCGTCAGATCTCGGAAGCCATCCAGACTCGGGCCTGGTTAGTACTTGTATTTGAGACCAACTAGGAACCTCAGGTGCCGTAAGCTTTTGTTTATTTATTTTTTGCATTATGATGTCATAATCAAACCACTTTTTTCCCTATCCAGAAGCGTCTTGTCTTTTGTCGCAACCAGAGTTTGATATTCTACCAACATTAGCGAGATCGCATTCTCTTAATTTCACTTATGGCCATACCAGTCTGAAAATGCCTGATCTCGTCAGATCTTGGAAGCCATCCAGACTCGGGCCTGGTTAGTACTTGTATGGGAGACCAACTAGGAACCTCAGGTGCCGTAAGCTTTTGTTTATTTCTTTTTTGCATTATGATGTCATAATCAGACCACTTTTTTCCCTATCCAGAAGCGTCTTGTCTTTTGTCGCAACCAGAGTTTGATATTCTACCAACATTAGCGAGATCAAATTCTCTGAATTTCACTTACGGCCATACCAGTCTGAAAATGCCTGATCTCATCAGATCTCGGAAGCCATCCAGACTCGGGCCTGGTTAGTACTTGTATGGGAGACCAACTAGGAACCTCAGGTGCCGTAAGCTTTTGTTTATTTCTTTTTTGCATTATGATGTCATAATCAGACCACTTTTTTCCCTATCCAGAAGCGTCTTGTCTTTTGTTGCAACCAGAGTTTGATATTCTACCAACATTAGCGAGATCGCATTCTCTTAATTTCACTTACGCGGCTATACCAGTCTGAAAATGCCTGATCTCGTCAGATCTCGGAAGCAATCCAGACTCTGGCCTGGTTAGTACTTGTATGGGAGACCAACTAGGAACCTCAGGTGCTGTAAGCTTTTGTTTATTTCTTTTTTGCATTATGATGTCATAATCAGACCACTTTTTTCCCTATCCAGAAGCGTCTTGTCTTTTGTCGCAACCAGAGTTTGATATTCTACCAACATTAGCGAGATCGCATTCTCTTAATTTCACTTACGCGGCTATACCAGTCTGAAAATGCCTGATCTCGTCAGATCTCGGAAGCAATCCAGACTCTGGCCTGGTTAGTACTTGTATGGGAGACCAACTAGGAACCTCAGGTGCCGTAAGCTTTTGTTTATTTCTTTTTTGCATTATGATGTCATAATCAGTCCACTTTTTTCCCTATCCAGAAGCGTCTTGTCTTTTGTCGCAACCAGAGTTTGATATTCTACCAACATTAGCGAGATCGCATTCTCTTAATTTCACTTATGGCCATACCAGTCTGAAAATGCCTGATCTCGGAAGCCATCCAGACTTGGGTCTGGTTAGTACTTGTATGGGAGACCAACTAGGAACCTCAGGTGCTGTAAGCTTTTGTTTATTTCTTTTTTGCATTATGATGTCATAATCAGACCACTTTTTTCCCTATCCAGAAGCGTCTTGTCTTTTGTCGCAACCAGAGTTTGATATTCTACCAACATTAGCGAGATCGCATTCTCTTAATTTCACTTACGGCCATACCAGTCTGAAAATGCCTGATCTCGTCAGATCTCGGAAGCCATCCAAACTCGGGCCTGGTTAGTACTTGTATGGGAGACCAACTAGGAACCTCAGGTGCCGTAAGCTTTTGTTTATTTCTTTTTTGCATTATGATGTCATAATCAGACCACTTTTTTCCCTATGGGAGACCAACTAGGAACCTCAGGTGCCGTAAGCTTTTGTTTATTTCTTTTTTGCATTATGATGTCATAATCAGACCACTTTTTTCCCTATCCAGAAGCGTCTTGTCTTTTGTCGCAACCAGAGTTTGATATTCTACCAACATTAGCGAGATCGCATTCTCTTAATTTCACTTACGGCCATACCAGTCTGAAAATGCCTGATCTCGTAATATCTCGGAAGCCATCCAGACTCGGGCCTGGTTAGTACTTGTATGGGAGACCAACTAGGAACCTCAGGTGCCGTAAGCTTTTGTTTATTTCTTTTTTGCATTATGATGTCATAATCAGACCACTTTTTTCCCTATGGGAGACCAACTAGGAACCTCAGGTGCCGTAAGCTTTTTTTTATTTCTTTTTTGCATTATGATGTCATAATCAGACCACTTTTTTCCCTATCCAGAAGCGTCTTGTCTTTTGTCGCAACCAGAGTTTGATATTCTACCAACATTAGCGAGATCGCATTCTCTTAATTTCCCTTACGGCCATACCAGTCTGAAAATGCCTGATCTCGTCAGATCTCGGAAGCCATCCAGACTCGGGCCTGGTTAGTACTTGTATTTGAGACCAACTAGGAACCTCAGGTGCCGTAAGCTTTTGTTTATTTATTTTTTGCATTATGATGTCATAATCAAACCACTTTTTTCCCTATCCAGAAGCGTCTTGTCTTTTGTCGCAACCAGAGTTTGATATTCTACCAACATTAGCGAGATCGCATTCTCTTAATTTCACTTATGGCCATACCAGTCTGAAAATGCCTGATCTCGTCAGATCTTGGAAGCCATCCAGACTCGGGCCTGGTTAGTACTTGTATGGGAGACCAACTAGGAACCTCAGGTGCCGTAAGCTTTTGTTTATTTCTTTTTTGCATTATGATGTCATAATCAGACCACTTTTTTCCCTATCCAGAAGCGTCTTGTCTTTTGTCGCAACCAGAGTTTGATATTCTACCAACATTAGCGAGATCAAATTCTCTGAATTTCACTTACGGCCATACCAGTCTGAAAATGCCTGATCTCATCAGATCTCGGAAGCCATCCAGACTCGGGCCTGGTTAGTACTTGTATGGGAGACCAACTAGGAACCTCAGGTGCCGTAAGCTTTTGTTTATTTCTTTTTTGCATTATGATGTCATAATCAGACCACTTTTTTCCCTATCCAGAAGCGTCTTGTCTTTTGTTGCAACCAGAGTTTGATATTCTACCAACATTAGCGAGATCGCATTCTCTTAATTTCACTTACGCGGCTATACCAGTCTGAAAATGCCTGATCTCGTCAGATCTCGGAAGCAATCCAGACTCTGGCCTGGTTAGTACTTGTATGGGAGACCAACTAGGAACCTCAGGTGCTGTAAGCTTTTGTTTATTTCTTTTTTGCATTATGATGTCATAATCAGACCACTTTTTTCCCTATCCAGAAGCGTCTTGTCTTTTGTCGCAACCAGAGTTTGATATTCTACCAACATTAGCGAGATCGCATTCTCTTAATTTCACTTACGCGGCTATACCAGTCTGAAAATGCCTGATCTCGTCAGATCTCGGAAGCAATCCAGACTCTGGCCTGGTTAGTACTTGTATGGGAGACCAACTAGGAACCTCAGGTGCCGTAAGCTTTTGTTTATTTCTTTTTTGCATTATGATGTCATAATCAGACCACTTTTTTCCCTATCCAGAAGCGTCTTGTCTTTTGTCGCAACCAGAGTTTGATATTCTACCAACATTAGCGAGATCGCATTCTCTTAATTTCACTTACGCGGCTATACCAGTCTGAAAATGCCTGATCTCGTCAGATCTCGGAATCCATCCAGAATCGGGCCTGGTTAGTACTTGTATGGGAGACCAACTAGGAACCTCAGGTGCTGTAAGCTTTTGTTTATTTCTTTTTTGCATTATGATGTCATAATCAGACCACTTTTTTCCCTATGGGAGACCAACTAGGAACCTCAGGTGCCGTAAGCTTTTGTTTATTTCTTTTTTGCATTATGATGTCATAATCAGACCACTTTTTTCCCTATCCAGAAGCGTCTTGTCTTTTGTCGCAACCAGAGTTTGATATTCTACCAACATTAGCGAGATCGCATTCTCTTAATTTCACTTACGGCCATACCAGTCTGAAAATGCCTGATCTCGTCAGATCTCGGAAGCCATCCAGACTCGGGCGTGTTTAGTACTTGTATGGGAGACCAACTAGGAACCTCAGGTGCCCTAAGCTTTTGTTTATTTCTTTTTTGCATTATGATGTCATAATCAGACCACTTTTTTCCCTATCCCGAAGCATCTTGTCTTTTGTCGCAACCAGAGTTTGATATTCTACCAACATTAACGAGATCGCATTCTCTTCATTTCACTTACGGCCATACCAGTCTGAAAATGCCTGATCTCGTCAGATCTCGGAAGCCATCCAGACTCGGGCCTGGTTAGTACTTGTATGGGAGACCAACTAGGAACCTCAGGTGCCGTAAGCTTTTGTTTATTTCTTTTTTGCATTATGATGTCATAATCAGTCCACTTTTTTCCCTATCCAGAAGCGTCTTGTCTTTTATCGCAACCAGAGTTTGATATTCTACCAACATTAGCGAGATCGCATTCTCGTAATTTCACTTACGGCCATACCAGTCTGAAAATGCCTGATCTCATCTGATCTCGGAAGCCATCCAGACTCGGGTCTGGTTAGTACTTGTATGGGAGACCAACTAGGAACCTCAGGTGCCGTAAGCTTTTGTTTATTTATTTTTTGCATTATGATGTCATAATCAGACCACTTTTTTCCCTATCCAGAAGCGTCTTGTCTTTTGTCGCAACCAGAGTTTGATATTCTACCAACATTAGCGAGATCGCATTCTCTTAATTTCACTTACGGCCATACCAGTCTGAAAATGCCTGATCTCGTCAGATCTCGGAAGCCATCCAAACTCGGGCCTGGTTAGTACTTGTATGGGAGACCAACTAGGAACCTCAGGTGCCGTAAGCTTTTGTTTATTTATTTTTTGCATTATGATGTCATAATCAGACCACTTTTTTCCCTATCCAGAAGCATCTTGTCTTTTGTCGCAACCAGAGTTTGATATTCTACCAACATTAGTGAGATCGCATTCTCTTAATTTCACTTATGGCCATACCAGTCTGAAAATGCCTGATCTCATCAGATCTCGGAAGCCATTTAGACTCGGGCCTGGTTAGTACTTGTATGGGAGACCAACTAGGAACCTCAGGTGCCGCAAGCTTTTGTTGATTTCTTTTTTGCATTATGATGTCATAATCAGACCACTTTTTTTCCCTATGGGAGACCAACTAGGAACCTCAGGTGCCGTAAGCTTTTGTTTATTTCTTTTTTGCATTATGATGTCATAATCAGACCACTTTTTTCCCTATGGGAGACCAACTAGGAACCTCAGGTGCCGTAAGCTTTTGTTTATTTCTTTTTTGCATTATGATGTCATAATCAGACCACTTTTTTCCCTATCCAGAAGCGTCTTGTCTTTTGTCGCAACCAGAGTTTGATATTCTACCAACATTAGCGAGATCGCATTCTCTTAATTTCACTTATGGCCATACCAGTCTGAAAATGCCTGATCTCGGAAGCCATCCAGACTTGGGTCTGGTTAGTACTTGTATGGGAGACCAACTAGGAACCTCAGGTGCCGTAAGCTTTTGTTTATTTCTTTTTTGCATTATGATGTCATAATCAGACCACTTTTTTCCCTATCCAGAAGCGTCTTGTCTTTTGTCGCAACCAGAGTTTGATATTCTACCAACATTAGCGAGATCGCATTCTCTTAATTTCACTTACGGCCATACCAGTCTGAAAATGCCTGATCTCGTCAGATCTCGGAAGCCATCCAAACTCGGGCCTGGTTAGTACTTGTATGGGAGACCAACTAGGAACCTCAGGTGCCGTAAGCTTTTGTTTATTTCTTTTTTGCATTATGATGTCATAATCAGACCACTTTTTTCCCTATGGGAGACCAACTAGGAACCTCAGGTGCCGTAAGCTTTTGTTTATTTCTTTTTTGCATTATGATGTCATAATCAGACCACTTTTTTCCCTATCCAGAAGCGTCTTGTCTTTTGTCGCAACCAGAGTTTGATATTCTACCAACATTAGCGAGATCGCATTCTCTTAATTTCACTTACGGCCATACCAGTCTGAAAATGCCTGATCTCGTCATATCTCGGAAGCCATCCAGACTCGGGCCTGGTTAGTACTTGTATGGGAGACCAACTAGGAACCTCAGGTGCCGTAAGCTTTTGTTTATTTCTTTTTTGCATTATGATGTCATAATCAGACCACTTTTTTCCCTATGGGAGACCAACTAGGAACCTCAGGTGCCGTAAGCTTTTTTTTATTTCTTTTTTGCATTATGATGTCATAATCAGACCACTTTTTTCCCTATCCAGAAGCGTCTTGTCTTTTGTCGCAACCAGAGTTTGATATTCTACCAACATTAGCGAGATCGCATTCTCTTAATTTCCCTTACGGCCATACCAGTCTGAAAATGCCTGATCTCGTCAGATCTCGGAAGCCATCCAGACTCGGGCCTGGTTAGTACTTGTATTTGAGACCAACTAGGAACCTCAGGTGCCGTAAGCTTTTGTTTATTTATTTTTTGCATTATGATGTCATAATCAAACCACTTTTTTCCCTATCCAGAAGCGTCTTGTCTTTTGTCGCAACCAGAGTTTGATATTCTACCAACATTAGCGAGATCGCATTCTCTTAATTTCACTTATGGCCATACCAGTCTGAAAATGCCTGATCTCGTCAGATCTTGGAAGCCATCCAGACTCGGGCCTGGTTAGTACTTGTATGGGAGACCAACTAGGAACCTCAGGTGCCGTAAGCTTTTGTTTATTTCTTTTTTGCATTATGATGTCATAATCAGACCACTTTTTTCCCTATCCAGAAGCGTCTTGTCTTTTGTCGCAACCAGAGTTTGATATTCTACCAACATTAGCGAGATCGCATTCTCTTAATTTCACTTACGGCCATACCAGTCTGAAAATGCCTGATCTCGTCAGATCTCGGAAGCCATCCAAACTCGGGCCTGGTTAGTACTTGTATGGGAGACCAACTAGGAACCTCAGGTGCCGTAAGCTTTTGTTTATTTATTTTTTGCATTATGATGTCATAATCAGACCACTTTTTTCCCTATGGGAGACCAACTAGGAACCTCAGGTGCCGTAAGCTTTTGTTTATTTCTTTTTTGCATTATGATGTCATAATCAGACCACTTTTTTCCCTATCCAGAAGCGTCTTGTCTTTTGTCGCAACCAGAGTTTGATATTCTACCAACATTAGCAAGATCGCATTCTCTTAATTTCACTTACGGCCATACCATTCTGAAAATGCCTGATCTCGTCAGATCTCGGAAGCCATACAGACTCGGGCCTGGTTAGTACTTGTATGGGAGACCAATTAGGAACCTCAGGTGCCGTATGCTTTTGTTTATTTCTTTTTTGCATTATGATGTCATAATCAGACCACTTTTTTCCCTATGGGAGACCAACTAGGAACCTCAGGTGCCGTAAGCTTTTGTTTATTTCTTTTTTGCATTATGATGTCATAATCAGACCACTTTTTTCCCTATCCAGAAGCGTCGTCTTTTGTCGCAACCAGAGTTTGATATTCTACCAACATTAGCGAGATCGCATTCTCTTAATTACACTTACGGCCATACCAGTCTGAAAATGCCTGATCTCGTCAGATCTCGGAAGCCATCCAGACTCGGGCCTGGTTAGTACTTGTATGGGAGACCAACTAGGAACCTCAGGTGCCATAAGCTTTTGTTTATTTCTTTTTTGCATTATGATGTCATAATCAGACCACTTTTTTCCCTATGGGAGACCAACTAGGAACCTCAGGTGCCGTAAGCTTTTGTTTATTTCTTTTTTGCATTATGATGTCATAATCAGACCACTTTTTTCCCTATCCAGAAGCGTCTTGTCTTTTGTCGCAACCAGAGTTTGATATTCTACCAACATTAGCGAGATCGCATTCTCTTAATTTCACTTACGGCCATACCAGTCTGAAAATGCCTGATCTCGTCATATCTCGGAAGCCATCCAGACTCGGGCCTGGTTAGTACTTGTATGGGAGACCAACTAGGAACCTCAGGTGCCGTAAGCTTTTGTTTATTTCTTTTTTGCATTATGATGTCATAATCAGACCACTTTTTTCCCTATGGGAGACCAACTAGGAACCTCAGGTGCCGTAAGCTTTTTTTTATTTCTTTTTTGCATTATGATGTCATAATCAGACCACTTTTTTTCCCTATCCAGAAGCGTCTTGTCTTTTGTCGCAACCAGAGTTTGATATTCTACCAACATTAGCGAGATCGCATTCTCTTAATTTCCCTTACGGCCATACCAGTCTGAAAATGCCTGATCTCGTCAGATCTCGGAAGCCATCCAGACTCGGGCCTGGTTAGTACTTGTATTTGAGACCAACTAGGAACCTCAGGTGCCGTAAGCTTTTGTTTATTTCTTTTTTGCATTATGATGTCATAATCAGACCACTTTTTTCCCTATCCAGAAGCGTCTTGTCTTTTGTCGCAACCAGAGTTTGATATTCTACCAACATTAGCGAGATCGCATTCTCTTAATTTCACTTACGGCCATACCAGTCTGAAAATGCCTGATCTCGTCAGATCTCGGAAGCCATCCAAACTCGGGCCTGGTTAGTACTTGTATGGGAGACCAACTAGGAACCTCAGGTGCCGTAAGCTTTTGTTTATTTATTTTTTGCATTATGATGTCATAATCAGACCACTTTTTTCCCTATGGGAGACCAACTAGGAACCTCAGGTGCCGTAAGCTTTTGTTTATTTCTTTTTTGCATTATGATGTCATAATCAGACCACTTTTTTCCCTATCCAGAAGCGTCTTGTCTTTTGTCGCAACCAGAGTTTGATATTCTACCAACATTAGCGAGATCGCATTCTCTTAATTTCACTTACGGCCATACCAGTCTGAAAATGCCTGATCTCGTCATATCTCGGAAGCCATACAGACTCGGGCCTGGTTAGTACTTGTATGGGAGACCAATTAGGAACCTCAGGTGCCGTATGCTTTTGTTTATTTCTTTTTTGCATTATGATGTCATAATCAGACCACTTTTTTCCCTATGGGAGACCAACTAGGAACCTCAGGTGCCGTAAGCTTTTGTTTATTTCTTTTTTGCATTATGATGTCATAATCAGACCACTTTTTTCCCTATCCAGAAGCGTCGTCTTTTGTCGCAACCAGAGTTTGATATTCTACCAACATTAGCGAGATCGCATTCTCTTAATTACACTTACGGCCATACCAGTCTGAAAATGCCTGATCTCGTCAGATCTCGGAAGCCATCCAGACTCGGGCCTGGTTAGTACTTGTATGGGAGACCAACTAGGAACCTCAGGTGCCATAAGCTTTTGTTTATTTCTTTTTTGCATTATGATGTCATAATCAGACCACTTTTTTCCCTATGGGAGACCAACTAGGAACCTCAGGTGCCGTAAGCTTTTGTTTATTTCTTTTTTGCATTATGATGTCATAATCAGACCACTTATTTCCCTATCCAGAAGCGTCTTGTCTTTTGTCGCAACCAGAGTTTGATATTCTACCAACATTAGCGAGATCGCATTCTCTTCATTTCCCTTACGGCCATACCAGTCTGAAAATGCCCGATCTCGTCAGATCTTGGAAGCCATCCAGACTCGGGCCTGGTTAGTACTTGTATGGGAGACCAACTAGGAACCTCAGGTGCCGTAAGCTTTTGTTTATTTCTTTTTTGCATTATGATGTCATAATCAGACCACTTTTTTCCCTATCCAGAAGCGTCTTGTCTTTTGTCGCAACCAGAGTTTGATATTCTACCAACATTAGCGAGATCGCATTCTCTTAATTTCACTTACGGCCATACCAGTCTGAAAATGCCTGATCTCGTCATATCTCGGAAGCCATCCAGACTCGGGCCTGGTTAGTACTTGTATGGGAGACCAACTAGGAACCTCAGGTGCCGTAAGCTTTTGTTTATTTCTTTTTTGCATTATGATGTCATAATCAGACCACTTTTTTCCCTATGGGAGACCAACTAGGAACCTCAGGTGCCGTAAGCTTTTTTTTATTTCTTTTTTGCATTATGATGTCATAATCAGACCACTTTTTTCCCTATCCAGAAGCGTCTTGTCTTTTGTCGCAACCAGAGTTTGATATTCTACCAACATTAGCGAGATCGCATTCTCTTAATTTCCCTTACGGCCATACCAGTCTGAAAATGCCTGATCTCGTCAGATCTCGGAAGCCATCCAGACTCGGGCCTGGTTAGTACTTGTATTTGAGACCAACTAGGAACCTCAGGTGCCGTAAGCTTTTGTTTATTTATTTTTTGCATTATGATGTCATAATCAGACCACTTTTTTCCCTATGCAGAAGCGTCTCGTCTTTTGTCGCAACCAGAGTTTGATATTCTACCAACATTAGCGAGATCGCATTCTCTTAATTTCACTTATGGCCATACCAGTCTGAAAATGCCTGATCTCATCAGATCTCGGAAGCCATCCAGACTCGGGCCAGGTTAGTACTTGTATGGGAGACCAACTAGAAACCTCAGGTGCCGTAAGCTTTTTTTTATTTTCTTTTTTGCATTATGATGTCATAATCAGACCACTTTTTTCCCTATCCAGAAGCGTCTTGTCTTTTGTCGCAACCAGAGTTTGATATTCTACCAACATTAGCGAGATCGCATTCTCTTAATTTCACTTACGGCCATACCAGTCTGAAAATGCCTGATCTCATCAGATCTCGGAAGCCATCCAGAATCGGGCCTGGTTAATACTTGTATGGGAGACCAACTAGGAACCTCAGGTGCCGTAAGCTTTTGTTTATTTATTTTTTGCATTATGATGTCATAATCAGACCACTTTTTTCCCTATGGGAGACCAACTAGGAACCTCAGGTGCCGTAAGCTTTTGTTTATTTCTTTTTTGCATTATGATGTCATAATCAGACCACTTTTTTCCCTATCCAGAAGCGTCTTGTCTTTTGTCGCAACCAGAGTTTTATATTCTACCAACATTAGCGAGATCGCATTCTCTTAATTTCACTTACGGCCATACCAGTCTGAAAATGCCTGATCTCGTCAGATCTCGGAAGCCATCCAGACTCGGGCCTGGTTAGTACTTGTATGGGAGACCAACTAGGAACCTCAGGTGCCGTAAGCTTTTTTTTATTTTCTTTTTTGCATTATGATGTCATAATCAGACCACTTTTTTCCCTATCCAGAAGCGTCTTGTCTTTTGTCGCAACCAGAGTTTGATATTCTACCAACATTAGCGAGATCGCATTCTCTTAATTTCACTTACGGCCATACCAGTCTGAAAATGCCTGATCTCATCAGATCTCGGAAGCCATCCAGAATCGGGCCTGGTTAATACTTGTATGGGAGACCAACTAGGAACCTCAGGTGCCGTAAGCTTTTGTTTATTTATTTTTTGCATTATGATGTCATAATCAGACCACTTTTTTCCCTATGGGAGACCAACTAGGAACCTCAGGTGCCGTAAGCTTTTGTTTATTTCTTTTTTGCATTATGATGTCATAATCAGACCACTTTTTTCCCTATCCAGAAGCGTCTTGTCTTTTGTCGCAACCAGAGTTTGATATTCTACCAACATTAGCAAGATCGCATTCTCTTAATTTCACTTACGGACATACCATTCTGAAAATGCCTGATCTTGTCAGATCTCGGAAGCCATCCAGACTCAGGCCTGGTTAGTACTTGCATGGGAGACCAATTAGGAACCTCAGGTGCCGTATGCTTTTGTTTATTTCTTTTTTGCATTATGATGTCATAATCAGACCACTTTTTTCCCTATGGGAGACCAACTAGGAACCTCAGGTGCCGTAAGCTTTTGTTTATTTCTTTTTTGCATTATGATGTCATAATCAGACCACTTTTTTCCCTATCCAGAAGCGTCGTCTTTTGTCGCAACCAGAGTTTGATATTCTACCAACATTAGCGAGATCGCATTCTCTTAATTTCACTTATGGCCATACCAGTCTGAAAATGCCTGATCTCGTCAGATCTCGGAAGCCAACCAGACTCGGGCCTGGTTAGTACTTGTATGGGAGACCAACTAGGAACCTCAGGTGCCGTAAGCTTTTGTTTATTTCTTTTTTGCATTATGATGTCATAATCAGACCACTTTTTTCCCTATGGGAGACCAACTAGGAACCTCAGGTGCCGTAAGCTTTTGTTTATTTCTTTTTTGCATTATGATGTCATAATCAGACCACTTTTTTCCCTATCCAGAAGCGTCTTGTCTTTTGTCGCAACCAGAGTTTGATATTCTACCAACATTAGCGAGATCGCATTCTCTTAATTTCACTTACGGCCATACCAGTCTGAAAATGCCTGATCTCGTCAGATCTCGGAAGCCATCCAAACTCGGGCCTGGTTAGTACTTGTATGGGAGACCAACTAGGAACCTCAGGTGCCGTAAGCTTTTGTTTATTTATTTTTTGCATTATGATGTCATAATCAGACCACTTTTTTCCCTATGGGAGACCAACTAGGAACCTCAGGTGCCGTAAGCTTTTGTTTATTTCTTTTTTGCATTATGATGTCATAATCAGACCACTTTTTTCCCTATCCAGAAGCGTCTTGTCTTTTGTCGCAACCAGAGTTTGATATTCTACCAACATTAGCGAGATCGCATTCTCTTAATTTCACTTACGGCCATACCAGTCTGAAAATGCCTGATCTCGTCATATCTCGGAAGCCATACAGACTCGGGCCTGGTTAGTACTTGTATGGGAGACCAATTAGGAACCTCAGGTGCCGTATGCTTTTGTTTATTTCTTTTTTGCATTATGATGTCATAATCAGACCACTTTTTTCCCTATGGGAGACCAACTAGGAACCTCAGGTGCCGTAAGCTTTTGTTTATTTCTTTTTTGCATTATGATGTCATAATCAGACCACTTTTTTCCCTATCCAGAAGCGTCGTCTTTTGTCGCAACCAGAGTTTGATATTCTACCAACATTAGCGAGATCGCATTCTCTTAATTACACTTACGGCCATACCAGTCTGAAAATGCCTGATCTCGTCAGATCTCGGAAGCCATCCAGACTCGGGCCTGGTTAGTACTTGTATGGGAGACCAACTAGGAACCTCAGGTGCCATAAGCTTTTGTTTATTTCTTTTTTGCATTATGATGTCATAATCAGACCACTTTTTTCCCTATGGGAGACCAACTAGGAACCTCAGGTGCCGTAAGCTTTTGTTTATTTCTTTTTTGCATTATGATGTCATAATCAGACCACTTATTTCCCTATCCAGAAGCGTCTTGTCTTTTGTCGCAACCAGAGTTTGATATTCTACCAACATTAGCGAGATCGCATTCTCTTCATTTCCCTTACGGCCATACCAGTCTGAAAATGCCCGATCTCGTCAGATCTTGGAAGCCATCCAGACTCGGGCCTGGTTAGTACTTGTATGGGAGACCAACTAGGAACCTCAGGTGCCGTAAGCTTTTGTTTATTTCTTTTTTGCATTATGATGTCATAATCAGACCACTTTTTTCCCTATCCAGAAGCGTCTTGTCTTTTGTCGCAACCAGAGTTTGATATTCTACCAACATTAGCGAGATCGCATTCTCTTAATTTCACTTACGGCCATACCAGTCTGAAAATGCCTGATCTCGTCATATCTCGGAAGCCATCCAGACTCGGGCCTGGTTAGTACTTGTATGGGAGACCAACTAGGAACCTCAGGTGCCGTAAGCTTTTGTTTATTTCTTTTTTGCATTATGATGTCATAATCAGACCACTTTTTTCCCTATGGGAGACCAACTAGGAACCTCAGGTGCCGTAAGCTTTTTTTTATTTCTTTTTTGCATTATGATGTCATAATTAGACCACTTTTTTCCCTATCCAGAAGCGTCTTGTCTTTTGTCGCAACCAGAGTTTGATATTCTACCAACATTAGCGAGATCGCATTCTCTTAATTTCCCTTACGGCCATACCAGTCTGAAAATGCCTGATCTCGTCAGATCTCGGAAGCCATCCAGACTCGGGCCTGGTTAGTACTTGTATTTGAGACCAACTAGGAACCTCAGGTGCCGTAAGCTTTTGTTTATTTATTTTTTGCATTATGATGTCATAATCAGACCACTTTTTTCCCTATGCAGAAGCGTCTCGTCTTTTGTCGCAACCAGAGTTTGATATTCTACCAACATTAGCGAGATCGCATTCTCTTAATTTCACTTATGGCCATACCAGTCTGAAAATGCCTGATCTCATCAGATCTCGGAAGCCATCCAGACTCGGGCCAGGTTAGTACTTGTATGGGAGACCAACTAGAAACCTCAGGTGCCGTAAGCTTTTTTTTATTTTCTTTTTTGCATTATGATGTCATAATCAGACCACTTTTTTCCCTATCCAGAAGCGTCTTGTCTTTTGTCGCAACCAGAGTTTGATATTCTACCAACATTAGCGAGATCGCATTCTCTTAATTTCACTTACGGCCATACCAGTCTGAAAATGCCTGATCTCATCAGATCTCGGAAGCCATCCAGAATCGGGCCTGGTTAATACTTGTATGGGAGACCAACTAGGAACCTCAGGTGCCGTAAGCTTTTGTTTATTTATTTTTTGCATTATGATGTCATAATCAGACCACTTTTTTCCCTATGGGAGACCAACTAGGAACCTCAGGTGCCGTAAGCTTTTGTTTATTTCTTTTTTGCATTATGATGTCATAATCAGACCACTTTTTTCCCTATCCAGAAGCGTCTTGTCTTTTGTCGCAACCAGAGTTTTATATTCTACCAACATTAGCGAGATCGCATTCTCTTAATTTCACTTACGGCCATACCAGTCTGAAAATGCCTGATCTCGTCAGATCTCGGAAGCCATCCAGACTCGGGCCTGGTTAGTACTTGTATGGGAGACCAACTAGGAACCTCAGGTGCCGTAAGCTTTTTTTTATTTTCTTTTTTGCATTATGATGTCATAATCAGACCACTTTTTTCCCTATCCAGAAGCGTCTTGTCTTTTGTCGCAACCAGAGTTTGATATTCTACCAACATTAGCGAGATCGCATTCTCTTAATTTCACTTACGGCCATACCAGTCTGAAAATGCCTGATCTCATCAGATCTCGGAAGCCATCCAGAATCGGGCCTGGTTAATACTTGTATGGGAGACCAACTAGGAACCTCAGGTGCCGTAAGCTTTTGTTTATTTATTTTTTGCATTATGATGTCATAATCAGACCACTTTTTTCCCTATGGGAGACCAACTAGGAACCTCAGGTGCCGTAAGCTTTTGTTTATTTCTTTTTTGCATTATGATGTCATAATCAGACCACTTTTTTCCCTATCCAGAAGCGTCTTGTCTTTTGTCGCAACCAGAGTTTGATATTCTACCAACATTAGCAAGATCGCATTCTCTTAATTTCACTTACGGACATACCATTCTGAAAATGCCTGATCTTGTCAGATCTCGGAAGCCATCCAGACTCAGGCCTGGTTAGTACTTGCATGGGAGACCAATTAGGAACCTCAGGTGCCGTATGCTTTTGTTTATTTCTTTTTTGCATTATGATGTCATAATCAGACCACTTTTTTCCCTATGGGAGACCAACTAGGAACCTCAGGTGCCGTAAGCTTTTGTTTATTTCTTTTTTGCATTATGATGTCATAATCAGACCACTTTTTTCCCTATCCAGAAGCGTCGTCTTTTGTCGCAACCAGAGTTTGATATTCTACCAACATTAGCGAGATCGCATTCTCTTAATTTCACTTATGGCCATACCAGTCTGAAAATGCCTGATCTCGTCAGATCTCGGAAGCCAACCAGACTCGGGCCTGGTTAGTACTTGTATGGGAGACCAACTAGGAACCTCAGGTGCCGTAAGCTTTTGTTTATTTCTTTTTTGCATTATGATGTCATAATCAGACCACTTTTTTCCCTATGGGAGACCAACTAGGAACCTCAGGTGCCGTAAGCTTTTGTTTATTTCTTTTTTGCATTATGATGTCATAATCAGACCACTTATTTCCCTATCCAGAAGCGTCTTGTCTTTTGTCGCAACCAGAGTTTGATATTCTACCAACATTAGCGAGATCGCATTCTCTTCATTTCCCTTACGGCCATACCAGTCTGAAAATGCCTGATCTCGTCAGATCTTGGAAGCCATCCAGACTCAGGCCTGGTTAGTACTTGTATGGGAGACCAACTAGGAACCTCAGGTGCCGTAAGCTTTTGTTTATTTCTTTTTTGCATTATGATGTCATAATCAGACCACTTTTTTCCCTATCCAGAAGCGTCTTGTCTTTTGTCGCAACCAGAGTTTGATATTCTACCAACATTAGCGAGATCGCATTCTCTTAATTTCACTTACGGCCATACCAGTCTGAAAATGCCTGATCTCGTCATATCTCGGAAGCCATCCAGACTCGGGCCTGGTTAGTACTTGTATGGGAGACCAACTAGGAACCTCAGGTGCTGTAAGCTTTTGTTTATTTCATTTTTGCATTATGATGTCATAATCAGACCACTTTTTTCCCTATGGGAGACCAACTAGGAACCTCAGGTGACGTAAGCTTTTTTTTATTTCTTTTTTGCATTATGATGTCATAATCAGACCACTTTTTTCCCTATCCAGAAGCGTCTTGTCTTTTGTCGCAACCAGAGTTTGATATTCTACCAACATTAGCGAGATCGCATTCTCTTAATTTCCCTTACGGCCATACCAGTCTGAAAATGCCTGATCTCGTCAGATCTCGGAAGCCATCCAGACTCGGGCCTGGTTAGTACTTGTATTTGAGACCAACTAGGAACCTCAGGTGCCGTAAGCTTTTGTTTATTTCTTTTTTGCATTATGATGTCATAATCAGACCACTTTTTTCCCTATGCAGAAGCGTCTTGTCTTTTGTCGCAACCAGAGTTTGATATTCTACCAACATTAGCGAGATCGCATTCTCTTAATTTCACTTATGGCCATACCAGTCTGAAAATGCCTGATCTCATCAGATCTCGGAAGCCATCCAGACTCGGTCCAGGTTAGTACTTGTATGGGAGACCAACTAGAAACCTCAGGTGCCGTAAGCTTTTGTTTATTTCTTTTTTGCATTATGATGTCATAATCAGACCACTTTTTTCCCTATCCAGAAGCGTCTTGTCTTTTGTCGCAACCAGAGTTTGATATTCTACCAACATTAGCGAGATCGCATTCACTTAATTTCACTTACGGCCATACCAGTCTGAAAATGCCTGATCTCGTCAGATCTCGGAAGCCATCCAGACTCGGGCCTGGTTAGTACTTGTATGGGAGACCAACTAGGAACCTCAGGTGCCATAAGCTTTTTTTTATTTTCTTTTTTGCATTATGATGTCATAATCAGACCACTTTTTTCCCTATCCAGAAGCGTCTTGTCTTTTGTCGCAACCAGAGTTTGATATTCTACCAACATTAGCGAGATCGCATTCTCTTAATTTCACTTACGGCCATACCAGTCTGAAAATGCCTGATCTCATCAGATCTCGGAAGCCATCCAGAATCGGGCCTGGTTAATACTTGTATGGGAGACCAACTAGGAACCTCAGGTGCCGTAAGCTTTTGTTTATTTATTTTTTGCATTATGATGTCATAATCAGACCACTTTTTTCCCTATGGGAGACCAACTAGGAACCTCAGGTGCCGTAAGCTTTTGTTTATTTCTTTTTTGCATTATGATGTCATAATCAGACCACTTTTTTCCCTATCCAGAAGCGTCTTGTCTTTTGTCGCAACCAGAGTTTGATATTCTACCAACATTAGCAAGATCGCATTCTCTTAATTTCACTTACGGACATACCATTCTGAAAATGCCTGATCTCGTCAGATCTCGGAAGCCATCCAGACTCAGGCCTGGTTAGTACTTGCATGGGAGACCAATTAGGAACCTCAGGTGCCGTATGCTTTTGTTTATTTCTTTTTTGCATTATGATGTCATAATCAGACCACTTTTTTCCCTATGGGAGACCAACTAGGAACCTCAGGTGCCGTAAGCTTTTGTTTATTTCTTTTTTGCATTATGATGTCATAATCAGACCACTTTTTTCCCTATCCAGAAGCGTCGTCTTTTGTCGCAACCAGAGTTTGATATTCTACCAACATTAGCGAGATCGCATTCTCTTAATTTCACTTATGGCCATACCAGTCTGAAAATGCCTGATCTCGTCAGATCTCGGAAGCCAACCAGACTCGGGCCTGGTTAGTACTTGTATGGGAGACCAACTAGGAACCTCAGGTGCCGTAAGCTTTTGTTTATTTCTTTTTTGCATTATGATGTCATAATCAGACCACTTTTTTCCCTATGGGAGACCAACTAGGAACCTCAGGTGCCGTAAGCTTTTGTTTATTTCTTTTTTGCATTATGATGTCATAATCAGACCACTTATTTCCCTATCCAGAAGCGTCTTGTCTTTTGTCGCAACCAGAGTTTGATATTCTACCAACATTAGCGAGATCGCATTCTCTTCATTTCCCTTACGGCCATACCAGTCTGAAAATGCCTGATCTCGTCAGATCTTGGAAGCCATCCAGACTCAGGCCTGGTTAGTACTTGTATGGGAGACCAACTAGGAACCTCAGGTGCCGTAAGCTTTTGTTTATTTCTTTTTTGCATTATGATGTCATAATCAGACCACTTTTTTCCCTATCCAGAAGCGTCTTGTCTTTTGTCGCAACCAGAGTTTGATATTCTACCAACATTAGCGAGATCGCATTCTCTTAATTTCACTTACGGCCATACCAGTCTGAAAATGCCTGATCTCGTCATATCTCGGAAGCCATCCAGACTCGGGCCTGGTTAGTACTTGTATGGGAGACCAACTAGGAACCTCAGGTGCTGTAAGCTTTTGTTTATTTCATTTTTGCATTATGATGTCATAATCAGACCACTTTTTTCCCTATGGGAGACCAACTAGGAACCTCAGGTGCCGTAAGCTTTTTTTTATTTCTTTTTTGCATTATGATGTCATAATCAGACCACTTTTTTCCCTATCCAGAAGCGTCTTGTCTTTTGTCGCAACCAGAGTTTGATATTCTACCAACATTAGCGAGATCGCATTCTCTTAATTTCCCTTACGGCCATACCAGTCTGAAAATGCCTGATCTCGTCAGATCTCGGAAGCCATCCAGACTCGGGCCTGGTTAGTACTTGTATTTGAGACCAACTAGGAACCTCAGGTGCCGTAAGCTTTTGTTTATTTCTTTTTTGCATTATGATGTCATAATCAGACCACTTTTTTCCCTATGCAGAAGCGTCTTGTCTTTTGTCGCAACCAGAGTTTGATATTCTACCAACATTAGCGAGATCGCATTCTCTTAATTTCACTTATGGCCATACCAGTCTGAAAATGCCTGATCTCATCAGATCTCGAAAGCCATCCAGACTCGGGCCAGGTTAGTACTTGTATGGGAGACCAACTAGAAACCTCAGGTGCCGTAAGCTTTTGTTTATTTCTTTTTTGCATTATGATGTCATAATCAGACCACTTTTTTCCCTATCCAGAAGCGTCTTGTCTTTTGTCGCAACCAGAGTTTGATATTCTACCAACATTAGCGAGATCGCATTCACTTAATTTCACTTACGGCCATACCAGTCTGAAAATGCCTGATCTCGTCAGATCTCGGAAGCCATCCAGACTCGGGCCTGGTTAGTACTTGTATGGGAGACCAACTAGGAACCTCAGGTGCCGTAAGCTTTTTTTTATTTTCTTTTTTGCATTATGATGTCATAATCAGACCACTTTTTTCCCTATCCAGAAGCGTCTTGTCTTTTGTCGCAACCAGAGTTTGATATTCTACCAACATTAGCGAGATCGCATTCTCTTAATTTCACTTACGGCCATACCAGTCTGAAAATGCCTGATCTCGTCAGATCTCGGAAGCCATCCAGACTCGGGCCTGGTTAGTACTTGTATGGGAGACCAACTAGGAACCTCAGGTGCCGTAAGCTTTTTTTTATTTCTTTTTTGCATTATGATGTCATAATCAGACCACTTTTTTCCCTATAGAGAAGCGTCTTGTCTTTTGTCGCAACCAGAGTTTGATATTCTACCAACATTAGCGAGATCGCATTCTCTTAATTTCACTTACGGCCATACCAGTCTGAAAATGCCTGATCTCATCAGATCTCGGAAGCCATCCAGAATCGGGCCTGGTTAATACTTGTATGGGAGACCAACTAGGAACCTCAGGTGCCGTAAGCTTTTGTTTATTTATTTTTTGCATTATGATGTCATAATCAGACCACTTTTTTCCCTATGGGAGACCAACTAGGAACCTCAGGTGCCGTAAGCTTTTGTTTATTTCTTTTTTGCATTATGATGTCATAATCAGACCACTTTTTTCCCTATCCAGAAGCGTCTTGTCTTTTGTCGCAACCAGAGTTTGATATTCTACCAACATTAGCAAGATCGCATTCTCTTAATTTCACTTACGGACATACCATTCTGAAAATGCCTGATCTCGTCAGATCTCGGAAGCCATCCAGACTCAGGCCTGGTTAGTACTTGTATGGGAGACCAATTAGGAACCTCAGGTGCCGTATGCTTTTGTTTATTTCTTTTTTGCATTATGATGTCATAATCAGACCACTTTTTTCCCTATGGGAGA
The DNA here is from genome assembly GCF_036172605.1 of Pelobates fuscus. Taxonomy (NCBI): domain Eukaryota; kingdom Metazoa; phylum Chordata; class Amphibia; order Anura; family Pelobatidae; genus Pelobates; species Pelobates fuscus. The sequence goes on along the minus strand of NC_086318.1, from coordinate 287,738,776 downwards.
CCAACTAGGAACCTCAGGTGCCGTAAGCTTTTGTTTATTTCTTTTTTGCATTATGATGTCATAATCAGACCACTTTTTTCCCTATCCAGAAGCGTCGTCTTTTGTCGCAACCAGAGTTTGATATTCTACCAACATTAGCGAGATCGCATTCTCTTAATTTCACTTATGGCCATACCAGTCTGAAAATGCCTGATCTCGTCAGATCTCGGAAGCCATCCAGACTCGGGCCTGGTTAGTACTTGTATGGGAGACCAACTAGGAACCTCAGGTGCCGTAAGCTTTTGTTTATTTCTTTTTTGCATTATGATGTCATAATCAGACCACTTTTTTCCCTATGGGAGACCAACTAGGAACCTCAGGTGCCGTAAGCTTTTGTTTATTTCTTTTTTGCATTATGATGTCAGAATCAGACCACTTATTTCCCTATCCAGAAGCGTCTTGTCTTTTGTCGCAACCAGAGTTTGATATTCTACCAACATTAGCGAGATCGCATTCTCTTCATTTCCCTTACGGCCATACCAGTCTGAAAATGCCTGATCTCGTCAGATCTTGGAAGCCATCCAGACTCAGGCCTGGTTAGTACTTGTATGGGAGACCAACTAGGAACCTCAGGTGCCGTAAGCTTTTGTTTATTTCTTTTTTGCATTATGATGTCATAATCAGACAACTTTTTTCCCTATCCAGAAGCGTCTTGTCTTTTGTCGCAACCAGAGTTTGATATTCTACCAACATTAGCGAGATCGCATTCTCTTAATTTCACTTACGGCCATACCAGTCTGAAAATGCCTGATCTCGTCATATCTCGGAAGCCATCCAGACTCGGGCCTGGTTAGTACTTGTATGGGAGACCAACTAGGAACCTCAGGTGCTGTAAGCTTTTGTTTATTTCATTTTTGCATTATGATGTCATAATCAGACCACTTTTTTCCCTATGGGAGACCAACTAGGAACCTCAGGTGCCGTAAGCTTTTTTTTATTTCTTTTTTGCATTATGATGTCATAATCAGACCACTTTTTTCCCTATCCAGAAGCGTCTTGTCTTTTGTCGCAACCAGAGTTTGATATTCTACCAACATTAGCGAGATCGCATTCTCTTAATTTCCCTTACGGCCATACCAGTCTGAAAATGCCTGATCTCGTCAGATCTCGGAAGCCATCCAGACTCGGGCCTGGTTAGTACTTGTATTTGAGACCAACTAGGAACCTCAGGTGCCGTAAGCTTTTGTTTATTTCTTTTTTGCATTATGATGTCATAATCAGACCACTTTTTTCCCTATCCAGAAGCGTCTTGTCTTTTGTCGCAACCAGAGTTTGATATTCTACCAACATTAGCGAGATCGCATTCTCTTAATTTCACTTATGGCCATACCAGTCTGAAAATGCCTGATCTCGTCAGAGCTCGGAAGCCATCCATACTCGGGCCTGGTTAGTACTTGTATGGGAGACCAACTAGGAACCTCAGGTGCCGTAAGCTTTTGTTTATTTCTTTTTTGCATTATGTTGTCATAATCAGACCACTTTTTTCCCTATCCAGAAGCGTCTTGTCTTTTGTCGCAACCAGAGTTTGATATTCTACCAACATTAGCGAGATCGCATTCTCTTAATTTCACTTACGGCCATACCAGTCTGAAAATGCCTGATCTCGTCAGATCTCGGAAGCCATCCAGACTCGGGCCTGGTTAGTACTTGTAAGGGAGACCAACTAGGAACCTCAGGTGCCGTAAGCTTTTGTTTATTTCTTTTTTGCATTATGATGTCATAATCAGACCACTTTTTTCCCTATCCAGAAGCGTCTTGTCTTTTGTCGCAACCAGAGTTTGATATTCTACCAACATTAGCGAGATCGCATTCTCTTAATTTCACTTACGGCCATACCAGTCTGAAAATGCCTGATCTCGTCAGATCTCGGAAGCCATCCAGACTCGGGCCTGGTTAGTACTTGTATGGGAGACCAACTAGGAACCTCAGGTGCCGTAAGCTTTTGTTTATTTCTTTTTTGCATTATGATGTCATAATCAGACCACTTTTTTCCCTATCCAGAAGCGTCTTGTCTTTTGTCGCAACCAGAGTTTGATATTCTACCAACATTAGCGAGATCGCATTCTCTTAATTTCACTTACGGCCATACCAGTCTGAAAATGCCTGATCTCGTCAGTTCTCGGAAGCCATCCAGACTCGGGCCTGGTTAGTTCTTGTATGGGAGACCAACTAGGAACCTCAGGTGCCGTAAGCTTTTGTTTATTTCTTTTTTGCATTATGATGTCATAATCAGACCACTTTTTTCCCTATCCAGAAGCGTCTTGTCTTTTGTCGCAACCAGAGTTTGATATTCTACCAACATTAGCGAGATCGCATTCTCTTAATTTCACTTACGGCCATACCAGTCTGAAAATGCCTGATCTCATCAGATCTCGGAAGCCATCCAGACTCGGGCCTGGTTAGTACTTGTATGGGAGACCAACTAGGAACCTCAGGTGCCGTAAGCTTTTTTTTATTTCTTTTTTGCATTATGATGTCATAATCAGACCACTTTTTTCCCTATAGAGAAGCGTCTTGTCTTTTGTCGCAACCAGAGTTTGATATTCTACCAACATTAGCGAGATCGCATTCTCTTAATTTCACTTACGGCCATACCAGTCTGAAAATGCCTGATCTCATCAGATCTCGGAAGCCATCCAGAATCGGGCCTGGTTAATACTTGTATGGGAGACCAACTAGGAACCTCAGGTGCCGTAAGCTTTTGTTTATTTATTTTTTGCATTATGATGTCATAATCAGACCACTTTTTTCCCTATGGGAGACCAACTAGGAACCTCAGGTGCCGTAAGCTTTTGTTTATTTCTTTTTTGCATTATGATGTCATAATCAGACCACTTTTTTCCCTATCCAGAAGCGTCTTGTCTTTTGTCGCAACCAGAGTTTGATATTCTACCAACATTAGCAAGATCGCATTCTCTTAATTTCACTTACGGACATACCATTCTGAAAATGCCTGATCTCGTCAGATCTCGGAAGCCATCCAGACTCAGGCCTGGTTAGTACTTGTATGGGAGACCAATTAGGAACCTCAGGTGCCGTATGCTTTTGTTTATTTCTTTTTTGCATTATGATGTCATAATCAGACCACTTTTTTCCCTATGGGAGACCAACTAGGAACCTCAGGTGCCGTAAGCTTTTGTTTATTTCTTTTTTGCATTATGATGTCATAATCAGACCACTTTTTTCCCTATCCAGAAGCGTCGTCTTTTGTCGCAACCAGAGTTTGATATTCTACCAACATTAGCGAGATCGCATTCTCTTAATTTCACTTATGGCCATACCAGTCTGAAAATGCCTGATCTCGTCAGATCTCGGAAGCCATCCAGACTCGGGCCTGGTTAGTACTTGTATGGGAGACCAACTAGGAACCTCAGGTGCCGTAAGCTTTTGTTTATTTCTTTTTTGCATTATGATGTCATAATCAGACCACTTTTTTCCCTATGGGAGACCAACTAGGAACCTCAGGTGCCGTAAGCTTTTGTTTATTTCTTTTTTGCATTATGATGTCAGAATCAGACCACTTATTTCCCTATCCAGAAGCGTCTTGTCTTTTGTCGCAACCAGAGTTTGATATTCTACCAACATTAGCGAGATCGCATTCTCTTCATTTCCCTTACGGCCATACCAGTCTGAAAATGCCTGATCTCGTCAGATCTTGGAAGCCATCCAGACTCAGGCCTGGTTAGTACTTGTATGGGAGACCAACTAGGAACCTCAGGTGCCGTAAGCTTTTGTTTCTTTCTTTTTTGCATTATGATGTCATAATCAGACAACTTTTTTCCCTATCCAGAAGCGTCTTGTCTTTTGTCGCAACCAGAGTTTGATATTCTACCAACATTAGCGAGATCGCATTCTCTTAATTTCACTTACGGCCATACCAGTCTGAAAATGCCTGATCTCGTCATATCTCGGAAGCCATCCAGACTCGGGCCTGGTTAGTACTTGTATGGGAGACCAACTAGGAACCTCAGGTGCTGTAAGCTTTTGTTTATTTCATTTTTGCATTATGATGTCATAATCAGACCACTTTTTTCCCTATCCAGAAGCGTCTTGTCTTTTGTCGCAACCAGAGTTTGATATTCTACCAACATTAGCGAGATCGCATTCTCTTAATTTCACTTACGGCCATACCAGTCTGAAAATGCCTGATCTCGTCAGATCTCGGAAGCCATCCAGACTCGGGCCTGGTTAGTACTTGTAAGGGAGAACAACTAGGAACCTCAGGTGCCGTAAGCTTTTGTTTATTTCTTTTTTGCATTATGATGTCATAATCAGACCACTTTTTTCCCTATCCAGAAGCGTCTTGTCTTTTGTCGCAACCAGAGTTTGATATTCTACCAACATTAGCGAGATCGCATTCTCTTAATTTCACTTACGGCCATACCAGTCTGAAAATGCCTGATCTCGTCAGATCTCGGAAGCCATCCAGACTCGGGCCTGGTTAGTACTTGTATGGGAGACCAACTAGGAACCTCAGGTGCCGTAAGCTTTTGTTTATTTCTTTTTTGCATTATGATGTCATAATCAGACCACTTTTTTCCCTATCCAGAAGCGTCTTGTCTTTTGTCGCAACCAGAGTTTGATATTCTACCAACATTAGCGAGATCGCATTCTCTTAATTTCACTTACGGCCATACCAGTCTGAAAATGCCTGATCTCGTCAGTTCTCGGAAGCCATCCAGACTCGGGCCTGGTTAGTTCTTGTATGGGAGACCAACTAGGAACCTCAGGTGCCGTAAGCTTTTGTTTATTTCTTTTTTGCATTATGATGTCATAATCAGACCACTTTTTTCCCTATCCAGAAGCGTCTTGTCTTTTGTCGCAACCAGAGTTTGATATTCTACCAACATTAGCGAGATCGCATTCTCTTAAATTCACTTACGGCCATACCAGTCTGAAAATGCCTGATCTCATCAGATCTCAGAAGCCATCCAGACTCGGGACTGGTTAGTACTTGTATGGGAGACCAACTAGGAACCTCAGGTGCCGTAAGCTTTTGTTTATTTCTTTTTTGCATTATGATGTCATAATCAGACCACTTATTTCCCTATCCAGAAGCGTCTTGTCTTTTGTCGCAACCAGAGTTTGATATTCTACCAACATTAGCGAGATCGCATTCTCTTAATTTCACTTACGGCCATACCAGTCTGAAAATGCCTGATCTCGTCAGATCTCAGAAGCCATCCAGACTCGGGCTTGGTTAGTACTTGTATGGGAGACCAACTAGGAACCTCAGGTGCCGTAAGCTTTTGTTTATTTCTTTTTTGCATTATGATGTCATAATCAGACCACTCTTTTCCCTATCCAGAAGCGTCTTGTCTTTTGTCGCAACCAGAGTTTGATATTCTACCAACATTAGCGAGATCGCATTCTCTTAACTTCACTTACAGCCATACCAGTCTGAAAATGCCTAATCTCGTCAGAACTCGGAAGCCATCCAGACTCGGGCCTGGTTAGTATTTGTATGGGAGACCAACTAGGAACCTCAGGTGCCGTAAGCTTTTGTTTATTTCTTTTTTGCATTATGATGTCATAATCAGACCACTTTTTTCCCTATCCAGAAGCGTCTTGTCTTTTGTCGCAACCAGAGTTTGATATTCTACCAACATTAGCGAGATCGCATTCTCTTAATTTCACTTACGGCCATACCAGTCTGAAAATGCCTGATCTCGTCAGATCTCGGAAGCCATCCAGACTCGGGCCTGGTTAGTACTTGTATGGGAGACCAACTAGGAACCTCAGGTGCCGTAAGCTTTTGTTTATTTCTTTTTTGCATTATGATGTCATAATCAGACCACTTTTTTCCCTATCCAGAAGCGTCTTGTCTTTTGTCGCAACCAGAGTTTGATATTCTACCAACATTAGCGAGATCGCATTCTCTTAATTTCACTTACGGCCATACCAGTCTGAAAATGCCTGATCTCGTCAGATCTCGGAAGCCATCCAGACTCGGGCCTGGTTAGTACTTGTATGGGAGACCAACTAGGAACCTCAGGTGCCGTAAGCTTTTGTTTATTTCTTTTTTGCATTATGATGTCATAATCAGACCACTTTTTTCCCTATCCAGAAGCGTCTTGTCTTTTGTCGCAACCAGAGTTTGATATTCTACCAACATTAGCGAGATCGCATTCTCTTAATTTCACTTATGGCCATACCAGTCTGAAAATGCCTGATCTCGTCAGATCTCGGAAGCCATCCAGACTCGGGCCTGGTTAGTACTTGTATGGGAGACCAACTAAGAACCTCAGGTGCCGTAAGCTTTTGTTTATTTCTTTTTTGCATTATGATGTCATAATCAGACCACTTTTTTCCCTATCCAGAAGCGTCTTGTCTTTTGTCGCAACCAGAGTTTGATATTCTACCAACATTAGCGAGATCGCATTCTCTTAATTTCACTTACGGCCATACCAGTCTGAAAATGCCTGATCTCGTCAGATCTCGGAAGCCATCCAGACTCGGGCCTGGTTAGTACTTGTATGGGAGACCAACTAGGAACCTCAGGTGCTGTAAGCTTTTGTTTATTTCTTTTTTGCATTATGATGTCATAATCAGACCACTTTTTTCCCTATCCAGAAGCGTCTTGTCTTTTGTCGCAACCAGAGTTTGATATTCTACCAACATTAGCGAGATCGCATTCTCTTAATTTCACTTACGGCCATACCAGTCTAAAAAAATGCCTGATCTCGTCAGTTCTCGGAAGCCATCCAGACTCGGGCCTGGTTAGTTCTTGTATGGGAGACCAACTAGGAACCTCAGGTGCCGTAAGCTTTTGTTTATTTCTTTTTTGCATTATGATGTCATAATCAGACCACTTTTTTCCCTATCCAGAAGCGTCTTGTCTTTTGTCGCAACCAGAGTTTGATATTCTACCAACATTAGCGAGATCGCATTCTCTTAAATTCACTTACGGCCATACCAGTCTGAAAATGCCTGATCTCATCAGATCTCAGAAGCCATCCAGACTCGGGACTGGTTAGTACTTGTATGGGAGACCAACTAGGAATCTCAGGTGCCGTAAGCTTTTGTTTATTTCTTTTTTGCATTATGATGTCATAATCAGACCACTTATTTCCCTATCCAGAAGCGTCTTGTCTTTTGTCGCAACCAGAGTTTGATATTCTACCAACATTAGCGAGATCGCATTCTCTTAATTTCACTTACGGCCATACCAGTCTGAAAATGCCTGATCTCGTCAGATCTCAGAAGCCATCCAGACTCGGGCTTGGTTAGTACTTGTATGGGAGACCAACTAGGAACCTCAGGTGCCGTAAGCTTTTGTTTATTTCTTTTTTGCATTATGATGTCATAATCAGACCACTCTTTTCCCTATCCAGAAGCGTCTTGTCTTTTGTCGCAACCAGAGTTTGATATTCTACCAACATTAGCGAGATCGCATTCTCTTAACTTCACTTACAGCCATACCAGTCTGAAAATGCCTAATCTCGTCAGAACTCGGAAGCCATCCAGACTCGGGCCTGGTTAGTATTTGTATGGGAGACCAACTAGGAACCTCAGGTGCCGTAAGCTTTTGTTTATTTCTTTTTTGCATTATGATGTCATAATCAGACCACTTTTTTCCCTATCCAGAAGCGTCTTGTCTTTTGTCGCAACCAGAGTTTGATATTCTACCAACATTAGCGAGATCGCATTCTCTTAATTTCACTTACGGCCATACCAGTCTGAAAATGCCTGATCTCGTCAGATCTCGGAAGCCATCCAGACTCGGGCCTGGTTAGTACTTGTATGGGAGACCAACTAGGAACCTCAGGTGCCGTAAGCTTTTGTTTATTTCTTTTTTGCATTATGATGTCATAATCAGACCACTTTTTTCCCTATCCAGAAGCGTCTTGTCTTTTGTCGCAACCAGAGTTTGATATTCTACCAACATTAGCGAGATCGCATTCTCTTAATTTCACTTACGGCCATACCAGTCTAAAAAAATGCCTGATCTCGTCAGTTCTCGGAAGCCATCCAGACTCGGGCCTGGTTAGTTCTTGTATGGGAGACCAACTAGGAACCTCAGGTGCCGTAAGCTTTTGTTTATTTCTTTTTTGCATTATGATGTCATAATCAGACCACTTTTTTCCCTATCCAGAAGCGTCTTGTCTTTTGTCGCAACCAGAGTTTGATATTCTACCAACATTAGCGAGATCGCATTCTCTTAAATTCACTTACGGCCATACCAGTCTGAAAATGCCTGATCTCATCAGATCTCAGAAGCCATCCAGACTCGGGACTGGTTAGTACTTGTATGGGAGACCAACTAGGAACCTCAGGTGCCGTAAGCTTTTGTTTATTTCTTTTTTGCATTATGATGTCATAATCAGACCACTTATTTCCCTATCCAGAAGCGTCTTGTCTTTTGTCGCAACCAGAGTTTGATATTCTACCAACATTAGCGAGATCGCATTCTCTTAATTTCACTTACGGCCATACCAGTCTGAAAATGCCTGATCTCGTCAGATCTCAGAAGCCATCCAGACTCGGGCTTGGTTAGTACTTGTATGGGAGACCAACTAGGAACCTCAGGTGCCGTAAGCTTTTGTTTATTTCTTTTTTGCATTATGATGTCATAATCAGACCACTCTTTTCCCTATCCAGAAGCGTCTTGTCTTTTGTCGCAACCAGAGTTTGATATTCTACCAACATTAGCGAGATCGCATTCTCTTAACTTCACTTACAGCCATACCAGTCTGAAAATGCCTAATCTCGTCAGAACTCGGAAGCCATCCAGACTCGGGCCTGGTTAGTATTTGTATGGGAGACCAACTAGGAACCTCAGGTGCCGTAAGCTTTTGTTTATTTCTTTTTTGCATTATGATGTCATAATCAGACCACTTTTTTCCCTATCCAGAAGCGTCTTGTCTTTTGTCGCAACCAGAGTTTGATATTCTACCAACATTAGCGAGATCGCATTCTCTTAATTTCACTTACGGCCATACCAGTCTGAAAATGCCTGATCTCGTCAGATCTCGGAAGCCATCCAGACTCGGGCCTGGTTAGTACTTGTATGGGAGACCAACTAGGAACCTCAGGTGCCGTAAGCTTTTGTTTATTTCTTTTTTGCATTATGATGTCATAATCAGACCACTTTTTTCCCTATCCAGAAGCGTCTTGACTTTTGTCGCAACCAGAGTTTGATATTCTACCAACATTAGCGAGATCGCATTCTCTTAACTTCACTTACAGCCATACCAGTCTGAAAATGCCTAATCTCGTCAGAACTCGGAAGCCATCCAGACTCGGGCCTGGTTAGTATTTGTATGGGAGACCAACTAGGAACCTCAGGTGCCGTAAGCTTTTGTTTATTTCTTTTTTGCATTATGATGTCATAATCAGACCACTTTTTTCCCTATCCAGAAGCGTCTTGTCTTTTGTCGCAACCAGAGTTTGATATTCTACCAACATTAGCGAGATCGCATTCTCTTAATTTCACTTACGGCCATACCAGTCTGAAAATGCCTGATCTCGTCAGATCTCGGAAGCCATCCAGACTCGGGCCTGGTTAGTACTTGTATGGGAGACCAACTAGGAACCTCAGGTGCCGTAAGCTTTTGTTTATTTCTTTTTTGCATTATGATGTCATAATCAGACCACTTTTTTCCCTATCCAGAAGCGTCTTGTCTTTTGTCGCAACCAGAGTTTGATATTCTACCAACATTAGCGAGATCGCATTCTCTTAATTTCACTTACGGCCATACCAGTCTAAAAAAATGCCTGATCTCGTCAGTTCTCGGAAGCCATCCAGACTCGGGCCTGGTTAGTTCTTGTATGGGAGACCAACTAGGAACCTCAGGTGCCGTAAGCTTTTGTTTATTTCTTTTTTGCATTATGATGTCATAATCAGACCACTTTTTTCCCTATCCAGAAGCGTCTTGTCTTTTGTCGCAACCAGAGTTTGATATTCTACCAACATTAGCGAGATCGCATTCTCTTAAATTCACTTACGGCCATACCAGTCTGAAAATGCCTGATCTCATCAGATCTCAGAAGCCATCCAGACTCGGGACTGGTTAGTACTTGTATGGGAGACCAACTAGGAACCTCAGGTGCCGTAAGCTTTTGTTTATTTCTTTTTTGCATTATGATGTCATAATCAGACCACTTATTTCCCTATCCAGAAGCGTCTTGTCTTTTGTCGCAACCAGAGTTTGATATTCTACCAACATTAGCGAGATCGCATTCTCTTAATTTCACTTACGGCCATACCAGTCTGAAAATGCCTGATCTCGTCAGATCTCAGAAGCCATCCAGACTCGGGCTTGGTTAGTACTTGTATGGGAGACCAACTAGGAACCTCAGGTGCCGTAAGCTTTTGTTTATTTCTTTTTTGCATTATGATGTCATAATCAGACCACTCTTTTCCCTATCCAGAAGCGTCTTGTCTTTTGTCGCAACCAGAGTTTGATATTCTACCAACATTAGCGAGATCGCATTCTCTTAACTTCACTTACAGCCATACCAGTCTGAAAATGCCTAATCTCGTCAGAACTCGGAAGCCATCCAGACTCGGGCCTGGTTAGTATTTGTATGGGAGACCAACTAGGAACCTCAGGTGCCGTAAGCTTTTGTTTATTTCTTTTTTGCATTATGATGTCATAATCAGACCACTTTTTTCCCTATCCAGAAGCGTCTTGTCTTTTGTCGCAACCAGAGTTTGATATTCTACCAACATTAGCGAGATCGCATTCTCTTAATTTCACTTACGGCCATACCAGTCTGAAAATGCCTGATCTCGTCAGATCTCGGAAGCCATCCAGACTCGGGCCTGGTTAGTACTTGTATGGGAGACCAACTAGGAACCTCAGGTGCCGTAAGCTTTTGTTTATTTCTTTTTTGCATTATGATGTCATAATCAGACCACTTTTTTCCCTATCCAGAAGCGTCTTGTCTTTTGTCGCAACCAGAGTTTGATATTCTACCAACATTAGCGAGATCGCATTCTCTTAATTTCACTTACGGCCATACCAGTCTGAAAATGCCTGATCTCGTCAGATCTCGGAAGCCATCCAGACTCGGGCCTGGTTAGTATTTGTATGGGAGACCAACTAGGAACCTCAGGTGCCGTAAGCTTTTGTTTATTTCTTTTTTGCATTATGATGTCATAATCAGACCACTTTTTTCCCTATCCAGAAGCGTCTTGTCTTTTGTCGCAACCAGAGTTTGATATTCTACCAACATTAGCGAGATCGCATTCTCTTAATTTCACTTACGGCCATACCAGTCTGAAAATGCCTGATCTCATCAGATCTCGGAAGCCATCCAGACTCGGGCCTGGTTAGTACTTGTATGGGAGACCAACTAGGAACCTCAGGTGCCGTAAGCTTTTGTTTATTTCTTTTTTGCATTATGATGTCATAATCAGACCACTTTTTTCCCTATCCAGAAGCGTCTTGTCTTTTGTCGCAACCAGAGTTTGATATTCTACCAACATTAGCGAGATCGCATTCTCTTAATTTCACTTACGGCCATACCAGTCTAAAAAAATGCCTGATCTCGTCAGTTCTCGGAAGCCATCCAGACTCGGGCCTGGTTAGTTCTTGTATGGGAGACCAACTAGGAACCTCAGGTGCCGTAAGCTTTTGTTTATTTCTTTTTTGCATTATGATGTCATAATCAGACCACTTTTTTCCCTATCCAGAAGCGTCTTGTCCTTTGTCGCAACCAGAGTTTGATATTCTACCAACATTAGCGAGATCGCATTCTCTTAATTTCACTTACGGCCATACCAGTCTGAAAATGCCTGATCTCATCAGATCTCAGAAGCCATCCAGACATGGGACTGGTTAGTACTTGTATGGGAGACCAACTAGGAACCTCAGGTGCCGTAAGCTTTTGTTTATTTCTTTTTTGCATTATGATGTCATAATCAGACCACTTATTTCCCTATCCAGAAGCGTCTTGTCTTTTGTCGCAACCAGAGTTTGATATTCTACCAACATTAGCGAGATCGCATTCTCTTAATTTCACTTACGGCCATACCAGTCTGAAAATGCCTGATCTCGTCAGATCTCAGAAGCCATCCAGACTCGGGCCTGGTTAGTACTTGTATGGGAGACCAACTAGGAACCTCAGGTGCCGTAAGCTTTTGTTTATTTCTTTTTTTGCATTATGATGTCATAATCAGACCACTCTTTTCCCTATCCAGAAGCGTCTTGTCTTTTGTCGCAACCAGAGTTTGATATTCTACCAACATTAGCGAGATCGCATTCTCTTAACTTCACTTACAGCCATACCAGTCTGAAAATGCCTAATCTCGTCAGAACTCGGAAGCCATCCAGACTCGGGCCTGGTTAGTATTTGTATGGGAGACCAACTAGGAACCTCAGGTGCCGTAAGCTTTTGTTTATTTCTTTTTTGCATTATGATGTCATAATCAGACCACTTTTTTCCCTATCCAGAAGCGTCTTGTCTTTTGTCGCAACCAGAGTTTGATATTCTACCAACATTAGCGAGATCGCATTCTCTTAATTTCACTTACGGCCATACCAGTCTGAAAATGCCTGATCTCGTCAGATCTCGGAAGCCATTCAGACTCGGGCCTGGTTAGTACTTGTATGGGAGACCAACTAGGAACCTCAGGTGCCGTAAGCTTTTGTTTATTTCTTTTTTGCATTATGATGTCATAATCAGACCACTTTTTTCCCTATCCAGAAGCGTCTTGTCTTTTGTCGCAACCAGAGTTTGATATTCTACCAACATTAGCGAGATCGCATTCTCTTAATTTCACTTACGGCCATACCAGTCTGAAAATGCCTGATCTCGTCAGATCTCGGAAGCCATCCAGACTCGGGCCTGGTTAGTTCTTGTATGGGAGACCAACTAGGAACCTCAGGTGCCGTAAGCTTTTGTTTATTTTATTTTTTGCATTATGATGTCATAATCAGACCACTTTTTTCCCTATCCAGAAGCGTCTTGTCTTTTGTCGCAACCAGAGTTTGATATTCTACCAACATTAGCGAGAGCGCATTCTCTTAATTTCACTTACGGCCATACCAGTCTGAAAATGCCTGATCTCATCAGATCTCAGAAGCCATCCAGACTCGGGCCTGGTTAGTACTTGTATGGGAGACCAACTAGGAACCTCAGGTGCCGTAAGCTTTTGTTTAATTCTTTTTTGCATTATGATGTCATAATCAGACCACTTTTTTCCCTATCCAGAAGCGTCTTGTCTTTTGTCGCAACCAGAGTTTGATATTCTACCAACATTAGCGAGATCGCATTCTCTTAATTTCACTTACGGCCATACCAGTCTGAAATTGTCTGATCTCGTCAGATCTCGGAAGCCATCCAGACATGGGTCTGGTTAGTACTTGTATGGGAGACCAACTAGGAACCTCAGGTGCCGTAAGCTTTTGTTTATTTATTTTTTGCATTATGATGTCATAATCAGACCACTTTTTTCCCTATCCAGAAGCGTCTTGTCTTTTGTCGCAACCAGAGTTTGATATTCTACCAACATTAGCGAGATCGCATTCTCTTAATTTCACTTACGGCCATACCAGTCTGAAAATGCCTGATCTTGTCAGATCTCGGAAGCCATCCAGACTTGGGCCTGTATAGTACTTGTATGGGAGACCAACTAGGAACCTCAGGTGCCGTAAGCTTTTGTTTATTTCTTTTTTGCATTATGATGTCATAATCAGACCACTTTTTTCCCTTAGGGAGACCAACTAGGAACCTCAGGTGCCGTAAGCTTTTGTTTATTTCTTTTTTGCATTATGATGTCATAATCAGACCACTTTTTTCCCTATGGGAGACCAACTAGGAACCTCAGGTGTCGTAAGCTTTTGTTTATTTCTTTTTTGCATTATGATGTCATAATCAGACCACTTTTTTCCCTATCCAGAAGCGTCTTGTCTTTTGTCGCAACCAGAGTTTGATATTCTACCAACATTAGCGAGATCGCATTCTCTTATTTTCGCTTACGGCCATACCAGTCTGAAAATGCCTGATCTCGTCAGATCTCGGAAGCCATCCAGACTCGGGCCTGGTTAGTACTTGTATGGGAGACCAACTAGGAACCTCAGGTGCCGTAAGCTTTTGTTTATTTCTTTTTTGCATTATGATGTCATAATCAGACCACTTTTTTCCCTATCCAGAAGCGTCTTGTCTTTTGTCGCAACCAGAGTTTGATATTCTACCAACATTAGCGAGATCGCATTCTTTTAATTTCACTTACGGCCATACCAGTCTTAAAATGCCTGATCTCGTCAGTTCTCGGAAGCCATCCAGACTCGGGCCTGGTTAGTTCTTGTATGGGAGACCAACTAGGAACCTCAGGTGCCGTAAGCTTTTGTTTATTTCTTTTTTGCATTATGATGTCATAATCAGACCACTTTTTTCCCTATGGGAGACCAACTAGGAACCTCAGGTGCCGTAAGCTTTTGTTTATTTCTTTTTTGCATTATGATGTCATAATCAGACCACTTATTTCCCTATCCAGAAGCGTCTTGTCTTTTGTCGCAACCAGAGTTTGATATTCTACCAACATTAGCGAGATCGCATTCTCTTAATTTCACTTACGGCCATACCAGTCTGAAAATGCCTGATCTCGTCAGATCTCGGAAGCCATCCAGACTCGGGCCTGGTTAGTACTTGTATGGGAGACCAACTAGGAACCTCAGGTGCCGTAAGCTTTTGTTTATTTCTTTTTTGCATTATGATGTCATAATCAGACCACTTTTTTCCCTATCCAGAAGCGTCTTGTCTTTTGTCGCAACCAGAGTTTGATATTCTACCAACATTAGCGAGATCGCATTCTCTTAACTTCACTTACAGCCATACCAGTCTGAAAATGCCTAATCTCGTCAGAACTCGGAAGCCAACCAGACTCGGGCCTGGTTAGTATTTGTATGGGAGACCAACTAGGAACCTCAGGTGCCGTAAGCTTTTGTTTATTTCTTTTTTGCATTATGATGTCATAATCAGACCACTTTTTTCCCTATCCAGAAGCGTCTTGTCTTTTGTCGCAACCAGAGTTTGATATTCTACCAACATTAGCGAGATCGCATTCGCTTAATTTCACTTACGGCCATACCAGTCTGAAAATGCCTGATCTCGTCAGATCTCGGAAGCCATCCAGACTCGGGCCTGGTTAGTACTTGTATGGGAGACCAACTAGGAACCTCAGGAACCTCAGGTGCCGTAAGCTTTTGTTTATTTCTTTTTTGCATTATGATGTCATAATCAGACCACTTTTTTCCCTATCCAGAAGCGTCTTGTCTTTTGTCGCAACCAGAGTTTGATATTCTACCAACATTAGCGAGATCGCATTCTCTTAATTTCCCTTACGGCCATACCAGTCTGAAAATGCCTGATCTCGTCAGATCTCGGAAACCATCCAGACTCGGGCCTGGTTAGTACTTGTATGGGAGACCAACTAGGAACCTCAGGTGCCGTAAGCTTTTGTTTATTTCTTTTTTGCATTATGATGTCATAATCAGACCACTTTTTTCCCTATGGGAGACCAACTAGGAACCTCAGGTGCCGTAAGCTTTTGTTTATTTCTTTTTTGCATTATGATGTCATAATCAGACCACTTTATTCCCTATCCAGAAGCGTCTTGTCTTTTGTCGCAACCAGAGTTTGATATTCTACCAACATTAGTGAGATCGCATTCTCTTAATTTCACTTACGGCCATACCAGTCTGAAAATGCCTGATCTCGTCAGATCTCGGAAGCCATCCAGACTCGGGCCTGGTTAGTACTTGTATGGGAGACCAACTAGGAACCTCAGGTGCCGTAAGCTTTTGTTTATTTCTTTTTTGCATTATGATGTCATAATCAGACCACTTTTTTCCTTATCCAGAAGCGTCTTGTCTTTTGTCGCAACCAGAGTTTGATATTCTACCAACATTAGCGAGATCGCATTCTCTTAATTTCACTTACGGCCATACCAGTCTGAAAATGCCTGATTTCGTCAGTTCTCGGAAGCCATCCAGACTCGGGCCTGGTTAGTTCTTGTATGGGAGACCAACTAGGAACCTCAGGTGCCGTAAGCTTTTGTTTATTTCTTTTTTGCATTATGATGTCATAATCAGACCACTTTTTTCCCTATCCAGAAGCGTCTTGTCTTTTGTCGCCACCAGAGTTTGATATTCTACCAACATTAGCGAGATCGCATTCTCTTAATTTCACTTACGGCCATACCAGTCTGAAAATGCCTGATCTCATCAGATCTCAGAAGCCATCCAGACTCGGGCCTGGTTAGTATTTGTATGGGAGACCAACTAGGAACCTCAGGTGCCGTAAGCTTTTGTTTATTTCTTTTTTGCATTATGATGTCATAATCAGACCACTTTTTTCCCTATCCAGAAGCGTCTTGTCTTTTGTCGCAACCAGAGTTTGATATTCTACCAACATTAGCGAGATCGCATTCTCTTAATTTCACTTACGGCCATACCAGTCTGAAAATGCCTGATCTCGTCAGATCTCGGAAGCCATCCAGACTCGGGCCTGGTTAGTTCTTGTATGGGAGACCAACTAGGAACCTCAGGTGCCGTAAGCTTTTAATTATTTCTTTTTTGCATTATGATGTCATAATCAGACCACTTTTTTCCCTATCCAGAAGCGTCTTGTCTTTTGTCGCAACCAGAGTTTGATATTCTACCAACATTAGCGAGAGCGCATTCTCTCAATTTCACTTACGGCCATACCAGTCTGAAAATGCCTGATCTCATCAGATCTCAGAAGCCATCCAGACTCGGGCCTGGTTAGTACTTGTATGGGAGACCAACTAGGAACCTCAGGTGCCGTAAGCTTTTGTTTATTTCTTTTTTGCATTATGATGTCATAATCAGACCACTTTTTTCCCTATCCAGAAGCGTCTTGTCTTTTGTCGCAACCAGAGTTTGATATTCTACCAACATTAGCGAGATCGCATTCTCTTAATTTCACTTATGGCCATACCAGTCTGAAAATGTCTGATCTCGTCAGATCTCGGAAGCCATCCAGACTCGGGCCTGGTTAGTACTTGTATGGGAAACCAACTAGGAACCTCAGGTGCCGTAAGCTTTTGTTTATTTATTTTTTGCATTATGATGTTATAATCAGACCACTTTTTTCCCTATCCAGAAGCGTCTTGTCTTTTGTCGCAACCAGAGTTTGATATTCTACCAACATTAGCGAGATCGCATTCTCTTAATTTCACTTACGGCCATACCAGTCTGAAAATGCCTGATCTCTTCAGATCTCAGAAGCCATCCAGACTTGGGCCTGTATAGTACTTGTATGGGAGACCAACTAGGAACCTCAGGTGCCGTAAGCTTTTGTTTATTTCTTTTTTGCATTATGATGTCATAATCAGACCACTTTTTTCCCTTAGGGAGACCAACTAGGAACCTCAGGTGCCGTAAGCTTTTGTTTATTTCTTTTTTGCATTATGATGTCATAATCAGACCACTTTTTTCCCTATCCAGAAGCGTCTTGTCTTTTGTTGCAACCAGAGTTTGATATTCTACCAACATTAGCGAGATCGCATTCTCTTAATTTTACTTACGGCCATACCAGTCTGAAAATGCCTGATCTCGTCAGATCTTGGAAGCCATCCAGACTCGGGCCTGGTTAGTACTTGTATGGGAGACCAACTAGGAACCTCAGGTGCCGTAAGCTTTTGTTTATTTCTTTTTTGCATTATGATGTCATAATCAGACCACTTTTTTCCCTATCCAGAAGCGTCTTGTCTTTTGTCGCAACCAGAGTTTGATATTCTACCAACATTAGCGAGATCAAATTCTCTTAATTTCACTTACGGCCATACCAGTCTGAAAATGCCTGATCTCATCAGATCTCGGAAGCCATCCAGACTCGGGCCTGGTTAGTACTTGTATGGGAGACCAACTAGGAACCTCAGGTGCCGTAAGCTTTTGTTTATTTCTTTTTGCATTATGATGTCATAATCAGACCACTTTTTTCCCTATCCAGAAGCGTCTTGTCTTTTGTCGCAACCAGAGTTTGATATTCTACCAACATTAGCGAGATCGCATTCTCTTAATTTCACTTACGGCCATACCAGTCTGAAAATGCCTGATCTCGTCAGATCTCGGAAGCCATCCAGACTAGGGCCTGGTTAGTACTTGTATGGGAGACCAACTAGGAACCTCAGGTGCCGTAAGCTTTTGTTTATTTCTTTTTTGCATTATGATGTCATAATCAGACCACTTTATTCCCTATCCAGAAGCGTCTTGTCTTTTGTCGCAACCAGAGTTTGATATTCTACCAACATTAGCGAGATCGCATTCTCTTAATTTCACTTACGGCCATACCAGTCTGAAAATGCCTGATCTAGTCAGATCTCAGAAGCCATCCAGACTCGGGCCTGGTTAGTACTTGTATGGGAGACCAACTAGGAACCTCAGGTGCCGTAAGCTTTTGTTTATTTATTTTTTGCATTATGATGTCATAATCAGACCACTTTTTTCCTTATCCAGAAGCGTCTTGTCTTTTGTCGCAACCAGAGTTTGATATTCTACCAACATTAGCGAGATCGCATTCTCTTAATTTCACTTACGGCCATACCAGTCTGAAAATGCCTGATTTTGTCAGTTCTCGGAAGCCATCCAGACTCGGGCCTGGTTAGTTCTTGTATGGGAGACCAACTAGGAACCTCAGGTGCCGTAAGCTTTTGTTTATTTCTTTTTTGCATTATGATGTCATAATCAGACCACTTTTTTCCCTATCCAGAAGCGTCTTGTCTTTTGTCGCAACCAGAGTTTGATATTCTACCAACATTAGCGAGATCGCATTCTCTTAATTTCACTTATGGCCATACCAGTCTGAAAATGCCTGATCTCATCAGATCTCAGAAGCCATCCAGACTCGGGCCTGGTTAGTATTTGTATGGGAGACCAACTAGGAACCTCAGGTGCCGTAAGCTTTTGTTTATTTCTTTTTTGCATTATGATGTCATAATCAGACCACTTTTTTCCCTATCCAGAAGCGTCTTGTCTTTTGTCGCAACCAGAGTTTGATATTCTACCAACATTAGCGAGATCGCATTCTCTTAATTTCACTTACGGCCATACCAGTCTGAAAATGCCTGATCTCGGAAGCCATCCAGACTCGGGCCTGGTTAGTACTTGTATGGGAGACCAACTAGGAACCTCAGGTGCCGTAAGCTTTTGTTTATTTCTTTTTTGCATTATGATGTCATAATCAGACCACTTTTTTCCCTATCCAGAAGCGTCTTGTCTTTTGTCGCAACCAGAGTTTGATATTCTACCAACATTAGCGAGATCGCATTCTCTTAATTTCACTTACGGCCATACCAGTCTGAAAATGCCTGATCTCGTCAGATCTCGGAAGCCATCCAGACTCGGGCCTGGTTAGTTCTTGTATGGGAGACCAACTAGGAACCTCAGGTGCCGTAAGCTTTTAATTATTTCTTTTTTGCATTATGATGTCATAATCAGACCACTTTTTTCCCTATCCAGAAGCGTCTTGTCTTTTGTCGCAACCAGAGTTTGATATTCTACCAACATTAGCGAGAGCGCATTCTCTCAATTTCACTTACGGCCATACCAGTCTGAAAATGCCTGATCTCATCAGATCTCAGAAGCCATCCAGACTCGGGCCTGGTTAGTACTTGTATGGGAGACCAACTAGGAACCTCAGGTGCCGTAAGCTTTTGTTTATTTCTTTTTTGCATTATGATGTCATAATCAGACCACTTTTTTCCCTATCCAGAAGCGTCTTGTCTTTTGTCGCAACCAGAGTTTGATATTCTACCAACATTAGCGAGATCGCATTCTCTTAATTTCACTTACGGCCATACCAGTCTGAAAATGTCTGATCTCGTCAGATCTCGGAAGCTATCCAGACTCGGGCCTGGTTAGTACTTGTATGGGAGACCAACTAGGAACCTCAGGTGCCGTAAGCTTTTGTTTATTTATTTTTTGCATTATGATGTTATAATCAGACCACTTTTTTCCCTATCCAGAAGCGTCTTGTCTTTTGTCGCAACCAGAGTTTGATATTCTACCAACATTAGCGAGACCGCATTCTCTTAATTTCACTTACGGCCATACCAGTCTGAAAATGCCTGATCTCGTCAGATCTCGGAAGCCATCCAGACTTGGGCCTGTATAGTACTTGTATGGGAGACCAACTAGGAACCTCAGGTGCCGTAAGCTTTTGTTTATTTCTTTTTTGCATTATGATGTCATAATCAGACCACTTTTTTCCCTTAGGGAGACCAACTAGGAACCTCAGGTGCCGTAAGCTTTTGTTTATTTCTTTTTTGCATTATGATGTCATAATCAGACCACTTTTTTCCCTATCCAGAAGCGTCTTGTCTTTTGTTGCAACCAGAGTTTGATATTCTACCAACATTAGCGAGATCGCATTCTCTTAATTTTACTTACGGCCATACCAGTCTGAAAATGCCTGATCTCGTCAGATCTTGGAAGCCATCCAGACTCGGGCCTGGTTAGAACTTGTATGGGAGACCAACTAGGAACCTCAGGTGCCGTAAGCTTTTGTTTATTTCTTTTTTGCATTATGATGTCATAATCAGACCACTTTTTTCCCTATCCAGAAGCGTCTTGTCTTTTGTCGCAACCAGAGTTTGATATTCTACCAACATTAGCGAGATCGCATTCTCTTAATTTCACTTATGGCCATACCAGTCTGAAAATGCCTGATCTCGGAAGCCATCCAGACTCGGGTCTGGTTAGTACTTGTATGGGAGACCAACTAGGAACCTCAGGTGCCGTAAGCTTTTGTTTATTTAATTTTTTGCATTATGATGTCATAATCAGACCACTTTTTTCCCTATCCAGAAGCGTCTTGTCTTTTGTCGCAACCAGAGTTTGATATTCTACCAACATTAGCGAGATCGCATTCTTTTAATTTCACTTACGGCCATACCAGTCTGAAAATGCCTGATCTCGTCAGATCTCGGAAGCCATCCAAACTCGGGCCTGGTTAGTACTTGTATGGGAGACCAACTAGGAACCTCAGATGCCGTAAGCTTTTGTTTATTTCTTTTTTGCATTATGATGTCATAATCAGACCACTTTTTTCCCTATTCAGAAGCATCTTGTCTTTTGTCGCAACCAGAGTTTGATATTCTACCAACATTAGCAAGATTGCATTCTGTCAATTTTACTTACGGCCATACCAGTCTGAAAATGCCTGATCTCGTCAGATCTCGGAAGCCATCCAGACTTGGGCCTGGTTAGTACTTGTATGGGAGACCAACTAGGAACCTCAGGTGCCGTAAGCTTTTGTTTATTTATTTTTTGCATTATGATGTCATAATCAGACCACTTTTTTCCCTATCCAGAAGCGTCTTGTCTTTTGTCGCAACCAGAGTTTGATATTCTACCAACATTAGCGAGATCCCATTCACTTAATTTCACTTATGGCCATACCAGTCTGAAAATGCCTGATCTCGTCAGATCTCGGAAGCCATCCAGACTCGGGCCTGGTTAGTACTTGTATGGGAGACCAACTAGGAACCTCAGGTGCCGTAAGCTTTTGTTTATTTCTTTTTTGCATTATGATGTCATAATCAGACCACTTTTTTCCCTATCCAGAAGCGTCTTGTCTTTTGTCGCAACCAGAGTTTGATATTCTACCAACATTAGCGAGATCGCATTCTCTTAATTTCACTTACGGCCATACCAGTCTGAAAATGCCTGATCTCATCAGATCTCGGAAGCCATCCAGACTTGGGCCTGGTTAGTACTTGTATGGGAGACCAACTAGGAACCTCAGGTGCCGTAAGCTTTTGTTTATTTATTTTTTGCATTATGATGTCATAATCAGACCACTTTTTTCCCTATCCAGAAGCGTCTTGTCTTTTGTCGCAACCAGAGTTTGATATTCTACCAACATTAGCGAGATCCCATTCACTTAATTTCACTTATGGCCATACCAGTCTGAAAATGCCTGATCTCGTCAGATCTCGGAAGCCATCCAGACTCGGGCCTGGTTAGTACTTGTATGGGAGACCAACTAGGAACCTCAGGTGCCGTGAGCTTTTGTTTATTTCTTTTTTGCATTATGATGTCATAATCAGACCACTTTTTTCCCTATCCAGAAGCGTCTTGTCTTTTGTCGCAACCAGAGTTTGATATTCTACCAACATTAGCGAGATCGCATTCTCTTAATTTCACTTACGGCCATACCAGTCTGAAAATGCCTGATCTCATCAGATCTCGGAAGCCATCCAGACTTGGGCCTGGTTAGTACTTGTATGGGAGACCAACTAGGAACCTCAGGTGCCGTAAGCTTTTGTTTATTTCTTTTTGCATTATGATGTCATAATCAGACCACTTTTTTCCCTATCCAGAAGCGTCTTGTCTTTTGTCGCAACCAGAGTTTGATATTCTACCAACATTAGCGAGATCGCATTCTCTTAATTTCACTTACGGCCATACCAGTCTGAAAATGCCAGATCTCGGAAGCCATCCAGACTCGGGCCTGGTTAGTACTTGTATGGGAGACCAACTAGGAACCTCAGGTGCCGTAAGCTTTTGTTTATTTCTTTTTTGCATTATGATGTCATAATCAGACCACTTTATTCCCTATCCAGAAGCGTCTTGTCTTTTGTCGCAACCAGAGTTTGATATTCTACCAACATTAGCGAGATCGCATTCTCTTAATTTCACTTATGGCCATACCAGTCTGAAAATGCCTGATCTCATCAGATCTCAGAAGCCATCCAGACTCGGGCCTGGTTAGTATTTGTATGGGAGACCAACTAGGAACCTCAGGTGCCGTAAGCTTTTGTTTATTTCTTTTTTGCATTATGATGTCATAATCAGACCACTTTTTTCCCTATCCAGAAGCGTCTTGTCTTTTGTCGCAACCAGAGTTTGATATTCTACCAACATTAGCGAGATCGCATTCTCTTAATTTCACTTACGGCCATACCAGTCTGAAAATGCCTGATCTCGGAAGCCATCCAGACTCGGGCCTGGTTAGTACTTGTATGGGAGACCAACTAGGAACCTCAGGTGCCGTAAGCTTTTGTTTATTTCTTTTTTGCATTATGATGTCATAATCAGACCACTTTTTTCCCTATCCAGAAGCGTCTTGTCTTTTGTCGCAACCAGAGTTTGATATTCTACCAACATTAGCGAGATCGCATTCTCTTAATTTCACTTACGGCCATACCAGTCTGAAAATGCCTGATCTCGTCAGATCTCGGAAGCCATCCAGACTCGGGCCTGGTTAGTTCTTGTATGGGAGACCAACTAGGAACCTCAGGTGCCGTAAGCTTTTAATTATTTCTTTTTTGCATTATGATGTCATAATCAGACCACTTTTTTCCCTATCCAGAAGCGTCTTGTCTTTTGTCGCAACCAGAGTTTGATATTCTACCAACATTAGCGAGAGCGCATTCTCTCAATTTCACTTACGGCCATACCAGTCTGAAAATGCCTGATCTCATCAGATCTCAGAACCCATCCAGACTCGGGCCTGGTTAGTACTTGTATGGGAGACCAACTAGGAACCTCAGGTGCCGTAAGCTTTTGTTTATTTCTTTTTTGCATTATGATGTCATAATCAGACCACTTTTTTCCCTATCCAGAAGCGTCTTGTCTTTTGTCGCAACCAGAGTTTGATATTCTACCAACATTAGCGAGATCGCATTCTCTTAATTTCACTTACGGCCATACCAGTCTGAAAATGTCTGATCTCGTCAGATCTCGGAAGCCATCCAGACTCGGGCCTGGTTAGTACTTGTATGGGAGACCAACTAGGAACCTCAGGTGCCGTAAGCTTTTGTTTATTTATTTTTTGCATTATGATGTTATAATCAGACCACTTTTTTCCCTATCCAGAAGCGTCTTGTCTTTTGTCGCAACCAGAGTTTGATATTCTACCAACATTAGCGAGATCGCATTCTCTTAATTTCACTTACGGCCATACCAGTCTGAAAATGCCTGATCTCGTCAGATCTCGGAAGCCATCCAGACTTGGGCCTGTATAGTACTTGTATGGGAGACCAACTAGGAACCTCAGGTGCCGTAAGCTTTTGTTTATTTCTTTTTTGCATTATGATGTCATAATCAGACCACTTTTTTCCCTTAGGGAGACCAACTAGGAACCTCAGGTGCCGTAAGCTTTTGTTTATTTCTTTTTTGCATTATGATGTCATAATCAGACCACTTTTTTCCCTATCCAGAAGCGTCTTGTCTTTTGTTGCAACCAGAGTTTGATATTCTACCAACATTAGCGAGATCGCATTCTCTTAATTTTACTTACGGCCATACCAGTCTGAAAATGCCTGATCTCGTCAGATCTTGGAAGCCATCCAGACTCGGGCCTGGTTAGAACTTGTATGGGAGACCAACTAGGAACCTCAGGTGCCGTAAGCTTTTGTTTATTTCTTTTTTGCATTATGATGTCATAATCAGACCACTTTTTTCCCTATCCAGAAGCGTCTTGTCTTTTGTCGCAACCAGAGTTTGATATTCTACCAACATTAGCGAGATCGCATTCTCTTAATTTCACTTATGGCCATACCAGTCTGAAAATGCCTGATCTCGGAAGCCATCCAGACTCGGGTCTGGTTAGTACTTGTATGGGAGACCAACTAGGAACCTCAGGTGCCGTAAGCTTTTGTTTATTTAATTTTTTGCATTATGATGTCATAATCAGACCACTTTTTTCCCTATCCAGAAGCGTCTTGTCTTTTGTCGCAACCAGAGTTTGATATTCTACCAACATTAGCGAGATCGCATTCTTTTAATTTCACTTACGGCCATACCAGTCTGAAAATGCCTGATCTCGTCAGATCTCGGAAGCCATCCAAACTCGGGCCTGGTTAGTACTTGTATGGGAGACCAACTAGGAACCTCAGATGCCGTAAGCTTTTGTTTATTTCTTTTTTGCATTATGATGTCATAATCAGACCACTTTTTTCCCTATTCAGAAGCATCTTGTCTTTTGTCGCAACCAGAGTTTGATATTCTACCAACATTAGCAAGATTGCATTCTGTCAATTTTACTTACGGCCATACCAGTCTGAAAATGCCTGATCTCGTCAGATCTCGGAAGCCATCCAGACTTGGGCCTGGTTAGTACTTGTATGGGAGACCAACTAGGAACCTCAGGTGCCGTAAGCTTTTGTTTATTTATTTTTTGCATTATGATGTCATAATCAGACCACTTTTTTCCCTATCCAGAAGCGTCTTGTCTTTTGTCGCAACCAGAGTTTGATATTCTACCAACATTAGCGAGATCCCATTCACTTAATTTCACTTATGGCCATACCAGTCTGAAAATGCCTGATCTCGTCAGATCTCGGAAGCCATCCAGACTCGGGCCTGGTTAGTACTTGTATGGGAGACCAACTAGGAACCTCAGGTGCCGTAAGCTTTTGTTTATTTCTTTTTTGCATTATGATGTCATAATCAGACCACTTTTTTCCCTATCCAGAAGCGTCTTGTCTTTTGTCGCAACCAGAGTTTGATATTCTACCAACATTAGCGAGATCGCATTCTCTTAATTTCACTTACGGCCATACCAGTCTGAAAATGCCTGATCTCATCAGATCTCGGAAGCCATCCAGACTTGGGCCTGGTTAGTACTTGTATGGGAGACCAACTAGGAACCTCAGGTGCCGTAAGCTTTTGTTTATTTATTTTTTGCATTATGATGTCATAATCAGACCACTTTTTTCCCTATCCAGAAGCGTCTTGTCTTTTGTCGCAACCAGAGTTTGATATTCTACCAACATTAGCGAGATCCCATTCACTTAATTTCACTTATGGCCATACCAGTCTGAAAATGCCTGATCTCGTCAGATCTCGGAAGCCATCCAGACTCGGGCCTGGTTAGTACTTGTATGGGAGACCAACTAGGAACCTCAGGTGCCGTGAGCTTTTGTTTATTTCTTTTTTGCATTATGATGTCATAATCAGACCACTTTTTTCCCTATCCAGAAGCGTCTTGTCTTTTGTCGCAACCAGAGTTTGATATTCTACCAACATTAGCGAGATCGCATTCTCTTAATTTCACTTACGGCCATACCAGTCTGAAAATGCCTGATCTCATCAGATCTCGGAAGCCATCCAGACTTGGGCCTGGTTAGTACTTGTATGGGAGACCAACTAGGAACCTCAGGTGCCGTAAGCTTTTGTTTATTTCTTTTTGCATTATGATGTCATAATCAGACCACTTTTTTCCCTATCCAGAAGCGTCTTGTCTTTTGTCGCAACCAGAGTTTGATATTCTACCAACATTAGCGAGATCGCATTCTCTTAATTTCACTTACGGCCATACCAGTCTGAAAATGCCAGATCTCGGAAGCCATCCAGACTCGGGCCTGGTTAGTACTTGTATGGGAGACCAACTAGGAACCTCAGGTGCCGTAAGCTTTTGTTTATTTCTTTTTTGCATTATGATGTCATAATCAGACCACTTTATTCCCTATCCAGAAGCGTCTTGTCTTTTGTCGCAACCAGAGTTTGATATTCTACCAACATTAGCGAGATCGCATTCTCTTAATTTCACTTACGGCCATACCAGTCTGAAAATGCCTGATCTCATCAGATCTCAGAAGCCATCCAGACTCGGGCCTGGTTAGTATTTGTATGGGAGACCAACTAGGAACCTCAGGTGCCGTAAGCTTTTGTTTATTTCTTTTTTGCATTATGATGTCATAATCAGACCACTTTTTTCCCTATCCAGAAGCGTCTTGTCTTTTGTCGCAACCAGAGTTTGATATTCTACCAACATTAGCGAGATCGCATTCTCTTAATTTCACTTACGGCCATACCAGTCTGAAAATGCCTGATTTCGTCAGATCTCGGAAGCCATCCAGACTCGGGCCTGGTTAGTTCTTGTATGGGAGACCAACTAGGAACCTCAGGTGCCGTAAGCTTTTAATTATTTCTTTTTTGCATTATGATGTCATAATCAGACCACTTTTTTCCCTATCCAGAAGCGTCTTGTCTTTTGTCGCAACCAGAGTTTGATATTCTACCAACATTAGCGAGAGCGCATTCTCTCAATTTCACTTACGGCCATACCAGTCTGAAAATGCCTGATCTCATCAGATCTCAGAAGCCATCCAGACTCGGGCCTGGTTAGTACTTGTATGGGAGACCAACTAGGAACCTCAGGTGCCGTAAGCTTTTGTTTATTTCTTTTTTGCATTATGATGTCATAATCAGACCACTTTTTTCCCTATCCAGAAGCGTCTTGTCTTTTGTCGCAACCAGAGTTTGATATTCTACCAACATTAGCGAGATCGCATTCTCTTAATTTCACTTACGGCCATACCAGTCTGAAAATGTCTGATCTCGTCAGATCTCGGAAGCCATCCAGACTCGGGCCTGGTTAGTACTTGTATGGGAGACCAACTAGGAACCTCAGGTGCCGTAAGCTTTTGTTTATTTATTTTTTGCATTATGATGTTATAATCAGACCACTTTTTTCCCTATCCAGAAGCGTCTTGTCTTTTGTCGCAACCAGAGTTTGATATTCTACCAACATTAGCGAGATCGCATTCTCTTAATTTCACTTACGGCCATACCAGTCTGAAAATGCCTGATCTCGTCAGATCTCGGAAGCCATCTAGACTTGGGCCTGTATAGTACTTGTATGGGAGACCAACTAGGAACCTCAGGTGCCGTAAGCTTTTGTTTATTTCTTTTTTGCATTATGATGTCATAATCAGACCACTTTTTTCCCTTAGGGAGACCAACTAGGAACCTCAGGTGCCGTAAGCTTTTGTTTATTTCTTTTTTGCATTATGATGTCATAATCAGACCACTTTTTTCCCTATCCAGAAGCGTCTTGTCTTTTGTTGCAACCAGAGTTTGATATTCTACCAACATTAGCGAGATCGCATTTTCTTAGTTTTACTTACGGCCTTACCAGTCTGAAAATGCCTGATCTCGTCACATCTTGGAAGCCATCCAGACTCGGGCCTGGTTAGTACTTGTATGGGAGACCAACTAGGAACCTCAGGTGCCGTAAGCTTTTGTTTATTTCTTTTTTGCATTATGATGTCATAATCAGACCACTTTTTTCCCTATCCAGAAGCGTCTTGTCTTTTGTCGCAACCAGAGTTTGATATTCTACCAACATTAGCGAGATCAAATTCTCTTAATTTCACTTATGGCCATACCAGTCTGAAAATGCCTGATCTCATCAGATCTCGGAAGCCATCCAGACTCGGGCCTGGTTAGTACTTGTATGGGAGACCAACTAGGAACCTCAGGTGCCGTAAGCTTTTGTTTATTTCTTTTTGCATTATGATGTCATAATCAGACCACCTTTTTCCCTATCCAGAAGCGTCTTGTCTTTTGTCGCAACCAGAGTTTGATATTCTACCAACATTAGCGAGATCGCATTCTCTTAATTTCACTTATGGCCATACCAGTCTGAAAATGCCTGATCTCGGAAGCCATCCAGACTCGGGTCTGGTTAGTACTTGTATGGGAGACCAACTAGGAACCTCAGGTGCCGTAAGCTTTTGTTTATTTAATTTTTTGCATTATGATGTCATAATCAGACCACTTTTTTCCCTATCCAGAAGCGTCTTGTCTTTTGTCGCAACCAGAGTTTGATATTCTACCAACATTAGCGAGATCGCATTCTTTTAATTTCACTTACGGCCATACCAGTCTGAAAATGCCTGATCTCGTCAGATCTCGGAAGCCATCCAGACTTGGGCCTGGTTAGTACTTGTATGGGAGACCAACTAGGAACCTCAGGTGCCGTAAGCTTTTGTTTATTTCTTTTTTGCATTATGATGTCATAATCAGACCACTTTTTTCCCTATCCAGAAGCGTCTTGTCTTTTGTCGCAACCAGAGTTTGATATTCTACCAACATTAGCGAGATCCCATTCACTTAATTTCACTTACGGCCATACCAGTCTGAAAATGCCTGATCTCGTCAGATCTCGGAAGCCATCCAGACTCGGGCCTGGTTAGTACTTGTATGGGAGACCAACTAG
This sequence comes from Pelobates fuscus, assembly GCF_036172605.1. Lineage (NCBI taxonomy): Eukaryota > Metazoa > Chordata > Amphibia > Anura > Pelobatidae > Pelobates > Pelobates fuscus. Next base: position 287,709,811 of record NC_086318.1, on the reverse strand, counting down.
GAACCTCAGGTGCCGTAAGCTTTTGTTTATTTCTTTTTTGCATTATGATGTCATAATCAGACCACTTTTTTCCCTATCCAGAAGCGTCTTGTCTTTTGTCGCAACCAGAGTTTGATATTCTACCAACATTAGCGAGATCGCATTCTCTTAATTTCACTTACGGCCATACCAGTCTGAAAATGCCTGATCTCATCAGATCTCGGAAGCCATCCAGACTTTGGCCTGGTTAGTACTTGTATGGGAGACCAACTAGGAACCTCAGGTGCCGTAACCTTTTGTTTATTTCTTTTTTGCATTATGATGTCATAATCAGACCACTTTTTTCCCTATCCAGAAGCGTCTTGTCTTTTGTCGCAACCAGAGTTTGATATTCTACCAACATTAGCGAGATCGCATTCTCTTAATTTCACTTACGGCCATACCAGTCTTAAAATGCCTGATCTCATCAGATCTCGGAAGCCATACAGACTCGGGCCTGGTTAGTACTTGTATGGGAGACCAACTAGGAACCTCAGGTGCCGTAAGCTTTTGTTTATTTCTTTTTTGCATTATGATGTCATAATCAGACCACTTTTTTCCCTATCCAGAAGCGTCTTGTCTTTTGTCGCAACCAGAGTTTGATATTCTACCAACATTAGCGAGATCGCATTCTCTTAATTTCACTTACGGCCATACCAGTCTGAAAATGCCTGATCTCGTCAGATCTCGGAAGCCATCAAAACTTGGGCCTGGTTAGTACTTGTATGGGAGACCAACTAGGAACCTCAGGTGCCGTAAGCTTTTGTTTATTTCTTTTTTGCATTATGATGTCATAATCAGACCACTTTTTTCCCTATCCAGAAGCATCTTGTCTTTTGTCGCAACCAGAGTTTGATATTCTACCAACATTAGCGAGATCGCATTCTCTTAATTTCACTTACAGCCATACCAGTCTGAAAATGCCTGATCTCGTCAGATCTCAGAAGCCATCCAGACTCGGGCCTGGTTAGTACTTGTATGGGAGACCAACTAGGAACCTCAGGTGCCGTAAGCTTTTGTTTATTTCTTTTTTGCATTATGATGTCATAATCAGACCACTTTTTTCCCTATCCAGAAGCGTCTTGTCTTTTGTCGCAACCAGAGTTTGATATTCTACCAACATTAGCGAGATCGCATTCTCTTAATTTCACTTACGGCCATACCAGTCTGAAAATGCCTGATCTCATCAGATCTCAGAAGCCATCCAGACTTGGGCCTGGTTAGTACTTGTATGGGAGACCAACTAAGAACCTCAGGTGCCGTAAGCTTTTGTTTATTTCTTTTTTGCATTATGATGTCATAATCAGACCACTTTTTTCCCTATCCAGAAGCGTCTTGTCTTTTGTCGCAACCAGAGTTTGATATTCTACCAACATTAGCGAGATCGCATTCGCTTAATTTAACTCATGGCCATACCAGTCTGAAAATGCCTGATCTCGTCAGATCTCGGAAGCCATCCAGACTTGGGCCTGGTTAGTACGTGTATGGGAGACCAACTAGGAACCTCAGGTGCCGTAAGCTTTTGTTTATTTCTTTTTTGCATTATGATGTCATAATCAGACCACTTTTTTCCCTATGGGAGACCAACTAGGAACCTCAGGTGCCGTAAGCTTTTGTTTATTTCTTTTTTGCATTATGATGTCATAATCAGACCACTTTTTTCCCTATCCAGAAGCGTCTTGTCTTTTGTCGCAACCAGAGTTTGATATTCTACCAACATTAGCGAGATCGCATTCTCTTAATTTCACTTACGGCCATACCAGTCTGAAAATGCCAGATCTCGGAAGCCATCCAGACTCGGGCCTGGTTAGTACTTGTATGGGAGACCAACTAGGAACCTCAGGTGCCGTAAGCTTTTGTTTATTTCTTTTTTGCATTATGATGTCATAATCAGACCACTTTTTTCCCTATGGGAGACCAACTAGGAACCTCAGGTGCCGTAAGCTTTTGTTTATTTCTTTTTTGCATTATGATGTCATAATCAGACCACTTTTTCCCTATCCAGAAGCGTCTTGTCTTTTGTCGCAACCAGAGTTTGATATTCTACCAACATTAGCGAGATTGCATTCTCTTAATTTCACTTATGGCCATACCAGTCTGAAAATGCCTGATCTCGTCAGATCTCGGAAGCCATCCAAACTCGGGCCTGGTTAGTACTTGTATGGGAGACCAACTAGGAACCTCAGGTGCCGTAAGCTTTTGTTTATTTCTTTTTTGCATTATGATGTCATAATCAGACCACTTTTTTCCCTATCCAGAAGCATCTTGTCTTTTGTCGCAACCAGAGTTTGATATTCTACCAACATTAGTGAGATCGCATTCTCTTAATTTCACTTACGGCCATACCAGTCTGAAAATGCCTGATCTCGTCAGATCTCGGAAGCCATCCAGACTCGGGCCTGGTTAGTACTTGTATGGGAGACCAACTAGGAACCTCAGGTGCCGTAAGCTTTTGTTTATTTCTTTTTTGCATTATGATGTCATAATCAGACCACTTTTTTCCCTATCCAGAAGCGTCTTGTCTTTTGTCGCAACCAGAGTTTGATATTCTACCAACATTAGCGAGATCGCATTCTCTTAATTTCACTTACGGCCATACCAGTCTGAAAATGCCTGATCTCATCAGATCTCGGAAGCCATCCAGACTTGGGCCTGGTTAGTACTTGTATGGGAGACCAACTAGGAACCTCAGGTGCCGTAAGCTTTTGTTTATTTCTTTTTTGCATTATGATGTCATAATCAGACCACTTTTTTCCCTATCCAGAAGCGTCTTGTCTTTTGTCGCAACCAGAGTTTGATATTCTACCAACATTAGCAAGATCGCATTCTCTTAATTTCACTTACGGCCATACCATTCTGAAAATGCCTGATCTCGTCAGATCTCGGAAGCCATCCAGACTCGGCCTGGTTAGTACTTGTATGGGAGACCAATTAGGAACCTCAGGTGCCGTATGCTTTTGTTTATTTCTTTTTTGCATTATGATGTCATAATCAGACCACTTTTTTCCCTATGGGAGACCAACTAGGAACCTCAGGTGCCGTAAGCTTTTGTGTATTTCTTTTTTGCATTATGATGTCATAATCAGACCACTTTTTTCCCTATGGGAGACCAACTAGGAACCTCAGGTGCCGTAAGCTTTTGTTTATTTCTTTTTTGCATTATGATGTCATAATCAGACCACTTTTTTCCCTATCCAGAAGCGTCTTGTCTTTTGTCGCAACCAGAGTTTGATATTCTACCAACATTAGCAAGATCGCATTCTCTTAATTTCACTTACGGCCATACCATTCTGAAAATGCCTGATCTCGTCAGATCTCGGAAGCCATCCAGACTCGGGCCTGGTTAGTACTTGTATGGGAGACCAATTAGGAACCTCAGGTGCCGTATGCTTTTGTTTATTTCTTTTTTGCATTATGATGTCATAATCAGACCACTTTTTTCCCTATCCAGAAGCGTCTTGTCTTTTGTCGCAACCAGAGTTTGATATTCTACCAACATTAGCGAGATCGCATTCTCTTAATTTCCCTTACGGCCATACCAGTCTGAAAATGCCTGATCTCTTCAGATCTCGGAAGCCATCCAGACTCGGGCCTGGTAAGTACTTGTATGGGAGACCAACTAGGAACCACAGGTGCCGTAAGCTTTTGTTTATTTCTTTTTTGCATTATGATGTCATAATCAGACCACTTTTTTCCCTATGGGAGACCAACTAGGAACCTCAGGTGCCGTAAGCTTTTGTTTATTTCTTTTTTGCATTATGATGTCATAATCAGACCACTTTTTTCCCTATCCAGAAGCGTCTTGTCTTTTGTCGCAACCAGAGTTTGATATTCTACCAACATTAGCCAGATCGCATTCTCTTAACTTCACTTATGGCCATACCAGTCTGCAAATGCCTGATCTCGTCAAATCTCGAAAGTCATCCAGACTCGGGCCTGGTTAGTACTTGTATGGGAGACCAACTAGGAACCTCAGGTGCCGTAAGCTTTTGTTTATTTCTTTTTTGCATTATGATGTCATAATCAGACCACTTTTTTCCCTATCCAGAAGCGTCTTGTCTTTTGTCGCAACCAGAGTTTGATATTCTACCAACATTAGCGTGATCGCATTCTCTTAATTTCACTTACGGCCATACCTGTCTGAAAATGCCTGATCTCGTCAGATCTCGGAATCCATCCAGACTCGGGCCTGGTTAGTACTTGTATGGGAGACCAACTAGGAACCTCAGGTGCCGTAAGCTTTTGTTTATTTCTTTTTTGCATTATGATGTCATAATCAGACCACTTTTTTCCCTATCCAGAAGCGTCTTGTCTTTTGTCGCAACCAGAGTTTGATATTCTACCAACATTAGCGAGATCGCATTCTCTTAATTTCCCTTACGGCCATACCAGTCTGAAAATGCCTGATCTCGTCAGATCTCGGACGCCATCCAGACTCGGGCCTGGTTAGTACTTGTATGGGAGACCAACTAGGAACCTCAGGTGCCGTAAGCTTTTGTTTATTTCTTTTTTGCATTATGATGTCATAATCAGACCACTTTTTTCCCTATCCAGAAGCGTCTTGTCTTTTGTCGCAACCAGAGTTTGATATTCTACCAACATTAGCGAGATCGCATTCTCTTAATTTCCCTTACGGCCATACCAGTCTGAAAATGCCTGATCTCTTCAGATCTCGGAAGCCATCCAGACTCGGGCCTGGTTAGTACTTGTATGGGAGACCAACTAGGAACCTCAGGTGCCGTAAGCTTTTGTTTATTTCTTTTTTGCATTATGATGTCATAATCAGACCACTTTTTTCCCTATCCAGAAGCGTCTTGTCTTTTGTCGCAACCAGAGTTTGATATTCTACCAACATTAGCGAGATCGCATTCTCTTAATTTCCCTTACGGCCATACCAGTCTGAAAATGCCTGATCTCGTCAGATCTCGGACGCCATCCAGACTCGGGCCTGGTTAGTACTTGTATGGGAGACCAACTAGGAACCTCAGGTGCCGTAAGCTTTTGTTTATTTCTTTTTTGCATTATGATGTCATAATCAGACCACTTTTTTCCCTATCCAGAAGCGTCTTGTCTTTTGTCGCAACCAGAGTTTGATATTCTACCAACATTAGCGAGATCGCATTCTCTTAATTTCCCTTACGGCCATACCAGTCTGAAAATGCCTGATCTCTTCAGATCTCGGAAGCCATCCAGACTCGGGCCTGGTTAGTACTTGTATGGGAGACCAACTAGGAACCACAGGTGCCGTAAGCTTTTGTTTATTTCTTTTTTGCATTATGATGTCATAATTAGACCACTTTTTTCCCAATGGGAGACCAACTAGGAACCTCAGGTGCCGTAAGCTTTTGTTTATTTCTTTTTTGCATTATGATGTCATAATCAGACCACTTTTTTCCCTATCCAGAAGCGTCTTGTCTTTTGTCGCAACCAGAGTTTGATATTCTACCAACATTAGCGAGATCGCATTCTCTTAATTTCCCTTACGGCCATACCAGTCTGAAAATGCCTGATCTCTTCAGATCTCGGAAGCCATCCAGACTCGGGCCTGGTAAGTACTTGTATGGGAGACCAACTAGGAACCACAGGTGCCGTAAGCTTTTGTTTATTTCTTTTTTGCATTATGATGTCATAATCAGACCACTTTTTTCCCTATGGGAGACCAACTAGGAACCTCAGGTGCCGTAAGCTTTTGTTTATTTCTTTTTTGCATTATGATGTCATAATCAGACCACTTTTTTCCCTATCCAGAAGCGTCTTGTCTTTTGTCGCAACCAGAGTTTGATATTCTACCAACATTAGCCAGATCGCATTCTCTTAACTTCACTTATGGCCATACCAGTCTGCAAATGCCTGATCTCGTCAAATCTCGAAAGTCATCCAGACTCGGGCCTGGTTAGTACTTGTATGGGAGACCAACTAGGAACCTCAGGTGCCGTAAGCTTTTGTTTATTTCTTTTTTGCATTATGATGTCATAATCAGACCACTTTTTTCCCTATCCAGAAGCGTCTTGTCTTTTGTCGCAACCAGAGTTTGATATTCTACCAACATTAGCGTGATCGCATTCTCTTAATTTCACTTACGGCCATACCTGTCTGAAAATGCCTGATCTCGTCAGATCTCGGAATCCATCCAGACTCGGGCCTGGTTAGTACTTGTATGGGAGACCAACTAGGAACCTCAGGTGCCGTAAGCTTTTGTTTATTTCTTTTTTGCATTATGATGTCATAATCAGACCACTTTTTTCCCTATCCAGAAGCGTCTTGTCTTTTGTCGCAACCAGAGTTTGATATTCTACCAACATTAGCGAGATCGCATTCTCTTACTTTCACTTACGTCCATACCAGTCTGAAAATGCCTGATCTCGTCAGATCTCGGTAGCCATCCAGACTCAGGCCTGGTTAGTACTTGTATGGGAGACCAACTAGGAACCTCAGGTTCCGTAAGCTTTTGTTTATTTCTTTTTTGCATTATGATGTCATAATCAGACCACTTTTTTCCCTATCCAGAAGCGTCTTGTCTTTTGTCTCAACCAGAGTTTGATATTCTACCAACATTAGCCAGATCGCATTCTCTTAATTTCACTTACGGCCATACCAGTCTGAAAATGCCTGATCTCGTCAGATCTCGGAAGCCATCCAGACTCGGGCCTGGTTAGTACTTGTATGGGAGACCAACTAGGAACCTCAGGTGCCGTAAGCTTTTGTTTATTTCTTTTTTGCATTATGATGTCATAATCAGACCACTTTTTTCCCTATCCAGAAGCGTCTTGTCTTTTGTCGCAACCAGAGTTTGATATTCTACCAACATTAGCGAGATCGCATTCTCTTGATTTCACTTATGGCCATACCAGTCTGAAAATGCCTGATCTTGTCAGATCTCGAAAGCCATCCAGACTCGGGCCTGGTTAGTACTTGTATGGGAGACCAACTAGGAACCTCAGGTGCCGTAAGCTTTTGTGTATTTCTTTTTTGCATTATGATGTCATAATCAGACCACTTTTTTCCCTATGGGAGACCAACTAGGAACCTCAGGTGCCGTAAGCTTTTGTTTATTTATTTTTTGCATTATGATGTCATAATCAGACCACTTTTTTCCCTATCCAGAAGCGTCTTGTCTTTTGTCGCAACCAGAGTTTGATATTCTACCAACATTAGCGAGATCGCATTCTCTTAATTTCCCTTACGGCCATACCAGTCTGAAAATGCCTGATCTCGTCAGATCTCGGACGCCATCCAGACTCGGGCCTGGTTAGTACTTGTATGGGAGACCAACTAGGAACCTCAGGTGCCGTAAGCTTTTGTTTATTTCTTTTTTGCATTATGATGTCATAATCAGACCACTTTTTTCCCTATCCAGAAGCGTCTTGTCTTTTGTCGCAACCAGAGTTTGATATTCTACCAACATTAGCGAGATCGCATTCTCTTAATTTCCCTTACGGCCATACCAGTCTGAAAATGCCTGATCTCTTCAGATCTCGGAAGCCATCCAGACTCGGGCCTGGTTAGTACTTGTATGGGAGACCAACTAGGAACCACAGGTGCCGTAAGCTTTTGTTTATTTCTTTTTTGCATTATGATGTCATAATTAGACCACTTTTTTCCCAATGGGAGACCAACTAGGAACCTCAGGTGCCGTAAGCTTTTGTTTATTTCTTTTTTGCATTATGATGTCATAATCAGACCACTTTTTTCCCTATCCAGAAGCGTCTTGTCTTTTGTCGCAACCAGAGTTTGATATTCTACCAACATTAGCGAGATCGCATTCTCTTAATTTCCCTTACGGCCATACCAGTCTGAAAATGCCTGATCTCTTCAGATCTCGGAAGCCATCCAGACTCGGGCCTGGTAAGTACTTGTATGGGAGACCAACTAGGAACCACAGGTGCCGTAAGCTTTTGTTTATTTCTTTTTTGCATTATGATGTCATAATCAGACCACTTTTTTCCCTATGGGAGACCAACTAGGAACCTCAGGTGCCGTAAGCTTTTGTTTATTTCTTTTTTGCATTATGATGTCATAATCAGACCACTTTTTTCCCTATCCAGAAGCGTCTTGTCTTTTGTCGCAACCAGAGTTTGATATTCTACCAACATTAGCCAGATCGCATTCTCTTAACTTCACTTATGGCCATACCAGTCTGCAAATGCCTGATCTCGTCAAATCTCGAAAGTCATCCAGACTCGGGCCTGGTTAGTACTTGTATGGGAGACCAACTAGGAACCTCAGGTGCCGTAAGCTTTTGTTTATTTCTTTTTTGCATTATGATGTCATAATCAGACCACTTTTTTCCCTATCCAGAAGCGTCTTGTCTTTTGTCGCAACCAGAGTTTGATATTCTACCAACATTAGCGTGATCGCATTCTCTTAATTTCACTTACGGCCATACCTGTCTGAAAATGCCTGATCTCGTCAGATCTCGGAATCCATCCAGACTCGGGCCTGGTTAGTACTTGTATGGGAGACCAACTAGGAACCTCAGGTGCCGTAAGCTTTTGTTTATTTCTTTTTTGCATTATGATGTCATAATCAGACCACTTTTTTCCCTATCCAGAAGCGTCTTGTCTTTTGTCGCAACCAGAGTTTGATATTCTACCAACATTAGCGAGATCGCATTCTCTTAATTTCCCTTACGGCCATACCAGTCTGAAAATGCCTGATCTCGTCAGATCTCGGACGCCATCCAGACTCGGGCCTGGTTAGTACTTGTATGGGAGACCAACTAGGAACCTCAGGTGCCGTAAGCTTTTGTTTATTTCTTTTTTGCATTATGATGTCATAATCAGACCACTTTTTTCCCTATCCAGAAGCGTCTTGTCTTTTGTCGCAACCAGAGTTTGATATTCTACCAACATTAGCGAGATCACATTCTCTTAATTTCCCTTACGGCCATACCAGTCTGAAAATGCCTGATCTCTTCAGATCTCGGAAGCCATCCAGACTCGGGCCTGGTTAGTACTTGTATGGGAGACCAACTAGGAACCTCAGGTGCCGTAAGCTTTTGTTTATTTCTTTTTTGCATTATGATGTCATAATCAGACCACTTTTTTCCCTATCCAGAAGCGTCTTGTCTTTTGTCGCAACCAGAGTTTGATATTCTACCAACATTAGCGAGATCGCATTCTCTTAATTTCCCTTACGGCCATACCAGTCTGAAAATGCCTGATCTCGTCAGATCTCGGACGCCATCCAGACTCGGGCCTGGTTAGTACTTGTATGGGAGACCAACTAGGAACCTCAGGTGCCGTAAGCTTTTGTTTATTTCTTTTTTGCATTATGATGTCATAATCACACCACTTTTTTCCCTATCCAGAAGCGTCTTGTCTTTTGTCGCAACCAGAGTTTGATATTCTACCAACATTAGCGAGATCGCATTCTCTTAATTTCCCTTACGGCCATACCAGTCTGAAAATGCCTGATCTCTTCAGATCTCGGAAGCCATCCAGACTCGGGCCTGGTTAGTACTTGTATGGGAGACCAACTAGGAACCACAGGTGCCGTAAGCTTTTGTTTATTTCTTTTTTGCATTATGATGTCATAATTAGACCACTTTTTTCCCAATGGGAGACCAACTAGGAACCTCAGGTGCCGTAAGCTTTTGTTTATTTCTTTTTTGCATTATGATGTCAAAATCAGACCACTTTTTTCCCTATCCAGAAGCGTCTTGTCTTTTGTCGCAACCAGAGTTTGATATTCTACCAACATTAGCCAGATCGCATTCTCTTAACTTCACTTATGGCCATACCAGTCTGCAAATGCCTGATCTCGTCAAATCTCGAAAGTCATCCAGACTCGGGCCTGGTTAGTACTTGTATGGGAGACCAACTAGGAACCTCAGGTGCCGTAAGCTTTTGTTTATTTCTTTTTTGCATTATGATGTCATAATCAGACCACTTTTTTCCCTATCCAGAAGCGTCTTGTCTTTTGTCGCAACCAGAGTTTGATATTCTACCAACATTAGCGTGATCGCATTCTCTTAATTTCACTTACGGCCATACCTGTCTGAAAATGCCTGATCTCGTCAGATCTCGGAATCCATCCAGACTCGGGCCTGGTTAGTACTTGTATGGGAGACCAACTAGGAACCTCAGGTGCCGTAAGCTTTTGTTTATTTCTTTTTTGCATTATGATGTCATAATCAGACCACTTTTTTCCCTATCCAGAAGCGTCTTGTCTTTTGTCGCAACCAGAGTTTGATATTCTACCAACATTAGCCAGATCGCATTCTCTTACTTTCACTTACGTCCATACCAGTCTGAAAATGCCTGATCTCGTCAGATCTCGGTAGCCATCCAGACTCAGGCCTGGTTAGTACTTGTATGGGAGACCAACTAGGAACCTCAGGTTCCGTAAGCTTTTGTTTATTTCTTTTTTGCATTATGATGTCATAATCAGACCACTTTTTTCCCTATCCAGAAGCGTCTTGTCTTTTGTCTCAACCAGAGTTTGATATTCTACCAACATTAGCCAGATCGCATTCTCTTAATTTCACTTACGGCCATACCAGTCTGAAAATGCCTGATCTCGTCAGATCTCGGAAGCCATCCAGACTCGGGCCTGGTTAGTACTTGTATGGGAGACCAACTAGGAACCTCAGGTGCCGTAAGCTTTTGTTTATTTCTTTTTTGCATTATGATGTCATAATCAGACCACTTTTTTCCCTATCCAGAAGCGTCTTGTCTTTTGTCGCAACCAGAGTTTGATATTCTACCAACATTAGCGAGATCGCATTCCCTTGATTTCACTTATGGCCATACCAGTCTGAAAATGCCTGATCTTGTCAGATCTCGAAAGCCATCCAGACTCGGGCCTGGTTAGTACTTGTATGGGAGACCAACTAGGAACCTCAGGTGCCGTAAGCTTTTGTGTATTTCTTTTTTGCATTATGATGTCATAATCAGACCACTTTTTTCCCTATGGGAGACCAACTAGGAACCTCAGGTGCCGTAAGCTTTTGTTTATTTATTTTTTGCATTATGATGTCATAATCAGACCACTTTTTTCCCTATCCAGAAGCGTCTTGTCTTTTGTCGCAACCAGAGTTTGATATTCTACCAACATTAGCGAGATCGCATTCTCTTAATTTCCCTTACGGCCATACCAGTCTGAAAATGCCTGATCTCGTCAGATCTCGGACGCCATCCAGACTCGGGCCTGGTTAGTACTTGTATGGGAGACCAACTAGGAACCTCAGGTGCCGTAAGCTTTTGTTTATTTCTTTTTTGCATTATGATGTCATAATCAGACCACTTTTTTCCCTATCCAGAAGCGTCTTGTCTTTTGTCGCAACCAGAGTTTGATATTCTACCAACATTAGCGAGATCGCATTCTCTTAATTTCCCTTACGGCCATACCAGTCTGAAAATGCCTGATCTCTTCAGATCTTGGAAGCCATCCAGACTCGGGCCTGGTTAGTACTTGTATGGGAGACCAACTAGGAACCACAGGTGCCGTAAGCTTTTGTTTATTTCTTTTTTGCATTATGATGTCATAATTAGACCACTTTTTTCCCAATGGGAGACCAACTAGGAACCTCAGGTGCCGTAAGCTTTTGTTTATTTCTTTTTTGCATTATGATGTCATAATCAGACCACTTTTTTCCCTATCCAGAAGCGTCTTGTCTTTTGTCGCAACCAGAGTTTGATATTCTACCAACATTAGCGAGATCGCATTCTCTTAATTTCCCTTACGGCCATACCAGTCTGAAAATGCCTGATCTCGTCAGATCTCGGACGCCATCCAGACTCGGGCCTGGTTAGTACTTGTATGGGAGACCAACTAGGAACCTCAGGTTCCGTAAGCTTTTGTTTATTTCTTTTTTGCATTATGATGTCATAATCAGACCACTTTTTTCCCTATCCAGAAGCGTCTTGTCTTTTGTCGCAACCAGAGTTTGATATTCTACCAACATTAGCGAGATCGCATTCTCTTACTTTCACTTACGTCCATACCAGTCTGAAAATGCCTGATCTCGTCAGATCTCGGTAGCCATCCAGACTCAGGCCTGGTTAGTACTTGTATGGGAGACCAACTAGGAACCTCAGGTTCCGTAAGCTTTTGTTTATTTCTTTTTTGCATTATGATGTCATAATCAGACCACTTTTTTCCCTATCCAGAAGCGTCTTGTCTTTTGTCTCAACCAGAGTTTGATATTCTACCAACATTAGCCAGATCGCATTCTCTTAATTTCACTTACGGCCATACCAGTCTGAAAATGCCTGATCTCGTCAGATCTCGGAAGCCATCCAGACTCGGGCCTGGTTAGTACTTGTATGGGAGACCAACTAGGAACCTCAGGTGCCGTAAGCTTTTGTTTATTTCTTTTTTGCATTATGATGTCATAATCAGACCACTTTTTTCCCTATCCAGAAGCGTCTTGTCTTTTGTCGCAACCAGAGTTTGATATTCTACCAACATTAGCGAGATCGCATTCTCTTGATTTCACTTATGGCCATACCAGTCTGAAAATGCCTGATCTTGTCAGATCTCGAAAGCCATCCAGACTCGGGCCTGGTTAGTACTTGTATGGGAGACCAACTAGGAACCTCAGGTGCCGTAAGCTTTTGTGTATTTCTTTTTTGCATTATGATGTCATAATCAGACCACTTTTTTCCCTATGGGAGACCAACTAGGAACCTCAGGTGCCGTAAGCTTTTGTTTATTTCTTTTTTGCATTATGATGTCATAATCAGACCACTTTTTTCCCTATCCAGAAGCGTCTTGTCTTTTGTCGCAACCAGAGTTTGATATTCTACCAACATTAGCGAGATCGCATTCTCTTAATTTCCCTTACGGCCATACCAGTCTGAAAATGCCTGATCTCGTCAGATCTCGGACGCCATCCAGACTCGGGCCTGGTTAGTACTTGTATGGGAGACCAACTAGGAACCTCAGGTGCCGTAAGCTATTGTTTATTTCTTTTTTGCATTATGATGTCATAATCAGACCACTTTTTTCCCTATCCAGAAGCGTCTTGTCTTTTGTCGCAACCAGAGTTTGATATTCTACCAACATTAGCGAGATCGCATTCTCTTAATTTCCCTTACGGCCATACCAGTCTGAAAATGCCTGATCTTGTCAGATCTCGAAAGCCATCCAGACTCGGGCCTGGTTAGTACTTGTATGGGAGACCAACTAGGAACCACAGGTGCCGTAAGCTTTTGTTTATTTCTTTTTTGCATTATGATGTCATAATTAGACCACTTTTTTCCCAATGGGAGACCAACTAGGAACCTCAGGTGCCGTAAGCTTTTGTTTATTTCTTTTTTGCATTATGATGTCATAATCAGACCACTTTTTTCCCTATCCAGAAGCGTCTTGTCTTTTGTCGCAACCAGAGTTTGATATTCTACCAACATTAGCGAGATCGCATTCTCTTAATTTCCCTTACGGCCATACCAGTCTGAAAATGCCTGATCTCTTCAGATCTCGGAAGCCATCCAGACTCGGGCCTGGTAAGTACTTGTATGGGAGACCAACTAGGAACCACAGGTGCCGTAAGCTTTTGTTTATTTCTTTTTTGCATTATGATGTCATAATCAGACCACTTTTTTCCCTATGGGAGACCAACTAGGAACCTCAGGTGCCGTAAGCTTTTGTTTATTTCTTTTTTGCATTATGATGTCATAATCAGACCACTTTTTTCCCTATCCAGAAGCGTCTTGTCTTTTGTCGCAACCAGAGTTTGATATTCTACCAACATTAGCCAGATCGCATTCTCTTAACTTCACTTATGGCCATACCAGTCTGCAAATGCCTGATCTCGTCAAATCTCGAAAGTCATCCAGACTCGGGCCTGGTTAGTACTTGTATGGGAGACCAACTAGGAACCTCAGGTGCCGTAAGCTTTTGTTTATTTCTTTTTTGCATTATGATGTCATAATCAGACCACTTTTTTCCCTATCCAGAAGCGTCTTGTCTTTTGTCGCAACCAGAGTTTGATATTCTACCAACATTAGCGTGATCGCATTCTCTTAATTTCACTTACGGCCATACCTGTCTGAAAATGCCTGATCTCTGCAGATCTCGGAATCCATCCAGACTCGGGCCTGGTTAGTACTTGTATGGGAGACCAACTAGGAACCTCAGGTGCCGTAAGCTTTTGTTTATTTCTTTTTTGCATTATGATGTCATAATCAGACCACTTTTTTCCCTATCCAGAAGCGTCTTGTCTTTTGTCGCAACCAGAGTTTGATATTCTACCAACATTAGCGAGATCGCATTCTCTTAATTTCCCTTACGGCCATACCAGTCTGAAAATGCCTGATCTCGTCAGATCTCGGACGCCATCCAGACTCGGGCCTGGTTAGTACTTGTATGGGAGACCAACTAGGAACCTCAGGTGCCGTAAGCTTTTGTTTATTTCTTTTTTGCATTATGATGTCATAATCAGACCACTTTTTTCCCTATCCAGAAGCGTCTTGTCTTTTGTCGCAACCAGAGTTTGATATTCTACCAACATTAGCGAGATCGCATTCTCTTAATTTCCCTTACGGCCATACCAGTCTGAAAATGCCTGATCTCTTCAGATCTCGGAAGCCATCCAGACTCGGGCCTGGTTAGTACTTGTATGGGAGACCAACTAGGAACCTCAGGTGCCGTAAGCTTTTGTTTATTTCTTTTTTGCATTATGATGTCATAATCAGACCACTTTTTTCCCTATCCAGAAGCGTCTTGTCTTTTGTCGCAACCAGAGTTTGATATTCTACCAACATTAGCGAGATCGCATTCTCTTAATTTCCCTTACGGCCATACCAGTCTGAAAATGCCTGATCTCGTCAGATCTCGGACGCCATCCAGACTCGGGCCTGGTTAGTACTTGTATGGGAGACCAACTAGGAACCTCAGGTGCCGTAAGCTTTTGTTTATTTCTTTTTTGCATTATGATGTCATAATCAGACCACTTTTTTCCCTATCCAGAAGCGTCTTGTCTTTTGTCGCAACCAGAGTTTGATATTCTACCAACATTAGCGAGATCGCATTCTCTTAATTTCCCTTACGGCCATACCAGTCTGAAAATGCCTGATCTCTTCAGATCTCGGAAGCCATCCAGACTCGGGCCTGGTTAGTACTTGTATGGGAGACCAACTAGGAACCACAGGTGCCGTAAGCTTTTGTTTATTTCTTTTTTTGCATTATGATGTCATAATTAGACCACTTTTTTCCCAATGGGAGACCAACTAGGAACCTCAGGTGCCGTAAGCTTTTGTTTATTTCTTTTTTGCATTATGATGTCATAATCAGACCACTTTTTTCCCTATCCAGAAGCGTCTTGTCTTTTGTCGCAACCAGAGTTTGATATTCTACCAACATTAGCGAGATCGCATTCTCTTAATTTCCCTTACGGCCATACCAGTCTGAAAATGCCTGATCTCTTCAGATCTCGGAAGCCATCCAGACTCGGGCCTGGTAAGTACTTGTATGGGAGACCAACTAGGAACCACAGGTGCCGTAAGCTTTTGTTTATTTCTTTTTTGCATTATGATGTCATAATCAGACCACTTTTTTCCCTATGGGAGACCAACTAGGAACCTCAGGTGCCGTAAGCTTTTGTTTATTTCTTTTTTGCATTATGATGTCATAATCAGACCACTTTTTTCCCTATCCAGAAGCGTCTTGTCTTTTGTCGCAACCAGAGTTTGATATTCTACCAACATTAGCCAGATCGCATTCTCTTAACTTCACTTATGGCCATACCAGTCTGCAAATGCCTGATCTCGTCAAATCTCGAAAGTCATCCAGACTCGGGCCTGGTTAGTACTTGTATGGGAGACCAACTAGGAACCTCAGGTGCCGTAAGCTTTTGTTTATTTCTTTTTTGCATTATGATGTCATAATCAGACCACTTTTTTCCCTATCCAGAAGCGTCTTGTCTTTTGTCGCAACCAGAGTTTGATATTCTACCAACATTAGCGTGATCGCATTCTCTTAATTTCACTTACGGCCATACCTGTCTGAAAATGCCTGATCTCGTCAGATCTCGGAATCCATCCAGACTCGGGCCTGGTTAGTACTTGTATGGGAGACCAACTAGGAACCTCAGGTGCCGTAAGCTTTTGTTTATTTCTTTTTTGCATTATGATGTCATAATCAGACCACTTTTTTCCCTATCCAGAAGCGTCTTGTCTTTTGTCGCAACCAGAGTTTGATATTCTACCAACATTAGCGAGATCGCATTCTCTTACTTTCACTTACGTCCATACCAGTCTGAAAATGCCTGATCTCGTCAGATCTCGGTAGCCATCCAGACTCAGGCCTGGTTAGTACTTGTATGGGAGACCAACTAGGAACCTCAGGTTCCGTAAGCTTTTGTTTATTTCTTTTTTGCATTATGATGTCATAATCAGACCACTTTTTTCCCTATCCAGAAGCGTCTTGTCTTTTGTCTCAACCAGAGTTTGATATTCTACCAACATTAGCCAGATCGCATTCTCTTAATTTCACTTACGGCCATACCAGTCTGAAAATGCCTGATCTCGTCAGATCTCGGAAGCCATCCAGACTCGGGCCTGGTTAGTACTTGTATGGGAGACCAACTAGGAACCTCAGGTGCCGTAAGCTTTTGTTTATTTCTTTTTTGCATTATGATGTCATAATCAGACCACTTTTTTCCCTATCCAGAAGCGTCTTGTCTTTTGTCGCAACCAGAGTTTGATATTCTACCAACATTAGCGAGATCGCATTCTCTTGATTTCACTTATGGCCATACCAGTCTGAAAATGCCTGATCTTGTCAGATCTCGAAAGCCATCCAGACTCGGGCCTGGTTAGTACTTGTATGGGAGACCAACTAGGAACCTCAGGTGCCGTAAGCTTTTGTGTATTTCTTTTTTGCATTATGATGTCATAATCAGACCACTTTTTTCCCTATGGGAGACCAACTAGGAACCTCAGGTGCCGTAAGCTTTTGTTTATTTATTTTTTGCATTATGATGTCATAATCAGACCACTTTTTTCCCTATCCAGAAGCGTCTTGTCTTTTGTCGCAACCAGAGTTTGATATTCTACCAACATTAGCGAGATCGCATTCTCTTAATTTCCCTTACGGCCATACCAGTCTGAAAATGCCTGATCTCGTCAGATCTCGGACGCCATCCAGACTCGGGCCTGGTTAGTACTTGTATGGGAGACCAACTAGGAACCTCAGGTGCCGTAAGCTTTTGTTTATTTCTTTTTTGCATTATGATGTCATAATCAGACCACTTTTTTCCCTATCCAGAAGCGTCTTGTCTTTTGTCGCAACCAGAGTTTGATATTCTACCAACATTAGCGAGATCGCATTCTCTTAATTTCCCTTACGGCCATACCAGTCTGAAAATGCCTGATCTCTTCAGATCTCGGAAGCCATCCAGACTCGGGCCTGGTTAGTACTTGTATGGGAGACCAACTAGGAACCACAGGTGCCGTAAGCTTTTGTTTATTTCTTTTTTGCATTATGATGTCATAATTAGACCACTTTTTTCCCAATGGGAGACCAACTAGGAACCTCAGGTGCCGTAAGCTTTTGTTTATTTCTTTTTTGCATTATGATGTCATAATCAGACCACTTTTTTCCCTATCCAGAAGCGTCTTGTCTTTTGTCGCAACCAGAGTTTGATATTCTACCAACATTAGCGAGATCGCATTCTCTTAATTTCACTTACGGCCATACCAGTCTGAAAATGTCAGATCTCGAAAGCCATCCAGACTCGGGCCTGGTTAGTACTTGTATGGGAGACCAACTAGGAACCTCAGGTGCCGTAAGCTTTTGTTTATTTCTTTTTTGCATTATGATGTCATAATCAGACCACTTTTTTCCCTATCCAGAAGCGTCTTGTCTTTTGTCGCAACCAGAGTTTGATATTCTACCAACATTAGCGAGATCGCATTCTCTTAATTTCACTTACGGCCATACCTGTCTGAAAATGCCTGATCTCGAAAGCAATCCAGACTCGGGCCTGGTTAGTACTTGTATGGGAGACCAACTAGGAACCTCAGGTGCCGTAAGCTTTTGTTTATTTCTTTTTTGCATTATGATGTCATAATCAGACCACTTTTTTCCCTATGGGAGACCAACTAGGAACCTCAGGTGCCGTAAGCTTTTGTTTATTTCTTGTTTGCATTATGATGTCATAATCAGACCACTTTTTTCCCTATCCAGAAGCGTCTTGTCTTTTGTCGCAACCAGAGTTTGATATTCTACCAACATTAGCGAGATCGCATTCTCTTAATTTCACTTACGGCCATACCAGTCTGAAAATGCCTGATCTCGTCAGATCTCGGTAGCCATCCAGACTCGGGCCTGGTTAGCACTTGTATGGGAGACCAACTAGGAACCTCAGGTGCCGTAAGCTTTTGTTTATTTCTTTTTTGCATTATGATGTCATAATCAGACCACTTTTTTCCCTATCCAGAAGCGTCTTGTCTTTTGTCGCAACCAGAGTTTGATATTCTACCAACATTAGCGAGATCGCATTCTCTTAACTTCACTTACGGCCATACCAGTCTGAAAATGCCTGATCTCGGAAGCCATCCAGACTCGGGCCTGGTTAGTACTTGTATGGGAGACCAACTAGGAACCTCAGGTGCCGTAAGCTTTTGTTTATTTCTTTTTTGCATTATGATGTCATAATCAGACCACTTTTTTCCCTATCCAGAAGCGTCTTGTCTTTTGTCGCAACCAGAGTTTGATATTCTACCAACATTAGCGAGATCGCATTCTCTTAATTTCAATTACGGCCATACCAGTCTGAAAATGTCAGATCTCGAAAGCCATCCAGACTCGGACCTGGTTAGTACTTGTATGGGAGACCAACTAGGAACCTCAGGTGCCGTAAGTTTTTGTTTATTTCTTTTTTGCATTATGATGTCATAAACAGACCACTTTTTTCCCTATCCAGAAGCGTCTTGTCTTTTGTCGCAACCAGAGTTTGATATTCTACCAACATTAGCGTGATCGCATTCTCTTAATTTCACTTACGGCCATACCTGTCTGAAAATGCCTGATCTCGTCAGATCTCGGAATCCATCCAGACTCGGGCCTGGTTAGTACTTGTATGGGAGACCAACTAGGAACCTCAGGTGCCGTAAGCTTTTGTTTATTTCTTTTTTGCATTATGATGTCATAATCAGACCACTTTTTTCCCTATCCAGAAGCGTCTTGTCTTTTGTCGCAACCAGAGTTTGATATTCTACCAACATTAGCGAGATCGCATTCTCTTATTTTCACTTACGTCCATACCAGTCTGAAAATGCCTGATCTCGTCAGATCTCGGTAGCCATCCAGACTCAGGCCTGGTTAGTACTTGTATGGGAGACCAACTAGGAACCTCAGGTTCCGTAAGCTTTTGTTTATTTCTTTTTTGCATTATGATGTCATAATCAGACCACTTTTTTCCCTATCCAGAAGCGTCTTGTCTTTTGTCTCAACCAGAGTTTGATATTCTACCAACATTAGCCAGATCGCATTCTCTTAATTTCACTTACGGCCATACTAGTCTGAAAATGCCTGATCTCGTCAGATCTCGGAAGCCATCCAGACTCGGGCCTGTTTAGTACTTGTATGGGAGACCAACTAGGAACCTCAGGTGCCGTAAGCTTTTGTTTATTTCTTTTTTGCATTATGATGTCATAATCAGACCACTTTTTTCCCTATCCAGAAGCGTCTTGTCTTTTGTCGCAACCAGAGTTTGATATTCTACCAACATTAGCGAGATCGCATTCTCTTAATTTCACTTATGGCCATACCAGTCTGAAAATGCCTGATCTTGTCAGATCTCGAAAGCCATCCAGACTCGGGCCTGGTTAGTACTTGTATGGGAGACCAACTAGGAACCTCAGGTGCCGTAAGCTTTTGTGTATTTCTTTTTTGCATTATGATGTCATAATCAGACCACTTTTTTCCCTATGGGAGACCAACTAGGAACCTCAGGTGCCGTAAGCTTTTGTTTATTTATTTTTTGCATTATGATGTCATAATCAGACCACTTTTTTCCCTATCCAGAAGCGTCTTGTCTTTTGTCGCAACCAGAGTTTGATATTCTACCAACATTAGCGAGATCGCATTCTCTTAATTTCCCTTACGGCCATACCAGTCTGAAAATGCCTGATCTCGTCAGATCTCGGACGCCATCCAGACTCGGGCCTGGTTAGTACTTGTATGGGAGACCAACTAGGAACCTCAGGTGCCGTAAG
This sequence comes from Pelobates fuscus, assembly GCF_036172605.1. Classification (NCBI taxonomy): domain Eukaryota; kingdom Metazoa; phylum Chordata; class Amphibia; order Anura; family Pelobatidae; genus Pelobates; species Pelobates fuscus. The sequence goes on along the minus strand of NC_086318.1, from coordinate 287,689,625 downwards.
CTTTTGTTTATTTCTTTTTTGCATTATGATGTCATAATCAGACCACTTTTTTCCCTATCCAGAAGCGTCTTGTCTTTTGTCGCAACCAGAGTTTGATATTCTACCAACATTAGCGAGATCGCATTCTCTTAATTTCCCTTACGGCGATACCAGTCTGAAAATGCCTGATCTCTTCAGATCTCGGAAGCCATCCAGACTCGGGCCTGGTTAGTACTTGTATGGGAGACCAACTAGGAACCACAGGTGCCGTAAGCTTTTGTTTATTTCTTTTTTGCATTATGATGTCATAATTAGACCACTTTTTTCCCAATGGGAGACCAACTAGGAACCTCAGGTGCCGTAAGCTTTTGTTTATTTCTTTTTTGCATTATGATGTCATAATCAGACCACTTTTTTCCCTATCCAGAAGCGTCTTGTCTTTTGTCGCAACCAGAGTTTGATATTCTACCAACATTAGCGAGATCGCATTCTCTTAATTTCAATTACGGCCATACCAGTCTGAAAATGTCAGATCTCGAAAGCCATCCAGACTCGGGCCTGGTTAGTACTTGTATGGGAGACCAACTAGGAACCTCAGGTGCCGTAAGCTTTTGTTTATTTCTTTTTTGCATTATGATGTCATAATCAGACCACTTTTTTCCCTATCCAGAAGCGTCTTGTCTTTTGTCGCAACCAGAGTTTGATATTCTACCAACATTAGCGAGATCGCATTCTCTTAATTTCACTTACGGCCATACCTGTCTGAAAATGCCTGATCTCGAAAGCCATCCAGACTCGGGCCTGGTTAGTACTTGTATGGGAGACCAACTAGGAACCTCAGGTGCCGTAAGCTTTTGTTTATTTCTTTTTTGCATTATGATGTCATAATCAGACCACTTTTTTCCCTATCCAGAAGCGTCTTGTCTTTTGTCGCAACCAGAGTTTGATATTCTACCAACATTAGCGAGATCGCATTCTCTTACTTTCACTTACGTCCATACCAGTCTGAAAATGCCTGATCTCGTCAGATCTCGGTAGCCATCCAGACTCAGGCCTGGTTAGTACTTGTATGGGAGACCAACTAGGAACCTCAGGTTCCGTAAGCTTTTGTTTATTTCTTTTTTGCATTATGATGTCATAATCAGACCACTTTTTTCCCTATCCAGAAGCGTCTTGTCTTTTGTCTCAACCAGAGTTTGATATTCTACCAACATTAGCGAGATCGCATTCTCTTAATTTCACTTATGGCCATACCAGTCTGAAAATGCCTGATCTTGTCAGATCTCGAAAGCCATCCAGACTCGGGCCTGGTTAGTACTTGTATGGGAGACCAACTAGGAACCTCAGGTGCCGTAAGCTTTTGTGTATTTCTTTTTTGCATTATGATGTCATAATCAGACCACTTTTTTCCCTATGGGAGACCAACTAGGAACCTCAGGTGCCGTAAGCTTTTGTTTATTTATTTTTTGCATTATGATGTCATAATCAGACCACTTTTTTCCCTATCCAGAAGCGTCTTGTCTTTTGTCTCAACCAGAGTTTGATATTCTACCAACATTAGCCAGATCGCATTCTCTTAATTTCACTTACGGCCATACCAGTCTGAAAATGCCTGATCTCGTCAGATCTCGGAAGCCATCCAGACTCGGGCCTGGTTAGTACTTGTATGGGAGACCAACTAGGAACCTCAGGTGCCGTAAGCTTTTGTTTATTTCTTTTTTGCATTATGATGTCATAATCAGACCACTTTTTTCCCTATCCAGAAGCGTCTTGTCTTTTGTCGCAACCAGAGTTTGATATTCTACCAACATTAGCGAGATCGCATTCTCTTAATTTCACTTATGGCCATACCAGTCTGAAAATGCCTGATCTTGTCAGATCTCGAAAGCCATCCAGACTCGGGCCTGGTTAGTACTTGTATGGGAGACCAACTAGGAACCTCAGGTGCCGTATGCTTTTGTGTATTTCTTTTTTGCATTATGATGTCATAATCAGACCACTTTTTTCCCTATGGGAGACCAACTAGGAACCTCAGGTGCCGTAAGCTTTTGTTTATTTATTTTTTGCATTATGATGTCATAATCAGACCACTTTTTTCCCTATCCAGAAGCGTCTTGTCTTTTGTCTCAACCAGAGTTTGATATTCTACCAACATTAGCCAGATCGCATTCTCTTAATTTCACTTACGGCCATACCAGTCTGAAAATGCCTGATCTCGTCAGATCTCGGAAGCCATCCAGACTCGGGCCTGGTTAGTACTTGTATGGGAGACCAACTAGGAACCTCAGGTGCCGTAAGCTTTTGTTTATTTCTTTTTTGCATTATGATGTCATAATCAGACCACTTTTTTCCCTATCCAGAAGCGTCTTGTCTTTTGTCGCAACCAGAGTTTGATATTCTACCAACATTAGCGAGATCGCATTCTCTTAATTTCACTTATGGCCATACCAGTCTGAAAATGCCTGATCTTGTCAGATCTCGAAAGCCATCCAGACTCGGGCCTGGTTAGTACTTGTATGGGAGACCAACTAGGAACCTCAGGTGCCGTAAGCTTTTGTGTATTTCTTTTTTGCATTATGATGTCATAATCAGACCACTTTTTTCCCTATGGGAGACCAACTAGGAACCTCAGGTGCCGTAAGCTTTTGTTTATTTATTTTTTGCATTATGATGTCATAATCAGACCACTTTTTTCCCTATCCAGAAGCGTCTTGTCTTTTGTCGCAACCAGAGTTTGATATTCTACCAACATTAGCAAGATCGCATTCTCTTAATTTCCCTTACGGCCATACCAGTCTGAAAATGCCTGATCTCGTCAGATCTCGGACGCCATCCAGACTCGGGCCTGGTTAGTACTTGTATGGGAGACCAACTAGGAACCTCAGGTGCCGTAAGCTTTTGTTTATTTCTTTTTTGCATTATGATGTCATAATCAGACCACTTTTTTCCCTATCCAGAAGCGTCTTGTCTTTTGTCGCAACCAGAGTTTGATATTCTACCAACATTAGCGAGATCGCATTCTCTTAATTTCCCTTACGGCCATACCAGTCTGAAAATGCCTGATCTCTTCAGATCTCGGAAGCCATCCAGACTCGGGCCTGGTTAGTACTTGTATGGGAGACCAACTAGGAACCACAGGTGCTGTAAGCTTTTGTTTATTTCTTTTTTGCATTATGATGTCATAATTAGACCACTTTTTTCCCAATGGGAGACCAACTAGGAACCTCAGGTGCCGTAAGCTTTTGTTTATTTCTTTTTTGCATTATGATGTCATAATCAGACCATTTTTTTCTCTATCCAGAAGCGTCTTGTCTTTTGTCGCAACCAGAGTTTGATATTCTACCAACATTAGCGAGATCGCATTCTCTTAATTTCACTTACGGCCATACCAGTCTGAAAATGTCAGATCTCGAAAGCCATCCAGACTCGGGCCTGGTTAGTACTTGTATGGGAGACCAACTAGGAACCTCAGGTGCCGTAAGCTTTTGTTTATTTCTTTTTTGCATTATGATGTCATAATCAGACCACTTTTTTCCCTATCCAGAAGCGTCTTGTCTTTTGTCGCAACCAGAGTTTGATATTCTACCAACATTAGCGAGATCGCATTCTCTTAATTTCACTTACGGCCATACCTGTCTGAAAATGCCTGATCTCGAAAGCAATCCAGACTCGGGCCTGGTTAGTACTTGTATGGGAGACCAACTAGGAACCTCAGGTGCCGTAAGCTTTTGTTTATTTCTTTTTTGCATTATGATGTCATAATCAGACCACTTTTTTCCCTATGGGAGACCAACTAGGAACCTCAGGTGCCGTAAGCTTTTGTTTATTTCTTGTTTGCATTATGATGTCATAATCAGACCACTTTTTTCCCTATCCAGAAGCGTCTTGTCTTTTGTCGCAACCAGAGTTTGATATTCTACCAACATTAGCGAGATCGCATTCTCTTAATTTCACTTACGGCCATACCAGTCTGAAAATGCCTGATCTCGTCAGATCTCGGTAGCCATCCAGACTCGGGCCTGGTTAGCACTTGTATGGGAGACCAACTAGGAACCTCAGGTGCCGTAAGCTTTTGTTTATTTCTTTTTTGCATTATGATGTCATAATCAGACCACTTTTTTCCCTATCCAGAAGCGTCTTGTCTTTTGTCGCAACCAGAGTTTGATATTCTACCAACATTAGCGAGATCGCATTCTCTTAACTTCACTTACGGCCATACCAGTCTGAAAATGCCTGATCTCGGAAGCCATCCAGACTCGGGCCTGGTTAGTACTTGTATGGGAGACCAACTAGGAACCTCAGGTGCCGTAAGCTTTTGTTTATTTCTTTTTTGCATTATGATGTCATAATCAGACCACTTTTTTCCCTATCCAGAAGCGTCTTGTCTTTTGTCGCAACCAGAGTTTGATATTCTACCAACATTAGCGAGATCGCATTCTCTTAATTTCAATTACGGCCATACCAGTCTGAAAATGTCAGATCTCGAAAGCCATCCAGACTCGGACCTGGTTAGTACTTGTATGGGAGACCAACTAGGAACCTCAGGTGCCGTAAGCTTTTGTTTATTTCTTTTTTGCATTATGATGTCATAAACAGACCACTTTTTTCCCTATCCAGAAGCGTCTTGTCTTTTGTCGCAACCAGAGTTTGATATTCTACCAACATTAGCGTGATCGCATTCTCTTAATTTCACTTACGGCCATACCTGTCTGAAAATGCCTGATCTCGTCAGATCTCGGAATCCATCCAGACTCGGGCCTGGTTAGTACTTGTATGGGAGACCAACTAGGAACCTCAGGTGCCGTAAGCTTTTGTTTATTTCTTTTTTGCATTATGATGTCATAATCAGACCACTTTTTTCCCTATCCAGAAGCGTCTTGTCTTTTGTCGCAACCAGAGTTTGATATTCTACCAACATTAGCGAGATCGCATTCTCTTATTTTCACTTACGTCCATACCAGTCTGAAAATGCCTGATCTCGTCAGATCTCGGTAGCCATCCAGACTCAGGCCTGGTTAGTACTTGTATGGGAGACCAACTAGGAACCTCAGGTTCCGTAAGCTTTTGTTTATTTCTTTTTTGCATTATGATGTCATAATCAGACCACTTTTTTCCCTATCCAGAAGCGTCTTGTCTTTTGTCTCAACCAGAGTTTGATATTCTACCAACATTAGCCAGATCGCATTCTCTTAATTTCACTTACGGCCATACCAGTCTGAAAATGCCTGATCTCGTCAGATCTCGGAAGCCATCCAGACTCGGGCCTGGTTAGTACTTGTATGGGAGACCAACTAGGAACCTCAGGTGCCGTAAGCTTTTGTTTATTTCTTTTTTGCATTATGATGTCATAATCAGACCACTTTTTTCCCTATCCAGAAGCGTCTTGTCTTTTGTCGCAACCAGAGTTTGATATTCTACCAACATTAGCGAGATCGCATTCTCTTAATTTCACTTATGGCCATACCAGTCTGAAAATGCCTGATCTTGTCAGATCTCGAAAGCCATCCAGACTCGGGCCTGGTTAGTACTTGTATGGGAGACCAACTAGGAACCTCAGGTGCCGTAAGCTTTTGTGTATTTCTTTTTTGCATTATGATGTCATAATCAGACCACTTTTTTCCCTATGGGAGACCAACTAGGAACCTCAGGTGCCGTAAGCTTTTGTTTATTTATTTTTTGCATTATGATGTCATAATCAGACCACTTTTTTCCCTATCCAGAAGCGTCTTGTCTTTTGTCGCAACCAGAGTTTGATATTCTACCAACATTAGCGAGATCGCATTCTCTTAATTTCCCTTACGGCCATACCAGTCTGAAAATGCCTGATCTCTTCAGATCTCGGAAGCCATCCAGACTCGGGCCTGGTTAGTACTTGTATGGGAGACCAACTAGGAACCACAGGTGCCGTAAGCTTTTGTTTATTTCTTTTTTGCATTATGATGTCATAATTAGACCACTTTTTCCCTATCCAGAAGCGTCTTGTCTTTTGTCGCAACCAGAGTTTGATATTCTACCAACATTAGCGAGATCGCATTCTCTTAATTTCCCTTACGGCCATACCAGTCTGAAAATGCCTGATCTCTTCAGATCTCGGAAGCCATCCAGACTCGGGCCTGGTTAGTACTTGTATGGGAGACCAACTAGGAACCACAGGTGCCGTAAGCTTTTGTTTATTTCTTTTTTGCATTATGATGTCATAATTAGACCACTTTTTTCCCAATGGGAGACCAACTAGGAACCTCAGGTGCCGTAAGCTTTTGTTTATTTATTTTTTGCATTATGATGTCATAATCAGACCACTTTTTTCCCTATCCAGAAGCGTCTTGTCTTTTGTCGCAACCAGAGTTTGATATTCTACCAACATTAGCGAGATCGCATTCTCTTAATTTCACTTACGGCCATACCAGTCTGAAAATGTCAGATCTCGAAAGCCATCCAGACTCGGGCCTGGTTAGTACTTGTATGGGAGACCAACTAGGAACCTCAGGTGCCGTAAGCTTTTGTTTATTTCTTTTTTGCATTATGATGTCATAATCAGACCACTTTTTTCCCTATCCAGAAGCGTCTTGTCTTTTGTCGCAACCAGAGTTTGATATTCTACCAACATTAGCGAGATTGCATTCTCTTAATTTCACTTACGGCCATACCTGTCTGAAAATGCCTGATCTCGAAAGCCATCCAGACTCGGGCCTGGTTAGTACTTGTATGGGAGACCAACTAGGAACCTCAGGTGCCGTAAGCTTTTGTTTATTTCTTTTTTGCATTATGATGTCATAATCAGACCACTTTTTTCCCTATGGGAGACCAACTAGGAACCTCAGGTGCCGTAAGCTTTTGTTTATTTCTTGTTTGCATTATGATGTCATAATCAGACCACTTTTTTCCCTATCCAGAAGCGTCTTGTCTTTTGTCGCAACCAGAGTTTGATATTCTACCAACATTAGCGAGATCGCATTCTCTTAATTTCACTTACGGCCATACCAGTCTGAAAATGCCTGATCTCGTCAGATCTCGGTAGCCATCCAGACTCGGGCCTGGTTAGCACTTGTATGGGAGACCAACTAGGAACCTCAGGTGCCGTAAGCTTTTGTTTATTTCTTTTTTGCATTATGATGTCATAATCAGACCACTTTTTTCCCTATCCAGAAGCGTCTTGTCTTTTGTCGCAACCAGAGTTTGATATTCTACCAACATTAGCGAGATCGCATTCTCTTAACTTCACTTACGGCCATACCAGTCTGAAAATGCCTGATCTCGGAAGCCATCCAGACTCGGGCCTGGTTAGTACTTGTATGGGAGACCAACTAGGAACCTCAGGTGCCGTAAGCTTTTGTTTATTTCTTTTTTGCATTATGATGTCATAATCAGACCACTTTTTTCCCTATCCAGAAGCGTCTTGTCTTTTGTCGCAACCAGAGTTTGATATTCTACCAACATTAGCGAGATCGCATTCTCTTAATTTCAATTACGGCCATACCAGTCTGAAAATGTCAGATCTCGAAAGCCATCCAGACTCGGACCTGGTTAGTACTTGTATGGGAGACCAACTAGGAACCTCAGGTGCTGTAAGTTTTTGTTTATTTCTTTTTTGCATTATGATGTCATAAACAGACCACTTTTTTCCCTATGGGAGACCACTTAGGAACCTCAGGTGCCGTAAGCTTTTGTTTATTTCTTTTTTGCATTATGATGTCATAATCAGACCACTTTTTTCCCTATCCAGAAGCGTCTTGTCTTTTGTCGCAACCAGAGTTTGATATTCTACCAACATTAGCGAGATTGCATTCTCTTATTTTCACTTACGGCCATACCAGTCTGAAAATGCCTGATCTTGTCAGATCTCGGTAGCCATCCAGACTCAGGCCTGGTTAGTACTTGTATGGGAGAACAACTAGGAACCTCAGGTGCCGTAAGCTTTTGTTTATTTCTTTTTTGCATTATGATGTCATAATCAGACCACTTTTTTCCCTATCCAGAAGCGTCTTGTCTTTTGTCGCAACCAGAGTTTGATATTCTACCAACATTAGCGAGATCGCATTCTCTTAATTTCACTTACGGCCATACCAGTCTGAAAATGCCTGATCTCGTCAGATCTCGGAAGCCATCCAGACTCGGGCCTGGTTAGTACTTGTATGGGAGACCAACTAGGAACCTCAGGTGCCGTAAGCTTTTGTTTATTTCTTTTTTGCATTATGATGTCATAATCAGACCACTTTTTTCCCTATCCAGAAGCGTCTTGTCTTTTGTCGCAACCAGAGTTTGATATTCTACCAACATTAGCGAGATCGCATTCTCTTAATTTCACTTACCGCCATACCTGTCTGAAAATGCCTGATCTTGTCAGATCTCGAAAGCCATCCAGACTCGGGCCTGGTTAGTGCTTGTATGGGAGACCAACTAGGAACCTCAGGTGCCGTAAGCTTTTGTTTATTTCTTTTTTGCATTATGATGTCATAATCAGACCACTTTTTTCCCTATGGGAGACCAACAAGGAACCTCAGGTGCCGTAAGCTTTTGTTTATTTATTTTTTGCATTATGATGTCATAATCAGACCACTTTTTTCCCTATCCAGAAGCGTCTTGTCTTTTGTCGCAACCAGAGTTTGATATTCTATCAACATTAGCGAGATCGCATTCTCTTAATTTCCCTTACGGCCATACCAGTCTGAAAATGCCTGATCTCGTCAGATCTCGGAAGCCATCCAGGCTCGGGCCTGGTTAGTACTTGTATGGGAGACCAACTAGGAACCTCAGGTGCCGTAAGCTTTTGTTTATTTCTTTTTTGCATTATGATGTCATAATCAGACCACTTTTTTCCCTATGGGAGACCAACTAGGAACCTCAGGTGCCGTAAGCTTTTGTTTATTTCTTTTTTGCATTATGATGTCATAATCAGACCACTTTTTTCCCTATCCAGAAGCGTCTTGTCTTTTGTCTCAACCAGAGTTTGATATTCTACCAACATTAGCCAGATCGCATTCTCTTAATTTCACTTACGGCCATACCAGTCTGAAAATGCCTGATCTCGTCAGATCTCGGAAGCCATCCAGACTCGGGCCTGGTTAGTACTTGTATGGGAGACCAACTAGGAACCTCAGGTGCCGTAAGCTTTTGTTTATTTCTTTTTTGCATTATGATGTCATAATCAGACCACTTTTTTCCCTATCCAGAAGCGTCTTGTCTTTTGTCGCAACCAGAGTTTGATATTCTACCAACATTAGCGAGATCGCATTCTCTTAATTTCACTTATGGCCATACCAGTCTGAAAATGCCTGATCTTGTCAGATCTCGAAAGCCATCCAGACTCGGGCCTGGTTAGTACTTGTATGGGAGACCAACTAGGAACCTCAGGTGCCGTAAGCTTTTGTGTATTTCTTTTTTGCATTATGATGTCATAATCAGACCACTTTTTTCCCTATGGGAGACCAACTAGGAACCTCAGGTGCCGTAAGCTTTTGTTTATTTATTTTTTGCATTATGATGTCATAATCAGACCACTTTTTTCCCTATCCAGAAGCGTCTTGTCTTTTGTCGCAACCAGAGTTTGATATTCTACCAACATTAGCAAGATCGCATTCTCTTAATTTCCCTTACGGCCATACCAGTCTGAAAATGCCTGATCTCGTCAGATCTCGGACGCCATCCAGACTCGGGCCTGGTTAGTACTTGTATGGGAGACCAACTAGGAACCTCAGGTGCCGTAAGCTTTTGTTTATTTCTTTTTTGCATTATGATGTCATAATCAGACCACTTTTTTCCCTATCCAGAAGCGTCTTGTCTTTTGTCGCAACCAGAGTTTGATATTCTACCAACATTAGCGAGATCGCATTCTCTTAATTTCCCTTACGGCCATACCAGTCTGAAAATGCCTGATCTCTTCAGATCTCGGAAGCCATCCAGACTCGGGCCTGGTTATTACTTGTATGGGAGACCAACTAGGAACCACAGGTGCCGTAAGCTTTTGTTTATTTCTTTTTTGCATTATGATGTCATAATTAGACCACTTTTTTCCCAATGGGAGACCAACTAGGAACCTCAGGTGCCGTAAGCTTTTGTTTATTTCTTTTTTGCATTATGATGTCATAATCAGACCATTTTTTTCTCTATCCAGAAGCGTCTTGTCTTTTGTCGCAACCAGAGTTTGATATTCTACCAACATTAGCGAGATCGCATTCTCTTAATTTCACTTACGGCCATACCAGTCTGAAAATGTCAGATCTCGAAAGCCATCCAGACTCGGGCCTGGTTAGTACTTGTATGGGAGACCAACTAGGAACCTCAGGTGCCGTAAGCTTTTGTTTATTTCTTTTTTGCATTATGATGTCATAATCAGACCACTTTTTTCCCTATCCAGAAGCGTCTTGTCTTTTGTCGCAACCAGAGTTTGATATTCTACCAACATTAGCGAGATCGCATTCTCTTAATTTCACTTACGGCCATACCTGTCTGAAAATGCCTGATCTCGAAAGCAATCCAGACTCGGGCCTGGTTAGTACTTGTATGGGAGACCAACTAGGAACCTCAGGTGCCGTAAGCTTTTGTTTATTTCTTTTTTGCATTATGATGTCATAATCAGACCACTTTTTTCCCTATGGGAGACCAACTAGGAACCTCAGGTGCCGTAAGCTTTTGTTTATTTCTTGTTTGCATTATGATGTCATAATCAGACCACTTTTTTCCCTATCCAGAAGCGTCTTGTCTTTTGTCGCAACCAGAGTTTGATATTCTACCAACATTAGCGAGATCGCATTCTCTTAATTTCACTTACGGCCATACCAGTCTGAAAATGCCTGATCTCGTCAGATCTCGGTAGCCATCCAGACTTGGGCCTGGTTAGCACTTGTATGGGAGACCAACTAGGAACCTCAGGTGCCGTAAGCTTTTGTTTATTTCTTTTTTGCATTATGATGTCATAATCAGACCACTTTTTTCCCTATCCAGAAGCGTCTTGTCTTTTGTCGCAACCAGAGTTTGATATTCTACCAACATTAGCGAGATCGCATTCTCTTAACTTCACTTACGGCCATACCAGTCTGAAAATGCCTGATCTCGGAAGCCATCCAGACTCGGGCCTGGTTAGTACTTGTATGGGAGACCAACTAGGAACCTCAGGTGCCGTAAGCTTTTGTTTATTTCTTTTTTGCATTATGATGTCATAATCAGACCACTTTTTTCCCTATCCAGAAGCGTCTTGTCTTTTGTCGCAACCAGAGTTTGATATTCTACCAACATTAGCGAGATCGCATTCTCTTAATTTCAATTACGGCCATACCAGTCTGAAAATGTCAGATCTCGAAAGCCATCCAGACTCGGACCTGGTTAGTACTTGTATGGGAGACCAACTAGGAACCTCAGGTGCCGTAAGCTTTTGTTTATTTCTTTTTTGCATTATGATGTCATAAACAGACCACTTTTTTCCCTATCCAGAAGCGTCTTGTCTTTTGTCGCAACCAGAGTTTGATATTCTACCAACATTAGCGTGATCGCATTCTCTTAATTTCACTTACGGCCATACCTGTCTGAAAATGCCTGATCTCGTCAGATCTCGGAATCCATCCAGACTCGGGCCTGGTTAGTACTTGTATGGGAGACCAACTAGGAACCTCAGGTGCCGTAAGCTTTTGTTTATTTCTTTTTTGCATTATGATGTCATAATCAGACCACTTTTTTCCCTATCCAGAAGCGTCTTGTCTTTTGTCGCAACCAGAGTTTGATATTCTACCAACATTAGCGAGATCGCATTCTCTTATTTTCATTTACGTCCATACCAGTCTGAAAATGCCTGATCTCGTCAGATCTCGGTAGCCATCCAGACTCAGGCCTGGTTAGTACTTGTATGGGAGACCAACTAGGAACCTCAGGTTCCGTAAGCTTTTGTTTATTTCTTTTTTGCATTATGATGTCATAATCAGACCACTTTTTTCCCTATCCAGAAGCGTCTTGTCTTTTGTCTCAACCAGAGTTTGATATTCTACCAACATTAGCCAGATCGCATTCTCTTAATTTCACTTACGGCCATACCAGTCTGAAAATGCCTGATCTCGTCAGATCTCGGAAGCCATCCAGACTCGGGCCTGGTTAGTACTTGTATGGGAGACCAACTAGGAACCTCAGGTGCCGTAAGCTTTTGTTTATTTCTTTTTTGCATTATGATGTCATAATCAGACCACTTTTTTCCCTATCCAGAAGCGTCTTGTCTTTTGTCGCAACCAGAGTTTGATATTCTACCAACATTAGCGAGATCGCATTCTCTTAATTTCACTTATGGCCATACCAGTCTGAAAATGCCTGATCTTGTCAGATCTCGAAAGCCATCCAGACTCGGGCCTGGTTAGTACTTGTATGGGAGACCAACTAGGAACCTCAGGTGCCGTAAGCTTTTGTGTATTTCTTTTTTGCATTATGATGTCATAATCAGACCACTTTTTTCCCTATGGGAGACCAACTAGGAACCTCAGGTGCCGTAAGCTTTTGTTTATTTATTTTTTGCATTATGATGTCATAATCAGACCACTTTTTTCCCTATCCAGAAGCGTCTTGTCTTTTGTCGCAACCAGAGTTTGATATTCTACCAACATTAGCGAGATCGCATTCTCTTAATTTCCCTTACGGCCATACCAGTCTGAAAATGCCTGATCTCTTCAGATCTCGGAAGCCATCCAGACTCGGGCCTGGTTAGTACTTGTATGGGAGACCAACTAGGAACCACAGGTGCCGTAAGCTTTTGTTTATTTCTTTTTTGCATTATGATGTCATAATTAGACCACTTTTTCCCTATCCAGAAGCGTCTTGTCTTTTGTCGCAACCAGAGTTTGATATTCTACCAACATTAGCGAGATCGCATTCTCTTAATTTCCCTTACGGCCATACCAGTCTGAAAATGCCTGATCTCTTCAGATCTCGGAAGCCATCCAGACTCGGGCCTGGTTAGTACTTGTATGGGAGACCAACTAGGAACCACAGGTGCCGTAAGCTTTTGTTTATTTCTTTTTTGCATTATGATGTCATAATTAGACCACTTTTTTCCCAATGGGAGACCAACTAGGAACCTCAGGTGCCGTAAGCTTTTGTTTATTTCTTTTTTGCATTATGATGTAATAATCAGACCACTTTTTTCCCTATCCAGAAGCGTCTTGTCTTTTGTCGCAACCAGAGTTTGATATTCTACCAACATTAGCGAGATCGCATTCTCTTAATTTCACTTACGGCCATACCAGTCTGAAAATGTCAGATCTCGAAAGCCATCCAGACTCGGGCCTGGTTAGTACTTGTATGGGAGACCAACTAGGAACCTCAGGTGCCGTAAGCTTTTGTTTATTTCTTTTTTGCATTATGATGTCATAATCAGACCACTTTTTTCCCTATCCAGAAGCGTCTTGTCTTTTGTCGCAACCAGAGTTTGATATTCTACCAACATTAGCGAGATTGCATTCTCTTAATTTCACTTACGGCCATACCTGTCTGAAAATGCCTGATCTCGAAAGCCATCCAGACTCGGGCCTGGTTAGTACTTGTATGGGAGACCAACTAGGAACCTCAGGTGCCGTAAGCTTTTGTTTATTTCTTTTTTGCATTATGATGTCATAATCAGACCACTTTTTTCCCTATGGGAGACCAACTAGGAACCTCAGGTGCCGTAAGCTTTTGTTTATTTCTTGTTTGCATTATGATGTCATAATCAGACCACTTTTTTCCCTATCCAGAAGCGTCTTGTCTTTTGTCGCAACCAGAGTTTGATATTCTACCAACATTAGCGAGATCGCATTCTCTTAATTTCACTTACGGCCATACCAGTCTGAAAATGCCTGATCTCGTCAGATCTCGGTAGCCATCCAGACTCGGGCCTGGTTAGCACTTGTATGGGAGACCAACTAGGAACCTCAGGTGCCGTAAGCTTTTGTTTATTTCTTTTTTGCATTATGATGTCATAATCAGACCACTTTTTTCCCTATCCAGAAGCGTCTTGTCTTTTGTCGCAACCAGAGTTTGATATTCTACCAACATTAGCGATATCGCATTCTCTTAACTTCACTTACGGCCATACCAGTCTGAAAATGCCTGATCTCGGAAGCCATCCAGACTCGGGCCTGGTTAGTACTTGTATGGGAGACCAACTAGGAACCTCAGGTGCCGTAAGCTTTTGTTTATTTCTTTTTTGCATTATGATGTCATAATCAGACCACTTTTTTCCCTATCCAGAAGCGTCTTGTCTTTTGTCGCAACCAGAGTTTGATATTCTACCAACATTAGCGAGATCGCATTCTCTTAATTTCAATTACGGCCATACCAGTCTGAAAATGTCAGATCTCGAAAGCCATCCAGACTCGGACCTGGTTAGTACTTGTATGGGAGACCAACTAGGAACCTCAGGTGCTGTAAGTTTTTGTTTATTTCTTTTTTGCATTATGATGTCATAAACAGACCACTTTTTTCCCTATGGGAGACCACTTAGGAACCTCAGGTGCCGTAAGCTTTTGTTTATTTCTTTTTTGCATTATGATGTCATAATCAGACCACTTTTTTCCCTATCCAGAAGCGTCTTGTCTTTTGTCGCAACCAGAGTTTGATATTCTACCAACATTAGCGAGATTGCATTCTCTTATTTTCACTTACGGCCATACCAGTCTGAAAATGCCTGATCTTGTCAGATCTCGGTAGCCATCCAGACTCAGGCCTGGTTAGTACTTGTATGGGAGAACAACTAGGAACCTCAGGTGCCGTAAGCTTTTGTTTATTTCTTTTTTGCATTATGATGTCATAATCAGACCACTTTTTTCCCTATCCAGAAGCGTCTTGTCTTTTGTCGCAACCAGAGTTTGATATTCTACCAACATTAGCGAGATCGCATTCTCTTAATTTCACTTACGGCCATACCAGTCTGAAAATGCCTGATCTCGTCAGATCTCGGAAGCCATCCAGACTCGGGCCTGGTTAGTACTTGTATGGGAGACCAACTAGGAACCTCAGGTGCCGTAAGCTTTTGTTTATTTCTTTTTTGCATTATGATGTCATAATCAGACCACTTTTTTCCCTATCCAGAAGCGTCTTGTCTTTTGTCGCAACCAGAGTTTGATATTCTACCAACATTAGCGAGATCGCATTCTCTTAATTTCACTTACCGCCATACCTGTCTGAAAATGCCTGATCTTGTCAGATCTCGAAAGCCATCCAGACTCGGGCCTGGTTAGTGCTTGTATGGGAGACCAACTAGGAACCTCAGGTGCCGTAAGCTTTTGTTTATTTCTTTTTTGCATTATGATGTCATAATCAGACCACTTTTTTCCCTATGGGAGACCAACTAGGAACCTCAGGTGCCGTAAGCTTTTGTTTATTTATTTTTTGCATTATGATGTCATAATCAGACCACTTTTTTCCCTATCCAGAAGCGTCTTGTCTTTTGTCGCAACCAGAGTTTGATATTCTATCAACATTAGCGAGATCGCATTCTCTTAATTTCCCTTACGGCCATACCAGTCTGAAAATGCCTGATCTCGTCAGATCTCGGAAGCCATCCAGGCTCGGGCCTGGTTAGTACTTGTATGGGAGACCAACTAGGAACCTCAGGTGCCGTAAGCTTTTGTTTATTTCTTTTTTGCATTATGATGTCATAATCAGACCACTTTTTTCCCTATGGGAGACCAACTAGGAACCTCAGGTGCCGTAAGCTTTTGTTTATTTCTTTTTTGCATTATGATGTCATAATCAGACCACTTTTTTCCCTATCCAGAAGCGTCTTGTCTTTTGTCGCAACCAGAGTTTGATATTCTACCAACATTAGCGAGATTGCATTCTCTTAATTTCACTTACGGCCATACCTGTCTGAAAATGCCTGATCTCGAAAGCCATCCAGACTCGGGCCTGGTTAGTACTTGTATGGGAGACCAACTAGGAACCTCAGGTGCCGTAAGCTTTTGTTTATTTCTTTTTTGCATTATGATGTCATAATCAGACCACTTTTTTCCCTATCCAGAAGTGTCTTGTCTTTTGTCGCAACCAGAGTTTGATATTCTACCAACATTAGCGAGATCGCATTCTCTTAATTTCACTTACGGCCATACCAGTCTGAAAATGCCTGATCTCATCAGATCTCGGAAGCCATCCAGACTTGGGCCTGGTTAGTACTTGTATGGGAGACCAACTAGGAACCTCAGGTGCCATAAGCTTTTGTTTATTTCTTTTTTGCATTATGATGTCATAATCAGACCACTTTTTTCCCTATCCAGAAGCGTCTTGTCTTTTGTCGCAACCAGAGTTTGATATTCTACGAACATTAGCGAGATCGCATTCTCTTAATTTCACTTACGGCCATACCAGTCTGAAAATGTCAGCTCTCGAAAGCCATCCAGACTCGGGCCTGGTTAGTACTTGTATGGGAGACCAACTAGGAACCTCAGGTGCCGTAAGCTTTTGTTTATTTCTTTTTTGCATTATGATGTCATAATCAGACCACTTTTTTCCCTATGGGAGACCAACTAGGAACCTCAGGTGCCGTAAGCTTTTGTTTATTTCTTGTTTGCATTATGATATCATAATCAGACCACTTTTTTCCCTATCCAGAAGCGTCTTGTCTTTTGTCGCAACCAGAGTTTGATATTCTACCAACATTAGCGAGATCGCATTCTCTTAATTTCACTTACGGCCATACCAGTCTGAAAATGCCTGATATCGTCAGATCTCGGTAGCCATCCAGACTCGGGCCTGGTTAGTACTTGTATGGGAGACCAACTAGGAACCTCAGGTGCCGTAAGCTTTTGTTTATTTATTTTTTGCATTATGATGTCATAATCAGACCACTTTTTTCCCTATCCAGAAGCGTCTTGTCTTTTGTCGCAACCAGAGTTTGATATTCTACCAACATTAGCGAGATCGCATTCTCTTAACTTCACTTACGGCCATACCAGTCTGAAAATGCCTGATCTCGTCAGATCTCGGAAGCCATCCAGACTCGGGCCTGGTTAGTACTTGTATGGGAGACCAACTAGGAACCTCAGGTGCCGTAAGCTTTTGTTTATTTCTTTTTTGCATTATGATGTCATAATCAGACCACTTTTTTCCCTATCCAGAAGCGTCTTGTCTTTTGTCGCAACCAGAGTTTGATATTCTACCAACATTAGTGAGATCGCATTCTATTAATTTCAATTACGGCCATACCAGTCTGAAAATGCCAGATCTCGGAAGCCATCCAGACTCGAGGTCTGGTTAGTACTTGTATGGGAGACCTACTAGCAACCTCAGATGCCGTAAGCTTTTGTTTATTTCTTTTTTGCATTATGATGTCATAATCAGACCACTTTTTTCCCAATGGGAGACCAACTAGGAACCTCAGGTGCCGTAAGCTTTTGTTTATTTCTTTTTTGCATTATGATGTCATAATCAGACCACTTTTTTCCCTATCCAGAAGCATCTTGTCTTTTGTCGCAACCAGAGTTTGATATTCTACCAACATTAGCGAGATCGCATTCTCTTAATTTCACTTACGGCCATACCAGTCTGAAAATGCCAGATCTCGAAAGCCATCCAGACTCGGGCCTGGTTAGTACTTGTATGGGAGACCAACTAGGAACCTCAGATGCCGTAAGCTTTTGTTTATTTCTTTTTTGCATTATGATGTCATAATCAGACCACTTTTTTCCCTATGGGAGACCAACTAGGAACCTCAGGTGCCGTAAGCTTTTGTTTATTTCTTTTTTGCATTATGATGTCATAATCAGACCACTTTTTTCCCTATCCAGAAGCGTCTTGTCTTTTGTCGCAACCAGAGTTTGATATTCTACCAACATTAGCGAGATCGCATTCTCTTAATTTCACTTACAGCCATACCAGTCTGAAAATGCTTGATCTCGTCAGATCTCGGTAGCCATCCAGACTCGGGCCTGGTTAGTACTTGTATGGGAGACCAACTAAGAACCTCAGGTGCCGTAAGCTTTTGTTTATTTCTTTTTTGCACTATGATGTCATAATCAGACCACTTTTTTCCCTATCCAGAAGCGTCTTGTCTTTTGTCGCAACCAGAGTTTGATATTCTACCAACATTAGCGAGATCGCATTCTCTTAACTTCACTTATGGCCATACCAGTCTGAAAATGCCTGATCTCGTCAGATCTCGGAAGCCATCCAGACTCGGGCCTGGTTAGTACTTGTATGGGAGACCAACTAGGAACCTCAGGTGCCGTAAGGTTTTGTTTATTTCTTTTTTGCATTATGATGTCATAATCAGACCACTTTTTTCCCTATCCAGAAGCGTCTTGTCTTTTGTCGCAACCAGAGTTTGATATTCTACCAACATTAGCGAGATCGCATTCTCTTAATTTCACTTACGGCCATACCAGTCTGAAAATGCATGATCTCGTCAGATCTCGGAAGCCATCCAGACTCGGGCCTGGTTAGTACTTGTATGGGAGACCAACTAGGAACCTCAGGTGCCGTAAGCTTTTGTTTATTTCTTTTTTGCATTATGATGTCATAATCAGACCACTTTTTTCCCTATCCAGAAGCGTCTTGTCTTTTGTCGCAACCAGAGTTTGATATTCTACCAACATTAGTGAGATCGCATTCTATTAATTTCAATTACGGCCATACCAGTCTGAAAATGCCAGATCTCGGAAGCCATCCAGACTCGAGGCCTGGTTAGTACTTGTATGGGAGACCAACTAGGAACCTCAGGTGCCGTAAGCTTTTGTTTATTTCTTTTTTGCATTATGATGTCATAATCAGACCACTTTTTTCCCAATGGGAGACCAACTAGGAACCTCAGGTGCCGTAAGCTTTTGTTTATTTCTTTTTTGCATTATGATGTCATAATCAGACCACTTTTTTCCCTATCCAGAAGCGTCTTGTCTTTTGTCGCAACCAGAGTTTGATATTCTACCAACATTAGCGAGATCGCATTCTCTTAATTTCACTTACGGCCATACCAGTCTGAAAATGCCAGATCTCGAAAGCCATCCAGACTCGGGCCTGGTTAGTACTTGTATGGGAGACCAACTAGGAACCTCAGGTGCCGTAAGCTTTTGTTTATTTCTTTTTTGCATTATGATGTCATAATCAGACCACTTTTTTCCCTATGGGAGACCAACTAGGAACCTCAGGTGCCGTAAGCTTTTGTTTATTTCTTTTTTGCATTATGATGTCATAATCAGACCACTTTTTTCCCTATCCAGAAGCGTCTTGTCTTTTGTCGCAACCAGAGTTTGATATTCTACCAACATTAGCGAGATCGCATTCTTTTAATTTCACTTACAGCCATACCAGTCTGAAAATGCCTGATCTCGTCAGATCTCGGTAGCCATCCAGACTCGGGCCTGGTTAGTACTTGTATGGGAGACCAACTAGGAACCTCAGGTGCCGTAAGCTTTTGTTTATTTCTTTTTTGCACTATGATGTCATAATCAGACCACTTTTTTCCCTATCCAGAAGCGTCTTGTCTTTTGTCGCAACCAGAGTTTGATATTCTACCAACATTAGCGAGATCGCATTCTCTTAACTTCACTTACGGCCATACCAGTCTGAAAATGCCTGATCTCGTCAGATCTCGGAAGCCATCCAGACTCGGGCCTGGTTAGTACTTGTATGGGAGACCAACTAGGAACCTCAGGTGCCGTAAGGTTTTGTTTATTTCTTTTTTGCATTATGATGTCATAATCAGACCACTTTTTTCCCTATCCAGAAGCGTCTTGTCTTTTGTCGCAACCAGAGTTTGATATTCTACCAACATTAGCGAGATCGCATTCTCTTAATTTCACTTACGGCCATACCAGTCTGAAAATGCATGATCTCGTCAGATCTCGGAAGCCATCCAGACTCGGGCCTGGTTAGTACTTGTATGGGAGACCAACTAGGAACCTCAGGTGCCGTAAGCTTTTGTTTATTTCTTTTTTGCATTATGATGTCATAATCAGACCACTTTTTTCCCTATCCAGAAGCGTCTTGTCTTTTGTCGCAACCAGAGTTTGATGTTCTACCAACATTAGCGAGATCGCATTCTCTTAATTTCACTTACGGCCATACCAGTCTGAAAATGCCAGATCTCGGAAGCCATCCAGACTCGGGTCTGGTTAGTACTTGTATGGGAGACCAACTAGGATCCTCAGGTGCCGTAAGCTTTTGTTTATTTCTTTTTTGCATTATGATGTCATAATCAGACCACTTTTTTCCCTATCCAGAAGCATCTTGTCTTTTGTCGCAACCAGAGTTTGATATTCTACCAACATTAGCGAGATCGCATTCTCTTAATTTCACTTACGGCCATACCAGTCTGAAAATGCCAGATCTCGGAAGCCATCCAGACTCGGGCCTGGTTAGTACTTGTATGGGAGACCAACTAGGAACCTCAGGTGCCGTAAGCTTTTGTTTATTTCTTTTTTGCATTATGATGTCATAATCAGACCACTTTTTTCCCTATCCAGAAGCGTCTTGTCTTTTGTCGCAACCAGAGTTTGATATTCTACCAACATTAGCGAGATCGCATTCTCTTAATTTCACTTACGGCCATACCAGTCTGAAAATGCCTGATCTTGTCAGATCTCGGAAGTCATCCAGACTCGGGTCTGGTTAGTACTTGTATGGGAGACCAACTAGGAACTTCAGGTGCCGTAAGCTTTTGTTTATTTCTTTTTTGCATTATGATGTCATAATCAGACCACTTTTTTCCCTATCCAGAAGCGTCTTGTCTTTTGTCGCAACCAGAGTTTGATATTCTACCAACATTAGCGAGATCGCATTCTCTTAATTTCACTTACGGCCATACCAGTCTGAAAATGCCTGATCTCGTCAGATATCGGAAGCCGTCAAGACTCGGGCCTGGTTAGTACTTGTATGGGAGACCAACTAGGAACCTCAGGTGCCGTAAGCTTTTGTTTATTTCTTTTTTGCATTATGATGTCATAATCAGACCACTTTTTTCCCTATCCAGAAGCGTCTTGTCTTTTGTCGCAACCAGAGTTTGATGTTCTACCAACATTAGCGAGATCGCATTCTCTTAATTTCACTTACGGCCATACCAGTCTGAAAATGCCAGATCTCGGAAGCCATCCAGACTCGGGTCTGGTTAGTACTTGTATGGGAGACCAACTAGGATCCTCAGGTGCCGTAAGCTTTTGTTTATTTCTTTTTTGCATTATGATGTCATAATCAGACCACTTTTTTCCCTATCCAGAAGTGTCTTGTCTTTTGTCGCAACCAGAGTTTGATATTCTACCAACATTAGCGAGATCGCATTCTCTTAATTTCACTTACGGCCATACCAGTCTGAAAATGCCTGATCTCGTCAGATCTCGGAAGCCATCCAGACATGGGCCTGGTTAGTACTTGTATGGGAGACCAACTAGGAACCTCAGGTGCCGTAAGCTTTTGTTTATTTCTTTTTTGCATTATGATGTCATAATCAGACCACTTTTTTCCCTATCCAGAAGCATCTTGTCTTTTGTCGCAACCAGAGTTTGATATTCTACCAACATTAGCGAGATCGCATTCTCTTAATTTCACTTACGGCCATACCAGTCTGAAATACGGAAAATTTTATCATACTTACCGTAATTTTCTTTTCCTGGCTATTATTCATGGCAGCATCACTTATGGGTAGCTCCGCCCCAATCAGGAACAGGACAGGATAAAATCAATTAATCAGACCAGGCTGGGTACAAAAGGTCCCTCCTCCTTCCATCCCACAGTCTAGTCCTAAAGCAAAAAACAAAAACAAGGGGGGGTTCGTTGATGCTGCCATGAATAATAGCCAGGAAAAGAAAATTACGGTAAGTATGATAAAATTTTCCGTATTCCTGGCTAATCATGGCAGCATCACTTATGGTTAATACCCAAGCTTCACCATAGGGTGGGAAAAAACAAGACAAACACATTCACCAGATGATGCTGAAAAAAAATATTTTAATCTATATAGATTCAACAGAGGACAGAACACCTCTACCAAAGGACGTAGAGGCCGAAGCCAAATCCAGCTTATAGTGTTTGATGAAAGTGAGAGGGGAAGACCACGTAGCTGCCTTACAGATGTCTTCAGATGGAACCTCTGCCCAGTTAGCCCATGATGTTGCTAAGGCCCTCGTAGAGTGTGCTTTGATCCTACTAGGAGGAACTAGGTCTTTTAACTGGTAAGCCTTGACTATGGTATTGGAAATCCAACGTCTCAAGGTGGAAGTGGAGGCTGCCTCCCCTCTCCTGGATCCAATAGGTAGAACAAAAAGCTGTTGAGACCTCCGAAACAGACTAGAGGCTTCTATGTATTTAAGCAGGCACCGCCTGACATCCAATTCATGAAGTTTCACTTCTTCTGGCGTAGAAGGAGAAGGATAAAAGGAAGGAATAACAATTTCCTGTAGGATGTGGAACTTCGAGACGACTTTAGGTAGAAACTCTTGTCTAGGTCTCAAGATCACCCTGTCGTGAAACACTTGACAGTGATTTTCATCGCAGGAAAATGCATGAATTTCAGACATGCGCTTTGCCGTAGTGACAGCTACCAGAAACAATGTCTTATATGTCAATAAGACCAGACCCAGCTCATCTAATGGAGCAAAGGGTTTTTCAGCCAATGCCTCCAGAACCATAGGTAAATTCCACGGAGGAGAGTAGTTCCTATTTGGAGGCCTTATGCGGATGGTAGCTTTAAAGAATCTGGCAATTAGAGGATCAGATGCCCAGGACTTGTAGCAGAGTGCAGATAAAGCCGAAGCTTGGACCTTAAGAGTGCTTAGACTCAGTCCTTTATCCAGACCTGTATGGAGAAAATGTAGAATATCGATGTTAGACGGCTGAAGAAAATCCACATTATTTAGTAGAGACCAGGAACGGAAAACTTCCCATATCCTATGGTAGCAGGAAGAGGTTGATACCTTTCTGGATTTTAGGAGCGTAGAAGCCACAGCTTCAGAGATCCCTTGAGCTAGAAGTCTCTCCTTTTCAAGAGCCATGCCCCCAATTTCAGCTGGCTGGGGTTGGGATGAACTACTGGTCCCTGAGTCAGGATGTTTGGGCTGAGAGGGAGAGGCCAAGGAGGTTCCAGGCTCATCTTGTTTAGAAGGGGAAACCAAGGTCTGCGAGGCCAGATAGGAATAATGGCAATGACCTTGAGGCCTTCCTGCCATACTTTCCTCAGTAGCCGGTAAATCATAGGTAGTGGAGGGAACGCGTACCCCAGATCGAATTCCCATGGAAGAGACAGGGCATCCTGTCCTACAGCTCGGTGATCTGCATGAAGGGAGTAATACCTCCTCACCTGAGTATTCCGGTATGAAGCCATCAGGTCGATCTGGGGTACACCCCACCTTAGGGTGATTGAGTGGAACAAATCCGGGTGCAGTTTCCATTCTCCTTGGAGAATCCTCGTTCTGCTGAGGTAATCCGCCAAAAGATTCTCTGGTCCTGGAAGATATACCGCTTTTAGGTCTTGTAACCGTAGTTGGGCAAACTTCATTATCGGGGATAATTCCATCAGGAGAGAATAGCTTCGAGTGCCTCCCTGATGATTTATGTAGGATGCCACAGCTCTGTTGTCTGTATGTATCCTTACCCAGGCATGCCTTAAAAGAGGACGGAACCCTATTAATGCCTTGAGAACAGCTCTCATTTCTCTTAAGTTTGAGTGAAGTTTTGACTCCTTCCATGACCAAGCTCCTTGAATCCAAGAGTCGTTCAGGTGTGCTCCCCATCCCAGGAGGCTGGCGTCTGTAGTTATGGTCATCCAGACCGGCTCTTCCAGGGGAAACCCATGGAGAAGGTGATCTTCTCTCGTCCACCAGAGTAGTTCTTTTGAAATCCTCGGGAGAGAATGAATCTTCTGATCCCAATTCTCGGAGCTCTTTTTGAACTGTAGGAGGAAGTGTCTTTGAATGGGTCGCATCCTCCATTGGGCCCATTTTACTAGACCAATCGTGGACGTAAGGGACCCTAAGAGGCTCATGAATTCCCTTGCTGTGACAAAGGACTTTAGGCGCATGCTTCTGATCTTTTTTATTATTCGATCTTTCCTGTCTGAAGACAGAGATACCAGGCCATTCACTGAGTCTATATTTGCTCCCAGGAATATCATCTTCTGAGAAGGCACCAATGAGCTCTTCTTGGGGTTTATCAGCCAGCCATGATCTTGAAGGCATTTGATGGTCATTTCCGTATGGACCTCTACTATCTGGCTGGAAGGACCTACGATCAAGAAATCGTCTGGATAATGAAAGACCTCGATGTTCTTCGTTCTTATGAAGGCCACCAGAGAGACTAGAACCTTTGTGAACGTTCTGGGAGCCAGGCTTAATCCGAAAGGAAGACCCTTGAACTGGAAATGATTGCCTGATATCCAAAACCTCAGAAACCGGCGATGACTGATGTGAATCGGAATCTGATAGTAGGCGTCCTTTAGATCGATGGAAGTCATCCAGGTCCCTATCTTGATGTTGGGCAGGATAGTGGAAATAGACTCCATCTTGAACGTTCTTGGAACTAAATAAGTGTTCAGAACTTTTAGGTCCAAGATCAGCCGCCACTTCCCTTGAGGTTTTGGGGCCAAGAATATAGTAGAGTAGAGGCCTCTGTAAAGGTCTTCGTAAGGTACTTCCTCTATGACCTGATTCCGCAGTAGTTGTGAGATGATGTCGTTCAGAGCAACTTCTTTTCTTCCTTTTGCCACTCTTGAACGGACAAAGGAGGTTAGAGCTGGGAATTCTTTGAATTCTATCTTGTATCCTTCTTTGAGGATAGAAAGAACCCAAGAATCTTGAATATTTCTGGCCCAAACCGGATAAAAGAAGCGAAGTCTGCCTCCTATAACATCTGGCTGGGCCAGCAAACGTTCAGAAGCTTTTATTAGCTGGTCTAGATCCCCTTCCTCTGACCGGTTTAGATGAAGTTGACTGATAGTTTCTCCAATTAGAGTTCCTGGAGTATTCTCTTCCGGGCCTGTATGCTCTGACGTCTCGAAAGGATCGGTCTCTGAATTTTTTATCCTTCCCGTAGGAAGCCCCATATCTTCTTTTTCCTTGAGGTAGAAAAGCTTTTCGTCCATCTGCTGCTTTATGGATAGCATCTTCCAGTACTTTGCCAAAAAGAA
Source organism: Pelobates fuscus (assembly GCF_036172605.1). Lineage (NCBI taxonomy): Eukaryota > Metazoa > Chordata > Amphibia > Anura > Pelobatidae > Pelobates > Pelobates fuscus. Next base: position 287,664,592 of record NC_086318.1, on the reverse strand, counting down.
GGTCGCCTTGAAAAGGGAGCGCACATAGAGAGGCCTTAGAGGCGTAATCTGCCCCCCAAGAGTGTAGCCACAATGCTCTCCTGGAGGCTACAGACAGCGCCATACTTTTAGCTACCATTTTGGTGAGATCCAGGGAAGCTTCCGAACAGAATTCTGTGGCCAGTTTAAAATCATTAAGACCTTCCAATAGGCGTTCTCTACGCACTCCCCCAGAGATGTCTTCTTCTAGATTATTCACCCATATCTTAAGAGCTCTGGACAAGGTGGTAAGGGCAATTGCTGGGTGTTACATAGTTACATAGTTACATAGTTAGATAGCTGAAAAGAGACTTGCGTCCATCAAGTTCAGCCTTCCTCACACCTGTTTTTTGCTGTTGATCCAAAAGAAAAGAAAAAAAAAAAAAAAAAAAAAAAAAAAAAAAAAAGAAAAAAACCCAGTTTGAAGCACAATTTTGCAACAAGCTAGGACAAAAAATTCCTTCTTGACCCCAGAATGGCAGTCAGATTTATCCTTGAATCAAGCAGTTATTACCCTACATTGAAAGATTATATCCTTGAATATTCTGTCTTTGCAAGTATGCATCTAGTAGCTGTTTGAACATCTGTATGGACTCTGATAAAACCACTTCTTCAGGCAGAGAATTCCACATCCTGATTGTTCTTACAGTAAAAAAACCTTTCCTTTGCCTTAGACGAAATCTTCTTTCTTCCAGTCTAAACGCATGGCCTCGTGTCCTATGTAAAGTCCGGTTTGTGAATAGATTTCCACACAATGGTTTGTATTGGCCCCGAATATATTTGTATAATGTTATCATATCCCCTCTCAGGCGACGTTTTTCTAAACTAAATAGGTTTAAATTTGTTAACCTTTCTTCATAGCTGATATGTTCCATTCCTTTTATTAATTTTGTAGCCCGCCTCTGCACTTTTTCTAGTGCCATGATATCCTTCTTTAGAACAGGTGCCCAAAATTGCACAGCATATTCAATATGTGGTCTTACCAGTGATTTATAGAGAGGCAAAATGATATTCTCGTCCCGAGAATGAATGCCCTTTTTCATGCATGACAATACCTTACTGGCCTTGGCCACTGCTGATTGACATTGCACATTGTTGCATAGTTTGTTGTCTATAACAATTCCCAAGTCCTTTTCGTGTGTTGTTATCCCTAATTCGCTTCCATTAAGGGTATACGTTGCTTGTGTATTCTTTACGCCGAAGTGCATAACTTTGCATTTTTCAACATTAAATTTCATCTGCCATTTGAGTGCCCAGTCCCCCAGTCTATCTAAATCCTTCTGCAGCAAAGTAATATCTTGCTCACATTGTATTATTTTACAAAGTTTTGTGTCATCTGCAAACACTGAAACATGACTTTCAATGCTGTCTTCAAGATCATTTATAAAAATGTTAAATAGAAGGGGTCCCAGAACAGACCCCTGAGGGACACCACTTGCCACCTCTGTCCAGCTTGAAAATTTACCATTAACAACAACTCTTTGTATTCTGTTTTTAAGCCAATGTTCTACCCAAGAACAAGCATTTTCATCGAGACCGATTTCCTTGAGTTTGAACACTAATCTTTTGTGTGGAACTGTATCAAATGCCTTGGCAAAATCCAAATAGATCACATCCACTGCAACACCCTGATCTATACTTCTACTTACTTCTTCGTAGAAAGCAATCAAGTTAGTTTGACACGACCTGTGCTTCATAAAACCGTGCTGATTTTTGCTGATAACCATATTCTTCTCAAGGAATTCTTGAATATTATCCCTTAATAACCTTTCAAATATTTTACCAGCCACAGAAGTTAAGCTCACAGGTCTATAATTTCCAGGCAAGGATTTTGAACCCTTTTTGAATATAGGAACCACATCTGCCTTCCTCCAATCCTCCGGAACACTTCCTGAAAGAAAAGAATCTTGAAAGATTAAAAACAGAGGTTCACTTATTTCTACACTTAGTTCCTTAAGTACACGTGGATGGATACCGTCAGGCCCTGGAGCTTTGTTTATATTAACTTTCTTTAGTTGCTGCAGCACATTGTCTTGAGTTAACCAATTACAATTATTCTGCAAGTTTTTAGTAGCAATCATTTGGTGTAAAGCTGATCCCAATGCCAGGTATGCCTTATTCAGGTCGGCGTCTAATCGCTTTTCCATTGGCTCCCTTAAATATGCCATAGAGTCTATAGGAAGAGTCGTTCTTTTTGCCATGTGAATGACCGCTGCGTCAATTTTCGGAATCGACATCCATGGCTTGCAATCCTCAGGAGCATACGGGTATAGTCTAGGAATTTTATTCTTTAGAGTTACCTTCCTCTCAGGTCTATTCCATTCTTCAGCAATGACTTCCTTGATGGCCGAATGCACTGGAAAAGAGGGTCTGTTAGGCTTCAGGTCTTCAAAGTATCTGTCGGACTCCTTCTTCTCCTTGCTCTCTTCAGGGATTCTTAACGTGTCTCTGATAAGACAAACCAATTTATCTACCGACCTTGAATCCAGTGATTTTGAGTCATATTCATCCTCCTCTTCCTCAGAATAGTCTTCCATCATATCAGACTCTTCTTCAGATTCCACATAATTCTCCACTCTTGGACGTTTAGAGATAGACATCTTATTAGAGGCTTTAAACCCTTCAGCAATAGCTTCCGATATCCATTTCTTTAAGTCCGTCTGAGGGGAACTGTCTTTCGCTGCTTCCGTCAGGCAAGATCTGCACAAATTATTTCCTGGAGGAGCCACTTGGTTGCAGTTTGTACATCGGTTAGACTTTTCTCGATATTTTCTGGGAGATAATTCTTGAGATTTTTCTGGGCTGAAATAGAGGCCAATATGAAACATATTATAGGCCTGTAGTGGCACTCTTTTCCCCCCTATTATAGAAGAATATATGTGGCTCACCTATGTCTTCTAGAGCGAGATCTTGAGGCAGAGGGAGAAGCCATCTAGAAAATAAAACACTTATTGCAGAACCAATGTAAATTAAACTGAAAATTTAAAGATGGTGAAAAAATTTAAAGTAGGAATTTTACCTTAAAAACCAGTTTCTGGAGGAAAAAGGCAGCTTTCCTTGATACCAGATGCTCAGGGAAGATACAAGGATCAATTTTGAGCGATTTTAGAATTTTCGGATTTTTGGCGCGATATACCTTTAAGCGCGCAATTAACCCGCGCATGCGCAGTACCGTCGGCGTCCGGCGGCCGCTTTGCGCATGCGCCGGCAATCCGAGCACAGAAGAGCAGGATCGGAGGATACACAGACCCTGCCAGTCAGTCAGAATGAAGGTAAGGACCAACTGACCAAGAAAACAGATAGATGATCCGATTTTAGAGCAAGATATCTTGTTCTCTCCATAAGAATACAAGAAAGAATATACAGGTAAAAAAAAAGAAAAGAAAACTTACCCTGGCTTCTCCAAAACACTGACCTCAGATCAGGGGGGGGGGTGGATGTCATAAGGGGAAATTTTTAAGGCAACAGCCGACCCCACATCATATCTCCTAATATAGATCTCTCCCATATAGTACAGAAACTAATCTGTACTAAACTCAGTTAGTCCTGCCCGTGCAGGCTGTTTACTGAGTTCTTCAGATGAAGAGAGGCTGAACTTCATCTGGAGGCCCATGGTACACATGGGAAGGTGGCCCAAAATAAAATATCCTGTGTGTCCTGAAAGGACAGGAAAAAAGACTGTGGGATGGAAGGAGGAGGGACCTTTTGTACCCAGCCTGGTCTGATTAATTGATTTTATCCTGTCCTGTTCCTGATTGGGGCGGATCTACCCATAAGTGATGCTGCCATGATTAGCCAGGAAATGCCAGATCTCGGAAGCCATCCAGACTCGGGCCTGGTTAGTACTTGTATGGGAGACCAACTAGGAACCTCAGGTGCCGTAAGCTTTTGTTTATTTCTTTTTTGCATTATGATGTCATAATCAGACCACTTTTTTCCCTATCCAGAAGCGTCTTGTCTTTTGTCGCAACCAGAGTTTGATATTCTACCAACATTAGCGAGATCGCATTCTCTTAATTTCACTTACGGCCATACCAGTCTGAAAATGCCTGATCTCATAGATCTCGGAAGCCATCCAGACTCGGGCCTGGTTAGTACTTGTATGGGAGACCAACTAGGAACCTCAGGTGCCGTAAGCTTTTGTTTATTTCTTATTTGCATTATGATGTCATAATCAGACCACTTTTTTCCCTATCCAGAAGCATCTTGTCTTTTGTCGCAACCAGAGTTTGATATTCTACCAACATTAGCGAGATCGCATTCTCTTAATTTCACTTACGGCCATACCAGTCTGAAAATGCCTGATCTCGTCAGATCTCGGAAGCCATCAAGACTCGGGCCTGGTTAGTACTTGTATGGGAGACCAACTAGGAACCTCAGGTGCCGTAAGCTTTTGTTTATTTATTTTTTGCATTATGATGTCATAATCAGACCACTTTTTTCCCTATCCAGAAGCGTCTTGTCTTTTGTCGCAACCAGAGTTTGATATTCTACCAACATTAGCGAGATCGCATTCTCTTAATTTCACTTACGGCCATACCAGTCTGAAAATGCCTGATCTCATCAGATCTCGGAAGCCATCCAGAATCGGGCCTGGTTAGTACTTGTATTGGAGACCAACAAGGAACCTCAGGTGCCGTAAGCTTTTGTTTATTTCTTTTTTGCATTATGATGTCATAATCAGACCACTTTTTTCCCTATCCAGAAGTGTCTTGTCTTTTGTCGCAACCAGAGTTTGATATTCTACCAACATTAGCGAGATCGCATTCTCTTAATTTCACTTACGGCCATACCAGTCTGAAAATGCCTGATCTCGTCAGATCTCAGAAGCCATCCAGACTCGGGCCTGGTTAGTACTTGTATGGGAGACCCACTAGGAACCTCAGGTGCCGTAAGCTTTTGTTTATTTCTTTTTTGCATTATGATGTCATAATCAGACCACTTTTTTCCCTATCCAGAAGCGTCTTGTCTTTTGTCGCAAACAGAGTTTGTTATTCTACCAACATTAGCGAGATCGCATTCTCTTAATTTCACTTATGGTCATACCAGTCTGAAAATGCCTGATCTTGTCAGATCTCGGAAGCCATCCAGACTCGGGCCTGGTTAGTACTTGTATGGTAGACCAACTAGGAACCTCAGGTGCCGTAAGCTTTTGTTTATTTATTTTTTGCATTATGATGTCATAATCAGACCACTTTTTTCCCTATCCAGAAGCGTCTTGTCTTTTGTCGCAAACAGAGTTTGTTATTCTACCAACATTAGCGAGATCGCATTCTCTTAATTTCACTTACGGCCATACCAGTCTGAAAATGCCAGATCTCGGAAGCCATCCAGACTCGGATCTGGTTTGTACTTGTATGGGAGACCAACTAGGAACCTCAGGTGCCGTAAGCTTTTGTTTATTTCTTTTTTGCATTATGATGTCATAATCAGACCACTTTTTTCCCAATGGGAGACCAACTAGGAACCTAAGGTGCCGTAAGCTTTTGTTTATTTCTTTTTTGCATTATGATGTCATAATCAGACCACTTTTTTCCCTATCCAGAAGCGTCTTGTCTTTTGTCGCAACCAGAGTTTGATATTCTACCAACATTAGCGAAATCGCATTCACTTAATTTCACTTACGGCCATACCAGTCTGAAAATGCCTGATCTCGTCAGATCTCGGAAGCCATCCAGACTCGGGTCTGGTTAGTACTTGTATGGGAGACCAACTAGGAACCTCAGGTGCCGTAAGCTTTTGTTTATTTCTTTTTTGCATTATGATGTCATAATCAGACCACTTTTTTCCCTATCCAGAAGCGTCTTGTCTTTTGTCGCAACCAGAGTTTGATATTCTACCAACATTAGCGAGATCGCATTCTCTTAATTTCACTTACGGACATACCAGTCTGAAAATGCCTGATCTCGTCAGATCTCGGAAGCCATCCAGACTTGGGCCTGGTTAGTACTTGTATGGGAGACCAACTAGGAACCTCAGGTGCCGTAAGCTTTTGTTTATTTCTTTTTTGCATTATGATGTCATAATCAGACCACTTTTTTCCCTATGGGAGACCAACTAGGAACCTCAGGTGCCGTAAGCTTTTGTTTATTTCTTTTTTGCATTATGATGTCATAATCAGACCACTTTTTTCCCTATCCAGAAGCGTCTTGTCTTTTGTCGCAACCAGAGTTTTATATTCTACCAACATTAGCGAGATCGCATTCTCTTAATTTCCCTTACGGCCATACCAGTCTGAAAATGCCTGATCTCGTCAGATCTCGGAAGCCATCCAGACTCGGGCCTGGTTAGTACTTGTATGGGAGACCAACTAGTAACCTCAGGTGCTGTAAGCTTTTGTTTATTTCTTTTTTGCATTATGATGTCATAATCAGACCCCTTTTTTCCCTATCCAGAAGCGTCTTGTCTTTTGTCGCAACCAGAGTTTGATATTCTACCAACATTAGCGAGATCGCATTCTCTTAATTTCACTTACGGCCATACCAGTCTGAAAATGCCTGATCTCGGAAGCCATCCAGACTCGGGCCTGGTTAGTACTTGTATGGGAGACCAACTAGGAACCTCAGGTGCCGTAAGCTTTTGTTTATTTCTTTTTTGCATTATGATGTCATAATCAGACCACTTTTTTCCCTATCCAGAAGCGTCTTGTCTTTTGTCGCAACCAGAGTTTGATATTCTACCAACATTAGCGAGATCGCATTCTCTTAATTTCACTTACTGCCATACCAGTCTGAAAATGCCTGATCTCGTCAGATCTCGGACGCCATCCAGACTCGGGCCTGGTTAGTACTTGTATGGGAGACCAACTAGGAACCTCAGGTGCCGTAAGCTTTTGTTTATTTCTTTTTTGCATTATGATGTCATAATCAGACCACTTTTTTCCCTATCCAGAAGCGTCTTGTCTTTTGTCGCAACCAGAGTTTGATATTCTACCAACATTAGCGAGATCGCATTCTCTTAATTTCACTTACGGTCATACCAGTCTGAAAATGCCTGATCTCATCAGATCTCGGAATCCATCCAGACTCGGGCCTGGTTAGTACTTGTATGGGAGACCAACTAGGAACCTCAGGTGCCGTAAGCTTTTGTTTATTTATTTTTTGCATTATGATGTCATAATCAGACCACTTTTTTCCCTATCCAGAAGCGTCTTGTCTTTTGTCGCAACCAGAGTTTGATATTCTACCAACATTAGCGAGATCGCATTCTCTTAATTTCACTTACGGCCATACCAGTCTGAAAATGCCTGATCTCGTCGGATCTCGGAAGCCATCCAGACTCGGGTCTGGTTAGTACTTGTATGGGAGACCAACTAGGAACCTCAGGTGCCGTAAGCTTTTGTTTATTTCTTTTTTGCATTATGATGTCATAATCAGACCACTTTTTTCCCTATCCAGAAGCGTCTTGTCTTTTGTCGCAACCAGGGGCGTACCTAGAGCATTTGGCACCCGGGGCGGATACTCCTTATGACACCCCCCTCCCCCCCCTTAAAATGTAAAAAAACACCCAAATTTTTTTACAATGAATGTAGCACTGAGCAGTGTTTGAGCATCTAAATGTAAGCATGGGTTTTTGTATGGAAAATGTGTGAGTGAATGTAGGGGTGTGTAGTGTTGGCGTTTGAATGCAGGCATGCATTTGTGTGTAGTGTTGGCAGTATAGGGCAATGGTGTGGTTATATCAAAAACATGGTGATGTTTTAAAGGTGTGTTTGTTTGTAGTGTTGTTTGAATGCAGTGGTGTGCTTGTGTGTAGTGTTGGCAAAATGCTAAGATGTATGCACATATACACATACACAAATATATACGCACAATCAGACAACATATTTGCATAGAATTCATACTAGCAACCCAGATTTCCTGTTCTGCGCTGGCTGACACCTCTAAACTTCGATCTTTGTTTAGCAGATAACTCCTCTATTTGATATCCCTATGTGAGATTGCCATATTTAGATCTAAAGAGCACCCTAATTTGGCATATTTAAATATGGAAATCTCACATAAGAGCATTAATTTAGGGAATTATCTACTAAACTGCTAAAAGATCAAAATTTAAAAGCCTTTTACTTAATTTTAATCTTTCAGTTGTTTAGTAGATAACTCCCGTATTTGTTATCCTTATGTGGGATTGACATATTTAACCCCTTAAGGACACATGACGTGTGAGACACGTCATGATTCCCTTTTATTCCAGAAGTTTGGTCCTTAAGGGGTTAAGGACACCAAATAAGGGAGCTATCTACTAAACACATACACATTTATATACACACAGACTTGTACATCTGTGGTTGTGTGTGTATATAAATACACACACAATCCCAGACATACACCTAATCACAGACACACAATCGCAATAAACACACACTTAACGACAGAGATACACACACACAATCACAGACACATACAAAAATCACATTCTTACACACATTTAGTAATTAAGATGTCCACCCAGCTTCCCTACCTTGCTCTTGGATCTTCCCCATGGTGATTAAAGGTTGCTGCTGGGCGCTCTTCCTGCACAGCTCACTTGTGCTCCCAGTAGTGATGACGATGCCATCTTATCCCAGCTGCCGGTTCACTGCAGTGCGCGCACTAACCTCACTGCCTCCCAGAATAGTGAGGTGGGAGTATAGGGCAGGGGGTGTGGGGGTAAAGGGGTGGGAGTATAATGGCGGGGGGTATAGGACAGGGGGTGTTATAATGGCAGGGAGGTGGGGGTATAGGGCAGGGGGGATTATAATGGCAGGGAGGGTGGGGGTATAATGGCCGTGGGGGGTGGGGTATAGGACAGGGAGGGTGGTGGTATAATGGCAGAGGGTATAGGGCAGGGGGGTGATATAATGGCAGGGCAGGGAGGGGGGTTATAATGGCAGGGGGGTACAGGGCAGGGAAGGGGGGTTATAATGGCAGTGGGGGTGGGGTATATGGCAGGGGGGTTATAATGGCAGTGGGGGGGTGGGGTATAGGGCAGGGGGGTTATAATGGTAGAAGGTACAGGGCAGGGAGGGGGGTATAGGGCAGGGGGGTACAGGGCAGAGAGGGGGGTTATAATGGCAGTGGGGTGGGGTATATGGCAGGGGGGTTATAATGGCAGTGGGGGGTGGGGTATAGGGCAGGGGGTTATAATGGCAGAGGGTACAGGGCAGGGAGGGGGGTATAGGGCAGGGGGGTACAGGGCAGAGAGGGGGGGTTATAATGGCAGTGGGGGTGGGGTATATGGCAGGGGGGTTATAATGGCAGTGGGGGGGTGGGGTATAGGGCAGGAGGGTTATAATGGCAGAGGGTACAGGGCAGGGAGGGGGTATAGGGCAGGGGGTACAGGGCAGAGAGGGGGGGTTATAATGGCAGTGGGGGTGGGGTATATGGCAGGGGGTTATAATGGCAGTGGGGGGGTGGGGTATAGGGCAGGGGGGTTATAATGGCAGAGGGTACAGGGCAGGGAGGGGGGTATAGGGCAGGGGGGTGATTTAATGGCAGGGGGTACAGGGCAGGGAGGGGGGTTATAATGGCAGGGGGGTACATGGCAGGGGGGTTATAATGGCAGTGGGGGGGTGGGGTATAGGGCAGGGAGGGTGGTATAAAAGTTACTTACCATTTGGCATTTAGGAGGGTGCAGGGGCAGCAGCTCCTTCCCAGGCAGGCAGCAGGTGCAGGGGATCTGTACAGAGTGACCGCGGGGGAGCAATCTGGCTCTGCGCCCCCTGCTGGTACACTCCGAAATAGCCTCCCTGCAGCTCAGTATGTGAGTCAGAACACAGGCTGGGAATCCCCTCCTTGCTCTGACTCACAAACTGAGCGCCGGTCTGCCGGAGCTGCGGGAGAGCAGGAGGTACAGAGCCTGGCACCCCCCTGCTGAGTGGCACCCGGGGCGGACCGCCCCCCCCGCCCCCCCCTTAGTACGCCACTGGTCGCAACCAGAGTTTGATATTCTACCAACATTAGCGAGATCGCATTCTCTTAATTTCACTTACGGCCATACCAGTCTGAAAATGCCTGATCTCATCAGATCTCGGAAGCCATCCAGACTCGGGCCTGGTTAGTACTTGTATTGGAGACCAACTAGGAACCTCAGGTGCCGTAAGCTTTTGTTTATTTATTTTTTGCATTATGATGTCATAATCAGACCACTTTTTTCCCTATCCAGAAGTGTCTTGTCTTTTGTCGCAACCAGAGTTTGATATTCTACCAACATTAGCGAGATCGCATTCTCTTAATTTCACTTGCGGTCATACCAGTCTGAAAACGCCTGATCTCGTCAGATCTCGGGAAACAATCCAGACTCGGGCCTGGTTAGTACTTGTATGGGAGACCAACTAGGAACCTCAGGTGCCGTAAGCTTTTGTTTATTTATTTTTTGCATTATTATGTCATAATCAGACCACTTTTTTCCCTATGGGAGACCAACTAGGAACCTCAGGTGCCGTAAGCTTTTGTTTATTTCTTTTTTGCATTATGATGTCATAATCAGACCACTTTTTTCCCTATCCAGAAGCGTCTTGTCTTTTGTCGCAACCAGAGTTTGATATTCTACCAACATTAGCGAGATCGCATTCTCTTAATTTCACTTACGGCCATACCAGTTTGAAAATGCTGATCTCGTCAGATCTCGGAAGACATCCAGACTCGGGCCTGGTTAATACTTGTATGGGAGACCAACTAGGAACCTCAGGTGCCGTAAGCTTTTGTTTATTTCTTTTTTGCATTATGATGTCATAATCAGACCACTTTTTTCCCTATCCAGAAGCGTCTTGTCTTTTGTCGCAACCAGAGTTTGATATTCTACCAACATTAGCGAGATCGCATTCTCTTAATTTCACTTACGGCCATACCAGTCTGAAAATGCCTGATCTCATCAGATCTCGGAAGCCATCCAGACTCGGGCCTGGTTAGTACTTGTATTGGAGACCAACTAGGAACCTCAGGTGCCGTAAGCTTTTGTTTATTTCTTTTTTGCATTATGATGTCATAATCAGACCACTTTTTTCCCTATCCAGAAGTGTCTTGTCTTTTGTCGCAACCAGAGTTTGATATTCTACCAACATTAGCGAGATCGCATTCTCTTAATTTCACTTACGGCCATACTAGTCTGAAAATGCTGATCTCGTCAGATCTCGGAAGCCATCCAGACTCGGGCCTGGTTAGTACTTGTATGGGAGACCAACTAGGAACCTCAGGTGCCGTAAGCTTTTGTTTATTTCTTTTTTGCATTATGATGTCATAATCAGACCACTTTTTTCCCTATCCAGAAGCGTCTTGTCTTTTGTCGCAACCAGAGTTTGATGTTCTACCAACATTAGCGAGATCGCATTCTCTTAATTTCACTTACGGCCATACCAGTCTGAAAATGCCTGATCTCGTCAGATCTCGGAAGCAATCCAGACTCGGGTCTGGTTAGTACTTGTATGGGAGACCAACTAGGATCCTCAGGTGCCGTAAGCTTTTGTTTATTTCTTTTTTGCATTATGATGTCATAATCAGACCACTTTTTTCCCTATCCAGAAGTGTCTTGTCTTTTGTCGCAACCAGAGTTTGATATTCTACCAACATTAGCGAGATCGCATTCTCTTAATTTCACTTACGGCCATACCAGTCAGAAAATGCCTGATCTCGTCAGATCTCTGAAGCCATCCAGACTCGGGTCTGGTTAGTACTTGTTTGAGAGACCAACTAGGAACCTCAGGTGCCGTAATCTTTCGTTAATTTCTTTTTTGCATTATGATGTCATAATCAGACCACTTTTTTCCCTATCCAGAAGCATCTTGTCTTTTGTCGCAACCAGAGTTTGATATTCTACCAACATTAGCGAGATCGCATTCTCTTAATTTCACTTACGGCCATACCAGTCTGAAAATGCCTGATCTCGTCAGATCTCGGAAGCCATCAAGACTCGGGCCTGGTTAGTACTTGTATGGGAGACCAACTAGGAACCTCAGGTGCCGTAAGCTTTTGTTTATTTATTTTTTGCATTATGATGTCATAATCAGACCACTTTTTTCCCTATCCAGAAGCGTCTTGTCTTTTGTCGCAACCAGAGTTTGATATTCTACCAACATTAGCGAGATCGCATTCTCTTAATTTCACTTACGGCCATACCAGTCTGAAAATGCCTGATCTCATCAGATCTCGGAAGCCATCCAGAATCGGGCCTGGTTAGTACTTGTATTGGAGACCAACTAGGAACCTCAGGTGCCGTAAGCTTTTGTTTATTTCTTTTTTGCATTATGATGTCATAATCAGACCACTTTTTTTTCCTATCCAGAAGTGTCTTGTCTTTTGTCGCAACCAGAGTTTGATATTCTACCAACATTAGCGAGATCGCATTCTCTTAATTTCACTTACGGCCATACCAGTCTGAAAATGCCTGATCTCGTCAGATCTCGGAAGCCATCCAGACTCGGGTCTGGTTAGTACTTGTTTGGGAGACCAACTAGGAACCTCAGGTGCCGTAATCTTTTGTTAATTTCTTTTTTGCATTATGATGTCATAATCAGACCACTTTTTTCCCTATCCAGAAGCATCTTGTCTTTTGTCGCAACCAGAGTTTGATATTCTACCAACATTAGCGAGATCGCATTCTCTTAATTTCACTTACGGCCATACCAGTCTGAAAATGCCTGATCTCGTCAGATCTCGGAAGCCATCAAGACTCGGGCCTGGTTAGTACTTGTATGGGAGACCAACTAGGAACCTCAGGTGCCGTAAGCTTTTGTTTATTTATTTTTTGCATTATGATGTCATAATCAGACCACTTTTTTCCCTATCCAGAAGCGTCTTGTCTTTTGTCGCAACCAGAGTTTGATATTCTACCAACATTAGCGAGATCGCATTCTCTTAATTTCACTTACGGCCATACCAGTCTGAAAATGCCTGATCTCATCAGATCTCGGAAGCCATCCAGAATCGGGCCTGGTTAGTACTTGTATTGGAGACCAACTAGGAACCTCAGGTGCCGTAAGCTTTTGTTTATTTCTTTTTTGCATTATGATGTCATAATCAGACCACTTTTTTCCCTATCCAGAAGCGTCTTTTCTTTTGTCGCAAACAGAGTTTGTTATTCTACCAACATTAGCAAGATCGCATTCGCTTAATTTCACTTATGGCCATACCAGTCTGAAAATTCATGATCTTGTCAGATCTCGGAAGCCATCCAGACTCGGGTCTGGTTAGTACTTGTATGGGAGACCAACTAGGAACTTCAGGTGCCGTAAGCTTTTGTTTATTTCTTTTTTGCATTATGATGTCATAATCAGACCACTTTTTTCCCTATCCAGAAGCGTCTTGTCTTTTGTCGCAACCAGAGTTTGATATTCTACCAACATTAGCAAGATCGCATTCTCTTAATTTCACTTACAGCCATACCAGTCTGAAAATGCCTGATCTTGTCAGATCTCGGAAGCCATCCAGACTCGGGCCTGGTTAGTACTTGTATGGGAGACCAACTAGGAACCTCAGGTGCCGTAAGCTTTTGTTTATTTCTTTTTTGCATTATTATGTCATAATCAGACCACTTTTTTCCCTATGGGAGACCAACTAGGAACCTCAGGTGCCGTAAGCTTTTGTTTATTTCTTTTTTGCATTATGATGTCATAATCAGACCACTTTTTTCCCTATCCAGAAGCGTCTTGTCTTTTGTCGCAACCAGAGTTTGATATTCTACCAACATTAGCGAGATCGCATTCTCTTAATTTCACTTACGGCCATACCAGTCTGAAAATGCCTGATCTCGTCAGATCTCGGAAGCCATCCAGACTCGGGCCTGGTTAGTACTTGTATGGGAGACCAACTAGGAACCTCAGGTGCCGTAAGCTTTTGTTTATTTCTTTTTTGCATTATGATGTCATAATCAGACCACTTTTTTTCCCTATCCAGAAGCATCTTGTCTTTTGTCGCAACCAGAGTTTGATATTCTACCAACATTAGCGAGATCGCATTCTCTTAATTTCACTTACGGCCATACCAGTCTGAAAATGCCTGATCTCGTCAGATCTCGGAAGCCATCCAGACTCGGGCCTGGTTAGTACTTGTATGGGAGACCAACTAGGAACCTCAGGTGCCGTAAGCTTTTGTTTATTTCTTTTTTGCATTATGATGTCATAATCAGACCACTTTTTTTCCCTATCCAGAAGCATCTTGTCTTTTGTCGCAACCAGAGTTTGATATTCTACCAACATTAGCGAGATCGCATTCTCTTAATTTCACTTACGGCCATACCAGTCTGAAAATGCCAGATCTCGGAAGCCATCCAGACTCGGGCCTGGTTAGTACTTGTATGGGAGACCAACTAGGAACCTCAGGTGCCGTAAGCTTTTGTTTATTTCTTTTTTGCATTATGATGTCATAATCAGACCACTTTTTTCCCTATCCAGAAGCGTCTTGTCTTTTGTCGCAACCAGAGTTTGATATTCTACCAACATTAGCAAGATCGCATTCTCTTAATTTCACTTACGGCCATACCAGTCTGAAAATGCCTGATCTCGTCAGATCTCGGAAGTCATCCAGACTCGGGTCTGGTTAGTATTTGTATGGGAGACCAACTAGGAACTTCAGGTGCCGTAAGCTTTTGTTTATTTCTTTTTTGCATTATGATGTCATAATCAGACCACTTTTTTCCCTATGGGAGACCAACTAGGAACCTCAGGTGCTGTAAGCTTTTGTTTATTTCTTTTTTGCATTATGATGTCATAATCAGACCACTTTTTTCCCTATCCAGAAGCGTCTTGTCTTTTGTCTCAACCAGAGTTTGATATTCTACCAACATTAGCGAGATCGCATTCTCTTAATTTCACTTACGGCCATACCAGTCTGAAAATGCCAGATCTCGGAAGCCTTCCAGACTCGGGCCTGGTTAGTACTTGTATGGGAGACCAACTAGGAACCTCAGGTGCCGTAAGCTTTTGTTTATTTGTTTTTTGCATTATGATGTCATAATCAGACCACTTTTTTCCCTATCCAGAAGCATCTTGTCTTTTGTCGCAACCAGAGTTTGATATTCTACCAACATTAGCGAGATCGCATTCTTTTAATTTCACTTACGGCCATACCAGTCTGAAAATGCCTGATCTCGTCAGATCTCGGAAGCAATCCAGACTCGGGTCTGGTTAGTACTTGTATGGGAGACCAACTAGGAACCTCAGGTGCCGTAAGCTTTTGTTTATTTCTTTTTTGCATTATGATGTCATAATCAGACCACTTTTTTCCCTATCCAGAAGCGTCTTGTCTTTTGTCGCAACCAGAGTTTGATATTCTACCAACATTAGCGAGATCGCATTCTCGTAATTTCACTTACGGCCATACCAGTCTGAAAATGCCTGATCTCGTCAGATCTCGGAAGCCATCCAGACTCGGGCCTGGTTAGTACTTGTATGGGAGACCAACTAGGAACCTCAGGTGCCGTAAGCTTATGTTTATTTCTTTTTTGCATTATGATGTCATAATCAGACCACTTTTTTCCCTATGGGAGACCAACTAGGAACCTCAGGTGCCGTAAGCTTTTGTTTATTTCTTTTTTGCATTATGATGTCATAATCAGACCACTTTTTTCCCTATCCAGAAGCGTCTTGTCTTTTGTCGCAACCAGAGTTTGATATTCTACCAACATTAGCGAGATCGCATTCGCTTAATTTCACTTACGGCCATACCAGTCTGAAAATGCCTGATCTTGTCAGATTTCGGAAGCCATCCAGACTCGGGCCTGGTTAGTACTTGTATGGGAGACCAACTAGGAACCTCAGGTGCCGTAAGCTTTTGTTTATTTCTTTTTTGCATTATGATGTCATAATCAGACCACTTTTTTCCCAATGGGAGACCAACTAGGAACCTCAGGTGCCGTAAGCTTTTGTTTATTTCTTTTTTGCATTATGATGTCATAATCAGACCACTTTTTTCCCTATCCAGAAGCGTCTTGTCTTTTGTCGCAACCAGAGTTTGATATTCTACCAACATTAGCGAGATCGCATTCTCTTAATTTCACTTACGGCCATACCAGTCTGAAAATGCCTGATCTTGTCAGATCTCGGAAGCCATCCAGACTTGGGCCTGGTTAGTACTTGTATGGGAGACCAACTAGGAACCTCAGGTGCCGTAAGCTTTTGTTTATTTATTTTTTAGCATTATGATGTCATAATCAGACCACTTTTTTCCCTATCCAGAAGCGTCTTGTCTTTTGTCGCAACCAGAGTTTGATATTCTACCAATATTAGCGAGATCGCATTCTCTTAATTTCACTTACGGCCATACCAGTCTGAAAATGCCTGATCTCATCAGATCTCGGAAGCCTTCCAGACTCGGGCCTGGTTAGTACTTGTATGGGAGACCAACTAGGAACCTCAGGTGCCGTAAGCTTTTGTTTATTTGTTTTTTGCATTATGATGTCATAATCAGACCACTTTTTTCCCTATCCAGAAGCATCTTGTCTTTTGTCGCAACCAGAGTTTGATATTCTACCAACATTAGCGAGATCGCATTCTTTTAATTTCACTTACGGCCATACCAGTCTGAAAATGCCTGATCTCGTCAGATCTCGGAAGCAATCCAGACTCGGGTCTGGTTAGTACTTGTATGGGAGACCAACTAGGAACCTCAGGTGCCGTAAGCTTTTGTTTATTTCTTTTTTGCATTATGATGTCATAATCAGACCACTTTTTTCCCTATCCAGAAGCGTCTTGTCTTTTGTCGCAACCAGAGTTTGATATTCTACCAACATTAGCGAGATCGCATTCTCGTAATTTCACTTACGGCCATACCAGTCTGAAAATGCCTGATCTCGTCAGATCTCGGAAGCCATCTAGACTCGGGCCTGGTTAGTACTTGTATGGGAGACCAACTAGGAACCTCAGGTGCCGTAAGCTTATGTTTATTTCTTTTTTGCATTATGATGTCATAATCAGACCACTTTTTTCCCTATGGGAGACCAACTAGGAACCTCAGGTGCCGTAAGCTTTTGTTTATTTCTTTTTTGCATTATGATGTCATAATCAGACCACTTTTTTCCCTATCCAGAAGCGTCTTGTCTTTTGTCGCAACCAGAGTTTGATATTCTACCAACATTAGCGAGATCGCATTCGCTTAATTTCACTTACGGCCATACCAGTCTGAAAATGCCTGATCTTGTCAGATTTCGGAAGCCATCCAGACTCGGGCCTGGTTAGTACTTGTATGGGAGACCAACTAGGAACCTCAGGTGCCGTAAGCTTTTGTTTATTTCTTTTTTGCATTATGATGTCATAATCAGACCACTTTTTTCCCTATGGGAGACCAACTAGGAACCTCAGGTGCCGTAAGCTTTTGTTTATTTCTTTTTTGCATTATGATGTCATAATCAGACCACTTTTTTCCCTATCCAGAAGCGTCTTGTCTTTTGTCGCAACCAGAGTTTGATATTCTACCAACATTAGCGAGATCGCATTCTCTTAATTTCACTTACGGCCATACCAGTCTGAAAATGCCTGATCTCGTCAGATCTCGGAAGCCATCCAGACTTGGGCCTGGTTAGTACTTGTATGGGAGACCAACTAGGAACCTCAGGTGCCGTAAGCTTTTGTTTATTTATTTTTTGCATTATGATGTCATAATCAGACCACTTTTTTCCCTATCCAGAAGCGTCTTGTCTTTTGTCGCAACCAGAGTTTGATATTCTACCAATATTAGCGAGATCGCATTCTCTTAATTTCACTTACGGCCATACCAGTCTGAAAATGCCTGATCTCGTCAGATCTCGGAAGCCATCCAGACTTGGGCCTGGTTAGTACTTGTATGCGAGACCAACTAGAAACCTCAGGTGCCGTAAGCTTTTGTTTATTTCTTTTTTGCATTATGATTTCATAATCAGACCACTTTTTTCCCTATCCAGAAGCGTCTTGTCTTTTGTCGCAACCAGAGTTTGATATTCTACCAACATTAGCGAGATCGCATTCTCTTAATTTCACTTACGGCCATACCAGTCTGAAAATGCCAGATCTCGGAAGCCATCCAGACTCGGGCCTGGTTAGTACTTGTATGGGAGACCAACTAGGAACCTCAGGTGCCGTAAGCATTTGTTTATTTCTTTTTTGCATTATGATGTCATAATCAGACCACTTTTTTCCCTATCCAGAAGCATTTTGTCTTTTGTCGCAACCAGAGTTTGATATTCTACCAACATTAGCGAGATCGCATTCTCTTAATTTAATTTACGGCCATACCAGTCTGAAAATGCCTGATCTCGTCAGATCTCGGAAGCCATCTAGACTCGGGCCTGGTTAGTACTTGTATGGGAGACCAACTAGGAACCTCAGGTGCCGTAAGCTTTTGTTTATTTCTTTTTTGCATTATGATGTCATAATCAGACCACTTTTTTCCCTATCCAGAAGCATCTTGTCTTTTGTCGCAACCAGAGTTTGATATTCTACCAACATTAGCGAGATCGCATTCTCTTAATTTCACTTACGGCCATACCAGTCTGAAAATGCCTGATCTCGTCAGATCTCGGAAGCCATCCAGACTCGGGCCTGGTTAGTACTTGTATGGGAGACCAACTAGGAACCTCAGGTGCCGTAAGCTTTTGTTTATTTCTTTTTTGCATTATGATGTCATAATCAGACCACTTTTTTCCCTATCCAGAAGCGTCTTGTCTTTTGTCGCAACCAGAGTTTGATATTCTACCAACATTAGCGAGATCGCATTCTCTTAATTTCACTTACGGCCATACCAGTCTGAAAATGCCTGATCTTGTCAGATCTCGGAAGCCATCCAGACTTGGGCCTGGTTAGTACTTGTATGGGAGACCAACTAGGAACCTCAGGTGCCGTAAACTTTTGTTTATTTCTTTTTTGCATTATGATGTCATAATCAGACCACTTTTTTCCCTATCCAGAAGCGTCTTGTCTTTTGTCGCAACCAGAGTTTGATATTCTACCAACATTAGCGAGATCGCATTCTTTTAATTTCACTTACGGCCATACCAGTCTGAAAATGCTTGATCTCGTCAGATCTCGGAAGCCATCCAGACTCGGGCCTGGTTAGTACTTGTATGGGAGACCAACTAGGAACCTCAGGTGCCGTAAGCTTTTGTTTATTTCTTTTTTGCATTATGATGTCATAATCAGACCACTTTTTTCCCTATCCAGAAGCGTCTTGTCTTTTGTCGCAACCAGAGTTTGATATTCTACCAACATTAGCGAGATCGCATTCTCTTAATTTCACTTACGGCCATACCAGTCTGAAAATGCCAGATCTCGGAAGCCATCCAGACTCGGGCCTGGTTAGTACTTGTATGGGAGACCAACTAGGAACCTCAGGTGCCGTAAGCTTTTGTTTATTTCTTTTTTGCATTATGATGTCATAATCAGACCACTTTTTTCCCTATGGGAGACCAACTAGGAACCTCAGGTGCCGTAAGCTTTTGTTTATTTCTTATTTGCATTATGATGTCATAATCAGACAACTTTTTTCCCTATCCAGAAGCGTCTTGTCTTTTGTCGCAACCAGAGTTTGATATTCTACCAACATTAGCGAGATCGCATTCTCTTAATTTCCCTTACGGCCATACCAGTCTTAAAATGCCTGATCTCGTCAGATCTCAGAAGCCATCCAGACTCGGGCCTGGTTAGTACTTGTATGGGAGACCAACTAGGAACCTCAGGTGCCGTAAGCTTTTGTTTATTTCTTTTTTGCATTATGATGTCATAATCAGACCACTTTTTTCCCTATCCAGAAGCGTCTTGTCTTTTGTCGCAACCAGAGTTTGATATTCTACCAACATTAGCGAGATCGCATTCTCTTAATTTCACTTACGGCCATACCAGTCTGAAAATGCCTGATCTCGTCAGATCTCGGAAGCCATCCAGAATCGGGCCTGGTTAGTACTTGTATGGGAGACCAACTAGGAACCTCAGGTGCCGTAAGCTTTTGTTTATTTCTTTTTTGCATTATGATGTCATAATCAGACCACTTTTTTCCCTATCCAGAAGCGTCTTGTCTTTTGTCGCAACCAGAGTTTGATATTCTACCAACATTAACGAGATCGCATTCTCTTAACTTCACTTACGGCCATACCAGTCTGAAAATGCCTGATCTCGTCAGATCTCGGAAGCCATCCAGATTTGGGCCTGGTTAGTACTTGTATGGGAGACCAACTAGGAACCTCAGGTGCCGTAAGCTTTTGTTTATTTCTTTTTTGCATTATGATGTCATAATCAGACCACTTTTTTCCCTATCCAGAAGCGTCTTGTCTTTTGTCGCAACCAGAGTTTGATATTCTACCAACATTAGCGAGATTGCATTCTCTTAATTTCACTTACGGCCATACCAGTCTGAAAATGCCTGAACTCGTCAGATCTCGGAAGCCATCCAGACTCGGGCCTGGTTAGTACTTGTATGGGAGACCAACTAGGAACCTCAGGTGCCGTAAGCTTTTGTTTATTTCTTTTTTGCATTATGATGTCATAATCAGACCACTTTTTTCCCTATCCAGAAGCGTCTTGTCTTTTGTCGCAACCAGAGTTTGATATTCTACCAACATTAACGAGATCACATTCTCTTAACTTCACTTACGGCCATACCAGTCTGAAAATGCCTGATCTCGTCAGATCTCGGAAGCCATCCAGATTTGGGCCTGCTTAGTACTTGTATGGGAGACCAACTAGGAACCTCAGGTGCTGTAAGCTTTTGTTTATTTCTTTTTTGCATTATGATGTCATAATCAGACCACTTTTTTCCCTATGGGAGACCAACTAGGAACCTCAGGTGCCGTAAGCTTTTGTTTATTTATTTTTTGCATTATGATGTCATAATCAGACCACTTTTTTCCCTATCCAGAAGCGTCTTGTCTTTTGTCGCAACCAGAGTTTGATATTCTACCAACATTAGCGAGATCGCATTCTCTTACTTTCACTTACGGACATACCAGTCTGAAAATGCCTGATCTCGTCAGATTTCGGAAGCCATCCAGACTCGGGTCTGGTTAGTACTTGTATGGGAGACCAACTAGGAACCTCAGGTGCCGTAAGCTTTTGTTTATTTCTTTTTTGCATTATGATGTCATAATCAGACCACTTTTTTCCCTATCCAGAAGCGTCTTGTCTTTTGTCGCAACCAGAGTTTGATATTCTACCAACATTAGCGAGATCGCATTCTCTTAATTTCAGTTACGGCAATACCAGTCTGAAAATGCCTGATCTCGTCAGACCTCGGAAGCCATCCAGACTCGGTCTGGTTAGTACTTGTATGGGAGACCAACTAGGAACTTCAGGTGCCGTAAGCTTTTGTTTATTTCTTTTTTGCATTATGATGTCATAATCAGACCACTTTTTTCCCTATCCAGAAGCGTCTTGTCTTTTGTCGCAACCAGAGTTTGATATTCTACCAACATCAGCGAGATCGCATTCTCTTAATTTCACTTACGGCCATACCAGTCTGAAAATGCCTGATCTCGTCAGATCTCGGAAGCCATCCAGACTCGGGCCTGGTTAGTACTTGTATGGGAGACCAACTAGGAACCTCAGGTGCCGTAAGCTTTTGTTTATTTCTTTTTTGCATTATGATGTCATAATCAGACCACTTTTTTCCCTATCCAGAAGCGTCTTGTCTTTTGTCGCAACCAGAGTTTGATATTCTACCAACATTAGCGAGATCGCATTCTCTTAATTTCACTTACGGCCATACCAGTCTGAAAATGCCTGATCTCGTTAGATCTCGGAAGCCATCCAGACTCGGGCCTGGTTAGTACTTGTATGGGAGACCAACTAGGAACCTCAGGTGCCGTAAGCTTTTGTTTATTTCTTTTTTGCATTATGATGTCATAATCAGACCACTTTTTTCCCTATCCAGAAGCGTCTTGTCTTTTGTCGCAACCAGAGTTTGATATTCTACCAACATTAGCGAGATCGCATTCTCTTAATTTCACTTACGGCCATACCAGTCTGAAAATGCCAGATCTCGGAAGCCATCCAGACTCGGGCCTGGTTAGTACTTGTATGGGAGACCAACTAGGAACCTCAGGTGCCGTAAGCTTTTGTTTATTTATTTTTTGCATTATGATGTCATAATCAGACCACTTTTTTCCCTATCCAGAAGCGTCTTGTCTTTTGTCGCAACCAGAGTTTGATATTCTACCAACATTAACGAGATCACATTCTCTTAACTTCACTTACGGCCATACCAGTCTGAAAATGCCTGATCTCGTCAGATCTCGGAAGCCATCCAGATTTGGGCCTGCTTAGTACTTGTATGGGAGACCAACTAGGAACCTCAGGTGCTGTAAGCTTTTGTTTATTTCTTTTTTGCATTATGATGTCATAATCAGACCACTTTTTTCCCTATGGGAGACCAACTAGGAACCTCAGGTGCCGTAAGCTTTTGTTTATTTATTTTTTGCATTATGATGTCATAATCAGACCACTTTTTTCCCTATCCAGAAGCGTCTTGTCTTTTGTCGCAACCAGAGTTTGATATTCTACCAACATTAGCGAGATCGCATTCTCTTAATTTCACTTACGGCCATACCAGTCTGAAAATGCCTGATCTCGTTAGATCTCGGAAGCCATCCAGACTCGGGCCTGGTTAGTACTTGTATGGGAGAACAACTAGGAACCTCAGGTGCCGTAAGCTTTTGTTTATTTCTTTTTTGCATTATGATGTCATAATCAGACCACTTTTTTCCCTATCCAGAAGCGTCTTGTCTTTTGTCGCAACCAGAGTTTGATATTCTACCAACATTAGCGAGATCGCATTCTCTTAATTTCACTTACGGCCATACCAGTCTGAAAATGCCAGATCTCGGAAGCCATCCAGACTCGGGCCTGGTTAGTACTTGTATGGGAGACCAACTAGGAACCTCAGGTGCCGTAAGCTTTTGTTTATTTCTTTTTTGCATTATGATGTCATAATCAGACCACTTTTTTCCCTATGGGAGACCAACTAGGAACCTCAGGTGCCGTAAGCTTTTGTTTATTTCTTTTTTGCATTATGATGTCATAATCAGACCACTTTTTTCCCTATCCAGAAGCGTCTTGTCTTTTGTCGCAACCAGAGTTTGATATTCTACCAACATTAGCGAGATCGCATTCTCTTAATTTCCCTTACGGCCATACCAGTCTGAAAATGCCTGATCTCGTCAGATCTCGGAAGCCATCCAGACTCGGGCCTGGTTAGTACTTGTATGGGAGACCAACTAGGAACCTCAGGTGCCGTAAGCTTTTGTTTATTTATTTTTTGCATTATGATGTCATAATCAGACCACTTTTTTCCCTATCCAGAAGCGTCTTGTCTTTTGTCGCAACCAGAGTTTGATATTCTACCAACATTAGCGAGATCGCATTCGCTTAATTTCACTTACGGCCATACCAGTCTGAAAATGCCTGATCTTGTCAGATCTCGGAAGCCATCCAGACTCGGGCCTGGTTAGTACTTGTATGGGAGACCAACTAGGAACCTCAGGTGCCGTAAGCTTTTGTTTATTTCTTTTTTGCATTATGATGTCATAATCAGACCACTTTTTTCCCTATGGGAGGCCAACTAGCAACCTCAGGTGCCGTAAGCTTTTGTTTATTTCTTTTTTGCATTATGATGTCATAATCAGACCACTTTTTTCCCTATCCAGAAGCGTCTTGTCTTTTGTCGCAACCAGAGTTTGATATTCTACCAATATTAGCGAGATCGCATTCTCTTAATTTCACTTACGGCCATACCAGTCTGAAAATGTATGATCTCGTCAGATCTCGGAAGCCATCCAGACTTGGGCCTGGTTAGTACTTGTATGCGAGACCAACTAGGAACCTCAGGTGCCGTAAGCTTTTGTTTATTTATTTTTTGCATTATGATTTCATAATCAGACCACTTTTTTCCCTATCCAGAAGCGTCTTGTCTTTTGTCGCAACCAGAGTTTGATATTCTACCAACATTAGTGAGATCGCATTCTCTTAATTTCACTTACGGCCATACCAGTCTGAAAATGCCAGATCTCGGAAGCCATCCAGACTCGGGCCTGGTTAGTACTTGTATGGGAGACCAACTAGGAACCTCAGGTGCCGTAAGCTTTTGTTTATTTCTTTTTTGCATTATGATGTCATAATCAGACCACTTTTTTCCCTATCCAGAAGCATCTTGTCTTTTGTCGCAACCAGAGTTTGATATTCTACCAACATTAGCGAGATCGCATTCTCTTCATTTCACTTACAGCCATACCAGTCTGAAAATGCCTGATCTTGTCAGATCTCGGAAGCCATCCAGACTCGGGCCTGGTTAGTACTTGTATGGGAGACCAACTAGGAACCTCAGGTGCCGTAAGCTTTTGTTTATTTCTTTTTTGCATTATGATGTCATAATCAAACCACTTTTTTCCCTATCCAGAAGCATCTTGTCTTTTGTCGCAACCAGAGTTTGATATTCTACCAACATTAGCGAGATCGCATTCTCTTAATTTCACTTACGGCCATACCAGTCTGAAAATGCCTGATCTCGTCAGATCTCGGAAGCCATCCAGACTCGGGCCTGGTTAGTACTTGTATGGGAGACCAACTAGGAACCTCAGGTGCCGTAAGCTTTTGTTTATTTCTTTTTTGCATTATGATGTCATAATCAGACCACTTTTTTCCCTATCCAGAAGCGTCTTGTCTTTTGTCGCAACCAGAGTTTGATATTCTACCAACATTAACGAGATCGCATTCTCTTAACTTCACTTACGGCCATACCAGTCTGAAAATGCCTGATCTCGTCAGATCTCGGAAGCCATCCAGATTTGGGCCTGGTTAGTACTTGTATGGGAGACCAACTAGGAACCTCAGGTGCCGTAAGCTTTTGTTTATTTCTTTTTTGCATTATGATGTCATAATCAGACCACTTTTTTCCCTATCCAGAAGCGTCTTGTCTTTTGTCGCAACCAGAGTTTGATATTCTACCAACATTAGCGAGATCGCATTCACTTAATTTCACTTACGGCCATACCAGTCTGAAAATGCCTGATCTCGTCAGATCTCGGAAGCCATCCAGACTCGGGCCTGGTTAGTACTTGTATGGGAGACCAACTAGGAACCTCAGGTGCCGTAAGCTTTTGTTTATTTCTTTTTTGCATTATGATGTCATAATCAGACCACTTTTTTCCCTATCCAGAAGCGTCATGTCTTTTGTCGCAACCAGAGTTTGATATTCTACCAACATTAACGAGATCGCATTCTCTTAACTTCACTTACGGCCATACCAGTCTGAAAATGCCTGATCTCGTCAGATCTCGGAAGCCATCCAGATTTGGGCCTGGTTAGTACTTGTATGGGAGACCAACTAGGAACCACAGGTGCCGTAAGCTTTTGTTTATTTATTTTTTGCATTATGATGTCATAATCAGACCACTTTTTGCCCTATCCAGAAGCGTCTTGTCTTTTGTCGCAACCAGAGTTTGATATTCTACCAACATTAGCGAGATTGCATTCTCTTAATTTCACTTACGGCCATACCAGTCTGAAAATGCCTGATCTCGTCAGATCTCGGAAGCCATCCAGACTCGTGCCTGGTTAGTACTTGTATGGGAGACCAACTAGGAACCTCAGGTGCCGTAAGCTTTTGTTTATTTCTTTTTTGCATTATGATGTCATAATCAGACCACTTTTTTCCCTATCCAGAAGCGTCTTGTCTTTGTTCGCAACCAGAGTTTGATATTCTACCAACATTAACGAGATCGCATTCTCTTAACTTCACTTACGGCCATACCAGTCTGAAAATGCCTGATCTCGTCAGATCTCGGAAGCCATCCAGATTTGGGCCTGGTTAGTACTTGTATGGGAGACCAACTAGGAACCTCAGGTGCCGTAAGCTTTTGTTTATTTCTTTTTTGCATTATGATGTCATAATCAGACCACTTTTTTCCCTATGGGAGACCAACTAGGAACCTCAGGTGCCGTAAGCTTTTGTTTATTTATTTTTTGCATTATGATGTCATAATCAGACCACTTTTTTCCCTATCCAGAAGCGTCTTGTCTTTTGTCGCAACCAGAGTTTGATATTCTACCAACATTAGCGAGATCGCATTCGCTTAATTTCACTTACGGCCATACCAGTCTGAAAATGCCTGATCTTGTCAGATCTCGGAAGCCATCCAGACTCGGGCCTGGTTAGTACTTGTATGGGAGACCAACTAGGAACCTCAGGTGCCGTAAGCTTTTGTTTATTTCTTTTTTGCATTATGATGTCATAATCAGACCACTTTTTTCCCTATGGGAGACCAACTAGCAACCTCAGGTGCCGTAAGCTTTTGTTTATTTCTTTTTTGCATTATGATGTCATAATCAGACCACTTTTTTCCCTATCCAGAAGCGTCTTGTCTTTTGTCGCAACCAGAGTTTGATATTCTACCAACATTAGTGAGATCGCATTCTCTTAATTTCACTTACGGCCATACCAGTCTGAAAATGCCTGATCTCGTCAGATCTCGGAAGCCATTCAGACTCGGGCCTGGTTAGTACTTGTATGGGAGACCAACTAGGAACCTCAGGTGCCGTAAGCTTTTGTTTATTTCTTTTTTGCATTATGATGTCATAATCAGACCACTTTTTTCCCTATCCAGAAGCGTCTTGTCTTTTGTCGCAACCAGAGTTTGATATTCTACCAATATTAGCGAGATCGCATTCTCTTAATTTCACTTACGGCCATACCAGTCTGAAAATGCCTGATCTCGTCAGATCTCGGAAGCCATCCAGACATGGGCCTGGTTAGTACTTGTATGCGAGACCAACTAGGAACCTCAGGTGCCGTAAGCTTTTGTTTATTTCTTTTTTGCATTATGATTTCATAATCAGACCACTTTTTTCCCTATCCAGAAGCGTCTTGTCTTTTGTCGCAACCAGAGTTTGATATTCTACCAACATTAGCGAGATCGCATTCTCTTAATTTCACTTACGGCCATACCAGTCTGAAAATGCCTGATCTCGTCAGATCTCGGAAGCCATCCAGACTCGAGCCTGGTTAGTACTTGTATGGGAGACCAACTAGGAACCTCAGGTGCCGTAAGCTTTTGTTTATTTCTTTTTTGCATTATGATGTCATAATCAGACCACTTTTTTCCCTATCCAGAAGCGTCTTGTCTTTTGTCGCAACCAGAGTTTGATATTCTACCAACATTAGCGAGATCGCATTCTCTTAATTTCCCTTACGGCCATACCAGTCTGAAAATGCCTGATCTCGTCAGATCTCGGAAGCCATCCAGACTCGGGCCTGGTTAGTACTTGTATGGGAGACCAACTAGGAACCTCAGGTGCCGTAAGCTTTTGTTTATTTATTTTTTGCATTATGATGTCATAATCAGACCACTTTTTTCCCTATCCAGAAGCATCTTGTCTTTTGTCGCAACCAGAGTTTGATATTCTACCAACATTAGCGAGATCGCATTCTCTTAATTTCACTTACGGCCATACCAGTCTGAAAATGCCTGATCTCGTCAGATCTTGGAAGCCATCCAGACTCGGGCCTGGTTAGTACTTGTATGGGAGACCAACTAGGAACCTCAGGTGCCGTAAGCTTTTGTTTATTTCTTTTTTGAATTATGATGTCATAATCAGACCACTTTTTTCCCTATCCAGAAGCGTCTTGTCTTTTGTCGCAACCAGAGTTTGATATTCTACCAACATTAGCGAGATCGCATTCTCTTAATTTCACTTACGGCCATACCAGTCTGAAAATGCCTGATCTTGTCAGATCTCGGAAGCCATCCAGACTTGGGCCTGGTTAGTACTTGTATGGGAGACCAACTAGGAACCTCAGGTGCCGTAAACTTTTGTTTATTTCTTTTTTGCATTATGATGTCATAATCAGACCACTTTTTTCCCTATCCAGAAGCGTCTTGTCTTTTGTCGCAACCAGAGTTTGATATTCTACCAACATTAGCGAGATCGCATTCTTTTAATTTCACTTACGGCCATACCAGTCTGAAAATGCTTAATCTCGTCAGATCTCGGAAGCCATCCAGACTCGGGCCTGGTTAGTAATTGTATGGGAGACCAACTAGGAACCTCAGGTGCCGTAAGCTTTTGTTTATTTCTTTTTTGCATTATGATGTCATAATCAGACCACTTTTTTCCCTATCCAGAAGCGTCTTGTCTTTTGTCGCAACCAGAGTTTGATATTCTACCAACATTAGCGAGATCGCATTCTCTTAATTTCACTTACGGCCATACCAGTCTGAAAATGCCTGATCTCGTCAGATCTCGGAAGCCATCCAGACTTGGGCCTGGTTAGTACTTGTATGGGAGACCAACTAGGAACCTCAGGTGCCGTAAGCTTTTGTTTATTTCTTTTTTGCATTATGATGTCATAATCAGACCACTTTTTTCCCTATCCAGAAGCGTCTTGTCTTTTGTCGCAACCAGAGTTTGATATTCTACCAACATTAGCGAGATCGCATTCTCTTAATTTCGCTTACGGCCATACCAGTCTGAAAATGCCTGATCTCGTCAGATCTCGGAAGCCATCCAGACTCGGGCCTGGTTAGTACTTGTATGGGAGACCAACTAGGAACCTCAGGTGCCGTAAGCTTTTGTTTATTTCTTTTTTGCATTATGATGTCATAATCAGACCACTTTTTTCCCTATCCAGAAGCGTCTTGTCTTTTGTCGCAACCAGAGTTTGATATTCTACCAACATTAGCGAGATCGCATTCTCTTAATTTCACTTACGGCCATACCAGTCTGAAAATGCCAGATCTCGGAAGCCATCCAGACTCGGGCCTGGTTAGTACTTGTATGGGAGACCAACTAGGAACCTCAGGTGCCGTAAGCTTTTGTTTATTTCTTTTTTGCATTATGATGTCATAATCAGACCACTTTTTTCCCTATGGGAGACCAACTAGGAACCTCAGGTGCCGTAAGCTTTTGTTTATTTCTTATTTGCATTATGATGTCATAATCAGACAACTTTTTTCCCTATCCAGAAGCGTCTTGTCTTTTGTCGCAACCAGAGTTTGATATTCTACCAACATTAGCGAGATCGCATTCTCTTAATTTCCCTTACGGCCATACCAGTCTTAAAATGCCTGATCTCGTCAGATCTCGGAAGCCATCCAGACTCGGGCCTGGTTAGTACTTGTATGGGAGACCAACTAGGAACCTCAGGTGCCGTAAGCTTTTGTTTATTTCTTTTTTGCATTATGATGTCATAATCAGACCACTTTTTTCCCTATCCAGAAGCGTCTTGTCTTTTGTCGCAACCAGAGTTTGATATTCTACCAACATTAGCGAGATCGCATTCTCTTAATTTCACTTACGGCCATACCAGTCTGAAAATGCCTGATCTCGTCAGATCTCGGAAGCCATCCAGACTCGGGCCTGGTTAGTACTTGTATGGGAGACCAACTAGGAACCTCAGGTGCCGTAAGCTTTTGTTTATTTCTTTTTTGCATTATGATGTCATAATCAGACCACTTTTTTCCCTATCCAGAAGCGTCTTGTCTTTTGTCGCAACCAGAGTTTGATATTCTACCAACATTAACGAGATCGCATTCTCTTAACTTCACTTACGGCCATACCAGTCTGAAAATGCCTGATCTCGTCAGATCTCGGAAGCCATCCAGATTTGGGCCTGGTTAGTACTTGTATGGGAGACCAACTAGGAACCTCAGGTGCCGTAAGCTTTTGTTTATTTCTTTTTTGCATTATGATGTCATAATCAGACCACTTTTTTCCCTATCCAGAAGCGTCTTGTCTTTTGTCGCAACCAGAGTTTGATATTCTACCAACATTAGCGAGATTGCATTCTCTTAATTTCACTTACGGCCATACCAGTCTGAAAATGCCTGAACTCGTCAGATCTCGGAAGCCATCCAGACTCGGGCCTGGTTAGTACTTGTATGGGAGACCAACTAGGAACCTCAGGTGCCGTAAGCTTTTGTTTATTTCTTTTTTGCATTATGATGTCATAATCAGACCACTTTTTTCCCTATCCAGAAGCGTCTTGTCTTTTGTCGCAACCAGAGTTTGATATTCTACCAACATTAACGAGATCACATTCTCTTAACTTCACTTACGGCCATACCAGTCTGAAAATGCCTGATCTCGTCAGATCTCGAAAGCCATCCAGATTTGGGCCTGCTTAGTACTTGTATGGGAGACCAACTAGGAACCTCAGGTGCTGTAAGCTTTTGTTTATTTCTTTTTTGCATTATGATGTCATAATCAGACCACTTTTTTCCCTATGGGAGACCAACTAGGAACCTCAGGTGCCGTAAGCTTTTGTTTATTTATTTTTTGCATTATGATGTCATAATCAGACCACTTTTTTCCCTATCCAGAAGCGTCTTGTCTTTTGTCGCAACCAGAGTTTGATATTCTACCAACATTAGCGAGATCGCATTCTCTTACTTTCACTTACGGACATACCAGTCTGAAAATGCCTGATCTCGTCAGGTTTCGGAAGCCATCCAGACTCGGGTCTGGTTAGTACTTGTATGGGAGACCAACTAGGAACCTCAGGTGCCGTAAGCTTTTGTTTATTTCTTTTTTGCATTATGATGTCATAATCAGACCACTTTTTTCCCTATCCAGAAGCGTCTTGTCTTTTGTCGCAACCAGAGTTTGATATTCTACCAACATTAGCGAGATCGCATTCTCTTAATTTCAGTTACGGCAATACCAGTCTGAAAATGCCTGATCTCGTCAGACCTCGGAAGCCATCCAGACTCGGTCTGGTTAGTACTTGTATGGGAGACCAACTAGGAACCTCAGGTGCCGTAAGCTTTTGTTTATTTCTTTTTTGCATTATGATGTCATAATCAGACCACTTTTTTCCCTATCCAGAAGCGTCTTGTCTTTTGTCGCAACCAGAGTTTGATATTCTACCAACATCAGCGAGATCGCATTCTCTTAATTTCACTTACGGCCATACCAGTCTGAAAATGCCTGATCTCGTCAGATCTCGGAAGCCATCCAGACTCGGGCCTGGTTAGTACTTGTATGGGAGACCAACTAGGAACCTCAGGTGCCGTAAGCTTTTGTTTATTTCTTTTTTGCATTATGATGTCATAATCAGACCACTTTTTTCCCTATCCAGAAGCGTCTTGTCTTTTGTCGCAACCAGAGTTTGATATTCTACCAACATTAGCGAGATCGCATTCTCTTAATTTCACTTACGGCCATACCAGTCTGAAAATGCCTGATCTCGTTAGATCTCGGAAGCCATCCAGACTCGGGCCTGGTTAGTACTTGTATGGGAGACCAACTAGGAACCTCAGGTGCCGTAAGCTTTTGTTTATTTCTTTTTTGCATTATGATGTCATAATCAGACCACTTTTTTCCCTATCCAGAAGCGTCTTGTCTTTTGTCGCAACCAGAGTTTGATATTCTACCAACATTAGCGAGATCGCATTCTCTTAATTTCACTTACGGCCATACCAGTCTGAAAATGCCAGATCTCGGAAGCCATCCAGACTCGGGCCTGGTTAGTACTTGTATGGGAGACCAACTAGGAACCTCAGGTGCCGTAAGCTTTTGTTTATTTATTTTTTGCATTATGATGTCATAATCAGACCACTTTTTTCCCTATCCAGAAGCGTCTTGTCTTTTGTCGCAACCAGAGTTTGATATTCTACCAACATTAACGAGATCACATTCTCTTAACTTCACTTACGGCCATACCAGTCTGAAAATGCCTGATCTCGTCAGATCTCGGAAGCCATCCAGATTTGGGCCTGCTTAGTACTTGTATGGGAGACCAACTAGGAACCTCAGGTGCTGTAAGCTTTTGTTTATTTCTTTTTTGCATTATGATGTCATAATCAGACCACTTTTTTCCCTATGGGAGACCAACTAGGAACCTCAGGTGCCGTAAGCTTTTGTTTATTTATTTTTTGCATTATGATGTCATAATCAGACCACTTTTTTCCCTATCCAGAAGCGTCTTGTCTTTTGTCGCAACCAGAGTTTGATATTCTACCAACATTAGCGAGATCGCATTCTCTTACTTTCACTTACGGACATACCAGTCTGAAAATGCCTGATCTCGTCAGATTTCGGAAGCCATCCAGACTCGGGTCTGGTTAGTACTTGTATGGGAGACCAACTAGGAACCTCAGGTGCCGTAAGCTTTTGTTTATTTCTTTTTTGCATTATGATGTCATAATCAGACCACTTTTTTCCCTATCCAGAAGCGTCTTGTCTTTTGTCGCAACCAGAGTTTGATATTCTACCAACATTAGCGAGATCGCATTCTCTTAATTTCAGTTACGGCAATACCAGTCTGAAAATGCCTGATCTCGTCAGACCTCGGAAGCCATCCAGACTCGGTCTGGTTAGTACTTGTATGGGAGACCAACTAGGAACCTCAGGTGCTGTAAGCTTTTGTTTATTTCTTTTTTGCATTATGATGTCATAATCAGACCACTTTTTTCCCTATCCAGAAGCGTCTTGTCTTTTGTCGCAACCAGAGTTTGATATTCTACCAACATTAACGAGATCACATTCTCTTAACTTCACTTACGGCCATACCAGTCTGAAAATGCCTGATCTCGTCAGATCTCGAAAGCCATCCAGATTTGGGCCTGCTTAGTACTTGTATGGGAGACCAACTAGGAACCTCAGGTGCTGTAAGCTTTTGTTTATTTCTTTTTTGCATTATGATGTCATAATCAGACCACTTTTTTCCCTATGGGAGACCAACTAGGAACCTCAGGTGCCGTAAGCTTTTGTTTATTTATTTTTTGCATTATGATGTCATAATCAGACCACTTTTTTCCCTATCCAGAAGCGTCTTGTCTTTTGTCGCAACCAGAGTTTGATATTCTACCAACATTAGCGAGATCGCATTCTCTTACTTTCACTTACGGACATACCAGTCTGAAAATGCCTGATCTCGTCAGATTTCGGAAGCCATCCAGACTCGGGTCTGGTTAGTACTTGTATGGGAGACCAACTAGGAACCTCAGGTGCCGTAAGCTTTTGTTTATTTCTTTTTTGCATTATGATGTCATAATCAGACCACTTTTTTCCCTATCCAGAAGCGTCTTGTCTTTTGTCGCAACCAGAGTTTGATATTCTACCAACATTAGCGAGATCGCATTCTCTTAATTTCAGTTACGGCAATACCAGTCTGAAAATGCCTGATCTCGTCAGACCTCGGAAGCCATCCAGACTCGGTCTGGTTAGTACTTGTATGGGAGACCAACTAGGAACCTCAGGTGCCGTAAGCTTTTGTTTATTTCTTTTTTGCATTATGATGTCATAATCAGACCACTTTTTTCCCTATCCAGAAGCGTCTTGTCTTTTGTCGCAACCAGAGTTTGATATTCTACCAACATCAGCGAGATCGCATTCTCTTAATTTCACTTACGGCCATACCAGTCTGAAAATGCCTGATCTCGTCAGATCTCGGAAGCCATCCAGACTCGGGCCTGGTTAGTACTTGTATGGGAGACCAACTAGGAACCTCAGGTGCCGTAAGCTTTTGTTTATTTCTTT
Source organism: Pelobates fuscus (assembly GCF_036172605.1). Taxonomy (NCBI): domain Eukaryota; kingdom Metazoa; phylum Chordata; class Amphibia; order Anura; family Pelobatidae; genus Pelobates; species Pelobates fuscus. Next base: position 287,631,171 of record NC_086318.1, on the reverse strand, counting down.
TTTGCATTATGATGTCATAATCAGACCACTTTTTTCCCTATCCAGAAGCGTCTTGTCTTTTGTCGCAACCAGAGTTTGATATTCTACCAACATTAGCGAGATCGCATTCTCTTAATTTCACTTACGGCCATACCAGTCTGAAAATGCCTGATCTCGTTAGATCTCGGAAGCCATCCAGACTCGGGCCTGGTTAGTACTTGTATGGGAGACCAACTAGGAACCTCAGGTGCCGTAAGCTTTTGTTTATTTCTTTTTTGCATTATGATGTCATAATCAGACCACTTTTTTCCCTATCCAGAAGCGTCTTGTCTTTTGTCGCAACCAGAGTTTGATATTCTACCAACATTAGCGAGATCGCATTCTCTTAATTTCACTTACGGCCATACCAGTCTGAAAATGCCAGATCTCGGAAGCCATCCAGACTCGGGCCTGGTTAGTACTTGTATGGGAGACCAACTAGGAACCTCAGGTGCCGTAAGCTTTTGTTTATTTATTTTTTGCATTATGATGTCATAATCAGACCACTTTTTTCCCTATCCAGAAGCGTCTTGTCTTTTGTCGCAACCAGAGTTTGATATTCTACCAACATTAACGAGATCACATTCTCTTAACTTCACTTACGGCCATACCAGTCTGAAAATGCCTGATCTCGTCAGATCTCGGAAGCCATCCAGATTTGGGCCTGCTTAGTACTTGTATGGGAGACCAACTAGGAACCTCAGGTGCTGTAAGCTTTTGTTTATTTCTTTTTTGCATTATGATGTCATAATCAGACCACTTTTTTCCCTATGGGAGACCAACTAGGAACCTCAGGTGCCGTAAGCTTTTGTTTATTTATTTTTTGCATTATGATGTCATAATCAGACCACTTTTTTCCCTATCCAGAAGCGTCTTGTCTTTTGTCGCAACCAGAGTTTGATATTCTACCAACATTAGCGAGATCGCATTCTCTTACTTTCACTTACGGACATACCAGTCTGAAAATGCCTGATCTCGTCAGATTTCGGAAGCCATCCAGACTCGGGTCTGGTTAGTACTTGTATGGGAGACCAACTAGGAACCTCAGGTGCCGTAAGCTTTTGTTTATTTCTTTTTTGCATTATGATGTCATAATCAGACCACTTTTTTCCCTATCCAGAAGCGTCTTGTCTTTTGTCGCAACCAGAGTTTGATATTCTACCAACATTAGCGAGATCGCATTCTCTTAATTTCAGTTACGGCAATACCAGTCTGAAAATGCCTGATCTCGTCAGACCTCGGAAGCCATCCAGACTCGGTCTGGTTAGTACTTGTATGGGAGACCAACTAGGAACCTCAGGTGCTGTAAGCTTTTGTTTATTTCTTTTTTGCATTATGATGTCATAATCAGACCACTTTTTTCCCTATCCAGAAGCGTCTTGTCTTTTGTCGCAACCAGAGTTTGATATTCTACCAACATTAGCGAGATCGCATTCTCTTAATTTCACTTACGGCCATACCAGTCTGAAAATGCCTGATCTCGTTAGATCTCGGAAGCCATCCAGACTCGGGCCTGGTTAGTACTTGTATGGGAGAACAACTAGGAACCTCAGGTGCCGTAAGCTTTTGTTTATTTCTTTTTTGCATTATGATGTCATAATCAGACCACTTTTTTCCCTATCCAGAAGCGTCTTGTCTTTTGTCGCAACCAGAGTTTGATATTCTACCAACATTAGCGAGATCGCATTCTCTTAATTTCACTTACGGCCATACCAGTCTGAAAATGCCAGATCTCGGAAGCCATCCAGACTCGGGCCTGGTTAGTACTTGTATGGGAGACCAACTAGGAACCTCAGGTGCCGTAAGCTTTTGTTTATTTCTTTTTTGCATTATGATGTCATAATCAGACCACTTTTTTCCCTATGGGAGACCAACTAGGAACCTCAGGTGCCGTAAGCTTTTGTTTATTTCTTTTTTGCATTATGATGTCATAATCAGACCACTTTTTTCCCTATCCAGAAGCGTCTTGTCTTTTGTCGCAACCAGAGTTTGATATTCTACCAACATTAGCGAGATCGCATTCTCTTAATTTCCCTTACGGCCATACCAGTCTGAAAATGCCTGATCTCGTCAGATCTCGGAAGCCATCCAGACTCAGGCCTGGTTAGTACTTGTATGGGAGACCAACTAGGAACCTCAGGTGCCGTAAGCTTTTGTTTATTTCTTTTTTGCATTATGATGTCATAATCAGACCACTTTTTTCCCCTATCCAGAAGCGTCTTGTCTTTTGTCGCAACCAGAGTTTGATATTCTACCAACATTAGCAGATCGCATTCTCTTAACTTCACTTACGGCCATACCAGTCTTAAAATGCCTGATCTCGTCAGATCTCGGAAGCCATCCAGACTCGGGCCTGGTTAGTACTTGTATGGGAGACCAACTAGGAACCTCAGGTGCTGTAAGCTTTTGTTTATTTCTTTTTTGCATTATGATGTCATAATCAGACCACTTTTTTCCCTATCCAGAAGCGTCTTGTCTTTTGTCGCAACCAGAGTTTGATATTCTACCAACATTAGCGAGATCGCATTCTCTTAATTTCACTTACGGCCATACCAGTCTGAAAATGCCTGATCTCGTCAGATCTCGGAAGCCATCCAGACTCGGGCCTGGTTAGTACTTGTATGGGAGACCAACTAGGAACCTCAGGTGCCGTAAGCTTTTGTTTATTTCTTTTTTGCATTATGATGTCATAATCAGACCACTTTTTTCCCTATCCAGAAGCGTCTTGTCTTTTGTCGCAACCAGAGTTTGATATTCTACCAACATTAGCGAGATCGCATTCTCTTAATTTCAGTTACGGCAATACCAGTCTGAAAATGCCTGATCTCGTCAGATCTCGGAAGCCATCCAGACTCGGTCTGGTTAGTACTTGTATGGGAGACCAACTAGGAACCTCAGGTGCCGTAAGCTTTTGTTTATTTCTTTTTTGCATTATGATGTCATAATCAGACCACTTTTTTCCCTATCCAGAAGCGTCTTGTCTTTTGTCGCAACCAGAGTTTGATATTCTACCAACATTAGCGAGATCGCATTCTCTTAATTTCACTTACGGCCATACCAGTCTGAAAATGCCTGATCTCGTCAGATCTCGGAAGCCATCCAGACTCGGGCCTGGTTAGTACTTGTATGGGAGACCAACTAGGAACCTCAGGTGCCGTAAGCTTTTGTTTATTTCTTTTTTGCATTATGATGTCATAATCAGACCACTTTTTTCCCTATCCAGAAGCGTCTTGTCTTTTGTCGCAACCAGAGTTTGATATTCTACCAACATTAGCGAGATCGCATTCTCTTAATTTCACTTACGGCCATACCAGTCTGAAAATGCCTGATCTCGTCAGATCTCGGAAGCCATCTAGACTCGGGCCTGGTTAGTACTTGTATGGGAGACCAACTAGGAACCTCAGGTGCCGTAAGCTTTTGTTTATTTCTTTTTTGCATTATGATGTCATAATCAGACCACTTTTTTCCCTATGGGAGACCAACTAGGAACCTCAGGTGCCGTAAGCTTTTGTTTATTTCTTTTTTGCATTATGATGTCATAATCAGACCACTTTTTTCCCTATCCAGAAGCGTCTTGTCTTTTGTCGCAACCAGAGTTTGATATTCTACCAACATTAGCGAGATCGCATTCTCTTAATTTCCCTTACGGCCATACCAGTCTGAAAATGCCTGATCTCGTCAGATCTCGGAAGCCATCCAGACTCAGGCCTGGTTAGTACTTGTATGGGAGACCAACTAGGAACCTCAGGTGCCGTAAGCTTTTGTTTATTTCTTTTTTGCATTATGATGTCATAATCAGACCACTTTTTTCCCTATCCAGAAGCGTCTTGTCTTTTGTCGCAACCAGAGTTTGATATTCTAACAACATTAGCAGATCGCATTCTCTTAACTTCACTTACGGCCATACCAGTCTTAAAATGCCTGATCTCGTCAGATCTCGGAAGCCATCCAGACTCGGGCCTGGTTAGTACTTGTATGGGAGACCAACTAGGAACCTCAGGTGCTGTAAGCTTTTGTTTATTTCTTTTTTGCATTATGATGTCATAATCAGACCACTTTTTTCCCTATCCAGAAGCGTCTTGTCTTTTGTCGCAACCAGAGTTTGATATTCTACCAACATTAGCGAGATCGCATTCTCTTAATTTCACTTACGGCCATACCAGTCTGAAAATGCCTGATCTCGTCAGATCTCGGAAGCCATCCAGACTCGGGCCTGGTTAGTACTTGTATGGGAGACCAACTAGGAACCTCAGGTGCCGTAAGCTTTTGTTTATTTCTTTTTTGCATTATGATGTCATAATCAGACCACTTTTTTCCCTATCCAGAAGCGTCTTGTCTTTTGTCGCAACCAGAGTTTGATATTCTACCAACATTAACGAGATCGCATTCTCTTAACTTCAATTACGGCCATACCAGTCTGAAAATGCCTGATCTCGTCAGATCTCGGAAGCCATCCAGATTTGGGCCTGGTTAGTACTTGTATGGGAGACCAACTAGGAACCTCAGGTGCCGTAAGCTTTTGTTTATTTTTTTTTTGCATTATGATGTCATAATCAGACCACTTTTTTCCCTATCCAGAAGCGTCTTGTCTTTTGTCGCAACCAGAGTTTGATATTCTACCAACATTAGCGAGATCGCATTCTCTTACTTTCACTTACGGACATACCAGTCTGAAAATGCCTGATCTCGTCAGATCTCGGAAGCCATCCAGACTCGGGTCTGGTTAGTACTTGTATGGGAGACCAACTAGGAACCTCAGGTGCCGTAAGCTTTTGTTTATTTCTTTTTTGCATTATGATGTCATAATCAGACCACTTTTTTCCCTATCCAGAAGCGTCTTGTCTTTTGTCGCAACCAGAGTTTGATATTCTACCAACATTAGCGAGATCGCATTCTCTTAATTTCAGTTACGGCAATACCAGTCTGAAAATGCCTGATCTCGTCAGATCTCGGAAGCCATCCAGACTCGGTCTGGTTAGTACTTGTATGGGAGACCAACTAGGAACCTCAGGTGCCGTAAGCTTTTGTTTATTTCTTTTTTGCATTATGAAGTCATAATCAGACCACTTTTTTCCCTATCCAGAAGCGTCTTGTCTTTTGTCGCAACCAGAGTTTGATATTCTACCAACATTAGCGAGATCGCATTCTCTTAATTTCACTTACGGCCATACAAGTCTGAAAATGCCTGATCTCGTCAGATCTCGGAAGCCATCCAGACTCAGGCCTTGTTAGTACTTGTATGGGAGACCAACTAGGAACCTCAGGTGCCGTAAGCTTTTGTTTATTTATTTTTTGCATTATGATGTCATAATCAGACCACTTTTTTCCCTATGGGAGACCAACTAGGAACCTCAGGTGCCGTAAGCTTTTGTTTATTTCTTTTTTGCATTATGATGTCATAATCAGACCACTTTTTTCCCTATCCAGAAGCGTCTTGTCTTTTGTCGCAACCAGAGTTTGATATTCTACCAACATTAGCGAGATCGCATTCGCTTAATTTCACTTACGGCCATACCAGTCTGAAAATGCCTGATCTCGTCAGATCTCGAAAGCCATCCAGACTTGGGCCTGGTTAGTACTTGTATGGGAGACCAACTAGGAACCTCAGGTGCCGTAAGCTTTTGTTTATTTCTTTTTTTGCATTATGATGTCATAATCAGACCACTTTTTTCCCTATGCAGAAGCGTCTTGTCTTTTGTCGCAACCAGAGTTTGATATTCTACCAACATTAGCGAGATCGCATTCTCTTAATTTCACTTACAGCCATACCAGTCTGAAAATGCCTGATCTCGTCAGATCTCGGAAGCCATCCAGACTCGGGCCTGGTTAGTAGTTGTATGGGAGACCAACTAGGAACCTCAGGTGCCGTAAGCTTTTGTTTATTTCTTTTTTGCATTATGATGTCATAATCAGATCACTTTTTTCACTATCCAGAAGCGTCTTGTCTTTTGTCGCAACCAGAGTTTGATATTCTACCAACATTAGCGAGATCGCATTCTCTTAATTTCACTTACGGCCATACCAGTCTGAAAATGCCTGATCTCATCAGATCTCGGAAGCCATCCAGACTCGGGCCTGGTTAGTACTTGTATGGGAGACCAACTAGGAGCCTCAGGTGCCGTATGCTTTTGTTTATTTCTTTTTTGCATTATGATGTCATAATCAGACCACTTTTTTCCCTATCCAGAAGCGTCTTGTCTTTTGTCGCAACCAGAGTTTGATATTCTACCAACATTAGCGAGATCGCATTCTCTTACTTTCACTTACGGACATACCAGTCTGAAAATGCCTGATCTCGTCAGATCTCAGAAGCCATCCAGACTCGGGTCTGGTTAGTACTTGTATGGGAGACCAACTAGGAACCTCAGGTGCCGTAAGCTTTTGTTTATTTCTTTTTGCATTATGATGTCATAATCAGACCACTTTTTTCCCTATCCAGAAGCGTCTTGTCTTTTGTCGCAACCAGAGTTTGATATTCTACCAACATTAGCGAGATCGCATTCTCTTAATTTCACTTACGGCCATACTAGTCTGAAAATGCCTGATCTCGTCAGATCTCGGAAGCCATCCAGACTCGGGCCTGGTTAGTACTTGTATGGGAGACCAACTAGGAACCTCAGGTGCCGTAAGCTTTTGTTTATTTCTTTTTTGCATTATGATGTCATAATCAGACCACTTTTTTCCCTATCCAGAAGCGTCTTGTCTTTTGTCGCAACCAGAGTTTGATATTCTACCAACATTAGCGAGATCGAATTCTCTTAGTATCCCTTACGGCCATACCAGTCTGAAAATGCCTGATCTCGTTAGATCTCAGAAGCCATCCAGACTCGGGCCTGGTTAGTACTTGTATGGGAGACCAACTAGGAACCTCAGGTGCCGTAAGCTTTTGTTTATTTCTTTTTTGCATTATGATGTCATAATCAGAACACTTTTTTCCCTATCCAGAAGCGTCTTGTCTTTTGTCGCAACCAGAGTTTGATATTCTACCAACATTAGCGAGATCGCATTCTCTTAATTTCACTTACGGCCATACCAGTCTGAAAATGCCTGATCTCATCAGATCTCGGAAGCTATCCAGACTCGGGCCTGGTTAGTACTTGTATGGGAGACCAACTAGGAACCTCAGGTGCCGTAAGCTTTTGTTTATTTCTTTTTTGCATTATGATGTCATAATCAGACCACTTTTTTCCCTATCCAGAAGCGTCTTGTCTTTTGTCGCAACCAGAGTTTGATATTCTACCAACATTAGCGAGATCGCATTCTCTTAATTTCACTTACGGCCATACCAGTCTGAAAATGCCTGATCTCGTCAGATCTCGGAAGCCATCCAGACTCAGGCCTGGTTAGTACTTGTATGGGAGACCAACTAGGAACCTCAGGTGCCGTAAGCTTTTGTTTATTTCTTTTTTGCATTATGATGTCATAATCAGACCACTTTTTTCCCCTATCCAGAAGCGTCTTGTCTTTTGTCGCAACCAGAGTTTGATATTCTACCAACATTAGCAGATCGCATTCTCTTAACTTCACTTACGGCCATACCAGTCTTAAAATGCCTGATCTCGTCAGATCTCGGAAGCCATCCAGACTCGGGCCTGGTTAGTACTTGTATGGGAGACCAACTAGGAACCTCAGGTGCTGTAAGCTTTTGTTTATTTCTTTTTTGCATTATGATGTCATAATCAGACCACTTTTTTCCCTATCCAGAAGCGTCTTGTCTTTTGTCGCAACCAGAGTTTGATATTCTACCAACATTAGCGAGATCGCATTCTCTTAATTTCACTTACGGCCATACCAGTCTGAAAATGCCTGATCTCGTCAGATCTCGGAAGCCATCCAGACTCGGGCCTGGTTAGTACTTGTATGGGAGACCAACTAGGAACCTCAGGTGCCGTAAGCTTTTGTTTATTTCTTTTTTGCATTATGATGTCATAATCAGACCACTTTTTTCCCTATCCAGAAGCGTCTTGTCTTTTGTCGCAACCAGAGTTTGATATTCTACCAACATTAGCGAGATCGCATTCTCTTAATTTCAGTTACGGCAATACCAGTCTGAAAATGCCTGATCTCGTCAGATCTCGGAAGCCATCCAGACTCGGTCTGGTTAGTACTTGTATGGGAGACCAACTAGGAACCTCAGGTGCCGTAAGCTTTTGTTTATTTCTTTTTTGCATTATGATGTCATAATCAGACCACTTTTTTCCCTATCCAGAAGCGTCTTGTCTTTTGTCGCAACCAGAGTTTGATATTCTACCAACATTAGCGAGATCGCATTCTCTTAATTTCACTTACGGCCATACCAGTCTGAAAATGCCTGATCTCGTCAGATCTCGGAAGCCATCCAGACTCGGGCCTGGTTAGTACTTGTATGGGAGACCAACTAGGAACCTCAGGTGCCGTAAGCTTTTGTTTATTTCTTTTTTGCATTATGATGTCATAATCAGACCACTTTTTTCCCTATCCAGAAGCGTCTTGTCTTTTGTCGCAACCAGAGTTTGATATTCTACCAACATTAGCGAGATCGCATTCTCTTAATTTCACTTACGGCCATACCAGTCTGAAAATGCCTGATCTCGGAAGCCATCTAGACTCGGGCCTGGTTAGTACTTGTATGGGAGACCAACTAGGAACCTCAGGTGCCGTAAGCTTTTGTTTATTTCTTTTTTGCATTATGATGTCATAATCAGACCACTTTTTTCCCTATGGGAGACCAACTAGGAACCTCAGGTGCCGTAAGCTTTTGTTTATTTCTTTTTTGCATTATGATGTCATAATCAGACCACTTTTTTCCCTATCCAGAAGCGTCTTGTCTTTTGTCGCAACCAGAGTTTGATATTCTACCAACATTAGCGAGATCGCATTCTCTTAATTTCCCTTACGGCCATACCAGTCTGAAAATGCCTGATCTCGTCAGATCTCGGAAGCCATCCAGACTCAGGCCTGGTTAGTACTTGTATGGGAGACCAACTAGGAACCTCAGGTGCCGTAAGCTTTTGTTTATTTCTTTTTTGCATTATGATGTCATAATCAGACCACTTTTTTCCCTATCCAGAAGCGTCTTGTCTTTTGTCGCAACCAGAGTTTGATATTCTAACAACATTAGCAGATCGCATTCTCTTAACTTCACTTACGGCCATACCAGTCTTAAAATGCCTGATCTCGTCAGATCTCGGAAGCCATCCAGACTCGGGCCTGGTTAGTACTTGTATGGGAGACCAACTAGGAACCTCAGGTGCTGTAAGCTTTTGTTTATTTCTTTTTTGCATTATGATGTCATAATCAGACCACTTTTTTCCCTATCCAGAAGCGTCTTGTCTTTTGTCGCAACCAGAGTTTGATATTCTACCAACATTAGCGAGATCGCATTCTCTTAATTTCACTTACGGCCATACCAGTCTGAAAATGCCTGATCTCGTCAGATCTCGGAAGCCATCCAGACTCGGGCCTGGTTAGTACTTGTATGGGAGACCAACTAGGAACCTCAGGTGCCGTAAGCTTTTGTTTATTTCTTTTTTGCATTATGATGTCATAATCAGACCACTTTTTTCCCTATCCAGAAGCGTCTTGTCTTTTGTCGCAACCAGAGTTTGATATTCTACCAACATTAACGAGATCGCATTCTCTTAACTTCAATTACGGCCATACCAGTCTGAAAATGCCTGATCTCGTCAGATCTCGGAAGCCATCCAGATTTGGGCCTGGTTAGTACTTGTATGGGAGACCAACTAGGAACCTCAGGTGCCGTAAGCTTTTGTTTATTTTTTTTTTGCATTATGATGTCATAATCAGACCACTTTTTTCCCTATCCAGAAGCGTCTTGTCTTTTGTCGCAACCAGAGTTTGATATTCTACCAACATTAGCGAGATCGCATTCTCTTACTTTCACTTACGGACATACCAGTCTGAAAATGCCTGATCTCGTCAGATCTCGGAAGCCATCCAGACTCGGGTCTGGTTAGTACTTGTATGGGAGACCAACTAGGAACCTCAGGTGCCGTAAGCTTTTGTTTATTTCTTTTTTGCATTATGATGTCATAATCAGACCACTTTTTTCCCTATCCAGAAGCGTCTTGTCTTTTGTCGCAACCAGAGTTTGATATTCTACCAACATTAGCGAGATCGCATTCTCTTAATTTCAGTTACGGCAATACCAGTCTGAAAATGCCAGATCTCGGAAGCCATCCAGACTCGGTCTGGTTAGTACTTGTATGGGAGACCAACTAGGAACCTCAGGTGCCGTAAGCTTTTGTTTATTTCTTTTTTGCATTATGAAGTCATAATCAGACCACTTTTTTCCCTATCCAGAAGCGTCTTGTCTTTTGTCGCAACCAGAGTTTGATATTCTACCAACATTAGCGAGATCGCATTCTCTTAATTTCACTTACGGCCATACAAGTCTGAAAATGCCTGATCTCGTCAGATCTCGGAAGCCATCCAGACTCAGGCCTTGTTAGTACTTGTATGGGAGACCAACTAGGAACCTCAGGTGCCGTAAGCTTTTGTTTATTTATTTTTTGCATTATGATGTCATAATCAGACCACTTTTTTCCCTATGGGAGACCAACTAGGAACCTCAGGTGCCGTAAGCTTTTGTTTATTTCTTTTTTGCATTATGATGTCATAATCAGACCACTTTTTTCCCTATCCAGAAGCGTCTTGTCTTTTGTCGCAACCAGAGTTTGATATTCTACCAACATTAGCGAGATCGCATTCGCTTAATTTCACTTACGGCCATACCAGTCTGAAAATGCCTGATCTCGTCAGATCTCGAAAGCCATCCAGACTTGGGCCTGGTTAGTACTTGTATGGGAGACCAACTAGGAACCTCAGGTGCCGTAAGCTTTTGTTTATTTCTTTTTTTGCATTATGATGTCATAATCAGACCACTTTTTTCCCTATGCAGAAGCGTCTTGTCTTTTGTCGCAACCAGAGTTTGATATTCTACCAACATTAGCGAGATCGCATTCTCTTAATTTCACTTACAGCCATACCAGTCTGAAAATGCCTGATCTCGTCAGATCTCGGAAGCCATCCAGACTCGGGCCTGGTTAGTAGTTGTATGGGAGACCAACTAGGAACCTCAGGTGCCGTAAGCTTTTGTTTATTTCTTTTTTGCATTATGATGTCATAATCAGATCACTTTTTTCACTATCCAGAAGCGTCTTGTCTTTTGTCGCAACCAGAGTTTGATATTCTACCAACATTAGCGAGATCGCATTCTCTTAATTTCACTTACGGCCATACCAGTCTGAAAATGCCTGATCTCATCAGATCTCGGAAGCCATCCAGACTCGGGCCTGGTTAGTACTTGTATGGGAGACCAACTAGGAGCCTCAGGTGCCGTATGCTTTTGTTTATTTCTTTTTTGCATTATGATGTCATAATCAGACCACTTTTTTCCCTATCCAGAAGCGTCTTGTCTTTTGTCGCAACCAGAGTTTGATATTCTACCAACATTAGCGAGATCGCATTCTCTTACTTTCACTTACGGACATACCAGTCTGAAAATGCCTGATCTCGTCAGATCTCAGAAGCCATCCAGACTCGGGTCTGGTTAGTACTTGTATGGGAGACCAACTAGGAACCTCAGGTGCCGTAAGCTTTTGTTTATTTCTTTTTGCATTATGATGTCATAATCAGACCACTTTTTTCCCTATCCAGAAGCGTCTTGTCTTTTGTCGCAACCAGAGTTTGATATTCTACCAACATTAGCGAGATCGCATTCTCTTAATTTCACTTACGGCCATACTAGTCTGAAAATGCCTGATCTCGTCAGATCTCGGAAGCCATCCAGACTCGGGCCTGGTTAGTACTTGTATGGGAGACCAACTAGGAACCTCAGGTGCCGTAAGCTTTTGTTTATTTCTTTTTTGCATTATGATGTCATAATCAGACCACTTTTTTCCCTATCCAGAAGCGTCTTGTCTTTTGTCGCAACCAGAGTTTGATATTCTACCAACATTAGCGAGATCGAATTCTCTTAGTATCCCTTACGGCCATACCAGTCTGAAAATGCCTGATCTCGTTAGATCTCAGAAGCCATCCAGACTCGGGCCTGGTTAGTACTTGTATGGGAGACCAACTAGGAACCTCAGGTGCCGTAAGCTTTTGTTTATTTCTTTTTTGCATTATGATGTCATAATCAGAACACTTTTTTCCCTATCCAGAAGCGTCTTGTCTTTTGTCGCAACCAGAGTTTGATATTCTACCAACATTAGCGAGATCGCATTCTCTTAATTTCACTTACGGCCATACCAGTCTGAAAATGCCTGATCTCATCAGATCTCGGAAGCTATCCAGACTCGGGCCTGGTTAGTACTTGTATGGGAGACCAACTAGGAACCTCAGGTGCCGTAAGCTTTTGTTTATTTCTTTTTTGCATTATGATGTCATAATCAGACCACTTTTTTCCCTATCCAGAAGCGTCTTGTCTTTTGTCGCAACCAGAGTTTGATATTCTACCAACATTAGCGAGATCGCATTATCTTAATTTCACTTACGGCCATACCAGTCTGAAAATGCCAGATCTCGGAAGCCATCCAGACTCGGGCCTGGTTAGTACTTGTATGGGAGACCAACTAGGAACCTCAGGTGCCGTAAGCTTTTGTTTATTTCTTTTTTGCATTATGATGTCATAATCAGACCACTTTTTTCCCTATCCAGAAGCGTCTTGTCTTTTGTCGCAACCAGAGTTTGATATTCTACCAACATTAGCGAGATCGCATTCTCTTAATTTCACTTACGGCCATACCAGTCTGAAAATGCCTGATCTCATCAGATCTCGGAAGCCTTCCAGACTCGGGCCTGGTTAGTACTTGTATGGGAGACCAACTAGGAACCTCCGGTACCGTAAGCTTTTGTTTATTTGTTTTTTGCATTATGATGTCATAATCAGACCACTTTTTTCCCTATCCAGAAGCATCTTGTCTTTTGTCGCAACCAGAGTTTGATATTCTACCAACATTAGCGAGATCGCATTCTTTTAATTTCACTTACGGCCATACCAGTCTGAAAATGCCTGATCTCGTCAGATCTCGGAAGCCATCCAGACTCGGGTCTGGTTAGTACTTGTATGGGAGACCAACTAGGAACCTCAGGTGCCGTAAGCTTTTGTTTATTTCTTTTTTGCATTATGATGTCATAATCAGACCACTTTTTTCCCTATCCAGAAGCGTCTTGTCTTTTGTCGCAACCAGAGTTTGATATTCTACCAACATTAGCGAGATCGCATTCTCTTAATTTCATTTACGGCCATACCAGTCTGAAAATGCCTGATCTCGTCAGATCTCGGAAGCCATCCAGACTCGGGCCTGGTTAGTACTTGTATGGGAGACCAACTAGGAACCTCAGGTGCCGTAAGCTTATGTTTATTTCTTTTTTGCATTATGATGTCATAATCAGACCACTTTTTTCCCTATCCAGAAGCATCTTGTCTTTTGTCGCAACCAGAGTTTGATATTCTACCAACATTAGCGAGATCGCATTCTCTTAATTTCACTTACGGCCATACTAGTCTGAAAATGCCTGATCTCGTCAGATCTCGGAAGCCATCCAGACTCGGGCCTGGTTAGTACTTGTATGGGAGACCAACTAGGAACCTCAGGTGCCGTAAGCTTTTGTTTATTTCTTTTATGCATTATGATGTCATAATCAGACCACTTTTTTCCCTATCCAGAAGCGTCTTGTCTTTTGTCGCAACCAGAGTTTGATATTCTACCAACATTAGCGAGATCGCATTCTCTTAATTTCACTTACGGCCATACCAGTCTGAAAATGCCTGATCTCATCAGATCTCGGAAGCTATCCAGACTCGGGCCTGGTTAGTACTTGTATGGGAGAACAACTAGGAAACTCAGGTGCCGTAAGCTTTTGTTTATTTCTTTTTTGCATTATGATGTCATAATCAGACCACTTTTTTCCCTATCCAGAAGCGTCTTGTCTTTTGTCGCAACCAGAGTTTGATATTCTACCAACATTAGCGAGATCGCATTCTCTTAATTTCACTTACGGCCATACCAGTCTGAAAATGCATGATCTCATCAGATCTCGGAAGCCTTCCAGACTTGGGCCGGGTTAGTACTTGTATGGGAGACCAACTAGGAACCTCAGGTGCCGTAAGCCTTTGTTTATTTGTTTTTTGCATTATGATGTCATAATCAGAACACTTTTTACCCTATCCAGAAGCGTCTTGTCTTTTGTCGCAACCAGAGTTTGATATTCTACCAACATGAACGAGATTGCATTCTCTTAATTTCACTTACGGCCATACCAGTCTGAAAATGCCAGATCTCGGAAGCCATCCAGACTTGGGCCTGGTTAGTACTTGTATGGGAGACCAACTAGGAACCTCAGGTGCCGTAAGCTTTTGTTTATTTCTTTTTTGCATTATGATGTCATAATCAGACCACTTTTTTCCCTATGGGAGACCAACTAGGAACCTCAGGTGCCGTAAGCTTTTGTTTATTTCTTTTTTGCATTATGATGTCATAATCAGACCACTTTTTTTCCTATCCAGAAGCGTCTTGTCTTTTGTCGCAACCAGAGTTTGATATTCTACCAACATTAGCGAGATCGCATTCTCTTAATTTCACTTACGGCCATACAAGTCTGAAAATGCCTGATCTCGTCAGATCTCGGAAGCCATCCAGACTCAGGCCTTGTTAGTACTTGTATGGGAGACCAACTAGGAACCTCAGGTGCCGTAAGCTTTTGTTTATTTCTTTTTTGCATTATGATGTCATAATCAGACCACTTTTTTCCCTATGGGAGACCAACTAGGAACCTCAGGTGCCGTAAGCTTTTGTTTATTTCTTTTTTGCATTATGATGTCATAATCAGACCACTTTTTTCCCTATCCAGAAGCGTCTTGTCTTTTGTCGCAACCAGAGTTTGATATTCTACCAACATTAGCGAGATCGCATTCGCTTAATTTCACTTACGGCCATACCAGTCTGAAAATGCCTGATCTCGTCAGATCTCGAAAGCCATCCAGACTTGGGCCTGGTTAGTACTTGTATGGGAGACCAACTAGGAACCTCAGGTGCCGTAAGCTTTTGTTTATTTCTTTTTTTGCATTATGATGTCATAATCAGACCACTTTTTTCCCTATGCAGAAGCGTCTTGTCTTTTGTCGCAACCAGAGTTTGATATTCTACCAACATTAGCGAGATCGCATTCTCTTAATTTCACTTACAGCCATACCAGTCTGAAAATGCCTGATCTCGTCAGATCTCGGAAGCCATCCAGACTCGGGCCTGGTTAGTAGTTGTATGGGAGACCAACTAGGAACCTCAGGTGCCCTAAGCTTTTGTTTATTTCTTTTTTGCATTATGATGTCATAATCAGACCACTTTTTTCCCTATCCAGAAGCGTCTTGTCTTTTGTCGCAACCAGAGTTTGATATTCTACCAACATTAGCGAGATCGCATTCTCTTAATTTCACTTACGGCCATACCAGTCTGAAAATGCCTGATCTCGTCAGATCTCGGAAGCCATCCAGACTCGGGCCTGGTTAGTACTTGTATGGGAGACCAACTAGGAACCTCAGGTGCCGTAAGCTTTTGTTTATTTCTTTTTTGCATTATGATGTCATAATCAGATCACTTTTTTCACTATCCAGAAGCGTCTTGTCTTTTGTCGCAACCAGAGTTTGATATTCTACCAACATTAGCGAGATCGCATTCTCTTAATTTCACTTACGGCCATACCAGTCTGAAAATGCCTGATCTCATCAGATCTCGGAAGCCATCCAGACTCGGGCCTGGTTAGTACTTGTATGGGAGACCAACTAGGAGCCTCAGGTGCCGTATGCTTTTGTTTATTTCTTTTTTGCATTATGATGTCATAATCAGACCACTTTTTTCCCTATCCAGAAGCGTCTTGTCTTTTGTCGCAACCAGAGTTTGATATTCTACCAACATTAGCGAGATCGCATTCTCTTACTTTCACTTACGGACATACCAGTCTGAAAATGCCTGATCTCGTCAGATCTCAGAAGCCATCCAGACTCGGGTCTGGTTAGTACTTGTATGGGAGACCAACTAGGAACCTCAGGTGCCGTAAGCTTTTGTTTATTTCTTTTTGCATTATGATGTCATAATCAGACCACTTTTTTCCCTATCCAGAAGCGTCTTGTCTTTTGTCGCAACCAGAGTTTGATATTCTACCAACATTAGCGAGATCGCATTCACTTAATTTCACTTACGGCCATACCAGTCTGAAAATGCCTGATCTCGTCAGATCTCGGAAGCCATCCAGACTCGGGCCTGGTTAGTACTTGTATGGGAGACCAACTAGGAACCTCAGGTGCCGTAAGCTTATGTTTATTTCTTTTTTGCATTATGATGTCATAATCAGACCACTTTTTTCCCTATCCAGAAGCATCTTGTCTTTTGTCGCAACCAGAGTTTGATATTCTACCAACATTAGCGAGATCGCATTCTCTTAATTTCACTTACGGCCATACTAGTCTGAAAATGCCTGATCTCGTCAGATCTCGGAAGCCATCCAGACTCGGGCCTGGTTAGTACTTGTATGGGAGACCAACTAGGAACCTCAGGTGCCGTAAGCTTTTGTTTATTTCTTTTTTGCATTATGATGTCATAATCAGACCACTTTTTTCCCTATCCAGAAGCGTCTTGTCTTTTGTCGCAACCAGAGTTTGATATTCTACCAACATTAGCGAGATCGAATTCTCTTAGTATCACTTACGGCCATACCAGTCTGAAAATGCCTGATCTCGTTAGATCTCAGAAGCCATCCAGACTCGGGCCTGGTTAGTACTTGTATGGGAGACCAACTAGGAACCTCAGGTGCCGTAAGCTTTTGTTTATTTCTTTTTTGCATTATGATGTCATAATCAGAACACTTTTTTCCCTATCCAGAAGCGTCTTGTCTTTTGTCGCAACCAGAGTTTGATATTCTACCAACATTAGCGAGATCGCATTCTCTTAATTTCACTTACGGCCATACCAGTCTGAAAATGCCTGATCTCATCAGATCTCGGAAGCTATCCAGACTCGGGCCTGGTTAGTACTTGTATGGGAGACCAACTAGGAACCTCAGGTGCCGTAAGCTTTTGTTTATTTCTTTTTTGCATTATGATGTCATAATCAGACCACTTTTTTCCCTATCCAGAAGCGTCTTGTCTTTTGTCGCAACCAGAGTTTGATATTCTACCAACATTAGCGAGATCGCATTCTCTTAATTTCACTTACGGCCATACCAGTCTGAAAATGCCAGATCTCGGAAGTCATCCAGACTCGGGCCTGGTTAGTACTTGTATGGGAGACCAACTAGGAACCTCAGGTGCCGTAAGCTTTTGTTTATTTCTTTTTTGCATTATGATGTCATAATCAGACCACTTTTTTCCCTATCCAGAAGCGTCTTGTCTTTAGTCGCAAACAGAGTTTGATATTCTACCAACATTAACGAGATCGCATTCTCTTAACTTCACTTACGGCCATACCAGTCTGAAAATGCCTGATCTCGTCAGATCTCGGAAGCCATCCAGACTCGGGCCTGGTTAGTACTTGTATGGGAGACCAACTAGGAACCTCAGGTGCCGTAAGCTTTTGTTTATTTCTTTTTTGCATTATGATGTCATAATCAGACCACTTTTTTCCCTATGGGAGACCAACTAGGAACCTCAGGTGCCGTAAGCTTTTGTTTATTTCTTTTTTGCATTATGATGTCATAATCAGACCACTTTTTTCCCTATCCAGAAGCGTCTTGTCTTTTGTCGCAACCAGAGTTTGATATTCTACCAACATTAGCGAGATCGCATTCTCTTAACTTCCCTTACGGCCATACCACTCTGAAAATGCCTGATCTCGTCAGATCTCGGAAGCCATCCAGACTCGGGCCTGGTTAGTACTTGTATGGGAGACCAACTAGGAACCTCAGGTGCCGTAAGCTTTTGTTTATTTCTTTTTTGCATTATGATGTCATAATCAGACCACTTTTTTCCCTATCCAGAAGCGTCTTGTCTTTTGTCGCAACCAGAGTTTGATATTCTACCAACATTAGCAGATCGCATTCTCTTAACTTCACTTACGGCCATACCAGTCTGAAAATGCCTGATCTCGTCAGATCTCGGAAGCCATCCAGACTCGGGCCTGGTTAGTACTTGAATGGGAGACCAACTAGGAACCTCAGGTGCCGTAAGCTTTTGTTTATTTCTTTTTTGCATTATGATGTCATAATCAGACCACTTTTTTCCCTATCCAGAAGCGTCTTGTCTTTTGTCGCAACCAGAGTGTGATATTCTACCAACATTAACGAGATCGCATTCTCTTAACTTCACTTACGGCCATACCAGTCTGAAAATGCCTGATCTCGTCAGATCTCGGAAGCCATCCAGATTTGGGCCTGGTTAGTACTTGTATGGGAGACCAACTAGGAACCTCAAGTGCCGTAAGCTTTTGTTTATTTCTTTTTTGCATTAAGATGTCATAATCAGACCACTTTTTTCCCTATCCAGAAGCGTCTTGTCTTTTGTCGCAACCAGAGTTTGATATTCTACCAACATTAGCGAGATTGCATTCTCTTAATTTCACTTACGGCCATACCAGTCTGAAAATGCCTGATCTCGGAAGCCATCCAGACTCGGGCCTGGTTAGTACTTGTATGGGAGACCAACTAGGAACCTCAGGTGCCGTAAGCTTTTGTTTATTTCTTTTTTGCATTATGATGTCATAATCAGACCACTTTTTTCCCTATCCAGAAGCGTCTTGTCTTTAGTCGCAAACAGAGTTTGATATTCTACCAACATTAACGAGATCGCATTCTCTTAACTTCACTTACGGCCATACCAGTCTGAAAATGCCTGATCTCGTCAGATCTCGGAAGCCATCCAGACTCGGGCCTGGTTAGTACTTGTATGGGAGATCAACTAGGAACCTCAGGTGCCGTAAGCTTTTGTTTATTTCTTTTTTGCATTATGATGTCATAATCAGACCACTTTTTTCCCTATGGGAGACCAACTAGGAACCTCAGGTGCCGTAAGCTTTTGTTTATTTCTTTTTTGCATTATGATGTCATAATCAGACCACTTTTTTCCCTATCCAGAAGCGTCTTGTCTTTTGTCGCAACCAGAGTTTGATATTCTACCAACATTAGCGAGATTGCATTCTCTTAATTTTATAGCATGACAGGAGGCTTCATATTTGCTTAAGTCTCTCTTTACTAGAACTCCACAGCAGCACATTAACAGAGAGATAAACACCAAAGACAAAAACATAAGGTATCTATATAAGGCTCCTCCTAAACCACCATTCCCTCTTTCTTTGCTGCTCCGCACAGTACAGGTCAGAGTACCACTGCCTCCTGGTTTTTTCCTGGGTGGCTGTGTATTTATTATATTTATACCCTTTTGACTCTGTAAGCTGTTCAAATATTATTTTATTCTCTCATTCTGCTGATTGATAATTTGTGTTATTACTTTCTTTCTTCCCAGTCGTGCTTCGACTGTTTTTTCTTTCAGTTTTTATGCTTTCTGCTTTGCTGCCTTTTGCGTATACCTGTTGCTTTTACGGTCGCCGAGAAGCGGTCTTCCGACCGCCTCCCGTGCCGACCGTCGGGACCGCGGAGAAAGACTCCGGCGGTCCCTCGAGCGCGTGTATTGATTCCCGCCCGCCGGCTTCGTCCGCCGAGCGGGAATCCCCTGCCTGCTCCCCGCCCCCCCCTCCACGCTTCGCCCACTCTCCGGCTATGCTCGGGCAGCGTGGGGAGGGTGCTGGGAGCCTCT
Source organism: Pelobates fuscus (assembly GCF_036172605.1). Taxonomy (NCBI): domain Eukaryota; kingdom Metazoa; phylum Chordata; class Amphibia; order Anura; family Pelobatidae; genus Pelobates; species Pelobates fuscus. Next base: position 287,611,409 of record NC_086318.1, on the reverse strand, counting down.
CTATTGCCGTGGGTTGCGGCTTCCATCTGCCCTCTCCCCCGTGGCCACGGGGCCGGGGCCGGGGGCGCGCGGCTTTCTATGTGCTTGCCGCGGGTGCGCCCTTCATTTAAGGGCGCAGGACACTTTCGTTTTTTACTATAAATTCAGATGCTTTTCTGTGTCTCACAACTGTATCACCTATATCCTATTGGATTTGTACCTGGTATGTCGGCTGTGTCCTATATCTGGGCCTGTGCCCATTGCTATGCTTCATTACCGTTTTGCTATTTTTCTGAACGTCTGTTTTTTCTGGCAGACCTCCTATATAATTTGGGGTTTGCACTTCGGTTTTTATGTCCCGTATTTTCTATGTTCTGCCCCCCTAGGTACATATATACCTCTCAGAGGTGATTTGAGGTTTTCTCATAGGAGCATGTTCCCCCCTGTCTCACTTCATGTAACTGTGCATTGCATGTTTGCGTGGTACACTGCTGTTTGCAGTTACGCTCTGTGCAGGGGTTCTGTGCCCTTACTGCCTACGCTATACATGCTGCCTGGACTAATTAAAGATTGGTTACTGCATTACATCTGCATGTTTCCCGCATGGGACCCTGCTTGGTGAAGCTACCCCTTACGCTGCCCTGGACCTTACCTGGGGACATTGGTGCATCTTCCCTACATGCCTCTGTGCCAAGATTTGCCTGCCTGTCACCTCTACGGATTACGCCCTACCTCCATATACCACTGGGCTGGTGCTACCCGTACCAATATATTGGCCGGCTTCGTCCGTGTCCCTATGATTGGCCTGCTCTGTCAGTGCCCCTTGATTGGCCAGCTTTGTCTGTGCCCCATGATTTGGCCTGTGCTGTCAGTGCCATATTACGCATGCTACTGGGCCAGCGGCTCCTTTACCTGGACCCATGTTTGTGGAGCCGGCATGCGTTTACTACTTGCCTCTGCCAACTATAGGGGTGCTGCCCCTACTGCCTGCTAGTGTTACCTGTTTTCTATCTCCTTAGGTAGCACGTATCATCATCTCGGGTATTATGGAGGCCTCTGCACAGGAGCAGAGGTTGCAGGCATTGATTAATGCGGCGGTGCCCGCCAATGTGGAGAAAGCCTGGGCTAGGGCCCTCCCGCAATCACGACCGGAAAGGGGTGCGAGAGGATCCCCCTGCTTGGCAGACGACTCGACTGAGTCAGACTCTCATGTAAGAGAGCAGGCAAGTGCGCAAATGCGCTATTGGAAGGGTTAAGGGCCTGAACCATGCTCCCGGAAGGACAAGGCTCCGGCGAAACGACACGGTTCGAGGTTATCGACCCTCACCGGCCAGGCACCGCCGTCTTTCGGGCGCAGGGGAGGTGGCCTCCTTACCCCCCCTACATTGGCCTGCTGGAGGAGTGGCGGGCAGACCTGTCTCCCTCGGAATAAGGAGACGATTGGGATGAGGACCGTGGGGAGGGTCCCGGTTGGCGCTGGGAGGATGAAGACGCGCCGGCGACAGAGGCCCCCACGGCGATGCTGGGAGACGATGCCCTTTTGGACACTACAGGAGAGCCTCTGTTTATCCCTCGGTCTATCAGACACCACTGACCCTCGGAAAGGTCACTGCCCGACCACTCGGCACAATTCGTGCACTACTGGATCCGCAGACCCCTTGAAGGGGAGGCCCGCAAGAAACTGCGGGCGGAATGCCCCAGTCCCGTCCTGCCGGACGAGGTGGCAACGGCCCCGGATTTTGACCCCCTGGCGGCCTCGTACTTGAATCGTACGGGTCGGGACCCCATGAAAGGGGTCGAGCGTCACCTCCGCTCAACGCAAGATGGACAGCTGGATTGGCTGGGCCCATTTGTGCAGGTTGTTGACCCTGACGGACGTGGCCTACATGGATGGTACGAGCTTGGACCCGGCCGTCAGGCGGGATTGGACGCTACGCCCCATTTGCCTTCTAGGCAATACTAACCTGCACCGAAAGCAGGTATACGGCTCCGTTTCGGATGGACACCGAGCTATCAAAGGCCAGGGTTCGAAGAATTGGGCCCCCTGGCAATAATACCTACTGTTCGGGGAACCTTTCATTTAGGAGCTACAGAAACGCATCGATTTTTTGTTTCCCTGGATAGAGCTCAGTCCTCTATAAAGAAGGTGTTTCGCTCACGGTTATCCCGGCTGGTCTTCGGGCACTCAGATCCCGTGGCCCATCCTTTTTACGCCATACCAGCCCAGACCCCTCTACACTCGAAGGGCGGGTTGAGGTCGCGGAGACCGTGCCAGAGGACGTGCGAGATCTCCTGCGGGTGAGTGCAACTCCTGCCACTTTTCTATTTCCCTTTACTACGTACAGACAGATCGTTTCGCTGCAGGGACAGGTGTCAGGAAGTGCCTTCAAATGCATGGGTCCATCGGACTGTATGGGATTAGGTCATGGACTTCCACTCCCCACTGACGCAGATTGGACCTCCAAGTGTCTCGATCATCGAGAGGGTTCAAGGTTCCTTGACGGATTCGGAGGTTCGGACTCTGCTCGCCATGGGCTCGATTTCTAGTGAAGGTGGAGTCGGGGGAGTTCCACCCGGTGGTCAATTTTTCGGGAATCGAACACCTTCGTTGTCTACCACCACTTCAAGTTGGGGGGCATTCACCTCCATCGGGACCTTCCCCAGCCGGGAGACTTGTTCATGTGACTGGACCTGAAGGATGCTTACCTCTCCGTCCTGGTGGACAAGAGTGGTCGCGGGTTGCTTCGCTTCATCTGGAATAGCACCCCTCGCCAATTCATATGCATCCCGTTCGCCCTCAGTTCGGCCCTTGGTGCTTCACCTAGCTGCTGTCGCTTGTGGTCACCCGATTCTGGTCAGAGGGCGCTTGTTTCCTGTTATTTCTGGATGATTTCCTAGCCCTCTGCGAAGATCCCTCCTGGCTCGGATTTCGAACGCGTTCGGCAATCTCCTTATTGGAGCTCCTGGGATTCGTGGTTAACCTGAAGAAATCAGCTTTGGAACCTGCCCAGACGGTGGAGTTCTTGGGTGTCGTGGTCAATGCGACGGAATGCATTCCCCGTCTGCCTCTGGCACTGATGACTACCGCCCGGGAGGTAATGAGAAGGATATTACGGCAAGTCCGGATTCCCTTTCAGATGTCTACTCGCGTGGTGGGCCTCCTCTCAGCCTCGATACAGGCAATATGTCCGGGCCCACTACACTAGGGGACCATGCAATGGTTAAAGGCCCCTGTTCTACGCATGTGTCCTTCTTCAGACCCGATGATTTTCTGTTCCGGACGTAAGGCCGGACTGCGCTGGTGGCTCCTGCGCATGGCCGCATGGAACGGCAAGGCAATAGTCGGACTAACCCCAGATTTCGTACTGGAATCGACTGTACGCTTTTGGGTTGGGGGCCACATGCGTGACCGGGTCCACGGGCGGCCCGTGGTCATACAAGGAATCTGAATTCCACATCAAGTGCCTGGATTGATTGCGAGTTCGTTGACAGTTCGGAGACTGGCAAGTCACCTGTCAGACTGCTGCGTCCTCCTTCGGAGGGACAAGGTCTCAGCGGTGCAATATACCGACCGCTTGCGGGGCGCTCGGTTTCGCACACTGGAGGTGACGAAGGAGATTTTCAGCTTCTACCCCAGCACAACGTCGCATTACAGGCGGTGTATCGGCCGTGGGAGTCAAACCTGATGTCGGATTGGTTCTCCGGACATTGGAAGGATGCCAGCGACTGGTCGCTCTCTATTCGCCTCCGGGACGGCCATCGGTTTCGGTCGTGCTTTGGTTGACTCTCGGATCCGGCGTGCGCAGTGATGGTCGCGCTTCGACGGGTGCGGTCGTTTTTCTCAGGAAGCATAGGTGTTTCCTCCCTTCGCCTCTTTTCCCCGGGTGTTACTTCTAGTTTGTGGTCGTCGTGTGTCCTTAGTGTTGTTGACTCCGCTTTGGCGAGATCGGTCGGGTTCACGGAGCTTCTGGATTTTTCTTGTCGGGACCCTCTTCTCTTACCGTCCTCTCGAATTCTCCTCTTGGACTCGTTCGGGAGTGCCTTGTAGGTCGAGGCGTCGTCACTATCGGTCAGGGACCTTCTCTGGGACCCCTGAGCTCCCGGGTCGAGGGGAAGTTTCCTCTCAACATGGATTTTCATAGTGTTGTTGGTGCTTAGGACAGGATACTGACCCCTTTTTCCGGCCGTGACAAACTTGCTGAGTGTCTTGTCCCTCCTCGATGATTTGGGACGGTTGTGTCGTCTGGTTCTTGTAATTAGTCTTTTATTTAGACGGCATGTGTTCCGTTTGGAGGTTTTTTCCCATCGGTCAGGACCCGCTGGTCTGCAGATTTCTACGTGGGATGAGGCTGACACGTCCTCCGGCGCCTACATACTCTTCCCTCTGGGAGGTAAGTATGGTTTTAACGTTTTTACTTCGGGATTCGGCCGGAGTTCCTTGTTTTTTCCCTTCGCCAGTTTTCTACTGTGTTTGCCCTCTTGTTGTGTCTGGTTTCGTTCAGATGTGTTTCTGACGTCTGTTCCTTCGCCCTGTCCAATCTCGATGGATGAGATGATTTTTGACACTGGCAAGGGTGAATACGACTCTTGGAGTGCATTCGGTTAGCGGCGCTACTGCTTCCAAGGTTTTCCTTGATGAGCGTTTCTCCTCGGGACGTTTTTGTATGTGGCGGTCCGGGCCGTGTGAAGTTTTTGCGTCAGTTTATTTTGGACCGTCGGAACATGCTTCTTTTGCTTTGCTGTCGGAGCGTTAAAACAGCAAATATGAAGCCTCCTGTCATGCTATAAAATTGTAGATTATACCAGCTTTAGTGTAACTATAATCTTAATTTTATTAATGACAGGAGGCGAATATTTCCCACCCTATTTGATTTCTTCCCCCCCTTGTTTTGGATGGATTGCATTGATTGTATTTCTGTTGATTTGTCTGATTATCTGGGCTAGGTTGGTGAGTCTGGGGTGATGTTGTGGGAAGTGCATGTTATATTGTATTGACGGTCATTAGTATGGATTTCGTGTCTTTATTCTATCAGTACTGGATCGTGGGATTTATGTTTTATCAGTACATTTCGTTCACTAATCAGTGTTTTCGATTCTGTTTATTTCGTTTCAGTTTAATGGTTCGACTTCAGTTCATAGGATCGGCCGTTTGGCGGGTTAAAGATCAAGTTCATCCATTATCCGAAGTTTTTCCAGATGACATTCATCGTTATGTTGTGAATTTTTCTTTATTTAGTTATTGTCATTGTTGTGTACGTTACGTTGTCGCAGCGTGAAAGAGGAAATGGTGGTTTAGCCTTATATAGATACCTTATGTTTTTGTCTTTGGTGTTTATCTCTCTGTTAATGTGCTGCTGTGGAGTTCTAGTAAAGAGAGACTTAAGCAAATATTCGCCTCCTGTCATTAATAAAATTAAGATTATAGTTACACTAAAGCTAGTATAATCTACAATTTCACTTACGGCCATACCAGTCTGAAAATGCCTGATCTCGTCAGATCTCGGAAGCCATCCAGACTCGGGCCTGCTTAGTACTTGTATGGGAGACCAACTAGGAACCTCAGGTGCTGTAAGCTTTTGTTTATTTCTTTTTTGCATTATGATGTCATAATCAGACCACTTTTTTCCCTATGGGAGACCAACTAGGAACCTCAGGTGCCGTAAGCTTTTGTTTATTTATTTTTTGCATTATGATGTCATAATCAGACCACTTTTTTCCCTATCCAGAAGCGTCTTGTCTTTTGTCGCAACCAGAGTTTGATATTCTACCAACATTAGCGAGATCGCATTCTCTTACTTTCACTTACGGACATACCAGTCTGAAAATGCCTGATCTCGTCAGATCTCGGAAGCCATCCAGACTCGGGTCTGGTTAGTACTTGTATGGGAGACCAACTAGGAACCTCAGGTGCCGTAAGCTTTTGTTTATTTCTTTTTTGCATTATGATGTCATAATCAGACCACTTTTTTCCCTATCCAGAAGCGTCTTGTCTTTTGTCGCAACCAGAGTTTGATATTCTACCAACATTAGCGAGATCGCATTCTCTTAATTTCAGTTACGGCAATACCAGTCTGAAAATGCCTGATCTCGTCAGATCTCGGAAGCCATCCAGACTGGGTCTGGTTAGTACTTGTATGGGAGACCAACTAGGAACCTCAGGTGCCGTAAGCTTTTGTTTATTTCTTTTTTGCATTATGAAGTCATAATCAGACCACTTTTTTCCCTATCCAGATGCGTCTTGTCTTTTGTCGCAACCAGAGTTTGATATTCTACCAACATTAGCGAGATCGCATTCTCTTAATTTCACTTACGGCCATACAAGTCTGAAAATGCCTGATCTCGTCAGATCTCGGAAGCCATCCAGACTCAGGCCTTGTTAGTACTTGTATGGGAGACCAACTAGGAACCTCAGGTGCCGTAAGCTTTTGTTTATTTCTTTTTTGCATTATGATGTCATAATCAGACCACTTTTTTCCCTATGGGAGACCAACTAGGAACCTCAGGTGCCGTAAGCTTTTGTTTATTTCTTTTTTGCATTATGATGTCATAATCAGACCACTTTTTTCCCTATCCAGAAGCGTCTTGTCTTTTGTCGCAACCAGAGTTTGATATTCTACCAACATTAGCGAGATCGCATTCGCTTAATTTCACTTACGGCCATACCAGTCTGAAAATGCCTGATCTCGTCAGATCTCGAAAGCCATCCAGACTTGGGCCTGGTTAGTACTTGTATGGGAGACCAACTAGGAACCTCAGGTGCCGTAAGCTTTTGTTTATTTCTTTTTTTGCATTATGATGTCATAATCAGACCACTTTTTTCCCTATGCAGAAGCGTCTTGTCTTTTGTCGCAACCAGAGTTTGATATTCTACCAACATTAGCGAGATCGCATTCTCTTAATTTCACTTACAGCCATACCAGTCTGAAAATGCCTGATCTCGTCAGATCTCGGAAGCCATCCAGACTCGGGCCTGGTTAGTAGTTGTATGGGAGACCAACTAGGAACCTCAGGTGCCCTAAGCTTTTGTTTATTTCTTTTTTGCATTATGATGTCATAATCAGACCACTTTTTTCCCTATCCAGAAGCGTCTTGTCTTTTGTCGCAACCAGAGTTTGATATTCTACCAACATTAGCGAGATCGCATTCTCTTAATTTCACTTACGGCCATACCAGTCTGAAAATGCCTGATCTCGTCAGATCTCGGAAGCCATCCAGACTCGGGCCTGTTTAGTACTTGTATGGGAGACCAACTAGGAACCTCAGGTGCCGTAAGCTTTTGTTTATTTCTTTTTTGCATTATGATGTCATAATCAGATCACTTTTTTCACTATCCAGAAGCGTCTTGTCTTTTGTCGCAACCAGAGTTTGATATTCTACCAACATTAGCGAGATCGCATTCTCTTAATTTCACTTACGGCCATACCAGTCTGAAAATGCCTGATCTCATCAGATCTCGGAAGCCATCCAGACTCGGGCCTGGTTAGTACTTGTATGGGAGACCAACTAGGAGCCTCAGGTGCCGTATGCTTTTGTTTATTTCTTTTTTGCATTATGATGTCATAATCAGACCACTTTTTTCCCTATCCAGAAGCGTCTTGTCTTTTGTCGCAACCAGAGTTTGATATTCTACCAACATTAGCGAGATCGCATTCTCTTAATTTCACTTACGGCCATACCAGTCTGAAAATGCCTGATCTCGTCAGATCTCGGAAGCCATCCAGACTCGGGCCTGGTTAGTACTTGTATGGGAGACCAACTAGGAACCTCAGGTGCCGTAAGCTTATGTTTATTTCTTTTTTGCATTATGATGTCATAATCAGACCACTTTTTTCCCTATCCAGAAGCATCTTGTCTTTTGTCGCAACCAGAGTTTGATATTCTACCAACATTAGCGAGATCGCATTCTCTTAATTTCACTTACGGCCATACTAGTCTGAAAATGCCTGATCTCGTCAGATCTCGGAAGCCATCCAGACTCGGGCCTGGTTAGTACTTGTATGGGAGACCAACTAGGAACCTCAGGTGCCGTAAGCTTTTGTTTATTTCTTTTTGCATTATGATGTCATAATCAGACCACTTTTTTCCCTATCCAGAAGCGTCTTGTCTTTTGTCGCAACCAGAGTTTGATATTCTACCAACATTAGCGAGATCGCATTCTCTTAATTTCACTTACGGCCATACCAGTCTGAAAATGCCTGATCTCGTCAGATCTCGGAAGCCATCCAGACTCGGGCCTGGTTAGTACTTGTATGGGAGACCAACTAGGAACCTCAGGTGCCGTAAGCTTATGTTTATTTCTTTTTTGCATTATGATGTCATAATCAGACCACTTTTTTCCCTATCCAGAAGCATCTTGTCTTTTGTCGCAACCAGAGTTTGATATTCTACCAACATTAGCGAGATCGCATTCTCTTAATTTCACTTACGGCCATACTAGTCTGAAAATGCCTGATCTCGTCAGATCTCGGAATCCATCCAGACTCGGGCCTGGTTAGTACTTGTATGGGAGACCAACTAGGAACCTCAGGTGCCGTAAGCTTTTGTTTATTTCTTTTTTGCATTATGATGTCATAATCAGACCACTTTTTTCCCTATCCAGAAGCGTCTTGTCTTTTGTCGCAACCAGAGTTTGATATTCTACCAACATTAGCGAGATCGAATTCTCTTAGTATCACTTACGGCCATACCAGTCTGAAAATGCCTGATCTCGTTAGATCTCAGAAGCCATCCAGACTCGGGCCTGGTTAGTACTTGTATGGGAGACCAACTAGGAACCTCAGGTGCCGTAAGCTTTTGTTTATTTCTTTTTTGCATTATGATGTCATAATCAGAACACTTTTTTCCCTATCCAGAAGCGTCTTGTCTTTTGTCGCAACCAGAGTTTGATATTCTACCAACATTAGCGAGATCGCATTCTCTTAATTTCACTTACAGCCATACCAGTCTGAAAATGCCTGATCTCATCAGATCTCGGAAGCTATCCAGACTCGGGCCTGGTTAGTACTTGTATGGGAGACCAACTAGGAACCTCAGGTGCCGTAAGCTTTTGTTTATTTCTTTTTTGCATTATGATGTCATAATCAGACCACTTTTTTCCCTATCCAGAAGCGTCTTGTCTTTTGTCGCAACCAGAGTTTGATATTCTACCAACATTAGCGAGATCTCATTCTCTTAATTTCACTTACGGCCATACCAGTCTGAAAATGCCAGATCTCGGAAGCCATCCAGACTCGGGCCTGGTTAGTACTTGTATGGGAGACCAACTAGGAACCTCAGGTGCCGTAAGCTTTTGTTTATTTCTTTTTTGCATTATGATGTCATAATCAGACCACTTTTTTCCCTATCCAGAAGCGTCTTGTCTTTTGTCGCAACCAGAGTTTGATATTCTACCAACATTAGCGAGATCGCATTCTCTTAATTTCACTTACGGCCATACCAGTCTGAAAATGCCTGATCTCATCAGATCTCGGAAGCCTTCCAGACTCGGGCCTGGTTAGTACTTGTATGGGAGACCAACTAGGAACCTCCGGTACCGTAAGCTTTTGTTTATTTGTTTTTTGCATTATGATGTCATAATCAGACCACTTTTTTCCCTATCCAGAAGCATCTTGTCTTTTGTCGCAACCAGAGTTTGATATTCTACCAACATTAGCGAGATCGCATTCTTTTAATTTCACTTACGGCCATACCAGTCTGAAAATGCCTGATCTCGTCAGATCTCGGAAGCCATCCAGCCTCGAGTCTGGTTAGTACTTGTATGGGAGACCAACTAGGAACCTCAGGTGCCGTAAGCTTTTGTTTATTTCTTTTTTGCATTATGATGTCATAATCAGACCACTTTTTTCCCTATCCAGAAGCGTCTTGTCTTTTGTCGCAACCAGAGTTTGATATTCTACCAACATTAGCGAGATCGCATTCTCTTAATTTCATTTACGGCCATACCAGTCTGAAAATGCCTGATCTCGTCAGATCTCGGAAGCCATCCAGACTCGGGCCTGGTTAGTACTTGTATGGGAGACCAACTAGGAACCTCAGGTGCCGTAAGCTTATGTTTATTTCTTTTTTGCATTATGATGTCATAATCAGACCACTTTTTTCCCTATCCAGAAGCATCTTGTCTTTTGTCGCAACCAGAGTTTGATATTCTACCAACATTAGCGAGATCGCATTCTCTTAATTTCACTTACGGCCATACTAGTCTTAAAATGCCTGATCTCGTCAGATCTCGGAAGCCATCCAGACTCGGGCCTGGTTAGTACTTGTATGGGAGACCAACTAGGAACCTCAGGTGCCGTAAGCTTTTGTTTATTTCTTTTTTGCATTTTGATGTCATAATCAGACCACTTTTTTCCCTATCCAGAAGCGTCTTGTCTTTTGTCGCAACCAGAGTTTGATATTCTACCAACATTAGCGAGATCGCATTCTCTTAATTTCACTTACGGCCATACCAGTCTGAAAATGCCTGATCTCATCAGATCTCGGAAGCTATCCAGACTCGGGCCTGGTTAGTACTTGTATGGGAGAACAACTAGGAACCTCAGGTGCCGTAAGCTTTTGTTTATTTCTTTTTTGCATTATGATGTCATAATCAGACCACTTTTTTCCCTATCCAGAAGCGTCTTGTCTTTTGTCGCAACCAGAGTTTGATATTCTACCAACATTAGCGAGATCGCATTCTCTTAATTTCACTTACGGCCATACCAGTCTGAAAATGCATGATCTCATCAGATCTCGGAAGCCTTCCAGACTTGGGCCTGGTTAGTACTTGTATGGGAGACCAACTAGGAACCTCAGGTGCCGTAAGCTTTTGTTTATTTGTTTTTTGCATTATGATGTCATAATCAGAACACTTTTTACCCTATCCAGAAGCGTCTTGTCTTTTGTCGCAACCAGAGTTTGATATTCTACCAACATTAGCGAGATCGCATACTCTTAATTTCACTTAAGGCCATGCCAGTCTGAAAATGCCTGATCTCATCAGATCTCGGAAGCCATCCAGACTTGGGCCTGGTTAGTACTTGTATGGGAGACCAACTAGGAACCTCAGGTGCCGTAAGCTTTTGTTTATTTCTTTTTTGCATTATGATGTCATAATCAGACCACTTTTTTCCCTATCCAGAAGCGTCTTGTCTTTTGTCGCAACCAGAGTTTGATATTCTACCAACATTAACGAGATTGCATTCTATTAATTTTACTTACGGCCATACCAGTCTGAAAATGCCTGATCTTGTCAGATCTCGGAAGCTATCCAGACTCGGGCCTGGTTAGTACTTGTATGGGAGACCAACTAGGAACCTCAGGTGCCTTAAGCTTTTGTTTATTTCTTTTTTGCATTATGATGTCATAATCAGACCACTTTTTTCCCTATCCAGAAGCGTCTTGTCTTTTGTCGCAACCAGAGTTTGATATTCTACCAACATGAACGAAATTGCATTCTATTAATTTCACTTACGGCCATACCAGTCTGAAAATGCCAGATCTCGGAAGCCATCCAGACTTGGGCCTGGTTAGTACTTGTATGGGAGACCAACTAGGAACCTCAGGTGCCGTAAGCTTTTGTTTATTTCTTTTTTGCATTATGATGTCATAATCAGACCACTTTTTTCCCTATGGGAGACCAACTAGGAACCTCAGGTGCCGTAAGCTTTTGTTTATTTCTTTTTTGCATTATGATGTCATAATCAGACCACTTTTTTTCCTATCCAGAAGCGTCTTGTCTTTTGTCGCAACCATAGTTTGATATTCTACCAACATTAGCGAGATCGCATTCTCTTAATTTCACTTACGGCCATACCAGTCTGAAAATGCCTGATCTCATCAGATCTCGGAAGCCATTCAGACTCGGGCCCGGTTAGTACTTGTATGGGAGACCAACTAGGAACCTCAGGTGCCGTAAGCTTTTGTTTATTTCTTTTTTGCATTATGATGTCATAATCAGACCACTTTTTTCCCTATCCAGAAGCGTCTTGTCTTTTGTCGCAACCAGAGTTTGATATTCTACCAACATTAGCGAGATCGCATTCTCTTAATTTCACTTACGGCCATACCAGTCTGAAAATGCCTGATCTCATCAGATCTCGGAAGCCATCCAGACTCGGGCCTGTTAGTACTTGTATGGGAGACCAACTAGGAACCTCAGGTGCCGTAAGCTTTTGTTTATTTCTTTTTTGCATTATGATGTCATAATCAGACCACTTTTTTCCCTATCCAGAAGCGTCTTGTCTTTTGTCGCAACCAGAGTTTGATATTCTACCAACATTAGCGAGATCGCATTCTCTTAATTTCACTTACGGCCATACCAGTCTGAAAATGACTGATCTCGTCAGATCTCGGAAGCCATGCAGACTCGGGCCTGTTTAGTACTTGTATAGGAGACCAACTAGGAACCTCAGGTGCCGTAAGCTTTTGTTTATTTCTTTTTTGCATTATGATGTCATAATCAGACCACTTTTTTCCCTATCCAGAAGCGTCTTGTCTTTTGTCGCAACCAGAGTTTGATATTCTACCAACATTAGCGAGATCGCATTCTCTTAATTTCACTTACGGCCATACCAGCCTGAAAATGCCTGATCTCGTCAGATCTTGGAAGCCATCCAGACTCGGGCCTGGTTAGTATTTGTATGGGAGACCAACTAGGAACCTCAGGTGCCGTAAGCTTTTGTTTATTTCTTTTTTGCATTATGATGTCATAATCAGACCACTTTTTTCCCTATCCAGAAGCGTCTTGTCTTTTGTCGCAACCAGAGTTTGATATTCTACCAACATTAGCGAGATCGCATTCTCTTAATTTCACTTACGGCCATACCAGTCTGAAAATGCCTGATCTCATCAGATCTCGGAAGCAATCCAGACTCGGGCCTGGTTAGTACTTGTATCGGACACCAACTAGGAACCTCAGGTGCCGTAAGCTTTTGTTTATTTCTTTTTTGCATTATGATGTCATAATCAGACCACTTTTTTCCCTATCCAGAAGCGTCTTGTCTTTTGTCGCAACCAGAGTTTGATATTCTACCAACATTAGCGAGATCGCATTCTCTTAATTTCACTTACGGCCATACCAGTCTGAAAATGCCAGATCTCGGAAGCCATCCAGACTCGGGTCTGGTTAGTACTTGTATGGGAGACCAACTAGGAACCTCAGGTGCCGTAAGCTTTTGTTTATTTCTTTTTTGCATTATGATGTCATAATCAGACCACTTTTTTCCCAATCCAGAAGCGTCTTGTCTTTTGTCGCAACCAGAGTTTGATATTCTACCAACATTAGCGAGATCGCATTCTCTTAGTTTCACTTACGGCCATACCAGTCTGAAAATGCCTGATCTCGTCAGATCTCGGAAGCCATCCAGACTCGGGACTGGTTAGTACTTGTATGGGAGACCAACTAGGAACCTCAGTTGCCGTAAGCTTTTGTTTATTTCTTTTTTGCGTTATGATGTCATAATCAGACCACTTTTTTCCCTATCCAGAAGCGTCTTGTCTTTTGTCGCAACCAGAGTTTGATATTCTACCAACATTAGCGAGATCGCATTCTCTTAATTTCACTTACGGACATACCAGTCTGAAAATGCCTGATCTCGTCACATCTCGGAAGCCATCCAGACTCGGGACTGGTTAGTACTTGTATGGGAGACCAACTAGGAACCTCAGTTGCCGTAAGCTTTTGTTTATTTCTTTTTTGCATTATGATGTCATAATCAGACCACTTTTTTCCCTATCCAGAAGCGTCTTGTCTTTTGTCGCAACCAGAGTTTGATATTCTACCAACATTAGCGAGATCGCATTCTCTTAATTTCACTTACGGACATACCAGTCTGAAAATGCCTGATCTCGTCAGATCTCGGAAGCCATCCAGACTCGGGCCTGGTTAGTACTTGTATGGGAGACCAACTAGGAACCTCAGGTGCCGTAAGCTTTTGTTTATTTATTTTTTGCATTATGATGTCATAATCAGACCACTTTTTTCCCTATCCAGAAGCGTCTTGTCTTTTGTCGCAACCAGAGTTTGATATTCTACCAACATTAGCGAGATCGCATTCTTTTAATTTAATTTACGGCCATACCAGTCTGAAAATGCCTGATCTCGTCAGATCTTGGAAGCCATCCAGACTCAGGCCTGGTTAGTACTTGTATGGGAGACCAACTAGGAACCTCAGGTGCCGTAAGCTTTTGTTTATTTCTTTTTTGCATTATGATGTCATAATCAGACCACTTTTTTCCCTATCCAGAAGCGTCTTGTCTTTTGTCGCAACCAGAGTTTGATATTCTACCAACATTAACGAGATCGCATTCTCTTAACTTCACTTACGGCCATACCAGTCTGAAAATGCCTGATCTCGTCAGATCTCGGAAGCCATCCAGATTTGGGCCTGGTTAGTACTTGTATGGGAGACCAACTAGGAACCTCAGGTGCCGTAAGCTTTTGTTTATTTCTTTTTTGCATTAAGATGTCATAATCAGACCACTTTTTTCCCTATCCAGAAGCGTCTTGTCTTTTGTCGCAACCAGAGTTTGATATTCTACCAACATTAGCGAGATTGCATTCTCTTAATTTCACTTACGGCCATACCAGTCTGAAAATGCCTGATCTCGGAAGCCATCCAGACTCGGGCCTGGTTAGTACTTGTATGGGAGACCAACTAGGAACCTCAGGTGCCGTAAGCTTATGTTTATTTCTTTTTTGCATTATGATGTCATAATCAGACCACTTTTTTCCCTATCCAGAAGCATCTTGTCTTTTGTCGCAACCAGAGTTTGATATACTACCAACATTAGCGAGATCGCATTCTCTTAATTTCACTTGCGGCCATACTAGTCTGAAAATGCCTGATCTCGTCAGATCTCGGAAGCCATCCAGACTCGGGCCTGGTTAGTACTTGTATGGGAGACCAACTAGGAACCTCAGGTGCCGTAAGCTTTTGTTTATTTCTTTTTTGCATTATGATGTCATAATCAGACCACTTTTTTCCCTATCCAGAAGCGTCTTGTCTTTTGTCGCAACCAGAGTTTGATATTCTACCAACATTAGCGAGATCGCATTCTCTTAATTTCACTTACGGCCATACCAGTCTGAAAATGCCTGATCTCATCAGATCTCGGAAGCTATCCAGACTCGGGCCTGGTTAGTACTTGTATGGGAGAACAACTAGGAACCTCAGGTGCCGTAAGCTTTTGTTTATTTCTTTTTTGCATTATGATGTCATAATCAGACCACTTTTTTCCCTATCCAGAAGCGTCTTGTCTTTTGTCGCAACCAGAGTTTGATATTCTACCAACATTAGCGAGATCGCATTCTCTTAATTTCACTTACGGCCATACCAGTCTGAAAATGCATGATCTCATCAGATCTCGGAAGCCTTCCAGACTTGGGCCTGGTTAGTACTTGTATGGGAGACCAACTAGGAACCTCAGGTGCCGTAAGCTTTTGTTTATTTGTTTTTTGCATTATGATGTCATAATCAGACCACTTTTTTCCCTATCCAGAAGCGTCTTGTCTTTTGTCGCAACCAGAGTTTGATATTCTACCAACATTAGCGAGATCGCATACTCTTAATTTCACTTACGGCAATGCCAGTCTGAAAATGCCTGATCTCATCAGATCTCGGAAGCCATCCAGACTTGGGCCTGGTTAGTACTTGTATGGGAGACCAACTAGGAACCTCAGGTGCCGTAAGCTTTTGTTTATTTCTTTTTTGCATTATGATGTCATAATCAGACCACTTTTTTCCCTATCCAGAAGCGTCTTGTCTTTTGTCGCAACCAGAGTTTGATATTCTACCAACATTAACGAGATTGCATTCTCTTAATTTCACTTATGGCCATACCAGTCTGAAAATGCCTGATCTTGTCAGATCTCGGAAGCCATCCAGACTCGGGCCTGGTTAGTACTTGTATGGGAGACCAACTAGGAACCTCAGGTGCCTTAAGCTTTTGTTTATTTCTTTTTTGCATTATGATGTCATAATCAGACCACTTTTTTCCCTATCCAGAAGCGTCTTGTCTTTTGTCGCAACCAGAGTTTGATATTCTACCAACATTAACGAGATTGCATTCTCTTAATTTCACTTACGGCCATACCAGTCTGAAAATGCCTGATCTTGTCAGATCTCGGAAGCCATCCAGACTTGGGGATGGTTAGTACTTGTATGGGAGACCAACTAGGAACCTCAGGTGCCTTAAGCTTTTGTTTATTTCTTTTTTGCATTATGATGTCATAATCAGACCACTTTTTTCCCTATGGGAGACCAACTAGGAACCTCAGGTGCCGTAAGCTTTTGTTTATTTCTTTTTTGCATTATTATGTCATAATCAGACCACTTTTTTTCCTATCCAGAAGCGTCTTGTCTTTTGTCGTAACCAGAGTTTGATATTCTACCAACATTAGCGAGATCGCATTCTCTTAATTTCACTTACTGCCATACCAGTCTGAAAATGCCTGATCTCATCAGATCTCGGAAGCCATCCAGACTCGGGCCTGTTAGTACTTGTATGGGAGACTAACTAGGAACCTCAGGTGCCGTAAGCTTTTGTTTATTTCTTTTTTGCATTATGATGTCATAATCAGACCACTTTTTTCCCTATCCAGAAGCGTCTTGTCTTTTGTCGCAACCAGAGTTTGATATTCTACCAACATTAGCGAGATTGCATTCTCTTAATTTCACTTACGGCCATACCAGTCTGAAAATGCCTGATCTCGTCAGATCTCGGAAGCCATCCAGACTCGGGCCTGGTTAGTACTTGTATGGTAGACCAACTAGGAACCTCAGGTGCCGTAAGCTTTTGTTTATTTCTTTTTTGCATTATGATGTCATAATCAGACCACTTTTTTCCCTATCCAGAAGCGTCTTGTCTTTTGTCGCAACCAGAGTTTGATATTCTACCAACATTAGCGAGATCGCATTCGCTTAATTTCACTTACGGCCATACCAGTCTGAAAATGCCTGATCTCGTCAGATCTCGGAAGCCATCCAGACTCGGGCCTGGTTAGTACTTGTATGGGAGACCAACTAGGAACCTCAGGTGCCGTAAGCTTATGTTTATTTCTTTTTTGCATTATGATGTCATAATCAGACCACTTTTTTCCCTATCCAGAAGCATCTTGTCTTTTGTCGCAACCAGAGTTTGATATTCTACCAACATTAGCGAGATCGCATTCTCTTAATTTCACTTACGGCCATACTAGTCTGAAAATGCCTGATCTCGTCAGATCTCGGAAGCCATCCAGACTCGGGCCTGGTTAGTACTTGTATAGGAGAACAACTAGGAACCTCAGGTGCCGTAAGCTTTTGTTTATTTCTTTTTTGCATTATGATGTCATAATCAGACCACTTTTTTCCCTATCCAGAAGCGTCTTGTCTTTTGTCGCAACCAGAGTTTGATATTCTACCAACATTAGCGAGATTGCATTCTCTTAATTTCACTTACGGCCATACCAGTCTGAAAATGCCTGATCTCATCAGATCTCGGAAGCCTTCCAGACTTGGGCCTGGTTAGTACTTGTATGGGAGACCAACTAGGAACCTCAGGTGCCGTAAGCTTTTGTTTATTTGTTTTTTGCATTATGATGTCATAATCAGACCACTTTTTTCCCTATCCAGAAGCGTCTTGTCTTTTGTCGCAACCAGAGTTTGATATTCTACCAACATTAGCGAGATCGCATACTCTTAATTTCACTTACGGCCATGCCAGTCTGAAAATGCCTGATCTCATCAGATGTCGGAAGCCATCCAGACTTGGGCCTGGTTAGTACTTGTATGGGAGACCAACTAGGAATCTCAGGTGCCGTAAGCTTTTGTTTATTTCTTTTTTGCATTATGATGTCATAATCAGACCACTTTTTTCCCTATCCAGAAGCGTCTTGTCTTTTGTCGCAACCAGAGTTTGATATTCTACCAACATTAACGAGATTGCATTCTCTTAATTTCACTTACGGCCATACCAGTCTGAAAATGCCTGATCTTGTCAGATCTCGGAAGCCATCCAGACTCGGGCCTGGTTAGTACTTGTATGGGAGACCAATTAGGAATCTCAGGTGCCTTAAGCTTTTGTTTATTTCTTTTTTGCATTATGATGTCATAATCAGACCACTTTTTTCCCTATCCAGAAGCGTCTTGTCTTTTGTCGCAACCAGAGTTTGATATTCTACCAACATTAACGAGATTGCATTCTCTTAATTTCACTTACGGCCATACCAGTCTGAAAATGCCTGATCTTGTCAGATCTCGGAAGCCATCCAGACTTGGGCCTGGTTAGTACTTGTATGGGAGACCAACTAGGAACCTCAGGTGCCGTAAGCTTTAGTTTATTTCTTTTTTGCATTATGATGTCATAATCAGACCACTTTTTTCCCTATCCAGAAGCGTCTTGTCTTTTGTCGCAACCAGAGTTTGATATTCTACCAACATTAGCGAGATCGCATTCTCTTAATTTCACTTACGGCCATACCAGTCTGAAAATGCCTGATCTCATCAGATCTCGGAAGCAATCCAGACTCGGGCCTGGTTAGTACTTGTATCGGACACCAACTAGGAACCTCAGGTGCCGTAAGCTTTTGTTTATTTCTTTTTTGCATTATGATGTCATAATCAGACCACTTTTTTCCCTATCCAGAAGCGTCTTGTCTTTTGTCGCAACCAGAGTTTGATATTCTACCAACATTAGCGAGATCGCATTCTCTTAATTTCACTTACGGCCATACCAGTCTGAAAATGCCAGATCTCGGAAGCCATCCAGACTCGGGTCTGGTTAGTACTTGTATGGGAGACCAACTAGGAACCTCAGGTGCCGTAAGCTTTTGTTTATTTCTTTTTTGCATTATGATGTCATAATCAGACCACTTTTTTCCCAATCCAGAAGCGTCTTGTCTTTTGTCGCAACCAGAGTTTGATATTCTACCAACATTAGCGAGATCGCATTCTCTTAGTTTCACTTACGGCCATACCAGTCTGAAAATGCCTGATCTCGTCAGATCTCGGAAGCCATCCAGACTCGGGACTGGTTAGTACTTGTATGGGAGACCAACTAGGAACCTCAGTTGCCGTAAGCTTTTGTTTATTTCTTTTTTGCATTATGATGTCATAATCAGACCACTTTTTTCCCTATCCAGAAGCGTCTTGTCTTTTGTCGCAACCAGAGTTTGATATTCTACCAACATTAGCGAGATCGCATTCTCTTAATTTCACTTACGGACATACCAGTCTGAAAATGCCTGATCTCGTCACATCTCGGAAGCCATCCAGACTCGGGACTGGTTAGTACTTGTATGGGAGACCAACTAGGAACCTCAGTTGCCGTAAGCTTTTGTTTATTTCTTTTTTGCATTATGATGTCATAATCAGACCACTTTTTTCCCTATCCAGAAGCGTCTTGTCTTTTGTCGCAACCAGAGTTTGATATTCTACCAACATTAGCGAGATCGCATTCTCTTAATTTCACTTACGGACATACCAGTCTGAAAATGCCTGATCTCGTCAGATCTCGGAAGCCATCCAGACTCGGGCCTGGTTAGTACTTGTATGGGAGACCAACTAGGAACCTCAGGTGCCGTAAGCTTTTGTTTATTTATTTTTTGCATTATGATGTCATAATCAGACCACTTTTTTCCCTATCCAGAAGCGTCTTGTCTTTTGTCGCAACCAGAGTTTGATATTCTACCAACATTAGCGAGATCGCATTCTTTTAATTTAATTTACGGCCATACCAGTCTGAAAATGCCTGATCTCGTCAGATCTTGGAAGCCATCCAGACTCAGGCCTGGTTAGTACTTGTATGGGAGACCAACTAGGAACCTCAGGTGCCGTAAGCTTTTGTTTATTTCTTTTTTGCATTATGATGTCATAATCAGACCACTTTTTTCCCTATCCAGAAGCGTCTTGTCTTTTGTCGCAACCAGAGTTTGATATTCTACCAACATTAACGAGATCGCATTCTCTTAACTTCACTTACGGCCATACCAGTCTGAAAATGCCTGATCTCGTCAGATCTCGGAAGCCATCCAGATTTGGGCCTGGTTAGTACTTGTATGGGAGACCAACTAGGAACCTCAGGTGCCGTAAGCTTTTGTTTATTTCTTTTTTGCATTAAGATGTCATAATCAGACCACTTTTTTCCCTATCCAGAAGCGTCTTGTCTTTTGTCGCAACCAGAGTTTGATATTCTACCAACATTAGCGAGATTGCATTCTCTTAATTTCACTTACGGCCATACCAGTCTGAAAATGCCTGATCTCGGAAGCCATCCAGACTCGGGCCTGGTTAGTACTTGTATGGGAGACCAACTAGGAACCTCAGGTGCCGTAAGCTTATGTTTATTTCTTTTTTGCATTATGATGTCATAATCAGACCACTTTTTTCCCTATCCAGAAGCATCTTGTCTTTTGTCGCAACCAGAGTTTGATATACTACCAACATTAGCGAGATCGCATTCTCTTAATTTCACTTGCGGCCATACTAGTCTGAAAATGCCTGATCTCGTCAGATCTCGGAAGCCATCCAGACTCGGGCCTGGTTAGTACTTGTATGGGAGACCAACTAGGAACCTCAGGTGCCGTAAGCTTTTGTTTATTTCTTTTTTGCATTATGATGTCATAATCAGACCACTTTTTTCCCTATCCAGAAGCGTCTTGTCTTTTGTCGCAACCAGAGTTTGATATTCTACCAACATTAGCGAGATCGCATTCTCTTAATTTCACTTACGGCCATACCAGTCTGAAAATGCCTGATCTCATCAGATCTCGGAAGCTATCCAGACTCGGGCCTGGTTAGTACTTGTATGGGAGAACAACTAGGAACCTCAGGTGCCGTAAGCTTTTGTTTATTTCTTTTTTGCATTATGATGTCATAATCAGACCACTTTTTTCCCTATCCAGAAGCGTCTTGTCTTTTGTCGCAACCAGAGTTTGATATTCTACCAACATTAGCGAGATCGCATTCTCTTAATTTCACTTACGGCCATACCAGTCTGAAAATGCATGATCTCATCAGATCTCGGAAGCCTTCCAGACTTGGGCCTGGTTAGTACTTGTATGGGAGACCAACTAGGAACCTCAGGTGCCGTAAGCTTTTGTTTATTTGTTTTTTGCATTATGATGTCATAATCAGACCACTTTTTTCCCTATCCAGAAGCGTCTTGTCTTTTGTCGCAACCAGAGTTTGATATTCTACCAACATTAGCGAGATCGCATACTCTTAATTTCACTTACGGCAATGCCAGTCTGAAAATGCCTGATCTCATCAGATCTCGGAAGCCATCCAGACTTGGGCCTGGTTAGTACTTGTATGGGAGACCAACTAGGAACCTCAGGTGCCGTAAGCTTTTGTTTATTTCTTTTTTGCATTATGATGTCATAATCAGACCACTTTTTTCCCTATCCAGAAGCGTCTTGTCTTTTGTCGCAACCAGAGTTTGATATTCTACCAACATTAACGAGATTGCATTCTCTTAATTTCACTTATGGCCATACCAGTCTGAAAATGCCTGATCTTGTCAGATCTCGGAAGCCATCCAGACTCGGGCCTGGTTAGTACTTGTATGGGAGACCAACTAGGAACCTCAGGTGCCTTAAGCTTTTGTTTATTTCTTTTTTGCATTATGATGTCATAATCAGACCACTTTTTTCCCTATCCAGAAGCGTCTTGTCTTTTGTCGCAACCAGAGTTTGATATTCTACCAACATTAACGAGATTGCATTCTCTTAATTTCACTTACGGCCATACCAGTCTGAAAATGCCTGATCTTGTCAGATCTCGGAAGCCATCCAGACTTGGGGATGGTTAGTACTTGTATGGGAGACCAACTAGGAACCTCAGGTGCCTTAAGCTTTTGTTTATTTCTTTTTTGCATTATGATGTCATAATCAGACCACTTTTTTCCCTATGGGAGACCAACTAGGAACCTCAGGTGCCGTAAGCTTTTGTTTATTTCTTTTTTGCATTATTATGTCATAATCAGACCACTTTTTTTCCTATCCAGAAGCGTCTTGTCTTTTGTCGTAACCAGAGTTTGATATTCTACCAACATTAGCGAGATCGCATTCTCTTAATTTCACTTACTGCCATACCAGTCTGAAAATGCCTGATCTCATCAGATCTCGGAAGCCATCCAGACTCGGGCCTGTTAGTACTTGTATGGGAGACTAACTAGGAACCTCAGGTGCCGTAAGCTTTTGTTTATTTCTTTTTTGCATTATGATGTCATAATCAGACCACTTTTTTCCCTATCCAGAAGCGTCTTGTCTTTTGTCGCAACCAGAGTTTGATATTCTACCAACATTAGCGAGATTGCATTCTCCTAATTTCACTTACGGCCATACCAGTCTGAAAATGCCTGATCTCGTCAGATCTCGGAAGCCATCCAGACTCGGGCCTGGTTAGTACTTGTATGGTAGACCAACTAGGAACCTCAGGTGCCGTAAGCTTTTGTTTATTTCTTTTTTGCATTATGATGTCATAATCAGACCACTTTTTTCCCTATCCAGAAGCGTCTTGTCTTTTGTCGCAACCAGAGTTTGATATTCTACCAACATTAGCGAGATCGCATTCGCTTAATTTCACTTACGGCCATACCAGTCTGAAAATGCCTGATCTCGTCAGATCTCGGAAGCCATCCAGACTCGGGCCTGGTTAGTACTTGTATGGGAGACCAACTAGGAACCTCAGGTGCCGTAAGCTTATGTTTATTTCTTTTTTGCATTATGATGTCATAATCAGACCACTTTTTTCCCTATCCAGAAGCATCTTGTCTTTTGTCGCAACCAGAGTTTGATATTCTACCAACATTAGCGAGATCGCATTCTCTTAATTTCACTTACGGCCATACTAGTCTGAAAATGCCTGATCTCGTCAGATCTCGGAAGCCATCCAGACTCGGGCCTGGTTAGTACTTGTATAGGAGAACAACTAGGAACCTCAGGTGCCGTAAGCTTTTGTTTATTTCTTTTTTGCATTATGATGTCATAATCAGACCACTTTTTTCCCTATCCAGAAGCGTCTTGTCTTTTGTCGCAACCAGAGTTTGATATTCTACCAACATTAGCGAGATTGCATTCTCTTAATTTCACTTACGGCCATACCAGTCTGAAAATGCCTGATCTCATCAGATCTCGGAAGCCTTCCAGACTTGGGCCTGGTTAGTACTTGTATGGGAGACCAACTAGGAATCTCAGGTGCCGTAAGCTTTTGTTTATTTCTTTTTTGCATTATGATGTCATAATCAGACCACTTTTTTCCCTATCCAGAAGCGTCTTGTCTTTTGTCGCAACCAGAGTTTGATATTCTACCAACATTAACGAGATTGCATTCTCTTAATTTCACTTACGGCCATACCAGTCTGAAAATGCCTGATCTTGTCAGATCTCGGAAGCCATCCAGACTCGGGCCTGGTTAGTACTTGTATGGGAGACCAATTAGGAATCTCAGGTGCCTTAAGCTTTTGTTTATTTCTTTTTTGCATTATGATGTCATAATCAGACCACTTTTTTCCCTATCCAGAAGCGTCTTGTCTTTTGTCGCAACCAGAGTTTGATATTCTACCAACATTAACGAGATTGCATTCTCTTAATTTCACTTACGGCCATACCAGTCTGAAAATGCCTGATCTTGTCAGATCTCGGAAGCCATCCAGACTTGGGCCTGGTTAGTACTTGTATGGGAGACCAACTAGGAACCTCAGGTGCCGTAAGCTTTTGTTTATTTCTTTTTTGCATTATGATGTCATAATCAGACCACTTTTTTTCCTATCCAGAAGCGTCTTGTCTTTTGTCGCAACCAGAGTTTGATATTCTACCAACATTAGCGAGATCGCATTCTCTTAATTTCACTTACGGCCATACCAGTCTGAAAATGCCTGATCTCATCAGATCTCGGAAGCCATCCAGACTCGGGCCTGTTAGTACTTGTATGGGAGACCAACTAGGAACCTCAGGTGCCGTAAGCTTTTGTTTATTTCTTTTTTGCATTATGATGTCATAATCAGACCACTTTTTTTCCTATCCAGAAGCGTCTTGTCTTTTGTCGCAACCAGAGTTTGATATTCTACCAACATTAGCGAGATCGCATTCTCTTAATTTCACTTATGGCCATACCAGTCTGAAAATGACTGATCTCGTAAGATCTCGGAAGCCATGCAGACTCGGGCCTGGTTAGTACTTGTATAGGAGACCAACTAGGAACCTCAGGTGCCGTAAGCTTTTGTTTATTTCTTTTTTGCATTATGATGTCATAATCAGACCACTTTTTTCCCTATGGGAGACCAACTAGGAACCTCAGGTGCCGTAAGCTTTTGTTTATTTCTTTTTTGCATTATGATGTCATAATCAGACCACTTTTTTTCCTATCCAGAAGCGTCTTGTCTTTTGTCGCAACCAGAGTTTGATATTCTACCAACATTAGCGAGATCGCATTCTCTTAATTTCACTTACGGCCATACCAGTCTGAAAATGACTGATCTCGTAAGATATCGGAAGCCATGCAGACTCGGGCCTGGTTAGTACTTGTATAGGAGACCAACTAGGAACCTCAGGTGCCGTAAGCTTTTGTTTATTTCTTTTTTGCATTATAATGTCATAATCAGACCACTTTTTTCCCTATCCAGAAGCGTCTTGTCTTTTGTCGCAACCAGAGTTTGATATTCTACCAACATTAGCGAGATCGCATTCTCTTAATTTCACTTACGGCCATACCAGTCTGAAAATGCCTGATCTCGTCAGATCTCGGAAGCCATCCAGACTCGGGCCTGGTTAGTACTTGTATGGGAGACCAACTAGGAACCTCAGGTGCCGTAAGCTTTTGTTTATTTCTTTTTTGCATTATGATGTCATAATCAGACCACTTTTTTCCCTATCCAGAAGCGTCTTGTCTTTTGTCGCAACCAGAGTTTGATATTCTACCAACATTAGCGAGATCGCATTCTCTTAATTTCACTTACGGCCATACCAGTCTGAAAATGCCTGATCTCATCAGATCTCGGAAGCAATCCAGACTCGGGCCTGGTTAGTACTTGTATGGGACACCAACTAGGAACCTCAGGTGCCGTAAGCTTTTGTTTATTTCTTTTTTGCATTATGATGTCATAATCAGACCACTTTTTTCCCTATCCAGAAGCGTCTTGTCTTTTGTCGCAACCAGAGTTTGATATTCTACCAACATTAGCGAGATCGCATTCTCTTAATTTCACTTACGGCGATACTAGTCTGAAAATGCCTGATCTCGTCAGATTTCGGAAGCCATCCAGACTCGGGTCTGGTTAGTACTTGTATGGGAGACCAACTAGGAACCTCAGGTGCCGTAAGCTTTTGTTTATTTCTTTTTTGCATTATGATGTCATAATCAGACCACTTTTTTCCCAATCCAGAAGCGTCTTGTCTTTTGTCGCAACCAGAGTTTGATATTCTACCAACATTAGCGAGATCGCATTCTCTTAGTTTCACTTACGGCCATACCAGTCTGAAAATGCCTGATCTCGTCAGATCTCGGAAGCCATCCAGACTCGAGACTGGTTACTACTTGTATGGGAGACCAACTAGGAACCTCAGTTGCCGTAAGCTTTTGTTTATTTCTTTTTTGCATTATGATGTCATAATCAGACCACTTTTTTCCCTATCCAGAAGCGTCTTGTCTTTTGTCGCAACCAGAGTTTGATATTCTACCAACATTAGCGAGATCGCATTCTCATAATTTCACTTACGGACATACCAGTCTGAAAATGCCTGATCTCGTCAGATCTCGGAAGCCATCCAGACTCGGGCCTGGTTAGTACTTGTATGGGAGACCAACTAGGAACCTCAGGTGCCGTAAGCTTTTGTTTATTTCTTTTTTGCATTATGATGTCATAATCAGACCACTTTTTTCCCAAACCAGAAGCGTCTTGTCTTTTGTCGCAACCAGAGTTTGATATTCTACCAACATTAGCGAGATCGCATTCTCTTAATTTCACTTACGGCCATACCAGTCTGAAAATGCCTGATCTCGTCAGATCTCGGAAGCCATCCAGACTTGGGCCTGGTTAGTACTTGTATGGGAGACCAACTAGAAACTTCAGGTGCCGTAAGCTTTTGTTTATTTATTTTTTGCATTATGATGTCATAATCAGACGACTTTTTTCCCTATCCAGAAGCGTCTTGTCTTTTGTCGCAACCAGAGTTTGATATTCTACCAACATTAGCGAGATTGCATTCTCTTAATTTCACTTACGGCCATACCAGTCTGAAAATGCCTGATCTCGTCAGGTCTCGGAAGCCATCCAGACTCGGGCCTGGTTAGTACTTGTATGGGAGACCAACTAGGAACCTCAGGTGCCGTAAGCTTTTGTTTATTTCTTTTTTGCATTATGATGTCATAATCAGACCACTTTTTTCCCTATCCAGAAGCGTCTTGTCTTTAGTCGCAACCAGAGTTTGATATTCTACCAACATTAACGAGATCGCATTCTCTTAACTTCAATTACGGCCATACCAGTCTGAAAATGCCTGATCTCGGAAGCCATCCAGACTCGGGCCTGGTTAGTACTTGTATGGGAGACCAACTAGGAACCTCAGGTGCCGTAAGCTTTTGTTTATTTCTTTTTTGCATTATGATGTCATAATCAGACCACTTTTTTCCCTATGGGAGACCAACTAGGAACCTCAGGTGCCGTAAGCTTTTGTTTATTTCTTTTTTGCATTATGATGTCATAATCAGACCACTTTTTTCCCTATCCAGAAGCATCTTGTCTTTTGTCGCAACCAGAGTTTGATATTCTACCAACATTAGCGAGATCGCATTCTCTTAATTTCACTTACGGCCATACCAGTCTGAAAATGCCTGATCTCGTCAGATCTCGGAAGCCATCCAGACTCAGGCCTGGTTAGTACTTGTATGGGAGACCAACTAGGAACCTCAGGTGCCGTAAGCTTTTGTTTATTTCTTTTTTGCATTATGATGTCATAATCAGACCACTTTTTTCCCTATGGGAGACCAACTAGGAACCTCAGGTGCCGTAAGCTTTTGTTTATTTATTTTTTGCATTATGATGTCATAATCAGACCACTTTTTTCCCTATCCAGAAGCGTCTTGTCTTTTGTCGCAACCAGAGTTTGATATTCTACCAACATTAGCAGATCGCATTCTCTTAACTTCACTTACGGCCATACCAGTCTGAAAATGCCTGATCTCGTCAGATCTCGGAAGCCATCCAGACTCGAGACTGGTTACTACTTGTATGGGAGACCAACTAGGAACCTCAGTTGCCGTAAGCTTTTGTTTATTTCTTTTTTGCATTATGATGTCATAATCAGACCACTTTTTTCCCTATCCAGAAGCGTCTTGTCTTTTGTCGCAACCAGAGTTTGATATTCTACCAACATTAGCGAGATCGCATTCTCATAATTTCACTTACGGACATACCAGTCTGAAAATGCCTGATCTCGTCAGATCTCGGAAGCCATCCAGACTCGGGCCTGGTTAGTACTTGTATGGGAGACCAACTAGGAACCTCAGGTGCCGTAAGCTTTTGTTTATTTCTTTTTTGCATTATGATGTCATAATCAGACCACTTTTTTCCCAAACCAGAAGCGTCTTGTCTTTTGTCGCAACCAGAGTTTGATATTCTACCAACATTAGCGAGATCGCATTCTCTTAATTTCACTTACGGCCATACCAGTCTGAAAATGCCTGATCTCGTCAGATCTCGGAAGCCATCCAGACTTGGGCCTGGTTAGTACTTGTATGGGAGACCAACTAGAAACTTCAGGTGCCGTAAGCTTTTGTTTATTTATTTTTTGCATTATGATGTCATAATCAGACGACTTTTTTCCCTATCCAGAAGCGTCTTGTCTTTTGTCGCAACCAGAGTTTGATATTCTACCAACATTAGCGAGATTGCATTCTCTTAATTTCACTTACGGCCATACCAGTCTGAAAATGCCTGATCTCGTCAGGTCTCGGAAGCCATCCAGACTCGGGCCTGGTTAGTACTTGTATGGGAGACCAACTAGGAACCTCAGGTGCCGTAAGCTTTTGTTTATTTCTTTTTTGCATTATGATGTCATAATCAGACCACTTTTTTCCCTATCCAGAAGCGTCTTGTCTTTAGTCGCAACCAGAGTTTGATATTCTACCAACATTAACGAGATCGCATTCTCTTAACTTCACTTACGGCCATACCAGTCTGAAAATGCCTGATCTCGTCAGATCTCGGAAGCCATCCAGACTCGGGCCTGGTTAGTACTTGTATGGGAGACCAACTAGGAACCTCAGGTGCCGTAAGCTTTTGTTTATTTCTTTTTTGCATTATGATGTCATAATCAGACCACTTTTTTCCCTATGGGAGACCAACTAGGAACCTCAGGTGCCGTAAGCTTTTGTTTATTTCTTTTTTGCATTATGATGTCATAATCAGACCACTTTTTTCCCTATCCAGAAGCATCTTGTCTTTTGTCGCAACCAGAGTTTGATATTCTACCAACATTAGCGAGATCGCATTCTCTTAATTTCACTTACGGCCATACCAGTCTGAAAATGCCTGATCTCGTCAGATCTCGGAAGCCATCCAGACTCAGGCCTGGTTAGTACTTGTATGGGAGACCAACTAGGAACCTCAGGTGCCGTAAGCTTTTGTTTATTTCTTTTTTGCATTATGATGTCATAATCAGACCACTTTTTTCCCTATGGGAGACCAACTAGGAACCTCAGGTGCCGTAAGCTTTTGTTTATTTATTTTTTGCATTATGATGTCATAATCAGACCACTTTTTTCCCTATCCAGAAGCGTCTTGTCTTTTGTCGCAACCAGAGTTTGATATTCTACCAACATTAGCAGATCGCATTCTCTTAACTTCACTTACGGCCATACCAGTCTGAAAATGCCTGATCTCGTCAGATCTCGGAAGCCATCCAGACTTGGGCCTGGTTAGTACTTGAATGGGAGACCAACTAGGAACCTCAGGTGCCGTAAGCTTTTGTTTATTTCTTTTTTGCATTATGATGTCATAATCAGACCACTTTTTTCCCTATCCAGAAGCGTCTTGTCTTTTGTCGCAACCAGAGTTTGATATTCTACCAACATTAACGAGATCGCATTCTCTTAACTTCACTTACGGCCATACCAGTCTGAAAATGCCTGATCTCGTCAGATCTCGGAAGCCATCCAGATTTGGGCCTGGTTAGTACTTGTATGGGAGACCAACTCGGAACCTCAGGTGCCGTAAGCTTTTGTTTATTTCTTTTTTGCATTATGATGTCATAATCAGACCACTTTTTTCCCTATCCAGAAGCGTCTTGTCTTTTGTCGCAACCAGAGTTTGATATTCTACCAACATTAGCGAGATTGCATTCTCTTAATTTCACTTACGGCCATACCAGTCTGAAAATGCCTGATCTCGTCAGATCTCGGACGCCATCCAGACTCGGGCCTGGTTAGTACTTGTATGGGAGACCAACTAGGAACCTCAGGTGCCGTAAGCTTTTGTTTATTTCTTTTTTGCATTATGATGTCATAATCAGACCACTTTTTTCCCAATCCAGAAGCGTCTTGTCTTTTGTCGCAACCAGAGTTTGATATTCTACCAACATTAGCGAGATCGCATTCTCTTAGTTTCACTTACGGCCATACCAGTCTGAAAATGCCTGATCTCGTCAGATCTCGGAAGCCATCCAGACTCGAGACTGGTTACTACTTGTATGGGAGACCAACTAGGAACCTCAGTTGCCGTAAGCTTTTGTTTATTTCTTTTTTGCATTATGATGTCATAATCAGACCACTTTTTTCCCTATCCAGAAGCGTCTTGTCTTTTGTCGCAACCAGAGTTTGATATTCTACCAACATTAGCGAGATCGCATTCTCATAATTTCACTTACGGACATACCAGTCTGAAAATGCCTGATCTCGTCAGATCTCGGAAGCCATCCAGACTCGGGCCTGGTTAGTACTTGTATGGGAGACCAACTAGGAACCTCAGGTGCCGTAAGCTTTTGTTTATTTCTTTTTTGCATTATGATGTCATAATCAGACCACTTTTTTCCCAAACCAGAAGCGTCTTGTCTTTTGTCGCAACCAGAGTTTGATATTCTACCAACATTAGCGAGATCGCATTCTCTTAATTTCACTTACGGCCATACCAGTCTGAAAATGCCTGATCTCGTCAGATCTCGGAAGCCATCCAGACTTGGGCCTGGTTAGTACTTGTATGGGAGACCAACTAGAAACTTCAGGTGCCGTAAGCTTTTGTTTATTTATTTTTTGCATTATGATGTCATAATCAGACGACTTTTTTCCCTATCCAGAAGCGTCTTGTCTTTTGTCGCAACCAGAGTTTGATATTCTACCAACATTAGCGAGATTGCATTCTCTTAATTTCACTTACGGCCATACCAGTCTGAAAATGCCTGATCTCGTCAGGTCTCGGAAGCCATCCAGACTCGGGCCTGGTTAGTACTTGTATGGGAGACCAACTAGGAACCTCAGGTGCCGTAAGCTTTTGTTTATTTCTTTTTTGCATTATGATGTCATAATCAGACCACTTTTTTCCCTATGGGAGACCAACTAGGAACCTCAGGTGCCGTAAGCTTTTGTTTATTTCTTTTTTGCATTATGATGTCATAATCAGACCACTTTTTTCCCTATCCAGAAGCATCTTGTCTTTTGTCGCAACCAGAGTTTGATATTCTACCAACATTAGCGAGATCGCATTCTCTTAATTTCACTTACGGCCATACCAGTCTGAAAATGCCTGATCTCGTCAGATCTCGGAAGCCATCCAGACTCAGGCCTGGTTAGTACTTGTATGGGAGACCAACTAGGAACCTCAGGTGCCGTAAGCTTTTGTTTATTTCTTTTTTGCATTATGATGTCATAATCAGACCACTTTTTTCCCTATGGGAGACCAACTAGGAACCTCAGGTGCCGTAAGCTTTTGTTTATTTATTTTTTGCATTATGATGTCATAATCAGACCACTTTTTTCCCTATCCAGAAGCGTCTTGTCTTTTGTCGCAACCAGAGTTTGATATTCTACCAACATTAGCAGATCGCATTCTCTTAACTTCACTTACGGCCATACCAGTCTGAAAATGCCTGATCTCGTCAGATCTCGGAAGCCATCCAGACTCGAGACTGGTTACTACTTGTATGGGAGACCAACTAGGAACCTCAGTTGCCGTAAGCTTTTGTTTATTTCTTTTTTGCATTATGATGTCATAATCAGACCACTTTTTTCCCTATCCAGAAGCGTCTTGTCTTTTGTCGCAACCAGAGTTTGATATTCTACCAACATTAGCGAGATCGCATTCTCATAATTTCACTTACGGACATACCAGTCTGAAAATGCCTGATCTCGTCAGATCTCGGAAGCCATCCAGACTCGGGCCTGGTTAGTACTTGTATGGGAGACCAACTAGGAACCTCAGGTGCCGTAAGCTTTTGTTTATTTCTTTTTTGCATTATGATGTCATAATCAGACCACTTTTTTCCCAAACCAGAAGCGTCTTGTCTTTTGTCGCAACCAGAGTTTGATATTCTACCAACATTAGCGAGATCGCATTCTCTTAATTTCACTTACGGCCATACCAGTCTGAAAATGCCTGATCTCGTCAGATCTCGGAAGCCATCCAGACTTGGGCCTGGTTAGTACTTGTATGGGAGACCAACTAGAAACTTCAGGTGCCGTAAGCTTTTGTTTATTTATTTTTTGCATTATGATGTCATAATCAGACGACTTTTTTCCCTATCCAGAAGCGTCTTGTCTTTTGTCGCAACCAGAGTTTGATATTCTACCAACATTAGCGAGATTGCATTCTCTTAATTTCACTTACGGCCATACCAGTCTGAAAATGCCTGATCTCGTCAGGTCTCGGAAGCCATCCAGACTCGGGCCTGGTTAGTACTTGTATGGGAGACCAACTAGGAACCTCAGGTGCCGTAAGCTTTTGTTTATTTCTTTTTTGCATTATGATGTCATAATCAGACCACTTTTTTCCCTATCCAGAAGCGTCTTGTCTTTAGTCGCAACCAGAGTTTGATATTCTACCAACATTAACGAGATCGCATTCTCTTAACTTCACTTACGGCCATACCAGTCTGAAAATGCCTGATCTCGTCAGATCTCGGAAGCCATCCAGACTCGGGCCTGGTTAGTACTTGTATGGGAGACCAACTAGGAACCTCAGGTGCCGTAAGCTTTTGTTTATTTCTTTTTTGCATTATGATGTCATAATCAGACCACTTTTTTCCCTATGGGAGACCAACTAGGAACCTCAGGTGCCGTAAGCTTTTGTTTATTTCTTTTTTGCATTATGATGTCATAATCAGACCACTTTTTTCCCTATCCAGAAGCATCTTGTCTTTTGTCGCAACCAGAGTTTGATATTCTACCAACATTAGCGAGATCGCATTCTCTTAATTTCACTTACGGCCATACCAGTCTGAAAATGCCTGATCTCGTCAGATCTCGGAAGCCATCCAGACTCAGGCCTGGTTAGTACTTGTATGGGAGACCAACTAGGAACCTCAGGTGCCGTAAGCTTTTGTTTATTTCTTTTTTGCATTATGATGTCATAATCAGACCACTTTTTTCCCTATGGGAGACCAACTAGGAACCTCAGGTGCCGTAAGCTTTTGTTTATTTATTTTTTGCATTATGATGTCATAATCAGACCACTTTTTTCCCTATCCAGAAGCGTCTTGTCTTTTGTCGCAACCAGAGTTTGATATTCTACCAACATTAGCAGATCGCATTCTCTTAACTTCACTTACGGCCATACCAGTCTGAAAATGCCTGATCTCGTCAGATCTCGGAAGCCATCCAGACTCGGGCCTGGTTAGTACTTGAATGGGAGACCAACTAGGAACCTCAGGTGCCGTAAGCTTTTGTTTATTTCTTTTTTGCATTATGATGTCATAATCAGACCACTTTTTTCCCTATCCAGAAGCGTCTTGTCTTTTGTCGCAACCAGAGTTTGATATTCTACCAACATTAACGAGATCGCATTCTCTTAACTTCACTTACGGCCATACCAGTCTGAAAATGCCTGATCTCGTCAGATCTCGGAAGCCATCCAGATTTGGGCCTGGTTAGTACTTGTATGGGAGACCAACTCGGAACCTCAGGTGCCGTAAGCTTTTGTTTATTTCTTTTTTGCATTATGATGTCATAATCAGACCACTTTTTTCCCTATCCAGAAGCGTCTTGTCTTTTGTCGCAACCAGAGTTTGATATTCTACCAACATTAGCGAGATTGCATTCTCTTAATTTCACTTACGGCCATACCAGTCTGAAAATGCCTGATCTCGTCAGATCTCGGACGCCATCCAGACTCGGGCCTGGTTAGTACTTGTATGGGAGACCAACTAGGAACCTCAGGTGCCGTAAGCTTTTGTTTATTTATTTTTTCCATTATGATGTCATAATCAGACCACTTTTTTCCCTATCCAGAAGCGTCTTGTCTTTTGTCGCAACCAGAGTTTGATATTCTACCAACATTAACGAGATCGCATTCTCTTAACTTCACTTACGGCCATACCAGTCTGAAAATGCCTGATCTCGTCAGATCTCGGAAGCCATCCAGATTTGGGCTTGGTTAGTACTTGTATGGGAGACCAACTAGGAACCACAGGTGCCGTAAGCTTTTGTTTATTTCTTTTTTGCATTATGATGTCATAATCAGACCACTTTTTTCCCTATCCAGAAGCGTCTTGTCTTTTGTCGCAACCAGAGTTTGATATTCTACCAACATTAGCGAGATTGCATTCTCTTAATTTCACTTACGGCCATACCAGTCTGAAAATGCCTGATCTTGTCAGATCTCGGAAGCCATCCAGACTCGGGCCTGGTTAGTACTTGTATGGGAGACCAACTAGGAACCTCAGGTGCCGTAAGCTTTTGTTTATTTCTTTTTTGCATTATGATGTCATAATCAGACCACTTTTTTCCCTATCCAGAAGCGTCTTGTCTTTTGTCGCAACCAGAGTTTGATATTCTACCAACATTAACGAGATCGCATTCTCTTAACTTCACTTACGGCCATACCAGTCTGAAAATGCCTGATCTCGTCAGATCTCGGAAGCCATCCAGATTTGGGCCTGGTTAGTACTTGTATGGGAGACCAACTAGGAACCTCAGGTGCCGTAAGCTTTTGTTTATTTCTTTTTTGCATTATGATGTCATAATCAGACCACTTTTTTCCCTATGGGAGACCAACTAGGAACCTCAGGTGCCATAAGCTTTTGTTTATTTATTTTTTGCATTATGATGTCATAATCAGACCACTTTTTTCCCTATCCAGAAGCGTCTTGTCTTTTGTCGCAACCAGAGTTTGATATTCTACCAACATTAGCGAGATCGCATTCTCATAATTTCACTTACGGACATACCAGTCTGAAAATGCCTGATCTCGTCAGATCTCGGAAGCCATCCAGACTCGGGCCTGGTTAGTACTTGTATGGGAGACCAACTAGGAACCTCAGGTGCCGTAAGCTTTTGTTTATTTCTTTTTTGCATTATGATGTCATAATCAGACCACTTTTTTCCCAAACCAGAAGCGTCTTGTCTTTTGTCGCAACCAGAGTTTGATATTCTACCAACATTAGCGAGATCGCATTCTCTTAATTTCACTTACGGCCATACCAGTCTGAAAATGCCTGATCTCGTCAGATCTCGGAAGCCATCCAGACTTGGGCCTGGTTAGTACTTGTATGGGAGACCAACTAGAAACTTCAGGTGCCGTAAGCTTTTGTTTATTTATTTTTTGCATTATGATGTCATAATCAGACGACTTTTTTCCCTATCCAGAAGCGTCTTGTCTTTTGTCGCAACCAGAGTTTGATATTCTACCAACATTAGCGAGATTGCATTCTCTTAATTTCACTTACGGCCATACCAGTCTGAAAATGCCTGATCTCGTCAGATCTCGGAAGCCATCCAGACTCGGGCCTCGTTAGTACTTGTATGGGAGACCAACTAGGAACCTCAGGTGCCGTAAGCTTTTGTTTATTTCTTTTTTGCATTATGATGTCATAATCAGACCACTTTTTTCCCTATGGGAGACCAACTAGGAACCTCAGGTGCCGTAAGCTTTTGTTTATTTCTTTTTTGCATTATGATGTCATAATCAGACCACTTTTTTCCCTATCCAGAAGCATCTTGTCTTTTGTCGCAACCAGAGTTTGATATTCTACCAACATTAGCGAGATCGCATTCTCTTAATTTCATTTACGGCCATACCAGTCTGAAAATGCCTGATCTCGTCAGATCTCGGAAGCCATCCAGACTCAGGCCTGGTTAGTACTTGTATGGGAGACCAACTAGGAACCTCAGGTGCCGTAAGCTTTTGTTTATTTCTTTTTTGCATTATGATGTCATAATCAGACCACTTTTTTCCCTATGGGAGACCAACTAGGAACCTCAGGTGCCGTAAGCTTTTGTTTATTTCTTTTTTGCATTATGATGTCATAATCAGACCACTTTTTTCCCTATCCAGAAGCGTCTTGTCTTTTGTCGCAACCAGAGTTTGATATTCTACCAACATTAGCAGATCGCATTCTCTTAACTTCACTTACGGCCATACCAGTCTGAAAATGCCTGATCTCGTCAGATCTCGGAAGCCATCCAGACTCGGGCCTGGTTAGTACTTGAATGGGAGACCAACTAGGAACCTCAGGTGCTGTAAGCTTTTGTTTATTTCTTTTTTGCATTATGATGTCATAATCAGACCACTTTTTTCCCTATCCAGAAGCGTCTTGTCTTTTGTCGCAACCAGAGTTTGATATTCTACCAACATTAACGAGATCGCATTCTCTTAACTTCACTTACGGCCATACCAGTCTGAAAATGCCTGATCTCGTCAGATCTCGGAAGCCATCCAGATTTGGGCCTGGTTAGTACTTGTATGGGAGACCAACTCGGAACCTCAGGTGCCGTAAGCTTTTGTTTATTTCTTTTTTGCATTATGATGTCATAATCAGACCACTTTTTTCCCTATCCAGAAGCGTCTTGTCTTTTGTCGCAACCAGAGTTTGATATTCTACCAACATTAGCGAGATTGCATTCTCTTAATTTCACTTACGGCCATACCAGTCTGAAAATGCCTGATCTCGTCAGATCTCGGACGCCATCCAGACTCGGGCCTGGTTAGTACTTGTATGGGAGACCAACTAGGAACCTCAGGTGCCGTAAGCTTTTGTTTATTTCTTTTTTCCATTATGATGTCATAATCAGACCACTTTTTTCCCTATCCAGAAGCGTCTTGTCTTTTGTCGCAACCAGAGTTTGATATTCTACCAACATTAACGAGATCGCATTCTCTTAACTTCACTTACGGCCATACCAGTCTGAAAATGCCTGATCTCGTCAGATCTCGGAAGCCATCCAGATTTGGGCTTGGTTAGTACTTGTATGGGAGACCAACTAGGAACCACAGGTGCCGTAAGCTTTTGTTTATTTCTTTTTTGCATTATGATGTCATAATCAGACCACTTTTTTCCCTATCCAGAAGCGTCTTGTCTTTTGTCGCAACCAGAGTTTGATATTCTACCAACATTAGCGAGATTGCATTCTCTTAATTTCACTTACGGCCATACCAGTCTGAAAATGCCTGATCTTGTCAGATCTCGGAAGCCATCCAGACTCGGGCCTGGTTAGTACTTGTATGGGAGACCAACTAGGAACCTCAGGTGCCGTAAGCTTTTGTTTATTTCTTTTTTGCATTATGATGTCATAATCAGACCACTTTTTTCCCTATCCAGAAGCGTCTTGTCTTTTGTCGCAACCAGAGTTTGATATTCTACCAACATTAACGAGATCGCATTCTCTTAACTTCACTTATGGCCATACCAGTCTGAAAATGCCTGATCTCGTCAGATCTCGGAAGCCATCCAGATTTGGGCCTGGTTAGTACTTGTATGGGAGACCAACTAGGAACCTCAGGTGCCGTAAGCTTTTGTTTATTTCTTTTTTGCATTATGATGTCATAATCAGACCACTTTTTTCCCTATGATAGACCAACTAGGAACCTCAGGTGCCGTAAGCTTTTGTTTATTTCTTTTTTGCATTATGATGTCATAATCAGACCACTTTTTTCCCTATCCAGAAGCGTCTTGTCTTTTGTCGCAACCAGAGTTTGATATTCTACCAACATTAGCGAGATCGCATTCGCTTAATTTCACTTACGGCCATACCAGTCTGAAAATGCCAGATCTTGGAAGCCATCCAGACTCGGGCCTGGTTAGTACTTGTATGGGAGACCAACTAGGAACCTCAGGTGCCGTAAGCTTTTGTTTATTTCTTTTTTGCATTATGATATCATAATCAGACCACTTTTTTCCCTATCCAGAAGCGTCTTGTCTTTTGTCGCAACCAGAGTTTGATATTCTACCAATATTAGCGAGATCGCATTCTCTTAATTTTGCTTACGGCCATACCAGTCTGAAAATGCCTGATCTCGTCAGATCTCGGAAGCCATCCAGACTTGGGCCTGGTTAGTACTTGTATGCGAGACCAACTAGGAACCTCAGGTGCCGTAAGCTTTTGTTTATTTCTTTTTTGCATTATGATGTCATAATCAGACCACTTTTTTCCCTATCCAGAAGCATCTTGTCTTTTGTCGCAACCAGAGTTTGATATTCTACCAACATTAGCGAGATCGCATTCTCTTAATTTCACTTACGGCCATACCAGTCTGAAAATGCCTGATCTCGTCAGATCTCGGAAGCCATCCAGACTCGGGCCTGGTTAGTACTTGTATGGGAGACCAACTAGGAACCTCAGGTGCCGTAAGCTTTTGTTTATTTATTTTTTGCATTATGATGTCATAATCAGACCACTTTTTTCCCTATCCAGAAGCGTCTTGTCTTTTGTCGCAACCAGAGTTTGATATTCTACCAACATTAGCGAGATCGCATTTGCTTAATTTCACTTACGGCCATACCAGTCTGAAAATGCCTGATCTTGTCAGATCTTGGAAGCCATCCAGACTCGGGCCTGGTTAGTACTTGTATGGGAGACCAACTAGGAACCTCAGGTGCCGTAAGCTTTTGTTTATTTCTTTTTTGCATTATGATGTCATAATCAGACCACTTTTTTCCCTATGGGAGACCAACTAGGAACCTCAGGTGCCGTAAGCTTTTGTTTATTTCTTTTTTGCATTATGATGTCATAATCAGACCACTTTTTTCCCTATCCAGAAGCGTCTTGTCTTTTGTCGCAACCAGAGTTTGATATTCTACCAATATTTGCGAGATCGCATTCTCTTAATTTCACTTACGGCCATACCAGTCTGAAAATGCCTGATCTCGTCAGATCTCGGAAGCCATCCAGACTTGGGCCTGGTTAGTACTTGTATGCGAGACCAACTAGGAACCTCAGGTGCCGTAAGCTTTTGTTTATTTCTTTTTTGCATTATGATTTCATAATCAGACCACTTTTTTCCCTATCCAGAAGCGTCTTGTCTTTTGTCGCAACCAGAGTTTGATATTCTACCAACATTAGCGAGATCGCATACTCTTAATTTCACTTACGGCCATACCAGTCTGAAAATGCCTGATCTCGTCAGATCTCGGAAGCCATCCAGACTCGGGCCTGGTTAGTACTTGTATGGGAGACCAACTAGGAACCTCAGGTGCCGTAAGCTTTTGTTTATTTCTTTTTTGCATTATGATGTCATAATCAGACCACTTTTTTCCCTATCC
Organism: Pelobates fuscus; assembly: GCF_036172605.1. Taxonomy (NCBI): domain Eukaryota; kingdom Metazoa; phylum Chordata; class Amphibia; order Anura; family Pelobatidae; genus Pelobates; species Pelobates fuscus. The sequence goes on along the minus strand of NC_086318.1, from coordinate 287,572,786 downwards.
AGAAGCATCTTGTCTTTTGTCGCAACCAGAGTTTGATATTCTACCAACATTAGCGAGATCGCATTCTCTTAATTTCACTTATGGCCATACCAGTCTGAAAATGCCTGATCTCGTCAGATCTCGGAAGCCATCCAGACTCGGGCCTGGTTAGTACTTGTATGGGAGACCAACTAGGAACCTCAAGTGCCGTAAGCTTTTGTTTATTTCTTTTTTGCATTATGATGTCATAATCAGACCACTTTTTTCCCTATCCAGAAGCGTCTTGTCTTTTGTCGCAACCAGAGTTTGATATTCTACCAACATTAACGAGATCGCATTCTCTTAACTTCACTTACGGCCATACCAGTCTGAAAATGCCTGATCTCGTCAGATCTCGGAAGCCATCCAGATTTGGGCCTGGTTAGTACTTGTATGGGAGACCAACTAGGAACCTCAGGTGCCGTAAGCTTTTGTTTATTTCTTTTTTGCATTATGATGTCATAATCAGACCACTTTTTTCCCTATCCAGAAGCGTCTTGTCTTTTGTCGCAACCAGAGTTTGATATTCTACCAACATTAGCGAGATTGCATTCTCTTAATTTCACTTACGGCCATACCAGTCTGAAAATGCCTGATCTCGTCAGATCTCGGAAGCCATCCAGACTCGGGCCTGGTTAGTACTTGTATGGGAGACCAACTAGGAACCTCAGGTGCCGTAAGCTTTTGTTTATTTCTTTTTTGCATTATGATGTCATAATCAGACCACTTTTTTCCCTATCCAGAAGCGTCTTGTCTTTTGTCGCAACCAGAGTTTGATATTCTACCAACATTAACGAGATCGCATTCTCTTAACTTCACTTACGGCCATACCAGTCTGAAAATGCCTGATCTCGTCAGATCTCGGAAGCCATCCAGATTTGGGCCTGGTTAGTACTTGTATGGGAGACCAACTAGGAACCTCAGGTGCCGTAAGCTTTTGTTTATTTCTTTTTTGCATTATGATGTCATAATCAGACCACTTTTTTCCCTATGGGAGACCAACTAGGAACCTCAGGTGCCGTAAGCTTTTGTTTATTTATTTTTTGCATTATGATGTCATAATCAGACCTCTTTTTTCCCTATCCAGAAGCGTCTTGTCTTTTGTCGCAACCAGAGTTTGATATTCTACCAACATTAGCGAGATCACATTCGCTTAATTTCACTTACGGCCATACCAGTCTGAAAATGCCTGATCTTGTCAAATCTCGGAAGCCATCCAGACTCGGGCCTGGTTAGTACTTGTATGGGAGACCAACTAGGAACCTCAGGTGCCGTAAGCTTTTGTTTATTTCTTTTTTGCATTATGATGTCATAATCAGACCACTTTTTTCCCTATGGGAGACCAACTAGGAACCTCAGGTGCCGTAAGCTTTTGTTTATTTCTTTTTTGCATTATGATGTCATAATCAGACCACTTTTTTCCCTATCCAGAAGCGTCTTGTCTTTTGTCGCAACCAGAGTTTGATATTCTACCAACATTAGCGAGATCGCATTCGCTTAATTTCACTTACGGCCATACCAGTCTGAAAATGCCTGATCTCGTCAGATCTCGGAAGCCATCCAGACTCGGGCCTGGTTAGTACTTGTATGGGAGACCAACTAGGAACCTCAGGTGCCGTATGCTTTTGTCTATTTCTTTTTTGCATTATGATGTCATAATCAGACCACTTTTTTCCCTATCCAGAAGCGTCTTGTCTTTTGTCGCAACCAGAGTTTGATATTCTACCAACATTAGCGAGATCGCATTCTCTTAATTTCACTTACGGCCATACCAGTCTGAAAATGCCAGATCTCGGAAGCCATCCAGACTTGGGCCTCTTTAGTACTTGTATGGGAGACCAACTAGGAACCTCAGGTGCCGTAAGCTTTTGTTTATTTCTTTTTTGCAATATGATGTCATAATTAGACCACTTTTTTCCCTATGGGAGACCAACTAGGAACCTCACGTGCCGTAAGCTTTTGTTTATTTCTTTTTTGCATTATGATGTCATAATCAGACCACTTTTTTCCCTATCCAGAAGCATCATGTCTTTTGTCGCAACCAGAGTTTGATATTCTACCAACATTAACGAGATCGCATTCTCTTAATTTCACTTACGGCCATACTAGTCTGAAAATGCCTGATCTCGTCAGATCTTGGAAGCCATCCAGACTTGGGCCTGGTTAGTACTTGTATGGGAGACCAACTAGGAACCTCAGGTGCCGTAAGCTTTTGTTTATTTCTTTTTTGCATTATGATGTCATAATCAGACCACTTTTTTCCCTATGGGAGACCAACTCTGTTCTGGGACCCCTTCTATTTAACATTTTTATAAATGATCTTGAAGACAGCATTGAAAGTCATGTTTCAGTGTTTGCAGATGACACAAAACTTTGTAAAATAATACAATGTGAGCAAGATATTACTTTGCTGCAGAAGGATTTAGATAGACTGGGGGACTGGGCACTCAAATGGCAGATGAAATTTAATGTTGAAAAATGCAAAGTTATGCACTTCGGCGTAAAGAATACACAAGCAACGTATACCCTTAATGGAAGCGAATTAGGGATAACAACACACGAAAAGGACTTGGGAATTGTTATAGACAACAAACTATGCAACAATGTGCAATGTCAATCAGCAGTGGCCAAGGCCAGTAAGGTATTGTCATGCATGAAAAAGGGCATTCATTCTCGGGACGAGAATATCATTTTGCCTCTCTATAAATCACTGGTAAGACCACATATTGAATATGCTGTGCAATTTTGGGCACCTGTTCTAAAGAAGGATATCATGGCACTAGAAAAAGTGCAGAGGCGGGCTACAAAATTAATAAAAGGAATGGAACATATCAGCTATGAAGAAAGGTTAACAAATTTAAACCTATTTAGTTTAGAAAAACGTCGCCTGAGAGGGGATATGATAACATTATACAAATATATTCGGGGCCAATACAAACCATTGTGTGGAAATCTATTCACAAACCGGACTTTACATAGGACACGAGGCCATGCGTTTAGACTGGAAGAAAGAAGATTTCGTCTAAGGCAAAGGAAAGGTTTTTTTACTGTAAGAACAATAAGGATGTGGAATTCTCTGCCTGAAGAAGTGGTTTTATCAGAGTCCATACAGATGTTCAAACAGCTACTAGATGCATACTTGCAAAGACAGAATATTCAAGGATATAATCTTTCAATGTAGGGTAATAACTGCTTGATTCAAGGATAAATCTGACTGCCATTCTGGGGTCAAGAAGGAATTTTTTGTCCTAGCTTGTTGCAAAATTGTGCTTCAAACTGGGTTTTTTCTTTTTTTTTTTTTTTTTTTTTTCTTTTCTTTTGGATCAACAGCAAAAAACAGGTGTGAGGAAGGCTGAACTTGATGGACGCAAGTCTCTTTTCAGCTATCTAACTATGTAACTATGTAACTAGGAACCTCAGGTGCCGTAAGCTTTTGTTTATTTCTTTTTTGCATTATGATGTCATAATCAGACCACTTTTTTCCCTATCCAGAAGCGTCTTGTCTTTTGTCGCAACCAGAGTTTGATATTCTACCAACATTAGCGAGATCGCATTCTCATAATTTCACTTACGGCCATACCAGTCTGAAAATGCCTGATCTCGTCAGATCTCGGAAGCCATCCAGACTCGGGCCTGGTTAGTACCTGTATGGGAGACCAACTAGGAACCTCAGGTACCGTAAACTTTTGTTTATTTCTTTTTTGCATTATGATGTCATAATCAGACCACTTTTTTCCCTATCCAGAAGCGTCTTGTCTTTTGTCGCAACCAGAGTTTGATATTCTACCAACATTAGCGAGATCGCATTCTCTTAATTTCACTTACGGCCGTACCAGTCTGAAAATGCCTGATCTCGTCAGATATCGGAAGCCATCCAGACTTGGGCCTGGTTAGTACTTGTATGGGTGACCAACTAGGAACCTCAGGTGCCGTAAGCTTTTGTTTATTTCTTTTTTGCATTATGATGTCATAATCAGACCACTTTTTTCCCTATCCAGAAGCGTCTTGTCTTTTGTCGCAACCAGAGTTTGATATTCTACCAACATTAGCGAGATCGCATTCTCTTAATTTCCCTTACGGCCATACCAGTCTGAAAATGCCTGATCTCGTCAGATCTCGGAAGCCATCCAGACTTGGGCCTGGTTTGTACTTGTATGGGAGACCAACTAGGAACCTCAGGTGCCGTAAGCTTTTGTTTATTTCTTTTTTGCATTATGATGTCATAATCAGACCACTTTTTTCCCTATCCAGAAGCGTCTTGTCTTTTGTCGCAACCAGAGTTTGATATTCTACCAACATTAGCGAGATCGCATTCTCTTAATTTCCCTTACGGCCATACCAGTCTGAAAATGCCTGATCTCGTCAGATCTCGGAAGCCATCCAGACTCGGGCCTGGTTAGTACTTGCATGGGAGACCAACTAGGAACCTCAGGTGCCGTAAGCTTTTGTTTATTTCTTTTTTGCATTATGATGTCATAATCAGACCACTTTTTTCCCTATCCAGAAGCGTCTTGTCTTTTGTCGCAACCAGAGTTTGATATTCTACCAACATTAGCGAGATCGCATTCTCTTAATTTCACTTACGGCCATACCAGTCTGAAAATGCCTGATCTCATCAGATCTCGGAAGCCATCCAGACTCGGGCCTATTTAGTACTTGTATGGGAGACCAACTAGGAACCTCAGGTGCTGTAAGCTTTTGTTTATTTCTTTTTTGCATTATGATGTCATAATCAGACCACTTTTTTCCCTATCCAGAAGCGTCTTGTCTTTTGTCGCAACCAGAGTTTGATATTCTACCAACATTAGCGAGATCGCATTCTCTTAATTTCACTTACGGCCATACCAGTCTGAAAATGCCTGATCTCGTCAGATCTCGGAAGCCATCCAGACTCGGGCCTGGTTTGTACTTGTATGGGAGACCAACTAGGAACCTCAGGTGCCGTATGCTTTTGTCTATTTCTTTTTTACATTATGATGTCATAATCAGACCACTTTTTTCCCTATCCAGAAGCGTCTTGTCTTTTGTCGCAACCAGAGTTTGATATTCTACCAACATTAGCGAGATCGCATTCTCTTAATTTCACTTACGGCCATACCAGTCTGAAAATGCCAGATCTCGGAAGCCATCCAGACTCGGGCCTCTTTAGTACTTGTATGGGAGACCAACTAGGAACCTCAGGTGCCGTAAGCTTTTGTTTATTTCTTTTTTGCATTATGATGTCATAATTAGACCACTTTTTTCCCTATGGGAGACCAAATAGGAACCTCACGTGCCGTAAGCTTTTGTTTATTTCTTTTTTGCATTATGATGTCATAATCAGACCACTTTTTTCCCTATCCAGAAGCATCATGTCTTTTGTCGCAACCAGAGTTTGATATTCTACCAACATTAGCGAGATCGCATTCGCTTAATTTCACTTACGGCCATACCAGTCTTAAAATGCCTGATCTTGTCAGATCTTGGAAGCCATCCAGACTCGGGCCTGGTTAGTACTTGTATGGGAGACCAACTAGGAACCTCAGGTACCGTAAACTTTTGTTTATTTCTTTTTTGCATTATGATGTCATAATCAGACCACTTTTTTCCCTATCCAGAAGCGTCTTGTCTTTTGTCGCAACCAGAGTTTGATATTCTACCAACATTAGCGAGATCGCATTCTCTTAATTTCACTTACGGCCATACCAGTCTGAAAATGCCTGATCTCATCAGATCTCGGAAGCCATCCAGACTCGGGCCTGGTTAGTACTTGTATGGGAGACCAACTAGGAACCTCAGGTGCCGTAAGCTTTTGTTTATTTCTTTTTTGCATTATGATGTCATAATCAGACCACTTTTTTCCCTATCCAGAAGCGTCTTGTCTTTTGTCGCAACCAGAGTTTGATATTCTACCAACATTAGCGAGATCGCATTCTCTTAATTTCACTTACGGCCATACCAGTCTGAAAATGCCTGATCTCGTCAGATCTCGGAAGCCATCCAGACTCGGGCCTGGTTAGTACTTGTATGGGAGACCAACTAGGAACCTCAGGTGCCGTAAGCTTTTGTTTATTTCTTTTTTGCATTATGATGTCATAATCAGACCACTTTTTTCCCTATGGGAGACCAACTAGGAACCTCAGGTGCCGTAAGCTTTTGTTTATTTATTTTTTGCATTATGATGTCATAATCAGACCACTTTTTTCCCTATCCAGAAGCGTCTTGTCTTTTGTCGCAACCAGAGTTTGATATTCTACCAACATTAGCGAGATCGCATTCTCTTAATTTCACTTACGGCCGTACCAGTCTGAAAATGCCTGATCTCGTCAGATATCGGAAGCCATCCAGACTTGGGCCTGGTTAGTACTTTTAAGGGAGACCAACTAGGAACCTCAGGTGCCGTAAGCTTTTGTTTATTTCTTTTTTGCATTATGATGTCATAATCAGACCACTTTTTTCCCTATCCAGAAGCGTCTTGTCTTTTGTCGCAACCAGAGTTTGATATTCTACCAACATTAGCGAGATCGCATTCTCTTAATTTCCCTTACGGCCATACCAGTCTGAAAATGCCTGATCTCGTCAGATCTCGGAAGCCATCCAGACTTGGGCCTGGTTTGTACTTGTATGGGAGACCAACTAGGAACCTCAGGTGCCGTAAGCTTTTGTTTATTTCTTTTTTGCATTATGATGTCATAATCAGACCACTTTTTTCCCTATCCAGAAGCGTCTTGTCTTTTGTCGCAACCAGAGTTTGATATTCTACCAACATTAGCGAGATCGCATTCTCTTAATTTCCCTTACGGCCATACCAGTCTGAAAATGCCTGATCTCGTCAGATCTCGGAAGCTTTTGTTTATTTCTTTTTTGCATTATGATGTCATAATCAGACCACTTTTTTCCCTATGGGAGACCAACTAGGAACCTCAGGTGCCGTAAGCTTTACTCTGGTTGTGACAAAAGACAAGACGCTTCTGGATAGGGAAAAAAGTGGTCTGATTATGACATCATAATGCAAAAAAGAAATAAACAAAAGCTTACGGCACCTGAGGTTCCTAGTTGGTCTCCCATAGGGAAAAAAGTGGTCTGATTATGACATCATAATGCAAAAAAGAAATAAACAAAAGCTTACTGCACCTGAGGTTCCTAGTTGGTCTCCCATAGGGAAAAAAGTGGTCTGATTATGACATCATAATGCAAAAAAGAAATAAACAAAAGCTTACGGCACCTGAGGTTCCTAGTTGGTCTCCCATACAAGTACTAACCAGGCCCGAGTCTGGATGGCTTCAGAGATCTGATGAGATCAGGCATTTTCAGACTGGTATGGCCGTAAGTGGAATTAAGAGAATGCGATCTCGCTAATGTTGGTAGAATATCAAACTCTGGTTGCGACAAAAGACAAGATGCTTCTGGATAGGGAAAAAAGTGGTCTGATTATGACATCATAATGCAAAAAAGAAATAAACAGAAGCTTACGGCACCTGAGGTTCCTAGTTGGTCTCCCATACAAGTACTAACCAGGCCCGAGTCTGGATGGCTTCCGAAATCTGACTAGATCAGGCATTTTCAGACTGGTATGGCCGTAAATGAAATTAAGAGAATGCGATCTCGCTAATGTTGGTAGAATATCAAACTCTGGTTGCGACAAAAGACAAGACGCTTCTGGATAGGGAAAAAAGTGGTCTGATTATGACATCATAATGCAAAAAAGAAATAAACAAAAGCTTACAGCACCTGAGGTTCCTAGTTGGTCTCCCATACAAGTACTAACCAGACCCGAGTCTGGATGGCATCCGAGATCTGACGAGATCAGGCATTTTCAGACTGGTATGGCCGTAAGTGAAATTAAGAGAATGCGATCTCGCTAATGTTGGTAGAATATCAAACTCTGGTTGCGACAAAAGACAAGACGCTTCTGGATAGGGAAAAAAGTGGTCTGATTATGACATCATAATGCAAAAAAGATATAAACAAAAGCTTACGGCACCTGAGGTTCCTAGTTGGTCTCCCATACAAGTACTAACCAGGCCTGAGTCTGGATGGCTTCCGAGATCTGATGAGATCAGGCATTTTCAGACTGGTATGGCAGTAAGTGAAATCAAGCGAATGCGATCTCGCTAATGTTGGTAGAATATAAAACTCTGGTTGCGACAAAAGACAAGACGCTTCTGGATAGGGAAAAAAGTGGTCTGATTATGACATCATAATGCAAAAAAGAAATAAACAAAAGCTTACAGCACCTGAGGTTCCTAGTTGGTCTCCCATACAAGTACTAACCAGGCCCGAGTCTGGATGGCTTCCGAGAGCTGACGAGATCAGGCATTTTCAGACTGGTATGGCCGTAATTGAAGTTAAGAGAATGCGATCTCGCTAATGTTGGTAGAATATCAAACTCTGGTTGCGACAAAAGACAAGACGCTTCTGGATAGGGAAAAAAGTGGTCTGATTATGACATCATAATGCAAAAAAGAAATAAACAAAAGCTTACGGCACCTGAGGTTCCTAGTTGGTCTCCCATACAAGTACTAACCAGGCCCGAGTCTGGATGGCTTCCGAGATATGGCATGTTCAGACTGGTATGGCAGTAAGGGAAATTAAGAGAATGCGATCTCGCTAATGTTGGTAGAATATCAAACTCTGGTTGCGACAAAAGACAAGACGCTTCTGGACAGGGAAAAAAGTTGTCTGATTATGACATCATAATGCAAAAAAGAAATAAACAAAAGCTTACGGCACCTGAGGTTCCTAGTTGGTCTCCCATACAAGTACTAACCAGGCCCGAGTCTGGATGGCTTCCGAGATCTGATGAGATCAGGCATTTTCAGACTGGTATGGCCGTAAGTGAAATCAAGCGAATGCGATCTCGCTAATGTTGGTAGAATATCAAACTCTGGTTGCGACAAAAGACAAGACGCTTCTGGATAGGGAAAAAAGTGGTCTGATTATGACATCATAATGCAAAAAAGAAATAAACAAAAGCTTACGGCACCTGAGGTTCCTAGTTGGTCTCCCATACAAGTACTAACCAGGCCCGAGTCTGGATTGCTTCCGAGATCTGACGAGATCAGGCATTTTCAGACTGGTATGGCCGTAAGGGAAATTAAGAGAATGCGATCTCGCTAATGTTGGTAGAATATCAAACTCTGGTTGCGACAAAAGACAAGACGCTTCTGGATAGGGAAAAAAGTGGTCTGATTATGACATCATAATGCAAAAAAGAAATAAACAAAAGCTTACAGCACCTGAGGTTCCTAGTTGGTCTCCCATACAAGTACTAACCAGGCCCGAGTCTGGATGGCTTCCGAGAGCTGACGAGATCAGGCATTTTCAGACTGGTAAGGCCGTAAGTGAAATTAAGAGAATGCGATCTCGCTAATGTTGGTAGAATATCAAACTCTGGTTGCGACAAAAGACAAGACGCTTCTGGATAGGGAAAAAAGTGGTCTGATTATGACATCATAATGCAAAAAAGAAATAAACAAAAGCTTACGGCACCTGAGGTTCCTAGTTGGTCTCCCATACAAGTACTAACCAGGCCCGAGTCTGGATGGCTTCCGAGATATGGCATGTTCAGACTGGTATGGCAGTAAGGGAAATTAAGAGAATGCGATCTCGCTAATGTTGGTAGAATATCAAACTCTGGTTGCGACAAAAGACAAGACGCTTCTGGACAGGGAAAAAAGTTGTCTGATTATGACATCATAATGCAAAAAAGAAATAAACAAAAGCTTACGGCACCTGAGGTTCCTAGTTGGTCTCCCATACAAGTACTAACCAGGCCCGAGTCTGGATGGCTTCCGAGATCTGATGAGATCAGGCATTTTCAGACTGGTATGGCCGTAAGTGAAATCAAGCGAATGCGATCTCGCTAATGTTGGTAGAATATCAAACTCTGGTTGCGACAAAAGACAAGACGCTTCTGGATAGGGAAAAAAGTGGTCTGATTATGACATCATAATGCAAAAAAGAAATAAACAAAAGCTTACGGCACCTGAGGTTCCTAGTTGGTCTCCCATACAAGTACTAACCAGGCCCGAGTCTGGATTGCTTCCGAGATCTGACGAGATCAGGCATTTTCAGACTGGTATGGCCGTAAGGGAAATTAAGAGAATGCGATCTCGCTAATGTTGGTAGAATATCAAACTCTGGTTGCGACAAAAGACAAGACGCTTCTGGATAGGGAAAAAAGTGGTCTGATTATGACATCATAATGCAAAAAAGAAATAAACAAAAGCTTACAGCACCTGAGGTTCCTAGTTGGTCTCCCATACAAGTACTAACCAGGCCCGAGTCTGGATGGCTTCCGAGAGCTGACGAGATCAGGCATTTTCAGACTGGTAAGGCCGTAAGTGAAATTAAGAGAATGCGATCTCGCTAATGTTGGTAGAATATCAAACTCTGGTTGCGACAAAAGACAAGACGCTTCTGGATAGGGAAAAAAGTGGTCTGATTATGACATCATAATGCAAAAAAAAAATTAAACAAAAGCTTACGGCACCTGAGGTTCCTAGTTGGTCTCCCATACAAGTACTAACCAGGCTCGAGTCTGGATGGCTTCCGAGATCAGGCATTTTCAGACTGGTATGGCTGTAAGTGAAATTAAGAGAATGCGATCTCGCTAATGTTGGTAGAATATCAAACTCTGGTTGCGACAAAAGACAAGACGCTTCTGGACAGGGAAAAAAGTGGTCTGATTATGACATCATAATGCAAAAAAGAAATAAACAAAAGCTTACGGCACCTGAGGTTCCTAGTTGGTCTCCCATTCAAGTACTAACCAGGCCCGAGTCTGGATGGCTTCCGAGATCTGGCATTTTCAGACTGGTATGGCCGTAAGGGAAATTAAGCGAATTCGATCTCGCTAATGTTGGTAGAATATCAAACTCTGGTTGCGACAAAAGACAAGACGCTTCTGGATAGGGAAAAAAGTGGTCTGATTATGACATCATAATGCAAAAAAGAAATAAACAAAAGCTTACGGCACCTGAGGTTCCTAGTTGGTCTCCCATAGGGAAAAAAGTGGTCTGATTATGACATCATAATGCAAAAAAGAAATAAACAAAAGCTTACGGCACCTGAGGTTCCTAGTTGGTCTCCCATACAAGTACTAACCAGGCCCGAGTCTGGATGGCTTCTGACGAGATCAGGCATTTTCAGACTGGTATGGCCGTAAGTGAAATTAAGAGAATGCGATCTCGCTAATGTTGGTAGAATATCAAACTCTGGTTGCGACAAAAGACAAGACGCTTCTGGATAGGGAAAAAAGTGGTCTGATTATGACATCATAATGCAAAAAAGAAATAAACAAAAGCTTACGGCAGCTGAGGTTCCTAGTTGGTCTCCCATACAAGTACTAACCAGGACCGAGTCTGGATGGCTTCCGAGATCTGACGAGATCAGGCATTTTCAGACTGGTATGGCTGTAAGTGAAATTAAGAGAATGCGATCTCGCTAATGTTGGTAGAATATCAAACTCTGGTTGCGACAAAAGACAAGACGCTTCTGGACAGGGAAAAAAGTGGTCTGATTATGACATCATAATGCAAAAAAGAAATAAACAAAAGCTTACGGCACCTGAGGTTCCTAGTTGGTCTCCCATAGGGAAAAAAGTGGTCTGATTATGACATCATAATGCAAAAAAGAAATAAACAAAAGCTTACGGCACCTGAGGTTCCTAGTTTGTCTCCCATACAAGTACTAACCAGGCCCAAGTCTGGATGGCTTCCGAGATCTGGCATTTTCAGAATGGTATCGTCGTAAGTGAAATTAAGAGAATGCAATCTCGTTAATGTTGGTAGAATATCAAACTCTGGTTGCGACAAAAGACAAGATGCTTCTGGATAGGGAAAAAAGTGGTCTGATTATGACATCATAATGCAAAAAAGAAATAAACAAAAGCTTACGGCACCTGAGGTTCCTAGTTGGTCTCCCATACAAGTACTAACCAGGCCCGAGGCTGGATGGCTTCCGAGATCTGACGAGATCAGGCATTTTCAGACTGGTATGGCTGTAAGTGAAATTAAGAGAATGCGATCTCGCTAATGTTGGTAGAATATCAAACTCTGGTTGCGACAAAAGACAAGACGCTTCTGGATAGGGAAAAAAGTGGTCTGATTATGACATCATAATGCAAAAAAGAAATAAACAAAAGCTTACGGCACCTGAGGTTCCTAGTTGGTCTCCCATACAAGTACTAACCAGGCCCGAGTCTGGATGGCTTCCGAGATCTGGCATTTTCAGACTGGTATGGCCGTAAGGGAAATTAAGCGAATGCGATCTCGCTAATGTTGGTAGAATATCAAACTCTGGTTGCGACAAAAGACAAGACGGTTCTGGATAGGGAAAAAAGTGGTCTGATTATGACATCATAATGCAAAAAAGAAATAAACAAAAGCTTACGGCACCTTAGGTTCCTAGTTGGTCTCCCATAGGGAAAAAAGTGGTCTGATTATGACATCATAATGCAAAAAAGAAATAAACAAAAGCTTACGGCACCTGAGGTTCCTAGTTGGTCTCCCATACAAGTACTAACCAGGCCCGAGTCTGGATGGCTTCTGACGAGATCAGGCATTTTCAGACTGGTATGGCCGTAAGTGAAATTAAGAGAATGCGATCTCGCTAATGTTGGTAGAATATCAAACTCTGGTTGCGACAAAAGACAAGACGCTTCTGGATAGGGAAAAAAGTGGTCTGATTATGACATCATAATGCAAAAAAGAAATAAACAAAAGCTTACGGCAGCTGAGGTTCCTAGTTGGTCTCCCATACAAGTACTAACCAGGACCGAGTCTGGATGGCTTCCGAGATCTGACGAGATCAGGCATTTTCAGACTGGTATGGCTGTAAGTGAAATTAAGAGAATGCGATCTCGCTAATGTTGGTAGAATATCAAACTCTGGTTGCGACAAAAGACAAGACGCTTCTGGACAGGGAAAAAAGTGGTCTGATTATGACATCATAATGCAAAAAAGAAATAAACAAAAGCTTACGGCACCTGAGGTTCCTAGTTGGTCTCCCATAGGGAAAAAAGTGGTCTGATTATGACATCATAATGCAAAAAAGAAATAAACAAAAGCTTACGGCACCTGAGGTTCCTAATTTGTCTCCCATACAAGTACTAACCAGGCCCAAGTCTGGATGGCTTCCGAGATCTGACGAGATCAGGCATTTTCAGAATGGTATCGCCGTAAGTGAAATTAAGAGAATGCAATCTCGTTAATGTTGGTAGAATATCAAACTCTGGTTGCGACAAAAGACAAGATGCTTCTGGATAGGGAAAAAAGTGGTCTGATTATGACATCATAATGCAAAAAAGAAATAAACAAAAGCTTACGGCACCTGAGGTTCCTAGTTGGTCTTCCATACAAGTACTAACCAGACCCGAGTCTGGATGGTTTCCGAGATCTGACGAGATCAGGCATTTTCAGACTGGTATGGCCGTAAGTGAAATTAAGAGAATGCGATCTCGCTAATGTTGGTAGATTATCAAACTCTGGTTGCGACAAAAGACAAGACGCTTCTGGATAGGGAAAAAAGTGGTCTGATTATGACATCATAATGCAAAAAAGAAATAAACAAAAGCTTACGGCACCTGAGGTTCCTAGTTGGTCTCCCATACAAGTACTAACTAGGGCCGAGTCTGGATGGCTTCCGAGATCTGATGAGATCAGGTATTTTCAGACTGGTATGGCCGTAAGTGAAATTAAGAGAATGCGATCTCGCTAATGTTGGTAGAATATCAAACTCTGGTTGCGACAAAAGACAAGACGCTTCTGGATAGGGAAAAAAGTGGTCTGATTATGACATCATAATGCAAAAAAGAAATAAACAAAAGCTTACGGCACCTGAGGTTCCTAGTTGGTCTCCCATACAAGTACTAACCAGGCCCGAGTCTGGATGGCTTCCGAGAACTGACGAGATCAGGCATTTTCAGACTGGTATGGCCGTAAGTGAAATTAAGAGAATGCGATCTCGCTAATGTTGGTAGAATATCAAACTCTGGTTGCAACAAAAGACAAGACGCTTCTGGATAGGGAAAAAAGTGGTCTGATTATGACATCATAATGCAAAAAAGAAATAAACAAAAGCTTACGGCACCTGAGGTTCCTAGTTGGTCTCCCATAGGGAAAAAAGTGGTCTGATTATGACATCATAATGCAAACAAGAAATAAACAAAAGCTTACGGCACCTGAGGTTCCTAGTTGGTCTCCCATACAAGTACTAACCAGGCCCGAGTCTGTATGGCTTCCAAGATCTGAAGAGATCAGGCATTTTCAGACTGGTATGGCCGTATGTGAAATTAAGAGAATGCGATCTCGCTAATGTTGGTAGAATATCAAACTCTGGTTGCGACAAAAGACAAGACGCTTCTGGATAGGGAAAAAAGTGGTCTGATTATTACATCATAATGCAAAAAAGAAATAAACAAAAGCTTACGGCACCTGAGGTTCCTAGTTGGTCTCCCATACAAGTACTAACCAGGCCCGAGTCTGGATGGCTTCCGAGATCTATGAGATCAGGCATTTTCAGACTGGTATGGCCGTAAGTGAAATTAAGAGAATGCGATCTCGCTAATGTTGGTAGAATATCAAACTCTGGTTGCGACAAAAGACAAGACGCTTCTGGATAGGGAAAAAAGTGGTCTGATTATGACATCATAATGCAAAAAAGAAATAAACAAAAGCTTACGGCACCTGAGGTTCCTAGTTGGTCTCCCATAGGGAAAAAAGAAGTCTGATTATGACATCATAATGCAAAAAAGAAATAAACAAAAGCTTACGGCACCTGAGGTTCCTAGTTGGTCTCCCATATAAGTACTAACCAGGCCAGAGTCTGGATGGCTTCCGAGATCTGACGAGATCCAGCATTTTCAGACTGGTATGGCCGTAAGTGAAATTAAGAGAATGCGATCTCGCTAATGTTGGTAGAATATCAAACTCTGGTTGCGACAAAAGACAAGACGCTTCTGGATTGGGAAAAAAAGTGGTCTGATTATGACATCATAATGCAAAAAAGAAATAAACAAAAGCTTACGGCACCTGAGGTTCCTAGTTGGTCTCCCATAGGGAAAAAAGTGGTCTGATTATGACATCATAATGCAAAAAAGAAATAAACAAAAGCTTACGGCACCTAAGGTTCCTAGTTGGTCTCCCATACAAGTACTAACCAGGCCCGAGTCTGGATGACTTCCGAGATCTGACGAGATCAGGCATTTTCAGACTGGTATGGCCGTAAGTGAAATTAAGAGAATGCGATCTCGCTAATGTTGGTAGAATATCAAACTCTGGTTGCGACAAAAGACAAGATGCTTCTGGATAAGGAAAAAAGTGGTCTGATTATGACATCATAATGCAAAAAAGAAATAAACAAAAGCTTACGGCACCTGAGGTTCCTAGTTGGTCTCCCATACAAGTACTAACCAGGCCCGAGTCTGGATGGCTTCCGAGATCTGATGAGATCAGGCATTTTCAGACTGGTATGGCCGTAAGTGAAATTAAGAGAATGCGATCTCGCTAATGTTGGTAGAATATCAAACTCTGGTTGCGACAAAAGACAAGACGCTTCTGGATAGGGAAAAAAGTGGTCTGATTATGACATCATAATGCAAAAAAGAAATAAACAAAAGCTTACGGCACCTGAGGTTCCTAGTTGGTCTCCCATACAAGTACTAACCAGGCCCGAGTCTGGATGGCTTCCGAGATCTGACGAGATCAGGCATTTTCAGACTGGTATGGCCATAAGGGAAATTAAGAGAATGCGATCTCGCTAATGTTGGTAGAATATCAAACTCTGGTTGCGACAAAAGACAAGACGCTTCTGGATAGGGAAAAAAGTGGTCTGATTATGACATCATAATGCAAAAAAGAAATAAACAAAAGCTTACGGCACCTGAGGTTCCTAGTTGGTCTCCCATACAAGTACTAACCAGGCCCAAGTCTGGATGGCTTCCGAGATCTGGCATTTTCAGACTGGTATGGCCGTAAGTGAAATTAAGAGAATGCGATCTCGCTAATGTTGGTAGAATATCAAACTCTGGTTGCGACAAAAGACAAGACGCTTCTGGATAGGGAAAAAAGTGGTCTGATTATGACCTCATAATGCAAAAAAGAAATAAACAAAAGCTTACGGCACCTGAGGTTCCTAGTTGGTCTCCCATAGGGAAAAAAGAAGTCTGATTATGACATCATAATGCAAAAAAGAAATAAACAAAAGCTTACGGCACCTGAGGTTCCTAGTTGGTCTCCCATACAAGTACTAACCAGGCCCGAGTCTGGATGGCTTCCGAGATCTGGCATTTTCAGACTGGTATGGCCGTAAGAGAAATTAAGATAATGCGATCTCGCTAATGTTGGTAGAATATCAAACTCTGGTTGCGACAAAAGACAAGACGCTTCTGGATAGGGAAAAAAGTGGTCTGATTATGACATCATAATGCAAAAAAGAAATAAACAAAAGCTTACGGCACCTGAGGTTCCTAGTTGGTCTCCCATACAAGTACTAACCAGGCCCGAGTCTGGATGACTTCCGAGATCTGACGAGATCAGGCATTTTCAGACTGGTATGGCCGTAAGTGAAATTAAGAGAATGCGATCTCGCTAATGTTGGTAGAATATCAAACTCTGGTTGCGACAAAAGACAAGATGCTTCTGGATAAGGAAGAAAGTGGTCTGATTATGACATCATAATGCAAAAAAGAAATAAACAAAAGCTTACGGCACCTGAGGTTCCTAGTTGGTCTCCCATACAAGTACTAACCAGGCCCGAGTCTGGATGGCTTCCGAGATCTGATGAGATCAGGCATTTTCAGACTGGTATGGCCGTAAGTAAAATTAAGAGAATGCGATCTCGCTAATGTTGGTAGAATATCAAACTCTGGTTGCGACAAAAGACAAGACGCTTCTGGATAGGGAAAAAAGTGGTCTGATTATGACATCATAATGCAAAAAAGAAATAAACAAAAGCTTACGGCACCTGAGGTTCCTAGTTGGTCTCCCATACAAGTACTAACTAGGGCCGAGTCTGGATGGCTTCCGAGATCTGATGAGATCAGGTATTTTCAGACTGGTATGGCCGTAAGTGAAATTAAGAGAATGCGATCTCGCTAATGTTGGTAGAATATCAAACTCTGGTTGCGACAAAAGACAAGACGCTTCTGGATAGGGAAAAAAGTGGTCTGATTATGACATCATAATGCAAAAAAGAAATAAACAAAAGCTTACGGCACCTGAGGTTCCTAGTTGGTCTCCCATACAAGTACTAACCAGGCCCGAGTCTGGATGGCTTCCGAGAACTGACGAGATCAGGCATTTTCAGACTGGTATGGCCGTAAGTGAAATTAAGAGAATGCGATCTCGCTAATGTTGGTAGAATATCAAACTCTGGTTGCAACAAAAGACAAGACGCTTCTGGATAGGGAAAAAAGTGGTCTGATTATGACATCATAATGCAAAAAAGAAATAAACAAAAGCTTACGGCACCTGAGGTTCCTAGTTGGTCTCCCATAGGGAAAAAAGTGGTCTGATTATGACATCATAATGCAAACAAGAAATAAACAAAAGCTTACGGCACCTGAGGTTCCTAGTTGGTCTCCCATACAAGTACTAACCAGGCCCGAGTCTGTATGGCTTCCAAGATCTGAAGAGATCAGGCATTTTCAGACTGGTATGGCCGTAAGTGAAATTAAGAGAATGCGATCTCGCTAATGTTGGTAGAATATCAAACTCTGGTTGCGACAAAAGACAAGACGCTTCTGGATAGGGAAAAAAGTGGTCTGATTATTACATCATAATGCAAAAAAGAAATAAACAAAAGCTTACGGCACCTGAGGTTCCTAGTTGGTCTCCCATACAAGTACTAACCAGGCCCGAGTCTGGATGGCTTCCGAGATCTATGAGATCAGGCATTTTCAGACTGGTATGGCCGTAAGTCAAATTAAGAGAATGCGATCTCGCTAATGTTGGTAGAATATCAAACTCTGGTTGCGACAAAAGACAAGACGCTTCTGGATAGGGAAAAAAGTGGTCTGATTATGACATCATAATGCAAAAAAGAAATAAACAAAAGCTTACGGCACCTGAGGTTCCTAGTTGGTCTCCCATAGGGAAAAAAGAAGTCTGATTATGACATCATAATGCAAAAAAGAAATAAACAAAAGCTTACGGCACCTGAGGTTCCTAGTTGGTCTCCCATACAAGTACTAACCAGGCCAGAGTCTGGATGGCTTCCGAGATCTGACGAGATCCAGCATTTTCAGACTGGTATGGCCGTAAGTGAAATTAAGAGAATGCGATCTCGCTAATGTTGGTAGAATATCAAACTCTGGTTGCGACAAAAGACAAGACGCTTCTGGATTGGGAAAAAAAGTGGTCTGATTATGACATCATAATGCAAAAAAGAAATAAACAAAAGCTTACGGCACCTGAGGTTCCTAGTTGGTCTCCCATAGGGAAAAAAGTGGTCTGATTATGACATCATAATGCAAAAAAGAAATAAACAAAAGCTTACGGCACCTAAGGTTCCTAGTTGGTCTCCCATACAAGTACTAACCAGGCCCGAGTCTGGATGACTTCCGAGATCTGACGAGATCAGGCATTTTCAGACTGGTATGGCCGTAAGTGAAATTAAGAGAATGCGATCTCGCTAATGTTGGTAGAATATCAAACTCTGGTTGCGACAAAAGACAAGATGCTTCTGGATAAGGAAAAAAGTGGTCTGATTATGACATCATAATGCAAAAAAGAAATAAACAAAAGCTTACGGCACCTGAGGTTCCTAGTTGGTCTCCCATACAAGTACTAACCAGGCCCGAGTCTGGATGGCTTCCGAGATCTGATGAGATCAGGCATTTTCAGACTGGTATGGCCGTAAGTGAAATTAAGAGAATGCGATCTCGCTAATGTTGGTAGAATATCAAACTCTGGTTGCAACAAAAGACAAGACGCTTCTGGATAGGGAAAAAAGTGGTCTGATTATGACATCATAATGCAAAAAAGAAATAAACAAAAGCTTACGGCACCTGAGGTTCCTAGTTGGTCTCCCATACAAGTACTAACCAGGCCCGAGTCTGGATGGCTTCCGAGATCTGACGAGATCAGGCATTTTCAGACTGGTATGGCCGTAATTGAAATTAAGAGAATGCGATCTCGCTAATGTTGGTAGAATATCAAACTCTGGTTGCGACAAAAGACAAGACGCTTCTGGATAGGGAAAAAAGTGGTCTGATTATGACCTCATAATGCAAAAAAGAAATAAACAAAAGCTTACGGCACCTGAGGTTCCTAGTTGGTCTCCCATAGGGAAAAAAGAAGTCTGATTATGACATCATAATGCAAAAAAGAAATAAACAAAAGCTTACGGCACCTGAGGTTCCTAGTTGGTCTCCCATACAAGTACTAACCAGGCCCGAGTCTGGATGGCTTCCGAGATCTGGCATTTTCAGACTGGTATGGCCGTAAGAGAAATTAAGATAATGCGATCTCGCTAATGTTGGTAGAATATCAAACTCTGGTTGCGACAAAAGACAAGACGCTTCTGGATAGGGAAAAAAGTGGTCTGATTATGACATCATAATGCAAAAAAGAAATAAACAAAAGCTTACGGCACCTGAGGTTCCTAGTTGGTCTCCCATACAAGTACTAACCAGGCCCGAGTCTGGATGACTTCCGAGATCTGACGAGATCAGGCATTTTCAGACTGGTATGGCCGTAAGTGAAATTAAGAGAATGCGATCTCGCTAATGTTGGTAGAATATCAAACTCTGGTTGCGACAAAAGACAAGATGCTTCTGGATAAGGAAGAAAGTGGTCTGATTATGACATCATAATGCAAAAAAGAAATAAACAAAAGCTTACGGCACCTGAGGTTCCTAGTTGGTCTCCCATACAAGTACTAACCAGGCCCGAGTCTGGATGGCTTCCGAGATCTGATGAGATCAGGCATTTTCAGACTGGTATGGCCGTAAGTAAAATTAAGAGAATGCGATCTCGCTAATGTTGGTAGAATATCAAACTCTGGTTGCGACAAAAGACAAGACGCTTCTGGATAGGGAAAAAAGTGGTCTGATTATGACATCATAATGCAAAAAAGAAATAAACAAAAGCTTACGGCACCTGAGGTTCCTAGTTGGTCTCCCATACAAGTACTAACCAGGCCCGAATCTGGATGGCTTCCGAGATCTGACGAGATCAGGCATTTTCAGACTGGTATGGCCATAAGGGAAATTAAGAGAATGCGATCTCGCTAATGTTGGTAGAATATCAAACTCTGGTTGCGACAAAAGACAAGACGCTTCTGGATAGGGAAAAAAGTGGTCTGATTATGACATCATAATGCAAAAAAGAAATAAACAAAAGCTTACGGCACCTGAGGTTCCTAGTTGGTCTCCCATACAAGTACTAACCAGGCCCGAGTCTGGATGGCTTCCGAGATCTGGCATTTTCAGACTGGTATGGCCGTAAGAGAAATTAAGATAATGCGATCTCGCTAATGTTGGTAGAATATCAAACTCTGGTTGCGACAAAAGACAAGACGCTTCTGGATAGGGAAAAAAGTGGTCTGATTATGACATCATAATGCAAAAAAGAAATAAACAAAAGCTTACGGCACCTGAGGTTCCTAGTTGGTCTCCCATACAAGAACTAACCAGGCCCGAATCTGGATGGCTTCCGAGATCTGACGAGATCAGGCATTTTCAGACTGGTATGGCCGTAAGTGAAATTAAGATAATGCGATCTCGCTAATGTTGGTAGAATATCAAACTCTGGTTGCGACAAAAGACAAGACGCTTCTGGATTGGGAAAAAAGTGGTCTGATTATGACATCATAATGCAAAAAAGAAATAAACAAAAGCTTACGGCACCTGAGGTTCCTAGTTGGTCTCCCATAGGGAAAAAAGTGGTCTGATTATGACATCATAATGCAAAAAAGAAATAAACAAAAGCTTACGGCACCTAAGGTTCCTAGTTGGTCTCCCATACAAGTACTAACCAGGCCCGAGTCTGGATGGCTTCCGAGATCTGACGAGATCAGGCATTTTCAGACTGGTATGGCCGTAAGTGAAATTACAAGAATGCAATCTCGCTAATGTTGGTAGAATATCAAACTCTGGTTGCGACAAAAGACAAGACGCTTCTGGATAGGGAAAAAAGTGGTCTGATTATAACATCATAATGAAAAAAGAAATAAACAAAAGCTTACGGCACCTGAGGTTCCTAGTTGGTCTCCCATAGGGAAAAAAGTGGTCTGATTATGACATCATAATGCAAAAAATAAATAAACAAAAGCTTACGGCACCTGAGGTTCCTAGTTGGTCTCCCATACAAGTACTAACCAGGCCCAAGTCTGGATGGCTTCCGAGATCTGACGAGATCAGGCATTTTCAGACTGGTATGGCCGTAAGCGAAATTACGAGAATGCGATCTCGTTAATGTTGGTAGAATATCAAACTCTGGTTGCGACAAAAGACAAGATGCTTCTGGATAGGGAAAAAAGTGGTCTGATTATGACATCATAATGCAAAAAAGAAATAAACAAAAGCTTACGGCACCTGAGGTTCCTAGTTGGTCTCCCATACAAGTACTAACCAGGCCCGAGTCTGGATGGCTTCCGAGATCTGATGAGATCAGGCATTTTCAGACTGGTATGGCCGTAAGTGAAATTAAGAGAATGCGATCTCGCTAATGTTGGTAGAATATCAAACTCTGGTTGCGACAAAAGACAAGACACTTCTGGATAGGGAAAAAAGTGGTCTGATTATGACATCATAATGCAAAAAAGAAATAAACAAAAGCTTACGGCACCTGAGGTTCCTAGTTGGTCTCCCATACAAGTACTAACCAGGCCCGAGTCTGGATGGCTTCCAAGATCTGATGAGATCAGGCATTTTCAGACTGGTATGGCCGTAAGTGAAATTAAGAGAATGCGATCTCGCTAATGTTGGTAGAATATCAAACTCTGGTTGCGACAAAAGACAAGACGCTTCTGGATAGGGAAAAAAGTGGTCTGATTATGACATCATAATGCAAAAAAGAAATAAACAAAAGCTTACGGCACCTGAGGTTCCTAGTTGGTCTCCCATACAAGTACTAACCAGGCCCGAGTCTGGATGGCTTCCGAGATCTGACGAGATCAGGCATTTTCAGACTGGTATGGCCGTAAGGGAAATTAAGAGAATGCGATCTCGCTAATGTTGGTAGAATATCAAACTCTGGTTGCGACAAAAGACAAGACGCTTCTGGATAGGGAAAAAAGTGGTCTGATTATGACATCATAATGCAAAAAAGAAATAAACAAAAGCTTACGGCACCTGAGGTTCCTAGTTGGTCTCCCATAGGGAAAAAAGTGGTCTGATTATGACATCATAATGCAAACAAGAAATAAACAAAAGCTTACGGCACCTGAGGTTCCTAGTTGGTCTCCCATACAAGTACTAACCAGGCCCGAGTCTGGATGGCTTCCGAGATCTGACGAGATCAGGCATTTTCAGACAGGTATGGCCGTAAGTGAAATTAAGAGAATGCGATCTCGCTAATGTTGGTAGAATATCAAACTCTGGTTGCGACAAAATACAAGACGCTTCTGGATAGGGAAAAAAGTGGTCTGATTATGACATCATAATGCAAAAAAGAAATAAACAAAAGCTTACGGCACCTGAGGTTTCTAGTTGGTCTCCCATACAAGTACTAACCAGGCCCGAGTCTGGATGGCTTCCGAGAACTGACGAGATCAGGCATTTTCAGACTGGTATGGCCGTAAGTGAAATTAAGAGAATGCGATCTCGCTAATGTTGGTAGAATATCAAACTCTGGTTGCGACAAAAGACAAGACGCTTCTGGATAGGGAAAAAAGTGGTCTGATTATGACATCATAATGCAAAAAAGAAATAAACAAAAGCTTACGGCACCTGAGGTTCCTAGTTGGTCTCCCATAGGGAAAAAAGAAGTCTGATTATGACATCATAATGCAAAAAAGAAATAAACAAAAGCTTACGGCACCTGAGGTTCCTAGTTGGTCTCCCATACAAGTACTAACCAGGCCCAAGTCTGGATGGCTTCCGAGATTGGACGAGATCCGGCATTTTCAGACTGGTATGGCTGTAAGTGAAATCAAGATAATGCGATCTCGCTAATGTTGGTAGAATATCAAACTCTGGTTGCGACAAAAGACAAGACGCTTCTGGATTGGGAAAAAAGTGGTCTGATTATGACATCATAATGCAAAAAAGAAATAAACAAAATCTTACGGCACCTGAGGTTCCTAGTTGGTCTCCCATAGAGAAAAAAGTGGTTTGATTATGACATCATAATGCAAAAAAGAAATAAACAAAAGCTTACGGCACCTAAGGTTCCTAGTTGGTCTCCCATACAAGTACTAACCAGGCCCGAGTCTGGATGGTTTCCGAGATCTGATGAGATCAGGCATTTTCAGACTGGTATGGCCGTAAGTGAAATTAAGAGAATGCGATCTCGCTAATGTTGTTAGAATATCAAACTCTGGTTGCGACAAAAGACAAGACGCTTCTGGATAGGGAAAAAAGTGGTCTGATTATGACATCATAATGCAAAAAAGAAATAAACAAAAGCTTACGGCACCTGAGGTTCCTAGTTGGTCTCCCATAGGGAAATAAGTGGTCTGATTATGACATCATAATGCAAAAAAGAAATAAACAAAAGCTTACGGCACCTGAGGTTCCTAGTTGGTCTCCCATACAAGTACTAACCAGGCCCAAGTCTGGATGGCTTCCGAGATCTGACGAGATCAGGCATTTTAAGACTGGTATGGCCGTAAGTGAAATTAAGAGAATGCGATCTCGCTAATGTTGGTAGAATATCAAACTCTGGTTGCGACAAAAGACAAGACGCTTCTGGATAGGGAAAAAAGTGGTCTGATTATGACATCATAATGGAAAAAAAGAAATAAACAAAAGCTTACGGCACCTGAGGTTCCTAGTTGGTCTCCCATAGGGAAAAAAATGGTCTGATTATGACATCATAATGCAAAAAAGAAATAAACAAAAGCTTACGGCACCTGAGGTTCCTAGTTGGTCTCCCATACAAGTACTAACCAGGCCCGAGTCTGGATGGCTTCCGAGATCTGACATTTTCAGACTGGTATGGCCGTAAGTGAAATTAAGAGAATGCAATCTCGCTACTGTTGGTAGAATATCAAACTCTGGTTGCGACAAAAGACAAGACGCTTCTGGATAGGGAAAAAAGTGGTCTGATTATGACATCATAATGCAAAAAAGAAATAAACAAAAGCTTACGGCACCTGAGGTTCCTAGTTGGTCTCCCTTAGGGAAAAAAGTTGTCTGATTATGACATCATAATGCAAAAAATAAATAAACAAAAGCTTACGGCACCTGAGGTTCCTAGTTGGTCTCCCATACAAGTACTAACCAGGCCCGAGTCTGGATGGCTTCCGAGATCTGGCATTTTCAGACTGGTATGGCCGTAAGTGAAATTAAGAGAATGCGATCTCGCTAATGTTGGTAGAATATCAAACTCTGGTTGCGACAAAAGACAAGACGCTTCTGGATAGGGAAAAAAGTGGTCTGATTATGACATCATAATGCAAAAAATAAATAAACAAAAGCTTACGGCACCTGAGGTTCCTAGTTGGTCTCCCATACAAGTACTAACCAGGCCCGAGTCTGGATGGCTTCCAAGATCTGACGAGATCAGGCATTTTCAGACTAGTATGGCTGTAAGGGAAATTAAGAGAATGCGATCTCGCTAATGTTGGTAGAATATCAAACTCTGGTTGCGACAAAAGACAAGACGCTTCTGGATAGGGAAAAAAATGGTCTGATTATGACATCATAATGCAAAAAAGAAATAAACAAAAGCTTACGGCACCTGAGGTTCCTAGTTGGTCTCCCATAGGGAAAAAAGTGGTCTGATTATGACATCATGATGCAAAAAAGAAATAAATTAAAGCTTACGGCACCTGAGGTTCCTAGTTGGTCTCCCATACAAGTACTAACCAGGCCCAAGTCTGGATGGCTTCCATGATCTGACGAGATCAGGCATTTTAAGACTGGTATGGCCGTAAGTGAAATTAAGAGAATGCGATCTCGCTAATGTTGTTAGAATATCAAACTCTGGTTGCGACAAAAGACAAGACGCTTCTGGATAGGGAAAAAAGTGGTCTGATTATGACATCATAATGCAAAAAAGAAATAAACAAAAGCTTACGGCACCTGAGGTTCCTAGTTGGTCTCCCATTGATACCGGAGAAACTGACGGAAGCCAAGCACAGAGAGATGGACACAGGTTTCTTCAGGAAGGAAGAGATTCTTTATTGGATCACCGATCGGGACTCAGAGGGACTAGCGTCACCAAAATACCACAAGTTCTGAGCCCCGGACAATAGTGCAGGCTCCTTATATAGGCATATAACTCCTCCCATATTAAGCTCCACCCGCACATTCTCTTGACCAATCAATACAAATAAGAATTAACTTCCTGTTTGACCGCATGGCTTGTCCAGCACAATGGAGGAGGGGAATACTATATCCTGTATTCTTGCACATGCTCCGTACACTACTGATCGTATCTTGCCTCGTGCAACCAACTGATCGATACGTCAGCATATGCACGTACACATGCCACGTGGTAATCTCGGCCTACTAAATTTATTTTTACCGAGATTCCACCACATTCCCCCCTTTGATGCCTCTTGATATTTTACAATTACTTGAGGCATCACATAACCTTAGTTTTGCTTACACCGCAAGTTACCTTGAACCAGACCAGACTTATCTTATGATGTGAATCTTTTAACACTCATCTTCCTGCATTGGTTCTCCTTGATCTAGAGCCTTATACTTATATATCGCCATTATCTGTGCAGCAGCCTTCCTCTCTGCTATACTTCCTATCAGGCTTTGCACAGACCTAACTACTAAGGGTATAAGACACGGTAGGAGTAGACACAACAGTAAAATCAGTAGGACTCCACCTACCACTGCCTTAAGCCCTCCAAACCACTCATACCAGCTACCAAACCAACTACTTGGATTGTACCCTTTCCATACCTGAGTAGGCACATGCGCTAGTTTAACCATATGGCTAGTAAGCTCAGCAATTGCTTGCCCTTCGTCATCTATTTGAAGACAGCAATTGCTTAGGTTAAACTTCCCACATACACCTCCCTCTACTGCCAAAAGGTAATCCAAGGCTAATCTATTCTGGTATACTGCTGTCCTCATCCTGGTATTATGTTTCACTAGGAGATTGAGCGCTTGTGATGTTTCATTAGTGATAATCTCAACCACCGCCTGTAATCTTATAATGCGGTTGAGCATATAAATAGGGGTTCTATAACCAAAGGTACCATCTTCTGCCCACGTGGCTGGCCCATAATAATCTATGATACGCTGGGGAGGCCATTCATTATCTTCCCAGGTGCCTATCTCTAAGGGTCCCCTTTTCTTCCTATGATTCACATCATACACTTTAACACCTAAAGTCTCACCTGTTTCAATCGGTAACAAGAAGAAGGATGGTTTGAGCATACCCAACACACATGCCCCTTCCCAGTCCTGTGGCAACTCCGAATAGGCTTTCTTACCACAGATCCAGTACAAATTTGCTGGGGCTCTCCAGGTAGATGTGATGGATAAATCAAACCACACATCCTTTAAACTGGCATATCTAGCAAACGGGTTAGATGGTTCTGAGACATTTGAAGCCGACCACCAAGTTGTATTTTTAGTATCATCATCATAAGCTTTTTGCCCTAGACAAGTTAATTCTCCTACAGAAGTATTATACATTATTCCTTTCCTTGCTATGCAAACATAACCTATGATGGAGGTCTTTAATCTCCACTCAGATTTACCTCTAACACTCAAATGATAATCGGCTTGTGTAGATATTAGTTGGTCAACTGCCTCAGAACCGGACATTACCTCCTTTGCTTCCCAAGGCCATTGGTCTCCCATGTTAGTACCTCCACACACATAGCAGTTGGTAACATTAAGACTACCGGCAATACTTTCGGCTAAATCTATGAACAGGTTTTTAGCGTTATGGGGGATCTTATTATCTATACTCATCTCTTCATAAAAGGAATGGTATACTTGATGAGTCTTGGAGGATACCGTATCAGTCTCTATTCCTATAAACAATAATGTCCCAGGATCTAAACCCGTCCCGTATATCTGAAACCCAAATAAATTGCCATACTTATCTAGGAACTTGTCGGGGTTATTAATAAGTATATGGACTGGGTTGCATTCCATAGACTTACAATAAGGGCTAGTCGGCAACTTAGTCACTATCATGTCTTTATCTACTGTCTGTCCCCAAGTCGCCCACCCCACACAAGACCAATATGGGCAAAAGTTATAGTCTTTATTTGGGCATCTAGGACTTACATATTTATTTTTACTACTGGGACAAATATATTTATCATTAGACCCATACGTCCTCTCCCATCTAAGATCCCCACATACATTCCACGGTTTTCTACCACTTGATATCGCCTTACATGCATCAAATAGCAGAACACCCGAAGAATATACGGATTCTAACACCGTCTTATTAATTAGGGTCCCCTGAGGATCTCCATTCCTGAGAGTCAACCAAATTGTACGAGGTTGATACTCTGGACTGAAGCACTTAGGTTCTCCTACTCCTAAATGGCACACACTATAGTCTATATTTGGGTATCTACATCTTGATACCTCTCCTTTACATTCGTATTGTGAATGCCAAATTAGGGTTTGGGAAATATGGTTACCTGTTCTCGTAGTCTTAATGCATACCTCACAGCTAGGAATGTCGGTACCTCTACCTTCCTGAATATAAAAACACATATAAATAAACACAATCAAAAGCACATCTTTCGCCGTCATCCTCAGTCTTCGTCCGTGCGATGGAACCTCAGCTTCCAGGATGTGAGGGCTGCAGGGAATGGAGTTCTGCTCGTCTTCACAGGTGTCCCTTCGAGACTTTCCTGGCTTATACACTATGTGTTGGTAAGCGGACAGGCTTTATTATGGCCTTCTCACTCACACCTGTAACAATAAAATTTGTAATCCACAATAATTCCTCGTTACTCCGACTGAGTAGTGCGTTTCAACCGGATCTTGCAGGGATTCTCTGGATCTGCTGTAACTTGCCAAGAATCGACTGCTGCTGGTTTAACCCTGGAGTGATGTATCCACGGAGTCACTTCGGCTACTTTTATCGCTGTAGGGGTAGACAAAAGAACAACATAAGGACCTCTCCACTTGGGCCCTAACGGTACATTATTCCACTCTTTAATCCACACTTGGTCTCCTGGATGATAACTATGAACAGGGGGATAAATATTCACAGGTAATCTATCTTGTACCCATTTCTGTACCTCCTCCATAGTCTTACCCAACTCTACAACCTGCTGCCGGGTAATTCCTTCTCCCAACTGACTCAAATCCCCCCTTAAGTTACCAAGTACGGGAGGTGGTCGCCCATACATAATTTCAAAAGGAGAGAGGCCCATCCTTCTGGTAGGGGTACTGCGGATTCGCAATAGAGCTATAGGTAAGAGAACGTTCCACTTAAGTTGGGTTTCCTGACACATTTTAGCCAACTGGTTCTTAATAGTTCTATTCATTCTCTCTACCTTACCAGAACTCTGGGGTCTATATGCGGTATGAAGCCTCCACTTTATACCAAGCATATGAGTCAGTTGTTGTAGGCACTGATGAACAAAAGCTGGACCATTGTCCGATCCTATAGAACAGGGTAGTCCATATCGGGGTATTATTTCTCGTAGCAGGAATCTCACAACTTCTCCTGCTTTCTCTGTACGAGTAGGACATGCTTCTACCCAGCCTGAATAGGTGCACACAATTACCAACAGGTAACGATGTCCACCCGATTTAGGCATCACTGTAAAGTCTATTTGTAGATCGGACATGGGGAGTCCCCCCATAAACTGGACTCCTGGTGGCTTTACTGGTCCTTGTCTTGCATTATTCTTAGCACACGTTACACATCTGCGTACAATGGCCTGAGTCAAGTTGGACAATCTTGGTATGTAGAAATGTTTCCTGAGAGATTCTTCTGTACTGTCTCTCCCAGAATGTGTCCCGTTATGATAGTTCTGGACAATTTCTACTGCTAGTGATGCTGGTATAACTATTCTTCCATCTTCTAGCTGATACCACTTGTTCTCCAAATACTTTCCCGGTTCAGTCTTTAACCACTCCTCTTCTTGAGTTGTATAAACTGGAGTCCATTGAGACAGTGGGGTTGGTATTAGAGCAGCTATATGCCCCACATACTCCTGTCTTCCTGATTCAGCAGCACGCTTAGCTGCACTATCTGCCATCCGATTTCCTTTGGTTACATCACCATCTCCTCTCAGATGCGCTCGACAATGTATAATACCGACTTCTTTCGGCTCCCACACTGCTTCCAATAGTTGTAGGATTTCGGCTGCGTATTTGATTTCTTTGCCTTCTGAATTCAGTAGTCCTCTTTCTTTATACAAAGCTCCGTGGGCATGAGTGGTTAAAAACGCATACTTAGAGTCCGTATAGATATTTACTCTTAAACCTTCAGCCAATTGTAACGCTCGTGTTAGTGCTATTAATTCTGCCTTTTGTGCTGATGTTCCTTTCGCCAGTGGCCGAGCTTCTATCACCTTGTCTATTGTTGTTACTGCATATCCTGCATAGCGGATCCCTTCTTTCACATAACTACTGCCGTCGGTGTAATATTGAACATCGGGGTTCTGGATGGGAAAATCACGAAGATCTGGTCTACTTGAAAATACTTCATCCATTACTTCCAGACAATCATGTTGACTTTCAGTAGGTTGCGGCAAAAGGGTAGCTGGATTTAAGGTGTTTACAGTCTCTAAATGCACTCTTGGGTTTTCACACAACATTGCTTGATACTTGGTCATACGGCTGTTACTAAACCAATGATTTCCTTTGTAATCCAACAACGTCTGTACTGCATGTGGGACTCGTACATAAAGTTCTTGACCCAGAGTGAGTTTATCGGCTTCAGCTACTAGCAGGGCGGCTGCAGCTACGGCTCTTAGACAAGGTGGAAGTCCGCTGGCCACTGCATCCAATTGCTTAGACATGTAGGCAACAGGTCTTTGCCATGATCCCAAGTACTGTGTCAATACTCCCACAGCCATTCTTCTTTGCTCGTGTACATATAAGTAGAATGGTCGTGTGTGATCAGGTAGACCTAATGCTGGGGCACTCATCAAAGCCTTCTTCACATCTTCAAATGCCGTTTGCTGTTCTTGAGTCCATAAGAAGGGGTCGTGCTCTGTACCTTTGATGGCTGCGTACAGAGGTTTTGCCAGTATCGCATAGCTGGGAATCCATATCCTACAGAAGCCTGCTGCCCCCAAGAATTCTCGCACTTGTCTTCTATTCTTGGGTATTGGTATTTGGCAGACAGCTTCTTTTCTCTCTGGCCCCATAATCCTTTGACCTTCAGAGATATGGAATCCCAGATACTTGACAGTTGGCAAACACAACTGAGCCTTCTTTCTAGACACCTTGTATCCTGCCTTCCAGAGAATATGTAGTAGATCGTGCGTTGCTTGCTGACATTTTTCTTTTGTAACTGCTGCTATCAACAAGTCATCTACATATTGTAACAATACACACTCTCCTGGGATAGACTCGAAATCCAGTAGATCTTGGCTTAGAGCTGAACCAAATAGGGTAGGTGAATTTTTAAACCCTTGGGGCAGTCTTGTCCAAGTCATTTGGCGTTTTGAGCCCGTTACAGCGTTCTCCCATTGGAAAGCGAAAATACATTGACTTTCTGTGGCAATTCGGAGGCAAAAGAAGGCATCTTTGAGATCTAAGACTGTGAAGTAAGTAGCCCCCCCCGGAATTAAAGCAAGCAGGTTATATGGATTGGGTACAACTGGATGTATACTAACAACCGCATCATTGACTGCTCTCAAGTCCTGCACAGGTCGATACTCATCTGTACCGGGCTTTTGAACAGGCAGCAATGGGGTGTTCCAGGGGGAAGTACAGAATTTTAGGATACCATACCGTATGAACTTATCCAGATAGGATTGAATGTTCTTCTTAGCCTTCTGCGGGATGTGGTATTGTCTTAGGCTTACTGGATAAACCCCAAGTTTTAGTTCAATTTTTATAGGTGGAATATTGCGGGCCAGTCCTGGTGGGTTGTTCTCTGCCCAAACTCCTGGTATGTTGAACAATGTCTCATCACTCCTAGGGTTTTGGCTAGTCAACACTGTATAAAGTCGCCACTCTTCTTCCTTTGGTACGGATAAAGTCATAATACCTGAAGGTCCATTAAACTTTAAGGATGTTGTTCCATTTGGTAGGAACGTAATCTGCGCTTGTAATTTTGATAGCATATCACGTCCCAGCAATTGGACTGGACATTCAGGCATATAAAGGAATTGATGTTTTACTACGTGGCCTCCCAATGTACAGAGTCGACTTTTAAGAACCGGTTTTTCAGCACTTCTTCCAGTTGCTCCTATCACAGTAATAGTCCTTCCAGATGGAGGAGCAACTAGATTAGTCACCACTGAATGTTCAGCACCAGTGTCGATCATGAACGCACTCCTTTTTCCCCCTATTGATACATCGACCATAGGCTCCGCTCGACCAAGGGGGATGGAGCCCGGTCGGTATCAATAGTCCTCCATGACCGTGTCAGCCAATCCTACAAAGTCCCTACCTTCTCTATCGCGGGACCTTTGCGCTGCTGGAATATACCTGTCTTCCCTAACACTTCCTCTGTTCCCATTACTCCCTCTATAACCATTACTCCCTCCGGGGCCTCCTCTACCTCTCGCTCTGCCTCTAAAGTTTCTGTAGCCTGCCCTGGGTTGGTCTCTCTCGTACTGCTCTCTTTGCGGACATTCGTTCCTCCAATGCCCTTCTTCCTTGCAATACGCGCATTGATCCCTACTCAAAGGCTCCCTACTCCATCTATTATTGCCTCTATCTGGGCCCCGTTTATCTACGCCTGCGATCGCTACCGCTAGCATATCAGCCTTTTTACGCATCTTGCGCTCTTCCTCTTTCTTACTTTCTGTATCCCTGTTCATATAGACCTTATTTGCTACCTCCATTAGTTGGGTGATGGACATACCTGCAAACCCTTCTAACTTTTGTAGCTTGCGCTTAATATCTCCGTAAGCTTGGCTGACAAAGGCGGAGTTAACCATTCGGGAATTGTCTGCGTCTTCCGGATTAAAGGGGGTATACAAGCGGTATGCCTCCAATAATCGGTCATAAAAGACACTGGGCGCTTCATCACTTTTCTGAATCACCTCAACTGTCTTCGACATGTTAATGGCTTTCTTTCCTCCTGCTTTCATGCCAGCAATTATAGCGTCTCTATAGGCTCTGAGTTGAACCATATCAGCACCATTTACGTTCCAATCGGGATCAGTGTTGGGATAATGTGTTGCGGCCCATGCTGCTGGATTAGCTTGGTTCAAAGCACGGGCTCTATCCTCTAGTGCTTTTATGGCTGCTTGATTTATTCTTGTCCTTTCCTCATTGTTAAATAAAGTCATTAGTAACTGCTGGCAATCAGCCCATGTCGGATTATGCGTCTGTACTATTGAGGTGAACAGATCAGTCATAGCTTGTGGTTTCTCAGTATACGAGGAATTATGGGTCTTCCAGTCTAAAAGATCGGTTGTGGTAAATGGGACATATACGAAGACTGGGTCAGCGTGTGCCATTTGACCTGCGGCATCGATATAAGCTGACCCGGGATTCAGACGAAGAGGCATCTGATAGTGCTTTAATTGTTGGGCACCAGTCAACTGTCGGGTTTGGATGGGGCTACGTAGAGAGGCGTCAGTCATGGGTTCCGGTCGGGGAGAGATAGGGTATGGGGATGTGGGAGGTTGGTTTTGGGAAAAGGTCGTAAATAAAACACTTCGAGCCGAGCTAGATGAAGCTTGACCGGAAGTCTGAAGTGGCGCCAAATCAGGATATTCGTTTCTAATGGGGGTGGGTTCTGGTTCCGGAAGGGGAGATTTAGTACGAGGGGGGGTGGATCCTGTACTGGAGGAGGAAGCGGAAGTGGATGGGGGTAATGAGGGGAGGGCTGCAGGACTTCCTGCGTTTGCGTCACTTCTTCTTAACGGAAAGTAAGGGGGCGGCAAAGGGATCTCGGACTCAGGGGGCGTGTCCAAAATGGGCCTAACACCAGTCCTAGTGGACGAACAAGTCCTAGCTACCATGAGGCGACACTGCTCCTCGTGGCATGTCTGGAGCCATTTTGGCGAGTCATTTACGGCCTGTCTCCAACAGTCAATATAAGGAAACTGGCCGTAAAGTTCAGGCCTACCTGATACAGCCACGTGTAAGCGCTGTACCAGAGTTAGATCCAAACTGCCACGTGGCGGCCATGCCGCAACCAAAGTAGGCCACTCCCTAGTGCACAAAGTAACTAAACGCACAGGAGACATCTTAACCCCAAAATCACAAGTTTTGAATCCCTTTTTAAAATTCTTCACCATACAACCTAAGGGATCCGGAATCGTTGACTGCGACGCACCCATACTTAACAATGGAACGTCGTCGACAACGAATACTATACACGCGTACTATTCAACAGTCACACCCGTTTCCTCTGGCAACAGCACCACGTGGTACGGTTACCAAGTGAAACGTACACAATAACAATAAACACTCAGGGAATTCCCGTACACACACAGCTGTTACACCAGTCACTATATAATCAATATTATGCCCTTTGGCGTAACTATACAGTCACCCACGCTATAATTCTCTATATACGAATTACCCGTCTATAACACACCCCAGTAACATCGTCTTTTACAAATAGCGGTTACAGTACGGTTAGCATAGGTCAAAGCACAAGTTAAGGTCACAATACAATTATTAGTGGTTATGGTGTTAAACATGCAATGGACAACAATGATTAGTACTTATATACAGTGTCAGTAAATATACAGGGTTATGGTACCATGCACTATAATACAGCAACACACTATTAACACTCTCGCTAGACGGCTGAGCTCGCGCTATCTAACAAGATATACACTTTACTAAAACAATCGTTAACACATTTACAATTCCCAACTAAACTATTGGCCAATACCTTGAATGGACTACCTAAAACTATATACACCCGTTTTGGTTAGCCACACTGCCCAATCACCACATATATAGCGAGCTAGAGAACCGAATTTACACAGGCGCCTCTTAGTCGCACTATCAAAAGTCTAGTGGGTTCCAAATTTACACGCCTTCCCACTTAGCCCAGATAGGATGAGAACTAGCGAACCGAATTTACACAGGCGCCGCTTAGTCTCCCGGTCTCTCCGACCTAGCGAACGTAATATACACCCTAGAACGCTAGTCTAGACAAGACACCGGTGTCCGGCTAGGGCTATTTACACCAGGACCCCGCCTGACTAACCAAATCAAACGGTCTGACTAAAGAGCGTTCGATCGAGCGGTGCGCCTTCGCTCCTTCCCTCCGACAGAGGGGGCAGATACACAGATTCAAAAACCCCTTTGGGCCTACCGCACAATCGGTATACCCCTAGTGGGTCCTGCCGTCTAAAACAGCAGTTGTCTTACCTCCTCGTTCCTGAACCTGAGTTCACACTCATCGACGGGGACACCCCAGCACTTCTCACGTAGAGGCCGATGATCTCCTGGACAACGGCCCAGTGGCGCCGAGACGAAGGGAGGTCCACGCAGAAGTTCAGGGGTGCAGCCGTAGAGAACGTGGGCAAAGATAGACCGTCTCACGCCTCTGCCTCTCAGCTACCGTTGAACGATGAGCTTCCCGGCCAATGCACCAAATGATACCGGAGAAACTGACGGAAGCCAAGCACAGAGAGATGGACACAGGTTTCTTCAGGAAGGAAGAGATTCTTTATTGGATCACCGATCGGGACTCAGAGGGACTAGCGTCACCAAAATACCACAAGTTCTGAGCCCCGGACAATAGTGCAGGCTCCTTATATAGGCATATAACTCCTCCCATATTAAGCTCCACCCGCACATTCTCTTGACCAATCAATACAAATAAGAATTAACTTCCTGTTTGACCGCATGGCTTGTCCAGCACAATGGAGGAGGGGAATACTATATCCTGTATTCTTGCACATGCTCCGTACACTACTGATCGTATCTTGCCTCGTGCAACCAACTGATCGATACGTCAGCATATGCACGTACACATGCCACGTGGTAATTTCGGCCTACTAAATTTATTTTTACCGAGATTCCACCACACCATAGGGAAAAAAGTGGTCTGATTATGACATCATAATGCAAAAAAGAAATAAACAAAAGCTTACGGCACCTGAGGTTCCTAGTTGGTCTCCCATACAAGTACTAACCAGGCCAAAGTCTGGATGGCTTCAGAGATCTGACGAGATCAGGCAATTTCAGACTGGTATGGCCGTAAGTGAAATTAAGAGAATGCGATCTCGCTAATGTTGGTAGAATATCAAACTCTGGTTGCGACAAAAGACAAGACGCTTCTGGATAGGGAAAAAAGTGGTCTGATTATGACATCATAATGGAAAAAAAGAAATAAACAAAAGCTTACGGCACCTGAGGTTCCTAGTTGGTCTCCCATAGGGAAAAAAGTGGTCTGATTATGACATCATAATGCAAAAAAGAAATAAACAAAAGCTTACGGCACCTGAGGTTCCTAGTTGGTCTCCCATTCAAGTACTAACCAGGCCCGAGTCTGGATGGCTTCCGAGATCTGACATTTTCAGACTGGTATGGCCGTAAGTGAAATTAAGAGAATGCAATCTCGCTACTGTTGGTAGAATATCAAACTCTGGTTGCGACAAAAGACAAGACGCTTCTGGATAGGGAAAAAAGTGGTCTGATTATGACATCATAATGCAAAAAAGAAATAAACAAAAGCTTACGGCACCTGAGGTTCCTAGTTGGTCTCCCTTAGGGAAAAAAGTTGTCTGATTATGACATCATAATGCAAAAAATAAATAAACAAAAGCTTACGGCACCTGAGGTTCCTAGTTGGTCTCCCATACAAGTACTAACCAGGCCCGAGTCTGGATGGCTTCCGAGATCTGGCATTTTCAGACTGGTATGGCCGTAAGTGAAATTAAGAGAATGCGATCTCGCTAATGTTGGTAGAATATCAAACTCTGGTTGCGACAAAAGACAAGACGCTTCTGGATAGGGAAAAAAAGTGGTCTGATTATGACATCATAATGCAAAAAAGAAATAAACAAAAGCTTACGGCACCTGAGGTTCCTAGTTGGTCTCCCATACAAGTACTAACCAGGCCCGAGTCTGGATGGCTTCCAAGATCTGACGAGATCAGGCATTTTCAGACTGGTATGGCCGTAAGGGAAATTAAGAGAATGCGATCTCGCTAATGTTGGTAGAATATCAAACTCTGGTTGCGACAAAAGACAAGACGCTTCTGGATAGGGAAAAAAGTGGTCTGATTATGACATCATAATGCAAAAAAGAAATAAACAAAAGCTTACGGAACCTGAGGTTCTTAGTTGGTCTCCCATAGGGAAAAAAGTGGTCTGATTATGACATCATAATGCAAAAAAGAAATAAACAAAAGCTTACGGCACCTGAGGTTCCTAGTTGGTCTCCCATACAAGTACTAACCAGGCCCGAGTCTGGATGGCTTCCGAGATCTGACAATATCAGGCATTTTCAGACTGGTATGGCCGTAAGTGAAATTAAGAGAATGCGATCTCGCTAATGTTGGTAGAATATCAAACTCTGGTTGCGACAAAAGACAAGACGCTTCTGGATAGGGAAAAAAGTGGTCTGATTATGACATCATAATGCAAAAAATAAATAAACAAAAGCTTACGGCACCTGAGGTTCCTAGTTGGTCTCCCATACAAGTACTAACCAGGCCCAAGTCTGGATGGCTTCCGAGATCTGACGAGATCAGGCATTTTCAGACTGGTATGGCCGTAAGTGAAATTAAGAGAATGCGATCTCGTTAATGTTGGTAGAATATCAAACTCTGGTTGCGACAAAAGACAAGATGCTTCTGGATAGGGAAAAAAGTGGTCTGATTATGACATCATAATGCAAAAAAGAAATAAACAAAAGCTTACGGCACCTGAGGTTCCTAGTTGGTCTCCCATACAAGTACTAACCAGGCCCGAGTCTGGATGGCTTCAGAAATCTGATGAGATCAGGCATTTTCAGACTGGTATGGCCGTAAGTGGAATTAAGAGAATGCGATCTCGCTAATG
The DNA here is from genome assembly GCF_036172605.1 of Pelobates fuscus. Taxonomy (NCBI): domain Eukaryota; kingdom Metazoa; phylum Chordata; class Amphibia; order Anura; family Pelobatidae; genus Pelobates; species Pelobates fuscus. The sequence goes on along the minus strand of NC_086318.1, from coordinate 287,535,565 downwards.
TTGGTAGAATATCAAACTCTGGTTGCGACAAAAGACAAGACGCTTCTGGATAGGGAAAAAAGTGGTCTGATTATGACATCATAATGCAAAAAAGAAATAAACAAAAGCTTACGGCACCTGAGGTTCCTAGTTGGTCTCCCATAGGGAAAAAAGTGGTCTGATTATGACATCATAATGCAAAAAAGAAATAAACAAAAGCTTACGGCACCTGAGGTTCCTAGTTGGTCTCCCATACAAGTACTAACCAGACCCGAGTCTGGATGGCTTCCGAGATCTGACGAGATCAGGCATTTTCAGACTGGTATGGCTGTAGGTGAAATTAAGAGAATGCGATCTCGCTAATGTTGGTAGAATATCAAACTCTGGTTGCGACAAAAGACAAGACGCTTCTGGATAGGGAAAAAAGTGGTCTGATTATGACATCATAATGGAAAAAAAGAAATAAACAAAAGCTTACGGCACCTGAGGTTCCTAGTTGGTCTCCCATAGGGAAAAAAGTGGTCTGATTATGACATCATAATGCAAAAAAGAAATAAACAAAAGCTTACGGCACCTGAGGTTCCTAGTTGGTCTCCCATACAAGTACTAACCAGGCCCGAGTCTGGATGGCTTCCGAGATCTGGCATTTTCAGACTGGTATGGCCGTAAGTGAAATAAAGAGAATGCGATCTCGCTAATGTTGGTAGAATATCAAACTCTGGTTGCGACAAAAGACAAGACGCTTCTGGATAGGGAAAAAAGTGGTCTGATTATGACATCATAATGCAAAAAAGAAATAAACAAAAGCTTACGGCACCTGAGGTTCTTAGTTGGTCTCCCATAGGGAAAAAAGTGGTCTGATTATGACATCATAATGCAAAAAAGAAATAAACAAAAGCTTACGGCACCTGAGGTTCCTAGTTGGTCTCCCATACAAGTACTAACCAGGCCCAAGTCTGGATGGCTTCCGAGATCTGACGAGATCAGGCATTTTCAGACTGGTATGGCCGTAAGTGAAATTAAGAGAATGCAATCTCGTTAATGTTGGTAGAATATCAAACTCTGGTTGCGACAAAAGACAAGACGCTTCTGGATAGGGAGAAAAGTGGTCTGATTATGACATCATAATGCAAAAAAGAAATAAACAAAAGCTTACGGCACCTGAGGTTCCTAGTTGGTCTCCCATACAAGTACTAACCAGGGACAAGTCTGGATGGCTTCCGAGATCTGGCATTTTCAGACTGGTATGGCCGTAAGTGAAATTAAGAGAATGCGATCTCGTTAATGTTGGTAGAATATCAAACTCTGGTTGCGACAAAAGACAAGATGCTTCTGGATAGGGAAAAAAGTGGTCTGATTATGACATCATAATGCAAAAAAGAAATAAACAAAAGCTTACGGCACCTGAGGTTCCTAGTTGGTCTCCCATACAAATACTAAGCAGGCCAGAGTCTGGATGGCTTCCGAGATCTGACGAGATCAGGCATTTTCAGACTGGTATTGCCGTAAGTGAAATTAAGAGAATGCGATCTCGCTAATGTTGGTAGAATATCAAACTCTGGTTGCGACAAAAGACAAGACGCTTCTGGATAGGGAAAAAAGTGGTCTGATTATGACATCATAATGCAAAAAAGAAATAAACAAAAGCTTACTGCACCTGAGGTTCCTAGTTGGTCTCCCATACAAGTACTAACCAGGTCCGAGTCTGGATGGCTTCCGAGATCTGATGAGATCAGGCATTTTCAGACTGGTATGGCCGTAAGTGAAATTAAGAGAATGCGATCTCGCTAATGTTGGTAGAATATCAAACTCTGGTTGCGACAAAAGACAAGACGCTTCTGGATAGGGAAAAAAGTGGTCTGATTATGACATCATAATGCAAAAAAGAAATAAACAAAAGCTTACGGCACCTGAGGTTCCTAGTTGGTCTCCCATACAAGTACTAACCAGGCCCGAGTCTGGATGGCTTCCAAGATCTGATGAGATCAGGCATTTTCAGACTGGTATGGCCGTAAGTGAAATTAAGAGAATGCGATCTCGCTAATGTTGGTAGAATATCAAACTCTGGTTGCGACAAAAGACAAGACGCTTCTGGATAGGGAAAAAAGTGGTCTGATTATGACATCATAATGCAAAAAAGAAATAAACAAAAGCTTACGGCACCTGAGGTTCCTAGTTGGTCTCCCATACAAGTACTAACCAGGCCCGAGTCTGGATGGCTTCCGAGATCTGGCATTTTCAGACTGGTATGGCCGTAAGTGAAATTAAGAGAATGCGATCTCGCTAATGTTGGTAGAATATCAAACTCTGGTTGCGACAAAAGACAAGACGCTTCTGGATAGGGAAAAAAGTGGTCTGATTATGACATCATAATGCAAAAAAGAAATAAACAAAAGCTTACGGCACCTGAGGTTCTTAGTTGGTCTCCCATAGTGGTCTGATTATGACATCATAAAAAAAGTGGTCTGATTATGACATCATAATGCAAAAAAGAAATAAACAAAAGCTTACTGCACCTGAGGTTCCTAGTTGGTCTCCCATACAAGTACTAACCATGTCCGAGTCTGGATGGCTTCCGAGATCTGATGAGATCAGGCATTTTCAGACTGGTATGGCCGTAAGTGAAATTAAGAGAATGCGATCTCGCTAATGTTGGTAGAATATCAAACTCTGGTTGCGCCAAAGACAAGACGCTTCTGGATATGGAAAAAAGTGGTCTGATTATGACATCATAATGCAAAAAAGAAATAAACCAAAGCTTACGGCACCTGAGGTTCCTAGTTGGTCTCCCATACAAGTACTAACCAGGCCCGAGTCTGGATGGCTTCCGAGATCTGACGATATCAGGCATTTTCAGACTGGTATGGCCGTAAGTGAAATTAAGAGAATGCGATCTCGCTAATGTTGGTAGAATATCAAACTCTGGTTGCGACAAAAGACAAGACGCTTCTGGATAGGGAAAAAAGTGGTCTGATTATGACATCATAATGCAAAAAATAAATAAACAAAAGCTTACGGCACCTGAGGTTCCTAGTTGTTCTCCCATACAAGTACTAACCAGGCCCAAGTGTGGATGGCTTCCGAGATCTGACGAGATCAGGCATTTTCAGACTGGTATGGCCGTAAGTGAAATTAAGAGAATGCGATCTCGTTAATGTTGGTAGAATATCAAACTCTGGTTGCGACAAAAGACAAGATGCTTCTGGATAGGGAAAAAAGTGGTCTGATTATGACATCATAATGCAAAAAAGAAATAAACAAAAGCTTACGGCACCTGAGGTTCCTAGTTGGTCTCCCATACAAGTACTAACCAGGCCCAAGTCTGGATGGCTTCCGAGATCTGATGAGATCAGGCATTTTCAGACTGGTATTGCCGTAAGTGAAATTAAGAGAATGCGATCTCGCTAATGTTGGTAGAATATCAAACTCTGGTTGCGACAAAAGACAAGACGCTTCTGGATAGGGAAAAATGTGGTCTGATTATGACATCATAATGCAAAAAAGAAATAAACAAAAGCTTACTGCACCTGAGGTTCCTAGTTGGTCTCCCATACAAGTACTAACCAGGTCCGAGTCTGGATGGCTTCCGAGATCTGATGAGATCAGGCATTTTCAGACTGGTATGGCCGTAAGTGAAATTAAGAGAATGCGATCTCGCTAATGTTGGTAGAATATCAAACTCTGGTTGCGACAAAAGACAAGACGCTTCTGGATAGGGAAAAAAGTGGTCTGATTATGACATCATAATGCAAAAAAGAAATAAACAAAAGCTTACGGCACCTGAGGTTCCTAGTTGGTCTCCCATACAAGTACTAACCAGGCCCGAGTCTGGATGGCTTCAGAGATCTGATGAGATCAGGCATTTTCAGACTGGTATGGCCGTAAGTGGAATTAAGAGAATGCGATCTCGCTAATGTTGGTAGAATATCAAACTCTGGTTGCGACAAAAGACAAGACGCTTCTGGATAGGGAAAAAAGTGGTCTGATTATGACATCATAATGCAAAAAAGAAATAAACAAAAGCTTACGGCACCTGAGGTTCCTAGTTGGTCTCCCATACAAGTACTAACCAGGCCCGAGTCTGGATGGCTTCCGAGATCTGGCATTTTCAGACTGGTATGGCCGTAAGTGAAATAAAGAGAATGCGATCTCGCTAATGTTGGTAGAATATCAAACTCTGGTTGCGACAAAAGACAAGACGCTTCTGGATAGGGAAAAAAGTGGTCTGATTATGACATCATAATGCAAAAAAGAAATAAACAAAAGCTTACGGCACCTGAGGTTCCTAGTTGGTCTCCCATAGGGAAAAAAGTGGTCTGATTATGACATCATAATGCAAAAAAGAAATAAACAAAAGCTTACGGCACCTGAGGTTCCTAGTTGGTCTCCCATACAAGTACTAACGAGGCCCGAGTCTGGTTGGCTTCCGAGATCTGACGAGATCAGGCATTTTCAGACTGGTATGGCCGTAAGTTAAATTAAGAGAATGCGATCTCGCTAATGTTGGTAGAATATCAAACTCTGGTTGCGACAAAAGACAAGATGCTTCTGGATAGGGAAAAAAGTGGTCTGATTATGACATCATAATGCAAAAAATAAATAAACAAAAGCTTACGGCACCTGAGGTTCCTAGTTGGTCTCCCATACAAGTACTAACCAGGGACAAGTCTGGATGGCTTCCGAGATCTGACGAGATCAGGCATTTTCAGACTGGTATGGCCGTAAGTGAAATTAAGAGAATGCGATCTCGTTAATGTTGGTAGAATATCAAACTCTGGTTGCGACAAAAGACAAGATGCTTCTGGATAGGGAAAAAAGTGGTCTGATTATGACATCATAATGCAAAAAAGAAATAAACAAAAGCTTACGGCACCTGAGGTTCCTAGTTGGTCTCCCATACAAATACTAAGCAGGCCAGAGTCTGGATGGCTTCCGAGATCTGACGAGATCAGGCATTTTCAGACTGGTATTGCCGTAAGTGAAATCAAGAGAATGCGATCTCGCTAATGTTGGTAGAATATCAAACTCTGGTTGCGACAAAAGACAAGACGCTTCTGGATAGGGAAAAAAGTGGTCTGATTATGACATCATAATGCAAAAAAGAAATAAACAAAAGCTTACTGCACCTGAGGTTCCTAGTTGGTCTCCCATACAAGTACTAACCAGGTCCGAGTCTGGATGGCTTCCGAGATCTGATGAGATCAGGCATTTTCAGACTGGTATGGCCGTAAGTGAAATTAAGAGAATGCGATCTCGCTAATGTTGGTAGAATATCAAACTCTGGTTGCGACAAAAGACAAGACGCTATTGGATAGGGAAAAAAGTGGTCTGATTATGACATCATAATGCAAAAAAGAAATAAACAAAAGCTTACGGCACCTGAGGTTCCTAGTTGGTCTCCCATACAAGTACTAACCAGGCCCGAGTCTGGATGGCTTCCAAGATCTGATGAGATCAGGCATTTTCAGACTGGTATGGCCGTAAGTGAAATTAAGAGAATGCGATCTCGCTAATGTTGGTAGAATATCAAACTCTGGTTGCGACAAAAGACAAGACGCTTCTGGATAGGGAAAAAAGTGGTCTGATTATGACATCATAATGCAAAAAAGAAATAAACAAAAGCTTACGGCACCTGAGGTTCCTAGTTGGTCTCCCATACAAGTACTAACCAGGCCCGAGTCTGGATGGCTTCCGAGATCTGGCATTTTCAGACTGGTATGGCCGTAAGTGAAATAAAGAGAATGCGATCTCGCTAATGTTGGTAGAATATCAAACTCTGGTTGCGACAAAAGACAAGACGCTTCTGGATAGGGAAAAAAGTGGTCTGATTATGACATCATAATGCAAAAAAGAAATAAACAAAAGCTTACGGCACCTGAGGTTCCTAGTTGGTCTCCCATAGGGAAAAAAGTGGTCTGATTATGACATCATAATGCAAAAAAGAAATAAACAAAAGCTTACGGCACCTGAGGTTCCTAGTTGGTCTCCCATACAAGTACTAACGAGGCCCGAGTCTGGTTGGCTTCCGAGATCTGACGAGATCAGGCATTTTCAGACTGGTATGGCCGTAAGTGAAATTAAGAGAATGCGATCTCGCTAATGTTGGTAGAATATCAAACTCTGGTTGCGACAAAAGACAAGATGCTTCTGGATAGGGAAAAAAGTGGTCTGATTATGACATCATAATGCAAAAAATAAATAAACAAAAGCTTACGGCACCTGAGGTTCCTATTTGGTCTCCCATACAAGTACTAACCAGGGACAAGTCTGGATGGCTTCCGAGATCTGACGAGATCAGGCATTTTCAGACTGGTATGGCCGTAAGTGAAATTAAGAGAATGCGATCTCGTTAATGTTGGTAGAATATCAAACTCTGGTTGCGACAAAAGACAAGATGCTTCTGGATAGGGAAAAAAGTGGTCTGATTATGACATCATAATGCAAAAAAGAAATAAACAAAAGCTTACGGCACCTGAGGTTCCTAGTTGGTCTCCCATACAAATACTAAGCAGGCCAGAGTCTGGATGGCTTCCGAGATCTGACGAGATCAGGCATTTTCAGACTGGTATTGCCGTAAGTGAAATTAAGAGAATGCGATCTCGCTAATGTTGGTAGAATATCAAACTCTGGTTGCGACAAAAGACAAGACGCTTCTGGATAGGGAAAAAAGTGGTCTGATTATGACATCATAATGCAAAAAAGAAATAAACAAAAGCTTACTGCACCTGAGGTTCCTAGTTGGTCTCCCATACAAGTACTAACCAGGTCCGAGTCTGGATGGCTTCCGAGATCTGGCATTTTCAGACTGGTATGGCCGTAAGTGAAATTAAGAGAATGCGATCTCGCTAATGTTGGTAGAATATCAAACTCTGGTTGCGACAAAAGACAAGACGCTTCTGGATAGGGAAAAAAGTGGTCTGATTATGACATCATAATGCAAAAAAGAAATAAACAAAAGCTTACGGCACCTGAGGTTCCTAGTTGGTCTCCCATACAAGTACTAACCAGGCCCGAGTCTGGATGGCTTCCAAGATCTGATGAGATCAGGCATTTTCAGACTGGTATGGCCGTAAGTGAAATTAAGAGAATGCGATCTCGCTAATGTTGGTAGAATATCAAACTCTGGTTGCGACAAAAGACAAGACGCTTCTGGATAGGGAAAAAAGTGGTCTGATTATGACATCATAATGCAAAAAAGAAATAAACAAAAGCTTACGGCACCTGAGGTTCCTAGTTGGTCTCCCATACAAGTACTAACCAGGCCCGAGTCTGGATGGCTTCCGAGATCTGGCATTTTCAGACTGGTATGGCCGTAAGTGAAATAAAGAGACTGCGATCTCGCTAATGTTGGTAGAATATCAAACTCTGGTTGCGACAAAAGACAAGACGCTTCTGGATAGGGAAAAAAGTGGTCTGATTATGACATCATAATGCAAAAAAGAAATAAACAAAAGCTTACGGAACCTGAGGTTCTTAGTTGGTCTCCCATAGGGAAAAAAGTGGTCTGATTATGACATCATAATGCAAAAAAGAAATAAACAAAAGCTTACGGCACCTGAGGTTCCTAGTTGGTCTCCCATACAAGTACTAACCAGGCCCGAGTCTGGATGGCTTCCAAGATCTGACGAGATCAGGCATTTTCAGACTGGTATGGCCGTAAGTGAAATTAAGAGAATGCGATCTCGCTAATTTTTGTAGAATATCAAACTCTGGTTGCGACAAAAGACAAGACGCTTCTGGATAGGGAAAAAAGTGGTCTGATTATGACATCATAATGCAAAAAAGAAATAAACAAAAGCTTACGGCACCTGAGGTTCCTAGTTGGTCTCCCATACAAGTACTAACCAGGCCCACGTCTGGATGGCTTCCGATATCTGATGAGATCAGGCATTTTCAGACTGGTATGGCCGTAAATGAAATTAAGAGAATGCGATCTCGCTAATGTTGGTAGAATATCAAACTCTGGTTGCGACAAAAGACAAGATGCTTCTGGATAGGGAAGAAAGTGGTCTGATTATGACATCATAATGCAAAAAATAAATAAACAAAAGCTTACGGCACCTGAGGTTCCTATTTGGTCTCCCATACAAGTACTAACCAGGGACAAGTCTGGATGGCTTCCGAGATCTGACGAGATCAGGCATTTTCAGACTGGTATGGCCGTAAGTGAAATTAAGAGAATGCGATCTCGTTAATGTTGGTAGAATATCAAACTCTGGTTGCGACAAAAGACAAGATGCTTCTGGATAGGGAAAAAAGTGGTCTGATTATGACATCATAATGCAAAAAAGAAATAAACAAAAGCTTACGGCACCTGAGGTTCCTAGTTGGTCTCCCATACAAATACTAAGCAGGCCAGAGTCTGGATGGCTTCCGAGATCTGACGAGATCAGGCATTTTCAGACTGGTATTGCCGTAAGTGAAATTAAGAGAATGCGATCTCGCTAATGTTGGTAGAATATCAAACTCTGGTTGCGACAAAAGACAAGACGCTTCTGGATAGGGAAAAAAGTGGTCTGATTATGACATCATAATGCAAAAAAGAAATAAACAAAAGCTTACTGCACCTGAGGTTCCTAGTTGGTCTCCCATACAAGTACTAACCAGGTCCGAGTCTGGATGGCTTCCGAGATCTGATGAGATCAGGCATTTTCAGACTGGTATGGCCGTAAGTGAAATTAAGAGAATGCGATCTCGCTAATGTTGGTAGAATATCAAACTCTGGTTGCGACAAAAGACAAGACGCTTCTGGATAGGGAAAAAAGTGGTCTGATTATGACATCATAATGCAAAAAAGAAATAAACAAAAGCTTACGGCACCTGAGGTTCCTAGTTGGTCTCCCATACAAGTACTAACCAGGCCCGAGTCTGGATGGCTTCCAAGATCTGATGAGATCAGGCATTTTCAGACTGGTATGGCCGTAAGTGAAATTAAGAGAATGCGATCTCGCTAATGTTGGTAGAATATCAAACTCTGGTTGCGACAAAAGACAAGACGCTTCTGGATAGGGAAAAAAGTGGTCTGATTATGACATCATAATGCAAAAAAGAAATAAACAAAAGCTTACGGCACCTGAGGTTCCTAGTTGGTCTCCCATACAAGTACTAACCAGGCCCGAGTCTGGATGGCTTCCGAGATCTGGCATTTTCAGACTGGTATGGCCGTAAGTGAAATAAAGAGAATGCGATCTCGCTAATGTTGGTAGAATATCAAACTCTGGTTGCGACAAAAGACAAGACGCTTCTGGATAGGGAAAAAAGTGGTCTGATTATGACATCATAATGCAAAAAAGAAATAAACAAAAGCTTACGGCACCTGAGGTTCTTAGTTGGTCTCCCATAGGGAAAAAAGTGGTCTGATTATGACATCATAATGCAAAAAAGAAATAAACAAAAGCTTACGGCACCTGAGGTTCCTAGTTGGTCTCCCATACAAGTACTAACCAGGCCCAAGTCTGGATGGCTTCCGAGATCTGACGAGATCAGGCATTTTCAGACTGGTATGGCCGTAAGTGAAATTAAGAGAATGCGATCTCGTTAATGTTGGTAGAATATCAAACTCTGGTTGCGACAAAAGACAAGACGCTTCTGGATAGGGAAAAAAGTGGTCTGATTATGACATCATAATGCAAAAAAGAAATAAACAAAAGCTTACGGCACCTGAGGTTCCTAGTTGGTCTCCCATACAAGTACTAACCAGGTCCGAGTCTGGATGGCTTCCGAGATCTGATGAGATCAGGCATTTTCAGACTGGTATGGCCATAATGGAAATTAAGAGAATGCGATCTCGCTAATGTTGGTAGAATATCAAACTCTGGTTGCGACAAAAGACAAGACGCTTCTGGATAGGGAAAAAAGTGGTCTGATTATGACATCATAATGCAAAAAAGAAATAAACAAAAGCTTACGGCACCTGAGGTTCCTAGTTGGTCTCCCATAGGGAAAAAAGTGGTCTGATTATGACATCATAATGCAAAAAAGAAATAAACAAAAGCTTACGGCACCTGAGGTTCCTAGTTGGTCTCCCATACAAGTACTAACCAGGCCCAAGGATGGATGGCTTCCGAGATCTGACGAGATCAGGCATTTTCAGACTGGTATGGCCGTAAGTGTAATTAAGCGAATGCGATCTCGCTAATGTTGGTAGAATATCAAACTCTGGTTGCGACAAAAGACAAGACGCTTCTGGATAGGGAAAAAAGTGGTCTGATTATGACATCATAATGCAAAAAAGAAATAAACAAAAGCTTACGGCACCTGAGGTTCCTAGTTGGTCTCCCATACAAGTACTAACCAGGCCCGAGTCTGGATGGCTTCTGAGATCTGACGAGATCAGGCATTTTCAGACTGGTATAGCCGTAAGGGAAATTAAGAGAATGCGATCTCGCTAATGTTGGTAGAATATCAAACTCTGGTTGCGACAAAAGACAAGACGCTTCTGGATAGGGAAAAAAGTGGTCTGATTATGACATCATAATGCAAAAAAGAAATAAACAAAAGCTTACGGCACCTGAGGTTCCTAGTTGGTCTCCCCTACAAGTACTAACCAGGCCAGAGTCTGGATGGCTTCCGAGATCTGAAGAGATCAGGCATTTTCAGACTGGTATGGCCGTAAGTGAAATTAAGAGAATGCGATCTCGCTAATGTTGGTAGAATATCAAACTCTGGTTGCGACAAAAGACAAGACGCTTCTGGATAGGGAAAAAAGTGGTCTGATTATGACATCATAATGCAAAAAAGAAATAAACAAAAGCTTACGGCACCTGAGGTTCCTAGTTGGTCTCCCATAGGGAAAAAAGTGGTCTGATTATGACATCATAATGCAAAAAAGAAATAAACAAAAGCTTACGGCACCTGAGGTTCCTAGTTGGTCTCCCATACAAGTACTAACCAGGCCCGAGTTTGGATGGCTTCCAAGATCTGACGAGATCAGGCATTTTCAGACTGGTATGGCCGTAAGGGAAATTAAGAGAATGCGATCTCGCTAATGTTGGTAGAATATCAAACTCTGGTTGCGACAAAAGACAAGACGCTTCTGGATAGGGAAAAAAGTGGTCTGATTATGACATCATAATGCAAAAAAGAAATAAACAAAAGCTTACGGCACCTGAGGTTCCTAGTTGGTCTCCCCTACAAGTACTAACCAGGCCAGAGTCTGGATGGCTTCCGAGATCTGACGAGATCAGGCATTTTCAGACTGGTATGGCCGTAAGTGAAATTAAGAGAATGCGATCTCGCTAATGTTGGTAGAATATCAAACTCTGGTTGCGACAAAAGACAAGACGCTTCTGGATAGGGAAAAAAGTGGTCTGATTTTGACATCATAATGCAAAAAAGAAATAAACAAAAGCTTAAGGCACCTGAGGTTCCTAGTTGGTCTCCCATACAAGTACTAACCAGGCCCGAGTCTGGATGGCTTCCAAGATCTGACGAGATCAGGCATTTTCAGACTGGTATGGCCGTAAGTGAAATTAAGAGAATGCGATCTCGCTAATTTTGGTAGAATATCAAACTCTGGTTGCAACAAAAGACAAGACGCTTCTGGATAGGGAAAAAAGTGGTCTGATTATGACATCATAATGCAAAAAAGAAATAAACAAAAGCTTACGGCACCTGAGGTTCCTAGTTGGTCTCCCATACAAGTACTAACCAGGCCCAAGTCTGGATGGCTTCCGATATCTGATGAGATCAGGCATTTTCAGACTGGTATGGCCGTAAATGAAATTAAGAGAATGCGATCTCGCTAATGTTGGTAGAATATCAAACTCTGGTTGCGACAAAAGACAAGACGCTTCTGGATAGGGAAAAAAGTGGTCTGATTATGACATCATAATGCAAAAAAGAAATAAACAAAAGCTTACGGCACCTGAGGTTCCTAGTTGGTCTCCCATAGGGAAAAAAGTGGTCTGATTATGACATCATAATGCAAAAAAGAAATAAACAAAAGCTTACGGCACCTGAGGTTCCTAGTTGGTCTCCCATACAAGTACTAACCAGGCCCGAGTTTGGATGGCTTCCAAGATCTGACGAGATCAGGCATTTTCAGACTGGTATGGCCGTAAGGGAAATTAAGAGAATGCGATCTCGCTAATGTTGGTAGAATATCAAACTCTGGTTGCGACAAAAGACAAGACGCTTCTGGATAGGGAAAAAAGTGGTCTGATTATGACATCATAATGCAAAAAAGAAATAAACTAAAGCTTACGGCACCTGAGGTTCCTAGTTGGTCTCCCATAGGGAAAAAAGTGGTCTGATTATGACGTCATAATGCAAAAAAGAAATAAACAAAAGCTTACGGCACCTGAGGTTCCTAGTTGGTCTCCCATACAAGTACTAACCAGGCCCGAGTCTGGATGGCTTCCGAGATCTGACGAGATCAGGCATTTTCAGACTGGTATGGCCGTAAGTGAAATTAAGAGAATGCGATCTCGCTAATGTTGGTAGAATATCAAACTCTGGTTGCGACAAAAGACAAGACGCTTCTGGATAGGGAAAAAAGTGGTCTGATCATCACATCATAATGCAAAAAAGAAATAAACAAAAGCTTACGGCACCTGAGGTTCTTAGTTGGTCTCCCATAGGGAAAAAAGTGGTCTGATTATGACATCATAATGCAAAAAAGAAATAAACAAAAGCTTACGGCACCTGAGGTTCCTAGTTGGTCTCCCATAGGGAAAAAAGTGGTCTGATTATGACATCATAATGCAAAAAATAAATAAACAAAAGCTTACGGCACCTGAGGTTCCTAGTTGGTCTCCCATACAAGTACTAAACAAGCCCAAGTCTGGATGGCTTCCGATATCTGATGAGATCAGGCATTTTCAGACTGGTATGGCCGTAAATGAAATTAAGAGAATGCGATCTCGCTAATGTTGGTAGAATATCAAACTCTGGTTGCGACAAAAGACAAGACGCTTCTGGATAGGGAAAAAAGTGGTCTGAACATGACATCATAATGCAAAAAAGAAATAAACAAAAGCTTACGGCACCTGAGGTTCTTAGTTGGTCTCCCATAGGGAAAAAAGTGGTCTGATTATGACATCATAATGCAAAAAAGAAATAAACAAAAGCTTACGGCACCTGAGGTTCCTAGTTGGTCTCCCATACAAGTACTAAACAGGCCCAAGTCTGGATGGCTTCCGATATCTGATGAGATCAGGCATTTTCAGACTGGTATGGCCGTAAATGAAATTAAGAGAATGCGATCTCGCTAATTTTGGTAGAATATCAAACTCTGGTTGCGACAAAAGACAAGACGCTTCTGGATAGGGAAAAAAGTGGTCTGATTATGACATCATAATGCAAAAAAGAAATAAACAAAAGCTTTCGGCACCTGAAGTTCCTAGTTGGTCTCCCATACAAGTACTAACCAGGCCCGAGTCTGGATGGCTTCTGAGATCTGACGAGATCAGGCATTTTCAGACTGGTATGGCCGTAAGGGAAATTAAGAGAATGCGATCTCGCTAATGTTGGTAGAATATCAAACTCTGGTTGCGACAAAAGACAAGACGCTTCTGGATAGGGAAAAAAGTGGTCTGATTATGACATCATAATGCAAAAAAGAAATAAACAAAAGCTTACGGCACCTGAGGTTTCTAGTTGGTCTCCCCTACAAGTACTAACCAGGCCAGAGTCTGGATGGCTTCCGAGATCTGACGAGATCAGGCATTTTCAGACTGGTATGGCCGTAAGTGAAATTAAGAGAATGCGATCTCGCTAATGTTGGTAGAATATCAAACTCTGGTTGCGACAAAAGACAAGACGCTTCTGGATAGGGAAAAAAGTGGTCTGATTTTGACATCATAATGCAAAAAAGAAATAAACAAAAGCTTACGGCACCTGAGGTTCCTAGTTGGTCTCCCATACAAGTACTAACCAGGCCCGAGTCTGGATGGCTTCCAAGATCTGACGAGATCAGGCATTTTCAGACTGGTATGGCCGTAAGTGAAATTAAGAGAATGCGATCTCGCTAATTTTGGTAGAATATCAAACTCTGGTTGCAACAAAAGACAAGACGCTTCTGGATAGGGAAAAAAGTGGTCTGATTATGACATCATAATGCAAAAAAGAAATAAACAAAAGCTTACGGCACCTGAGGTTCCTAGTTGGTCTCCCATACAAGTACTAACCAGGCCCAAGTCTGGATGGCTTCCGATATCTGATGAGATCAGGCATTTTCAGACTGGTATGGCCGTAAATGAAATTAAGAGAATGCGATCTCGCTAATGTTGGTAGAATATCAAACTCTGGTTGCGACAAAAGACAAGACGCTTCTGGATAGGGAAAAAAGTGGTCTGATTATGACATCATAATGCAAAAAAGAAATAAACAAAAGCTTACGGCACCTGAGGTTCCGAGTTGGTCTCCCATAGGGAAAAAAGTGGTCTGATTATGACATCATAATGCAAAAAAGAAATAAACAAAAGCTTACGGCACCTGAGGTTCCTAGTTGGTCTCCCATACAAGTACTAACCAGGCCCAAGTCTCGATGGCTTCCGAAATCTGACGAGATCAGGCATTTTCAGACTGGTTTGGCCGTAAGTGAAATTAAGAGAATGCGATCTTGTTAATGTTGGTAGAATATCAAACTCTGGTTGCGACAAAAGACAAGACGCTTCTGCATAGGGAAAAAAGTGGTCTGATTATGACATCATAATGCAAAAAAGAAATAAACAAAAGCTTACGGCACCTGAGGTTCCTAGTTGGTCTCCCATAGGGAAAATAGTGGTCTGATTATGACATCATAATGCAAAAAAGAAATAAACAAAAGCTTACGGCACCTGAGGTTCCTAGTTGGTCTCCCATACAAGTACTAACCAGGCCCAAGTCTGGATGGCTTCCGAGATCTGACGAGATCAGGCATTTTCAGACTGGTATGGCTGTAAGTGAAATTAAGGGAATGCGATCTCGCTAATGTTGGTAGAATATCAAACTCTGGTTGCGACAAAAGACAAGACGCTTCTGGATAGGGAAAAAAGTGGTCTGATTATGACATCATAATGCAAAAAAGAAATAAACAAAAGCTTACGGCACCTGAGGTTCCTAGTTGGTCTCCCATACAAGTACTAACCAGGCCCGAGTCTGGATGGCTTCTGAGATCTGACGAGATCAGGCATTTTCAGACTGGTATGGCCGTAAGGGAAATTAAGAGAATGCGATCTCGCTAATGTTGGTAGAATATCAAACTCTGGTTGCGACAAAAGACAAGACGCTTCTGGATAGGGAAAAAAGTGGTCTGATTATGACATCATAATGCAAAAAAGAAATAAACAAAAGCTTACGGCACCTGAGGTTCCTAGTTGGTCTCCCCTACAAGTACTAACCAGGCCAGAGTCTGGATGGCTTCCGAGATCTGACAAGATCAGGCATTTTCAGACTGGTATGGCCGTAAGTGAAATTAAGAGAATGCGATCTCGCTAATGTTGGTAGAATATCAAACTCTGGTTGCGACAAAAGACAAGACGCTTCTGGATAGGGAAAAAAGTGGTCTGATTTTGACATCATAATGCAAAAAAGAAATAAACAAAAGCTTAAGGCACCTGAGGTTCCTAGTTGGTCTCCCATACAAGTACTAACCAGGCCCGAGTCTGGATGGCTTCCAAGATCTGACGAGATCAGGCATTTTCAGACTGGTATGGCCGTAAGTGAAATTAAGAGAATGCGATCTCGCTAATTTTGGTAGAATATCAAACTCTGGTTGCAACAAAAGACAAGACGCTTCTGGATAGGGAAAAAAGTGGTCTGATTATGACATCATAATGCAAAAAAGAAATAAACAAAAGCTTACGGCACCTGAGGTTCCTAGTTGGTCTCCCATACAATTACTAACCAGGCCCAAGTCTGGATGGCTTCCGATATCTGATGAGATCAGGCATTTTCAGACTGGTATGGCCGTAAATGAAATTAAGAGAATGCGATCTCGCTAATGTTGGTAGAATATCAAACTCTGGTTGCGACAAAAGACAAGACGCTTCTGGATAGGGAAAAAAGTGGTCTGATTATGACATCATAATGCAAAAAAGAAATAAACAAAAGCTTACGGCACCTTAGGTTCTTAGTTGGTCTTCCATAGGGAAAAAAGTGGTCTGATTATGACATCATAATGCAAAAAAGAAATAAACAAAAGCTTACGGCACCTGAGGTTCCTAGTTGGTCTCCCATACAAGTACTAACCAGGCCCAAGTCTGGATGGCTTCCGAGATCTGACGAGATCAGGCATTTTCAGACTGGTATGGCCGTAAGTGAAATTAAGAGAATGCGATCTCGCTAATGTTGGTAGAATATCAAACTCTGGTTGCGACAAAAGACAAGACGCTTCTGGATAGGGAAAAAAGTGGTCTGATTATGACATCATAATGCAAAAAAAGAAATAAACAAAAGCTTACGGCACCTGAGGTTCCTAGTTGGTCTCCCATAGGGAAAAAAGTGGTCTGATTATGACATCATAATGCAAAAAAGAAATAAACAAAAGCTTACGGCACCTGAGGTTCCTAGTTGGTCTCCCATACAAGTACTAAACAGGCCCAAGTCTGGATGGCTTCCGATATCTGATGAGATCAGGCATTTTCAGACTGGTATGGCCGTAAATGAAATTAAGAGAATGCGATCTCGCTAATTTTGGTAGAATATCAAACTCTGGTTGCGACAAAAGACAAGACGCTTCTGGATAGGGAAAAAAGTGGTCTGATTATGACATCATAATGCAAAAAAGAAATAAACAAAAGCTTACGGCACCTGAGGTTCCTAGTTGGTCTCCCATACAAGTACTAACCAGGCCCAAGTCTGGATGGCTTCCGATATCTGATGAGATCAGGCATTTTCAGACTGGTATGGCCGTAAATGAAATTAAGAGAATGCGATCTCGCTAATGTTGGTAGAATATCAAACTCTGGTTGCGACAAAAGACAAGACGCTTCTGGATAGGGAAAAAAGTGGTCTGATTATGACATCATAATGCAAAAAAGAAATAAACAAAAGCTTACGGCACCTGAGGTTCCTAGTTGGTCTCCCATAGGGAAAAAAGTGGTCTGATTATGACATCATAATGCAAAAAAGAAATAAACAAAAGCTTACGGCACCTGAGGTTCCTAGTTGGTCTCCCATACAAGTACTAACCAGGCCCAAGTCTGGATGGCTTCCGAGATCTGACGAGATCAGGCATTTTCAGACTGATATGGCCATAAGTGAAATTAAGAGAATGCGATCTCGCTAATGTTGGTAGAATATCAAACTCTGGTTGCGACAAAAGACAAGACGCTTCTGGATAGGGAAAAAAGTGGTCTGATTATGACATCATAATGCAAAAAAGAAATAAACAAAAGCTTTCGGCACCTGAAGTTCCTAGTTGGTCTCCCATACAAGTACTAACCAGGCCCGAGTCTGGATGGCTTCTGAGATCTGACGAGATCAGGCATTTTCAGACTGGTATGGCCGTAAGGGAAATTAAGAGAATGCGATCTCGCTAATGTTGATAGAATATCAAACTCTGGTTGCGACAAAAGACAAGACGCTTCTGGATAGGGAAAAAAGTGGTCTGATTATGACATCATAATGCAAAAAAGAAATAAACAAAAGCTTACGGCACCTGAGGTTCCTAGTTGGTCTCCCCTACAAGTACTAACCAGGCCAGAGTCTGGATGGCTTCCGAGATCTGACGAGATCAGGCATTTTCAGACTGGTATGGCCGTAAGTGAAATTAAGAGAATGCGATCTCGCTAATGTTGGTAGAATATCAAACTCTGGTTGCGACAAAAGACAAGACGCTTCTGGATAGGGAAAAAAGTGGTCTGATTTTGACATCATAATGCAAAAAAGAAATAAACAAAAGCTTACGGCACCTGAGGTTCCTAGTTGGTCTCCCATACAAGTACTAACCAGGCCCGAGTCTGGATGGCTTCCAAGATCTGACGAGATCAGGCATTTTCAGACTGGTATGGCCGTAAGTGAAATTAAGAGAATGCGATCTCGCTAATTTTGGTAGAATATCAAACTCTGGTTGCAACAAAAGACAAGACGCTTCTGGATAGGGAAAAAAGTGGTCTGATTATGACATCATAATGCAAAAAAGAAATAAACAAAAACTTACGGCACCTGAGGTTCCTAGTTGGTCTCCCATACAAGTACTAACCAGGCCCAAGTCTGGATGGCTTCCGATATCTGATGAGATCAGGCATTTTCAGACTGGTATGGCCGTAAATGAAATTAAGAGAATGCGATCTCGCTAATGTTGGTAGAATATCAAACGCTGGTTGCGACAAAAGACAAGACGCTTCTGGGTAGGGAAAAAAGTGGTCTGATTATGACATCATAATGCAAAAAAGAAATAAACAAAAGCTTACGGCACCTGAGGTTCTTAGTTGGTCTTCCATAGGGAAAAAAGTGGTCTGATTATGACATCATAATGCAAAAAAGAAATAAACAAAAGCTTACGGCACCTGAGGTTCCTAGTTGGTCTCCCATACAAGTACTAACCAGGCCCAAGTCTGGATGGCTTCCGAGATCTGACAAGATCAGGCATTTTCAGACTGGTATGGCCGTAAGTGAAATTAAGAGAATGCGATCTCGCTAATGTTGGTAGAATATCAAACTCTGGTTGCGACAAAAGACAAGACGCTTCTGGATAGGGAAAAAAGTGGTCTGATTATGACATCATAATGCAAAAAAGAAATAAACAAAAGCTTACGGCACCTAGTTGGTCTCCCATACAAGTACTAACCAGGCCCAAGTCTGGATGGCTTCCGATATCTGATGAGATCAGACATTTTCAGACTGGTATGGCCGTAAATGAAATTAAGAGAATGCAATCTCGCTAATGTTGGTAGAATATCAAACTCTGGTTGCGACAAAAGACAAGACGCTTCTGGATAGGGAAAAAAGTGGTCTGATTATGACATCATAATGCAAAAAAGAAATAAACAAAAGCTTACGGCACCTGAGGTTCCTAGTTGGTCTCCCATAGGGAAAAAAGTGGTCTGATTATGACATCATAATGCAAAAAAGAAATAAACAAAAGCTTACGGCACCTGAGGTTCCTAGTTGGTCTCCCATACAAGTACTAACCAGGCCCGAGTTTGGATGGCTTCCAAGATCTGACGAGATCAGGCATTTTCAGACTGGTATGGCCGTAAGTGAAATTAAGAGAATGCGATCTCGCTAATTTTGGTAGAATATCAAACTCTGGTTGCGACAAAAGACAAGACGCTTCTGGATAGGGAAAAAAGTGGTCTGATTATGACATCATAATGCAAAAAAGAAATAAACAAAAGCTTACGGCACCTGAGGTTCCTAGTTGGTCTCCCATACAAGTACTAACCAGGCCCAAGTCTGGATGGCTTCCGATATCTGATGAGATCAGGCATTTTCAGACTGGTATGGCCGTAAATGAAATTAAGAGAATGCGATCTCGCTAATGTTGGTAGAATATCAAACTCTGGTTGCGACAAAAGACAAGACGCTTCTGGATAGGGAAAAAAGTGGTCTGATTATGACATCATAATGCAAAAAAGAAATAAACAAAAGCTTACGGCACCTGAGGTTCCTAGTTGGTCTCCCATAGGGAAAAAAGTGGTCTGATTATGACATCATAATGCAAAAAAGAAATAAACAAAAGCTTACGGCACCTGAGGTTCCTAGTTGGTCTCCCATAGGGAAAAAAGTGGTCTGATTATGACATCATAATGCAAAAAAGAAATAAACAAAAGCTTACGGCACCTGAGGTTCCTAGTTGGTCTCCCATACAAGTACTAACCAGGCCCAAGTCTGGATGGCTTCCGAGATCTGACGAGATCAGGCATTTTCAGACTGGTATGGCCGTAAGTGAAATTAAGCGAATGCGATCTCGCTAATGTTGGTAGAATATCAAACTCTGGTTGCGACAAAAGACAAGACGCTTCTGGATAGGGAAAAAAGTGGTCTGATTATGACATCATAATGCAAAAAAGAAATAAACAAAAGCTTACGGCACCTGAGGTTCCTAGTTGGTCTCCCATACAAGTACTAACCAGGCCCGAGTCTGGATGGCTTCTGAGATCTGACGAGATCAGGCATTTTCAGACTGGTATGGCCGTAAGGGAAATTAAGAGAATGCGATCTCGCTAATGTTGGTAGAATATCAAACTCTGGTTGCGACAAAAGACAAGACGCTTCTGGATAGGGAAAAAAGTGGTCTGATTATGACATCATAATGCAAAAAAGAAATAAACAAAAGCTTACGGCACCTGAGGTTCCTAGTTGGTCTCCCATACAAGTACTAACCAGGCCCGAGTCTGGATGGCTTCCAAGATCTGACGAGATCAGGCATTTTCAGACTGGTATGGCCGTAAGTGAAATTAAGAGAATGCGATCTCGCTAATTTTGGTAGAATATCAAACTCTGGTTGCAACAAAAGACAAGACGCTTCTGGATAGGGAAAAAAGTGGTCTGATTATGACATCATAATGCAAAAAAGAAATAAACAAAAACTTACGGCACCTGAGGTTCCTAGTTGGTCTCCCATACAAGTACTAACCAGGCCCAAGTCTGGATGGCTTCCGATATCTGATGAGATCAGGCATTTTCAGACTGGTATGGCCGTAAATGAAATTAAGAGAATGCGATCTCGCTAATGTTGGTAGAATATCAAACTCTGGTTGCGACAAAAGACAAGACGCTTCTGGATAGGGAAAAAAGTGGTCTGATTATGACATCATAATGCAAAAAAGAAATAAACAAAAGCTTACGGCACCTGAGGTTCCTAGTTGGTCTCCCATAGGGAAAAAAGTGGTCTGATTATGACATCATAATGCAAAAAAGAAATAAACAAAAGCTTACGGCACCTGAGGTTCCTAGTTGGTCTCCCATAGGGAAAAAAGTGGTCTGATTATGACATCATAATGCAAAAAAGAAATAAACAAAAGCTTACGGCACCTGAGGTTCCTAGTTGGTCTCCCATACAAGTACTAACCAGGCCCAAGTCTGGATGGCTTCCGAGATCTGACGAGATCAGGCATTTTCAGACTGGTATGGCCGTAAGTGAAATTAAGCGAATGCGATCTCGCTAATGTTGGTAGAATATCAAACTCTGGTTGCGACAAAAGACAAGACGCTTCTGGATAGGGAAAAAAGTGGTCTGATTATGACATCATAATGCAAAAAAGAAATAAACAAAAGCTTACGGCACCTGAGGTTCCTAGTTGGTCTCCCATACAAGTACTAACCAGGCCCGAGTCTGGATGGCTTCTGAGATCTGACGAGATCAGGCATTTTCAGACTGGTATGGCCGTAAGGGAAATTAAGAGAATGCGATCTCGCTAATGTTGGTAGAATATCAAACTCTGGTTGCGACAAAAGACAAGACGCTTCTGGATAGGGAAAAAAGTGGTCTGATTATGACATCATAATGCAAAAAAGAAATAAACAAAAGCTTACGGCACCTGAGGTTCCTAGTTGGTCTCCCATACAAGTACTAACCAGGCCCGAGTCTGGATGGCTTCCAAGATCTGACGAGATCAGGCATTTTCAGACTGGTATGGCCGTAAGTGAAATTAAGAGAATGCGATCTCGCTAATTTTGGTAGAATATCAAACTCTGGTTGCAACAAAAGACAAGACGCTTCTGGATAGGGAAAAAAGTGGTCTGATTATGACATCATAATGCAAAAAAGAAATAAACAAAAACTTACGGCACCTGAGGTTCCTAGTTGGTCTCCCATACAAGTACTAACCAGGCCCAAGTCTGGATGGCTTCCGATATCTGATGAGATCAGGCATTTTCAGACTGGTATGGCCGTAAATGAAATTAAGAGAATGCGATCTCGCTAATGTTGGTAGAATATCAAACTCTGGTTGCGACAAAAGACAAGACGCTTCTGGATAGGGAAAAAAGTGGTCTGATTATGACATCATAATGCAAAAAAGAAATAAACAAAAGCTTACGGCACCTGAGGTTCTTAGTTGGTCTTCCATAGGGAAAAAAGTGGTCTGATTATGACATCATAATGCAAAAAAGAAATAAACAAAAGCTTACGGCACCTGAGGTTCCTAGTTGGTCTCCCATACAAGTACTAACCAGGCCCAAGTCTGGATGGCTTCCGAGATCTGACGAGATCAGGCATTTTCAGACTGGTATGGCCGTAAGTGAAATTAAGAGAATGCGATCTCGCTAATGTTGGTAGAATATCAAACTCTGGTTGCGACAAAAGACAAGACGCTTCTGGATAGGGAAAAAAGTGGTCTGATTATGACATCATAATGCAAAAAAGAAATAAACAAAAGCTTACGGCACCTGAGGTTCCTAGTTGGTCTCCCATACAAGTACTAACCAGGCCCAAGTCTGGATGGCTTCCGATATCTGATGAGATCAGACATTTTCAGACTGGTATGGCCGTAAATGAAATTAAGAGAATGCGATCTCGCTAATGTTGGTAGAATATCAAACTCTGGTTGCGACAAAAGACAAGACGCTTCTGGATAGGGAAAAAAGTGGTCTGATTATGACATCATAATGCAAAAAAGAAATAAACAAAAGCTTACGGCACCTGAGGTTCCTAGTTGGTCTCCCATAGGGAAAAAAGTGGTCTGATTATGACATCATAATGCAAAAAAGAAATAAACAAAAGCTTACGGCACCTGAGGTTCCTAGTTGGTCTCCCATACAAGTACTAACCAGGCCCGAGTTTGGATGGCTTCCAAGATCTGACGAGATCAGGCATTTTCAGACTGGTATGGCCGTAAGTGAAATTAAGAGAATGCGATCTCGCTAATTTTGGTAGAATATCAAACTCTGGTTGCGACAAAAGACAAGACGCTTCTGGATAGGGAAAAAAGTGGTCTGATTATGACATCATAATGCAAAAAAGAAATAAACAAAAGCTTACGGCACCTGAGGTTCCTAGTTGGTCTCCCATACAAGTACTAACCAGGCCCAAGTCTGGATGGCTTCCGATATCTGATGAGATCAGGCATTTTCAGACTGGTATGGCCGTAAATGAAATTAAGAGAATGCGATCTCGCTAATGTTGGTAGAATATCAAACTCTGGTTGCGACAAAAGACAAGACGCTTCTGGATAGGGAAAAAAGTGGTCTGATTATGACATCATAATGCAAAAAAGAAATAAACAAAAGCTTACGGCACCTGAGGTTCCTAGTTGGTCTCCCATAGGGAAAAAAGTGGTCTGATTATGACATCATAATGCAAAAAAGAAATAAACAAAAGCTTACGGCACCTGAGGTTCCTAGTTGGTCTCCCATAGGGAAAAAAGTGGTCTGATTATGACATCATAATGCAAAAAAGAAATAAACAAAAGCTTACGGCACCTGAGGTTCCTAGTTGGTCTCCCATACAAGTACTAACCAGGCCCAAGTCTGGATGGCTTCCGAGATCTGATGAGATCAGGCATTTTCAGACTGGTATGGCCGTAAATGAAATTAAGAGAATGCGATCTCGCTAATGTTGGTAGAATATCAAACTCTGGTTGCGACAAAAGACAAGACGCTTCTGGATAGGGAAAAAAGTGGTCTGATTATGACATCATAATGCAAAAAAGAAATAAACAAAAGCTTACGGCACCTGAGGTTCTTAGTTGGTCTTCCATAGGGAAAAAAGTGGTCTGATTATGACATCATAATGCAAAAAAGAAATAAACAAAAGCTTACGGCACCTGAGGTTCCTAGTTGGTCTCCCATACAAGTATTAACCAGGCCCAAGTCTGTATGGCTTCCGATATCTGATGAGATCAGGCATTTTCAGACTGGTATGGCCGTAAATGAAATTAAGAGAATGCGATCTCGCTAATGTTGGTAGAATATCAAACTCTGGTTGCGACAAAAGACAAGACGCTTCTGGATAGGGAAAAAAGTGGTCTGATTATGACATCATAATGCAAAAAAGAAATAAACAAAAGCTTACGGCACCTGAGGTTCTTAGTTGGTCTCCCATAGGGAAAAAAGTGGTCTGATTATGACATCATAATGCAAAAAAGAAATAAACAAAAGCATACGGCACCTGAGGTTCCTAGTTGGTCTCCCATACAAGTACTAACCAGGCCCAAGTCTGGATGGCTTCCAAGATCTGACGAGATCAGGCATTTTCAGACTGGTATGGCCATAAGTGAAATTAAGAGAATGCGATCTCACTAATGTTGGTAGAATATCAAACTCTGGTTGCGACAAAAGACAAGACGCTTCTGGATAGGGAAAAAAGTGGTCTGATTATGACATCATAATGCAAAAAAGAAATAAACAAAAGCTTACGGCACCTGAGGTTCCTAGTTGGTCTCCCATACAAGTACTAACCAGGCTCGAGTCTGGATGGCTTCGGAGATATGACAAGATCAGGCAATTTCAGACTGGTATGGCCGTAAGTGAAATTAAGAGAATGCGATCTCGCTAATGTTGGTAGAATACCAAACTCTGGATGCGACAAAAGACAAGACGCTTCTGGATAGGGAAAAAAGTGGTCTGATTATGACATCATAATGCAAAAAAGAAATAAACAAAAGCTTACGGCACCTGAGGTTCCTAGTTGGTCTCCCATACAAGTACTAACCAGGCCCGAGTCTGGATGGTTTCCGAGATCTGGCATTTTCAGACTGGTATGGCCGTAAGTGAAATTAAGAGAATGCGATCTCGCTAATGTTGGTAGAATATCAAACTCTGGTTGCGACAAAAGACAAGACGCTTCTGGATAGGGAAAAAAAGTGGTCTGATTATGACATCATAATGCAAAAAAGAAATGAACAAAAGCTTACGGCACCTGAGGTTCCTAGTTGGTCTCCCATAGGGAAAAAAGTGGTCTGATTATGACATCATAATGCAAAAAAGAAATAAACAAAAGCTTACGGCACCTGTGGTTCCTAGTTGGTCTCCCATAGGGAAAAAAGTGGTCTGATTATGACATCATAATGCAAAAAAGAAATAAACAAAAGCTTACGGCACCTGAGGTTCCTAGTTGGTCTCCCATAGGGAAAAAAGTGGTCTGATTATGACATCATAATGCAAAAAAGAAATAAACAAAAGCTTACGGCACCTGAGGTTCCTAGTTGGTCTCCCATACAAGTACTAACCAGGCCCGAGTCTGGATGGCTTCCGAGATCTGACGAGATAAGGCATTTTCAGACTGGTATGGCCGTAAGTGAAATTAAGAGAATGCGATCTCGCTAATGTTGGTAGAATATCAAACTCTGGTTGCGACAAAAGACAAGACGCTTCTGGATAGGGAAAAAAGTGGTCTGATTATGACATCATAATGCAAAAAAGAAATAAACAAAAGCTTACGGCACCTGAGGTTCCTAGTTGGTCTCCCATAGGGAAAAAAGTGGTCTGATTATGACATCATAATGCAAAAAAGAAATAAACAAAAGCTTACGGCACCTGAGGTTCCTAGTTGGTCTCCCATAGGGAAAAAAGTGGTCTGATTATGACATCATAATGCAAAAAAGAAATAAACAAAAGCTTACGGCACCTGAGGTTCCTAGTTGGTCTCCCATACAAGTACTAACCAGGCCCGAGTCTGGATGGCTTCCGAGATCTGACGAGATCAGGCATTTTCAGACTGGTATGGCCGTAAGTGAAATTAAGAGAATGCGATCTCGCTAATGTTGGTAGAATATCAAACTCTGGTTGCGACAAAAGACAAGACGCTTCTGGATAGGGAAAAAAGTGGTCTGATTATGACATCATAATGCAAAAAATAAAATAAAAAAAAGCTTACGGCACCTGAGGTTCCTAGTTGGTCTCCCATACAAGTACTAACCAGGCCCGAGTCTGGATGGCTTCCGAGATCTGACGAGATCAGGCATTTTCAGACTGGTATGGCTGTAAGTGAAATTAAGAGAATGCGATCTCGCTAATGTTGGTAGAATATCAAACTCTGGTTGCGACAAAAGACAAGACGCTTCTGGATAGGGAAAAAAGTGGTCTGATTATGACATCATAATGCAAAAAAGAAATAAACAAAAGCTTACGGAACCTGAGGTTTCTAGTTGGTCTCCCATACAACTACTAACCTGGCCCGAGTCTGGATGGCTTCCGAGATCTGATGAGATCAGGCATTTTCAGACTGGTATGGCCGTAAGTAAAATTAAGAGAATGCGATCTCGCTAATGTTGGTAGAATATCAAACTCTGGTTGCGACAAAAGACAAGACGCTTCTGCATAGGGAAAAAAGTGGTCTGATTATGACATCATAATGCAAAAAATAAATAAACAAAAGCTTACGGCAAATGAGGTTCCTAGTTGGTCTCAAATACAAGTACTAACCAGGCCCGAGTCTGGATGGCTTCCGAGATCTGACGAGATCAGGCATTTTCAGACTGGTATGGCCATAAGGGAAATTAAGAGAATGCGATCTCGCTAATGTTGGTAGAATATCAAACTCTGGTTGCGACAAAAGACAAGACGCTTCTGGATAGGGAAAAAAGTGGTCTGATTATGACATCATAATGCAAAAAAGAAATAAAAAAAAGCTTACGGCACCTGAGGTTCCTAGTTGGTCTCCCATAGGGAAAAAAGTGGTCTGATTATGACATCATAATGCAAAAAAGAAATAAAAAAAAGCTTACGGCACCAGAGGTTCCTAGTTGGTCTCCCATAGGGAAAAAAGTGGTCTGATTATGACATCATAATGCAAAAAAGAAATAAACAAAAGCTTACGGCACCTGAGGTTCCTAGTTGGTCTCCCATAGGGAAAAAAGTGGTCTGATTATGACATCATAATGCAAACAAGAAATAAACAAAAGCTTACGGCACCTGAGGTTCCTAGTTGGTCTCCCATACAAGTACTAACCAGGCCCGAGTCTGTATGGCTTCCAAGATCTGAAGAGATCAGGCATTTTCAGACTGGTATGGCCGTAAGTGAAATTAAGAGAATGCGATCTCGCTAATGTTGGTAGAATATCAAACTCTGGTTGCGACAAAAGACAAGACGCTTCTGGATAGGGAAAAAAGTGGTCTGATTATTACATCATAATGCAAAAAAGAAATAAACAAAAGCTTACGGCACCTGAGGTTCCTAGTTGGTCTCCCATACAAGTACTAACCAGGCCCGAGTCTGGATGGCTTCCGAGATCTATGAGATCAGGCATTTTCAGACTGGTATGGCCGTAAGTGAAATTAAGAGAATGCGATCTCGCTAATGTTGGTAGAATATCAAACTCTGGTTGCGACAAAAGACAAGACGCTTCTGGATAGGGAAAAAAGTGGTCTGATTATGACATCATAATGCAAAAAAGAAATAAACAAAAGCTTAAAACACCTGAGGTTCCTAGTTGGTCTCCCATACAAGTACTAACCAGGCCCGAGTCTGGATGGCTTCCGAGATGTGACGAGTTCAGGCATTTTCAGACTGGTATGGCTGTAAGTGAAATTAAGAGAATGCGATCTCGCTAATGTTGGTAGAATATCAAACTCTGGTTGCGACAAAAGACAAGACGCTTCTGGATAGGGAAAAAAGTGGTCTGATTATGACATCATAATGCAAAAAAGAAATAAACAAAAGCTTACGGCACCTGAGGTTCCTAGTTGGTCTCCCATAGGGAAAAAAGTGGTCTGGTTATGACATCATAATGCAAAAAAGAAATAAACAAAAGCTTACGGCACCTGAGGTTCCTAGTTGGTCTCCCATACAAGTACTAACCAGGCCCGAGTCTGGATGGCTTCCGAGATCTGACGAGATCAGGCATTTTCAGACTGGTATGGCCGTAAGTGAAATTAAGAGAATGCGATCTCGCTAATGTTGGTAGAATATCAAACTCTGGTTGCGACAAAAGACAAGACGCTTCTGGATAGGGAAAAAAGTGGTCTGATTATGACATCATAATGCAAAAAAGAAATAAACAAAAGCTTACGGCACCTGAGGTTCCTAGTTGGTCTCCCATAGGGAAAAAAGAAGTCTGATTATGACATCATAATGCAAAAAAGAAATAAACAAAAGCTTACGGCACCTGAAGTTACTAGTTGGTCTCCCATACAAGTACTAACCAGGCCCGAGTCTGGATGGCTTCTGAGATCTGACGAGATCCGGCATTTTCAGACTGGTATGGCCGTAAGTGAAATTAAGAGAATGCGATCTCGCTAATGTTGGTAGAATATCAAACTCTGGTTGCGACAAAAGACAAGACGCTTCTGGATTGGGAAAAAAAGTGGTCTGATTATGACATCATAATGCAAAAAAGAAATAAACAAAAGCTTACGGCACCTGAGGTTCCTAGTTGGTCTCCCATAGGGAAAAAAGTGGTCTGATTATGACATCATAATGCAAAAAAGAAATAAACAAAAGCTTACGGCACCTAAGGTTCCTAGTTGGTCTCCCATACAAGTACTAACCAGGCCCGAGTCTGGATGACTTCCGAGATCTGACGAGATCAGGCATTTTCAGACTGGTATGGCCGTAAGTGAAATTAAGAGAATGCGATCTCGCTAATGTTGGTAGAATATCAAACTCTGGTTGCGACAAAAGACAAGATGCTTCTGGATAAGGAAAAAAGTGGTCTGATTATGACATCATAATGCAAAAAAGAAATAAACAAAGCTTACGGCACCTGAGGTTCCTAGTTGGTCTCCCATACAAGTACTAACCAGGCCCGAGTCTGGATGGCTTCCGAGATCTGATGAGATCAGGCATTTTCAGACTGGTATGGCCGTAAGTGAAATTAAGAGAATGCGATCTCGCTAATGTTGGTAGAATATCAAACTCTGGTTGCGACAAAAGACAAGACGCTTCTGGATAGGGAAAAAAGTGGTCTGATTATGACATCATAATGCAAAAAAGAAATAAACAAAAGCTTACGGCACCTGAGGTTCCTAGTTGGTCTCCCATACAAGTACTAACCAGGCCCGAGTCTGGATGGCTTCCGAGATCTGACGAGATCAGACATTTTCAGACTGGTATGGCCATAAGGGAAATTAAGAGAATGCGATCTCGCTAATGTTGGTAGAATATCAAACTCTGGTTGCGACAAAAGACAAGACGCTTCTGGATAGGGAAAAAAGTGGTCTGATTATGACATCATAATGCAAAAAAGAAATAAACAAAAGCTTACGGCACCTGAGGTTCCTAGTTGGTCTCCCATACAAGTACTAACCAGGCCCAAGTCTGGATGGCTTCCGAGATCTGACGAGATCAGGCATTTTCAGACTGGTATGGCCGTAAGTGAAATTAAGAGAATGCGATCTCGCTAATGTTGGTAGAATATCAAACTCTGGTTGCGACAAAAGACAAGATGCTTCTGGATAGGGAAAAAAGTGGTCTGATTATGACCTCATAATGCAAAAAAATAAAAAACAAAAGCTTACGGCACCTGAGGTTCCTAGTTGGTCTCCCATACAAGTACTAACCAGGCCCGAGTCTGGATGGCTTCCGAGATCTGGCATTTTCAGACTGGTATGGCCGTAAGAGAAATTAAGATAATGCGATCTCGCTAATGTTGGTAGAATATCAAACTCTGGTTGCGACAAAAGACAAGACGCTTCTGGATAGGGAAAAAAGTGGTCTGATTATGACATCATAATGCAAAAAAGAAATAAACAAAAGCTTACGGCACCTGAGGTTCCTAGTTGGTCTCCCATACAAGTACTAACCAGGCCCGAGTCTGGATGACTTCCGAGATCTGACGAGATCAGGCATTTTCAGACTGGTATGGCCGTAAGTGAAATTAAGAGAATGCGATCTCGCTAATGTTGGTAGAATATCAAACTCTGGTTGCGACAAAAGACAAGATGCTTCTGGATAAGGAAAAAAGTGGTCTGATTATGACATCATAATGCAAAAAAGAAATAAACAAAAGCTTACGGCACCTGAGGTTCCTAGTTGGTCTCCCATACAAGTACTAACCAGGCCCGAGTCTGGATGGCTTCCGAGATCTGACGAGATCAGGCATTTTCAGACTGGTATGGCCGTAAGTGAAATTAAGAGAATGCGATCTCGCTAATGTTGGTAGAATATCAAACTCTGGTTGCGACAAAAGACAAGACGCTTCTGGATAGGGAAAAAAGTGGTCTGATTATGACCTCATAATGCAAAAAAGAAATAAACAAAAGCTTACGGCACCTGAGGTTCCTAGTTGGTCTCCCATAGGGAAAAAAAAAGTCTGATTATGACATCATAATGCAAAAAAGAAATAAACAAAAGCTTACGGCACCTGAGGTTCCTAGTTGGTCTCCCATACAAGTACTAACCAGGCCCGAGTCTGGATGGCTTCCGAGATCTGGCATTTTCAGACTGGTATGGCTGTAAGAGAAATTAAGATAATGCGATCTCGCTAATGTTGGTAGAATATCAAACTCTGGTTGCGACAAAAGACAAGACGCTTCTGGATAGGGAAAAAAGTGGTCTGATTATGACATCATAATGCAAAAAAGAAATAAACAAAAGCTTACGGCACCTGAGGTTCCTAGTTGGTCTCCCATAGGGAAAAAAGTGGTCTGATTATGACATCATAATGCAAAAAATAAATAAACAAAAGCTTACGGCACCTGAGGTTCCTAGTTGGTCTCCCATACAAGTACTAACCAGGCCCGAGTCTGGATGGCTTTCGAGATCTGACGAGATCAGGCATTTTCAGACTGGTATGGCCGTAAGTGAAATTAAGAGAATGCGATCTCGCTAATGTTGGTAGAATATCAAACTCTGGTTGCGACAAAAGACAAGACGCTTCTGGATAGGGAAAAAAGTGGTCTGATTATGACATCATAATGCAAAAAAGAAATAAACAAAAGCTTACGGCACCTGAGGTTCCTAGTTGGTCTCCCATACGGAAAAAAGTGGTCTGATTATGACATCATAATGCAAAAAAGAAATAAACAAAAGCTTACGGCACCTGAGGTTCCTAGTTGGTCTCCCATACAAGTACTAACCAGGCCCGAGTCTGGATGGTTTCCGAGATCTAAAGAGATCAGGCATTTTCAGACTGGTATGGCCGTAAGTGAAGTTAAGTGAATGCGATCTCGCTAATGTTGGTAGAATATCAAACTCTGGTTGCGACAAAAGACAAGACGCTTCTGGATAGGAAAAAAAGTGGTCTGATTATGACATCATAATGCAAAAAAGAAATAAACAAAATCTTACGGCACCTGAGGTTCCTAGTTGGTCTCCCATACAAGTACTAACCAGGCCCGAGTCTGGATGGCTTCCGAGATCTGACGAGATCAGGCATTTTCAGACTGGTATAGCCGTAAGGGAAATTAAGAGAATGCGATCTCGCTAATGTTGGTAGAATATCAAACTCTGGTTGCGACAAAAGACAAGACGCTTCTGGATAGGGAAAAAAGTGGTCTGATTATGACATCATAATGCAAAAAAGAAATAAACAAAAGCTTACGGCACCTGAGGTTCCTAGTTGGTCTCCCATAGGGAAAAAAGTGGTCTGATTATGACATCATAATGCAAACAAGAAATAAACAAAAGCTTACAGCACCTGAGGCTGCTAGTTGGTCTACCATACAAGTACTAACCAGGCCCAAGTCTGGATGGCTTCCGAGATCTGACGAGATCAGGCATTTTCAGACTGGTATGGCCGTAAGTGAAATTAAGAGAATGCGATCTCGCTAATGTTGGTAGAATATCAAACTCTGGTTGCGACAAAAGACAAGACGCTTCTGGATAGGGAAAAAAGTGGTCTGATTATGACATCATAATGCAAAAAAGAAATAAACAAAAGCTTACGGCACCTGAGGTTCCTAGTTGGTCTCCCATACAAGTACTAACCAGGCCCGAGTCTGGATGGCTTCCGAGATCTGGCATTTTCAGACTGGTATGGCCGTAAGGGAAATTAAGAGAATGCGATCTCGCTAATGTTGGTAGAATATCAAACTCTGGTTGCGACAAAAGACAAGACGCTTCTTTACAGGGAAAAAAGTGGTCTGATTATGACATCATAATGCAAAAAAGAAATAAACAAAAGCTTACGGCACCTGAGGTTCCTAGTTGGTCTCCCATAGGGAAAAAAGTGGTCTGATTATGACATCATAATGCAAAAAAGAAATAAACAAAAGCTTACGGCACCTGAGGTTCCTAGTTGGTCTCCCATAGGGAAAAAAGTGGTCTGATTATGACATCATAATGCAAAAAAGAAATAAACAAAAGCTTACGGCACCTGAGGTTCCTAGTTGGTCTCCCATACAAGTACTAACCAGGCCCGAGTCTGGATGGCTTCCGAGATCTGACAAGATCAGGCATTTTCAGACTGGTATGGCCGTAAGTGAAATTAAGAGAATGCGATCTCGCTAATGTTGGTAGAATATCAAACTCTGGTTGCGACAAAAGACAAGACGCTTCTGGATAGGGAAAAAAGTGGTCTGATTATGACATCATAATGCAAAAAAGAAATAAACAAAAGCTTCCGTACCTGAGGTTCCTAGTTGGTCTCCCATAGGGAAAAAAGTGGTCTGATTATGACATCATAATGCAAACAAGAAATAAACAAAAGCTTACGGCACCTGAGGTTCCTATTTGGTCTGCCATACAAGTACTAACCAGGCCCGAGTCTGGATGGCTTCCGAGATCTGACGAGATCAGGCATTTTCAGACAGGTATGGCCGTAAGTGAAATTAAGAGAATGCGATCTCGCTAATGTTGGTAGAATATCAAACTCTGGTTGCGACAAAAGACAAGACGCTTCTGGATAGGGAAAAAAGTGGTCTGATTATGACATCATAATGCAAAAAAGAAATAAACAAAAAGTTACGGCACCTGAGGTTCCTAGTTGGTCTCCCATACAAGTACTAACCAGGCCCGAGTCTGGATGGCTTCCGAGATCTAACGAGATCAGGCATTTTCAGACTGGTATGGCCGTAAGTGAAATTAAGAGAATGCGATCTCGCTAATGTTGGTAGAATATCAAACTCTGGTTGCGACAAAAGACAAGACGCTTCTGGATAGGGAAAAAAGTGGTCTGATTATGACATCATAATGCAAAAAAGAAATAAACAAAAGCTTACGGCACCTGAGGTTCCTAGTTGGTCTCCCATACAAGTACTAACCAGGCCCGAGTCTGGATGGCTTCCGAGATCTGGCATTTTCAGACTGGTATGGCCGTAAGGGAAATTAAGAGAATGCGATCTCGCTAATGTTGGTAGAATATCAAACTCTGGTTGCGACAAAAGACAAGATGCTTCTGGACAGGGAAAAAAGTGGTCTGATTATGACATCATAATGCAAAAAAGAAATAAACAAAAGCTTACGGCACCTGAGGTTCCTAGTTGGTCTCCCATAGGGAAAAAAGTGGTCTGATTATGACATCATAATGCAAAAAAGAAATAAACAAAAGCTTACGGCACCTGAGGTTCCTAGTTGGTCTCCCATAGGGAAAAAAGTGGTCTGATTATGACATCATAATGCAAAAAAGAAATAAACAAAAGCTTACGGCACCTGAGGTTCCTAGTTGGTCTCCCATACAAGTATTAACAAGCCCGAGTCTGGATGGCTTCCGAGATCTGACAAGATCAGGCATTTTCAGACTGGTATGGCCGTAAGTGAAATTAAGAGAATGCGATCTCGCTAATGTTGGTAGAATATAAAACTCTGGTTGCGACAAAAGACAAGACGCTTCTGGATAGGGAAAAAAGTGGTCTGATTATGACATCATAATGCAAAAAAGAAATAAACAAAAGCTTACGGCACCTGTGGTTCCTAGTTGGTCTCCCATACAAGTACTAACCAGGCACAAATCTGGATGGCTTCCGAGATCTGACGAGATCCGGCATTTTCAGACTGGTATGGCAGTAAGTGAAATTAAGAGAATGCGATCTCGCTAATGTTGGTAGAATATCAAACTCTGGTTGCGACAAAAGACAAGACGCTTCTGGATAGGGAAAAAAGTGGTCTGATTATGACATCATAATGCAAAAAAGAAATAAACAAAAGCTTACGGCACCTGAGGTTCCTAGTTGGTCTCCCATACGGAAAAAAGTGGTCTGATTATGACATCATAATGCAAAAAAGAAATAAACAAAAGCTTACGGCACCTGAGGTTCCTAGTTGGTCTCCCATACAAGTACTAACCAGGCCCGAGTCTGGATGGTTTCCGAGATCTAAAGAGATCAGGCATTTTCAGACTGGTATGGCCGTAAGTGAAATTAAGAAAATGCGATCTCGCTAATGTTGGTAGATTATCAAACTCTGGTTGCGACAAAAGACAAGACGCTTCTGGATAGGGAAAAAAGTGGTCTGATTATGACATCATAATGCAAAAAAGAAATAAACAAAAGCTTACGGCACCTGAGGTTCCCAGTAAGTCTCCCATACAAGTACTAACCAGGCCCGAGTCTGGATGGCTTCCGAGATCTGATGAGATCAGGCATTTTCAGACCGGTATGGCCGTAAGTGAAGTTAAGTGAATGCGATCTCGCTAATGTTGGTAGAATATCAAACTCTGGTTGCGACAAAAGACAAGACGCTTCTGGATAGGAAAAAAAGTGGTCTGATTATGACATCATAATGCAAAAAAGAAATAAACAAAATCTTACGGCACCTGAGGTTCCTAGTTGGTCTCCCATACAAGTACTAACCAGGCCCGAGTCTGGATGGCTTCCGAGATTTGACGAGATCAGGCATTTTCAGACTGGTATGGCCGTAAGGGAAATTAAGAGAATGCGATCTCGCTAATGTTGGTAGAATATCAAACTCTGGTTGCGACAAAAGACAAGACGCTTCTGGATAGGGAAAAAAGTGGTCTGATTATGACATCATAATGCAAAAAAGAAATAAACAAAAGCTTACGGCACCTGAGGTTCCTAGTTGGTCTCCCATAGGGAAAAAAGTGGTCTGATTATGACATCATAATGCAAACAAGAAATAAACAAAAGCTTACGGCACCTGAGGCTGCTAGTTGGTCTACCATACAAGTACTAACCAGGCCCAAGTCTGGATGGCTTCCGAGATCTGACGAGATCAGGCATTTTCAGACTGGTATGGCCGTAAGTGAAATTAAGAGAATGCGATCTCGCTAATGTTGGTAGAATATCAAACTCTGGTTGCGACAAAAGACAAGACGCTTCTGGATAGGGAAAAAAGTGGTCTGATTATGACATCATAATGCAAAAAAGAAATAAACAAAAGCTTACGGCACCTGAGGTTCCTAGTTGGTCTCCCATACAAGTACTAACCAGGCCCGAGTCTGGATGGCTTCCGAGATCTGGCATTTTCAGACTGGTATGGCCGTAAGGGAAATTAAGAGAATGCGATCTCGCTAATGTTGGTAGAATATCAAACTCTGGTTGCGACAAAAGACAAGATGCTTCTGGACAGGGAAAAAAGTGGTCTGATTATGACATCATAATGCAAAAAAGAAATAAACAAAAGCTTACGGCACCTGAGGTTCCTAGTTGGTCTCCCATAGGGAAAAAAGTGGTCTGATTATGACATCATAATGCAAAAAAGAAATAAACAAAAGCTTACGGCACCTGAGGTTCCTAGTTGGTCTCCCATAGGGAAAAAAGTGGTCTGATTATGACATCATAATGCAAAAAAGAAATAAACAAAAGCTTACAGCACCTGAGGTTCCTAGTTGGTCTCCCATACAAGTATTAACCAGGCCCGAGTCTGGATGGCTTCCGAGATCTGACAAGATCAGGCATTTTCAGACTGGTATGGCTGTAAGTGAAATTAAGAGAATGCGATCTCGCTAATGTTGGTAGAATATAAAACTCTGGTTGCGACAAAAGACAAGACGCTTCTGGATAGGGAAAAAAGTGGTCTGATTATGACATCATAATGCAAAAAAGAAATAAACAAAAGCTTCCGTACCTGAGGTTCCTAGTTGGTCTCCCATACGGAAAAAAGTGGTCTGATTATGACATCATAATGCAAACAAGAAATAAACAAAAGCTTACGGCACCTGAGGTTCCTAGTTGGTCTCCCATACAAGTACTAACCAGGCCCGAGTCTGGATGGCTTCCGAGATCTGACGAGATCAGGCATTTTCAGACAGGTATGGCCGTAAGTGAAATTAAGAGAATGCGATCTCGCTAATGTTGGTAGAATATCAAACTCTGGTTGCGACAAAAGACAAGACGCTTCTGGATAGGGAAAAAAGTGGTCTGATTATGACATCATAATGCAAAAAAGAAATAAACAAAAGCTTACGGCACCTGAGGTTCCTAGTTGGTCTCCCATACAAGTACTAACCAGGCCCGAGTCTGGATGGCTTCCGAAATCTGACGAGATCAGGCATTTTCAGACTGGTATGGCCGTAAGTGAAATTAAGAGAATGCGATCTCGCTAATGTTGGTAGAATATCAAACTCTGGTTGCGACAAAAGACAAGACGCTTCTGGATAGGGAAAAAAGTGGTCTGATTATGACATCATAATGCAAAAAAGAAATAAACAAAAGCTTACGGCACCTGAGGTTCCTAGTTGGTCTCCCATAGGGAAAAAAGAAGTCTGATTATGACATCATAATGCAAAAAAGAAATAAACAAAAGCTTACGGCACCTGAGGTTCCTAGTTGGTCTCCCATACAAGTACTAACCAGGCCCAAGTCTGGATGGCTTCCAAAATCTGACGAGATCCGACATTTTCAGACTGGTATGGCCGTAAGTGAAATTAAGATAATGCGATCTCGCTAATGTTGGTAGAATATCAAACTCTGGTTGCGACAAAAGACAAGACGCTTCTGGATTGGGAAAAAAGTGGTCTGATTATGACATCATAATGCAAAAAAGAAATAAACAAAAGCTTACGGCACCTGAGGTTCCTAGTTGGTCTCCCATAGGGAAAAAAGTGGTCTGATTATGACATCATAATGCAAACAAGAAATAAACAAAAGCTTACGGCACCTGAGGTTCCTAGTTGGTCTCCCATACAAGTACTAACCAGGCCCGAGTCTGGATGGCTTCCGAGATCTGACGAGATCAGGCATTTTCAGACAGGTATGGCCGTAAGTGAAATTAAGAGAATGCTATCTCGCTAATGTTGGTAGAATATCAAACTCTGGTTGCGACAAAAGACAAGACGCTTCTGGATAGGGAAAAAAGTGGTCTGATTATGACATCATAATGCAAAAAAGAAATAAACAAAAGCTTACGGCACCTGAGGTTCCTAGTTGGTCTCCCATACAAGTACTAACCAGGCACGAGTCTGGATGGCTTCCGAGATCTGACGAGATCAGGCATTTTCAGACTGGTATGGCCGTAAGTGTAATTAAGAGAATGCGATCTCGCTAATGTTGGTAGAATATCAAACTCTGGTTGCGACAAAAGACAAGACGCTTCTGGATAGGGAAAAAAGTGGTCTGATTATGACATCATAATGCAAAAAAGAAATAAACAAAAGCTTCCGTACCTGAGGTTCCTAGTTGGTCTCCCATAGGGAAAAAAGTGGTCTGATTATGACATCATAATGCAAACAAGAAATAAACAAAAGCTTACGGCACCTGAGGTTCCTAGTTGGTCTCCCATACAAGTACTAACCAGGCCCGAGTCTGGATGGCTTCAGAGATCTGACGAGATCAGGCATTTTCAGACAGGTATGGCCGTAAGTGAAATTAAGAGAATGCGATCTCGCTAATGTTGGTAGAATATCAAACTCTGGTTGCGACAAAAGACAAGACGCTTCTGGATAGGGAAAAAAGTGGTCTGATTATGACATCATAATGCAAAAAAGAAATAAACAAAAGCTTACCGCACCTGAGGTTCCTAGTTAGTCTCCCATACAAGTACTAACCAGGCCCGAGTCTGGATGGCTTCCGAGATCTGACGAGATCAGGCATTTTCAGACTGGTATGGCCGTAAGTGAAATTAAGAGAATGCGATCTCGCTAATGTTGGTAGAATATCAAACTCTGGTTGTGACAAAAGACAAGACGCTTCTGGATAGGGAAAAAGTGGTCTGATTATGACATCATAATGCAAAAAAGAAATAAACAAAAGCTTACGGCACCTGAGGTTCCTAGTTGGTCTCCCATAGGGAAAAAAGAAGTCTGATTATGACATCATAATGCAAAAAAGAAATAAACAAAAGCTTACGGCACCTGAGGTTCCTAGTTGGTCTCCCATACAAGTACTAACCAGGCCCAAGTCTGGATGGCTTCCGAGATCTGACGAGATCCGACATTTTCAGACTGGTATGGCCGTAAGTGAAATTAAGATAATGCGATCTCGCTAATGTTGGTAGAATATCAAAGTCTGGTTGCGACAAAAGACAAGACGCTTCTGGATTGGGAAAAAAGTGGTCTGATTATGACATCATAATGCAAAAAAGAAATAAACAAAAGCTTACGGCACCTGAGGTTCCTAGTTGGTCTCCCATAGGGAAAAAAGTGGTCTGATTATGACATCATAATGCAAAAAAGAAATAAACAAAAGCTTACGGCACCTAAGGTTCCTAGTTGGTCTCCCATACAAGTACTAACCAGGCCCGAGTCTGGATGGCTTCCGAGATCTGACGAGATCAGGCATTTTCAGACTGGTATGGCCGTAAGTGAAATTACAAGAATGCAATCTCGCTAATGTTGGTAGAATATCAAACTCTGGTTGCGACAAAAGACAAGACGCTTCTGGATAGGGAAAAAAGTGGTCTGATTATAACATCATAATGCAAAAAAGAAATAAACAAAAGCTTACGGCACCTGAGGTTCCTAGTTGGTCTCCCATAGGGAAAAAAGTGGTCTGATTATGACATCATAATGCAAACAAGAAATAAACAAACGCTTACGGCACCTGAGGTTCCTAGTTGGTCTCCCATACAAGTACTAACCAGGCCCAAGTCTGGATGGCTTCCGAGATCTGACGAGATCAGGCATTTTCAGACTGGTATGGCCGTGAGCGAAATTAAGAGAATGCGATCTCGTTAATGTTGGTAGAATATCAAACTCTGGTTGCGACAAAAGACAAGATGCTTCTGGATAGGGAAAAAAGTGGTCTGATTATGACATCATAATGCAAAAAAGAAATAAACAAAAGCTTACGGCACCTGAGGTTCCTAGTTGGTCTCCCATACAAGTACTAACCAGACCCGAGTCTGGATGGCTTCCGAGATCTGATGAGATCAGGCATTTTCAGACTGGTATGGCCGTAAGTGAAATTAAGAGAATGCGATCTCGCTAATGTTGGTAGAATATCAAACTCTGGTTGCGACAAAAGACAAGACACTTCTGGATAGGGAAAAAAGTGGTCTGATTATGACATCATAATGCAAAAAAGAAATAAACAAAAGCTTACGGCACCTGAGGTTCCTAGTTGGTCTCCCATACAAGTACTAACCAGGCCCGAGTCTGGATGGCTTCCGAGATCTGATGAGATCAGGCATTTTCAGACTGGTATGGCCGTAAGTGAAATTAAGAGAATGCGATCTCGCTAATGTTGGTAGAATATCAAACTCTGGTTGCGACAAAAGACAAGACGCTTCTGGATAGGGAAAAAAGTGGTCTGATTATGACATCATAATGCAAAAAAGAAATAAACAAAAGCTTACGGCACCTGAGGTTCCTAGTTGGTCTCCCATACAAGTACTAACCAGGCCCGAGTCTGGATGGCTTCCGAGATCTGACGAGATCAGGCAGTTTCAGACTGGTATGGCCGTAAGGGAAATTAAGAGAATGCGATCTCGCTAATGTTGGTAGAATATCAAACTCTGGTTGCGACAAAAGACAAGACGCTTCTGGATAGGGAAAAAAGTGGTCTGATTATAACATCATAATGCAAAAAATAAATAAACAAAAGCTTACGGCACCTGAGGTTCCTAGTTGGTCTCCCATAGGGAAAAAAGTGGTCTGATTATGACATCATAATGCAAAAAATAAATAAACAAAAGCTTACGGCACCTGAGGTTCCTAGTTGGTCTCCCATACAAGTACTAACCAGGCCCAAGTCTGGATGGCTTCCGAGATCTGACAAGATCAGGCATTTTCAGACTGGTATGGCCGTAAGCGAAATTAAGAGAATGCGATCTCGTTAATGTTGGTAGAATATCAAACTCTGGTTGCGACAAAAGACAAGATGCTTCTGGATAGGGAAAAAAGTGGTCTGATTATGACATCATAATGCAAAAAATAAATAAACAAAAGCTTACGGCACCTGAGGTTCCTAGTTGGTCTCCCATACAAGTACTAACCAGGCCCGAGTCTGGATGGCTTCCGAGATCTGACGAGATCAGGCAGTTTCAGACTGGTATGGCCGTAAGGGAAATTACGAGAATGCGATCTCGCTAATGTTGGTAGAATATCAAACTCTGGTTGCGACAAAAGACAAGACGCTTCTGGATAGGGAAAAAAGTGGTCTGATTATGACATCATAATGCAAAAAAGAAATAAACAAAAGCTTACGGCACCTGAGGTTCCTAGTTGGTCTCCCATACAAGTACTAACCAGGCCCGAGTCTGGATGGCTTCCGAGATCTGACGAGATCAGGCAGTTTCAGACTGGTATGGCCGTAAGGGAAATTAAGAGAATGCGATCTCGCTAATGTTGGTAGAATATCAAACTCTGGTTGCGACAAAAGACAAGACGCTTCTGGATAGGGAAAAAAGTGGTCTGATTATGACATCATAATGCAAAAAAGAAATAAACAAAAGCTTACGGCACCTGAGGTTCCTAGTTGGTCTCCCATAGGGAAAAAAGTGGTCTGATTATGACATCATAATGCAAACAAGAAATAAACAAAAGCTTACGGCACCTGAGGTTCCTAGTTGGTCTCCCATACAAGTACTAACCAGGCCCAAGTCTGGATGGCTTCCGAGATCTGACGAGATCAGGCATTTTCAGACTGGTATGGCCGTAAGTGAAATTAAGAGAATGCGATCTCGCTAATGTTGGTAGAATATCAAACTCTGGTTGCGACAAAAGACAAGACGCTTCTGGATAGGGAAAAAAGTGGTCTGATTATGACATCATAATGCAAAAAAGAAATAAACAAAAGCTTCCGTACCTGAGGTTCCTAGTTGGTCTCCCATAGGGAAAAAAGTGGTCTGATTATGACATCATAATGCAAACAAGAAATAAACAAAAGCTTACGGCACCTGAGGTTCCTAGTTGGTCTCCCATACAAGTACTAACCAGGCCCGAGTCTGGATGGCTTCCAAGATCTGACGAGATCAGGCATTTTCAGACAGGTATGGCCGTAAGTGAAATTAAGAGAATGCGATCTCGCTAATGTTGGTAGAATATCAAACTCTGGTTGCGACAAAAGACAAGACGCTTCTGGATAGGGAAAAAAGTGGTCTGATTATGACATCATAATGCAAAAAAGAAATAAACAAAAGCTTACGGCACCTGAGGTTCCTAGTTGGTCTCCCATACAAGTACTAACCAGGCCCGAGTCTGGATGGCTTCCGAGATCTGACGAGATCAGGCATTTTCAGACTGGTATGGCCGTAAGTGAAATTAAGAGAATGCGATCTCGCTAATGTTGGTAGAATATCAAACTCTGGTTGCGACAAAAGACAAGACGCTTCTGGATAGGGAAAAAAGTGGTCTGATTATGACATCATAATGCAAAAAAGAAATAAACAAAAGCTTACGGCACCTGAGGTTCCTAGTTGGTCTCCCATAGGGAAAAAAGAAGTCTGATTATGACATCATAATGCAAAAAAGAAATAAACAAAAGCTTACGGCACCTGAGGTTCCTAGTTGGTCTCCCATACAAGTACTAACCAGGCCCAAGTCTGGATGGCTTCCGAGATCTGACGAGATCCGGCATTTTCAGACTGGTATGGCCGTAAGTGAAATTAAGATAATGCGATCTCGCTAATGTTGGTAGAATATCAAACTCTGGTTGCGACAAAAGACAAGACGCTTCTGGATTGGGAAAAAAGTGGTCTGATTATGACATCATAATGCAAAAAAGAAATAAACAAAAGCTTACGGCACCTGAGTTTCCTAGTTGGTCTCCCATAGAGAAAAAAGTGGTCTGATTATGACATCATAATGCAAAAAAGAAATAAACAAAAGCTTACGGCACCTAAGGTTCCTAGTTGGTCTCCCATACAAGTACTAACCAGGCCCGAGTCTGGATGGCTTCCGAGATCTGACGAGATCAGGCATTTTCAGACTGGTATGGCCGTAAGTGAAATTAAGAGAATGCGATCTCGCTAATGTTGGTAGAATATCAAACTCTGGTTGCGACAAAAGACAAGACGCTTCTGGATAGGGAAAAAAGTGGTCTGATTATGACATCATAATGCAAAAAAGAAATAAACAAAAGCTTACGGCACCTGAGGTTCCTAGTTGGTCTCCCATATGGAAAAAAGTGGTCTGATTATGACATCATAATGCAAAAAAGAAATAAACAAAAGCTTACGGCACCTGAGGTTCCTAGTTGGTCTCCCATACAAGTACTAACCAGGCCCGAATCTGGATGGCTTCCGAGATCTGACGAGATCAGGCATTTTCAGACTGGTATGGCCGTAAGTGAAATTAAGAGAATGCGATCTCGCTAATGTTGGTAGAATATCAAACTCTGGTTGCGACAAAAGACAAGACGCTTCTGGATAGGGAAAAAAGTGGTCTGATTATGACATCATAATGCAAAAAAGAAATAAACAAAAGCTTACGGCACCTGAGGTTCCTAGTTGGTCTCCCATA
The DNA here is from genome assembly GCF_036172605.1 of Pelobates fuscus. Lineage (NCBI taxonomy): Eukaryota > Metazoa > Chordata > Amphibia > Anura > Pelobatidae > Pelobates > Pelobates fuscus. The sequence continues at coordinate 287,493,098 of NC_086318.1, read as the reverse complement.
CAAGTACTAACCAGACCCGAGTCTGGATGGTTTCCGAGATCTGACGAGATCAGGCATTTTCAGACTGGTATGGCCGTAAGTGAAATTAAGAGAATGCAATCTCGCTAATGTTGGTAGATTATCAAACTCTGGTTGCGACAAAAGACAAGACGCTTCTGGATAGGGAAAAAAGTGGTCTGATTATGACATCATAATGCAAAAAATAAATAAACAAAAGCTTACGGCACCTGAGGTTCCCAGTTGGTCTCCCATACAAGTACTAACCAGGCCCGAGTCTGGATGGCTTCCAAGATCTGATGAGATCAGGCATTTTCAGACAGGTATGGCCGTAAGTGAAATCAAGAGAATGCGATCTCGCTAATGTTGGTAGATTATCAAACTCTGGTTGCGACAAAAGACAAGACGCTTCTGGATAGGGAAAAAAGTGGTCTGATTATGACATCATAATGCAAAAAAGAAATAAACAAAAGCTTCCGTACCTGAGGTTCCTAGTTGGTCTCCCATAGGGAAAAAAGTGGTCTGATTATGACATCATAATGCAAACAAGAAATAAACAAAAGCTTACGGCACCTGAGGTTCCTAGTTGGTCTCCCATACAAGTACTAACCAGGCCCGAGTCTGCATGGCTTCCGAGATCTGACATTTTAAGACTGGTATGGCCGTAAGTGAAGTTAAGAGAATGCGATCTCGCTAATGTTGGTAGAATATCAAACTCTGGTTGCGACAAAAGACAAGACGCTTCTGGATAGGGAAAAAAGTGGTCTGATTATGACATCATAATGCAAAAAAGAAATAAACAAAATCTTACGGCACCTGAGGTTCCTAGTTGGTCTCCCATACAAGTACTAACCAGGCCCGAGTCTGGATGGCTTCCGAGATCTGACGAGATAAGGCATTTTCAGACTGGTATGGCCGTAATGGAAATTAAGAGAATGCGATCTTGCTAATGTTGGTAGAATATCAAACTCTGGTTGCGACAAAAGACAAGACGCTTCTGGATAGGGAAAAAAGTGGTCTGATTATGACATCATAATGCAAAAAAGAAATAAACAAAAGCTTACGGCACCTGAGGTTCCTAGTTGGTCTCCCATACAAGTACTAACCAGGCCCAAGTCTGGATGGCTTCCGAGATCTGACGAGATCAGGCATTTTCAGACTGGTATGGCCGTAAGTGAAATTAAGAGAATGCGATCTCGCTAATGTTGGTAGATTATCAAACTCTGGTTGCGACAAAAGACAAGACGCTTCTGGATAGGGAAAAAAGTGGTCTGATTATGACATCATAATGCAAAAAAGAAATAAACAAAATCTTACGGCACCTGAGGTTCCTAGTTGGTCTCCCATACAAGTACTAACCAGGCCCGAGTCTGGATGGCTTCCGAGATCTGACGAGATCAGGCATTTTCAGACTGGTATGGCCGTAAGTGAAGTTAAGAGAATGCGATCTCGCTAATGTTGGTAGAATATCAAACTCTGGTTGCGACAAAAGACAAGACGCTTCTGGATAGGGAAAAAAGTGGTCTGATTATGACATCATAATGCAAACAAGAAATAAACAAAAGCTTACGGCACCTGAGGTTTCCAGTTGGTCTCCCATACAAGTACTAACCAGGCCCGAGTCTGGATGGCTTCCGAGATCTGATGAGATCAGGCATTTCCAGACCGGTATGGCCGTAAGTGAAATCAAGAGAATGCGATCTCGCTAATGTTGGTAGAATATCAAACTCTGGTTGCGACAAAAGACAAGACGCTTCTGGATAGGGAAAAAAGTGGTCTGATTATAACATCATAATGCAAAAAAGAAATAAACAAAAGCTTACGGCACCTGAGGTTCCTAGTTGGTCTCCCATACAAGTACTAACCAGGCCCGAGTCTGGATGGCTTCCGAGATCTGACGAGATCAGGCATTTTCAGACTGGTATGGCCGTAAGTGAAATTAAGAGAATGCGATCTCGCTAATGTTGGTAGAATATCAAACTCTGGTTGCGACAAAAGACAAGACGCTTCTGGATAGGGAAAAAAGTGGTCTGATTATGACATCATAATGCAAAAAAGAAATAAACAAAAGCTTACGGCACCTGAGGTTCCTAGTTGGTCTCCCATAGGGAAAAAAGTGGTCTGATTATGACATAATGATGCAAAAAAGAAATAAACAAAAGCTTACGGCACCTGAGGTTCCTAGTTGGTCTCCCATACAAGTACTAACCAGGCCCAAGTCTGGATGGCTTCCAAGATCTGACGAGATCAGGCATTTTCAGACTGGTATGGCCGTAAGTGAAATTAAGAGAATGCGATCTCGCTAATGTTGTTAGAATATCAAACTCTGGTTGCGACAAAAGACAAGACGCTTCTGGATAGGGAAAAAAGTGGTCTGATTATGACATCATAATGCAAAAAAGAAATAAACAAAAGCTTACGGCACCTGAGGTTCCTAGTTGGTCTCCCATACAAGTACTAACCAGGCCCAAGTCTGGATGGCTTCCGAGATCTGACGAGATCAGGCATTTTAAGACTGGTATGGCCGTAAGTGAAATTAAGAGAATGCGATCTCGCTAATGTTGGTAGAATATCAAACTCTGGTTGCGACAAAAGACAAGACGCTTCTGGATAGGGAAAAAAGTGGTATGATTATGACATCATAATGGAAAAAAAGAAATAAACAAAAGCTTACGGCACCTGAGGTTCCTAGTTGGTCTCCCATAGGGAAAAAAGTGGTCTGATTATGACATCATAATGCAAAAAAGAAATAAACAAAAGCTTACGGCACCTGAGGTTCCTAGTTGGTCTCCCATACAAGTACTAACCAGGCCCGAGTCTGGATGGCTTCCGAGATCTGACATTTTCAGACTGGTATGGCCGTAAGTGAAATTAAGAGAAGGCAATCTCGCTACTGTTGGTAGAATATCAAACTCTGGTTGCGACAAAAGACAAGACGCTTCTGGATAGGGAAAAAAGTGGTCTGATTATGACATCATAATGCAAAAAAGAAATAAACAAAAGCTTACGGCACCTGAGGTTCCTAGTTGGTCTCCCTTAGGGAAAAAAGTTGTCTGATTATGACATCATAATGCAAAAAATAAGTAAACTAAAGCTTACGGCACCTGAGGTTCCTAGTTGGTCTCCCATACAAGTACTAACCAGGCCCGAGTCTGGATGGCTTCCGAGATCTGGCATTTTCAGACTGGTATGGCCGTAAGTGAAATTAAGAGAATGCGATCTCGCTAATGTTGGTAGAATATCAAACTCTGGTTGCGACAAAAGACAAGACGCTTCTGGATAGGGAAAAAAGTGGTCTGATTATGACATCATAATGCAAAAAAGAAATAAACAAAAGCTTACGGCACCTGAGGTTCCTAGTTGGTCTCCCATACAAGTACTAACCAGGCCCGAGTCTGGATGGCTTCCAAGATCTGACGAGATCAGGCATTTTCAGACTGGTATGGCCGTAAGGGAAATTAAGAGAATGCGATCTCGCTAATGTTGGTAGAATATAAAACTCTGGTTGCGACAAAAGACAAGACGCTTCTGGATAGGGAAAAAAATGGTCTGATTATGACATCATAATGCAAAAAAGAAATAAACAAAAGCTTACGGCACCTGAGGTTCCTAGTTGGTCTCCCATAGGGAAAAAAGTGGTCTGATTATGACATCATGATGCAAAAAAGAAATAAACAAAAGCTTACGGCACCTGAGGTTCCTAGTTGGTCTCCCATACAAGTACTAACCAGGCCCAAGTCTGGATGGCTTCCAAGATCTGACGAGATCAGGCATTTTAAGACTGGTATGGCCGTAAGTGAAATTAAGAGAATGCGATCTCGCTAATGTTGTTAGAATATCAAACTCTGGTTGCGACAAAAGACAAGACGCTTCTGGATAGGGAAAAAAGTGGTCTGATTATGACATCATAATGCAAAAAAGAAATAAACAAAAGCTTACGGCACCTGAGGTTCCTAGTTGGTCTCCCATAGGGAAAAAAGTGGTCTGATTATGACATCATAATGCAAAAAAGAAATAAACAAAAGCTTACGGCACCTGAGGTTCCTAGTTGGTCTCCCATACAAGTACTAACCAGGCCCGAGTCTGGATGGCTTCCGAGATCTGACATTTTCAGACTGGTATGGCCGTAAGTGAAATTAAGAGAATGCAATCTCGCTACTGTTGGTAGAATATCAAACTCTGGTTGCGACAAAAGACAAGACGCTTCTGGATAGGGAAAAAAGTGGTCTGATTATGACATCATAATGCAAAAAAGAAATAAACAAAAGCTTACGGCACCTGAGGTTCCTAGTTGGTCTCCCTTAGGGAAAAAAGTTGTCTGATTATGACATCATAATGCAAAAAAGAAATAAACAAAAGCTTACGGCACCTGAGGTTCCTAGTTGGTCTCCCATACAAGTACTAACCAGGCCCGAGTCTGGATGGCTTCCGAGATCTGGCATTTTCAGACTGGTATGGCCGTAAGTGAAATTAAGAGAATGCAATCTCGCTAATGTTGGTAGAATATCAAACTCTGGTTGCGACAAAAGACAAGACGCTTCTGGATAGGGAAAAAAGTGGTCTGATTATGACATCATAATGCAAAAAAGAAATAAACAAAAGCTTACGGCACCTGAGGTTCCTAGTTGGTCTCCCATACAAGTACTAACCAGGCCCAAGTCTGGATGGCTTCCAAGATCTGACGAGATCAGGCATTTTCAGACTGGTATGGCCGTAAGGGAAATTAAGAAAATGCGATCTCGCTAATGTTGGTAGAATATCAAACTCTGGTTGCGACAAAAGACAAGACGCTTCTGGATAGGGAAAAAAGTGGTCTGATTATGACATCATAATGCAAAAAAGAAATAAACAAAAGCTTACGGCACCTGAGGTTCTTAGTTGGTCTCCCATAGGGAAAAAAGTGGTCTGATTATGACATCATAATGCAAAAAAGAAATAAACAAAAGCTTACGGCACCTGAGGTTCCTAGTTGGTCTCCCATACAAGTACTAACCAGGCCCGAGTCTGGATGTCTTCCGAGATCTGACGATATCAGGCATTTTCAGACTGGTATGGCCGTAAGTGAAATTAAGAGAATGCGATCTCGCTAATGTTGGTAGAATATCAAACTCTGGTTGCGACAAAAGACAAGACGCTTCTGGATAGGGAAAAAAGTGGTCTGATTATGACATCATAATGCAAAAAATAAATAAACAAAAGCTTACGGCACCTGAGGTTCCTAGTTGGTCTCCCATACAAGTACTAACCAGGCCCAAGTCTGGATGGCTTCCGAGATCTGGCATTTTCAGACTGGTATGGCCGTAAGTGAAATTAAGAGAATGCGATCTCGTTAATGTTGGTAGAATATCAAACTCTGGTTGCGACAAAAGACAAGATGCTTCTGGATAGGGAAAAAAGTGGTCTGATTATGACATCATAATGCAAAAAATAAATAAACAAAAGCTTACGGCACCTGAGGTTCCTAGTTGGTCTCCCATACAAATACTAAGCAGGCCCGAGTCTGGATGTCTTCCGAGATCTGACGAGATCAAGCATTTTCAGACTGGTATTGCCGTAAGTGAAATTAAGAGAATGCAATCTCGCTAATGTTGGTAGAATATCAAACTCTGGTTGCGACAAAAGACAAGACGCTTCTGGATAGGGAAAAAAGTGGTCTGATTATGACATCATAATGCAAAAAAGAAATAAACAAAAGCTTACTGCACCTGAGGTTCCTAGTTGGTCTCCCATACAAGTACTAACCAGGTCCGAGTCTGGATGGCTTCCGAGATCTGATGAGATCAGGCATTTTCAGACTGGTATGGCCGTAAGTTAAATTAAGAGAATGCGATCTCGCTAATGTTGTTAGAATATCAAACTCTGGTTGCGACAAAAGACAAGACGCTTCTGGATAGGGAAAAATGTGGTCTGATTATGACATCATAATGCAAAAAAGAAATAAACAAAAGCTTACTGCACCTGAGGTTCCTAGTTGGTCTCCCATACAAGTACTAACCAGGTCCGAGTCTGGATGGCTTCCGAGATCTGATGAGATCAGGCATTTTCAGACTGGTATGGCCATAAGTGAAATTAAGAGAATGCGATCTCGCTAATGTTGGTAGAATATCAAACTCTGGTTGCGACAAAAGACAAGACGCTTCTGGATAGGGAAAAAAGTGGTCTGATTATGACATCATAATGCAAAAAAGAAATAAACAAAAGCTTACGGCACCTGAGGTTCCTAGTTGGTCTCCCATACAAGTACTAACCAGGCCCGAGTCTGGATGGCTTCCGAGATCTGACGAGATCAGGCATTTTCAGACTGGTATGGCCGTAAGTGAAATTAAGAGAATGCGATCTCGCTAATGTTGGTAGAATATCAAACTCTGGTTGCGACAAAAGACAAGACGCTTCTGGATAGGGAAAAAAGTGGTCTGATTATGACATCATAATGCAAAAAAGAAATAAACAAAAGCTTACGGCATCTGAGGTCCCTAGTTGGTCTCCCATACAAGTACTAACCAGGCCCAAGTCTGGATGGCTTCCAAGATCTGACGAGATCAGGCATTTTCAGACTGGTATGGCCGTAAGTGAAATTAAGAAAATGCGATCTCGCTAATGTTGTTAGAATATCAAACTCTGGTTGCGACAAAAGACAAGACGCTTCTGGATAGGGAAAAAAGTGGTCTGATTATGACATCATAATGCAAAAAAGAAATAAACAAAAGCTTACGGCACCTGAGGTTCCTAGTTGGTCTCCCATAGGGAAAAAAGTGGTCTGATTATGACATCATAATGCAAAAAAGAAATAAACAAAAGCTTACGGCACCTGAGGTTCCTAGTTGGTCTCCCATACAAGTACTAACCAGGCCCGAGTCTGGATGTCTTCCGAGATCTGACGATATCAGGCATTTTCAGACTGGTATGGCCGTAAATGAAATTAAGAGAATGCGATCTCGCTAATGTTGGTAGAATATCAAACTCTGGTTGCGACAAAAGACAAGACGCTTCTGGATAGGGAAAAAAGTGGTCTGATTATGACATCATAATGCAAAAAATAAATAAACAAAAGCTTACGGCACCTGAGATTCCTAGTTGGTCTCCCATACAAGTACTAACCAGGCCCAAGTCTGGATGGCTTCCGAGATCTGACGAGATCAAGCATTTTCAGACTGGTATTGCCGTAAGTGAAATTAAGAGAATGCAATCTCGCTAATGTTGGTAGAATATCAAACTCTGGTTGCGACAAAAGACAAGACGCTTCTGGATAGGGAAAAAAGTGGTCTGATTATGACATCATAATGCAAAAAAGAAATAAACAAAAGCTTACTGCACCTGAGGTTCCTAGTTGGTCTCCCATACAAGTACTAACCAGGTCCGAGTCTGGATGGCTTCCGAGATCTGATGAGATCAGGCATTTTCAGACTGGTATGGCCGTAAGTGAAATTAAGAGAATGCGATCTCGCTAATGTTGTTAGAATATCAAACTCTGGTTGCGACAAAAGACAAGACGCTTCTGGATAGGGAAAAATGTGGTCTGATTATGACATCATAATGCAAAAAAGAAATAAACAAAAGCTTACTGCACCTGAGGTTCCTAGTTGGTCTCCCATACAAGTACTAACCAGGTCCGAGTCTGGATGGCTTCCGAGATCTGATGAGATCAGGCATTTTCAGACTGGTATGGCCGTAAGTGAAATTAGGTGAATGCGATCTCGCTAATGTTGGTAGAATATCAAACTCTGGTTGCGACAAAAGACAAGACGCTTCTGGATAGGGAAAAAAGTGGTCTGATTATGACATCATAATGCAAAAAAGAAATAAACAAAAGCTTACGGCACCTGAGGTTCCTAGTTGGTCTCCCATACAAGTACTAACCAGGCCCGAGTCTGGATGGCTTCCGAGATCTGATGAGATCAGGCATTTTCAGACTGGTATGGCCGTAAGTGAAATTAAGAGAATGCGATCTCGCTAATGTTGGTAGAATATCAAACTCTGGTTGCGACAAAAGACAAGACGCTTCTGGATAGGGAAAAAAGTGGTCTGATTATGACATCATAATGCAAAAAAGAAATAAACAAAAGCTTACGGCACCTGAGGTTCCTAGTTGGTCTCCCATACAAGTACTAACCAGGCCCAAGTCTGGATGGCTTCCAAGATCTGACGAGATCAGGCATTTTCAGACTGGTATGGCCGTAAGTGAAATTAAGAGAATGCGATCTCGCTAATGTTGTTAGAATATCAAACTCTGGTTGCGACAAAAGACAAGACGCTTCTGGATAGGGAAAAAAGTGGTCTGATTATGACATCATAATGCAAAAAAGAAATAAACAAAAGCTTACGGCACCTGAGGTTCCTAGTTGGTCTCCCATAGGGAAAAAAGTGGTCTGATTATGACATCATAATGCAAACAAGAAATAAACAAAAGCTTACGGCACCTGAGGTTCCTAGTTGGTCTCCCATACAAGTACTAACCAGGCCCGAGTCTGGATCTCTTCCGAGATCTGACAAGATCAGGCATTTTCAGACTGGTATGGCCGTAATTGAAATTAAGAGAATGCGATCTCGCTAATGTTGGTAGAATATCAAACTCTGGTTGCGACAAAAGACAAGACGCTTCTGGATAGGGAAAAAAGTGGTCTGATTATGACATCATAATGCAAAAAAGAAATAAACAAAAGCTTACGGCACCTGAGGTTCCTAGTTGGTCTCCCATAGGGAAAAAAGTGGTCTGATTATGACATCATAATGCAAAAAAGAAATAAACAAAAGCTTACGGCACCTGAGGTTCCTAGTTGGTCTCCCATACAAGTACTAACCAGGCCCAAGTCTGGATGGCTTCCGAGATCTGACGAGATCAGGCATTTTAAGACTGGTATGGCCGTAAATGAAATTAAAAGAATGCGATCTCGCTAATGTTGGTAGAATATCAAACTCTGGTTGCGACAAAAGACAAGACGCTTCTGGATAGGGAAAAAAGTGGTCTGATTATGACATCATAATGGAAAAAAAGAAATAAACAAAAGCTTACGACACCTGAGGTTCCTAGTTGGTCTCCCATAGGGAAAAAAGTGGTCTGATTATGACATCATAATGCAAAAAAGAAATAAACAAAAGCTTACGGCACCTGAGGTTCCTAGTTGGTCTCCCATACAAGTACTAACCAGGCCCGAGTCTGGATGGCTTACGAGATCTGACATTTTCAGACTGGTATGGCCGTAAGTGAAATTAAGAGAATGCAATCTCGCTACTGTTGGTAGAATATCAAACTCTGGTTGCGACAAAAGACAAGACGCTTCTGGATAGGGAAAAAAGTGGTCTGATTATGACATCATAATGCAAAAAAGAAATAAACAAAAGCTTACGGCACCTGAGGTTCCTAGTTGGTCTCCCATACAAGTACTAACCAGGCCCGAGTCTGGATGGCTTCCGAAATCTGGCATTTTCAGACTGGTATGACCGTAAGTGAAATTAAGAGAATGCGATCTCGCTAATGTTGGTAGAATATCAAACTCTGGTTGCGACAAAAGACAAGACGCTTCTGGATAGGGAAAAAAGTGGTCTGATTATGACATCATAATGCAAAAAAGAAATAAACAAAAGCTTACGGCACCTGAGGTTCCTAGTTGGTCTCCCATACAAGTACTAACCAGGCCTGAGTCTGGATGGCTTCCAAGATCTGATGAGATCAGGCATTTTCAGACTGGTATGGCCGTAAGGGAAATTAAGAGAATGCGATCTCGCTAATGTTGGTAGAATATCAAACTCTGGTTGCGACAAAAGACAAGACGCTTCTGGATAGGGAAAAAAATGGTCTGATTATGACATCATAATGCAAAAAAGAAATAAACAAAAGCTTACGGCACCTGAGGTTCCTAGTTGGTCTCCCATAGGGAAAAAAGTGGTCTGATTATGACATCATGATGCAAAAAAGAAATAAACAAAAGCTTACGGCACCTGAGGTTCCTAGTTGGTCTCCCATACAAGTACTAACCAGGCCCAAGTCTGGATGGCTTCCAAGATCTGACGAGATCAGGCATTTTAAGACTGGTATGGCCGTAAGTGAAAGTAAGTGAATGCGATCTCGCTAATGTTGTTAGAATATCAAACTCTGGTTGCGACAAAAGACAAGACGCTTCTGGATAGGGAAAAAAGTGGTCTGATTATGACATCATGATGCAAAAAAGAAATAAACAAAAGCTTACGGCACCTGAGGTTCCTAGTTGGTCTCCCATAAGGAAAAAAGTGGTCTGATTATGACATCATAATGCAAAAAAGAAATAAACAAAAGCTTACGGCACCTGAGGTTCCTAGTTGGTCTCCCATACAAGTACTAACCAGGCCCAAGTCTGGATGGCTTCCGAGATCTGACGAGATCAGGCATTTTCAGACTGGTATGGCCGTAAGTGAAATTAAGAGAATGCGATCTCGCTAATGTTGGTAGAATATCAAACTCTGGTTGCGACAAAAGACAAGACGCTTCTGGATAGGGAAAAAAGTGGTCTGATTATGACATCATAATGGAAAAAAAGAAATGAACAAAAGTTACGGCACCTGAGGTTCCTAGTTGGTCTCCCATAGGGAAAAAAGTGGTCTGATTATGACATCATAATGCAAAAAAGAAATAAACAAAAGCTTACGGCACCTGAGGTTCCTAGTTGGTCTCCCATACAAGTACTAACCAGGCCCGAGTCTGGATGGCTTCCGAGATCTGACATTTTCAGACTGGTATGGCCGTAAGTGAAATTAAGAGAATGCAATCTCGCTACTGTTGGTAGAATATCAAACTCTGGTTGCGACAAAAGACAAGACGCTTCTGGATAGGGAAAAAAGTGGTCTGATTATGACATCATAATGCAAAAAAGAAATAAACAAAAGCTTACGGCACCTGAGGTTCCTAGTTGGTCTCCCTTAGGGAAAAAAGTTGTCTGATTATGACATCATAATGCAAAAAAGAAATAAACAAAAGCTTACGGCACCTGAGGTTCCTAGTTGGTCTCCCATACAAGTACTAACCAGGCCCGAGTCTGGATGGCTTCCGAGATCTGGCATTTTCAGACTGGTATGGCCGTAAGTGAAATTAAGAGAATGCGATCTCGCTAATGTTGGTAGAATATCAAACTCTGGTTGCGACAAAAGACAAGACGCTTCTGGATAGGGAAAAAAGTGGTCTGATTATGACATCATAATGCAAAAAAGAAATAAACAAAAGCTTACGGCACCTGAGGTTCCTAGTTGGTCTCCCATACAAGTACTAACCAGGCCCGAGTCTGGATGGCTTCCAAGATCTGACGAGATCAGGCATTTTCAGACTGGTATGGCCGTAAGGGAAATTAAGAGAATGCGATCTCGCTAATGTTGGTAGAATATCAAACTCTGGTTGCGACAAAAGACAAGACGCTTCTGGATAGGGAAAAAAGTGGTCTGATTATGACATCATAATGCAAAAAAGAAATAAACAAAAGCTTACGGCACCTGAGGTTCTTAGTTGGTCTCCCATAGGGAAAAAAGTGGTCTGATTATGACATCATAATGCAAAAAAGAAATAAACAAAAGCTTACGGCACCTGAGGTTCCTAGTTGGTCTCCCATACAAGTACTAACCAGGCCCGAGTCTGGATGGCTTCCGAAATCTGACGATATCAGGCATTTTCAGACTGGTATGGCCGTAAGTTAAATTAAGAGAATGCGATCTCGCTAATGTTGGTAGAATATCAAACTCTGGTTGCGACAAAAGACAAGACGCTTCTGGATAGGGAAAAAAGTGGTCTGATTATGACATCATAATGCAAAAAATAAATAAACAAAAGCTTACGGCACCTGAGGTTCCTAGTTGGTCTCCCATACAAGTACTAACCAGGCCCAAGTCTGGATGGCTTCCGAGATCTGACGAGATCAGGCATTTTCAGACTGGTATGGCCGTAAGTGAAATTAAGAGAATGCGATCTCGTTAATGTTGGTAGAATATCAAACTCTGGTTGCGACAAAAGACAAGATGCTTCTGGATAGGGAAAAAAGTGGTCTGATTATGACATAATAATGCAAAAAATAAATAAACAAAAGCTTACTGCACCTGAGGTTCTTAGTTGGTCTCCCATACAAGTACTAACCAGGTCCGAGTCTGGATGGCTTCCGAGATCTGGCATTTTCAGACTGGTATGGCCGTAAGTGAAATTAAGAGAATGCGATCTCGCTAATGTTGGTAGAATATCAAACTCTGGTTGCGACAAAAGACAAGACGCTTCTGGATAGTGAAAAAAGTGGTCTGATTATGACATCATAATGCAAAAAAGAAATAAACAAAAGCTTACGGCACCTGAGGTTCCTAGTTGGTCTCCCATACAAGTACTAACCAGGTCCGAGTCTGGATGGCTTCCGAGATCTGATGAGATCAGGCATTTTCAGACTGGTATGGCCGTAAGTGAAATTAAGAGAATGCGATCTCGCTAATGTTGGTAGAATATCAAACTCTGGTTGCGACAAAAGACAAGACGCTTCTGGATAGGGAAAAAAGTGGTCTGATTATGACATCATAATGCAAAAAAGAAATAAACAAAAGCTTACGGCATCTGAGGTTCCTAGTTGGTCTCCCATACAAGTACTAACCAGGCCCGAGTCTGGATGGCTTCAGAGATCTGATGAGATCAGGCATTTTCAGACTGGTATGGCCGTAAGTGGAATTAAGAGAATGCGATCTCGCTAATGTTGGTAGAATATCAAACTCTGGTTGCGACAAAAGACAAGAGGCTTCTGGATAGGGAAAAAAGTGGTCTGATTATGACATCATAATGCAAAAAAGAAATAAACAAAAGCTTACGGCACCTGAGGTTCCTAGTTGGTCTCCCATACAAGTACTAACCAAGCCCGAGTCTGGATGGCTTCCGAGATTTGATGAGATCAGGCATTTTCAGACTGGTATGGCCGTAAGTGAAATTAAGAGAATGCGATCTCGCTAATGTTGGTAGAATATCAAACTCTGGTTGCGACAAAAGACAAGACGCTTCTGGATAGGGAAAAAAGTGGTCTGATTATGACATCATAATGCAAAAAAGAAATAAACAAAAGCTTACGGCACCTGAGGTTCCTAGTTGGTCTCCCATACAAGTACTAACCAGGCCCGAGTCTGGATGGCTTCTGAGATCTGGCATTTTCAGACTGGTATGGCCGTAAGTGAAATAAAGAGAATGCGATCTCGCTAATGTTGGTAGAATATCAAACTCTGGTTGCGACAAAAGACAAGACGCTTCTGGATAGGGAAGAAAGTGGTCTGATTATGACATCATAATGCAAAAAAGAAATAAACAAAAGCTTACGGCACCTGAGGTTCCTAGTTGGTCTCCCATACAAGTACTAACCAGGCCCGAGTCTGGATGGCTTCCAAGATCTGACGAGATCAGGCATTTTCAGACTGGTATGGCCGTAAGGGAAATTAAGAGAATGCGATCTCGCTAATGTTGGTAGAATATCAAACTCTGGTTGCGACAAAAGACAAGACGCTTCTGGATAGGGAAAAAAATGGTCTGATTATGACATCATAATGCAAAAAAGAAATAAACAAAAGCTTACGGCACCTGAGGTTCCTAGTTGGTCTCCCATAGGGAAAAAAGTGGTCTGATTATGACATCATGATGCAAAAAAGAAATAAACAAAAGCTTACGGCACCTGAGGTTCCTAGTTGGTCTCCCATACAAGTACTAACCAGGCCCAAGTCTGGATGGCTTCCAAGATCTGACGAGATCAGGCATTTTAAGACTGGTATGGCCGTAAGTGAAATTAAGAGAATGCGATCTCGCTAATGTTGTTAGAATATCAAACTCTGGTTGCGACAAAAGACAAGACGCTTCTGGATAGGGAAAAAAGTGGTCTGATTATGACATCATAATGCAAAAAAGAAATAAACAAAAGCTTACGGCACCTGAGGTTCCTAGTTGGTCTCCCATAGGGAAAAAAGTGGTCTGATTATGACATCATAATGCAAAAAAGAAATAAACAAAAGCTTACGGCACCTGAGGTTCCTAGTTGGTCTCCCATACAAGTATTAACCAGGCCCGAGTCTGGATCGCTTCCGAGATCTGACATTTTCAGACTGGTATGGCCGTAAGTGAAATTAAGAGAATGCAATCTCGCTACTGTTGGTAGAATATCAAACTCTGGTTGCGACAAAAGACAAGACGCTTCTGGATAGGGAAAAAAGTGGTCTGATTATGACATCATAATGCAAAAAAGAAATAAACAAAAGCTTACGGCACCTGAGGTTCCTAGTTGGTCTCCCTTAGGGAAAAAAGTTGTCTGATTATGACATCATAATGCAAAAAAGAAATAAACAAAAGCTTACGGCACCTGAGGTTCCTAGTTGGTCTCCCATACAAGTACTAACCAGGCCCGAGTCTGGATGGCTTCCGAGATCTGGCATTTTCAGACTGGTATGGCCGTAAGTGAAATTAAGAGAATGCGATCTCGATAATGTTGGTAGAATATCAAACTCTGGTTGCGACAAAAGACAAGACGCTTCTGGATAGGGAAAAAAGTGGTCTGATTATGACATCATAATGCAAAAAAGAAATAAACAAAAGCTTACGGCACCTGAGGTTCCTAGTTGGTCTCCCATACAAGTACTAACCAGGCCCGAGTCTGGATGGCTTCCAAGATCTGACGAGATCAGGCATTTTCAGACTGGTATGGCCGTAAGAGAAATTAAGAGAATGCGATCTCGCTAATGTTGGTAGAATATCAAACTCTGGTTGCGACAAAAGACAAGACGCTTCTGGATAGGGAAAAAAGTGGTCTGATTATGACATCATAATGCAAAAAAGAAATAAACAAAAGCTTACGGCACCTGAGGTTCCTAGTTGGTCTCCCATAGGGAAAATAGTGGTCTGATTATTACATCATAATGCAAAAAAGAAATAAACAAAAGCTTACGGCACCTGAGGTTCCTAGTTGGTCTCCCATACAAGTACTAACCAGGCCCGAGTCTGGATGGCTTCCGAGATCTGACGAGATCAGGCATTTTCAGACTGGTATGGCCGTAAGTGAAATTAAGAGAATGTGATCTCGCTAATGTTGGTAGAATATCAAACTCTGGTTGCGACAAAAGACAAGACGCTTCTGGATAGGGAAAAAAGTGGTCTGATTATGACATCATAATGCAAAAAAGAAATAAACTAAAGCTTACGGCACCTGAGGTTCCTAGTTGGTCTCCCATAGGGAAAAAAGTGGTCTGATTATGACATCATAATGCAAAAAATAAATAAACAAAAGCTTACGGCACCTGAGGTTCCTAGTTGGTCTCCCATACAAGTACTAACCAGGCCCAAGTCTGGATGGCTTCCAAGATCTGACGAGATCAGGCATTTTCAGACTGGTATGGCCGTAAGTGAAATTAAGAGAATGCAATCTCGTTAATGTTGGTAGAATATCAAACTCTGGTTGCGACAAAAGACAAGATGCTTCTGGATAGGGAAAAAAGTGGTCTGATTATGACATCATAATGCAAAAAATAAATAAACAAAAGCTTACGGCACCTGAGGTTCCTAGTTGGTCTCCCATACAAATACTAAGCAGGCCCGAGTCTGGATGTCTTCCGAGATCTGACGAGATCAAGCATTTTCAGACTGGTATTGCCGTAAGTGAAATTAAGAGAATGCAATCTCGCTAATGTTGGTAGAATATCAAACTCTGGTTGCGACAAAAGACAAGACGCTTCTGGATAGGGAAAAAAGTGGTCTGATTATGACATCATAATGCAAAAAAGAAATAAACAAACGCTTACTGCACCTGAGGTTCCTAGTTGGTCTCCCATACAAGTACTAACCAGGTCCGAGTCTGGATGGCTTCCAAGATCTGATGAGATCAGGCATTTTCAGACTGGTATGGCCGTAAGTGAAATTAAGAGAATGCGATCTCGCTAATGTTGTTAGAATATCAAACTCTGGTTGCGACAAAAGACAAGACGCTTCTGGATAGGGAAAAATGTGGTCTGATTATGACATCATAATGCAAAAAAGAAATAAACAAAAGCTTACTGCACCTGAGGTTCCTAGTTGGTCTCCCATACAAGTACTAACCAGGTCCGAGTCTGGATGGCTTCCGAGATCTGATGAGATCAGGCATTTTCAGACTGGTATGGCCGTAAGTGAAATTAAGAGAATGCGATCTCGCTAATGTTGGTAGAATATCAAACTCTGGTTGCGACAAAAGACAAGACGCTTCTGGATAGGGAAAAAAGTGGTCTGATTATGACATCATAATGCAAAAAAGAAATAAACAAAAGCTTACGGCACCTGAGGTTCCTAGTTGGTCTCCCATACAAGTACTAACCAGGCCCGAGTCTGGATGGCTTCCGAGATCTGACGAGATCAGGCATTTTCAGACTGGTATGGCCGTAAGTGAAATTAAGAGAATGCGATCTCGCTAATGTTGGTAGAATATCAAACTCTGGTTGCGACAAAAGACAAGACGCTTCTGGATAGGGAAAAAAGTGGTCTGATTATGACATCATAATGCAAAAAAGAAATAAACAAAAGCTTACGGCACCTGAGGTTCCTAGTTGGTCTCCCATAGGGAAAAAAGTGGTCTGATTATGACACCATGATGCAAAAAAGAAATAAACAAAAGCTTACGGCACCTGAGGTTCCTAGTTGGTCTCCCATACAAGTACTAACCAGGCCCAAGTCTGGATGGCTTCCAAGATCTGGCATTTTCAGACTGGTATGGCCGTAAGTGAAATTAAGAGAATGCGATCTCGCTAATGTTGTTAGAATATCAAACTCTGGTTGCGACAAAAGACAAGACGCTTTTGGATAGGGAAAAAAGTGGTCTGATTATGACATCATAATGCAAAAAAGAAATAAACAAAAGCTTACGGCACCTGAGGTTCCTAGTTGGTCTCCCATAGGGAAAAAAGTGGTCTGATTATGACATCATAATGCAAAAAAGAAATAAACAAAAGCTTACGGCACCTGAGGTTCCTAGTTGGTCTCCCATACAAGTACTAACCAGGCCCAAGTCTGGATGGCTTCCGAGATCTGACGAGATCAGGCATTTTAAGACTGGTATGGCCGTAAGTGAAATTAAGAGAATGCGATCTCGCTAATGTTGGTAGAATATCAAACTCTGGTTGCGACAAAAGACAAGACGCTTCTGGATAGGGAAAAAAGTGGTCTGATTATGACATCATAATGGAAAAAAAGAAATAAACAAAAGCTTACGGCACCTGAGGTTCCTAGTTGGTCTCCCATAGGGAAAAAAGTGGTCTGATTATGACATCATAATGCAAAAAAGAAATAAACAAAAGCTTACGGCACCTGAGGTTCCTAGTTGGTCTCCCATACAAGTACTAACCAGGCCCGAGTCTGGATGGCTTACGAGATCTGACATTTTCAGACTGGTATGGCCGTAAGTGAAATTAAGAGAATGCAATCTCGCTACTGTTGGTAGAATATCAAACTCTGGTTGCGACAAAAGACAAGACGCTTCTGGATAGGGAAAAAAGTGGTCTGATTATGACATCATAATGCAAAAAATAAATAAACAAAAGCTTACGGCACCTGAGGTTCCTAGTTGGTCTCCCTTAGGGAAAAAAGTTGTCTGATTATGACATCATAATGCAAAAAATAAATAAACAAAAGCTTACGGCACCTGAGGTTCCTAGTTGGTCTCCCATACAAGTACTAACCAGGCCCGAGTCTGGATGGCTTCCGAGATCTGGCATTTTCAGACTGGTATGGCCGTAAGTGAAATTAAGAGAATGCGATCTCGCTAATGTTGGTAGAATATCAAACTCTGGTTGCGACAAAAGACAAGACGCTTCTGCATAGGGAAAAAAGTGGTCTGATTATGACATCATAATGCAAAAAAGAAATAAACAAAAGCTTACGGCACCTGAGGTTCCTAGTTGGTCTCCCATACAAGTACTAACCAGGCCCGAGTCTGGATGGCTTCCAAGATCTGACGAGATCAGGCATTTTCAGACTGGTATGGCCGTAAGGGAAATTAAGAGAATGCGATCTCGCTAATGTTGGTAGAATATCAAACTCTGGTTGCGACAAAAGACAAGACGCTTCTGGATAGGGAAAAAAGTGGTCTGATTATGACATCATAATGCAAAAAAGAAATAAACAAAAGCTTACGGCACCTGAGGTTCCTAGTTGGTCTCCCATACAAGTACTAACCAGGCCCGTGTCTGGATGGCTTCCGAGATCTGACGAGATCAGGCATTTTCAGACTGGTATGGCCGTAAGTGAAATTAAAAGAATGCGATCTCACTAATGTTGGTAGAATATCAAACTCTGGTTGCGACAAAAGACAAGACGCTTCTGGATAGGGAAAAAAGTGGTCTGATTATGACATCATAATGCAAAAAAGAAATAAACAAAAGCTTACGGCACCTGAGGTTCTTAGTTGGTCTCCCATAGGGAAAAAAGTGGTCTGATTATGACATCATAATGCAAAAAAGAAATAAACAAAAGCTTACGGCACCTGAGGTTCCTAGTTGGTCTCCCATACAAGTACTAACCAGGCCCGAGTCTGGATGTCTTCCGAGATCTGACGATATCAGGCATTTTCAGACTGGTATGGCCGTAAGTGAAATTAAGAGAATGCGATCTCGCTAATGTTGGTAGAATATCAAACTCTGGTTGCGACAAAAGACAAGACGCTTCTGGATAGGGAAAAAAGTGGTCTGATTATGACATCATAATGCAAAAAATAAATAAACAAAAGCTTACGGCACCTGAGGTTCCTAGTTGGTCTCCCATACAAGTACTAACCAGGCCCAAGTCTGGATGGCTTCCGAGATCTGACGAGATCAGGCATTTTCAGACTGGTATGGCCGTAAGTGAAATTAAGAGAATGCGATCTCGTTAATGTTGGTAGAATATCAAACTCTGGTTGCGACAAAAGACAAGATGCTTCTGGATAGGGAAAAAAGTGGTCTGATTATGACATCATAATGCAAAAAAGAAATAAACAAAAGCTTACGGCACCTGAGGTTCCTAGTTGGTCTCCCATACAAGTACTAACCAGGCTCAAGTCTGGATGGCTTCCGAGATCTGACAAGATCAGGCATTTTAAGACTGGTATGGCCGTAAGTGAAATTAAGAGAATGCGATCTCGCTAATGTTGGTAGAATATCAAACTCTGGTTGCGACAAAAGACAAGACGCTTCTGGATAGGGAAAAAAGTGGTCTGATTATGACATCATAATGGAAAAAAATAAATAAACAAAAGCTTACGGCACCTGAGGTTCCTAGTTGGTCTCCCATAGGGAAAAAAGTGGTCTGATTATGACATCATAATGCAAAAAAGAAATAAACAAAAGCTTACGGCACCTGAGGTTCCTAGTTGGTCTCCCATACAAGTACTAACCAGGCCCGAGTCTGGATGGCTTACGAGATCTGACATTTTCAGACTGGTATGGCCGTAAGTGAAATTAAGAGAATGCAATCTCGCTACTGTTGGTAGAATATCAAACTCTGGTTGCGACAAAAGACAAGACGCTTCTGGATAGGGAAAAAAGTGGTCTGATTATGACATCATAATGCAAAAAATAAATAAACAAAAGCTTACGGCACCTGAGGTTCCTAGTTGGTCTCCCTTAGGGAAAAAAGTTGTCTGATTATGACATCATAATGCAAAAAATAAATAAACAAAAGCTTACGGCACCTGAGGTTCCTAGTTGGTCTCCCATACAAGTACTAACCAGGCCCGAGTCTGGATGGCTTCCGAGATCTGGCATTTTCAGACTGGTATGGCCGTAAGTGAAATTAAGAGAATGCGATCTCGCTAATGTTGGTAGAATATCAAACTCTGGTTGCGACAAAAGACAAGACGCTTCTGGATAGGGAAAAAAGTGGTCTGATTATGACATCATAATGCAAAAAAGAAATAAACAAAAGCTTACGGCACCTGAGGTTCCTAGTTGGTCTCCCATACAAGTACTAACCAGGCCCGTGTCTGGATGGCTTCCGAGATCTGACGAGATCAGGCATTTTCAGACTGGTATGGCCGTAAGTGAAATTAAGAGAATGCGATCTCACTAATGTTGGTAGAATATCAAACTCTGGTTGCGACAAAAGACAAGACGCTTCTGGATAGGGAAAAAAGTGGTCTGATTATGACATCATAATGCAAAAAAGAAATAAACAAAAGCTTACGGCACCTGAGGTTCTTAGTTGGTCTCCCATAGGGAAAAAAGTGGTCTGATTATGACATCATAATGCAAAAAAGAAATAAACAAAAGCTTACGGCACCTGAGGTTCCTAGTTGGTCTCCCATACAAGTACTAACCAGGCCCGAGTCTGGATGTCTTCCGAGATCTGACGATATCAGGCATTTTCAGACTGGTATGGCCGTAAGTGAAATTAAGAGAATGCGATCTCGCTAATGTTGGTAGAATATCAAACTCTGGTTGCGACAAAAGACAAGACGCTTCTGGATAGGGAAAAAAGTGGTCTGATTATGACATCATAATGCAAAAAATAAATAAACAAAAGCTTACGGCACCTGAGGTTCCTAGTTGGTCTCCCATACAAGTACTAACCAGGCCCAAGTCTGGATGGCTTCCGAGATCTGACGAGATCAGGCATTTTCAGACTGGTATGGCCGTAAGTGAAATTAAGAGAATGCGATCTCGTTAATGTTGGTAGAATATCAAACTCTGGTTGCGACAAAAGACAAGATGCTTCTGGATAGGGAAAAAAGTGGTCTGATTATGACATCATAATGCAAAAAAGAAATAAACAAAAGCTTACGGCACCTGAGGTTCCTAGTTGGTCTCCCATACAAATACTAACCAGGCCCGAGTCTGGATGTCTTCCGAGATCTGACGAGATCAAGCATTTTCAGACTGGTATTGCCGTAAGTGAAATTATGAGAATGCAATCTCGCTAATGTTGGTAGAATATCAAACTCTGGTTGCGACAAAAGACAAGACGCTTCTGGATAGGGAAAAAAGTGGTCTGATTATGACATCATAATGCAAAAAAGAAATAAACAAAAGCTTACTGCACCTGAGGTTCCTAGTTGGTCTCCCATACAAGTACTAACCAGGTCCGAGTCTGGATGGCTTCCGAGATCTGATGAGATCAGGCATTTTCAGACTGGTATGGCCGTAAGTGAAATTAAGAGAATGCGATCTCGCTAATGTTGTTAGAATATCAAACTCTGGTTGCGACAAAAGACAAGACGCTTCTGGATAGGGAAAAATGTGGTCTGATTATGACATCATAATGCAAAAAAGAAATAAACAAAAGCTTACTGCACCTGAGGTTCCTAGTTGGTCTCCCATACAAGTACTAACCAGGTCCGAGTCTGGATGGCTTCCGAGATCTGATGAGATCAGGCATTTTCAGACTGGTATGGCCGTAAGTGAAATTAAGAGAATGCGATCTCGCTAATGTTGGTAGAATATCAAACTCTGGTTGCGACAAAAGACAAGACGCTTCTGGATAGGGAAAAAAGTGGTCTGATTATGACATCATAATGCAAAAAAGAAATAAACAAAAGCTTACGGCACCTGAGGTTCCTAGTTGGTCTCCCATACAAGTACTAACCAGGCCCGAGTCTGGATGGCTTCCGAGATCTGACGAGATCAGGCATTTTCAGACTGGTATGGCCGTAAGTGAAATTAAGAGAATGCGATCTCGCTAATGTTGGTAGAATATCAAACTCTGGTTGCGACAAAAGACAAGACGCTTCTGGATAGGGAAAAAAGTGGTCTGATTATGACATCATAATGCAAAAAAGAAATAAACAAAAGCTTACGGCACCTGAGGTTCCTAGTTGGTCTCCCATAGGGAAAAAAGTGGTCTGATTATGACACCATGATGCAAAAAAGAAATAAACAAAAGCTTACGGCACCTGAGGTTCCTAGTTGGTCTCCCATACAAGTACTAACCAGGCCCAAGTCTGGATGGCTTCCAAGATCTGACGAGATCAGGCATTTTCAGACTGGTATGGCCGTAAGTGAAATTAAGAGAATGCGATCTCGCTAATGTTGTTAGAATATCAAACTCTGGTTGCGACAAAAGACAAGACGCTTCTGGATAGGGAAAAAAGTGGTCTGATTATGACATCATAATGCAAAAAAGAAATAAACAAAAGCTTACGGCACCTGAGGTTCCTAGTTGGTCTCCCATAGGGAAAAAAGTGGTCTGATTATGACATCATAATGCAAAAAAGAAATAAACAAAAGCTTACGGCACCTGAGGTTCCTAGTTGGTCTCCCATACAAGTACTAACCAGGCCCAAGTCTGGATGGCTTCCGAGATCTGACGAGATCAGGCATTTTAAGACTGGTATGGCCGTAAGTGAAATTAAGAGAATGCGATCTCGCTAATGTTGGTAGAATATCAAACTCTGGTTGCGACAAAAGACAAGACGCTTCTGGATAGGGAAAAAAGTGGTCTGATTATGACATCATAATGGAAAAAAAGAAATAAACAAAAGCTTACGGCACCTGAGGTTCCTAGTTGGTCTCCCATAGGGAAAAAAGTGGTCTGATTATGACATCATAATGCAAAAAAGAAATAAACAAAAGCTTACGGCACCTGAGGTTCCTAGTTGGTCTCCCATACAAGTACTAACCAGGCCCGAGTCTGGATGGCTTACGAGATCTGACATTTTCAGACTGGTATGGCCGTAAGTGAAATTAAGAGAATGCAATCTCGCTACTGTTGGTAGAATATCAAACTCTGGTTGCGACAAAAGACAAGACGCTTCTGGATAGGGAAAAAAGTGGTCTGATTATGACATCATAATGCAAAAAATAAATAAACAAAAGCTTACGGCACCTGAGGTTCCTAGTTGGTCTCCCTTAGGGAAAAAAGTTGTCTGATTATGACATCATAATGCAAAAAATAAATAAACAAAAGCTTACGGCACCTGAGGTTCCTAGTTGGTCTCCCATACAAGTACTAACCAGGCCCGAGTCTGGATGGCTTCCGAGATCTGGCATTTTCAGACTGGTATGGCCGTAAGTGAAATTAAGAGAATGCGATCTCGCTAATGTTGGTAGAATATCAAACTCTGGTTGCGACAAAAGACAAGACGCTTCTGGATAGGGAAAAAAGTGGTCTGATTATGACATCATAATGCAAAAAAGAAATAAACAAAAGCTTACGGCACCTGAGGTTCCTAGTTGGTCTCCCATACAAGTACTAACCAGGCCCGAGTCTGGATGGCTTCCAAGATCTGACGAGATCAGGCATTTTCAGACTGGTATGGCCGTAAGGGAAATTAAGAGAATGCGATCTCGCTAATGTTGGTAGAATATCAAACTCTGGTTGCGACAAAAGACAAGACGCTTCTGGATAGGGAAAAAAGTGGTCTGATTATGACATCATAATGCAAAAAAGAAATAAACAAAAGCTTACGGCACCTGAGGTACCTAGTTGGTCTCCCATACAAGTACTAACCAGGCCCGTGTCTGGATGGCTTCCGAGATCTGACGAGATCAGGCATTTTCAGACTGGTATGGCCGTAAGTGAAATTAAGAGAATGCGATCTCACTAATGTTGGTAGAATATCAAACTCTGGTTGCGACAAAAGACAAGACGCTTCTGGATAGGGAAAAAAGTGGTCTGATTATGACATCATAATGCAAAAAAGAAATAAACAAAAGCTTACGGCACCTGAGGTTCCTAGTTGGTCTCCCATACAAGTACTAACCAGGCCCAAGTCTGGATGGCTTCTGAGATCTGACGAGATCAGGCATTTTCAGACTGGTATGGCTGTAAGGAAAATTCAGAGAATGCGATCTCGCTAATGTTGGTAGAATATCAAACTCTGGTTGCGACAAAAGACAAGACACTTCTGGATAGGGAAAAAAGTGGTCTGATTATGACATCATAATGCAAAAAAGAAATAAACAAAAGCTTACGGCACCTGAGGTTCCCAGTTGGTCTCCCATACAAGTACTAACCAGGCCCGAGTCTGTATGGCTTCCGAGATCTGGCATTTTCAGACTGGTATGGCCGTAAGTGAAGTTAAGAGAATGCGATCTCGCTAATGTTGGTAGAATATCAAACTCTGGTTGCGACAAAAGACAAGACGCTTCTGGATAGGGAAAAAAGTGGTCTGATTATGACATCATAATGCAAAAAAGAAATAAACAAAATCTTACGGCACCTGAGGTTCCTAGTTGGTCTCCCATACAAGTACTAACCAGGCCCGAGTCTGGATGGCTTCCGAGATCTGACGAGATCAGGCATTTTCAGACTGGTATGGCCATAATGGAAATTAAGAGAATGCGATCTCGCTAATGTTGGTAGAATATCAAACTCTGGTTGCGACAAAAGACAAGACGCTTCTGGATAGGGAAAAAAGTGGTCTGATTATGACATCATAATGCAAAAAATAAATAAACAAAAGCTTACGGCACCTGAGGTTCCTAGTTGGTCTCCCATAGGGAAAAAAGTGGTCTGATTATGACATCATAATGCAAACAAGAAATAAACAAAAGCTTACGGCACCTGAGGTTCCTAGTTGGTCTCCCATACAAGTACTAACCAGGCCCAAGTCTGGATGGCTTCCGAGATCTGACGAGATCAGGCATTTTCAGACTGGTATGGCCGTAAGTGAAATTACAAGAATGCAATCTCGCTAATGTTGGTAGAATATCAAACTCTGGTTGCGACAAAAGACAAGACGCTTCTGGATAGGGAAAAAAGTGGTCTGATTAGGACATCATAATGCAAAAAAGAAATAAACAAAAGCTTACGGCACCTGAGGTTCCTAGTTGGTCTCCCATAGGGAAAAAAGTGGTCTGATTATGACATCATAATGCAAAAAAGAAATAAACAAAAGCTTACGGCATCTAAGGTTCCTAGTTGGTCTCCCACACAAGTACTAACCAGGCCCGAGTCTGGATGGCTTCCGAGATCTGACGAGATCAGGCATTTTCAGACTGGTATGGCCGTAAGTGAAATTACAAGAATGCAATCTCGCTAATGTTGGTAGAATATCAAACTCTGGTTGCGACAAAAGACAAGACGCTTCTGGATAGGGAAAAAAGTGGTCTGATTAGGACATCATAATGCAAAAAAGAAATAAACAAAAGCTTACGGCACCTGAGGTTCCTAGTTGGTCTCCCATAGGGAAAAAAGTGGTCTGATTATGACATCATAATGCAAAAAATAAATAAACAAAAGCTTACGGCACCTGAGGTTCCTAGTTGGTCTCCCATACAAGTACTAACCAGGCCCAAGTCTGGATGGCTTCCGAGATCAGGCATTTTCAGACTGGTATGGCCGTAAGCGAAATTAAGAGAATGCGATCTCGTTAATGTTGGTAGAATATCAAACTCTGGTTGCGACAAAAGACAAGATGCTTCTGGATAGGGAAAAAAGTGGTCTGATTATGACATCATAATGCAAAAAAGAAATAAACAAAAGCTTACGGCACCTGAGGTTCCTAGTTGGTCTCCGATACAAGTACTAACCAGGCCCGAGTCTGGATGGCTTCCGAGATCTGATGAGATCAGGCATTTTCAGACTGGTATTGCCGTAAGTGAAATTAAGAGAATACGATCTCGCTAATGTTGGTAGAATATCAAACTCTGGTTGCGACAAAAGACAAGACACTTCTGGATAGGGAAAAAAGTGGTCTGATTATGACATCATAATGCAAAAAAGAAATAAACAAAAGCTTACGGCACCTGAGGTTCCCAGTTGGTCTCCCATACAAGTACTAACAAGGCCCGAGTCAGGATGGCTTCCGAGATCTGATGAGATCAGGCATTTTCAGACCGGTATGGCCGTAAGCGAAGTTAAGAGAATGCGATCTCGCTAATGTTGGTAGAATATCAAACTCTGGTTGCGACAAAAGACAAGACGCTTCTGGATAGGGAAAAAAGTGGTCTGATTATGACATCATAATGCAAAAAAGAAATAAACAAAATCTTACGGCACCTGAGGTTCCTAGTTGGTCTCCCATACAAGTACTAACCAGGCCCGAGTCTGGATGGCTTCCGAGATCTGACGAGATCAGGCATTTTCAGACTGGTATGGCCGTAAAGGAAATTAAGAGAATGCGATCTCGCTAATGTTGGTAGAATATCAAACTCTGGTTGCGACAAAAGACAAGACGCTTCTGGATAGGGAAAAAAGTGGTCTGAATATGACATCATAATGCAAAAAAGAAATAAACAAAAGCTTACGGCACCTGAGGTTCCTAGTTGGTCTCCCATACAAGTACTAACCAGGCCCGAGTCTGGATGGCTTCCGAGATCTGGCATTTTCAGACTGGTATGGCCGTAAGGGAAATTAAGAGAATGCGATCTCACTAATGTTGGTAGAATATCAAACTCTGGTTGCGACAAAAGACAAGACGCTTCTGGACAGGGAAAAAAGTGGTCTGATTATGACATCATAATGCAAAAAAGAAATAAACAAAAGCTTACGGCACCTGAGGTTCCTAGTTGGTCTCCCATAGGGAAAAAAGTGGTCTGATTATGACATCATAATGCAAAAAAGAAATAAACAAAAGCTTACGGCACCTGAGGTTCCTAGTTGGTCTCCCATAGGGAAAAAAGTGGTCTGATTATGACATCATAATGCAAAAAAGAAATAAACAATAGCTTACGGCACCTGAGGTTCCTAGTTGGTCTCCCATACAAGTACTAACCAGGCCCGAGTCTGGATGGCTTCCGAGATCTGACAAGATCAGGCATTTTCAGACTGGTATGGCCGTAAGTGAAATTAAGAGAATGCGATCTCGCTAATGTTGATAGAATATCAAACTCTGGTTGCGACAAAAGACAAGACGCTTCTGGATAGGGAAAAAAGTGGTCTGATTATGACATCATAATGCAAAAAAGAAATAAACAAAAGCTTACGGCACCTGAGGTTCCTAGTTGGTCTCCCATAGGGAAAAAAGTGGTCTGATTATGACATCATAATGCAAACAAGAAATAAACAAAAGCTTACGGCACCTGAGGTTCCTAGTTGGTCTCCCATACAAGTACTAACCAGGCCCGAGTCTGGATGGCTTCCGAGATCTGGCATTTTCAGACAGGTATGGCCGTAAGTGAAATTAAGAGAATGCGATCTCGCTAATGTTGTTAGAATATCAAACTCTGGTTGCGACAAAAGACAAGACGCTTCTGGATAGGGAAAAAAGTGGTCTGATTATGACATAATAATGCAAAAAAGAAATAAACAAAAGCTTACGGCACCTGAGGTTCCTAGTTGGTCTCCCATACAAGTACTAACCAGGCCCGAGTCTGGATTGCTTCCGAGATCTGACGAGATCAGGTATTTTCAGACTGGTATGGCCGTAAGTGAAATTAAGAGAATGCGATCTCGCTAATGTTGGTAGAATATCAAACTCTGGTTGCGACAAAAGACAAGACGCTTCTGGATAGGGAAAAAAGTGGTCTGATTATGACATCATAATGCAAAAAAGAAATAAACAAAAGCTTACGGCACCTGAGGTTCCTAGTTGGTCTCCCATAGGGAAAAAAGTGGTCTGATTATGACATCATAATGCAAAAAAGAAATAAACAAAAGCTTACGGCACCTGAGGTTCCTAGTTGGTCTCCCATACAAGTACTAACCAGGCCCGAGTCTGGATGGCTTCCGAGATCTGGCATTTTCAGACTTGTATGGCCATAAGTGAAATTAAGAGAATGCGATCTCGCTAATGTTGGTAGAATATCAAACTCTGGTTGCGACAAAAGACAAGACGCTTCTGGATAGGGAAAAAAGTGGTCTGATTATGACATCATAATGCAAAAAAGAAATAAACAAAAGCTTACGGCACCTGAGGTTCCTAGTTGGTCTCCCATAGGGAAAAAAGAAGTCTGATTATGACATCATAATGCAAAAAATAAATAAACAAAAGCTTACGGCACCTGAGGTTCCTAGTTGGTCTCCCATACAAGTACTAACCAGGCCCAAGTCTGGATGGCTTCCGAAATCTGACGAGATCAGGCATTTTCAGACTGGTATGGCCATAAGCGAAATTAAGAGAATGCGATCTCGTTAATGTTGGTAGAATATCAAACTCTGGTTGCGACAAAAGACAAGATGCTTCTGGATAGGGAAAAAAGTGGTCTGATTATGACATCATAATGCAAAAAAGAAATAAACAAAAGCTTACGACACCTGAGGTTCCTAGTTGGTCTCCCATACAAGTACTAACCAGGCCCGAGTCTGGATGGCTTCCGAGATCTGACGAGATCAGGCATTTTCAGACTGGTATGGCCGTAAATGAAATTAAGAGAATGCGATCTCGCTAATGTTGGTAGAATATCAAACTCTGGTTGCGACAAAAGACAAGACGCTTCTGGATAGGGAAAAAAGTGGTCTGATTATGACATCATAATGCAAAAAAGAAATAAACAAAAGCTTACGGCACCTGAGGTTCCTAGTTGGTCTCCCATACAAGTACTAACCAGGCCCAAGTCTGAATGGCTTCCGAGATCTGACGAGATCAGGCATTTTCAGACTGGTATGGCCGTAAGTGAAATTAAGAGAATGCGATCTCGCTAATGTTGGTAGAATATCAAACTCTGGTTGCGACAAAAGACAAGACGCTTCTGGATAGGGAAAAAAGTGGTCTGATTATGACATCATAATGCAAAAAAGAAATAAACAAAAGCTTACGGCACCTGAGGTTCCTAGTTGGTCTCCCATAGGGAAAAAAGAAGTCTGATTATGACATCATAATGCAAAAAAGAAATAAACAAAAGCTTACGGCACCTGAGGTTCCTAGTTGGTCTCCCATATAAGTACTAACCATGCCCGAGTCTGGATGGCTTCCGAGATCTGGCATTTTCAGACTGGTATGGCCGTAAGGGAAATTAAGATAATGCGATCTCGCTAATGTTGGTAGAATATCAAACTCTGGTTGCGACAAAAGACAAGACGCTTCTGGATAGGGAAAAAAGTGGTCTGATTATGACATCATAATGCAAAAAAGAAATAAACAAAAGCTTACGGCACCTGAGGTTCCTAGTTGGTCTCCCATAGGGAAAAAAGTGGTCTGATTATGACATCATAATGCAAAAAAGAAATAAACAAAAGCTTACGGCACCTGAGGTTCCTAGTTGGTCTCCCATACAAGTACTAACTAGGCCCGAGTCTGGATGGCTTCCGAGATCTGACGAGATCAGGCATTTTCAGACTGGTATGGCCGTAAGTGAAATTAAGAGAATGCGATCTCGCTAATGTTGGTAGAATATCAAACTCTGGTTGCGACAAAAGACAAGACGCTTCTGGATAGGGAAAAAAGTGGTCTGATTATGACATCATAATGCAAAAAAGAAATAAACAAAAGCTTACGGCACCTGAGGTTCCTAGTTGGTCTCCCATAGCGAAAAAAGTGGTCTGATTATGACATCATAATGCAAAAAAGAAATAAACAAAAGCTTACGGCACCTGAGGTTCCTAGTTGGTCTCCCATACAAGTACTAACTAGGCCCGAGTCTGGATGGCTTCCGAGATCTGACGAGATCAGGCATTTTCAGACTGGTATGGCCGTAAATGAAATTAAGAGAATGCGATCTCGCTAATGTTGGTAGAATATCAAACTCTGGTTGCGACAAAAGACAAGACGCTTCTGGATAGGGAAAAAAGTGGTCTGATTATGACATCATAATGCAAAAAAGAAATAAACAAAAGCTTACGGCACCTGAGGTTCCTAGTTGGTCTCCCATACAAGTACTAACCAGGCCCAAGTCTGGATGGCTTCCGAGATCTGACGAGATCAGGCATTTTCAGACTGGTATGGCCGTAAGTGAAATTAAGAGAATGCGATCTCGCTAATGTTGGTAGAATATCAAACTCTGGTTGCGACAAAAGACAAGACGCTTCTGGATAGGGAAAAAAGTGGTCTGATTATGACATCATAATGCAAAAAAGAAATAAACAAAAGCTTACGGCACCTGAGGTTCCTAGTTGGTCTCCCATAGGGAAAAAAGAAGTCTGATTATGACATCATAATGCAAAAAAGAAATAAACAAAAGCTTACGGCACCTGAGGTTCCTAGTTGGTCTCCCATACAAGTACTAACCATGCCCGAGTCTGGATGGCTTCCGAGATCTGGCATTTTCAGACTGGTATGGCCGTAAGGGAAATTAAGATAATGCGATCTCGCTAATGTTGGTAGAATATCAAACTCTGGTTGCGACAAAAGACAAGACGCTTCTGGATAGGGAAAAAAGTGGTCTGATTATGACATCATAATGCAAAAAAGAAATAAACAAAAGCTTACGGCACCTGAGGTTCCTAGTTGGTCTCCCATAGGGAAAAAAGTGGTCTGATTATGACATCATAATGCAAAAAAGAAATAAACAAAAGCTTACGGCACCTGAGGTTCCTAGTTGGTCTCCCATACAAGTACTAACTAGGCCCGAGTCTGGATGGCTTCCGAGATCTGACGAGATCAGGCATTTTCAGACTGGTATGGCCGTAAGTGAAATTAAGAGAATGCGATCTCGCTAATGTTGGTAGAATATCAAACTCTGGTTGTGACAAAAGACAAGACGCTTCTGGATAGGGAAAAAAGTGGTCTGATTATGACATCATAATGCAAAAAAGAAATAAACAAAAGCTTACGGCACCTGAGGTTCCTAGTTGGTCTCCCATACAAGTACTAACCAGACCCGAGTCTGGATGGTTTCCGAGATCTGACGAGATCAGGCATTTTCAGACTGGTATGGCCGAAAGTGAAATTAAGAGAATGCAATCTCGCTAATGTTGGTAGATTATCAAACTCTGGTTGCGACAAAAGACAAGACGCTTCTGGATAGGGAAAAAAGTGGTCTGATTATGACATCATAATGCAAAAAAGAAATAAACAAAAGCTTACGGCACCTGAGGTTCCCAGTTGGTCTCCCATACAAGTACTAACCAGGCCCGAGTCTGGATGGCTTCCGAGATCTGATGAGATCAGGCATTTTCAGACCGGTATGGCCGTAAGTGAAATCAAGAGAATGCGATCTCGCTAATGTTGGTAGATTATCAAACTCTGGTTGCGACAAAAGACAAGACGCTTCTGGATAGGGAAAAAAGTGGTCTGATTATGACATCATAATGCAAAAAAGAAATAAACAAAATCTTACGGCACCTGAAGTTCCTATTTGGTCTCCCATACAAGTACTAACCAGGCCCGAGTCTGGATAGCTTCCGAGATCTGACGAGATCAGGCATTTTCAGACTGGTATGGCCGTAAGTGAAGTTTAGAGAATGCGATCTCGCTAATGTTGGTAGAATATCAAACTCTGGTTGCGACAAAAGACAAGACGCTTCTGGATAGGGAAAAAAGTGGTCTGATTATGACATCATAATGCAAAAAAGAAATAAACAAAAGCTTACGGCACCTGAGGTTCCTAGTTGGTCTCCCATACAAGTACTAACCAGGCCCGAGTCTGGATGGCTTCCGAGATCTGACGAGATCAGGCATTTTCAGACTGGTATGGCCGTAAGGGAAATTAAGAGAATGCAATCTCGCTAATGTTGGTAGAATATCAAACTCTGGTTGCGACAAAAGACAAGACGCTTCTGGATAGGGAAAAAAGTGGTCTGATTATGACATCATAATGCAAAAAAGAAATAAACAAAAGCTTACGGCACCTGAGGTTCCTAGTTGGTCTCCCATACAAGTACTAACCAGGCCCGAGTCTGGATGGCTTCCGAGATCTGACGAGATCAGGCATTTTCAGACTGGTATGGCCGTAAATGAAATTAAGAGAATGCGATCTCGCTAATGTTGGTAGATTATCAAACTCTGGTTGCGACAAAAGACAAGACGCTTCTGGATAGGGAAAAAAGTGGTCTGATTATGACATCATGATGCAAAAAAGAAATAAACAAAATCTTACGGCACCTGAGGTTCCTAGTTGGTCTCCCATACAAGTACTAACCAGGCCCGAGTCTGGATGGCTTCCGAGATCTGACGAGATCAGGCATTTTCAGACTGGTATGGCCGTAAGTGAAGTTAAGAGAATGCGATCTCGCTAATGTTGGTAGAATATCAAACTCTGGTTGCGACAAAAGACAAGACGCTTCTGGATAGGGAAAAAAGTGGTCTTATTATGACATCATAATGCAAACAAGAAATAAACAAAAGCTTACGGCACCTGAGGTTTCCAGTTGGTCTCCCATACAAGTACTAACCAGGCCCGAGTCTGGATGGCTTCCGAGATCTGATGAGATCAGGCATTTTCAGACCGGTATGGCCGTAAGTGAAATCAAGAGAATGCGATCTCGCTAATGTTGGTAGAATATCAAACTCTGGTTGCGACAAAAGACAAGACGCTTCTGGATAGGGAAAAAAGTGGTCTGATTATGACATCATAATGCAAAAAAGAAATAAACAAAAGCTTACGGCACCTGAGGTTCCTAGTTGGTCTCCCATACAAGTACTAACCAGGCCCGAGTCTGGATGGCTTCCAAGATCTGACGAGATCAGGCATTTTCAGACTGGTATGGCCGTAAGTGAAATTAAGAGAATGCGATCTCGCTAATGTTGGTAGAATATCAAACTCTGGTTGCGACAAAAGACAAGACGCTTCTGGATAGGGAAAAAAGTGGTCTGATTATGACATCATAATGCAAAAAAGAAATAAACAAAAGCTTACGGCACCTGAGGTTCCTAGTTGGTCTCCCATAGGGAAAAAAGTGGTCTGATTATGACATCATGATGCAAAAAAGAAATAAACAAAAGCTTACGGCACCTGAGGTTCCTAGTTGGTCTCCCATACAAGTACTAACCAGGCCCAAGTCTGGATGGCTTCCAAGATCTGACGAGATCAGGCATTTTCAGACTGGTATGGCCGCAAGTGAAATTAAGAGAATGCGATCTCGCTAATGTTGTTAGAATATCAAACTCTGGTTGCGACAAAAGACAAGACGCTTCTGGATAGGGAAAAAAGTGGTCTGATTATGACATCATAATGCAAAAAAGAAATAAACAAAAGCTTACGGCACCTGAGGTTCCTAGTTGGTCTCCCATAGGGAAATAAGTGGTCTGATTATGACATCATAATGCAAAAAAGAAATAAACAAAAGCTTACGGCACCTGAGGTTCCTAGTTTGTCTCCCATACAAGTACTAACCAGGCCCAAGTCTGGATGGCTTCCGAGATCTGACGAGATCAGGCATTTTAAGACTGGTATGGCCGTAAGTGAAATTAAGAGAATGCGATCTCACTAATGTTGGTAGAATATCAAACTCTGGTTGCGACAAAAGACAAGACGCTTCTGGATAGGGAAAAAAGTGGTCTGATTATGACATCATAATGGAAAAAAAGAAATAAACAAAAGCTTACGGCACCTGAGGTTCCTAGTTGGTCTCCCATAGGGAAAAAAGTGGTCTGATTATGACATCATAATGCAAAAAAGAAATAAACAAAAGCTTACGGCACCTGAGGTTCCTAGTTGGTCTCCCATACAAGTACTAACCAGGCCCGAGTCTGGATGGCTTCCGAGATCAGGCATTTTCAGACTGGTATGGCCGTAAGTGAAATTAAGAGAATGCGATCTCGCTAATGTTGGTAGAATATCAAACTCTGGTTGCGACAAAAGACAAGACGCTTCTGGATAGGGAAAAAAGTGGTCTGATTATGACATCATAATGCAAAAAAGAAATAAACAAAAGCTTACGGCACCTGAGGTTCCTAGTTGGTCTCCCATAGGGAAAAAAGAAGTCTGATTATGACATCATAATGCAAAAAAGAAATAAACAAAAGCTTACGGCACCTGAGGTTCCTAGTTGGTCTCCCATACAAGTACTAACCATGCCCGAGTCTGGATGGCTTCCGAGATCTGGCATTTTCAGACTGGTATGGCCGTAAGGGAAATTAAGATAATGCGATCTCGCTAATGTTGGTAGAATATCAAACTCTGGTTGCGACAAAAGACAAGACGCTTCTGGATAGGGAAAAAAGTGGTCTGATTATGACATCATAATGCAAAAAAGAAATAAACAAAAGCTTACGGCACCTGAGGTTCCTAGTTGGTCTCCCATAGGGAAAAAAGTGGTCTGATTATGACATCATAATGCAAAAAAGAAATAAACAAAAGCTTACGGCACCTGAGGTTCCTAGTTGGTCTCCCATACAAGTACTAACTAGGCCCGAGTCTGGATGGCTTCCGAGATCTGACGAGATCAGGCATTTTCAGACTGGTATGGCCGTAAGTGAAATTAAGAGAATGCGATCTCGCTAATGTTGGTAGAATATCAAACTCTGGTTGCGACAAAAGACAAGACGCTTCTGGATAGGGAAAAAAGTGGTCTGATTATGACATCATAATGCAAAAAAGAAATAAACAAAAGCTTACGGCACCTGAGGTTCCTAGTTGGTCTCCCATAGGGAAAAAAGTGGTCTGATTATGACATCATAATGCAAAAAAGAAATAAACAAAAGCTTACGGCACCTAAGGTTCCTAGTTGGTCTCCCATACAAGTACTAACCAGGCCCGAGTCTGGATGGCTTCCGAGATCTGACGAGATCAGGCATTTTCAGACTGGTATGGCCGTAAGTGAAATTAAGAGAATGCGATCTCGCTAATGTTGGTAGAATATCAAACTCTGGTTGCGACAAAAGACAAGACGCTTCTGGATAGGGAAAAAAGTGGTCTGATTATGACATCATAATGCAAAAAAGAAATAAACAAAAGCTTACGGCACCTGAGGTTCCTAGTTGGTCTCCCATACAAGTACTAACCAGACCCGAGTCTGGATGGTTTCCGAGATCTGACGAGATCAGGCATTTTCAGACTGGTATGGCCGAAAGTGAAATTAAGAGAATGCAATCTCGCTAATGTTGGTAGATTATCAAACTCTGGTTGCGACAAAAGACAAGACGCTTCTGGATAGGGAAAAAAGTGGTCTGATTATGACATCATAATGCAAAAAAGAAATAAACAAAAGCTTACGGCACCTGAGGTTCCTAGTTGGTCTCCCATAGGGAAAAAAGTGGTCTGATTATGACATCATAATGCAAAAAAGAAATAAACAAAAGCTTACGGCACCTGAGGTTCCTAGTTGGTCTCCCATACAAGTACTAAACAGGCCCGAGTCTGGATGGCTTCCGAGATCTGACGAGATCAGGCATTTTCAGACTGGTATGGCCGTAAGTGAAATTAAGAGAATGCGATCTCGCTAATGTTGGTAGAATATCAAACTCTGGTTGCGACAAAAGACAAGACGCTTCTGGATAGGGAAAAAAGTGGTCTGATTATGACATCATAATGCAAAAAAGAAATAAACAAAAGCTTACGGCACCTGAGGTTCCTAGTTGGTCTCCCATACAAGTACTAACCAGACCCGAGTCTGGATGGTTTCCGAGATCTGACGAGATCAGGCATTTTCAGACTGGTATGGCCGAAAGTGAAATTAAGAGAATGCAATCTCGCTAATGTTGGTAGATTATCAAACTCTGGTTGCGACAAAAGACAAGACGCTTCTGGATAGGGAAAAAAGTGGTCTGATTATGACATCATAATGCAAAAAAGAAATAAACAAAAGCTTACGGCACCTGAGGTTCCCAGTTGGTCTCCCATACAAGTACTAACCAGGCCCGAGTCTGGATGGCTTCCGAGATCTGATGAGATCAGGCATTTTCAGACCGGTATGGCCGTAAGTGAAATCAAGAGAATGCGATCTCGCTAATGTTGGTAGATTATCAAACTCTGGTTGCGACAAAAGACAAGACGCTTCTGGATAGGGAAAAAAGTGGTCTGATTATGACATCATAATGCAAAAAAGAAATAAACAAAATCTTACGGCACCTGAAGTTCCTATTTGGTCTCCCATACAAGTACTAACCAGGCCCGAGTCTGGATGGCTTCCGAGATCTGACGAGATCAGGCATTTTCAGACTGGTATGGCCGTAAGTGAAGTTTAGAGAATGCGATCTCGCTAATGTTGGTAGAATATCAAACTCTGGTTGCGACAAAAGACAAGACGCTTCTGGATAGGGAAAAAAGTGGTCTGATTATGACATCATAATGCAAAAAAGAAATAAACAAAAGCTTACAGCACCTGAGGTTCCTAGTTGGTCTCCCATACAAGTACTAACCAGGCACGAGTCTGGATGGCTTCCGAGATCTGACGAGATCAGGCATTTTCAGACTGGTATGGCCGTAAGGGAAATTAAGAGAATGCAATCTCGCTAATGTTGGTAGAATATCAAACTCTGGTTGCGACAAAAGACAAGACGCTTCTGGATAGGGAAAAAAGTGGTCTGATTATGACATCATAATGCAAAAAAGAAATAAACAAAAGCTTACGGCACCTGAGGTTCCTAGTTGGTCTCCCATAGGGAAAAAAGTGGTCTGATTATGACATCATAATGCAAAAAAGAAATAAACAAAAGCTTACGGCACCTGACGTTCCTAGTTGGTCTCCCATACAAGTACTAAACAGGCCCGAGTCTGGATGGCTTCCGAGATCTGACGAGATCAGGCATTTTCAGACTGGTATGGCCGTAAGTGAAATTAAGAGAATGCGATCTCGCTAATGTTGGTAGAATATCAAACTCTGGTTGCGACAAAAGACAAGACGCTTCTGGATAGGGAAAAAAGTGGTCTGATTATGACATCATAATGCAAAAAAGAAATAAACAAAAGCTTACGGCACCTGAGGTTCCTAGTTGGTCTCCCATACAAGTACTAACCAGACCCGAGTCTGGATGGTTTCCGAGATCTGACGAGATCAGGCATTTTCAGACTGGTATGGCCGAAAGTGAAATTAAGAGAATGCAATCTCGCTAATGTTGGTAGATTATCAAACTCTGGTTGCGACAAAAGACAAGACGCTTCTGGATAGGGAAAAAAGTGGTCTGATTATGACATCATAATGCAAAAAAGAAATAAACAAAAGCTTACGGCACCTGAGGTTCCCAGTTGGTCTCCCATACAAGTACTAACCAGGCCCGAGTCTGGATGGCTTCCGAGATCTGATGAGATCAGGCATTTTCAGACCGGTATGGCCGTAAGTGAAATCAAGAGAATGCGATCTCGCTAATGTTGGTAGATTATCAAACTCTGGTTGCGACAAAAGACAAGACGCTTCTGGATAGGGAAAAAAGTGGTCTGATTATGACATCATAATGCAAAAAAGAAATAAACAAAATCTTACGGCACCTGAAGTTCCTATTTGGTCTCCCATACAAGTACTAACCAGGCCCGAGTCTGGATGGCTTCCGAGATCTGACGAGATCAGGCATTTTCAGACTGGTATGGCCGAAAGTGAAATTAAGAGAATGCAATCTCGCTAATGTTGGTAGATTATCAAACTCTGGTTGCGACAAAAGACAAGACGCTTCTGGATAGGGAAAAAAGTGGTCTGATTATGACATCATAATGCAAAAAAGAAATAAACAAAAGCTTACGGCACCTGAGGTTCCCAGTTGGTCTCCCATACAAGTACTAACCAGGCCCGAGTCTGGATGGCTTCCGAGATCTGACGAGATCAGGCATTTTCAGACTGGTATGGCCGTAAGTGAAGTTTAGAGAATGCGATCTCGCTAATGTTGGTAGAATATCAAACTCTGGTTGCGACAAAAGACAAGACGCTTCTGGATAGGGAAAAAAGTGGTCTGATTATGACATCATAATGCAAAAAAGAAATAAACAAAAGCTTACGGCACCTGAGGTTCCTAGTTGGTCTCCCATACAAGTACTAACCAGGCACGAGTCTGGATGGCTTCCGAGATCTGACGAGATCAGGCATTTTCAGACTGGTATGGCCGTAAGGGAAATTAAGAGAATGCAATCTCGCTAATGTTGGTAGAATATCAAACTCTGGTTGCGACAAAAGACAAGACGCTTCTGGATAGGGAAAAAAGTGGTCTGATTATGACATCATAATGCAAAAAAGAAATAAACAAAAGCTTACGGCACCTGAGGTTCCTAGTTGGTCTCCCATAGGGAAAAAAGTGGTCTGATTATGACATCATAATGCAAAAAAGAAATAAACAAAAGCTTACGGCACCTGAGGTTCCTAGTTGGTCTCCCATACAAGTACTAAACAGGCCCGAGTCTGGATGGCTTCCGAGATCTGACGAGATCAGGCATTTTCAGACTGGTATGGCCGTAAGTGAAATTAAGAGAATGCGATCTCGCTAATGTTGGTAGAATATCAAACTCTGGTTGCGACAAAAGACAAGACGCTTCTGGATAGGGAAAAAAGTGGTCTGATTATGACATCATAATGCAAAAAAGAAATAAACAAAAGCTTACGGCACCTGAGGTTCCTAGTTGGTCTCCCATACAAGTACTAACCAGGCCCGAGTCTGGATGGCTTCCGAGATCTGACGAGATCAGGCATTTTCAGACTGGTATGGCCGTAAATGAAATTAAGAGAATGCGATCTCGCTAATGTTGGTAGATTATCAAACTCTGGTTGCGACAAAAGACAAGACGCTTCTGGATAGGGAAAAAAGTGGTCTGATTATGACATCATGATGCAAAAAAGAAATAAACAAAATCTTACGGCACCTGAGGTTCCTAGTTGGTCTCCCATACAAGTACTAACCAGGCCCGAGTCTGGATGGCTTCCGAGATCTGACGAGATCAGGCATTTTCAGACTGGTATGGCCGCAAGTGAAGTTAAGAGAATGCGATCTCGCTAATGTTGGTAGAATATCAAACTCTGGTTGCGACAAAAGACAAGACGCTTCTGGATAGGGAAAAAAGTGGTCTTAATATGACATCATAATGCAAACAAGAAATAAACAAAAGCTTACGGCACCTGAGGTTTCCAGTTGGTCTCCCATACAAGTACTAACCAGGCCCGAGTCTGGATGGCTTCCGAGATCTGATGAGATCAGGCATTTTCAGACCGGTATGGCCGTAAGTGAAATCAAGAGAATGCGATCTCGCTAATGTTGGTAGAATATCAAACTCTGGTTGCGACAAAAGACAAGACGCTTCTGGATAGGGAAAAAAGTGGTCTGATTATGACATCATAATGCAAAAAAGAAATAAACAAAAGCTTACGGCACCTGAGGTTCCTAGTTGGTCTCCCATACAAGTACTAACCAGGGCCGAGTCTGGATGGCTTCCAAGATCTGACGAGATCAGGCATTTTCAGACTGGTATGGCCGTAAGTGAAATTAAGAGAATGCGATCTCGCTAATGTTGGTAGAATATCAAACTCTGGTTGCGACAAAAGACAAGACGCTTCTGGATAGGGAAAAAAGTGGTCTGATTATGACATCATAATGCAAAAAAGAAATAAACAAAAGCTTACGGCACCTGAGGTTCCTAGTTGGTCTCCCATAGGGAAAAAAGTGGTCTGATTATGACATCATGATGCAAAAAAGAAATAAACAAAAGCTTACGGCACCTGAGGTTCCTAGTTGGTCTCCCATACAAGTACTAACCAGGCCCAAGTCTGGATGGCTTCCAAGATCTGACGAGATCAGGCATTTTCAGACTGGTATGGCCGTAAGTGAAATTAAGAGAATGCGATCTCGCTAATGTTGTTAGAATATCAAACTCTGGTTGCGACAAAAGACAAGACGCTTCTGGATAGGGAAAAAAGTGGTCTGATTATGACATCATAATGCAAAAAAGAAATAAACAAAAGCTTACGGCACCTGAGGTTCCTAGTTGGTCTCCCATAGGGAAATAAGTGGTCTGATTATGACATCATAATGCAAAAAAGAAATAAACAAAAGCTTACGGCACCTGAGGTTCCTAGTTTGTCTCCCATACAAGTACTAACCAGGCCCAAGTCTGGATGGCTTCCGAGATCTGACGAGATCAGGCATTTTAAGACTGGTATGGCCGTAAGTGAAATTAAGAGAATGCGATCTCACTAATGTTGGTAGAATATCAAACTCTGGTTGCGACAAAAGACAAGACGCTTCTGGATAGGGAAAAAAGTGGTCTGATTATGACATCATAATGGAAAAAAAGAAATAAACAAAAGCTTACGGCACCTGAGGTTCCTAGTTGGTCTCCCATAGGGAAAAAAGTGGTCTGATTATGACATCATAATGCAAAAAAGAAATAAACAAAAGCTTACGGCACCTGAGGTTCCTAGTTGGTCTCCCATACAAGTACTAACCAGGCCCGAGTCTGGATGGCTTCCGAGATCTGACATTTTCAGACTGGTATGGCCGTAAGTGAAATTAAGAGAATGCGATCTCGCTAATGTTGGTAGAATATCAAACTCTGGTTGCGACAAAAGACAAGACGCTTCTGGATAGGGAAAAAAATGGTCTGATTATGACATCATAATGCAAAAAAGAAATAAACAAAAGCTTACGGCACCTGAGGTTCCTAGTTGGTCTCCCATAGGGAAAAAAGTGGTCTGATTATGACATCATGATGCAAAAAAGAAATAAATTAAAGCTTACGGCACCTGAGGTTCTTAGTTGGTCTCCCATACAAGTACTAACCAGGCCCAAGTCTGGATGGCTTCCGAGATCTGACGAGATCAGGCATTTTCAGACTGGTATGGCCGTAAGTGAAATTACGAGAATGCGATCTCGCTAATGTTGGTAGAATATCAAACTCTGGTTGCGACAAAAGACAAGACGCTTCTGGATAGGGAAAAAAGTGGTCTGATTATGACATCATAATGGAAAAAAAGAAATAAACAAAAGCTTACGGCACCTGAGGTTCCTAGTTGGTCTCCCATAGGGAAAAAAGTGGTCTGATTATGACATCATAATGCAAAAAAGAAATAAACAAAAGCTTACGGCACCTGAGGTTCCTATTTGGTCTCCCATTCAAGTACTAACCAGGCCCGAGTCTGGATGGCTTCCGAGATCTGACATTTTCAGACTGGTATGGCCGTAAGTGAAATTAAGAGAATGCAATCTCGCTACTGTTGGTAGAATATCAAACTCTGGTTGCGACAAAAGACAAGACGCTTCTGGATAGGGAAAAAAGTGGTCTGATTATGACATCATAATGCAAAAAAGAAATAAACAAAAGCTTACGGCACCTGAGGTTCCTAGTTGGTCTCCCTTAGGGAAAAAAGTTGTCTGATTATGACATCATAATGCAAAAAATAAATAAACAAAAGCTTACGGCACCTGAGGTTCCTAGTTGGTCTCCCATACAAGTACTAACCAGGCCCGAGTCTGGATGGCTTCCGAGATCTGGCATTTTCAGACTGGTATGGCCGTAAGTGAAATTAAGAGAATGCGATCTCGCTAATGTTGGTAGAATATCAAACTCTGGTTGCGACAAAAGACAAGACGCTTCTGGATAGGGAAAAAAGTGGTC
Organism: Pelobates fuscus; assembly: GCF_036172605.1. Taxonomy (NCBI): domain Eukaryota; kingdom Metazoa; phylum Chordata; class Amphibia; order Anura; family Pelobatidae; genus Pelobates; species Pelobates fuscus. Next base: position 287,451,929 of record NC_086318.1, on the reverse strand, counting down.
TGATTATGACATCATAATGCAAAAAAGAAATAAACAAAAGCTTACGGCACCTGAGGTTCCTAGTTGGTCTCCCATACAAGTACTAACCAGGCCCGAGTCTGGATGGCTTCCAAGATCTGACAAGATCAGGCATTTTCAGACTGGTATGGCCGTAAGGGAAATTAAGAGAATGCGATCTCGCTAATGTTGGTAGAATATCAAACTCTGGTTGCGACAAAAGACAAGACGCTTCTGGATAGGGAAAAAAATGGTCTGATTATGACATCATAATGCAAAAAAGAAATAAACAAAAGCTTACGGCACCTGAGGTTCCTAGTTGGTCTCCCATAGGGAAAAAAGTGGTCTGATTATGACATCATGATGCAAAAAAGAAATAAACAAAAGCTTACGGCACCTGAGGTTCCTAGTTGGTCTCCCATACAAGTACTAACCAGGCCCAAGTCTGGATGGCTTCCAAGATCTGACGAGATCAGGCATTTTAAGACTGGTATGGCCGTAAGTGAAAGTAAGAGAATGCGATCTCGCTAATGTTGTTAGAATATCAAACTCTGGTTGCGACAAAAGACAAGACGCTTCTGGATAGGGAAAAAAGTGGTCTGATTATGACATCATAATGCAAAAAAGAAATAAACAAAAGCTTACGGCACCTGAGGTTCCTAGTTGGTCTCCCATAGGGAAAAAAGTGGTCTGATTATGACATCATAATGCAAAAAAGAAATAAACAAAAGCTTACGGCACCTGAGGTTCCTAGTTGGTCTCCCATACAAGTACTAACCAGGCCCAAGTCTGGATGGCTTCCGAGATCTGACGAGATCAGGCATTTTCAGACTGGTATGGCCGTAAGTGAAATTAAGAGAATGCGATCTCGCTAATGTTGGTAGAATATCAAACTCTGGTTGCGACAAAAGACAAGACGCTTCTGGATAGGGAAAAAAGTGGTCTGATTATGACATCATAATGGAAAAAAAGAAATAAACAAAAGTTACGGCACCTGAGGTTCCTAGTTGGTCTCCCATAGGGAAAAAAGTGGTCTGATTATGACATCATAATGCAAAAAAGAAATAAACAAAAGCTTACGGCACCTGAGGTTCCTAGTTGGTCTCCCATACAAGTACTAACCAGGCCCGAGTCTGGATGGCTTCCGAGATCTGACATTTTCAGACTGGTATGGCCGTAAGTGAAATTAAGAGAATGCAATCTCGCTACTGTTGGTAGAATATCAAACTCTGGTTGCGACAAAAGACAAGACGCTTCTGGATAGGGAAAAAAGTGGTCTGATTATGACATCATAATGCAAAAAAGAAATAAACAAAAGCTTACGGCACCTGAGGTTCCTAGTTGGTCTCCCTTAGGGAAAAAAGTTGTCTGATTATGACATCATAATGCAAAAAATAAATAAACAAAAGCTTACGGCACCTGAGGTTCCTAGTTGGTCTCCCATACAAGTACTAACCAGGCCCGAGTCTGGATGGCTTCCGAGATCTGGCATTTTCAGACTGGTATGGCCGTAAGTGAAATTAAGAGAATGCGATCTCGCTAATGTTGGTAGAATATCAAACTCTGGTTGCGACAAAAGACAAGACGCTTCTGGATAGGGAAAAAAGTGGTCTGATTATGACATCATAATGCAAAAAAGAAATAAACAAAAGCTTACGGCACCTGAGGTTCCTAGTTGGTCTCCCATACAAGTACTAACCAGGCCCGAGTCTGGATGGCTTCCAAGATCTGACGAGATCAGGCATTTTCAGACTGGTATGGCCGTAAGGGAAATTAAGAGAATGCGATCTCGCTAATGTTGGTAGAATATCAAACTCTGGTTGCGACAAAAGACAAGACGCTTCTGGATAGGGAAAAAAGTGGTCTGATTATGACATCATAATGCAAAAAAGAAATAAACAAAAGCTTACGGCACCTGAGGTTCCTAGTTGGTCTCCCATACAAGTACTAACCAGGCCCGTGTCTGGATGGCTTCCGAGATCTGACGAGATCAGGCATTTTCAGACTGGTATGGCCGTAAGTGAAATTAAGAGAATGCGATCTCACTAATGTTGGTAGAATATCAAACTCTGGTTGCGACAAAAGACAAGACGCTTCTGGATAGGGAAAAAAGTGGTCTGATTATGACATCATAATGCAAAAAAGAAATAAACAAAAGCTTACGGCACCTGAGGTTCCTAGTTGGTCTCCCATACAAGTACTAACCAGGCCCAAGTCTGGATGGCTTCTGAGATCTGACGAGATCAGGCATTTTCAGACTGGTATGGCTGTAAGGAAAATTCAGAGAATGCGATCTCGCTAATGTTGGTAGAATATCAAACTCTGGTTGCGACAAAAGACAAGACACTTCTGGATAGGGAAAAAAGTGGTCTGATTATGACATCATAATGCAAAAAAGAAATAAACAAAAGCTTACGGCACCTGAGGTTCCCAGTTGGTCTCCCATACAAGTACTAACCAGGCCCGAGTCTGGATGGCTTCCGAGATCTGGCATTTTCAGACTGGTATGGCCGTAAGTGAAGTTAAGAGAATGCGATCTCGCTAATGTTGGTAGAATATCAAACTCTGGTTGCGACAAAAGACAAGACCCTTCTGGATAGGGAAAAAAGTGGTCTGATTATGACATCATAATGCAAAAAAGAAATAAACAAAATCTTACGGCACCTGAGGTTCCTAGTTGGTCTCCCATACAAGTACTAACCAGGCCCGAGTCTGGATGGCTTCCGAGATCTGACGAGATCAGGCATTTTCAGACTGGTATGGCCGTAAGGGAAATTAAGAGAATGCGATCTCGCTAATGTTGGTAGAATATCAAACTCTGGTTGCGACAAAAGACAAGACGCTTCTGGATAGGGAAAAAAGTGGTCTGATTATGACATCATAATGCAAAAAAGAAATAAACAAAAGCTTACGGCACCTGAGGTTCCTAGTTGGTCTCCCATACAAGTACTAACCAGGCCCGAGTCTGGATGGCTTCCGAGATCTGACGAGATCAGGCATTTTCAGACTGGTATGGCCGTAAGTGAAATTAAGAGAATGCGATCTCGCTAATGTTGGTAGAATATCAAACTCTGGTTGCGACAAAAGACAAGACGCTTCTGGATAGGGAAAAAAGTGGTCTGATTATGACATCATAATGCAAAAAAGAAATAAACAAAAGCTTACGGCACCTGAGGTTCCTAGTTGGTCTCCCATAGGGAAAAAAGTGGTCTGATTATGACATCATAATGCAAAAAAGAAATAAACAAAAGCTTACGGCACCTGAGGTTCCTAGTTGGTCTCCCATAGGGAAAAAAGTGGTCTGATTATGATATCATAATGCAAAAAAGAAATAAACAATAGCTTACGGCACCTGAGGTTCCTAGTTGGTCTCCCATACAAGTACTAACCAGGCCCGAGTCTGGATGGCTTCCGAGATCTGACGAGATCAGGCATTTTCAGACTGGTATGGCCATAAGTGAAATTAAGAGAATGCGATCTCGCTAATGTTGGTAGAATATCAAACTCTGGTTGTGACAAAAGACAAGACGCTTCTGGATAGGGAAAAAAGTGGTCTGATTATGACATCATAATGCAAAAAAGAAAAAAACAAAAGCTTACGGCACCTGAGGTTCCTAGTTGGTCTCCCATAGGGAAAAAAGAAGTCTGATTATGACATCATAATGCAAAAAAGAAATAAACAAAAGCTTACGGCACCTGAGGTTCCTAGTTGGTCTCCCATACAAGTACTAACCAGGCCCAAGTCTGGATGGCTTCCGAGATCTGACGAGATCCGGCATTTTCAGACTGGTATAGCCGTAAGTGAAATTAAGATAATGCGATCTCGCTAATGTTGGTAGAATATCAAACTCTGGTTGCGACAAAAGACAAGACGCTTCTGGATTGGGAAAAAAGTGGTCTGATTATGACATCATAATGCAAAAAAGAAATAAACAAAAGCTTACGGCACCTGAGGTTCCTAGTTGGTCTCCCATAGGGAAAAAAGTGGTCTGATTATGACATCATAATGCAAAAAAGAAATAAACAAAAGCTTACGGCATCTAAGGTTCCTAGTTGGTCTCCCACACAAGTACTAACCAGGCCCGAGTCTGGATGGCTTCCGAGATCTGACGAGATCAGGCATTTTCAGACTGGTATGGCCGTAAGTGAAATTACAAGAATGCAATCTCGCTAATGTTGGTAGAATATCAAACTCTGGTTGCGACAAAAGACAAGACGCTTCTGGATAGGGAAAAAAGTGGTCTGATTAGGACATCATAATGCAAAAAAGAAATAAACAAAAGCTTACGGCACCTGAGGTTCCTAGTTGGTCTCCCATAGGGAAAAAAGTGGTCTGATTATGACATCATAATGCAAAAAAGAAATAAACAAAAGCTTACGGCACCTGAGGTTCCTAGTTGGTCTCCCATACAAGTACTAACCAGGCCCGAGTCTGGATGGCTTCCGAGATCTGGCATTTTCAGACTTGTATGGCCATAAGTGAAATTAAGAGAATGCGATCTCGCTAATGTTGGTAGAATATCAAACTCTGGTTGCGACAAAAGACAAGACGCTTCTGGATAGGGAAAAAAGTGGTCTGATTATGACATCATAATGCAAAAAAGAAATAAACAAAAGCTTACGGCACCTGAGGTTCCTAGTTGGTCTCCCATAGGGAAAAAAGAAGTCTGATTATGACATCATAATGCAAAAAATAAATAAACAAAAGCTTACGGCACCTGAGGTTCCTAGTTGGTCTCCCATACAAGTACTAACCAGGCCCAAGTCTGGATGGCTTCCGAAATCTGACGAGATCAGGCATTTTCAGACTGGTATGGCCATAAGCGAAATTAAGAGAATGCGATCTCGTTAATGTTGGTAGAATATCAAACTCTGGTTGCGACAAAAGACAAGATGCTTCTGGATAGGGAAAAAAGTGGTCTGATTATGACATCATAATGCAAAAAAGAAATAAACAAAAGCTTACGACACCTGAGGATCCTAGTTGGTCTCCCATACAAGTACTAACCAGGCCCGAGTCTGGATGGCTTCCGAGATCTGATGAGATCAGGCATTTTCAGACTGGTATGGCCGTAAGTGAAATTAAGAGAATGGGATCTCGCTAATGTTGGTAGAATATCAAACTCTGGTTGCGACAAAAGACAAGACACTTCTGGATAGGGAAAAAAGTGGTCTGATTATGACAACATAATGCAAAAAAGAAATAAACAAAAGCTTACGGCACCTGAGGATCCTAGTTGGTCTCCCATACAAATACTAACCAGGCCCGAGTCTGGATGGCTTCCGAGATCTGACGAGATCAGGCATTTTCAGACTGGTATGGCCGTAAATGAAATTAAGAGAATGCGATCTCGCTAATGTTGGTAGAATATCAAACTCTGGTTGCGACAAAAGACAAGACGCTTCTGGATAGGGAAAAAAGTGGTCTGATTTTGACATCATAATGCAAAAAAGAAATAAACAAAAGCTTACGGCACCTGAGGTTCCTAGTTGGTCTCCCATACAAGTACTAACCAGGCCCAAGTCTGGATGGCTTCCGAGATCTGACGAGATCAGGCATTTTCAGACTGGTATGGCCGTAAGTGAAATTAAGAGAATGCGATCTCGCTAATGTTGGTAGAATATCAAACTCTGGTTGCGACAAAAGACAAGACGCTTCTGGATAGGGAAAAAAGTGGTCTGATTATGACATCATAATGCAAAAAAGAAATAAACAAAAGCTTACGGCACCTGAGGTTCCTAGTTGGTCTCCCATAGGGAAAAAAGAAGTCTGATTATGACATCATAATGCAAAAAAGAAATAAACAAAAGCTTACGGCACCTGAGGTTCCTAGTTGGTCTCCCATACAAGTACTAACCATGCCCGAGTCTGGATGGCTTCCGAGATCTGGCATTTTCAGACTGGTATGGCCGTAAGGGAAATTAAGATAATGCGATCTCGCTAATGTTGGTAGAATATCAAACTCTGGTTGCGACAAAAGACAAGACGCTTCTGGATAGGGAAAAAAGTGGTCTGATTATGACATCATAATGCAAAAAAGAAATAAACAAAAGCTTACGGCACCTGAGGTTCCTAGTTGGTCTCCCATAGGGAAAAAAGTGGTCTGATTATGACATCATAATGCAAAAAAGAAATAAACAAAAGCTTACGGCACCTGAGGTTCCTAGTTGGTCTCCCATACAAGTACTAACTAGGCCCGAGTCTGGATGGCTTCCGAGATCTGACGAGATCAGGCATTTTCAGACTGGTATGGCCGTAAGTGAAATTAAGAGAATGCGATCTCGCTAATGTTGGTAGAATATCAAACTCTGGTTGCGACAAAAGACAAGACGCTTCTGGATAGGGAAAAAAGTGGTCTGATTATGACATCATAATGCAAAAAAGAAATAAACAAAAGCTTACGGCACCTGAGGTTCCTAGTTGGTCTCCCATAGGGAAAAAAGTGGTCTGATTATGACATCATAATGCAAAAAAGAAATAAACAAAAGCTTACGGCACCTGAGGTTCCTAGTTGGTCTCCCATACAAGTACTAACTAGGCCCGAGTCTGGATGGCTTCCGAGATCTGACGAGATCAGGCATTTTCAGACTGGTATGGCCGTAAATGAAATTAAGAGAATGCGATCTCGCTAATGTTGGTAGAATATCAAACTCTGGTTGCGACAAAAGACAAGACGCTTCTGGATAGGGAAAAAAGTGGTCTGATTATGACATCATAATGCAAAAAAGAAATAAACAAAAGCTTACGGCACCTGAGGTTCCTAGTTGGTCTCCCATACAAGTACTAACCAGGCCCAAGTCTGGATGGCTTCCGAGATCTGACGAGATCAGGCATTTTCAGACTGGTATGGCCGTAAGTGAAATTAAGAGAATGCGATCTCGCTAATGTTGGTAGAATATCAAACTCTGGTTGCGACAAAAGACAAGACGCTTCTGGATAGGGAAAAAAGTGGTCTGATTATGACATCATAATGCAAAAAAGAAATAAACAAAAGCTTACGGCACCTGAGGTTCCTAGTTGGTCTCCCATACAAGTACTAACCAGGCCCGAGTCTGGATGGCTTCCAAGATCTGACGAGATCAGGCATTTTCAGACTGGTATGGCCGTAAGGGAAATTAAGAGAATGCGATCTCGCTAATGTTGGTAGAATATCAAACTCTGGTTGCGACAAAAGACAAGACGCTTCTGGATAGGGAAAAAAGTGGTCTGATTATGACATCATAATGCAAAAAAGAAATAAACAAAAGCTTACGGCACCTGAGGTTCCTAGTTGGTCTCCCATACAAGTACTAACCAGGCCCGTGTCTGGATGGCTTCCGAGATCTGACGAGATCAGGCATTTTCAGACTGGTATGGCCGTAAGTGAAATTAAGAGAATGCGATCTCACTAATGTTGGTAGAATATCAAACTCTGGTTGCGACAAAAGACAAGACGCTTCTGGATAGGGAAAAAAGTGGTCTGATTATGACATCATAATGCAAAAAAGAAATAAACAAAAGCTTACGGCACCTGAGGTTCCTAGTTGGTCTCCCATACAAGTACTAACCAGGCCCAAGTCTGGATGGCTTCTGAGATCTGACGAGATCAGGCATTTTCAGACTGGTATGGCTGTAAGGAAAATTCAGAGAATGCGATCTCGCTAATGTTGGTAGAATATCAAACTCTGGTTGCGACAAAAGACAAGACACTTCTGGATAGGGAAAAAAGTGGTCTGATTATGACATCATAATGCAAAAAAGAAATAAACAAAAGCTTACGGCACCTGAGGTTCCCAGTTGGTCTCCCATACAAGTACTAACCAGGCCCGAGTCTGGATGGCTTCCGAGATCTGGCATTTTCAGACTGGTATGGCCGTAAGTGAAGTTAAGAGAATGCGATCTCGCTAATGTTGGTAGAATGTCAAACTCTGGTTGCGACAAAAGACAAGACCCTTCTGGATAGGGAAAAAAGTGGTCTGATTATGACATCATAATGCAAAAAAGAAATAAACAAAATCTTACGGCACCTGAGGTTCCTAGTTGGTCTCCCATACAAGTACTAACCAGGCCCGAGTCTGGATGGCTTCCGAGATCTGACGAGATCAGGCATTTTCAGACTGGTATGGCCGTAAGGGAAATTACGAGAATGCGATCTCGCTAATGTTGGTAGAATATCAAACTCTGGTTGCGACAAAAGACAAGACGCTTCTGGATAGGGAAAAAAGTGGTCTGATTATGACATCATAATGCAAAAAAGAAATAAACAAAAGCTTACGGCACCTGAGGTTCCTAGTTGGTCTCCCATACAAGTACTAACCAGGCCCGAGTCTGGATGGCTTCCGAGATCTGACGAGATCAGGCATTTTCAGACTGGTATGGCCGTAAGTGAAATTAAGAGAATGCGATCTCGCTAATGTTGGTAGAATATCAAACTCTGGTTGCGACAAAAGACAAGACGCTTCTGGATAGGGAAAAAAGTGGTCTGATTATGACATCATAATGCAAAAAAGAAATAAACAAAAGCTTACGGCACCTGAGGTTCCTAGTTGGTCTCCCATAGGGAAAAAAGTGGTCTGATTATGACATCATAATGCAAAAAAGAAATAAACAAAAGCTTACGGCACCTGAGGTTCCTAGTTGGTCTCCCATAGGGAAAAAAGTGGTCTGATTATGATATCATAATGCAAAAAAGAAATAAACAATAGCTTACGGCACCTGAGGTTCCTAGTTGGTCTCCCATACAAGTACTAACCAGGCCCGAGTCTGGATGGCTTCCGAGATCTGACGAGATCAGGCATTTTCAGACTGGTATGGCCATAAGTGAAATTAAGAGAATGCGATCTCGCTAATGTTGGTAGAATATCAAACTCTGGTTGTGACAAAAGACAAGACGCTTCTGGATAGGGAAAAAAGTGGTCTGATTATGACATCATAATGCAAAAAAGAAAAAAACAAAAGCTTACGGCACCTGAGGTTCCTAGTTGGTCTCCCATAGGGAAAAAAGAAGTCTGATTATGACATCATAATGCAAAAAAGAAATAAACAAAAGCTTACGGCACCTGAGGTTCCTAGTTGGTCTCCCATACAAGTACTAACCAGGCCCAAGTCTGGATGGCTTCCGAGATCTGACGAGATCCAGCATTTTCAGACTGGTATAGCCGTAAGTGAAATTAAGATAATGCGATCTCGCTAATGTTGGTAGAATATCAAACTCTGGTTGCGACAAAAGACAAGACGCTTCTGGATTGGGAAAAAAGTGGTCTGATTATGACATCATAATGCAAAAAAGAAATAAACAAAAGCTTACGGCACCTGAGGTTCCTAGTTGGTCTCCCATAGGGAAAAAAGTGGTCTGATTATGACATCATAATGCAAAAAAGAAATAAACAAAAGCTTACGGCATCTAAGGTTCCTAGTTGGTCTCCCACACAAGTACTAACCAGGCCCGAGTCTGGATGGCTTCCGAGATCTGACGAGATCAGGCATTTTCAGACTGGTATGGCCGTAAGTGAAATTACAAGAATGCAATCTCGCTAATGTTGGTAGAATATCAAACTCTGGTTGCGACAAAAGACAAGACGCTTCTGGATAGGGAAAAAAGTGGTCTGATTAGGACATCATAATGCAAAAAAGAAATAAACAAAAGCTTACGGCACCTGAGGTTCCTAGTTGGTCTCCCATACAAGTACTAACCAGGCCCAAGTCTGGATGGCTTCCGAAATCTGACGAGATCAGGCATTTTCAGACTGGTATGGCCATAAGCGAAATTAAGAGAATGCGATCTCGTTAATGTTGGTAGAATATCAAACTCTGGTTGCGACAAAAGACAAGATGCTTCTGGATAGGGAAAAAAGTGGTCTGATTATGACATCATAATGCAAAAAAGAAATAAACAAAAGCTTACGACACCTGAGGTTCCTAGTTGGTCTCCCATAAAAGTACTAACCAGGCCCGAGTCTGGATGGCTTCCGAGATCTGATGAGATCAGGCATTTTCAGACTGGTATGGCCGTAAGTGAAATTAAAAGAATGGGATCTCGCTAATGTTGGTAGAATATCAAACTCTGGTTGCGACAAAAGACAAGACACTTCTGGATAGGGAAAAAAGTGGTCTGATTATGACATCATAATGCAAAAAAGAAATAAACAAAAGCTTACGGCACCTGAGGTTCCTAGTTGGTCTCCCATACAAATACTAACCAGGCCCGAGTCTGGATGGCTTCCGAGATCTGACGAGATCAGGCATTTTCAGACTGGTATGGCCGTAAATGAAATTAAGAGAATGCGATCTCGCTAATGTTGGTAGAATATCAAACTCTGGTTGCGACAAAAGACAAGACGCTTCTGGATAGGGAAAAAAGTGGTCTGATTATGACATCATAATGCAAAAAAGAAATAAACAAAAGCTTACGGCACCTGAGGTTCCTAGTTGGTCTCCCATAGGGAAAAAAGAAGTCTGATTATGACATCATAATGCAAAAAAGAAATAAACAAAAGCTTACGGCACCTGAGGTTCCTAGTTGGTCTCCCATACAAGTACTAACCATGCCCGAGTCTGGATGGCTTCCGAGATCTGGCATTTTCAGACTGGTATGGCCGTAAGGGAAATTAAGATAATGCGATCTCGCTAATGTTGGTAGAATATCAAACTCTGGTTGCGACAAAAGACAAGACGCTTCTGGATAGGGAAAAAAGTGGTCTGATTATGACATCATAATGCAAAAAAGAAATAAACAAAAGCTTACGGCACCTGAGGTTCCTAGTTGGTCTCCCATAGGGAAAAAAGTGGTCTGATTATGACATCATAATGCAAAAAAGAAATAAACAAAAGCTTACGGCACCTGAGGTTCCTAGTTGGTCTCCCATACAAGTACTAACTAGGCCCGAGTCTGGATGGCTTCCGAGATCTGACGAGATCAGGCATTTTCAGACTGGTATGGCCGTAAGTGAAATTAAGGGAATGCGATCTCGCTAATGTTGGTAGAATATCAAACTCTGGTTGCGACAAAAGACAAGACGCTTCTGGATAGGGAAAAAAGTGGTCTGATTATGACATCATAATGCAAAAAAGAAATAAACAAAAGCTTACGGCACCTGAGGTTCCTAGTTGGTCTCCCATAGGGAAAAAAGTGGTCTGATTATGACATCATAATGCAAAAAAGAAATAAACAAAAGCTTACGGCACCTGAGGTTCCTAGTTGGTCTCCCATACAAGTACTAACTAGGCCCGAGTCTGGATGGCTTCCGAGATCTGACGAGATCAGGCATTTTCAGACTGGTATGGCCGTAAATGAAATTAAGAGAATGCGATCTCGCTAATGTTGGTAGAATATCAAACTCTGGTTGCGACAAAAGACAAGACGCTTCTGGATAGGGAAAAAAGTGGTCTGATTATGACATCATAATGCAAAAAAGAAATAAACAAAAGCTTACGGCACCTGAGGTTCCTAGTTGGTCTCCCATACAAGTACTAACCAGGCCCAAGTCTGGATGGCTTCCGAGATCTGACGAGATCAGGCATTTTCAGACTGGTATGGCCGTAAGTGAAATTAAGAGAATGCGATCTCGCTAATGTTGGTAGAATATCAAACTCTGGTTGCGACAAAAGACAAGACGCTTCTGGATAGGGAAAAAAGTGGTCTGATTATGACATCATAATGCAAAAAAGAAATAAACAAAAGCTTACGGCACCTGAGGTTCCTAGTTGGTCTCCCATACAAGTACTAACCAGGCCCGAGTCTGGATGGCTTCCAAGATCTGACGAGATCAGGCATTTTCAGACTGGTATGGCCGTAAGGGAAATTAAGAGAATGCGATCTCGCTAATGTTGGTAGAATATCAAACTCTGGTTGCGACAAAAGACAAGACGCTTCTGGATAGGGAAAAAAGTGGTCTGATTATGACATCATAATGCAAAAAAGAAATAAACAAAAGCTTACGGCACCTGAGGTTCCTAGTTGGTCTCCCATACAAGTACTAACCAGGCCCGTGTCTGGATGGCTTCCGAGATCTGACGAGATCAGGCATTTTCAGACTGGTATGGCCGTAAGTGAAATTAAGAGAATGCGATCTCACTAATGTTGGTAGAATATCAAACTCTGGTTGCGACAAAAGACAAGACGCTTCTGGATAGGGAAAAAAGTGGTCTGATTATGACATCATAATGCAAAAAAGAAATAAACAAAAGCTTACGGCACCTGAGGTTCCTAGTTGGTCTCCCATACAAGTACTAACCAGGCCCAAGTCTGGATGGCTTCCGAAATCTGACGAGATCAGGCATTTTCAGACTGGTATGGCCATAAGCGAAATTAAGAGAATGCGATCTCGTTAATGTTGGTAGAATATCAAACTCTGGTTGCGACAAAAGACAAGATGCTTCTGGATAGGGAAAAAAGTGGTCTGATTATGACATCATAATGCAAAAAAGAAATAAACAAAAGCTTACGACACCTGAGGTTCCTAGTTGGTCTCCCATACAAGTACTAACCAGGCCCGAGTCTGGATGGCTTCCGAGATCTGATGAGATCAGGCATTTTCAGACTGGTATGGCCGTAAGTGAAATTAAGAGAATGGGATCTCGCTAATGTTGGTAGAATATCAAACTCTGGTTGCGACAAAAGACAAGACACTTCTGGATAGGGAAAAAAGTGGTCTGATTATGACATCATAATGCAAAAAAGAAATAAACAAAAGCTTACGGCACCTGAGGTTCCTAGTTGGTCTCCCATACAAATACTAACCAGGCCCGAGTCTGGATGGCTTCCGAGATCTGACGAGATCAGGCATTTTCAGACTGGTATGGCCGTAAATTAAATTAAGAGAATGCGATCTCGCTAATGTTGGTAGAATATCAAACTCTGGTTGCGACAAAAGACAAGACGCTTCTGGATAGGGAAAAAAGTGGTCTGATTATGACATCATAATGCAAAAAAGAAATAAACAAAAGCTTACGGCACCTGAGGTTCCTAGTTGGTCTCCCATACAAGTACTAACCAGGCCCAAGTCTGGATGGCTTCCGAGATCTGACGAGATCAGGCATTTTCAGACTGGTATGGCCGTAAGTGAAATTAAGAGAATGCGATCTCGCTAATGTTGGTAGAATATCAAACTCTGGTTGCGACAAAAGACAAGACGCTTCTGGATAGGGAAAAAAGTGGTCTGATTATGACATCATAATGCAAAAAAGAAATAAACAAAAGCTTACGGCACCTGAGGTTCCTAGTTGGTCTCCCATAGGGAAAAAAGTGGTCTGATTATGACATCATAATGCAAAAAAGAAATAAACAAAAGCTTACGGCACCTGAGGTTCCTAGTTGGTCTCCCATACAAGTACTAACTAGGCCCGAGTCTGGATGGCTTCCGAGATCTGACGAGATCAGGCATTTTCAGACTGGTATGGCCGTAAATGAAATTAAGAGAATGCGATCTCGCTAATGTTGGTAGAATATCAAACTCTGGTTGCGACAAAAGACAAGACGCTCCTGGATAGGGAAAAAAGTGGTCTGATTATGACATCATAATGCAAAAAAGAAATAAACAAAAGCTTACGGCACCTGAGGTTCCTAGTTGGTCTCCCATACAAGTACTAACCAGGCCCAAGTCTGGATGGCTTCCGAGATCTGACGAGATCAGGCATTTTCAGACTGGTATGGCCGTAAGTGAAATTAAGAGAATGCGATCTCGCTAATGTTGGTAGAATATCAAACTCTGGTTGCGACAAAAGACAAGACGCTTCTGGATAGGGAAAAAAGTGGTCTGATTATGACATCATAATGCAAAAAAGAAATAAACAAAAGCTTACGGCACCTGAGGTTCCTAGTTGGTCTCCCATAGGGAAAAAAGAAGTCTGATTATGACATCATAATGCAAAAAAGAAATAAACAAAAGCTTACGGCACCTGAGGTTCCTAGTTGGTCTCCCATACAAGTACTAACCATGCCCGAGTCTGGATGGCTTCCGAGATCTGGCATTTTCAGACTGGTATGGCCGTAAGGGAAATTAAGATAATGCGATCTCGCTAATGTTGGTAGAATATCAAACTCTGGTTTCGACAAAAGACAAGACGCTTCTGGATAGGGAAAAAAGTGGTCTGATTATGACATCATAATGCAAAAAAGAAATAAACAAAAGCTTACGGCACCTGAGGTTCCTAGTTGGTCTCCCATACAAGTACTAACTAGGCCCGAGTCTGGATGGCTTCCGAGATCTGACGAGATCAGGCATTTTCAGACTGGTATGGCCGTAAGTGAAATTAAGAGAATGCGATCTCGCTAATGTTGGTAGAATATCAAACTCTGGTTGCGACAAAAGACAAGACGCTTCTGGATAGGGAAAAAAGTGGTCTGATTATGACATCATAATGCAAAAAAGAAATAAACAAAAGCTTACGGCACCTGAGGTTCCTAGTTGGTCTCCCATAGGGAAAAAAGTGGTCTGATTATGACATCATAATGCAAAAAAGAAATAAACAAAAGCTTACGGCACCTAAGGTTCCTAGTTGGTCTCCCATACAAGTACTAACCAGGCCCGAGTCTGGATGGCTTCCGAGATCTGACGAGATCAGGCATTTTCAGACTGGTATGGCCGTAAGTGAAATTAAGAGAATGCGATCTCGCTAATGTTGGTAGAATATCAAACTCTGGTTGCGACAAAAGACAAGACGCTTCTGGATAGGGAAAAAAGTGGTCTGATTATGACATCATAATGCAAAAAAGAAATAAACAAAAGCTTACGGCACCTGAGGTTCCTAGTTGGTCTCCCATACAAGTACTAACCAGACCCGAGTCTGGATGGTTTCCGAGATCTGACGAGATCAGGCATTTTCAGACTGGTATGGCCGAAAGTGAAATTAAGAGAATGCAATCTCGCTAATGTTGGTAGATTATCAAACTCTGGTTGCGACAAAAGACAAGACGCTTCTGGATAGGGAAAAAAGTGGTCTGATTATGACATCATAATGCAAAAAAGAAATAAACAAAAGCTTACGGCACCTGAGGTTCCCAGTTGGTCTCCCATACAAGTACTAACCAGGCCCAAGTCTGGATGGCTTCCGAGATCTGATGAGATCAGGCATTTTCAGACCAGTATGGCCGTAAGTGAAATCAAGAGAATGCGATCTCGCTAATGTTGGTAGATTATCAAACTCTGGTTGCGACAAAAGACAAGACGCTTCTGGATAGGGAAAAAAGTGGTCTGATTATGACATCATAATGCAAAAAAGAAATAAACAAAATCTTACGGCACCTGAAGTTCCTATTTGGTCTCCCATACAAGTACTAACCAGGCCCGAGTCTGGATGGCTTCCGAGATCTGACGAGATCAGGCATTTTCAGACTGGTATGGCCGTAAGTGAAGTTTAGAGAATGCGATCTCGCTAATGTTGGTAGAATATCAAACTCTGGTTGCGACAAAAGACAAGACGCTTCTGGATAGGGAAAAAAGTGGTCTGATTATGACATCATAATGCAAAAAAGAAATAAACAAAATCTTACGGCACCTGAGGGTCCTAGTTGGTCTCCCATACAAGTACTAACCAGGCCCGAGTCTGGATGGCTTCCGAGATCTGACGAGATCAGGCATTTTCAGACTGGTATGGCCGTAAGGGAAATTAAGAGAATGCAATCTCGCTAATGTTGGTAGAATATCAAACTCTGGTTGCGACAAAAGACAAGACGCTTCTGGATAGGGAAAAAAGTGGTCTGATTATGACATCATAATGCAAAAAAGAAATAAACAAAAGCTTACGGCACCTGAGGTTCCTAGTTGGTCTCCCATACAAGTACTAACCAGGCCCGAGTCTGGATGGCTTCCGAGATCTGACGAGATCAGGCATTTTCAGACTGGTATGGCCGTAAGTGAAATTAAGAGAATGAGATCTCGCTAATGTTGGTAGATTATCAAACTCTGGTTGCGACAAAATACAAGACGCTTCTGGATAGGGAAAAAAGTGGTCTGATTATGACATCATGATGCAAAAAAGAAATAAACAAAATCTTACGGCACCTGAGGTTCCTAGTTGGTCTCCCATACAAGTACTAACCAGGCCCGAGTCTGGATGGCTTCCGAGATCTGACGAGATCAGGCATTTTCAGACTGGTATGGCCGTAAGAGAAGTTAAGAGAATGCGATCTCGCTAATGTTGGTAGAATATCAAACTCTGGTTGCGACAAAAGACAAGATGCTTCTGGATAGGGAAAAAAGTGGTCTGATTATGACATCATAATGCAAAAAAGAAATAAACAAAAGCTTACGGCACCTGAGGTTCCTAGTTGGTCTCCCATAGGGAAAAAAGTGGTCTGATTATGACATCATGATGCAAAAAAGAAATAAACAAAAGCTTACGGCACCTGAGGTTCCTAGTTGGTCTCCCATACAAGTACTAACCAGGCCCAAGTCTGGATGGCTTCCAAGATCTGACGAGATCAGGCATTTTCAGACTGGTATGGCCGTAAGTGAAATTAAGAGAATGCGATCTCGCTAATGTTGTTAGAATATCAAACTCTGGTTGCGACAAAAGACAAGACGCTTCTGGATAGGGAAAAAAGTGGTCTGATTATGACATCATAATGCAAAAAAGAAATAAACAAAAGCTTACGGCACCTGAGGTTCCTAGTTGGTCTCCCATAGGGAAATAAGTGGTCTGATTATGACATCATAATGCAAAAAAGAAATAAACAAAAGCTTACGGCACCTGAGGTTCCTAGTTTGTCTCCCATACAAGTACTAACCAGGCCCAAGTCTGGATGGCTTCCGAGATCTGACGAGATCAGGCATTTTAAGACTGGTAAGTGAAATTAAGAGAATGCGATCTCACTAATGTTGGTAGAATATCAAACTCTGGTTGCGACAAAAGACAAGACGCTTCTGGATAGGGAAAAAAGTGGTCTGATTATGACATCATAATGGAAAAAAAGAAATAAACAAAAGCTTACGGCACCTGAGGTTCCTAGTTGGTCTCCCATAGGGAAAAAAGTGGTCTGATTATGACATCATAATGCAAAAAAGAAATAAACAAAAGCTTACGGCACCTGAGGTTCCTAGTTGGTCTCCCATACAAGTACTAACCAGGCCCGAGTCTGGATGGCTTCCGAGATCTGACATTTTCAGACTGGTATGGCCGTAAGTGAAATTAAGAGAATGCGATCTCGCTAATGTTGGTAGAATATCAAACTCTGGTTGCGACAAAAGACAAGACGCTTCTGGATAGGGAAAAAAATGGTCTGATTATGACATCATAATGCAAAAAAAGAAATAAACAAAAGCTTACGGCACCTGAGGTTCCTAGTTGGTCTCCCATAGGGAAAAAAGTGGTCTGATTATGACATCATGATGCAAAAAAGAAATAAATTAAAGCTTACGGCACCTGAGTTTCCTAGTTGGTCTCCCATACAAGTACTAACCAGGCCCAAGTCTGGATGGCTTCCATGATCTGACGAGATCAGGCATTTTAAGACTGGTATGGGCGTAAGTGAAATTAAGAGAATGCGATCTCGCTAATGTTGTTAGAATATCAAACTCTGGTTGCGACAAAAGACAAGAAGCTTCTGGATAGGGAAAAAAGTGGTCTGATTATGACATCATAATGCAAAAAAGAAATAAACAAAAGCTTATGGCACCTGAGGTTCCTAGTTGGTCTCCCATAGGGAAAAAAGTGGTCTGATTATGACATCATAATGCAAAAAAGAAATAAACAAAAGCTTACGGCACCTGAGGTTCCTAGTTGGTCTCCCATACAAGTACTAACCAGGCCCAAGTCTGGATGGCTTCCGAGATCTGACGAGATCAGGCATTTTCAGACTGGTATGGCCGTAAGTGAAATTAAGAGAATGCGATCTCGCTAATGTTGGTAGAATATCAAACTCTGGTTGCGACAAAAGACAAGACGCTTCTGGATAGGGAAAAAAGTGGTCTGATTATGACATCATAATGGAAAAAAAGAAATAAACAAAAGCTTACGGCACCTGAGGTTCCTAGTTGGTCTCCCATAGGGAAAAAAGTGGTCTGATTATGACATCATAATGCAAAAAAGAAATAAACAAAAGCTTACGGCACCTGAGGTTCCTATTTGGTCTCCCATTCAAGTACTAACCAGGCCCGAGTCTGGATGGCTTCCGAGATCTGACATTTTCAGACTGGTATGGCCGTAAGTGAAATTAAGAGAATGCAATCTCGCTACTGTTGGTAGAATATCAAACTCTGGTTGCGACAAAAGACAAGACGCTTCTGGATAGGGAAAAAAGTGGTCTGATTATGACATCATAATGCAAAAAAGAAATAAACAAAATCTTACGGCACCTGAGGGTCCTAGTTGGTCTCCCATACAAGTACTAACCAGGCCCGAGTCTGGATGGCTTCCGAGATCTGACGAGATCAGGCATTTTCAGACTGGTATGGCCGTAAGGGAAATTAAGAGAATGCAATCTCGCTAATGTTGGTAGAATATCAAACTCTGGTTGCGACAAAAGACAAGACGCTTCTGGATAGGGAAAAAAGTGGTCTGATTATGACATCATAATGCAAAAAAGAAATAAACAAAAGCTTACGGCACCTGAGGTTCCTAGTTGGTCTCCCATACAAGTACTAACCAGGCCCGAGTCTGGATGGCTTCCGAGATCTGACGAGATCAGGCATTTTCAGACTGGTATGGCCGTAAGTGAAATTAAGAGAATGAGATCTCGCTAATGTTGGTAGATTATCAAACTCTGGTTGCGACAAAATACAAGACGCTTCTGGATAGGGAAAAAAGTGGTCTGATTATGACATCATGATGCAAAAAAGAAATAAACAAAATCTTACGGCACCTGAGGTTCCTAGTTGGTCTCCCATACAAGTACTAACCAGGCCCGAGTCTGGATGGCTTCCGAGATCTGACGAGATCAGGCATTTTCAGACTGGTATGGCCGTAAGAGAAGTTAAGAGAATGCGATCTCGCTAATGTTGGTAGAATATCAAACTCTGGTTGCGACAAAAGACAAGATGCTTCTGGATAGGGAAAAAAGTGGTCTGATTATGACATCATAATGCAAAAAAGAAATAAACAAAAGCTTACGGCACCTGAGGTTCCTAGTTGGTCTCCCATAGGGAAAAAAGTGGTCTGATTATGACATCATGATGCAAAAAAGAAATAAACAAAAGCTTACGGCACCTGAGGTTCCTAGTTGGTCTCCCATACAAGTACTAACCAGGCCCAAGTCTGGATGGCTTCCAAGATCTGACGAGATCAGGCATTTTCAGACTGGTATGGCCGTAAGTGAAATTAAGAGAATGCGATCTCGCTAATGTTGTTAGAATATCAAACTCTGGTTGCGACAAAAGACAAGACGCTTCTGGATAGGGAAAAAAGTGGTCTGATTATGACATCATAATGCAAAAAAGAAATAAACAAAAGCTTACGGCACCTGAGGTTCCTAGTTGGTCTCCCATAGGGAAATAAGTGGTCTGATTATGACATCATAATGCAAAAAAGAAATAAACAAAAGCTTACGGCACCTGAGGTTCCTAGTTTGTCTCCCATACAAGTACTAACCAGGCCCAAGTCTGGATGGCTTCCGAGATCTGACGAGATCAGGCATTTTAAGACTGGTATGGCCGTAAGTGAAATTAAGAGAATGCGATCTCACTAATGTTGGTAGAATATCAAACTCTGGTTGCGACAAAAGACAAGACGCTTCTGGATAGGGAAAAAAGTGGTCTGATTATGACATCATAATGGAAAAAAAGAAATAAACAAAAGCTTACGGCACCTGAGGTTCCTAGTTGGTCTCCCATAGGGAAAAAAGTGGTCTGATTATGACATCATAATGCAAAAAAGAAATAAACAAAAGCTTACGGCACCTGAGGTTCCTAGTTGGTCTCCCATACAAGTACTAACCAGGCCCGAGTCTGGATGGCTTCCGAGATCTGACATTTTCAGACTGGTATGGCCGTAAGTGAAATTAAGAGAATGCGATCTCGCTAATGTTGGTAGAATATCAAACTCTGGTTGCGACAAAAGACAAGACGCTTCTGGATAGGGAAAAAAATGGTCTGATTATGACATCATAATGCAAAAAAGAAATAAACAAAAGCTTACGGCACCTGAGGTTCCTAGTTGGTCTCCCATAGGGAAAAAAGTGGTCTGATTATGACATCATGATGCAAAAAAGAAATAAATTAAAGCTTACGGCACCTGAGGTTCCTAGTTGGTCTCCCATACAAGTACTAACCAGGCCCAAGTCTGGATGGCTTCCATGATCTGACGAGATCAGGCATTTTAAGACTGGTATGGGCGTAAGTGAAATTAAGAGAATGCGATCTCGCTAATGTTGTTAGAATATCAAACTCTGGTTGCGACAAAAGACAAGAAGCTTCTGGATAGGGAAAAAAGTGGTCTGATTATGACATCATAATGCAAAAAAGAAATAAACAAAAGCTTATGGCACCTGAGGTTCCTAGTTGGTCTCCCATAGGGAAAAAAGTGGTCTGATTATGACATCATAATGCAAAAAAGAAATAAACAAAAGCTTACGGCACCTGAGGTTCCTAGTTGGTCTCCCATACAAGTACTAACCAGGCCCAAGTCTGGATGGCTTCCGAGATCTGACGAGATCAGGCATTTTCAGACTGGTATGGCCGTAAGTGAAGTTAAGAGAATGCGATCTCGCTAATGTTGGTAGAATATCAAACTCTGGTTGCGACAAAAGACAAGACGCTTCTGGATAGGGAAAAAAGTGGTCTGATTATGACATCATAATGGAAAAAAAGAAATAAACAAAAGCTTACGGCACCTGAGGTTCCTAGTTGGTCTCCCATAGGGAAAAAAGTGGTCTGATTATGACATCATAATGCAAAAAAGAAATAAACAAAAGCTTACGGCACCTGAGGTTCCTATTTGGTCTCCCATTCAAGTACTAACCAGGCCCGAGTCTGGATGGCTTCCGAGATCTGACATTTTCAGACTGGTATGGCCGTAAGTGAAATTAAGAGAATGCAATCTCGCTACTGTTGGTAGAATATCAAACTCTGGTTGCGACAAAAGACAAGACGCTTCTGGATAGGGAAAAAAGTGGTCTGATTATGACATCATAATGCAAAAAAGAAATAAACAAAAGCTTACGGCACCTGAGGTTCCTAGTTGGTCTCCCTTAGGGAAAAAAGTTGTCTGATTATGACATCATAATGCAAAAAATAAATAAACAAAAGCTTACGGCACCTGAGGTTCCTAGTTGGTCTCCCATACAAGTACTAACCAGGCCCGAGTCTGGATGGCTTCCGAGATCTGGCATTTTCAGACTGGTATGGCCGTAAGTGAAATTAAGAGAATGCGATCTCGCTAATGTTGGTAGAATATCAAACTCTGGTTGCGACAAAAGACAAGACGCTTCTGGATAGGGAAAAAAGTGGTCTGATTATGACATCATAATGCAAAAAAGAAATAAACAAAAGCTTACGGCACCTGAGGTTCCTAGTTGGTCTCCCATACAAGTACTAACCAGGCCCGAGTCTGGATGGCTTCCAAGATCTGACGAGATCAGGCATTTTCAGACTGGTATGGCCGTAAGGGAAATTAAGAGAATGCGATCTCGCTAATGTTGGTAGAATATCAAACTCTGGTTGCGACAAAAGACAAGACGCTTCTGGATAGGGAAAAAAGTGGTCTGATTATGACATCATAATGCAAAAAAGAAATAAACAAAAGCTTACGGAACCTGAGGTTCTTAGTTGGTCTCCCATAGGGAAAAAAGTGGTCTGATTATGACATCATAATGCAAAAAAGAAATAAACAAAAGCTTACGGCACCTGAGGTTCCTAGTTGGTCTCCCATACAAGTACTAACCAGGCCCAAGTCTGGATGGCTTCCGAGATCTGATGAGATCAGGCATTTTCAGACTGGTATTGCCGTAAGTGAAATTAAGAGAATGCGATCTCGCTAATGTTGGTAGAATATCAAACTCTGGTTGCGACAAAAGACAAGACGCTTCTGGATAGGGAAAAATGTGGTCTGATTATGACATCATAATGCAAAAAAGAAATAAACAAAAGCTTACTGCACCTGAGGTTCCTAGTTGGTCTCCCATACAAGTACTAACCAGGTCCGAGTCTGGATGGCTTCCGAGATCTGATGAGATCAGGCATTTTCAGACTGGTATGGCCGTAAGGGAAATTAAGAGAATGCGATCTCGCTAATGTTGGTAGAATATCAAACTCTGGTTGCGACAAAAGACAAGACGCTTCTGGATAGGGAAAAAAGTGGTCTGATTATGACATCATAATACAAAAAAGAAATAAACAAAAGCTTACGGCACCTGAGGTTCCTAGTTGGTCTCCCATACAAGTACTAACCAGGCCCGTGTCTGGATGGCTTCAGAGATCTGATGAGATCAGGCATTTTCAGACTGGTATGGCCGTAAGTGGAATTAAGAGAATGCGATCTCGCTAATGTTGGTAGAATATCAAACTCTGGTTGCGACAAAAGACAAGACGCTTCTGGATAGTGAAAAAAGTGGTCTGATTATGACATCATAATGCAAAAAAGAAATAAACAAAAGCTTACGGCACCTGAGGTACCTAGTCGGTCTCCCATACAAGTACTAACCAGGCCCGAGTCTGGATGGCTTCCGAGATCTGATGAGATCAGGCATTTTCAGACTGGTATGGCCGTAAGTGAAATTAAGAGAATGCGATCTCGCTAATGTTGGTAGAATATCAAACTCTGGTTGCGACAAAAGACAAGACGCTTCTGGATAGGGAAAAAAATGGTCTGATTATGACATCATAATGCAAAAAAGAAATAAACAAAAGCTTACGGCACCTGAGGTTCCTAGTTGGTCTCCCATACAAGTACTAACCAGGCCTGAGTCTGGATGGCTTCCGAGATCTGATGAGATCAGGCATTTTCAGACTGGTATTGCCGTAAGTGAAATTAAGAGAATGCGATCTCGCTAATGTTGGTAGAATATCAAACTCTGGTTGCGACAAAAGACAAGACGCTTCTGGATAGGGAAAAAAGTGGTCTGATTATGACATCATAATGCAAAAAAGAAATAAACAAAAGCTTACGGCACCTGAGGTTCCTAGTTGGTCTCCCATAGGGAAAAAAGTGGTCTGATTATGACATCATAATGCAAAAAAGAAATAAACAAAAGCTTACGGCACCTGAGGTTCCTAGTTGGTCTCCCATACAAGTACTAACGAGGCCCGAGTCTGGTTGGCTTCCGAGATCTGACGAGATCAGGCATTTTCAGACTGGTATGGCCGTAAGTGAAATTAAGCGAATGCGATCTCGCTAATGTTGGTAGAATATCAAACTCTGGTTGCGACAAAAGACAAGATGCTTCTGGATAGGGAAAAAAGTGGTCTGATTATGACATCATAATGCAAAAAAGAAATAAACAAAAGCTTACGGCACCTGAGGTTCCTAGGTGGTCTCCCATACAAGTACTAACCAGGCCCGTGTCTGGATAGCTTCCGAGATCTGACGAGATCAGGCATTTTCAGACTGGTATGGTCGTAAGTGAAATTAAGAGAATGCGATCTCGCTAATGTTGGTAGAATATCAAACTCTGGTTGCGACAAAAGACAAGACGCTTCTGGATAGGTAAAAAAGTGGTCTGATTATGACATCATAATGCAAAAAAGAAATAAACAAAAGCTTACGGCACCTGAGGTTCCTAGTTGGTCTCCCATACAAGTACTAACCAGGCCAGAGTCTGGATGGCTTCCGAGATCTGACGAGATCAGGCATTTTCAGACTGGTATGGCCGTAAGTGAAATTAATAGAATGCGATCTCACTAATGTTGGTAGAATATCAAACTCTGGTTGCGACAAAAGACAAGACGCTTCTGGATAGGGAAAAAAGTGGTCTGATTATGACATCATAATGCAAAAAAGAAATAAACAAAAGCTTACGGCACCTGAGGTTCCTAGTTGGTCTCCCATACAAGTACTAACCAGGCCCAAGTCTGGATGGCTTCTGAGATCTGATGAGATCAGGCATTTTCAGACTGGTATTGCCATAAGTGAAATTAAGAGAATGCGATCTCGCTAATGTTGGTAGAATATCAAACTCTGGTTGCGACAAAAGACAAGACGCTTCTGGATAGGGAAAAAAGTGGTCTGATTATGACATCATAATGCAAAAAAGAAATAAACAAAAGCTTACGGCACCTGAGGTTCCTAGTTGGTCTCCCATACAAGTACTAACCAGGCCCGAGTCTGGATGGCTTCCGAGATCTGGCATTTTCAGACTGGTATGGCCGTAAGTGAAATAAAGAGAATGCGATCTCGCTAATGTTGGTAGAATATCAAACTCTGGTTGCGACAAAAGACAAGACGCTTCTGGATAGGGAAAAAAGTGGTCTGATTATGACATCATAATGCAAAAAAGAAATAAACAAAAGCTTACGGCACCTGAGGTTCTTAGTTGGTCTCCCATAGGGAAAAAAGTGGTCTGATTATGACATCATAATGCAAAAAAGAAATAAACAAAAGCTTACGGCACCTGAGGTTCCTAGTTGGTCTCCCATACAAGTACTAACCAGGCCCAAGTCTGGATGGCTTCCGAGATCTGACGAGATCAGGCATTTTCAGACTGGTATGGCCGTAAGTGAATCTAAGAGAATGCGATCTCGTTAATGTTGGTAGAATATCAAACTCTGGTTGCGACAAAAGACAAGACGCTTCTGGATAGGGAAAAAAGTGGTCTGATTATGACATCATAATGCAAAAAAGAAATAAACAAAAGCTTACGGCACCTGAGGTGCCTAGTTGGTCTCCCATACAAGTACTAACCAGGTCCGAGTCTGGATGGCTTCCGAGATCTGATGAGATCAGGCATTTTCAGACTGGTATGGCCATAAGGGAAATTAAGAGAATGCGATCTCGCTAATGTTGGTAGAATATCAAACTCTGGTTGCGACAAAAGACAAGACGCTTCTGGATAGGGAAAAAAGTGGTCTGATTATGACATCATAATGCAAAAAAGAAATAAACAAAAGCTTACGGCACCTGAGGTTCCTAGTTGGTCTCCCATACAAGTACTAACCAGGCCCGAGTCTGGATGGCTTCTGAGATCTGACGAGATCAGGCATTTTCAGACTGGTATGGCAGTAAGGGAAATTAAGAGAATGCAATCTCGCTAATGTTGGTAGAATATCAAACTCTGGTTGCGACAGAAGACAAGACGCTTGTGGAAAGGGAAAACAGTGGTCTGATTATGACATCATAATGCAAAAAAGAAATAAACAAAAGCTTACGGCACCTGAGGTTCCTAGTTGGTCTCCCATACAAGTACTAACCAGGCCCGAGTCTGGATGGCTTCCGAGATCTGACGAGATCAGGCATTTTCAGACTGGTATGGCCGTAAGTGAAATTAAGAGAATGCGATCTCGCTAATGTTGGTAGAATATCAAACTCTGGTTGCGAAAAAGACAAGACGCTTCTGGATAGGGAAAAAAGTGGTCTGATTATGACATCATAATGCAAAAAAGAAATAAACAAAAGCTTACGGCACCTGAGGTTCCTAGTTGGTCTCCCATACAAGTACTAACCAGGCCCAAGTCTGGATGGCTTCCGAGATCTGACGAGATCAGGCATTTTCAGACTGGTATGGCCGTAAGTGAAATTAAGAGAATGCGATCTCGCTAATGTTGGTAGAATATCAAACTCTGGTTGCGACAAAAGACAAGACACTTCTGGATAGGGAAAAAAGTGGTCTGATTATGACATCATAATGCAAAAAAGAAATAAACAAAAGCTTACGGCACCTGAGGTTCCTAGTTGTTCTCCCATAGGGAAAAAAGTGGTCTGATTATGACATCATAATGCAAAAAAGAAATAAACAAAAGCTTACGGCACCTGAGGTTCCTAGTTGGTCTCCCATACAAGTACTAACCAGGCCCAAATCTGGATGGCTTCCGAGATCTGACGAGATCAGGCATTTTCAGACTGGTATGGCCGTAAGTGAAATTAAGAGAATGCGATCTCGTTAATGTTGGTAGAATATCAAACTCTGGTTGCGACAAAAGACAAGATGCTTCTGGATAGGGAAAAAAGTGGTCTGATTATGACATCATAATGCAAAAAAGAAATAAACAAAAGCTTACGGCACCTGAGGTTCCTGGTTGGTCTCCCATAGGGAAAAAAAGTGATCTGATTATGACATCATAATGCAAAAAAGAAATAAACAAAAGCTTACGGCACCTGAGTTTCCTAGTTGGTCTCCCATACAAGTACTAACCAGGCCCACGTCTGGATGGCTTCCGATATCTGATGAGATCAGGCATTTTCAGACTGGTATGGCCGTAAATGAAATTAAGAGAATGCGATCTCGCTAATGTTGGTAGAATATCAAACTCTGGTTGCGACAAAAGACAAGACGCTTCTGGATAGGGAAAAAAGTGGTCTGATTATGACATCATAATGCAAAAAAGAAATAAACAAAAGCTTACGGCACCTGAGGTTCCTAGTTGGTCTCCCATAGGGAAAAAAGTGGTCTAATTATGACATCATAATGCAAAAAAGAAATAAACAAAAGCTTACGGCACCTGAGGTTCCTAGTTGGTCTCCCATACAAGTACTAACCAGGCCCAAGTCTGAATGGCTTCCGAGATCTGACGAGATCAGGCATTTTCAGACTGGTATGGCCGTAAGTGAAATTAAGAGAATGCGATCTCGCTAATGTTGGTAGAATATCAAACTCTGGTTGCGACAAAAGACAAGACGCTTCTGGATAGGGAAAAAAGTGGTCTGATTATGACATCATAATGCAAAAAAGAAATAAACAAAAGCTTACGGCACCTGAGGTTCCTAGTTGGTCTCCCATTGTGAAAAAAATGGTCTGATTATGACATCATAATGCAAAAAAGAAATAAACAAAAGCTTACGGCACCTGAGGTTCCTAGTTGGTCTCCCATACAAGTACTAACGAGGCCCGAGTCTGGTTGGCTTCCGAGATCTGACGAGATCAGGCATTTTCAGACTGGTATGGCCGTAAGCGAAATTAAGAGAATGCGATCTCGCTAATGTTGGTAGAATATCAAACTCTGGTTGCGACAAAAGACAAGATGCTTCTGGATAGGGAAACAAGTGGTCTGATTATGACATCATAATGCAAAAAAGAAATAAACAAAAGCTTACGGCACCTGAGGTTCCTAGTTGGTCTCCCATACAAGTACTAACCAGGCCCGTGTCTGGATAGCTTCCGAGATCTGACGAGATCAGGCATTTTCAGACTGGTATGGCCGTAAGTGAAATTAAGAGAATGCGATCTCGCTAATGTTGGTAGAATATCAAACTCTGGTTGCGACAAAAGACAAGACGCTTCTGGATAGGTAAAAAAGTGGTCTGATTATGACATCATAATGCAAAAAAGAAATAAACAAAAGCTTACGGCACCTGAGGTTCCTAGTTGGTCTCCCATACAAGTACTAACCAGGCCAGAGTCTGGATGGCTTCCGAGATCTGACGAGATAAGGCATTTTCAGACTGGTATGGCCGTAAGTGAAATTAATAGAATGCGATCTCACTAATGTTGGTAGAATATCAAACTCTGGTTGCGACAAAAGACAAGACGCTTCTGGATAGGGAAAAAAGTGGTCTGATTATGACATCATAATGCAAAAAAGAAATAAACAAAAGCTTACGGCACCTGAGGTTCCTAGTTGGTCTCCCATACAAGTACTAACCAGGCCCAAGTCTGGATGGCTTCTGAGATCTGACGAGATCAGGCATTTTCAGACTGGTATGGCTGTAAGGAAAGTTAAGAGAATGCGATCTCGCTAATGTTGGTAGAATATCAAACTCTGGTTGCGACAAAAGACAAGACGCTTCTGGATACGGAAAAAAGTGGTCTGATTATGACATCATAATGCAAAAAAGAAATAAACAAAAGCTTACGGCACCTGAGGTTCCTAGTTGGTCTCCCATAGGGAAAAAAGTGGTCTGATTATGACATCATAATGCAAAAAAGAAATAAACAAAAGCTTACGGCACCTGAGGTTCCTAGTTGGTCTCCCATACAAGTACTAACCAGACCCGAGTCTGGATGGCTTCCGAGATCTGACGAGATCAGGCATTTTCAGACTGGTATGGCCGTAGGTGAAATTAAGAGAATGCGATCTCGCTAATGTTGGTAGAATATCAAACTCTGGTTGCGACAAAAGACAAGACGCTTCTGGATAGGGAAAAAAGTGGTCTGATTATGACATCATAATGGAAAAAAAGAAATAAACAAAAGCTTACGGCACCTGAGGTTCCTAGTTGGTCTCCCATAGGGAAAAAAAGTGGTCTGATTATGACATCATAATGCAAAAAAGAAATAAACAAAAGCTTACGGCACCTGAGGTTCCTAGTTGGTCTCCCATACAAGTACTAACCAGGCCCGAGTCTGGATGGCTTACGAGATCTGGCATTTTCAGACTGGTATGGCCGTAAGTGAAATTAAGAGAATGCGATCTCGCTAATGTTGGTAGAATATCAAACTCTGGTTGCGACAAAAGACAAGACGCTTCTGGATAGGGAAAAAAGTGGTCTGATTATGACATCATAATGCAAAAAAGAAATAAACAAAAGCTTACGGCACCTGAGGTTCCTAGTTGGTCTCCCATACAAGTACTAACCAGGGACAAGTCTGGATGGCTTCCGAGATCTGACGAGATCAGGCATTTTCAGACTGGTATGGCCGTAAGTGAAATTAAGAGAATGCGATCTCGTTAATGTTGGTAGAATATCAAACTCTGGTTGCGACAAAAGACAAGATGCTTCTGGATAGGGAAAAAAGTGGTCTGATTATGACATCATAATGCAAAAAAGAAATAAACACAAGCTTACGGCACCTGAGGTTCCTAGTTGGTCTCCCATACAAATACTAAGCAGGCCAGAGTCTGGATGGCTTCCGAGATCTGACGAGATCAGGCATTTTCAGACTGGTATTGCCGTAAGTGAAATTAAGAGAATGCGATCTCGCTAATGTTGGTAGAATATCAAACTCTGGTTGCGACAAAAGACAAGACGCTTCTGGATAGGGAAAAAAGTGGTCTGATTATGACATCATAATGCAAAAAAGAAATAAACAAAAGCTTACTGCACCTGAGGTTCCTAGTTGGTCTCCCATACAAGTACTAACCAGGTCCGAGTCTGGATGGCTTCCGAGATCTGATGAGATCAGGCATTTTCAGACTGGTATGGCCGTAAGTGAAATTAAGAGAATGCGATCTCGCTAATGTTGGTAGAATATCAAACTCTGGTTGCGACAAAAGACAAGACGCTTCTGGATAGGGAAAAAAGTGGTCTGATTATGACATCATAATGCAAAAAAGAAATAAACAAAAGCTTACGGCACATGAGGTTCCTAGTTGGTCTCCCATACAAGTACTAGCCAGGCCCGAGTCTGGATGGCTTCCAAGATCTGATGAGATCAGGCATTTTCAGACTGGTATGGCCGTAAGTGAAATTAAGAGAATGCGATCTCGCTAATGTTGGTAGAATATCAAACTCTGGTTGCGACAAAAGACAAGACGCTTCTGGATAGGGAAAAAAGTGGTCTGATTATGACATCATAATGCAAAAAAGAAATAAACAAAAGCTTACGGCACCTGAGGTTCCTAGTTGGTCTCCCATACAAGTACTAACCATGCCCGAGTCTGGATGGCTTCCGAGATCTGGCATTTTCAGACTGGTATGGCCGTAAGTGAAATAAAGAGAATGCGATCTCGCTAATGTTGGTAGAATATCAAACTCTGGTTGCGACAAAAGACAAGACGCTTCTGGATAGGGAAAAAAGTGGTCTGATTATGACATCATAATGCAAAAAAGAAATAAACAAAAGCTTACGGCACCTGAGGTGCCTAGTTGGTCTCCCATACAAGTACTAACCAGGTCCGAGTCTGGATGGCTTCCGAGATCTGATGAGATCAGGCATTTTCAGACTGGTATGGCCATAAGGGAAATTAAGAGAATGCGATCTCGCTAATGTTGGTAGAATATCAAACTCTGGTTGCGACAAAAGACAAGACGCTTCTGGATAGGGAAAAAAGTGGTCTGATTATGACATCATAATGCAAAAAAGAAATAAACAAAAGCTTACGGCACCTGAGGTTCCTAGTTGGTCTCCCATACAAGTACTAACCAGGCCCGAGTCTGGATGGCTTCTGAGATCTGACGAGATCAGGCATTTTCAGACTGGTATGGCAGTAAGGGAAATTAAGAGAATGCAATCTCGCTAATGTTGGTAGAATATCAAACTCTGGTTGCGACAGAAGACAAGACGCTTGTGGAAAGGGAAAACAGTGGTCTGATTATGACATCATAATGCAAAAAAGAAATAAACAAAAGCTTACGGCACCTGAGGTTCCTAGTTGGTCTCCCATACAAGTACTAACCAGGCCCGAGTCTGGATGGCTTCCGAGATCTGACGAGATCAGGCATTTTCAGACTGGTATGGCCGTAAGTGAAATTAAGAGAATGCGATCTCGCTAATGTTGGTAGAATATCAAACTCTGGTTGCGAAAAAGACAAGACGCTTCTGGATAGGGAAAAAAGTGGTCTGATTATGACATCATAATGCAAAAAAGAAATAAACAAAAGCTTACGGCACCTGAGGTTCCTAGTTGGTCTCCCATACAAGTACTAACCAGGCCCAAGTCTGGATGGCTTCCGAGATCTGACGAGATCAGGCATTTTCAGACTGGTATGGCCGTAAGTGAAATTAAGAGAATGCGATCTCGCTAATGTTGGTAGAATATCAAACTCTGGTTGCGACAAAAGACAAGACACTTCTGGATAGGGAAAAAAGTGGTCTGATTATGACATCATAATGCAAAAAAGAAATAAACAAAAGCTTACGGCACCTGAGGTTCCTAGTTGGTCTCCCATAGGGAAAAAAGTGGTCTGATTATGACATCATAATGCAAAAAAGAAATAAACAAAAGCTTACGGCACCTGAGGTTCCTAGTTGGTCTCCCATACAAGTACTAACCAGGCCCAAATCTGGATGGCTTCCGAGATCTGACGAGATCAGGCATTTTCAGACTGGTATGGCCGTAAGTGAAATTAAGAGAATGCGATCTCGTTAATGTTGGTAGAATATCAAACTCTGGTTGCGACAAAAGACAAGATGCTTCTGGATAGGGAAAAAAGTGGTCTGATTATGACATCATAATGCAAAAAAGAAATAAACAAAAGCTTACGGCACCT
Source organism: Pelobates fuscus (assembly GCF_036172605.1). Lineage (NCBI taxonomy): Eukaryota > Metazoa > Chordata > Amphibia > Anura > Pelobatidae > Pelobates > Pelobates fuscus. The sequence continues at coordinate 287,420,782 of NC_086318.1, read as the reverse complement.
GAGGTTCCTGGTTGGTCTCCCATAGGGAAAAAAAGTGGTCTGATTATGACATCATAATGCAAAAAAGAAATAAACAAAAGCTTACGGCACCTGAGTTTCCTAGTTGGTCTCCCATACAAGTACTAACCAGGCCCACGTCTGGATGGCTTCCGATATCTGATGAGATCAGGCATTTTCAGACTGGTATGGCCGTAAATGAAATTAAGAGAATGCGATCTCGCTAATGTTGGTAGAATATCAAACTCTGGTTGCGACAAAAGACAAGACGCTTCTGGATAGGGAAAAAAGTGGTCTGATTATGACATCATAATGCAAAAAAGAAATAAACAAAAGCTTACGGCACCTGAGGTTCCTAGTTGGTCTCCCATAGGGAAAAAAGTGGTCTAATTATGACATCATAATGCAAAAAAGAAATAAACAAAAGCTTACGGCACCTGAGGTTCCTAGTTGGTCTCCCATACAAGTACTAACCAGGCCCAAGTCTGAATGGCTTCCGAGATCTGACGAGATCAGGCATTTTCAGACTGGTATGGCCGTAAGTGAAATTAAGAGAATGCGATCTCGCTAATGTTGGTAGAATATCAAACTCTGGTTGCGACAAAAGACAAGACGCTTCTGGATAGGGAAAAAAGTGGTCTGATTATGACATCATAATGCAAAAAAGAAATAAACAAAAGCTTACGGCACCTGAGGTTCCTAGTTGGTCTCCCATTGTGAAAAAAATGGTCTGATTATGACATCATAATGCAAAAAAGAAATAAACAAAAGCTTACGGCACCTGAGGTTCCTAGTTGGTCTCCCATACAAGTACTAACGAGGCCCGAGTCTGGTTGGCTTCCGAGATCTGACGAGATCAGGCATTTTCAGACTGGTATGGCCGTAAGTGAAATTAAGAGAATGCGATCTCGCTAATGTTGGTAGAATATCAAACTCTGGTTGCGACAAAAGACAAGATGCTTCTGGATAGGGAAACAAGTGGTCTGATTATGACATCATAATGCAAAAAAGAAATAAACAAAAGCTTACGGCACCTGAGGTTCCTAGTTGGTCTCCCATACAAGTACTAACCAGGCCCGTGTCTGGATAGCTTCCGAGATCTGACGAGATCAGGCATTTTCAGACTGGTATGGCCGTAAGCGAAATTAAGAGAATGCGATCTCGCTAATGTTGGTAGAATATCAAACTCTGGTTGCGACAAAAGACAAGACGCTTCTGGATAGGTAAAAAAGTGGTCTGATTATGACATCATAATGCAAAAAAGAAATAAACAAAAGCTTACGGCACCTGAGGTTCCTAGTTGGTCTCCCATACAAGTACTAACCAGGCCAGAGTCTGGATGGCTTCCGAGATCTGACGAGATAAGGCATTTTCAGACTGGTATGGCCGTAAGTGAAATTAATAGAATGCGATCTCACTAATGTTGGTAGAATATCAAACTCTGGTTGCGACAAAAGACAAGACGCTTCTGGATAGGGAAAAAAGTGGTCTGATTATGACATCATAATGCAAAAAAGAAATAAACAAAAGCTTACGGCACCTGAGGTTCCTAGTTGGTCTCCCATACAAGTACTAACCAGGCCCAAGTCTGGATGGCTTCTGAGATCTGACGAGATCAGGCATTTTCAGACTGGTATGGCTGTAAGGAAAGTTAAGAGAATGCGATCTCGCTAATGTTGGTAGAATATCAAACTCTGGTTGCGACAAAAGACAAGACGCTTCTGGATACGGAAAAAAGTGGTCTGATTATGACATCATAATGCAAAAAAGAAATAAACAAAAGCTTACGGCACCTGAGGTTCCTAGTTGGTCTCCCATAGGGAAAAAAGTGGTCTGATTATGACATCATAATGCAAAAAAGAAATAAACAAAAGCTTACGGCACCTGAGGTTCCTAGTTGGTCTCCCATACAAGTACTAACCAGACCCGAGTCTGGATGGCTTCCGAGATCTGACGAGATCAGGCATTTTCAGACTGGTATGGCCGTAGGTGAAATTAAGAGAATGCGATCTCGCTAATGTTGGTAGAATATCAAACTCTGGTTGCGACAAAAGACAAGACGCTTCTGGATAGGGAAAAAAGTGGTCTTATTATGACATCATAATGGAAAAAAAGAAATAAACAAAAGCTTACGGCACCTGAGGTTCCTAGTTGGTCTCCCATAGGGAAAAAAGTGGTCTGATTATGACATCATAATGCAAAAAAGAAATAAACAAAAGCTTACGGCACCTGAGGTTCCTAGTTGGTCTCCCATACAAGTACTAACCAGGCCCGAGTCTGGATGGCTTACGAGATCTGGCATTTTCAGACTGGTATGGCCGTAAGTGAAATTAAGAGAATGCGATCTCGCTAATGTTGGTAGAATATCAAACTCTGGTTGCGACAAAAGACAAGACGCTTCTGGATAGGGAAAAAAGTGGTCTGATTATGACATCATAATGCAAAAAAGAAATAAACAAAAGCTTACGGCACCTGAGGTTCCTAGTTGGTCTCCCATACAAGTACTAACCAGGGACAAGTCTGGATGGCTTCCGAGATCTGACGAGATCAGGCATTTTCAGACTGGTATGGCCGTAAGTGAAATTAAGAGAATGCGATCTCGTTAATGTTGGTAGAATATCAAACTCTGGTTGCGACAAAAGACAAGATGCTTCTGGATAGGGAAAAAAGTGGTCTGATTATGACATCATAATGCAAAAAAGAAATAAACAAAAGCTTACGGCACCTGAGGTTCCTAGTTGGTCTCCCATACAAATACTAAGCAGGCCAGAGTCTGGATGGCTTCCGAGATCTGACGAGATCAGGCATTTTCAGACTGGTATTGCCGTAAGTGAAATTAAGAGAATGCGATCTCGCTAATGTTGGTAGAATATCAAACTCTGGTTGCGACAAAAGACAAGACGCTTCTGGATAGGGAAAAAAGTGGTCTGATTATGACATCATAATGCAAAAAAGAAATAAACAAAAGCTTACTGCACCTGAGGTTCCTAGTTGGTCTCCCATACAAGTACTAACCAGGTCCGAGTCTGGATGGCTTCCGAGATCTGATGAGATCAGGCATTTTCAGACTGGTATGGCCGTAAGTGAAATTAAGAGAATGCGATCTCGCTAATGTTGGTAGAATATCAAACTCTGGTTGCGACAAAAGACAAGACGCTTCTGGATAGGGAAAAAAGTGGTCTGATTATGACATCATAATGCAAAAAAGAAATAAACAAAAGCTTACGGCACATGAGGTTCCTAGTTGGTCTCCCATACAAGTACTAGCCAGGCCCGAGTCTGGATGGCTTCCAAGATCTGATGAGATCAGGCATTTTCAGACTGGTATGGCCGTAAGTGAAATTAAGAGAATGCGATCTCGCTAATGTTGGTAGAATATCAAACTCTGGTTGCGACAAAAGACAAGACGCTTCTGGATAGGGAAAAAAGTGGTCTGATTATGACATCATAATGCAAAAAAGAAATAAACAAAAGCTTACGGCACCTGAGGTTCCTAGTTGGTCTCCCATACAAGTACTAACCATGCCCGAGTCTGGATGGCTTCCGAGATCTGGCATTTTCAGACTGGTATGGCCGGAAGTGAAATAAAGAGAATGCGATCTCGCTAATGTTGGTAGAATATCAAACTCTGGTTGCGACAAAAGACAAGACGCTTCTGGATAGGGAAAAAAGTGGTCTGATTATGACATCATAATGCAAAAAAGAAATAAACAAAAGCTTACGGCACCTGAGGTTCTTAGTTGGTCTCCCATAGGGAAAAAAGTGGTCTGATTATGACATCATAATGCAAAAAAGAAATAAACAAAAGCTTACGGCACCTGAGGTTCCTAGTTGGTCTCCCATACAAGTACTAACCAGGCCCAAGTCTGGATGGCTTCCGAGATCTGACGAGATCAGGCATTTTCAGACTGGTATGGCCGTAAGTGAAATTAAGAGAATGCGATCTCGTTAATGTTGGTAGAATATCAAACTCTGGTTGCGACAAAAGACAAGACGCTTCTGGATAGGGAAAAAAGTGGTCTGATTATGACATCATAATGCAAAAAAGAAATAAACAAAAGCTTACGGCACCTGAGGTGCCTAGTTGGTCTCCCATACAAGTACTAACCAGGTCCGAGTCTGGATGGCTTCCGAGATCTGATGAGATCAGGCATTTTCAGACTGGTATGGCCATAAGGGAAATTAAGAGAATGCGATCTCGCTAATGTTGGTAGAATATCAAACTCTGGTTGCGACAAAAGACAAGACGCTTCTGGATAGGGAAAAAAGTGGTCTGATTATGACATCATAATGCAAAAAAGAAATAAACAAAAGCTTACGGCACCTGAGGTTCCTAGTTGGTCTCCCATAGGGAAAAAAGTGGTCTGATTATGACGTCATAATGCAAAAAAGAAATAAACAAAAGCTTACGGCACCTGAGGTTCCTAGTTGGTCTCCCATACAAGTACTAACCAGGCCCGAGTCTGGATGGCTTCCGAGATCTGACGAGATCAGGCATTTTCAGACTGGTATGGCCGTAAGTGAAATTAAGAGAATGCGATCTCGCTAATGTTGGTAGAATATCAAACTCTGGTTGCGACAAAAGACAAGACGCTTCTGGATAGGGAAAAAAGTGGTCTGATTATGACATCATAATGCAAAAAAGAAATAAACAAAAGCTTACGGCACCTGAGGTTCCTAGTTGGTCTCCCATAGGGAAAAAAGTGGTCTGATTATGACATCATAATGCAAAAAAGAAATAAACAAAAGCTTACGGCACCTGAGGTTCCTAGTTGGTCTCCCATACAAGTACTAAACATGCCCAAGTCTGGATGGCTTCCGATATCTGATGAGATCAGGCATTTTCAGACTGGTATGGCCGTAAATTAAATTAAGAGAATGCGATCTCGCTAATGTTGGTAGAATATCAAACTCTGGTTGCGACAAAAGACAAGACGCTTCTGGATAGGGAAAAAAGTGGTCTGATTATGACATCATAATGCAAAAAAGAAATAAACAAAAGCTTACGGCACCTGAGGTTCCTAGTTGGTCTCCCATAGGGAAAAAAGTGGTCTGATTATGACATCATAATGCAAAAAAGAAATAAACAAAAGCTTATGGCACCTGAGGTTCCTAGTTGGTCTCCCATACAAGTACTAACCAGGCCCAAGTCTGGATGGCTTCCGAGATCTGACGAGATCAGGCATTTTCAGACTGGTATGGCCGTAAGTGAAATTAAGAGAATGCGATCTCGCTAATGTTGGTAGAATATCAAACTCTGGTTGCGACAAAAGACAAGACGCTTCTGGATAGGGAAAAAAGTGGTCTGATTATGACATCATAATGCAAAAAAGAAATAACCAAAAGCTTACGGCACCTGAGGTTCCTAGTTGGTCTCCCATAGGGAAAAAAGTGGTCTGATTATGACATCATAATGCAAAAAAGAAATAAACAAAAGCTTACGGCACCTGAGGTTCCTAGTTGGTCTCCCATACAAGTACTAACCAGGCCCAAGTCTGGATGGCTTCCGAGATCTGACGAGATCAGGCATTTTCAGACTGGTATGGCCGTAAGGGAAATTAAGAAAATGCGATCTCGCTAATGTTGGTAGAATATCAAACTCTGGTTGCGACAAAAGACAAGACGCTTCTGGATAGGGAAAAAAGTGGTCTGATTATGACATCATAATGCAAAAAAGAAATAAACAAAAGCTTACGGCACCTGAGGTTCCTAGTTGGTCTCCCATACAAGTACTAACCAGGCCCGAGTCTGGATGGCTTCCGAGATCTGACGAGATCAGGCATTTTCAGACTGGTATGGCCGTAAGTGAAATTAAGAGAATGCGATCTCGCTAATGTTGGTAGAATATCAAACTCTGGTTGCGACAAAAGACAAGACGCTTCTGGATAGGGAAAAAAGTGGTCTGATTATGACATCATAATGCAAAAAAGAAATAAACTAAAGCTTACGGCACCTGAGGTTCCTAGTTGGTCTCCCATAGGGAAAAAAGTGGTCTGATTATGACGTCATCATGCAAAAAAGAAATAAAGAAAAGCTTACGGCACCTGAGGTTCCTAGTTGGTCTCCCATACAAGTACTAACCAGGCCCGAGTCTGGATGGCTTCTGAGATCTGACGAGATCAGGCATTTTCAGACTGGTATGGCCGTAAGTGAAATTAAGAGAATGCGATCTCGCTAATGTTGGTAGAATATCAAACTCTGGTTGCGACAAAAGACAAGACGCTTCTGGATAGGGAAAAAAGTGGTCTGATTATGACATCATAATGCAAAAAAGAAATAAACAAAAGCTTACGGCACCTGAGGTTCCTAGTTGGTCTCCCATAGGGAAAAAAGTGGTCTGATTATGACATCATAATGCTAAAAAGAAATAAACAAAAGCTTACAGCACCTGAGGTTCCTAGTTGGTCTCCCATAGAAGTACTAACCAGGCCCAAGTCTGGATGGCTTCCGAGATCTGACGAGATCAGGCATTTTCAGACTGGTATGGCCGTAAGTGAAATTAAGAGAATGCGATCTCGTTAATGTTGGTAGAATTTCAAACTCTGGTTGCGACAAAAGACAAGATGCTTCTGGATAGGGAAAAAAGTGGTCTGATTATGACATCATAATGCAAAAAAGAAATAAACAAAAGCTTACGGCACCTGAGGTTCCTAGTTGGTCTCCCATAGGGAAAAAAGTGGTCTGATTATGACATCATAATGCAAAAAAGAAATAAACAAAAGCTTACGGCACCTGAGGTTCCTAGTTGGTCTCCCATACAAGTACCAACCAGGCCCGAGTCTGGATGGCTTCCAAGACCTGACGAGATCAGGCATTTTCAGACTGGTATGGCCGTAAGTGAAATTAAGAGAATGCAATCTCGCTAATTTTGGTAGAATATCAAACTCTGGTTGCGACAAAAGACAAGACGCTTCTGGATAGGGAAAAAAGTGGTCTGATTATGACATCATAATGCAAAAAAGAAATAAACAAAAGCTTAAGGCACCTGAGGTTCCTAGTTGGTCTCCCATAGGGAAAAAAGTGGTCTGATTATGACATCATAATGCAAAAAAGAAATAAACAAAAGCTTACGGCACCTGAGGTTCCTAGTTGGTCTCCCATACAAGTACTAATCAGGCCCAAGTCTGGATAGCTTCCGATATCTGACGAGATCAGGCATTTTCAGACTGGTATGGCCGTAAATGAAATTAAGAGAATGCGATCTCGCTAATGTTGGTAGAATATCAAACTCTGGTTGCGACAAAAGACAAGACGCTTCTGGATAGGGAAAAAAGTGGTCTGATTATGACATCATAATGCAAAAAAGAAATAAACAAAAGCTTACGGCACCTGAGGTTCCTAGTTGGTCTCCCATAGGGAAAAAAGTGGTCTGATTATGACATCATAATGCAAAAAAGAAATAAACAAAAGCTTACGGCACCTGAGGTTCCTAGTTGGTCTCCCATACAAGTACTAACCAGGCCCAAGTCTGGATGGCTTCCGAGACCTGACGAGATCAGGCATTTTCAGACTGGTATGGCCGTAAGTGAAATTAAGAGAATGTGATCTCGCTAATGTTGGTAGAATATCAAACTCTGGTTGCGACAAAAGACAAGACGCTTCTGGATAGGGAAAAAAGTGGTCTGATTATGACATCATAATGCAAAAAAGAAATAAACAAAAGCTTACGGCACCTGAGGTTCCTAGTTGGTCTCCCATAGGGAAAAAAGTGGTCTGATTATGACATCATAATGCAAAAAAGAAATAAACAAAAGCTTACGGCACCTGAGGTTCCTAGTTGGTCTCCCATACAAGTACTAACCAGGCCCAAGTCTGGATGGCTTCCGAGATCTGACGAGATCAGGCATTTTCAGACTGGTATGGCCGTAAGTGTAATTAAGCGAATGCGATCTCGCTAATGTTGGTAGAATATCAAACTCTGGTTGCGACAAAAGACAAGACGCTTCTGGATAGGGAAAAAAGTGGTCTGATTATGACATCATAATGCAAAAAAGAAATAAACAAAAGCTTACGGCACCTGAGGTTTCTAGTTGGTCTCCCATACAAGTACTAACCAGGCCCGAGTCTGGATGGCTTCTGAGATCTGACGAGATCAGGCATTTTCAGACTGGTATGGCCGTAAGGGAAATTAAGAGAATGCGATCTCGCTAATGTTGGTAGAATATCAAACTCTGGTTGCGACAAAAGACAAGACGCTTCTGGATAGGGAAAAAAGTGGTCTGATTATGACATCATAATGCAAAAAAGAAATAAACAAAAGCTTACGGCACCTGAGGTTCCTAGTTGGTCTCCCCTACAAGTACTAACCAGGCCAGAGTCTGGATGGCTTCCGAGATCTGACGAGATCAGGCATTTTCAGACTGGTATGGCCGTAAGTGAAATTAAGAGAATGCGATCTCGCTAATGTTGGTAGAATATCAAACTCTGGTTGCGACAAAAGACAAGACGCTTCTGGATAGGAAAAAAGTGGTCTGATTATGACATCATAATGCAAAAAAGAAATAAACAAAAGCTTACGGCACCTGAGGTTCCTAGTTGGTCTCCCATACAAGTACTAACCAGGCCCGAGTCTGGATGGCTTCCAAGATCTGACGAGATCAGGCATTTTCAGACTGGTATGGCCATAAGTGAAATTAAGAGAATGCGATCTCGCTAATTTTGGTAGAATATCAAACTCTGGTTGCAACAAAAGACAAGACGCTTCTGGATAGGGAAAAAAGTGGTCTGATCATGACATCATAATGCAAAAAAGAAATAAACAAAAGCTTACGGCACCTGAGGTTCTTAGTTGGTCTCCCATAGGGAAAAAAGTGGTCTGATTATGACATCATAATGCAAAAAAGAAATAAACAAAAGCTTACGGCACCTGAGGTTCCTAGTTGGTCTCCCATACAAGTACTAACCAGGCCCAAGTCTGGATGGCTTCCGAGATCTGACGAGATCAGGCATTTTCAGACTGGTATGGAAGTAAGTGAAATTAAGAGAATGCGATCTCGCTAATGTTGGTAGAATATCAAACTCTGGTTGCGACAAAAGACAAGACGCTTCTGGATAGGGAAAAAAGTGGTCTGATTATGACATCATAATGCAAAAAAGAAATAAACAAAAGCTTACGGCACCTGAGGTTCCTAGTTGGTCTCCCATACAAGTACTAACCAGGCCCAAGTCTGGATGGCTTCCGATGTCTGATGAGATCAGACATTTTCAGACTGGTATGGCCGTAAATGAAATTAAGAGAATGCGATCTCGCTAATGTTGGTAGAATATCAAACTCTGGTTGCGACAAAAGACAAGACGCTTCTGGATAGGGAAAAAAGTGGTCTGATTATGACATCATAATGCAAAAAAGAAATAAACAAAAGCTTACGGCACCTGAGGTTCCTAGTTGGTCTCCCCTACAAGTACTAACCAGGCCAGAGTCTGGATGGCTTCCGAGATCTGACGAGATCAGGCATTTTCAGACTGGTATGGCTGTAAGTGAAATTAAGAGAATGCGATCTCGCTAATGTTGGTAGAATATCAAACTCTGGTTGCGACAAAAGACAAGACGCTTCTGGATAGGAAAAAAAGTGGTCTGATTATGACATCATAATGCAAAAAAGAAATAAACAAAGCTTACGGCACCTGAGGTTCCTAGTTGGTCTCCCATACAAGTACTAACCAGGCCCGAGTCTGGATGGCTTCCAAGATCTGACGAGATCAGGCATTTTCAGACTGGTATGGCCGTAAGTGAAATTAAGAGAATGCGATCTCACTAATTTTGGTAGAATATCAAACTCTGGTTGCAACAAAAGACAAGACGCTTCTGGATAGGGAAAAAAGTGGTCTGATCATGACATCATAATGCAAAAAAGAAATAAACAAAAGCTTACGGCACCTGAGGTTCTTAGTTGGTCTCCCATAGGGAAAAAAGTGGTCTGATTATGACATCATAATGCAAAAAAGAAATAAACAAAAGCTTACGGCACCTGAGGTTCCTAGTTGGTCTCCCATACAAGTACTAACCAGGCCCAAGTCTGGATGGCTTCCGAGATCTGACGAGATCAGGCATTTTCAGACTGGTATGGAAGTAAGTGAAGTTAAGAGAATGCGATCTCGCTAATGTTGGTAGAATATCAAACTCTGGTTGCGACAAAAGACAAGACGCTTCTGGATAGGGAAAAAAGTGGTCTGATTATGACATCATAATGCAAAAAAGAAATAAACAAAAGCTTACGGCACCTGAGGTTCCTAGTTGGTCTCCCATACAAGTACTAACCAGGCCCAAGTCTGGATGGCTTCCGATGTCTGATGAGATCAGACATTTTCAGACTGGTATGGCCGTAAATGAAATTAAGAGAATGCGATCTCGCTAATGTTGGTAGAATATCAAACTCTGGTTGCGACAAAAGACAAGACGCTTCTGGATAGGGAAAAAAGTGGTCTGATTATGACATCATAATGCAAAAAAAGAAATAAACAAAAGCTTACGGCACCTGAGGTTCCTAGTTGGTCTCCCATAGGGAAAAAAGTGGTCTGATTATGACATCATAATGCAAAAAAGAAATAAACAAAAGCTTACGGCACCTGAGGTTCCTAGTTGGTCTCCCATACAAGTACTAACCAGGCCCGAGTTTGGATGGCTTCCAAGATCTGACGAGATCAGGCATTTTCAGACTGGTATGGCCGTAAGGGAAATTAAGAGAATGCGATCTCGCTAATGTTGGTAGAATATCAAACTCTGGTTGCGACAAAAGACAAGACGCTTCTGGATAGGGAAAAAAGTGGTCTGATTATGACATCATAATGCAAAAAAGAAATAAACAAAAGCTTACGGCACCTGAGGTTCCTAGTTGGTCTCCCATAGGGAAAATAGTGGTCTGATTATGACATCATAATGCAAAAAAGAAATAAACAAAAGCTTACGGCACCTGAGGTTCCTAGTTGGTCTCCCATACAAGTACTAACCAGGCCCGAGTCTGGATGGCTTCCGAGATCTGACGAGACCAGGCATTTTCAGACTGGTATGGCCGTAAGTGAAATTAAGAGAATGTGATCTCGCTAATGTTGGTAGAATATCAAACTCTGGTTGCGACAAAAGACAAGACGCTTCTGGATAGGGAAAAAAGTGGTCTGATTATGACATCATAATGCAAAAAAGAAATAAACAAAAGCTTACGGCACCTGAGGTTCCTAGTTGGTCTCCCATACAAGTACTAACCAGGCCCGAGTCTGGATGGCCTCCGAGATCTGACGAGATCAGGCATTTTCAGACTGGTATGGCCGTAAGTGAAATTAAGAGAATGCGATCTCGCTAATGTTGGTAGAATATCAAACTCTGGTTGCGACAAAAGACAAGACGCTTCTGGATAGGGAAAAAAGTGGTCTGATTATGACATCATAATGCAAAAAAGAAATAAACAAAAGCTTACGGCACTTGAGGTTCCTAGTTGGTCTCCCATACAAGTACTAACCAGGCCCGAGTCTGGATGGCTTCCGAGATCTGACGAGATCAGGCATTTTCAGACTGGTATGGCCGTAAGGGAAATTAAGAGAATGCGATCTCGCTAATGTTGGTAGAATATCAAACTCTGGTTGCGACAAAAGACAAGACGCTTCTGGATAGGGAAAAAAGTGGTCTGATTATGACATCATAATGCAAAAAAGAAATAAACTAAAGCTTACGGCACCTGAGGTTCCTAGTTGGTCTCCCATAGGGAAAAAAGTGGTCTGATTATGACGTCATAATGCAAAAAAGAAATAAACAAAAGCTTACGGCACCTGAGGTTCCTAGTTGGTCTCCCATACAAGTACTAACCAGGCCCGAGTCTGGATGGCTTCCGAGATCTGACGAGATCAGGCATTTTCAGACTGGTATGGCCGTAAGTGAAATTAAGAGAATGCGATCTCGCTAATGTTGGTAGAATATCAAACTCTGGTTGCGACAAAAGACAAGACGCTTCTGGATAGGGAAAAAAGTGGTCTGATTATGACATCATAATGCAAAAAAGAAATAACCAAAAGCTTACGGCACCTGAGGTTCCTAGTTGGTCTCCCATAGGGAAAAAAGTGGTCTGATTATGACATCATAATGCAAAAAAGAAATAAACAAAAGCTTACGGCACCTGAGGTTCCTAGTTGGTCTCCCATACAAGTACTAACCAGGCCCGAGTCTGGATGGCTTCCGAGATCTGACGAGATCAGGCATTTTCAGACTGGTATGGCCGTAAGTGAAATTAAGAGAATGCGATCTCGCTAATGTTGGTAGAATATCAAACTCTGGTTGCGACAAAAGACAAGACGCTTCTGGATAGGGAAAAAGTGGTCTGATTATGACATCATAATGCAAAAAAGAAATAAACAAAAGCTTACGGCACCTGAGGTTCCTAGTTGGTCTCCCATACAAGTACTAACCAGGCCCGAGTCTGGATGGCTTCCGAGATCTGACGAGATCAGGCATTTTCAGACTGGTATGGCCGTAAGGGAAATTAAGAGAATGCGATCTCGCTAATGTTGGTAGAATATCAAACTCTGGTTGCGACAAAAGACAAGACGCTTCTGGATAGGGAAAAAAGTGGTCTGATTATGACATCATAATGCAAAAAAGAAATAAACTAAAGCTTACGGCACCTGAGGTTCCTAGTTGGTCTCCCATAGGGAAAAAAGTGGTCTGATTATGACGTCATCATGCAAAAAAGAAATAAAGAAAAGCTTACGGCACCTGAGGTTCCTAGTTGGTCTCCCATACAAGTACTAACCAGGCCCGAGTCTGGATGGCTTCTGAGATCTGACGAGATCAGGCATTTTCAGACTGGTATGGCCGTAAGTGAAATTAAGAGAATGCGATCTCGCTAATGTTGGTAGAATATCAAACTCTGGTTGCGACAAAAGACAAGACGCTTCTGGATAGGGAAAAAAGTGGTCTGATTATGACATCATAATGCAAAAAAGAAATAAACAAAAGCTTACGGCACCTGAGGTTCCTAGTTGGTCTCCCATAGGGAAAAAAGTGGTCTGATTATGACATCATAATGCAAAAAAGAAATAAACAAAAGCTTACAGCACCTGAGGTTCCTAGTTGGTCTCCCATACAAGTACTAACCAGGCCCAAGTCTGGATGGCTTCCGAGATCTGACAAGATCAGGCATTTTCAGACTGGTATGGCCGTAAGTGAAATTAAGAGAATGCGATCTCGTTAATGTTGGTAGAATTTCAAACTCTGGTTGCGACAAAAGACAAGATGCTTCTGGATAGGGAAAAAAGTGGTCTGATTATGACATCATAATGCAAAAAAGAAATAAACAAAAGCTTACGGCACCTGAGGTTCCTAGTTGGTCTCCCATAGGGAAAAAAGTGGTCTGATTATGACATCATAATGCAAAAAAGAAATAAACAAAAGCTTACGGCACCTGAGGTTCCTAGTTGGTCTCCCATACAAGTACCAACCAGGCCCGAGTCTGGATGGCTTCCAAGATCTGACGAGATCAGGCATTTTCAGACTGGTATGGCCGTAAGTGAAATTAAGAGAATGCAATCTCGCTAATTTTGGTAGAATATCAAACTCTGGTTGCGACAAAAGACAAGACGCTTCTGGATAGGGAAAAAAGTGGTCTGATTATGACATCATAATGCAAAAAAGAAATAAACAAAAGCTTAAGGCACCTGAGGTTCCTAGTTGGTCTCCCATAGGGAAAAAAGTGATCTGATTATGACATCATAATGCAAAAAAGAAATAAACAAAAGCTTACGGCACCTGAGGTTCCTAGTTGGTCTCCCATACAAGTACTAACCAGGCCCAAGTCTGGATGGCTTCCGATATCTGACGAGATCAGGCATTTTCAGACTGGTATGGCCGTAAATGAAATTAAGAGAATGCGATCTCGCTAATGTTGGTAGAATATCAAACTCTGGTTGCGACAAAAGACAAGACGCTTCTGGATAGGGAAAAAAGTGGTCTGATTATGACATCATAATGCAAAAAAGAAATAAACAAAAGCTTACGGCACCTGAGGTTCCTAGTTGGTCTCCCATAGGGAAAAAAGTGGTCTGATTATGACATCATAATGCAAAAAAGAAATAAACAAAAGCTTACGGCACCTGAGGTTCCTAGTTGGTCTCCCATACAAGTACTAACCAGGCCCAAGTCTGGATGGCTTCCGAAACCTGACGAGATCAGGCATTTTCAGACTGGTATGGCCGTAAGTGAAATTAAGAGAATGTGATCTCGCTAATGTTGGTAGAATATCAAACTCTGGTTGCGACAAAAGACAAGACGCTTCTGGATAGGGAAAAAAGTGGTCTGATTATGACATCATAATGCAAAAAAGAAATAAACAAAAGCTTACGGCACCTGAGGTTCCTAGTTGGTCTCCCATAGGGAAAAAAGTGGTCTGATTATGACATCATAATGCAAAAAAGAAATAAACAAAAGCTTACGACACCTGAGGTTCCTAGTTGGTCTCCCATACAAGTACTAACCAGGCCCAAGTCTGGATGGCTTCCGAGATCTGACGAGATCAGGCATTTTCAGACTGGTATGGCCGTAAGTGTAATTAAGCGAATGCGATCTCGCTAATGTTGGTAGAATATCAAACTCTGGTTGCGACAAAAGACAAGACGCTTCTGGATAGGGAAAAAAGTGGTCTGATTATGACATCATAATGCAAAAAAGAAATAAACAAAAGCTTACGGCACCTGAGGTTCCTAGTTGGTCTCCCATACAAGTACTAACCAGGCCCGAGTCTGGATGGCTTCTGAGATCTGACGAGATCAGGCATTTTCAGACTGGTATGGCCGTAAGGGAAATTAAGAGAATGCGATCTCGCTAATGTTGGTAGAATATCAAACTCTGGTTGCGACAAAAAACAAGACGCTTCTGGATAGGGAAAAAAGTGGTCTGATTATGACATCATAATGCAAAAAAGAAATAAACAAAAGCTTACGGCACCTGAGGTTCCTAGTTGGTCTCCCCTACAAGTACTAACCAGGCCAGAGTCTGGATGGCTTCCGAGATCTGACGAGATCAGGCATTTTCAGACTGGTATGGCCGTAAGTGAAATTAAGAGAATGCGATCTCGCTAATGTTGGTAGAATATCAAACTCTGGTTGCGACAAAAGACAAGACGCTTCTGGATAGGAAAAAAAGTGGTCTGATTATGACATCATAATGCAAAAAAGAAATAAACAAAAGCTTACGGCACCTGAGGTTCCTAGTTGGTCTCCCATACAAGTACTAACCAGGCCCGAGTCTGGATGGCTTCCAAGATCTGACGAGATCAGGCATTTTCAGACTGGTATGGCCGTAAGTGAAATTAAGAGAATGCGATCTCGCTAATTTTGGTAGAATATCAAACTCTGGTTGCAACAAAAGACAAGATGCTTCTGGATAGGGAAAAAAGTGGTCTGATCATGACATCATAATGCAAAAAAGAAATAAACAAAAGCTTACGGCACCTGAGGTTCTTAGTTGGTCTCCCATAGGGAAAAAAGTGGTCTGATTATGACATCATAATGCAAAAAAGAAATAAACAAAAGCTTACGGCTCTTGAGGTTCCTAGTTGGTCTCCCATACAAGTACTAACCAGGCCCAAGTCTGGATGGCTTCCGAGATCTGACGAGATCAGGCATTTTCAGACTGGTATGGAAGTAAGTGAAATTAAGAGAATGCGATCTCGCTAATGTTGGTAGAATATCAAACTCTGGTTGCGACAAAAGACAAGACGCTTCTGGATAGGGAAAAAAGTGGTCTGATTATGACATCATAATGCAAAAAAGAAATAAACAAAAGCTTACGGCACCTGAGGTTCCTAGTTGGTCTCCCATACAAGTACTAACCAGGCCCAAGTCTGGATGGCTTCCGATGTCTGATGAGATCAGACATTTTCAGACTGGTATGGCCGTAAATGAAATTAAGAGAATGCGATCTCGCTAATGTTGGTAGAATATCAAACTCTGGTTGCGACAAAAGACAAGACGCTTCTGGATAGGGAAAAAAGTGGTCTGATTATGACATCATAATGCAAAAAAGAAATAAACAAAAGCTTACGGCACCTGAGGTTCCTAGTTGGTCTCCCCTACAAGTACTAACCAGGCCAGAGTCTGGATGGCTTCCGAGATCTGACGAGATCAGGCATTTTCAGACTGGTATGGCCGTAAGTGAAATTAAGAGAATGCGATCTCGCTAATGTTGGTAGAATATCAAACTCTGGTTGCGACAAAAGACAAGACGCTTCTGGATAGGAAAAAAAGTGGTCTGATTATGACATCATAATGCAAAAAAGAAATAAACAAAAGCTTACGGCACCTGAGGTTCCTAGTTGGTCTCCCATACAAGTACTAACCAGGCCCGAGTCTGGATGGCTTCCAAGATCTGACGAGATCAGGCATTTTCAGACTGGTATGGCCGTAAGTGAAATTAAGAGAATGCGATCTCACTAATTTTGGTAGAATATCAAACTCTGGTTGCAACAAAAGACAAGACGCTTCTGGATAGGGAAAAAAGTGGTCTGATCATGACATCATAATGCAAAAAAGAAATAAACAAAAGCTTACGGCACCTGAGGTTCTTAGTTGGTCTCCCATAGGGAAAAAAGTGGTCTGATTATGACATCATAATGCAAAAAAGAAATAAACAAAAGCTTACGGCACCTGAGGTTCCTAGTTGGTCTCCCATACAAGTACTAACCAGGCCCAAGTCTGGATGGCTTCCGAGATCTGACGAGATCAGGCATTTTCAGACTGGTATGGAAGTAAGTGAAATTAAGAGAATGCGATCTCGCTAATGTTGGTAGAATATCAAACTCTGGTTGCGACAAAAGACAAGACGCTTCTGGATAGGGAAAAAAGTGGTCTGATTATGACATCATAATGCAAAAAAGAAATAAACAAAAGCTTACGGCACCTGAGGTTCCTAGTTGGTCTCCCATACAAGTACTAACCAGGCCCAAGTCTGGATGGCTTCCGATGTCTGATGAGATCAGACATTTTCAGACTGGTATGGCCGTAAATGAAATTAAGAGAATGCGATCTCGCTAATGTTGGTAGAATATCAAACTCTGGTTGCGACAAAAGACAAGACGCTTCTGGATAGGGAAAAAAGTGGTCTGATTATGACATCATAATGCAAAAAAGAAATAAACAAAAGCTTACGGCACCTGAGGTTCCTAGTTGGTCTCCCATAGGGAAAAAAGTGGTCTGATTATGACATCATAATGCAAAAAAGAAATAAACAAAAGCTTACGGCACCTGAGGTTCCTAGTTGGTCTCCCATACAAGTACTAACCAGGCCCGAGTTTGGATGGCTTCCAAGATCTGACGACATCAGGCATTTTCAGACTGGTATGGCCGTAAGGGAAATTAAGAGAATGCGATCTCGCTAATGTTGGTAGAATATCAAACTCTGGTTGCGACAAAAGACAAGACGCTTCTGGATAGGGAAAAAAGTGGTCTGATTATGACATCATAATGCAAAAAAGAAATAAACTAAAGCTTACGGCACCTGAGGTTCCTAGTTGGTCTCCCATAGGGAAAAAAGTGGTCTGATTATGACGTCATAATGCAAAAAAGAAATAAACAAAAGCTTACGGCACCTGAGGTTCCTAGTTGGTCTCCCATACAAGTACTAACCAGGCCCGAGTCTGGATGGCTTCCGAGATCTGACGAGATCAGGCATTTTCAGACTGGTATGGCCGTAAGTGAAATTAAGAGAATGCGATCTCGCTAATGTTGGTAGAATATCAAACTCTGGTTGCGACAAAAGACAAGACGCTTCTGGATAGGGAAAAAAGTGGTCTGATCATGACATCATAATGCAAAAAAGAAATAAACAAAAGCTTACGGCACCTGAGGTTCTTAGTTGGTCTCCCATAGGGAAAAAAGTGGTCTGATTATGACATCATAATGCAAAAAAGAAATAAACAAAAGCTTACGGCACCTGAGGTTCCTAGTTGGTCTCCCATAGGGAAAAAAGTGGTCTGATTATGACATCATAATGCAAAAAAGAAATAAACAAAAGCTTACGGCACCTGAGGTTCCTAGTTGGTCTCCCATACAAGTACTAACCAGGCCCGAGTTTGGATGGCTTCCAAGATCTGACGACATCAGGCATTTTCAGACTGGTATGACCGTAAGGGAAATTAAGAGAATGCGATCTCGCTAATGTTGGTAGAATATCAAACTCTGGTTGCGACAAAAGACAAGACGCTTCTGGATAGGGAAAAAAGTGGTCTGATTATGACATCATAATGCAAAAAAGAAATAAACTAAAGCTTACGGCACCTGAGGTTCCTAGTTGGTCTCCCATAGGGAAAAAAGTGGTCTGATTATGACGTCATAATGCAAAAAAGAAATAAACAAAAGCTTACGGCACCTGAGGTTCCTAGTTGGTCTCCCATACAAGTACTAACCAGGCCCGAGTCTGGATGGCTTCCGAGATCTGACGAGATCAGGCATTTTCAGACTGGTATGGCCGTAAGTGAAATTAAGAGAATGCGATCTCGCTAATGTTGGTAGAATATCAAACTCTGGTTGCGACAAAAGACAAGACGCTTCTGGATAGGGAAAAAAGTGGTCTGATCATGACATCATAATGCAAAAAAGAAATAAACAAAAGCTTACGGCACCTGAGGTTCTTAGTTGGTCTCCCATAGGGAAAAAAGTGGTCTGATTATGACATCATAATGCAAAAAAGAAATAAACAAAAGCTTACGGCACCTGAGGTTCCTAGTTGGTCTCCCATAGGGAAAAAAGTGGTCTGATTATGACATCATAATGCAAAAAAGAAATAAACAAAAGCTTACGGCACCTGAGGTTCCTAGTTGGTCTCCCATAGGGAAAAAAGTGGTCTGATTATGACATCATAATGCAAAAAAGAAATAAACAAAAGCTTACGGCACCTGAGGTTCCTAGTTGGTCTCCCATACAAGTACTAACCAGGCCCGAGTTTGGATGGTTTCCAAGATCTGACGACATCAGGCATTTTCAGACTGGTATGGCCGTAAGGGAAATTAAGAGAATGCGATCTCGCTAATGTTGGTAGAATATCAAACTCTGGTTGCGACAAAAGACAAGACGCTTCTGGATAGGGAAAAAAGTGGTCTGATTATGACATCATAATGCAAAAAAGAAATAAACTAAAGCTTACGGCACCTGAGGTTCCTAGTTGGTCTCCCATAGGGAAAAAAGTGGTCTGATTATGACGTCATAATGCAAAAAAGAAATAAACAAAAGCTTACGGCACCTGAGGTTCCTAGTTGGTCTCCCATACAAGTACTAACCAGGCCCGAGTCTGGATGGCTTCCGAGATCTGACGAGATCAGGCATTTTCAGACTGGTATGGCCGTAAGTGAAATTAAGAGAATGCGATCTCGCTAATGTTGGTAGAATATCAAACTCTGGTTGCGACAAAAGACAAGACGCTTCTGGATAGGGAAAAAAGTGGTCTGATCATGACATCATAATGCAAAAAAGAAATAAACAAAAGCTTACGGCACCTGAGGTTCTTAGTTGGTCTCCCATAGGGAAAAAAGTGGTCTGATTATGACATCATAATGCAAAAAAGAAATAAACAAAAGCTTACGGCACCTGAGGTTCCTAGTTGGTCTCCCATAGGGAAAAAAGTGGTCTGATTATGACATCATAATGCAAAAAAGAAATAAACAAAAGCTTACGGCACCTGAGGTTCCTAGTTGGTCTCCCATACAAGTACTAACCAGGTCCGAGTTTGGATGGTTTCCAAGATCTGACGACATCAGGCATTTTCAGACTGGTATGGCCGTAAGGGAAATTAAGAGAATGCGATCTCGCTAATGTTGGTAGAATATCAAACTCTGGTTGCGACAAAAGACAAGACGCTTCTGGATAGGGAAAAAAGTGGTCTGATTATGACATCATAATGCAAAAAAGAAATAAACTAAAGCTTACGGCACCTGAGGTTCCTAGTTGGTCTCCCATAGGGAAAAAAGTGGTCTGATTATGACATCATAATGCAAAAAAGAAATAAACAAAAGCTTACGGCACCTGAGGTTCCTAGTTGGTCTCCCATACAAGTACTAACCAGGCCCGAGTCTGGATGGCTTCCGAGATCTGACGAGATCAGGCATTTTCAGACTGGTATGGCCGTAAGTGAAATTAAGAGAATGCGATCTCGCTAATGTTGGTAGAATATCAAACTCTGGTTGCGACAAAAGACAAGACGCTTCTGGATAGGGAAAAAAGTGGTCTGATTATGACATCATAATGCAAAAAAGAAATAAACAAAAGCTTACGGCACCTGAGGTTCTTAGTTGGTCTCCCATAGGGAAAAAAAGTGGTCTGATTATGACATCATAATGCAAAAAAGAAATAAACAAAAGCTTACGGCACCTGAGGTTCCTAGTTGGTCTCCCATAGGGAAAAAAGTGGTCTGATTATGACATCATAATGCAAAAAAGAAATAAACAAAAGCTTACGGCACCTGAGGTTCCTAGTTGGTCTCCCATACAAGTACTAACCAGGCCCGAGTCTGGATGGCTTCCGAGATCTGACGAGATCAGGCATTTTCAGACTGGTATGGCCGTAAGTGAAATTAAGAGAATGCGATCTCGCTAATGTTGGTAGAATATCAAACTCTGGTTGCGACAAAAGACAAGACGCTTCTGGATAGGGAAAAAAGTGGTCTGATCATGACATCATAATGCAAAAAAGAAATAAACAAAAGCTTACGGCACCTGAGGTTCTTAGTTGGTCTCCCATAGGGAAAAAAGTGGTCTGATTATGACATCATAATGCAAAAAAGAAATAAACAAAAGCTTACGGCACCTGAGGTTCCTAGTTGGTCTCCCATAGGGAAAAAAGTGGTCTGATTATGACATCATAATGCAAAAAAGAAATAAACAAAAGCTTACGGCACCTGAGGTTCCTAGTTGGTCTCCCATACAAGTACTAACCAGGCCCGAGTCTGGATGGCTTCCGATATCTGACGAGATCAGGCATTTTCAGACTGGTATGGCCGTAAGTGAAATTAAGAGAATGCGATCTCGCTAATGTTGGTAGAATATCAAACTCTGGTTGCGACAAAAGACAAGACGCTTCTGGATAGGGAAAAAAGTGGTCTGATTATGACATCATAATGCAAAAAAGAAATAAACAAAAGCTTACGGCACCTGAGGTTCCTAGTTGGTCTCCCATAGGGAAAAAAGTGGTCTGATTATGACATCATAATGCAAAAAAGAAATAAACAAAAGCTTTCGGCACCTGAGGTTCCTAGTTGGTCTCCCATACAAGTACTAACCAGGCCCAAGTCTGGATGGCTTCCGAGATCTGACGAGATCAGGCATTTTCAGACTGGTATGGCCGTAAGTGAAATTAAGAGAATGCGATCTCGCTAATGTTGGTAGAATATCAAACTCTGGTTGCGACAAAAGACAAGACGCTTCTGGATAGGGAAAAAAGTGGTCTGATTATGACATCATAATGCAAAAAAGAAATAAACAAAAGCTTACGGCACCTGAGGTTCCTAGTTGGTCTCCCATACAAGTACTAACCAGGCCCAAGTCTGGATGGCTTCCGATATCTGATGAGATCAGGCATTTTCAGACTGGTATGGCCGTAAATGAAATTAAGAGAATGCGATCTCGCTAATGTTGGTAGAATATCAAACTCTGGTTGCGACAAAAGACAAGACGCTTCTGGATAGGGAAAAAAGTGGTCTGATTATGACATCATAATGCAAAAAAGAAATAAACAAAAGCTTACGGCACCTGAGGTTCCTAGTTGGTCTCCCATAGGGAAAAAAGTGGTCTGATTATGACATCATAATGCAAAAAAGAAATAAACAAAAGCTTACGGCACCTGAGGTTCCTAGTTGGTCTCCCATACAAGTACTAACCAGGCCCAAGTCTGGATGGCTTCCGAGATCTGACGAGATCAGGCATTTTCAGACTGGTATTGCCGTAAGTGAAATTAAGAGAATGCGATCTCGCTAATGTTGGTAGAATATCAAACTCTGGTTGCGACAAAAGACAAGACGCTTCTGGATAGGGAAAAAAGTGGTCTGATTATGACATCATAATGCAAAAAAGAAATAAACAAAAGCTTTCGGCACCTGAAGTTCCTAGTTGGTCTCCCATACAAGTACTAACCAGGCCCAAGTCTGGATGGCTTCTGAGATCTGACGAGATCAGGCATTTTCAGACTGGTATGGCCGTAAGGGAAATTAAGAGAATGCGATCTCGCTAATGTTGGTAGAATATCAAACTCTGGTTGCGACAAAAGACAAGACGCTTCTGGATAGGGAAAAAAGTGGTCTGATTATGACATCATAATGCAAAAAAGAAATAAACAAAAGCTTACGGCACCTGAGGTTCCTAGTTGGTCTCCCCTACAAGTACTAACCAGGCCAGAGTCTGGATGGCTTCCGAGATCTGACGAGATCAGGCATTTTCAGACTGGTATGGCCGTAAGTGAAATTAAGAGAATGCGATCTCGCTAATGTTGGTAGAATATCAAACTCTGGTTGCGACAAAAGACAAGACGCTTCTGGATAGGAAAAAAAGTGGTCTGATTATGACATCATAATGCAAAAAAGAAATAAACAAAAGCTTACGGCACCTGAGGTTCCTAGTTGGTCTCCCATACAAGTACTAACCAGGCCCGAGTCTGGATGGCTTCCAAGATCTGACGAGATCAGGCATTTTCAGACTGGTATGGCCGTAAGTGAAATTAAGAGAATGCGATCTCACTAATTTTGGTAGAATATCAAACTCTGGTTGCAACAAAAGACAAGACGCTTCTGGATAGGGAAAAAAGTGGTCTGATCATGACATCATAATGCAAAAAAGAAATAAACAAAAGCTTACGGCACCTGAGGTTCTTAGTTGGTCTCCCATAGGGAAAAAAGTGGTCTGATTATGACATCATAATGCAAAAAAGAAATAAACAAAAGCTTACGGCACCTGAGGTTCCTAGTTGGTCTCCCATACAAGTACTAACCAGGCCCAAGTCTGGATGGCTTCCGAGATCTGACGAGATCAGGCATTTTCAGACTGGTATGGAAGTAAGTGAAATTAAGAGAATGCGATCTCGCTAATGTTGGTAGAATATCAAACTCTGGTTGCGACAAAAGACAAGACTCTTCTGGATAGGGAAAAAAGTGGTCTGATTATGACATCATAATGCAAAAAAGAAATAAACAAAAGCTTACGGCACCTGAGGTTCCTAGTTGGTCTCCCATACAAGTACTAACCAGGCCCAAGTCTGGATGGCTTCCGATGTCTGATGAGATCAGACATTTTCAGACTGGTATGGCCGTAAACGAAATTAAGAGAATGCGATCTCGCTAATGTTGGTAGAATATCAAACTCTGGTTGCGACAAAAGACAAGACGCTTCTGGATAGGGAAAAAAGTGGTCTGATTATGACATCATAATGCAAAAAAGAAATAAACAAAAGCTTACGGCACCTGAGGTTCCTAGTTGGTCTCCCATAGGGAAAAACGTGGTCTGATTATGACATCATAATGCAAAAAAGAAATAAACAAAAGCTTACGGCACCTGAGGTTCCTAGTTGGTCTCCCATACAAGTACTAACCAGGCCCGAGTTTGGATGGCTTCCAAGATCTGACGACATCAGGCATTTTCAGACTGGTATGGCCGTAAGGGAAATTAAGAGAATGCGATCTCGCTAATGTTGGTAGAATATCAAACTCTGGTTGCGACAAAAGACAAGACGCTTCTGGATAGGGAAAAAAGTGGTCTGATTATGACATCATAATGCAAAAAAGAAATAAACTAAAGCTTACGGCACCTGAGGTTCCTAGTTGGTCTCCCATAGGGAAAAAAGTGGTCTGATTATGACGTCATAATGCAAAAAAGAAATAAACAAAAGCTTACGGCACCTGAGGTTCCTAGTTGGTCTCCCATACAAGTACTAACCAGGCCCGAGTCTGGATGGCTTCCGAGATCTGACGAGATCAGGCATTTTCAGACTGGTATGGCCGTAAGTGAAATTAAGAGAATGCGATCTCGCTAATGTTGGTAGAATATCAAACTCTGGTTGCGACAAAAGACAAGACGCTTCTGGATAGGGAAAAAAGTGGTCTGATCATGACATCATAATGCAAAAAAGAAATAAACAAAAGCTTACGGCACCTGAGGTTCTTAGTTGGTCTCCCATAGGGAAAAAAGTGGTCTGATTATGACATCATAATGCAAAAAAGAAATAAACAAAAGCTTACGGCACCTGAGGTTCCTAGTTGGTCTCCCATAGGGAAAAAAGTGGTCTGATTATGACATCATAATGCAAAAAAGAAATAAACAAAAGCTTACGGCACCTGAGGTTCCTAGTTGGTCTCCCATACAAGTACTAACCAGGCCCGAGTTTGGATGGCTTCCAAGATCTGACGACATCAGGCATTTTCAGACTGGTATGGCCGTAAGGGAAATTAAGAGAATGCGATCTCGCTAATGTTGGTAGAATATCAAACTCTGGTTGCGACAAAAGACAAGACGCTTCTGGATAGGGAAAAAAGTGGTCTGATTATGACATCATAATGCAAAAAAGAAATAAACTAAAGCTTACGGCACCTGAGGTTCCTAGTTGGTCTCCCATAGGGAAAAAAGTGGTCTGATTATGACGTCATAATGCAAAAAAGAAATAAACAAAAGCTTACGGCACCTGAGGTTCCTAGTTGGTCTCCCATACAAGTACTAACCAGGCCCGAGTCTGGATGGCTTCCGAGATCTGACGAGATCAGGCATTTTCAGACTGGTATGGCCGTAAGTGAAATTAAGAGAATGCGATCTCGCTAATGTTGGTAGAATATCAAACTCTGGTTGCGACAAAAGACAAGACGCTTCTGGATAGGGAAAAAAGTGGTCTGATCATGACATCATAATGCAAAAAAGAAATAAACAAAAGCTTACGGCACCTGAGGTTCTTAGTTGGTCTCCCATAGGGAAAAAAGTGGTCTGATTATGACATCATAATGCAAAAAAGAAATAAACAAAAGCTTACGGCACCTGAGGTTCCTAGTTGGTCTCCCATAGGGAAAAAAGTGGTCTGATTATGACATCATAATGCAAAAAAGAAATAAACAAAAGCTTACGGCACCTGAGGTTCCTAGTTGGTCTCCCATACAAGTACTAAACAAGCCCAAGTCTGGATGGCTTCCGATATCTGATGAGATCAGGCATTTTCAGACTGGTATGGCCGTAAATGAAATTAAGAGAATGCGATCTCGCTAATGTTGGTAGAATATCAAACTCTGGTTGCGACAAAAGACAAGACGCTTCTGGATAGGGAAAAAAGTGGTCTGATCATGACATCATAATGCAAAAAAGAAATAAACAAAAGCTTACGGCACCTGAGGTTCTTAGTTGGTCTCCCATAGGGAAAAAAGTGGTCTGATTATGACATCATAATGCAAAAAAGAAATAAACAAAAGCTTACGGCACCTGAGGTTCCTAGTTGGTCTCCCATACAAGTACTAAACAGGCCCAAGTCTGGATGGCTTCCGATATCTGATGAGATCAGGCATTTTCAGACTGGTATGGCCGTAAATGAAATTAAGAGAATGCGATCTCGCTAATTTTGGTAGAATATCAAACTCTGGTTGCGACAAAAGACAAGACGCTTCTGGATAGGGAAAAAAGTGGTCTGATTATGACATCATAATGCAAAAAAGAAATAAACAAAAGCTTACGGCACCTGAGGTTCCTAGTTGGTCTCCCATACAAGTACTAACCAGGCCCAAGTCTGGATGGCTTCCGATATCTGATGAGATCAGGCATTTTCAGACTGGTATGGCCGTAAATGAAATTAAGAGAATGCGATCTCGCTAATGTTGGTAGAATATCAAACTCTGGTTGCGACAAAAGACAAGACGCTTCTGGATAGGGAAAAAAGTGGTCTGATTATGACATCATAATGCAAAAAAGAAATAAACAAAAGCTTACGGCACCTGAGGTTCCTAGTTGGTCTCCCATAGGGAAAAAAGTGGTCTGATTATGACATCATAATGCAAAAAAGAAATAAACAAAAGCTTACGGCACCTGAGGTTCCTAGTTGGTCTCCCATACAAGTACTAACCAGGCCCAAGTCTGGATGGCTTCCGAGATCTGACGAGATCAGGCATTTTCAGACTGGTATTGCCGTAAGTGAAATTAAGAGAATGCGATCTCGCTAATGTTGGTAGAATATCAAACTCTGGTTGCGACAAAAGACAAGACGCTTCTGGATAGGGAAAAAAGTGGTCTGATTATGACATCATAATGCAAAAAAGAAATAAACAAAAGCTTTCGGCACCTGAAGTTCCTAGTTGGTCTCCCATACAAGTACTAACCAGGCCCGAGTCTGGATGGCTTCTGAGATCTGACGAGATCAGGCATTTTCAGACTGGTATGGCCGTAAGAGAAATTAAGAGAATGCGATCTCGCTAATGTTGGTAGAATATCAAACTCTGGTTGCGACAAAAGACAAGACGCTTCTGGATAGGGAAAAAAGTGGTCTGATTATGACATCATAATGCAAAAAAGAAATAAACAAAAGCTTACGGCACCTGAGGTTCCTAGTTGGTCTCCCATAGGGAAAAAAGTGGTCTGATTATGACATCATAATGCAAAAAAGAAATAAACAAAAGCTTACGGCACCTGAGGTTCCTAGTTGGTCTCCCATACAAGTACTAACCAGGCCCAAGTCTCGATGGCTTCCGAAATCTGACGAGATCAGGCATTTTCAGACTGGTTTGGCCGTAAGTGAAATTAAGAGAATGCGATCTCGTTAATGTTGGTAGAATATCAAACTCTGGTTGCGACAAAAGACAAGACGCTTCTGGATAGGGAAAAAAGTGGTCTGATTATGACATCATAATGCAAAAAAGAAATAAACAAAAGCTTACGGCACCTGAGGTTCCTAGTTG
The DNA here is from genome assembly GCF_036172605.1 of Pelobates fuscus. NCBI lineage: Eukaryota > Metazoa > Chordata > Amphibia > Anura > Pelobatidae > Pelobates > Pelobates fuscus. The sequence continues at coordinate 287,393,913 of NC_086318.1, read as the reverse complement.
GTCTCCCATAGGGAAAATAGTGGTCTGATTATGACATCATAATGCAAAAAAGAAATAAACAAAAGCTTACGGCACCTGAGGTTCCTAGTTGGTCTCCCATACAAGTACTAACCAGGCCCAAGTCTGGATGGCTTCCGAGATCTGACGAGATCAGGCATTTTCAGACTGGTATGGCCAAAAGTGAAATTAAGCGAATGCGATCTCGCTAATGTTGGTAGAATATCAAACTCTGGTTGCGACAAAAGACAAGACGCTTCTGGATAGGGAAAAAAGTGGTCTGATTATGACATCATAATGCAAAAAAGAAATAAACAAAAGCTTACGGCACCTGAGGTTCCTAGTTGGTCTCCCCTACAAGTACTAACCAGGCCAGAGTCTGGATGGCTTCCGAGATCTGACGAGATCAGGCATTTTCAGACTGGTATGGCCGTAAGTGAAATTAAGAGAATGCGATCTCGCTAATGTTGGTAGAATATCAAACTCTGGTTGCGACAAAAGACAAGACGCTTCTGGATAGGGAAAAAAGTGGTCTGATTTTGACATCATAATGCAAAAAAGAAATAAACAAAAGCTTACGGCACCTGAGGTTCCTAGTTGGTCTCCCATACAAGTACTAACCAGGCCCGAGTCTGGATGGCTTCCAAGATCTGACGAGATCAGGCATTTTCAGACTGGTATGGCCGTAAGTGAAATTAAGAGAATGCGATCTCGCTAATTTTGGTAGAATATCAAACTCTGGTTGCAACAAAAGACAAGACGCTTCTGGATAGGGAAAAAAGTGGTCTGATTATGACATCATAATGCAAAAAAGAAATAAACAAAAGCTTACGGCACCTGAGGTTCCTAGTTGGTCTCCCATACAAGTACTAACCAGGCCCAAGTCTGGATGGCTTCCGATATCTGATGAGATCAGACATTTTCAGACTGGTATGGCCGTAAATGAAATAAAGAGAATGCGATCTCGCTAATGTTGGTAGAATATCAAACTCTGGTTGCGACAAAAGACAAGACGCTTCTGGATAGGGAAAAAAGTGGTCTGATTATGACATCATAATGCAAAAAAGAAATAAACAAAAGCTTACGGCACCTGAGGTTCCTAGTTGGTCTCCCATAGGGAAAAAAGTGGTCTGATTATGACATCATAATGCAAAAAAGAAATAAACAAAAGCTTACGGCACCTGAGGTTCCTAGTTGGTCTCCCATACAAGTACTAACCAGGCCCGAGTGTGGATGGCTTCCAAGATCTGACGAGATCAGGCATTTTCAGACTGGTATGGCCGTAAGTGAAATTAAGAGAATGCGATCTCGCTAATGTTGGTAGAATATCAAACTCTGGTTGCGACAAAAGACAAGACGCTTCTGGATAGGGAAAAAAGTGGTCTGATTATGACATCATAATGCAAAAAAGAAATAAACAAAAGCTTACGGCACCTGAGGTTCCTAGTTGGTCTCCCCTACAAGTACTAACCAGGCCAGAGTCTGGATGGCTTCCGAGATCTGACGAGATCAGGCATTTTCAGACTGGTATGGCCGTAAGTGAAATTAAGAGAATGCGATCTCGCTAATGTTGGTAGAATATCAAACTCTGGTTGCGACAAAAGACAAGACGCTTCTGGATAGGGAAAAAAGTGGTCTGATTTTGACATCATAATGCAAAAAAGAAATAAACAAAAGCTTACGGCACCTGAGGTTCCTAGTTGGTCTCCCATACAAGTACTAACCAGGCCCGAGTCTGGATGGCTTCCAAGATCTGACGAGATCAGGCATTTTCAGACTGGTATGGCCGTAAGTGAAATTAAGAGAATGCGATCTCGCTAATTTTGGTAGAATATCAAACTCTGGTTGCAACAAAAGACAAGACGCTTCTGGATAGGGAAAAAAGTGGTCTGATTATGACATCATAATGCAAAAAAGAAATAAACAAAAGCTTACGGCACCTGAGGTTCCTAGTTGGTCTCCCATACAAGTACTAACCAGGCCCGAGTCTGGATGGCTTCCAAGATCTGACGAGATCAGGCATTTTCAGACTGGTATGGCCGTAAGTGAAATGAAGAGAATGCGATCTCGCTAATGTTGGTAGAATATCAAACTCTGGTTGCGACAAAAGACAAGACGCTTCTGGATAGGGAAAAAAGTGGTCTGATTATGACATCATAATGCAAAAAAGAAATAAACAAAAGCTTACGGCACCTGAGGTTCCTAGTTGGTCTCCCATAGGGAAAAAAGTGGTCTGATTATGACATCATAATGCAAAAAAGAAATAAACAAAAGCTTACGGCACCTGAGGTTCCTAGTTGGTCTCCCATACAAGTACTAACCAGGCCCGAGTGTGGATGGCTTCCAAGATCTGACGAGATCAGGCATTTTCAGACTGGTATGGCCGTAAGTGAAATTAAGAGAATGCGATCTCGCTAATTTTGGTAGAATATCAAACTCTGGTTGCGACAAAAGACAAGACGCTTCTGGATAGGGAAAAAAGTGGTCTGATTATGACATCATAATGCAAAAAAGAAATAAACAAAAGCTTACGGCACCTGAGGTTCCTAGTTGGTCTCCCATACAAGTACTAACCAGGCCCAAGTCTGGATGGCTTCCGAGATCTGACGAGATCAGGCATTTTCAGACTGGTATGGAAGTAAGTGAAATTAAGAGAATGCGATCTCGCTAATGTTGGTAGAATATCAAACTCTGGTTGCGACAAAAGACAAGACGCTTCTGGATAGGGAAAAAAGTGGTCTGATTATGACATCATAATGCAAAAAAGAAATAAACAAAAGCTTACGGCACCTGAGGTTCCTAGTTGGTCTCCCATACAAGTACTAACCAGGCCCAAGTCTGGATGGCTTCCGATGTCTGATGAGATCAGGCATTTTCAGACTGGTATGGCCGTAAATGAAATTAAGAGAATGCGATCTCGCTAATGTTGGTAGAATATCAAACTCTGGTTGCGACAAAAGACAAGACGCTTCTGGATAGGGAAAAAAGTGGTCTGATTATGACATCATAATGCAAAAAAGAAATAAACAAAAGCTTACGGCACCTGAGGTTCCTAGTTGGTCTCCCCTACAAGTACTAACCAGGCCCGAGTCTGGATGGCTTCCGAGATCTGACGAGATCAGGCATTTTCAGACTGGTATGGCCGTAAGTGAAATTAAGAGAATGCGATCTCGCTAATGTTGGTAGAATATCAAACTCTGGTTGCGACAAAAGACAAGACGCTTCTGGATAGGGAAAAAAGTGGTCTGATTATGACATCATAATGCAAAAAAGAAATAAACAAAAGCTTACGGCACCTGAGGTTCCTAGTTGGTCTCCCATACAAGTACTAACCAGGCCCGAGTCTGGATGGCTTCCAAGATCTGACGAGATCAGGCATTTTCAGACTGGTATGGCCGTAAGTGAAATTAAGAGAATGCGATCTCACTAATGTTGGTAGAATATCAAACTCTGGTTGCGACAAAAGACAAGACGCTTCTGGATAGGGAAAAAAGTGGTCTGATTATGACATCATAATGCAAAAAAGAAATAAACAAAAGCTTACGGCACCTGAGGTTCTTAGTTGGTCTCCCATAGGGAAAAAAGTGGTCTGATTATGACATCATAATGCAAAAAAGAAATAAACAAAAGCTTACGGCACCTGAGGTTCCTAGTTGGTCTCCCATACAAGTACTAACCAGGCCCAAGTCTGGATGGCTTCCGAGATCTGACGAGATCAGGCATTTTCAGACTGGTATGGCCGTAAGTGAAATTAAGAGAATGCGATCTCGCTAATGTTGGTAGAATATCAAACTCTGGTTGCGACAAAAGACAAGACGCTTCTGGATAGGGAAAAAAGTGGTCTGATTATGACATCATAATGCAAAAAAGAAATAAACAAAAGCTTACGGCACCTGAGGTTCCTAGTTGGTCTCCCATACAAGTACTAACCAGGCCCGAGTCTGGATGGCTTCCGAGATCTGATGAGATCAGGCATTTTCAGACTGGTATGGCCGTAAATGAAATTAAGAGAATGCGATCTCGCTAATGTTGGTAGAATATCAAACTCTGGTTGCGACAAAAGACAAGACGCTTCTGGATAGGGAAAAAAGTGGTCTGATTATGACATCATAATGCAAAAAAGAAATAAACAAAAGCTTACGGCACCTGAGGTTCCAAGTTGGTCTCCCATAGGGAAAAAAGTGGTCTGATTATGACATCATAATGCAAAAAAGAAATAAACAAAAGCTTACGGCACCTGAGGTTCCTAGTTGGTCTCCCATACAAGTACTAACCAGGCCCGAGTTTGGATGGCTTCCGAGATCTGACGAGATCAGGCATTTTCAGACTGGTATGGCCGTAAGTGAAATTAAGAGAATGCGATCTCGCTAATGTTGGTAGAATATCAAACTCTGGTTGCGACAAAAGACAAGACGCTTCTGGATAGGGAAAAAAGTGGTCTGATTATGACATCATAATGCAAAAAATAAATAAACTAAAGCTTACGGCACCTGAGGTTCCTAGTTGGTCTCCCATAGGGAAAAAAGTGGTCTGATTATGACATCATAATGCAAAAAAGAAATAAACAAAAGCTTACGGCACCTGAGGTTCCTAGTTGGTCTCCCATACAAGTACTAACCAGGCCCGAGTCTGGATGGCTTCCGAGATCTGACGAGATCAGGCATTTTCAGACTGGTATGGCCGTAAGTGAAATTAAGAGAATGCGATCTCGCTAATGTTGGTAGAATATCAAACTCTGGTTGCGACAAAAGACAAGACGCTTCTGGATAGGGAAAAAAGTGGTCTGATCATGACATCATAATGCAAAAAAGAAATAAACAAAAGCTTACGGCACCTGAGGTTCCTAGTTGGTCTCCCATAGGGAAAAAAGTGGTCTGATTATGACATCATAATGCAAAAAAGAAATAAACAAAAGCTTACGGCACCTGAGGTTCCTAGTTGGTCTCCCATAGGGAAAAAAGTGGTCTGATTATGACATCATAATGCAAAAAAGAAATAAACAAAAGCTTACGGCACCTGAGGTTCCTAGTTGGTCTCCCATACAAGTACTAACCAGGCCCGAGTCTGGATGGCTTCCGAGATCTGACGAGATCAGGCATTTTCAGACTGGTATGGCCGTAAGTGAAATTAAGAGAATGCGATCTCGCTAATGTTGGTAGAATATCAAACTCTGGTTGCGACAAAAGACAAGACGCTTCTGGATAGGGAAAAAAGTGGTCTGATTATGACATCATAATGCAAAAAAGAAATAAACAAAAGCTTACGGCACCTGAGGTTCCTAGTTGGTCTCCCATAGGGAAAAAAGTGGTCTGATTATGACATCATAATGCAAAAAAGAAATAAACAAAAGCTTACGGCACCTGAGGTTCCTAGTTGGTCTCCCATACAAGTACTAACCAGGCCCGAGTCTGGATGGCTTCCGAGATCTGACGAGATCAGGCATTTTCAGACTGGTATGGCCGTAAGTGAAATTAAGAGAATGCGATCTCGCTAATGTTGGTAGAATATCAAACTCTGGTTGCGACAAAAGACAAGACGCTTCTGGATAGGGAAAAAAGTGGTCTGATTATGACATCATAATGCAAAAAAGAAATAAACAAAAGCTTACGGCACCTGAGGTTCCTAGTTGGTCTCCCATACAAGTACTAACCAGGCCCGAGTCTGGATGGCTTCCGAGATCTGACGAGATCAGGCATTTTCAGACTGGTATGGCCGTAAGTGAAATTAAGAGAATGCGATCTCGCTAATGTTGGTAGAATATCAAACTCTGGTTGCGACAAAAGACAAGACGCTTCTGGATAGGGAAAAAAGTGGTCTGATTATGACATCATAATGCAAAAAAGAAATAAACAAAAGCTTACGGCACCTGAGGTTCCTAGTTGGTCTCCCATAGGGAAAAAAGTGGTCTGATTATGACATCATAATGCAAAAAAGAAATAAACTAAAGCTTACGGCACCTGAGGTTCCTAGTTGGTCTCCCATACAAGTACTAACCAGGCCCGAGTCTGGATGGCTTCCGAGATCTGACGAGATCAGGCATTTTCAGACTGGTATGGCCGTAAGTGAAATTAAGAGAATGCGATCTCGCTAATGTTGGTAGAATATCAAACTCTGGTTGCGACAAAAGACAAGACGCTTCTGGATAGGGAAAAAAGTGGTCTGATTATGACATCATAATGCAAAAAAGAAATAAACAAAAGCTGACGGCACCTGAGGTTCCTAGTTGGTCTCCCATACAAGTACTAACCAGGCCCGAGTCTGGATGGCTTCCGAGATCTGACGAGATCAGGCATTTTCAGACTGGTATGGCCGTAAGTGAAATTAAGAGAATGCGATCTCGCTAATGTTGGTAGAATATCAAACTCTGGTTGCGACAAAAGACAAGACGCTTCTGGATAGGGAAAAAAGTGGTCTGATTATGACATCATAATGCAAAAAAGAAATAAACAAAAGCTTACGGCACCTGAGGTTCCTAGTTGGTCTCCCATACAAGTACTAACCAGGCCCGAGTCTGGATGGCTTCCGAGATCTGACGAGATCAGGCATTTTCAGACTGGTATGGCCGTAAGTGAAATTAAGAGAATGCGATCTCGCTAATGTTGGTAGAATATCAAACTCTGGTTGCGACAAAAGACAAGACGCTTCTGGATAGGGAAAAAAGTGGTCTGATTATGACATCATAATGCAAAAAAGAAATAAACAAAAGCTTACGGCACCTGAGGTTCCTAGTTGGTCTCCCATACAAGTACTAACCAGGCCCGAGTCTGGATGGCTTCCGAGATCTGACGAGATCAGGCATTTTCAGACTGGTATGGCCGTAAGGGAAATTAAGAGAATGCGATCTCGCTAATGTTGGTAGAATATCAAACTCTGGTTGCGACAAAAGACAAGACGCTTCTGGATAGGGAAAAAAGTGGTCTGATTATGACATCATAATGCAAAAAAGAAATAAACAAAAGCTTACGGCACCTGAGGTTCCTAGTTGGTCTCCCATACAAGTACTAACCAGGCCCGAGTCTGGATGGCTTCCGAGATCTGACGAGATCAGGCATTTTCAGACTGGTATGGCCATAAGTGAAATTAAGAGAATGCGATCTCGCTAATGTTGGTAGAATATCAAACTCTGGTTGCGACAAAAGACAAGATGCTTCTGGATAGGGAAAAAAGTGGTCTGATTATGACATCATAATGCAAAAAAGAAATAAACAAAAGCTTACGGCACCTGAGGTTCCTAGTTGGTCTCCCATACAAGTACTAACCAGGCCCGAGTCTGGATGGCTTCCGAGATCTGACGAGATCAGGCATTTTCAGACTGGTATGGCCGTAAGTGAAATTAAGAGAATGCGATCTCGCTAATGTTGGTAGAATATCAAACTCTGGTTGCGACAAAAGACAAGACGCTTCTGGATAGGGAAAAAAGTGGTCTGATTATGACATCATAATGCAAAAAAGAAATAAACAAAAGCTTACGGCACCTGAGGTTCCTAGTTGGTCTCCCATACAAGTACTAACCAGGCCCGAGTCTGGATGGCTTCCGAGATCTGACGAGATCAGGCATTTTCAGACTGGTATGGCCGTAAGTGAAATTAAGAGAATGCGATCTCGCTAATGTTGGTAGAATATCAAACTCTGGTTGCGACAAAAGACAAGACGCTTCTGGATAGGGAAAAAAGTGGTCTGATTATGACATCATAATGCAAAAAAGAAATAAACAAAAGCTTACGGCACCTGAGGTACCTAGTTGGTCTCCCATACAAGTACTAACCAGGCCCGAGTCTGGATGGCTTCCGAGATCTGACGAGATTAGGCATTTTCAGACTGGTATGGCCGTAAGTGAAATTAAGAGAATGCGATCTCGCTAATGTTGGTAGAATATCAAACTCTGGTTGCGACAAAAGACAAGACGCTTCTGGATAGGGAAAAAAGTGGTCTGATTATGACATCATAATGCAAAAAAGAAATAAACAAAAGCTTACGGCACCTGAGGTTCCTAGTTGGTCTCCCATACAAGTACTAACCAGGCCCGAGTCTGGATGGCTTCCGAGATCTGACGAGATCAGGCATTTTCAGACTGGTATGGCCATAAGTGAAATTAAGAGAATGCGATCTCGCTAATGTTGGTAGAATATCAAACTCTGGTTGCGACAAAAGACAAGACGCTTCTGGATAGGGAAATAAGTGGTCTGATTATGACATCATAATGCAAAAAAGAAATAAACAAAAGCTTACGGCACCTGAGGTTCCTAGTTGGTCTCCCATAGGGAAAAAAGTGGTCTGATTATGACATCATAATGCAAAAAAGAAATAAACAAAAGCTTACGGCACCTGAGGTTCATAGTTGGTCTCCCATACAAGTACTAACCAGGCCCGAGTCTGGATGGCTTCTGAGATCTGACGAGATCAGGCATTTTCAGACTGGTATGGCCGTAAGGGAAATTAAGCGAATGCGATCTCGCTAATGTTGGTAGAATATCAAACTCTGGTTGCGACAAAAGACAAGACGCTTCTGGATAGGGAAAAAAGTGGTCTGATTATGACATCATAATGCAAAAAAGAAATAAACAAAAGCTTACGGCACCTGAGGTTCCTAGTTGGTCTCCCATACAAGTACTAACCAGACCCGTGTCTGGATGGCTTCCGAGATCTGACGAGATCAGGCATTTTCAGACTGGTATGGCCGTAAGTGAAATTAAGAGAATGCGATCTCGCTAATGTTGGTAGAATATCAAACTCTGGTTGCGACAAAAGACAAGATGCTTCTGGATAGGGAAAAAAGTGGTCTGATTATGACATCATAATGCAAAAAAGAAATAAACAAAAGCTTAAGGCACCTGAGGTTCCTAGTTGGTCTCCCATAGGGAAAAAAGTGGTCTGATTATGACATCATAATGCAAAAAAGAAATAAACTAAAGCTTACGGCACCTGAGGTTCCTAGTTGGTCTCCCATACAAGTACTAACCAGGCCCGAGTCTGGATGGCTTCCGAGATCTGACATTTTCAGACTGGTATGGCCGTAAGTGAAATTAAGAGAATGCGATCTCGCTAATGTTGGTAGAATATCAAACTCTGGTTGCGACAAAAGACAAGACGCTTCTGGATAGGGAAAAAAGTGGTCTGATTATGACATCATAATGCAAAAAATAAATAAACAAAAGCTTACGGCACCTGAGGTTCCTAGTTGGTCTCCCATACAAGTACTAACCAGGCCCGAGTCTGGATGGCTTCCAAGATCTGATGAGATCAGGCATTTTCAGACTGGTATGGCCGTAAGTGAAATTAAGAGAATGCGATCTCGCTAATGTTGGTAGAATATCAAACTCTGGTTGCGACAAAAGACAAGACGCTTCTGGATAGGGAAAAAAGTGGTCTGATTATGACATCATAATGCAAAAAAGAAATAAACAAAAGCTTACGGCACCTGAGGTTCCTAGTTGGTCTCCCATACAAGTACTAACCAGGCCCGAGTCTGGATGGCTTCCGAGATCTGACGAGATCAGGCATTTTCAGACTGGTATGGCCATAAGTGAAATTAAGAGAATGCGATCTCGCTAATGTTGGTAGAATATCAAACTCTGGTTGCGACAAAAGACAAGACGCTTCTGGATAGGGAAAAAAGTGGTCTGATTATGACATCATAATGCAAAAAAGAAATAAACAAAAGCTTACAGCACCTGAGGTTCCTAGTTGACTCCCATACAAGTACTAACCAGGCCCGAGTCTGGATGGCTTCCGAGATCTGACGAGATCAGGCATTTTCAGACTGGTATGGCCGTAAGTGAAATTAAGAGAATGCGATCTCGCTAATGTTGGTAGAATATCAAACTCTGGTTGCGACAAAAGACAAGACGCTTCTGGATAGGGAAAAAAGTGGTCTGATTATGACATCATAATGCAAAAAAGAAATAAACAAAAGCTTACGGCACCTGAGGTTCCTAGTTGGTCTCCCATACAAGTACTAACCAGGCCCGAGTCTGCATGGCTTCCGAGATCTGACGAGATCAGGCATTTTCAGACAAATATGGCCGTAAGTGAAATTAAGAGAATGCGATCTCGCTAATGTTGGTAGAATATCAAACTCTGGTTGCGACAAAAGACAAGACGCTTCTGGATAGGGAAAAAAGTGGTCTGATTATGACATCATAATGCAAAAAAGAAATAAACAAAAGCTGACGGCACCTGAGGTTCCTAGTTGGTCTCCCATACAAGTACTAACCAGGCCCGAGTCTGGATGGCTTCCGAGATCTGACGAGATCAGGCATTTTCAGACTGGTATGGCCGTAAGTGAAATTAAGAGAATGCGATCTCGCTAATGTTGGTAGAATATCAAACTCTGGTTGCGACAAAAGACAAGACGCTTCTGCATAGGGAAAAAAGTGGTCTGATTATGACATCAAAATGCAAAAAATAAATAAACAAAAGCTTACGGCACCTGAGGTTCCAAGTTGATCTCAAATACAAGTACTAACCAGGCCCGAGTCTGGATGGCTTCCGAGATCTGACGAGATCAGGCATTTTTAGACTGGTATGGCCGTAAGGGAAATTAAGAGAATGCGATCTCGCTAATGTTGGTAGAATATCAAACTCTGGTTGCGACAAAAGACAAGACGCTTCTGGATAGGGAAAAAAGTGGTCTGATTATGACATCATAATGCAAAAAAGAAATAAACAAAAGCTTACGGCACCTGAGGTTCCTAGTTGGTCTCCCATAGGGAAAAAAGTGGTCTGATTATGACATCATAATGCAAAAAAGAAATAAACTAAAGCTTACGGCACCTGAGGTTCCTAGTTGGTCTCCCATACAATTACTAACCAGGCCGGAGTCTGGATGGCTTCCGAGATCTGACGAGATCAGGCATTTTCAGACTGGTATGGCCATAAGTGAAATTAAGAGAATGCGTTCTCGCTAATGTTGGTAGAATATCAAACTCTGGTTGCGACAAAAGACAAGACGCTTCTGGATAGGGAAAAAGTGGTCTGATTATGACATCATAATGCAAAAAAAAAATAAACAAAAGCTTACGGCACCTGAGGTTCCTAGTTGGTCTCCCATACAAGTACTAACCAGGCCTGAGTCTGGATGGCTTCCGAGATCTGACGAGATCAGGCATTTTCAGACTGGTATGGCCGTAAGTGAAATTAAGAGAATGCGATCTCGCTAATGTTGGTAGAATATCAAACTCTGGTTGCGACAAAAGACAAGATGCTTCTGGATAGGGAAAAAAGTGGTCTGATTATGACATCATAATGCAAAAAAGAAATAAACAAAAGCTTACGGCACCTGAGGTTCCTAGTTGGTCACCCATACAAGTACTAACCAGGCACGAGTCTGGATGGCTTCCGAGATCTGACGAGATCAGGCATTTTCAGACTGGTATGGCCGTAAGTGAAATTAAGAGAATGCGATCTCGCTAATGTTGGTAGAATATCAAACTCTGGTTGCGACAAAAGACAAGACGCTTCTGGATAGGGAAAAAAGTGGTCTGATTATGACATCATAATGCAAAAAAGAAATAAACAAAAGCTTACGGCACCTGAGGTTCCTAGTTGGTCTCCCATACAAGTACTAACCAGACCCGAGTCTGGATAGCTTCTGAGATCTGACGAGATCAGGCATTTTCAGACTGGTATGGCCGTAAGTGAAATTAAGAGAATGTGATCTCGCTAATGTTGGTAGAATATCAAACTCTGGTTGCGACAAAAGACAAGACGCTTCTGGATAGGGAAAAAAGTGGTCTGATTATGACATCATAATGCAAAAAAGAAATAAACAAAAGCTTACGGCACCTGAGGTTCCTAGTTGGTCTCCCATACAAGTACTAACCAGGCCCGAGTCTGGATGACTTCCGAGATCTGATGAGATCAGGCATTTTCAGACTGGTATGGCCGTAAGTGAAATTAAGAGAATGCGATCTCGCTAATGTTGGTAGAATATCAAACTCTGGTTGCGACAAAAGACAAGACGCTTCTGGATAGGGAAAAAAGTGGTCTGATTATGACATCATAATGCAAAAAAGAAATAAACAAAAGCTTACGGCACCTGAGGTTCCTAGTTGGTCTCCCATAGGGAAAAAAGTGGTCTGATTATGACATCATAATGCAAAAAAGAAATAAACTAAAGCTTACGGCACCTGAGGTTCCTAGTTGGTCTCCCATACAAGTACTAACCAGGCCCGAGTCTGGATGGCTTCCGAGATCTGACGAGATCAGGCATTTTCAGACTGGTATGGCCGTAAGTGAAATTAAGAGAATGCGATCTCGCTAATGTTGGTAGAATATCAAACTCTGGTTGCGACAAAAGACAAGACGCTTCTGGATAGGGAAAAAAGTGGTCTGATTATGACATCATAATGCAAAAAAGAAATAAACAAAAGCTTACGGCACCTGAGGTTCCTAGTTGGTCTCCCATACAAGTACTAACCAGGCCCGAGTCTGGATGGCTTCCGAGATCTGACGAGATCAGGCATTTTCAGACTGGTATGGCCGTAAGTGAAATTAAGAGAATGCGATCTCGCTAATGTTGGTAGAATATCAAACTCTGGTTGCGACAAAAGACAAGACGCTTCTGGATAGGGAAAAAAGTGGTCTGATTATGACATCATAATGCAAAAAAGAAATAAACAAAAGCTTACGGCACCTGAGGTTCCTAGTTGGTCTCCCATAGGGAAAAAAGTGGTCTGATTATGACATCATAATGCAAAAAAGAAATAAACTAAAGCTTACGGCACCTGAGGTTCCTAGTTGGTCTCCCATACAAGTACTAACCAGGCCCGAGTCTGGATGGCTTCCGAGATCTGACGAGATCAGGCATTTTCAGACTGGTATGGCCGTAAGTGAAATTAAGAGAATGCGATCTCGCTAATGTTGGTAGAATATCAAACTCTGGTTGCAACAAAAGACAAGACGCTTCTGGATAGGGAAAAAAGTGGTCTGATTATGACATCATAATGCAAAAAAGAAATAAACAAAACCTGACGGCACCTGAGGTTCCTAGTTGGTCTCCCATACAAGTACTAACCAGGCCCGAGTCTGGATGGCTTCCGAGATCTGACGAGATCAGGCATTTTCAGACTGGTATGGCCGTAAGTGAAATTAAGAGAATGCGATCTCGCTAATGTTGGTAGAATATCAAACTCTGGTTGCGACAAAAGACAAGATGCTTCTAGATAGGGAAAAAAGTGGTCTGATTATGACATCATAATGCAAAAAAGAAATAAACAAAAGCTTACGGCACCTGAGGTTCCTAGTTGGTCACCCATACAAGTACTAACCAGGCACGAGTCTGGATGGCTTCCGAGATCTGACGAGATCAGGCATTTTCAGACTGGTATGGCCGTAAGTGAAATTAAGAGAATGCGATCTCGCTAATGTTGGTAGAATATCAAACTCTGGTTGCGACAAAAGACAAGACGCTTCTGGATAGGGAAAAAAGTGGTCTGATTATGACATCATAATGCAAAAAATAAATAAACAAAAGCTTACGGCACCTGAGGTTCCTAGTTGGTCTCCCATACAAGTACTAACCAGACCCGAGTCTGGATGGCTTCCGAGATCTGACGAGATCAGGCATTTTCAGACTGGTATGGCCGTAATTGAAATTAAGAGAATGCGATCTCGCTAATGTTGGTAGAATATCAAACTCTGGTTGCGACAAAAGACAAGACGCTTCTGGATAGGGAAAAAAGTGGTCTGATTATGACATTATAATGCAAAAAAGAAATAAACTAAAGCTTACGGCACCTGAGGTTCCTAGTTGTTCTCCCATACAAGTACTAACCAGGCCTGAGTCTGGATGGCTTCCGAGATCTGACGAGATCAGGCATTTTCAGACTGGTATGGCCGTAAGGGAAATTAAGAGAATGCGATCTCGCTAATGTTGGTAGAATATCAAACTCTGGTTGCGACAAAAGACAAGACGCTTCTGGATAGGGAAAAAAGTGGTCTGATTATGACATCATAATGCAAAAAAGAAATAAACAAAAGCTTACGGCACCTGAGGTTCCTAGTTGGTCTCCCATACAAGTACTAACCAGGCCCGAGTCTGGATGGCTTCCAAGATCTGACGAGATCAGGCATTTTCAGACTGGTATGGCCGTAAGTGAAATTAAGAGAATGCGATCTCGCTAATGTTGGTAGAATATCAAACTCTGGTTGCGACAAAAGACAAGATGCTTCTGGATAGGGAAAAAAGTGGTCTGATTATGACATCATAATGCAAAAAAGAAATAAACAAAAGCTTACGGCACCTGAAGTTCCTAGTTGGTCTCCCATACAAGTACTAACCAGGCCCGAGTCTGGATGGCTTCCGCGATTTGACGAGATCAGGCATTTTCAGACCGGTATGGCCGTAAGTGAAATTAAGAGAATGCGATCTCGCTAATGTTGGTAGAATATCAAACTCTGGTTGCGACAAAAGACAAGACGCTTCTGGATAGGGAAAAAAGTGGTCTGATTATGACATCATAATGCAAAAAAGAAATAAACAAAAGCTTACGGCACCTGAGGTTCCTAGTTGGTCTCCCATACAAGTACTAACCAGACCCGAGTCTGGATGGCTTCCGAGATCTGACGAGATCAGGCATTTTCAGAATGGTATGGCCGTAAGTGAAATTAAGAGAATGCGATCTCGCTAATGTTGGTAGAATATCAAACTCTGGTTGCGACAAAAGACAAGACGCTTCTGGATAGGGAAAAAAGTGGTCTGATTATGACATCATAATGCAAAAAAGAAATAAACAAAAGCTTACGGCACCTGAGGTTCCTAGTTGGTCTCCCATATTGAAAAAAGTGGTCTGATTATGACATCATAATGCAAAAAAGAAATAAACAAAAGCTTACGGCACCTGAGGTTCCTAGTTGGTCTCCCATACAAGTACTAACCAGGCCCGAGTCTGGATGGCTTCCGAGATCTGACGAGATCAGGCATTTTCAGACTGGTATGGCCGTAAGTGAAATTAAGAGAATGCGATCTCGCTAATGTTGGTAGAATATCAAACTCTGGTTGCGACAAAAGACAAGACGCTTCTGGATAGGGAAAAAAGTGGTCTGATTATGACATCATAATGCAAAAAAGAAATAAACAAAAGCTTACGGCATCTGAGGTTCCTAGTTGGTCTCCCATACAAGTACTAACCATGCCCGTGTCTGGATGGCTTCCGAGATCTGACGAGATCAGGCATTTTCAGACTGGTATGGCCGTAAGGGAAATTAAGAGAATGCGATCTCGCTAATGTTGGTAGAATATCAAACTCTGATTGCGACAATAGACAAGACGCTTCTGGATAGGGAAAAAAGTGGTCTGATTATGACATCATAATGCAAAAAAGAAATAAACAAAAGCTTACGGCACCTGAGGTTCCTAGTTGGTCTCCCATAGGGAAAAAAGTGGTCTGATTATGACATCATAATGCAAAAAAGAAATAAACAAAAGCTTACGGCACCTGAGGTTCCTAGTTGGTCTCCCATACAAGTACTAACCAGGCCCGAGTCTGGATGGCTTCCGAGATCTGACGAGATCAGGCATTTTCAGACTGGTATGGCCGTAAGCGAAATTAAGAGAATGCGATCTCGCTAATGTTGGTAGAATATCAAACTCTGGTTGCGACAAAAGACAAGACGCTTCTGGATAGGGAAAAAAGTGGTCTGATTATGACATCATAATGCAAAAAAGAAATAAACAAAAGCTTACGGCACCTGAGGTTCCTAGTTGGTCTCCCATACAAGTACTAACCAGGCCCGAGTCTGGATGGCTTCCGAGATCTGATGAGATCAGGCATTTTCAGACTGGTATGGCCGTAAGTGAAATTAAGAGAATGCGATCTCGCTAATGTTGGTAGAATATCAAACTCTGGTTGCGACAAAAGACAAGACGCTTCTGGATAGGGAAAAAAGTGGTCTGATTATGACATCATAATGCAAAAAAGAAATAAACAAAAGCTTACGGCACCTGAGGTTCCTAGTTGGTCTCCCATAGGGAAAAAAGTGGTCTGATTATGACATCATAATGCAAAAAAGAAATAAACAAAAGCTTACGGCACCTGAGGTTCCTAGTTGGTCTCCCATTCAAATACTAACCAGGCCCGAGTCTGGATGGCTTCCGAGATCTGACAAGATCAGGCATTTTCAGACTGGTATGGCCGTAAGTGAAATTAAGAGAATGCGATCTCGCTAATGTTGGTAGAATATCAAACTCTGGTTGCGACAAAAGACAAGATGCTTCTGGATAGGGAAAAAAGTGGTCTGATTATGACATCATAATGCAAAAAAGAAATAAACAAAAGCTTACGGCACCTGAGGTTCCTAGTTGGTCTCCCATACAAGTACTAACCAGGCCCGAGTCTGGATGGCGTCCGAGATCTGACGAGATCAGGCATTTTCAGACTGGTATGGCCGTAAGTGAAATTAAGAGAATGCGATCTCGCTAATGTTGGTAGAATATCAAACTCTGGTTGCGACAAAAGACAAGACGCTTCTGGATAGGGAAAAAAGTGGTCTGATTATGACATCATAATGCAAAAAAGAAATAAACAAAAGCTTACGGCACCTGAGGTTCCTAGTTGGTCTCCCATACAAGTACTAACCAGGTCCGAGTCTGGATGGCTTCCGAGATCTGATGAGATCAGGCATTTTCAGACTGGTATGGCCGTAAGTGAAATTAAGAGAATACGATCTCGCTAATGTTGGTAGAATATCAAACTCTGGTTGCGACAAAAGACAAGACGCTTCTGGATAAGGAAAAAAGTGGTCTGATTATGACATCATAATGCAAAAAAGAAATAAACAAAAGCTTACGGCACCTGAGGTTCCTAGTTGGTCGCCCATACAAGTACTAACCAGGCCCGAGTCTGGATGGCTTCCGAGATCTGACGAGATCAGGCATTTTCAGACTGGTATGGCCATAAGTGAAATTAAGAGAATGCGATCTCGCTAATGTTGGTAGAATATCAAACTCTGGTTGCGACAAAAGACAAGACGCTTCTGGATAGGGAAATAAGTGGTCTGATTATGACATCATAATGCAAAAAAGAAATAAACAAAAGCTTATGGCACCTGAGGTTCCTAGTTGGTCTCCCATACAAGTACTAACCAGGCCCGAGTCTGGATGGCTTCCGAGATCTGACAAGATCAGGCATTTTCAGACTGGTATGGCCGTAAGTGAAATTAAGAGAATGCGATCTCGCTAATGTTGGTAGAATATCAAACTCTGGTTGCGACAAAAGACAAGACGCTTCTGGATAGGGAAAAAAGTGGTCTGATTATGACATCATAATGCAAAAAATAAATAAACAAAAGCTTATGGCACCTGAGGTTCCTAGTTGGTCTCCCATACAAATACTAACCAGGCCCGAGTCTGGATGGCTTCCGAGATCTGACAAGATCAGGCATTTTCAGACTGGTATGGCCGTAAGTGAAATTAAGAGAATGCGATCTCGCTAATGTTGGTAGAATATCAAACTCTGGTTGCGACAAAAGACAAGACGCTTCTGGATAGGGAAAAAAGTGGTCTGATTATGACATCATAATGCAAAAAAGAAATAAACAAAAGCTTACGGCATCTGAGGTTCCTAGTTGGTCTCCCATACAAGTACTAACCATGCCCGTGTCTGGATGGCTTCCGAGATCTGACGAGATCAGGCATTTTCAGACTGGTATGGCCGTAAGGGAAATTAAGAGAATGCGATCTCGCTAATGTTGGTAGAATATCAAACTCTGATTGCGACAATAGACAAGACGCTTCTGGATAGGGAAAAAAGTGGTCTGATTATGACATCATAATGCAAAAAAGAAATAAACAAAAGCTTACGGCACCTGAGGTTCCTAGTTGGTCTCCCATAGGGAAAAAAGTGGTCTGATTATGACATCATAATGCAAAAAAGAAATAAACAAAAGCTTACGGCACCTGAGGTTCCTAGTTGGTCTCCCATACAAGTACTAACCAGGCCCGAGTCTGGATGGCTTCCGAGATCTGACGAGATCAGGCATTTTCAGACTGGTATGGCCGTAAGCGAAATTAAGAGAATGCGATCTCGCTAATGTTGGTAGAATATCAAACTCTGGTTGCGACAAAAGACAAGACGCTTCTGGATAGGGAAAAAAGTGGTCTGATTATGACATCATAATGCAAAAAAGAAATAAACAAAAGCTTACGGCACCTGAGGTTCCTAGTTGGTCTCCCATACAAGTACTAACCAGGCCCGAGTCTGGATGGCTTCCGAGATCTGATGAGATCAGGCATTTTCAGACTGGTATGGCCGTAAGTGAAATTAAGCGAATGCGATCTCGCTAATGTTGGTAGAATATCAAACTCTGGTTGCGACAAAAGACAAGACGCTTCTGGATAGGGAAAAAAGTGGTCTGATTATGACATCATAATGCAAAAAAGAAATAAACAAAAGCTTACGGCACCTGAGGTTCCTAGTTGGTCTCCCATAGGGAAAAAAGTGGTCTGATTATGACATCATAATGCAAAAAAGAAATAAACAAAAGCTTACGGCACCTGAGGTTCCTAGTTGGTCTCCCATACAAGTACTAACCAGGCCCGAGTCTGGATGGCTTCCGAGATCTGACAAGATCAGGCATTTTCAGACTGGTATGGCCGTAAGTGAAATTAAGAGAATGCGATCTCGCTAATGTTGGTAGAATATCAAACTCTGGTTGCGACAAAAGACAAGATGCTTCTGGATAGGGAAAAAAGTGGTCTGATTATGACATCATAATGCAAAAAAGAAATAAACAAAAGCTTACGGCACCTGAGGTTCCTAGTTGGTCTCCCATACAAGTACTAACCAGGCCCGAGTCTGGATGGCTTCCGAGATCTGACGAGATCAGGCATTTTCAGACTGGTATGGCCGTAAGTGAAATTAAGAGAATGCGATCTCGCTAATGTTGGTAGAATATCAAACTCTGGTTGCGACAAAAGACAAGACGCTTCTGGATAGGGAAAAAAGTGGTCTGATTATGACATCATAATGCAAAAAAGAAATAAACAAAAGCTTACGGCACCTGAGGTTCCTAGTTGGTCTCCCATACAAGTACTAACCAGGCCCGAGTCTGGATGGCTTCCGAGATCTGATGAGATCAGGCATTTTCAGACTGGTATGGCCGTAAGTGAAATTAAGAGAATACGATCTCGCTAATGTTGGTAGAATATCAAACTCTGGTTGCGACAAAAGACAAGACGCTTCTGGATAGGGAAAAAAGTGGTCTGATTATGACATCATAATGCAAAAAAGAAATAAACAAAAGCTTACGGCACCTGAGGTTCCTAGTTGGTCTCCCATACAAGTACTAACCAGGCCCGAGTCTGGATGGCTTCCGAGATCTGACGAGATCAGGCATTTTCAGACTGGTATGGCCGTAAGGGAAATTAAGAGAATGCGATCTCGCTAATGTTGGTAGAATATCAAACTCTGGTTGCGACAAAAGACAAGACGCTTCTGGATAGGGAAAAAAGTGGTCTGATTATGACATCATAATGCAAAAAAGAAATAAACAAAAGCTTACGGCACCTGAGGTTCCTAGTTGGTCTCCCATAGGGAAAAAAGTGGTCTGATTATGACATCATAATGCAAAAAAGAAATAAACAAAAGCTTACGGCACCTGAGGTTCCTAGTTGGTCTCCCATACAAGTACTAACCAGGCCCGAGTCTGGATGGCTTCCGAGATCTGACGAGATCAGGCATTTTCAGACTGGTATGGCCGTAAGTGAAATTAAGAGAATGCGATCTCGCTAATGTTGGTAGAATATCAAACTCTGGTTGCGACAAAAGACAAGACGCTTCTGGATAGGGAAAAAAGTGGTCTGATTATGACATCATAATGCAAAAAAGAAATAAACAAAAGCTTACGGCATCTGAGGTTCCTAGTTGGTCTCCCATACAAGTACTAACCAGGCCCGTGTCTGGATAGCTTCCGAGATCTGACGAGATAAGGCATTTTCAGACTGGTATGGCCATAAGTGAAATTAAGAGAATGCGATCTCGCTAATGTTGGTAGAATATCAAACTCTGGTTGCGACAATAGACAAGACGCTTCTGGATAGGGAAAAAAGTGGTCTGATTATGACATCATAATGCAAAAAAGAAATAAACAAAAGCTTACGGCACCTGAGGTTCCTAGTTGGTCTCCCATACAAGTACTAACCAGGCCCGAGTCTGGATGTCTTCCGAGATCTGATGAGATCAGGCATTTTCAGACTGGTATGGCCGTAAGTGAAATTAAGAGAATGCGATCTCGCTAATGTTGGTAGAATATCAAACTCTGGTTGCGACAAAAGACAAGACGCTTCTGGATAGGGAAAAAAGTGGTCTGATTATGACATCATAATGCAAAAAAGAAATAAACAAAAGCTTACGGCACCTGAGGTTCCTAGTTGGTCTCCCATACAAGTACTAACCAGGCCCGAGTCTGGATGGCTTCCGAGATCTGACGAGATCAGGCATTTTCAGACTGGTATGGCCGTAAGTGAAATTAAGAGAATGCGATCTCGCTAATGTTGGTAGAATATCAAACTCTGGTTGCGACAAAAGACAAGACGCTTCTGGATAGGGAAAAAAGTGGTCTGATTATGACATCATAATGCAAAAAAGAAATAAACAAAAGCTTACGGCACCTGAGGTTCCTAGTTGGTCTCCCATACAAGTACTAACCAGGCCCGAGTCTGGATGGCTTCTGAGATCTGACGAGATCAGGCATTTTCAGACTGGTATGGCCGTAAGTGAAATTAAGAGAATGCGATCTCGCTAATGTTGGTAGAATATCAAACTCTGGTTGCGACAAAAGACAAGACGCTTCTGGATAGGGAAAAAAGTGGTCTGATTATGACATCATAATGCAAAAAAGAAATAAACAAAAGCTTACGGCACCTGAGGTTCCTAGTTGGTCTCCCATACAAGTACTAACCAGGCCCAAGTCTGGATGGCTTCCAAGATCTGACGAGATCAGGCATTTTCAGACTGGTATGGCCGTAAGGGAAATTAAGAGAATGCGATCTCGCTAATGTTGGTAGAATATCAAACTCTGGTTGCGACAAAAGACAAGACGCTTCTGGATAGGGAAAAAAGTGGTCTGATTATGACATCATAATGCAAAAAAGAAATAAACAAAAGCTTACGGCACCTGAGGTTCCTAGTTGACTCCCATACAAGTACTAACCAGGCCCGAGTCTGGATGGCTTCCGAGATCTGACGAGATCAGGCATTTTCAGACTGGTATGGCCGTAAGTGAAATTAAGAGAATGCGATCTCGCTAATGTTGGTAGAATATCAAACTCTGGTTGCGACAAAAGACAAGACGCTTCTGGATAGGGAAAAAAGTGGTCTGATTATGACATCATAATGCAAAAAAGAAATAAACAAAAGCTTACGGCACCTGAGGTTCCTAGTTGGTCTCCCATACAAGTACTAACCAGGCCCGAGTCTGCATGGCTTCCGAGATCTGACGAGATCAGGCATTTTCAGACAAATATGGCCGTAAGTGAAATTAAGAGAATGCGATCTCGCTAATGTTGGTAGAATATCAAACTCTGGTTGCGACAAAAGACAAGACGCTTCTGGATAGGGAAAAAAGTGGTCTGATTATGACATCATAATGCAAAAAAGAAATAAACAAAAGCTGACGGCACCTGAGGTTCCTAGTTGGTCTCCCATACAAGTACTAACCAGGCCCGAGTCTGGATGGCTTCCGAGATCTGATGAGATCAGGCATTTTCAGACTGGTATGGCCGTAAGTGAAATTAAGAGAATGCGATTTTGCTAATGTTGGTAGAATATCAAACTCTGGTTGCGACAAAAGACAAGACGCTTCTGCATAGGGAAAAAAGTGGTCTGATTATGACATCAAAATGCAAAAAATAAATAAACAAAAGCTTACGGCACCTGAGGTTCCAAGTTGATCTCAAATACAAGTACTAACCAGGCCCGAGTCTGGATGGCTTCCGAGATCTGACGAGATCAGGCATTTTTAGACTGGTATGGCCGTAAGGGAAATTAAGAGAATGCGATCTCGCTAATGTTGGTAGAATATCAAACTCTGGTTGCGACAAAAGACAAGACGCTTCTGCATAGGGAAAAAAGTGGTCTGATTATGACATCAAAATGCAAAAAAGAAATAAACAAAAGCTTACGGCACCTGAGGTTCCAAGTTGATCTCAAATACAAGTACTAACCAGGCCCGAGTCTGGATGGCTTCCGAGATCTGACGAGATCAGGCATTTTCAGACTGGTATGGCCGTAAGGGAAATTAAGAGAATGCGATCTCGCTAATGTTGGTAGAATATCAAACTCTGGTTGCGACAAAAGACAAGATGCTTCTGGATAGGGAAAAAAGTGGTCTGATTATGACATCATAATGCAAAAAAGAAATAAACAAAAGCTTACGGCACCTGAGGTTCCTAGTTGGTCTCCCATACAAGTACTAACCAGGCCCGAGTCTGGATGGCTTCCGAGATCTGACGAGATCAGGCATTTTCAGACTGGTATGGCCGTAAGTGAAATTAAGAGAATGCGATCTCGCTAATGTTGGTAGAATATCAAACTCTGGTTGCGACAAAAGACAAGACGCTTCTGGATAGGGAAAAAAGTGGTCTGATTATGACATCATAATGCAAAAAAGAAATAAACAAAAGCTTACGGCACCTGAGGTTCCTAGTTGGTCTCCCATACAAGTACTAACCAGGCCCGAGTCTGGATGGCTTCCGAGATCTGACGAGATCAGGCATTTTCAGACTGGTATGGCCGTAAGTGAAATTAAGAGAATGTGATCTCGCTAATGTTGGTAGAATATCAAACTCTGGTTGCGACAAAAGACAAGACGCTTCTGGATAGGGAAAAAAGTGGTCTGATTATGACATCATAATGCAAAAAAGAAATAAACAAAAGCTTACGGCACCTGAGGTTCCTAGTTGGTCTCCCATAGGGAAAAAAGTGGTCTGATTATGACATCATAATGCAAAAAAGAAATAAACTAAAGCTTACGGCACCTGAGGTTCCTAGTTGGTCTCCCATACAAGTACTAACCAGGCCCGAGTCTGGATGGCTTCCGAGATCTGACGAGATCAGGCATTTTCAGACTGGTATGGCCGTAAGTGAAATTAAGAGAATGCGATCTCGCTAATGTTGGTAGAATATCAAACTCTGGTTGCGACAAAAGACAAGACGCTTCTGGATAGGGAAAAAAGTGGTCTGATTATGACATCATAATGCAAAAAAGAAATAAACAAAAGCTTACGGCACCTGAGGTTCCTAGTTGGTCTCCCATACAAGTACTAACCAGGCCCGAGTCTGGATGGCTTCCGAGATCTGACGAGATCAGGCATTTTCAGACTGGTATGGCCGTAAGTGAAATTAAGAGAATGCGATCTCGCTAATGTTGGTAGAATATCAAACTCTGGTTGCGACAAAAGACAAGACGCTTCTGGATAGGGAAAAAAGTGGTCTGATTATGACATCATAATGCAAAAAAGAAATAAACAAAAGCTTACGGCACCTGAGGTTCCTAGTTGGTCTCCCATACAAGTACTAACCAGGCCCGAGTCTGGATGGCTTCTGAGATCTGACGAGATCAGGCATTTTCAGACTGGTATGGCCGTAAGTGAAATTAAGAGAATGTGATCTCGCTAATGTTGGTAGAATATCAAACTCTGGTTGCGACAAAAGACAAGACGCTTCTGGATAGGGAAAAAAGTGGTCTGATTATGACATCATAATGCAAAAAAGAAATAAACAAAATCTTACGGCACCTGAGGTTCCTAGTTGGTCTCCCATAGGGAAAAAAGTGGTCTGATTATGACATCATAATGCAAAAAAGAAATAAACTAAAGCTTACGGCACCTGAGGTTCCTAGTTGGTCTCCCATACAAGTACTAACCAGGCCCGAGTCTGGATGGCTTCCGAGATCTGACGAGATCAGGCATTTTCAGACTGGTATGGCCGTAAGTGAAATTAAGAGAATGCGTTCTCGCTAATGTTGGTAGAATATCAAACTCTGGTTGCGACAAAAGACAAGACGCTTCTGGATAGGGAAAAAAGTGGTCTGATTATGACATCATAATGCAAAAAAGAAATAAACAAAAGCTTACGGCACCTGAGGTTCCTAGTTGGTCTCCCATACAAGTACTAACCAGGCCCGAGTCTGGATGGCTTCCGAGATCTGACGAGATCAGGCATTTTCAGACTGGTATGGCCGTAAGTGAAATTAAGAGAATGCGATCTCGCTAATGTTGGTAGAATATCAAACTCTGGTTGCGACAAAAGACAAGATGCTTCTGGATAGGGAAAAAAGTGGTCTGATTATGACATCATAATGCAAAAAAGAAATAAACAAAAGCTTACGGCACCTGAGGTTCCTAGTTGGTCACCCATACAAGTACTAACCAGGCACGAGTCTGGATGGCTTCCGAGATCTGACGAGATCAGGCATTTTCAGACTGGTATGGCCGTAAGTGAAATTAAGAGAATGCGATCTCGCTAATGTTGGTAGAATATCAAACTCTGGTTGCGACAAAAGACAAGACGCTTCTGGATAGGGAAAAAAGTGGTCTGATTATGACATCATAATGCAAAAAAGAAATAAACAAAAGCTTACGGCACCTGAGGTTCCTAGTTGGTCTCCCATACAAGTACTAACCAGACCCGAGTCTGGATAGCTTCTGAGATCTGACGAGATCAGGCATTTTCAGACTGGTATGGCCGTAAGTGAAATTAAGAGAATGTGATCTCGCTAATGTTGGTAGAATATCAAACTCTGGTTGCGACAAAAGACAAGACGCTTCTGGATAGGGAAAAAAGTGGTCTGATTATGACATCATAATGCAAAAAAGAAATAAACAAAAGCTTACGGCACCTGAGGTTCCTAGTTGGTCTCCCATACAAGTACTAACCAGGCCCGAGTCTGAATGACTTCCGAAATCTGATGAGATCAGGCATTTTCAGACTGGTATGGCCGTAAGTGAAATTAAGAGAATGCGATCTCGCTAATGTTGGTAGAATATCAAACTCTGGTTGCGACAAAAGACAAGACGCTTCTGGATAGGGAAAAAAGTGGTCTGATTATGACATCATAATGCAAAAAAGAAATAAACAAAAGCTTACGGCACCTGAGGTTCCTAGTTGGTCTCAAATACAAGTACTAACCAGGCCCGAGTCTGGATGGCTTCCGAGATCTGACGAGATCAGGCATTTTTAGACTGGTATGGCCATAAGGGAAATTAAGAGAATGCGATCTCGCTAATGTTGGTAGAATATCAAACTCTGGTTGCGACAAAAGACAAGACGCTTCTGGATAGGGAAAAAAGTGGTCTGATTATGACATCATAATGCAAAAAAGAAATAAACAAAAGCTTACGGCACCTGAGGTTCCTAGTTGGTCTCCCATAGGGAAAAAAGTGGTCTGATTATGACATCATAATGCAAAAAAGAAATAAACTAAAGCTTACGGCACCTGAGGTTCCTAGTTGGTCTCCCATACAAGTACTAACCAGGCCCGAGTCTGGATGGCTTCCGAGATCTGACGAGATCAGGCATTTTCAGACTGGTATGGCCGTAAGAGAAATTAAGAGAATGCGATCTCGCTAATGTTGGTAGAATATCAAACTCTGGTTGCGACAAAAGACAAGACGCTTCTGGATAGGGAAAAAAGTGGTCTGATTATGACATCATAATGCAAAAAAGAAATAAACAAAAGCTGACGGCACCTGAGGTTCCTAGTTGGTCTCCCATACAAGTACTAACCAGGCCCGAGTCTGGATGGCTTCCGAGATCTGACGAGATCAGGCATTTTCAGACTGGTATGGCCGTAAGTGAAATTAAGAGAATGCGATCTCGCTAATGTTGGTAGAATATCAAACTCTGGTTGCGACAAAAGACAAGATGCTTCTGGATAGGGAAAAAAGTGGTCTGATTATGACATCATAATGCAAAAAAGAAATAAACAAAAGCTTACGGCACCTGAGGTTCCTAGTTGGTCACCCATACAAGTACTAACCAGGCACGAGTCTGGATGGCTTCCGAGATCTGACGAGATCAGGCATTTTCAGACTGGTATGGCCGTAAGTGAAATTAAGAGAATGCGATCTCGCTAATGTTGGTAGAATATCAAACTCTGGTTGCGACAAAAGACAAGACGCTTCTGGATAGGGAAAAAAGTGGTCTGATTATGACATCATAATGCAAAAAAGAAATAAACAAAAGCTTACGGCACCTGAGGTTCCTAGTTGGTCTCCCATACAAGTACTAACCAGACCCGAGTCTGGATGGCTTCCGAGATCTGACGAGATCAGGCATTTTCAGACTGGTATGGCCGTAAGTGAAATTAAGAGAATGCGATCTCGCTAATGTTGGTAGAATATCAAACTCTGGTTGCGACAAAAGACAAGACGCTTCTGGATAGGGAAAAAAGTGGTCTGATTATGACATTATAATGCAAAAAAGAAATAAACAAAAGCTTACGGCACCTGAGGTTCCTAGTTGGTCTCCCATACAAGTACTAACCAGGCCCGAGTCTGGATGGCTTCCGAGATCTGACGAGATCAGGCATTTTCAGACTGGTATGGCCGTAAGGGAAATTAAGAGAATGCGATCTCGCTAATGTTGGTAGAATATCAAACTCTGGTTGCGACAAAAGACAAGACGCTTCTGGATAGGGAAAAAAGTGGTCTGATTATGACATCATAATGCAAAAAAGAAATAAACAAAAGCTTACGGCACCTGAGGTTCCTAGTTGGTCTCCCATACAAGTACTAACCAGGCCCGAGTCTGGATGGCTTCCGAGATCTGACGAGATCAGGCATTTTCAGACTGGTATGGCCATAAGTGAAATTAAGAGAATGCGATCTCGCTAATGTTGGTAGAATATCAAACTCTGGTTGCGACAAAAGACAAGACGCTTCTGGATAGGGAAAAAAGTGGTCTGATTATGACATCATAATGCAAAAAAGAAATAAACAAAAGCTTACGGCACCTGAGGTTCCTAGTTGGTCTCCCATACAAGTACTAACCAGGCCCGAGTCTGGATGGCTTCCGAGATCTGACGAGATCAGGCATTTTCAGACTGGTATGGCCGTAAGTGAAATTAAGAGAATGCGATCTCGCTAATGTTGGTAGAATATCAAACTCTGGTTGCGACAAAAGACAAGACGCTTCTGGATAGGGAAAAAAGTGGTCTGATTATGACATCATAATGCAAAAAAGAAATAAACAAAAGCTTACGGCACCTGAGGTTCCTAGTTGGTCTCCCATACAAGTACTAACCAGGCCCGAGTCTGCATGGCTTCCGAGATATGACGAGATCAGGCATTTTCAGACAGATATGGCCGTAAGTGAAATTAAGAGAATGCGATCTCGCTAATGTTGGTAGAATATCAAACTCTGGTTGCGACAAAAGACAAGACGCTTCTGGATAGGGAAAAAAGTGGTCTGATTATGACATCATAATGCAAAAAAGAAATAAACAAAAGCTGACGGCACCTGAGGTTCCTAGTTGGTCTCCCATACAAGTACTAACCAGGCCCGAGTCTGGATGGCTTCCGAGATCTGACGAGATCAGGCATTTTCAGACTGGTATGGCCGTAAGTGAAATTAAGAGAATGCGATCTCGCTAATGTTGGTAGAATATCAAACTCTGGTTGCGACAAAAGACAAGACGCTTCTGCATAGGGAAAAAAGTGGTCTGATTATGACATCAAAATGCAAAAAATAAATAAACAAAAGCTTACGGCACCTGAGGTTCCAAGTTGATCTCAAATACAAGTACTAACCAGGCCCGAGTCTGGATGGCTTCCGAGATCTGACGAGATCAGGCATTTTCAGACTGGTATGGCCGTAAGTGAAATTAAGAGAATGCGATCTCGCTAATGTTGGTAGAATATCAAACTCTGGTTGCGACAAAAGACAAGATGCTTCTGGATAGGGAAAAAAGTGGTCTGATTATGACATCATAATGCAAAAAAGAAATAAACAAAAGCTTACGGCACCTGAGGTTCCTAGTTGGTCACCCATACAAGTACTAACCAGGCACGAGTCTGGATGGCTTCCGAGATCTGACGAGATCAGGCATTTTCAGACTGGTATGGCCGTAAGTGAAATTAAGAGAATGCGATCTCGCTAATGTTGGTAGAATATCAAACTCTGGTTGCGACAAAAGACAAGACGCTTCTGGATAGGGAAAAAAGTGGTCTGATTATGACATCATAATGCAAAAAAGAAATAAACAAAAGCTTACGGCACCTGAGGTTCCTAGTTGGTCTCCCATACAAGTACTAACCAGACCCGAGTCTGGATGGCTTCTGAGATCTGACGAGATCAGGCATTTTCAGACTGGTATGGCCGTAAGTGAAATTAAGAGAATGCGATCTCGCTAATGTTGGTAGAATATCAAACTCTGGTTGCGACAAAAGACAAGACGCTTCTGGATAGGGAAAAAAGTGGTCTGATTATGACATCATAATGCAAAAAAGAAATAAACAAAAGCTTACGGCACCTGAGGTTCCTAGTTGGTCTCCCATACAAGTACTAACCAGGCCCGAGTCTGGATGACTTCCGAAATCTGATGAGATCAGGCATTTTCAGACTGGTATGGCCGTAAGTGAAATTAAGAGAATGCGATCTCGCTAATGTTGGTAGAATATCAAACTCTGGTTGCGACAAAAGACAAGACGCTTCTGGATAGGGAAAAAAGTGGTCTGATTATGACATCATAATGCAAAAAAGAAATAAACAAAAGCTTACGGCACCTGAGGTTCCTAGTTGGTCTCAAATACAAGTACTAACCAGGCCCGAGTCTGGATGGCTTCCGAGATCTGACGAGATCAGGCATTTTTAGACTGGTATGGCCATAAGGGAAATTAAGAGAATGCGATCTCGCTAATGTTGGTAGAATATCAAACTCTGGTTGCGACAAAAGACAAGACGCTTCTGGATAGGGAAAAAAGTGGTCTGATTATGACATCATAATGCAAAAAAGAAATAAACAAAAGCTTACGGCACCTGAGGTTCCTAGTTGGTCTCCCATAGGGAAAAAAGTGGTCTGATTATGACATCATAATGCAAAAAAGAAATAAACTAAAGCTTACGGCACCTGAGGTTCCTAGTTGGTCTCCCATACAAGTACTAACCAGGCCCGAGTCTGGATGGCTTCCGAGATCTGACGAGATCAGGCATTTTCAGACTGGTATGGCCGTAAGTGAAATTAAGAGAATGCGATCTC
The DNA here is from genome assembly GCF_036172605.1 of Pelobates fuscus. NCBI lineage: Eukaryota > Metazoa > Chordata > Amphibia > Anura > Pelobatidae > Pelobates > Pelobates fuscus. The sequence continues at coordinate 287,364,720 of NC_086318.1, read as the reverse complement.
GCTAATGTTGGTAGAATATCAAACTCTGGTTGCGACAAAAGACAAGACGCTTCTGGATAGGGAAAAAAGTGGTCTGATTATGACATCATAATGCAAAAAAGAAATAAACAAAACCTGACGGCACCTGAGGTTCCTAGTTGGTCTCCCATACAAGTACTAACCAGGCCCGAGTCTGGATGGCTTCCGAGATCTGACGAGATCAGGCATTTTCAGACTGGTATGGCCGTAAGTGAAATTAAGAGAATGCGATCTCGCTAATGTTGGTAGAATATCAAACTCTGGTTGCGACAAAAGACAAGATGCTTCTAGATAGGGAAAAAAGTGGTCTGATTATGACATCATAATGCAAAAAAGAAATAAACAAAAGCTTACGGCACCTGAGGTTCCTAGTTGGTCACCCATACAAGTACTAACCAGGCACGAGTCTGGATGGCTTCCGAGATCTGACGAGATCAGGCATTTTCAGACTGGTATGGCCGTAAGTGAAATTAAGAGAATGCGATCTCGCTAATGTTGGTAGAATATCAAACTCTGGTTGCGACAAAAGACAAGACGCTTCTGGATAGGGAAAAAAGTGGTCTGATTATGACATCATAATGCAAAAAAGAAATAAACAAAAGCTTACGGCACCTGAGGTTCCTAGTTGGTCTCCCATACAAGTACTAACCAGACCCGAGTCTGGATGGCTTCCGAGATCTGACGAGATCAGGCATTTTCAGACTGGTATGGCCGTAATTGAAATTAAGAGAATGCGATCTCGCTAATGTTGGTAGAATATCAAACTCTGGTTGCGACAAAAGACAAGACGCTTCTGGATAGGGAAAAAAGTGGTCTGATTATGACATTATAATGCAAAAAAGAAATAAACTAAAGCTTACGGCACCTGAGGTTCCTAGTTGGTCTCCCATACAAGTACTAACCAGGCCTGAGTCTGGATGGCTTCCGAGATCTGACGAGATCAGGCATTTTCAGACTGGTATGGCCGTAAGGGAAATTAAGAGAATGCGATCTCGCTAATGTTGGTAGAATATCAAACTCTGGTTGCGACAAAAGACAAGACGCTTCTGGATAGGGAAAAAAGTGGTCTGATTATGACATCATAATGCAAAAAAGAAATAAACAAAAGCTTACGGCACCTGAGGTTCCTAGTTGGTCTCCCATACAAGTACTAACCAGGCCCGAGTCTGGATGGCTTCCGAGATCTGACGAGATCAGGCATTTTCAGACTGGTATGGCCATAAGTGAAATTAAGAGAATGCGATCTCGCTAATGTTGGTAGAATATCAAACTCTGGTTGCGACAAAAGACAAGATGCTTCTGGATAGGGAAAAAAGTGGTCTGATTATGACATCATAATGCAAAAAAGAAATAAACAAAAGCTTACGGCACCTGAGGTTCCTAGTTGGTCTCCCATACAAGTACTAACCAGGCCCGAGTCTGGATGGCTTCCGAGATCTGACGAGATCAGGCATTTTCAGACTGGTATGGCCGTAAGTGAAATTAAGAGAATGCGATCTCGCTAATGTTGGTAGAATATCAAACTCTGGTTGCGACAAAAGACAAGACGCTTCTGGATAGGGAAAAAAGTGGTCTGATTATGACATCATAATGCAAAAAAGAAATAAACAAAAGCTTACGGCACCTGAGGTTCCTAGTTGGTCTCCCATACAAGTACTAACCAGGCCCGAGTCTGCATGGCTTCCGAGATCTGACGAGATCAGGCATTTTCAGACAGGTATGGCCGTAAGTGAAATTAAGAGAATGCGATCTCGCTAATGTTGGTAGAATATCAAACTCTGGTTGCGACAAAAGACAAGACGCTTCTGGATAGGGAAAAAAGTGGTCTGATTATGACATCATAATGCAAAAAAGAAATAAACAAAAGCTGACGGCACCTGAGGTTCCTAGTTGGTCTCCCATACAAGTACTAACCAGGCCCGAGTCTGGATGGCTTCCGAGATCTGACGAGATCAGGCATTTTCAGACTGGTATGGCCGTAAGTGAAATTAAGAGAATGCGATCTCGCTAATGTTGGTAGAATATCAAACTCTGGTTGCGACAAAAGACAAGATGCTTCTGCATAGGGAAAAAAGTGGTCTGATTATGACATCAAAATGCAAAAAATAAATAAACAAAAGCTTACGGCACCTGAGGTTCCAAGTTGATCTCAAATACAAGTACTAACCAGGCCCGAGTCTGGATGGCTTCCGAGATCTGACGAGATCAGGCATTTTTAGACTGGTATGGCCGTAAGGGAAATTAAGAGAATGCGATCTCGCTAATGTTGGTAGAATATCAAACTCTGGTTGCGACAAAAGACAAGACGCTTCTGGATAGGGAAAAAAGTGGTCTGATTATGACATCATAATGCAAAAAAGAAATAAACAAAAGCTTACGGCACCTGAGGTTCCTAGTTGGTCTCCCATAGGGAAAAAAGTGGTCTGATTATGACATCATAATGCAAAAAAGAAATAAACTAAAGCTTACGGCACCTGAGGTTCCTAGTTGGTCTCCCATACAAGTACTAACCAGGCCCGAGTCTGGATGGCTTCCGAGATCTGACGAGATCAGGCATTTTCAGACTGGTATGGCCGTAAGCGAAATTAAGAGAATGCGTTCTCGCTAATGTTGGTAGAATATCAAACTCTGGTTGCGACAAAAGACAAGACGCTTCTGGATAGGGAAAAAAGTGGTCTGATTATGACATCATAATGCAAAAAAGAAATAAACAAAAGCTTACGGCACCTGAGGTTCCTAGTTGGTCTCCCATACAAGTACTAACCAGGCACAAGTCTGGATGGCTTCCGAGATCTGACGAGATCAGGCATTTTCAGACTGGTATGGCCGTAATTGAAATTAAGAGAATGCGATCTCGCTAATGTTGGTAGAATATCAAACTCTGGTTGCGACAAAAGACAAGACGCTTCTGGATAGGGAAAAAAGTGGTCTGATTATGACATCATAATGCAAAAAAGAAATAAACAAAAGCTTACGGCACCTGAGGTTCCTAGTTGGTCTCCCATACAAGTACTAACCAGACCCGAGTCTGGATGGCTTCCGAGATCTGACGAGATCAGGCATTTTCAGACTGGTATGGCCGTAAGTGAAATTAAGAGAATGCGATCTCGCTAATGTTGGTAGAATATCAAACTCTGGTTGCGACAAAAGACAAGACGCTTCTGGATAGGGAAAAAAGTGGTCTGATTATGACATCATAATGCAAAAAAGAAATAAACAAAAGCTTACGGCACCTGAGGTTCCTAGTTGGTCTCCCATAGGGAAAAAAGTGGTCTGATTATGACATCATAATGCAAAAAAGAAATAAACTAAAGCTTACGGCACCTGAGGTTCCTAGTTGGTCTCCCATACAAGTACTAACCAGGCCCGAGTCTGGATGGCTTCCGAGATCTGACGAGATCAGGCATTTTCAGACTGGTATGGCCGTAAGTGAAATTAAGAGAATGCGATCTCGCTAATGTTGGTAGAATATCAAACTCTGGTTGCGACAAAAGACAAGACGCTTCTGGATAGGGAAAAAAGTGGTCTGATTATGACATCATAATGCAAAAAAGAAATAAACAAAAGCTTACGGCACCTGAGGTTCCTAGTTGGTCTCCCATACAAGTACTAACCAGGCCCGAGTCTGGATGGCTTCCGAGATCTGACGAGATCAGGCATTTTCAGACTGGTATGGCCGTAAGCGAAATTAAGAGAATGCGATCTCGCTAATGTTGGTAGAATATCAAACTCTGGTTGCGACAAAAGACAAGACGCTTCTGGATAGGGAAAAAAGTGGTCTGATTATGACATCATAATGCAAAAAAGAAATAAACAAAAGCTTACGGCACCTGAGGTTCCTAGTTGGTCACCCATACAAGTACTAACCAGGCCCGAGTCTGGATGGCTTCCGAGATCTGACGAGATCAGGCATTTTCAGACTGGTATGGCCGTAAGTGAAATTAAGAGAATGCGATCTCGCTAATGTTGGTAGAATATCAAACTCTGGTTGCGACAAAAGACAAGACGCTTCTGGATAGGGAAAAAAGTGGTCTGATTATGACATCATAATGCAAAAAAGAAATAAACAAAAGCTTACGGCACCTGAGGTTCCTAGTTGGTCTCCCATACAAGTACTAACCAGACCCGAGTCTGGATAGCTTCTGAGATCTGACGAGATCAGGCATTTTCAGACTGGTATGGCCGTAAGTGAAATTAAGAGAATGTGATCTCGCTAATGTTGGTAGAATATCAAACTCTGGTTGCGACAAAAGACAAGACGCTTCTGGATAGGGAAAAAAGTGGTCTGATTATGACATCATAATGCAAAAAAGAAATAAACAAAAGCTTACGGCACCTGAGGTTCCTAGTTGGTCTCCCATAGGGAAAAAAGTGGTCTGATTATGACATCATAATGCAAAAAAGAAATAAACTAAAGCTTACGGCACCTGAGGTTCCTAGTTGGTCTCCCATACAAGTACTAACCAGGCCCGAGTCTGGATGGCTTCCGAGATCTGACGAGATCAGGCATTTTCAGACTGGTATGGCCGTAAGTGAAATTAAGAGAATGCGATCTCGCTAATGTTGGTAGAATATCAAACTCTGGTTGCGACAAAAGACAAGACGCTTCTGGATAGGGAAAAAAGTGGTCTGATTATGACATCATAATGCAAAAAAGAAATAAACAAAAGCTTACGGCACCTGAGGTTCCTAGTTGGTCTCCCATACAAGTACTAACCAGGCCCGAGTCTGGATGGCTTCCGAGATCTGACGAGATCAGGCATTTTCAGACTGGTATGGCCGTAAGTGAAATTAAGAGAATGCGATCTCGCTAATGTTGGTAGAATATCAAACTCTGGTTGCGACAAAAGACAAGACGCTTCTGGATAGGGAAAAAAGTGGTCTGATTATGACATCATAATGCAAAAAAGAAATAAACAAAAGCTTACGGCACCTGAGGTTCCTAGTTGGTCTCCCATACAAGTACTAACCAGGCCCGAGTCTGGATGGCTTCTGAGATCTGACGAGATCAGGCATTTTCAGACTGGTATGGCCGTAAGTGAAATTAAGAGAATGCGATCTCGCTAATGTTGGTAGAATATCAAACTCTGGTTGCGACAAAAGACAAGACGCTTCTGGATAGGGAAAAAAGTGGTCTGATTATGACATCATAATGCAAAAAAGAAATAAACAAAAGCTTACGGCACCTGAGGTTCCTAGTTGGTCTCCAATACAAGTACTAACCAGGCCCGAGTCTGGATGGCTTCCGAGATCTGACGAGATCAGGCATTTTCAGACTGGTATGGCCATAAGGGAAATTAAGAGAATGCGATCTCGCTAATGTTGGTAGAATATCAAACTCTGGTTGCGACAAAAGACAAGACGCTTCTGGATAGGGAAAAAAGTGGTCTGATTATGACATCATAATGCAAAAAAGAAATAAACAAAAGCTTACGGCACCTGAGGTTCCTAGTTGGTCTCCCATAGGGAAAAAAGTGGTCTGATTATGACATCATAATGCAAAAAAGAAATAAACTAAAGCTTACGGCACCTGAGGTTCCTAGTTGGTCTCCCATAGGGAAAAAAGTGGTCTGATTATGACATCATAATGCAAAAAAGAAATAAACAAAAGCTTACGGCACCTGAGGTTCCTAGTTGGTCTCCCATACAAGTACTAACCAGGCCCGAGTCTGGATGGCTTCCGAGATCTGACGAGATCAGGCATTTTCAGACTGGTATGGCCGTAAGTGAAATTAAGAGAATGCGATCTCGCTAATGTTGGTAGAATATCAAACTCTGGTTGCGACAAAAGACAAGACGCTTCTGGATAGGGAAAAAAGTGGTCTGATTATGACATCATAATGCAAAAAAGAAATAAACAAAAGCTTACGGCACCTGAGGTTCCTAGTTGGTCTCCCATAGGGAAAAAAGTGGTCTGATTATGACATCATAATGCAAAAAATAAATAAACAAAAGCTTACGGCACCTGAGGTTCCTAGTTGGTCTCCCATAGGGAAAAAAGTGGTCTGATTATGACATCATAATGCAAAAAAGAAATAAACAAAAGCTTACGGCACCTGAGGTTCCTAGTTGGTCTCCCATACAAATACTAACCAGGCCCGAGTCTGGATGGCTTCCGAGATCTGACGAGATCAGGCATTTTCAGACTGGTATGGCCGTAAGTGAAATTAAGAGAATGCGATCTCGCTAATGTTGGTAGAATATCAAACTCTGGTTGCGACAAAAGACAAGACGCTTCTGGATAGGGAAAAAAGTGGTCTGATTATGACATCATAATGCAAAAAAGAAATAAACAAAAGCTTACGGCATCTGAGGTTCCTAGTTGGTCTCCCATACAAGTACTAACCAGGCCCGTGTCTGGATAGCTTCCGAGATCTGACGAGATAAGGCATTTTCAGACTGGTATGGCCATAAGTGAAATTAAGAGAATGCGATCTCGCTAATGTTGGTAGAATATCAAACTCTGGTTGCGACATTAGACAAGACGCTTCTGGATAGGGAAAAAAGTGGTCTGATTATGACATCATAATGCAAAAAATAAATAAACAAAAGCTTACGGCACCTGAGGTTCCTAGTTGGTCTCCCATACAAGTACTAACCAGGCCCGAGTCTGGATGTCTTCCGAGATCTGATGAGATCAGGCATTTTCAGATTGGTATGGCCGTAAGTGAAATTAAGAGAATGCGATCTCGCTAATGTTGGTAGAATATCAAACTCTGGTTGCGACAAAAGACAAGACGCTTCTGGATAGGGAAAAAAGTGGTCTGATTATGACATCATAATGCAAAAAAGAAATAAACAAAAGCTTACGGCACCTGAGGTTCCTAGTTGGTCTCCCATACAAGTACTAACCAGGCCCGAGTCTGGATGGCTTCCGAGATCTGACGAGATCAGGCATTTTCAGACTGGTATGGCCGAAAGTGAAATTAAGAGAATGCGATCTCGCTAATGTTGGTAGAATATCAAACTCTGGTTGCGACAAAAGACAAGACGCTTCTGGATAGGGAAAAAAGTGGTCTGATTATGTCATCATAATGCAAAAAATAAATAAACAAAAGCTTATGGCACCTGAGGTTCCTAGTTGGTCTCCCATACAAGTACTAACCAGGCCCGAGTCTGGATGGCTTCCGAGATCTGACATTTTCAGACTGGTATGGCCGTAAGTGAAATTAAGAGAATGCGATCTCGCTAATGTTGGTAGAATATCAAACTCTGGTTGCGACAAAAGACAAGACGCTTCTGGATAGGGAAAAAAGTGGTCTGATTATGACATCATAATGCAAAAAATAAATAAACAAAAGCTTACGGCACCTGAGGTTCCTAGTTGGTCTCCCATACAAGTACTAACCAGGCCCAAGTCTGGATGGCTTCCGAGATCTGACGAGATCAGGCATTTTCAGACTGGTATGGCCGTAAGGGAAATTAAGAGAATGCGATCTCGCTAATGTTGGTAGAATATCAAACTCTGGTTGCGACAAAAGACAAGACGCTTCTGGATAGGGAAAAAAGTGGTCTGATTATGACATCATAATGCAAAAAAGAAATAAACAAAAGCTTACGGCACCTGAGGTTCCTAGTTGGTCTCCCATACAAATACTAACCATGCCCGAGTCTGGATGGCTTCCGAGATCTGACGAGATCAGGCATTTTCAGACTGGTATGGCCGTAAGTGAAATTAAGAGAATGCGATCTCGCTAATGTTGGTAGAATATCAAACTCTGGTTGCGACAAAAGACAAGACGCTTCTGGATAGGGAAAAAAGTGGTCTGATTATGACATCATAATGCAAAAAAGAAATAAACAAAAGCTTACGGCATCTGAGGTTCCTAGTTGGTCTCCCATACAAGTACTAACCAGGCCCGTGTCTGGATAGCTTCCGAGATCTGACGAGATCAGGCATTTTCAGACTGGTATGGCCGTAAGTGAAATTAAGAGAATGCGATCTCGCTAATGTTGGTAGAATATCAAACTCTGGTTGCGACAATAGACAAGACGCTTCTGGATAGGGAAAAAAGTGGTCTGATTATGACATCATAATGCAAAAAAGAAATAAACAAAAGCTTACGGCACCTGAGGTTCCTAGTTGGTCTCCCATAGGGAAAAAAGAGGTCTGATTATGACATCATAATGCAAAAAAGAAATAAACAAAAGCTTACGGCACCTGAGGTTCCTAGTTGGTCTCCCATACAAGTACTAACCAGGCCCGAGTCTGGATGGCTTCCGAGATCTGACGAGATCAGGCATTTTCAGACTGGTATGGCCGTAAGCGAAATTAAGAGAATGCGATCTCGCTAATGTTGGTAGAATATCAAACTCTGGTTGCGACAAAAGACAAGACGCTTCTGGATAGGGAAAAAAGTGGTCTGATTATGACATCATAATGCAAAAAAGAAATAAACAAAAGCTTACGGCACCTGAGGTTCCTAGTTGGTCTCCCATAGGGAAAAAAGTGGTCTGATTATGACATCATAATGCAAAAAAGAAATAAACAAAAGCTTACGGCACCTGAGGTTCCTAGTTGTTCTCCCATACAAGTACTAACCAGGCCCAAGTCTGGATGGCTTCCGAGATCTGACGAGATCAGGCATTTTCAGATTGGTATGGCCGTAAGTGAAATTAAGAGAATGCGATCTCGTTAATGTTGGTAGAATATCAAACTCTGGTTGCGACAAAAGACAAGATGCTTCTGGATAGGGAAAAAAGTGGTCTGATTATGACATCATAATGCAAAAAAGAAATAAACAAAAGCTTACGGCACCTGAGGTTCCTAGTTGGTCGCCCATACAAGTACTAACCAGGCCCGAGTCTGGATGGCTTCTGAGATCTGACGAGATCAGGCATTTTCAGACTGGTATGGCCGTAAGTGAAATTAAGAGAATGCGATCTCGCTAATGTTGGTAGAATATCAAACTCTGGTTGCGACAAAAGACAAGACGCTTCTGGATAGGGAAAAAAGTGGTCTGATTATGACATCATAATGCAAAAAAGAAATAAACAAAAGCTTACGGCACCTGAGGTTCCTAGTTGGTCTCCCATAGGGAAAAAAGTGGTCTGATTATGACATCATAATGCAAAAAAGAAATAAACAAAAGCTTACGGCACCTGAGGTTCCTAGTTGGTCTCCCATACAAATACTAACCAGGCCCGAGTCTGGATGGCTTCCGAGATCTGACAAGATAAGGCATTTTCAGACTGGTATGGCCGTAAGTGAAATTAAGAGAATGCGATCTCGCTAATGTTGGTAGAATATCAAACTCTGGTTGCGACAAAAGACAAGACGCTTCTGGATAGGGAAAAAAGTGGTCTGATTATGACATCATAATGCAAAAAATAAATAAACAAAAGCTTACGGCACCTGAGGTTCCTAGTTGGTCTCCCATAGGGAAAAAAGAGGTCTGATTATGACATCATAATGCAAAAAAGAAATAAACTAAAGCTTACGGCACCTGAGGTTCCTAGTTGGTCTCCCATACAAGTACTAACCAGGCCCGAGTCTGGATGGCTTCCGAGATCTGACGAGATCAGGCATTTTCAGACTGGTATGGCCGTAAATGAAATTAAGAGAATGCGATCTCCCTAATGTTGGTAGAATATCAAACTCTGGTTGCGACAAAAGACAAGACGCTTCTGGATAGGGAAAAAAGTGGTCTGATTATGACATCATAATGCAAAAAAGAAATAAACAAAAGCTTACGGCACCTGAGGTTCCTAGTTGGTCTCCCATAGGGAAAAAAGTGGTCTGATTATGACATCATAATGCAAAAAATAAATAAACAAAAGCTTACGGCACCTGAGGTTCCTAGTTGGTCTCCCATAGGGAAAAAAGTGGTCTGATTATGACATCATAATGCAAAAAAGAAATAAACAAAAGCTTACGGCACCTGAGGTTCCTAGTTGGTCTCCCATACAAATACTAACCAGGCCCGAGTCTGGATGGCTTCCGAGATCTGACGAGATCAGGCATTTTCAGACTGGTATGGCCGTAAGTGAAATTAAGAGAATGCGATCTCGCTAATGTTGGTAGAATATCAAACTCTGGTTGCGACAAAAGACAAGACGCTTCTGGATAGGGAAAAAAGTGGTCTGATTATGACATCATAATGCAAAAAAGAAATAAACAAAAGCTTACGGCATCTGAGGTTCCTAGTTGGTCTCCCATACAAGTACTAACCAGGCCCGTGTCTGGATAGCTTCCGAGATCTGGCATTTTCAGACTGGTATGGCCATAAGTGAAATTAAGAGAATGCGATCTCGCTAATGTTGGTAGAATATCAAACTCTGGTTGCGACATTAGACAAGACGCTTCTGGATAGGGAAAAAAGTGGTCTGATTATGACATCATAATGCAAAAAATAAATAAACAAAAGCTTACGGCACCTGAGGTTCCTAGTTGGTCTCCCATACAAGTACTAACCAGGCCCGAGTCTGGATGTCTTCCGAGATCTGATGAGATCAGGCATTTTCAGATTGGTATGGCCGTAATTGAAATTAAGAGAATGCGATCTCGCTAATGTTGGTAGAATATCAAACTCTGGTTGCGACAAAAGACAAGACGCTTCTGGATAGGGAAAAAAGTGGTCTGATTATGACATCATAATGCAAAAAAGAAATAAACAAAAGCTTACGGCACCTGAGGTTCCTAGTTGGTCTCCCATACAAGTACTAACCAGGCCCGAGTCTGGATGGCTTCCGAGATCTGACGAGATCAGGCATTTTCAGACTGGTATGGCCGAAAGTGAAATTAAGAGAATGCGATCTCGCTAATGTTGGTAGAATATCAAACTCTGGTTGCGACAAAAGACAAGACGCTTCTGGATAGGGAAAAAAGTGGTCTGATTATGTCATCATAATGCAAAAAATAAATAAACAAAAGCTTATGGCACCTGAGGTTCCTAGTTGGTCTCCCATACAAGTACTAACCAGGCCCGAGTCTGGATGGCTTCCGAGATCTGACATTTTCAGACTGGTATGGCCGTAAGTGAAATTAAGAGAATGCGATCTCGCTAATGTTGGTAGAATATCAAACTCTGGTTGCGACAAAAGACAAGACGCTTCTGGATAGGGAAAAAAGTGGTCTGATTATGACATCATAATGCAAAAAATAAATAAACAAAAGCTTACGGCACCTGAGGTTCCTAGTTGGTCTCCCATACAAGTACTAACCAGGCCCAAGTCTAGATGGCTTCCGAGATCTGACGAGATCAGGCATTTTCAGACTGGTATGGCCGTAAGGGAAATTAAGAGAATGCGATCTCGCTAATGTTGGTAGAATATCAAACTCTGGTTGCGACAAAAGACAAGACGCTTCTGGATAGGGAAAAAAGTGGTCTGATTATGACATCATAATGCAAAAAAGAAATAAACAAAAGCTTACGGCACCTGAGGTTCCTAGTTGGTCTCCCATACAAATACTAACCATGCCCGAGTCTGGATGGCTTCCGAGATCTGACGAGATCAGGCATTTTCAGACTGGTATGGCCGTAAGTGAAATTAAGAGAATGCGATCTCGCTAATGTTGGTAGAATATCAAACTCTGGTTGCGACAAAAGACAAGACGCTTCTGGATAGGGAAAAAAGTGGTCTGATTATGACATCATAATGCAAAAAAGAAATAAACAAAAGCTTACGGCACCTGAGGTTCCTAGTTGGTCGCCCATACAAGTACTAACCAGGCCCGAGTCTGGATGGCTTCTGAGATCTGACGAGATCAGGCATTTTCAGACTGGTATGGCCGTAAGTGAAATTAAGAGAATGCGATCTCGCTAATGTTGGTAGAATATCAAACTCTGGTTGCGACAAAAGACAAGACGCTTCTGGATAGGGAAAAAAGTGGTCTGATTATGACATCATAATGCAAAAAAGAAATAAACAAAAGCTTACGGCACCTGAGGTTCCTAGTTGGTCTCCCATAGGGAAAAAAGTGGTCTGATTATGACATCATAATGCAAAAAAGAAATAAACAAAAGCTTACGGCACCTGAGGTTCCTAGTTGGTCTCCCATACAAATACTAACCAGGCCCGAGTCTGGATGGCTTCCGAGATCTGACAAGATAAGGCATTTTCAGACTGGTATGGCCGTAAGTGAAATTAAGAGAATGCGATCTCGCTAATGTTGGTAGAATATCAAACTCTGGTTGCGACAAAAGACAAGACGCTTCTGGATAGGGAAAAAAGTGGTCTGATTATGACATCATAATGCAAAAAATAAATAAACAAAAGCTTACGGCACCTGAGGTTCCTAGTTGGTCTCCCATAGGGAAAAAAGAGGTCTGATTATGACATCATAATGCAAAAAAGAAATAAACTAAAGCTTACGGCACCTGAGGTTCCTAGTTGGTCTCCCATACAAGTACTAACCAGGCCCGAGTCTGGATGGCTTCCGAGATCTGACGAGATCAGGCATTTTCAGACTGGTATGGCCGTAAATGAAATTAAGAGAATGCGATCTCCCTAATGTTGGTAGAATATCAAACTCTGGTTGCGACAAAAGACAAGACGCTTCTGGATAGGGAAAAAAGTGGTCTGATTATGACATCATAATGCAAAAAAGAAATAAACAAAAGCTTACGGCACCTGAGGTTCCTAGTTGGTCTCCCATAGGGAAAAAAGTGGTCTGATTATGACATCATAATGCAAAAAATAAATAAACAAAAGCTTACGGCACCTGAGGTTCCTAGTTGGTCTCCCATAGGGAAAAAAGTGGTCTGATTATGACATCATAATGCAAAAAAGAAATAAACAAAAGCTTACGGCACCTGAGGTTCCTAGTTGGTCTCCCATACAAATACTAACCAGGCCCGAGTCTGGATGGCTTCCGAGATCTGACGAGATCAGGCATTTTCAGACTGGTATGGCCGTAAGTGAAATTAAGAGAATGCGATCTCGCTAATGTTGGTAGAATATCAAACTCTGGTTGCGACAAAAGACAAGACGCTTCTGGATAGGGAAAAAAGTGGTCTGATTATGACATCATAATGCAAAAAAGAAATAAACAAAAGCTTACGGCATCTGAGGTTCCTAGTTGGTCTCCCATACAAGTACTAACCAGGCCCGTGTCTGGATAGCTTCCGAGATCTGGCATTTTCAGACTGGTATGGCCATAAGTGAAATTAAGAGAATGCGATCTCGCTAATGTTGGTAGAATATCAAACTCTGGTTGCGACATTAGACAAGACGCTTCTGGATAGGGAAAAAAGTGGTCTGATTATGACATCATAATGCAAAAAATAAATAAACAAAAGCTTACGGCACCTGAGGTTCCTAGTTGGTCTCCCATACAAGTACTAACCAGGCCCGAGTCTGGATGTCTTCCGAGATCTGATGAGATCAGGCATTTTCAGATTGGTATGGCCGTAATTGAAATTAAGAGAATGCGATCTCGCTAATGTTGGTAGAATATCAAACTCTGGTTGCGACAAAAGACAAGACGCTTCTGGATAGGGAAAAAAGTGGTCTGATTATGACATCATAATGCAAAAAAGAAATAAACAAAAGCTTACGGCACCTGAGGTTCCTAGTTGGTCTCCCATACAAGTACTAACCAGGCCCGAGTCTGGATGGCTTCCGAGATCTGACGAGATCAGGCATTTTCAGACTGGTATGGCCGTAAGGGAAATTAAGAGAATGCGATCTCGCTAATGTTGGTAGAATATCAAACTCTGGTTGCGACAAAAGACAAGACGCTTCTGGATAGGGAAAAAAGTGGTCTGATTATGACATCATAATGCAAAAAAGAAATAAACAAAAGCTTACGGCACCTGAGGTTCCTAGTTGGTCTCCCATACAAATACTAACCATGCCCGAGTCTGGATGGCTTCCGAGATCTGACGAGATCAGGCATTTTCAGACTGGTATGGCCGTAAGTGAAATTAAGAGAATGCGATCTCGCTAATGTTGGTAGAATATCAAACTCTGGTTGCGACAAAAGACAAGACGCTTCTGGATAGGGAAAAAAGTGGTCTGATTATGACATCATAATGCAAAAAAGAAATAAACAAAAGCTTACGGCATCTGAGGTTCCTAGTTGGTCTCCCATACAAGTACTAACCAGGCCCGTGTCTGGATAGCTTCCGAGATCTGACGAGATCAGGCATTTTCAGACTGGTATGGCCGTAAGTGAAATTAAGAGAATGCGATCTCGCTAATGTTGGTAGAATATCAAACTCTGGTTGCGACAATAGACAAGACGCTTCTGGATAGGGAAAAAAGTGGTCTGATTATGACATCATAATGCAAAAAAGAAATAAACAAAAGCTTACGGCACCTGAGGTTCCTAGTTGGTCTCCCATAGGGAAAAAAGAGGTCTGATTATGACATCATAATGCAAAAAAGAAATAAACAAAAGCTTACGGCACCTGAGGTTCCTAGTTGGTCTCCCATACAAGTACTAACCAGGCCCGAGTCTGGATGGCTTCCGAGATCTGACATTTTCAGACTGGTATGGCCGTAAGCGAAATTAAGAGAATGCGATCTCGCTAATGTTGGTAGAATATCAAACTCTGGTTGCGACAAAAGACAAGACGCTTCTGGATAGGGAAAAAAGTGGTCTGATTATGACATCATAATGCAAAAAAGAAATAAACAAAAGCTTACGGCACCTGAGGTTCCTAGTTGGTCTCCCATAGGGAAAAAAGTGGTCTGATTATGACATCATAATGCAAAAAAGAAATAAACAAAAGCTTACGGCACCTGAGGTTCCTAGTTGTTCTCCCATACAAGTACTAACCAGGCCCAAGTCTGGATGGCTTCCGAGATCTGACGAGATCAGGCATTTTCAGATTGGTATGGCCGTAAGTGAAATTAAGAGAATGCGATCTCGTTAATGTTGGTAGAATATCAAACTCTGGTTGCGACAAAAGACAAGATGCTTCTGGATAGGGAAAAAAGTGGTCTGATTATGACATCATAATGCAAAAAAGAAATAAACAAAAGCTTACGGCACCTGAGGTTCCTAGTTGGTCGCCCATACAAGTACTAACCAGGCCCGAGTCTGGATGGCTTCTGAGATCTGACGAGATCAGGCATTTTCAGACTGGTATGGCCGTAAGTGAAATTAAGAGAATGCGATCTCGCTAATGTTGGTAGAATATCAAACTCTGGTTGCGACAAAAGACAAGACGCTTCTGGATAGGGAAAAAAGTGGTCTGATTATGACATCATAATGCAAAAAAGAAATAAACAAAAGCTTACGGCACCTGAGGTTCCTAGTTGGTCTCCCATAGGGAAAAAAGTGGTCTGATTATGACATCATAATGCAAAAAAGAAATAAACAAAAGCTTACGGCACCTGAGGTTCCTAGTTGGTCTCCCATACAAATACTAACCAGGCCCGAGTCTGGATGGCTTCCGAGATCTGACAAGATAAGGCATTTTCAGACTGGTATGGCCGTAAGTGAAATTAAGAGAATGCGATCTCGCTAATGTTGGTAGAATATCAAACTCTGGTTGCGACAAAAGACAAGACGCTTCTGGATAGGGAAAAAAGTGGTCTGATTATGACATCATAATGCAAAAAAGAAATAAACAAAAGCTTACGGCACCTGAGGTTCCTAGTTGGTCTCCCATAGGGAAAAAAGTGGTCTGATTATGACATCATAATGCAAAAAAGAAATAAACAAAAGCTTACGGCACCTGAGGTTCCTAGTTGGTCTCCCATACAAATACTAACCAGGCCCGAGTCTGGATGGCTTCCGAGATCTGGCATTTTCAGACTGGTATGGCCGTAAGTGAAATTAAGAGAATGCGATCTCGCTAATGTTGGTAGAATATCAAACTCTGGTTGCGACAAAAGACAAGACGCTTCTGGATAGGGAAAAAAGTGGTCTGATTATGACATCATAATGCAAAAAAGAAATAAACAAAAGCATACGGCACCTGAGGTTCCTAGTTGGTCTCCCATAGGGAAAAAAGTGGTCTGATTATGACATCATAATGCAAAAAAGAAATAAACAAAAGCTTACGGCACCTGAGGTTCCTAGTTGGTCTCCCATACAAGTACTAACCAGGCCCGAGTCTGGATGGCTTCCGAGATCTGACGAGATCAGGCATTTTCAGACTGGTATGGCCGTAAGTGAAATGAAGAGAATGCGATCTTGCTAATGTTGGTAGAATATCAAACTCTGGTTGCGACAAAAGACAAGACGCTTCTGGATAGGGAAAAAAGTGGTCTGATTATGACATCATAATGCAAAAAAGAAATAAACAAAAGCTTACGGCACCTGAGGTTCCTAGTTGGTCTCCCATACAAGTACTAACCAGGCACGAGTCTGGATGGCTTCCGAGATCTGACGAGATCAGGCATTTTCAGACTGGTATGGCCGTAAGGGAAATTAATAGAATGCGATCTCGCTAATGTTGGTAGAATATCAAACTCTGGTTGCGACAAAAGACAAGACGCTTCTGGATAGGGAAAAAAGTGGTCTGATTATGACATCATAATGCAAAAAAGAAATAAACAAAAGCATACGGCACCTGAGGTTCCTAGTTGGTCTCCCATAGGGAAAAAAGTGGTCTGATTATGACATCATAATGCAAAAAAGAAATAAACAAAAGCTTACGGCACCTGAGGTTCCTAGTTGGTCTCCCATACAAGTACTAACCAGTCCCCAGTCTGGATGGCTTCCGAGATCTGACGAGATCAGGCATTTTCAGACTGGTATGGCCGTAAGTGAAACTAAGAGAATGCGATATCGCTAATGTTGGTAGAATATCAAACTCTGGTTGCGACAAAAGACAAGACGCTTCTGGATAGGGAAAAAAGTGGTCTGATTATGACATCATAATGCAAAAAAGAAATAAACAAAAGCTTACGGCACCTGAGGTTCCTAGTTGGTCTCCCATAGGGAAAAAAGTGGTCTGATTATGACATCATAATGCAAAAAAGAAATAAACAAAAGCTTACGGCACCTGAGGTTCCTAGTTGGTCTCCCATAGGGAAAAAAGTGGTCTGATTATGACATCATAATGCAAAAAAGAAATAAACAAAAGCTTACGGCACCTGAGGTTCCTAGTTGGTCTCCCATACAAGTACTAACCAGGCCCGAGTCTGGATGGCTTTCAAGATCTGACAAGATCATGCATTTTCAGACTGGTATGGCTGTAAGGGAAATTACGAGAATGCGATCTCGCTAATGTTGGTAGAATATCAAACTCTGGTTGCGACAAAAGAAAAGACGCTTCTGGATAGGGAAAAAAGTGGTCTGATTATGACATCATAATGCAAAAAAGAAATAAACAAAAGCTTACGGCACCTGAGGTTCCTAGTTGGTCTCCCATAGGGAAAAAAGTGGTCTGATTATGACATCATAATGCAAAAAAGAAATAAACAAAAGCTTACAGCACCTGAGGTTCCTAGTTGGTCTCCCATACAAGTACTAACCAGGCCTGAGTCTGGATGGCTTCCGAGATCTGACGAGATCAGGCATTTTCAGACTGGTATGGCCGTAAGTGAAACTAAGTGAATGCGATCTCGCTAATGTTGGTAGAATATCAAACTCTGGTTGCGACAAAAGACAAGACGCTTCTGGATAGGGAAAAAAGTGGTCTGATTATGACATCATAATGCAAAAAAGAAATAAACAAAAGCTTACGGCACCTGAGGTTCCTAGTTGGTCTCCCATAGGGAAAAAAGTGGTCTGATTATGACATCATAATGCAAAAAAGAAATAAACAAAAGCTTACAGCACCTGAGGTTCCTAGTTGGTCTCCCATACAAGTACTAACCAGGCCCGAGTCTGGATGGCTTCCGAGATCTGACGAGATCAGGCATTTTCAGACTGGTATGGCCGTAAGTGAAATTAAGAGAATGCGATCTCGCTAATGTTGGTAGAATATCAAACTCTGGTTGCGACAAAAGACAAGACGCTTCTGGATAGGGAAAAAAGTGGTCTGATTATGACATCATAATGCAAAAAAGAAATAAACAAAAGCTTACGGCACCTGAGGTTCCTAGTTGGTCTCCCATAGGGAAAAAAGTGGTCTGATTATGACATCATAATGCAAAAAAGAAATAAACAAAAGCTTACGGCACCTGAGGTTCCTAGTTGGTCTCCCATAGGGAAAAAAGTGGTCTGATTATGACATCATAATGCAAAAAAGAAATAAACGAAAGCTTACGGCACCTGAGGTTCCTAGTTGGTCTCCCATACAAGTACTAACCAGGCCCGAGTCTGGATGGCTTCCAAGATCTGACAAGATCAGGCATTTTCAGACTGGTATGGCTGTAAGGGAAATTAAGAGAATGCGATCTCGCTAATGTTGGTAGAATATCAAACTCTGGTTGCGACAAAAGAAAAGACGCTTCTGGATAGGGAAAAAAGTGGTCTGATTATGACATCATAATGCAAAAAAGAAATAAACAAAAGCTTACGGCACCTGAGGTTCCTAGTTGGTCTCCCATAGGGAAAAAAGTGGTCTGATTATGACATCATAATGCAAAAAAGAAATAAACAAAAGCTTACAGCACCTGAGGTTCCTAGTTGGTCTCCCATACAAGTACTAACCAGGCCTGAGTCTGGATGGCTTCCGAGATCTGACAAGATCAGGCATTTTCAGACTGGTATGGCCGTAAGTGAAACTAAGTGAATGCGATCTCGCTAATGTTGGTAGAATATCAAACTCTGGTTGCGACAAAAGACAAGACGCTTCTGGATAGGGAAAAAAGTGGTCTGATTATGACATCATAATGCAAAAAAGAAATAAACAAAAGCTTACGGCACCTGAGGTTCCTAGTTGGTCTCCCATAGGGAAAAAAGTGGTCTGATTATGACATCATAATGCAAAAAAGAAATAAACAAAAGCTTACAGCACCTGAGGTTCCTAGTTGGTCTCCCATACAAGTACTAACCAGGCCCGAGTCTGGATGGCTTCCGAGATCTGACGAGATCAGGCATTTTCAGACGGGTATGGCCGTAAGTGAAATTAAGAGAATGCGATCTCGCTAATGTTGGTAGAATATCAAACTCTGGTTGCGACAAAAGACAAGACGCTTCTGGATAGGGAAAAAAGTGGTCTGATTATGACATCATAATGCAAAAAAGAAATAAACAAAAGCTTACGGCACCTGAGGTTCCTAGTTGGTCTCCCATAGGGAAAAAAGTGGTCTGATTATGACATCATAATGCAAAAAAGAAATAAACAAAAGCTTACGGCACCTGAGGTTCCTAGTTGGTCTCCCATAGGGAAAAAAGTGGTCTGATTATGACATCATAATGCAAAAAAGAAATAAACAAAAGCTTACGGCACCTGAGGTTCCTAGTTGGTCTCCCATACAAGTACTAACCAGGCCCGAGTCTGGATGGCTTCCAAGATCTGACAAGATCAGGCATTTTCAGACTGGTATGGCTGTAAGGGAAATTAAGAGAATGCGATCTCGCTAATGTTGGTAGAATATCAAACTCTGGTTGCGACAAAAGACAAGACGCTTCTGGATAGGGAAAAAAGTGGTCTGATTATGACATCATAATGCAAAAAAGAAATAAACAAAAGCTTACGGCACCTGAGGTTCCTAGTTGGTCTCCCATAGGGAAAAAAGTGGTCTGATTATGACATCATAATGCAAAAAAGAAATAAACAAAAGCTTACGGCACCTGAGGTTCCTAGTTGGTCTCCCATACAAGTACTAACCAGTCCCGAGTCTGGATGGCTTCCGAGATCTGACGAGATCAGGCATTTTCAGACTGGTATGGCCGTAAGTGAAACTAAGTGAATGCGATCTCGCTAATGTTGGTAGAATATCAAACTCTGGTTGCGACAAAAGACAAGACGCTTCTGGATAGGGAAAAAAGTGGTCTGATTATGACATCATAATGCAAAAAAGAAATAAATAAAAGCTTACGGCACCTGAGGTTCCTAGTTGGTCTCCCATAGGGAAAAAAGTGGTCTGATTATGACATCATAATGCAAAAAAGAAATAAACAAAAGCTTACGGCACCTGAGGTTCCTAGTTGGTCTCCCATACAAGTACTAACCAGGCCCGAGTCTGGATGGCTTCCAAGATCTGATGAGATCAGGCATTTTCAGACTGGTATGGCCGTAAGAGAAATTAAGAGAATGCGATCTCGCTAATGTTGGTAGAATATCAAACTCTGGTTGCGACAAAAGACAAGACGCTTCTGGATAGGGAAAAAAGTGGTCTGATTATGACATCATAATGCAAAAAAGAAATAAACAAAAGCTTACGGCACCTGAGGTTCCTAGTTGGTCTCCCATAGGGAAAAAAGTGGTCTGATTATGACATCATAATGCAAAAAAGAAATAAACAAAAGCTTACAGCACCTGAGGTTCCTAGTTGGTCTCCCATACAAGTACTAACCAGGCCTGAGTCTGGATGGCTTCCGAGATCTGACGAGATCAGGCATTTTCAGACTGGTATGGCCGTAAGTGAAACTAAGTGAATGCGATCTCGCTAATGTTGGTAGAATATCAAACTCTGGTTGCGACAAAAGACAAGACGCTTCTGGATAGGGAAAAAAGTGGTCTGATTATGACATCATAATGCAAAAAAGAAATAAACAAAAGCTTACGGCACCTGAGGTTCCTAGTTGGTCTCCCATAGGGAAAAAAGTGGTCTGATTATGACATCATAATGCAAAAAAGAAATAAACAAAAGCTTACAGCACCTGAGGTTCCTAGTTGGTCTCCCATACAAGTACTAACCAGGCCCGAGTCTGGATGGCTTCCGAGATCTGACGAGATCAGGCATTTTCAGACTGGTATGGCCGTAAGTGAAATTAAGAGAATGCGATCTCGCTAATGTTGGTAGAATATCAAACTCTGGTTGCGACAAAAGACAAGACGCTTCTGGATAGGGAAAAAAGTGGTCTGATTATGACATCATAATGCAAAAAAGAAATAAACAAAAGCTTACGGCACCTGAGGTTCCTAGTTGGTCTCCCATAGGGAAAAAAGTGGTCTGATTATGACATCATAATGCAAAAAAGAAATAAACAAAAGCTTACGGCACCTGAGGTTCCTAGTTGGTCTCCCATAGGGAAAAAAGTGGTCTGATTATGACATCATAATGCAAAAAAGAAATAAACAAAAGCTTACGGCACCTGAGGTTCCTAGTTGGTCTCCCATACAAGTACTAACCAGGCCCGAGTCTGGATGGCTTCCAAGATCTGACAAGATCAGGCATTTTCATA
Source organism: Pelobates fuscus (assembly GCF_036172605.1). NCBI lineage: Eukaryota > Metazoa > Chordata > Amphibia > Anura > Pelobatidae > Pelobates > Pelobates fuscus. The sequence continues at coordinate 287,343,560 of NC_086318.1, read as the reverse complement.
CTGGTATGGCTGTAAGGGAAATTAAGAGAATGCGATCTCGCTAATGTTGGTAGAATATCAAACTCTGGTTGCGACAAAAGACAAGACGCTTCTGGATAGGGAAAAAAGTGGTCTGATTATGACATCATAATGCAAAAAAGAAATAAACAAAAGCTTACGGCACCTGAGGTTCCTAGTTGGTCTCCCATAGGGAAAAAAGTGGTCTGATTATGACATCATAATGCAAAAAAGAAATAAACAAAAGCTTACGGCACCTGAGGTTCCTAGTTGGTCTCCCATACAAGTACTAACCAGGCCCAAGTCTGGATGGCTTCCGAGATCTGACGAGATCAGGCATTTTCAGACTGGTATGGCCGTAAGTGAAACTAAGTGAATGCGATCTCGCTAATGTTGGTAGAATATCAAACTCTGGTTGCGACAAAAGACAAGACGCTTCTGGATAGGGAAAAAAGTGGTCTGATTATGACATCATAATGCAAAAAAGAAATAAATAAAAGCTTACGGCACCTGAGGTTCCTAGTTGGTCTCCCATAGGGAAAAAAGTGGTCTGATTATGACATCATAATGCAAAAAAGAAATAAACAAAAGCTTACGGCACCTGAGGTTCCTAGTTGGTCTCCCATACAAGTACTAACCAGGCCCGAGTCTGGATGGCTTCCAAGATCTGATGAGATCAGGCATTTTCAGACTGGTATGGCCGTAAGAGAAATTAAGAGAATGCGATCTCGCTAATGTTGGTAGAATATCAAACTCTGGTTGCGACAAAAGACAAGACGCTTCTGGATTGGGAAAAAAGTGGTCTGATTATGACATCATAATGCAAAAAAGAAATAAACAAAAGCTTACGGCACCTGAGGTTCCTAGTTGGTCTCCCATAGGGAAAAAAGTGGTCTGATTATGACATCATAATGCAAAAAAGAAATAAACAAAAGCTTACGGCACCTGAGGTTCCTAGTTGGTCTCCCATAGGGAAAAAAGTGGTCTGATTATGACATCATAATGCAAAAAAGAAATAAACAAAAGCTTACGGCACCTGAGGTTCCTAGTTGGTCTCCCATAGGGAAAAAAGTGGTCTGATTATGACATCATAATGCAAAAAATAAATAAACAAAAGCTTACAGCACCTGAGGTTCCTAGTTGGTCTCCCATACAAGTACTAACCAGGCCCGAGTCTGGATGGCTTCCGAGATCTGACGAGATCAGGCATTTTCAGACTGGTATGGCCGTAAGGGAAATTAAGAGAATGCGATCTCGCTAATGTTGGTAGAATATCAAACTCTGGTTGCGACAAAAGACAAGACGCTTCTGGATAGGGAAAAAAGTGGTCTGATTATGACATCATAATGCAAAAAAGAAATAAACAAAAGCTTACGGCACCTGAGGTTCCTAGTTGGTCTCCCATAGGGAAAAAAGTGGTCTGATTATGACATCATAATGCAAAAAAGAAATAAACAAAAGCTTACGGCACCTGAGGTTCCTAGTTTGTCTCCCATAGGGAAAAAAGTGGTCTGATTATGACATCATAATGCAAAAAAGAAATAAACAAAAGCGTACGGCACCTGAGGTTCCTAGTTGGTCTCCCATACAAGTACTAACCAGGCCCGAGTCTGGATGGCTTCCAAGATCTGACAAGATCAGGCATTTTTAGACTGGTATGGCTGTAAGGGAAATTAAGAGAATGCGATCTCGCTAATGTTGGTAGAATATCAAACTCTGGTTACGACAAAAGAAAAGACGCTTCTGGATAGGGAAAAAAGTGGTCTGATTATGACATCATAATGCAAAAAAGAAATAAACAAAAGCTTACGGCACCTGAGGTTCCTAGTTGGTCTCCCATAGGGAAAAAAGTGGTCTGATTATGACATCATAATGCAAAAAAGAAATAAACAAAAGCTTACAGCACCTGAGGTTCCTAGTTGGTCTCCCATACAAGTACTAACCAGGCCTGAGTCTGGATGGCTTCCGAGATCTGACGAGATCAGGCATTTTCAGACTGGTATGGCCGTAAGTGAAACTAAGTGAATGCGATCTCGCTAATGTTGGTAGAATATCAAACTCTGGTTGCGACAAAAGACAAGACGCTTCTGGATAGGGAAAAAAGTGGTCTGATTATGACATCATAATGCAAAAAAGAAATAAACAAAAGCTTACGGCACCTGAGGTTCCTAGTTGGTCTCCCATAGGGAAAAAAGTGGTCTGATTATGACATCATAATGCAAAAAAGAAATAAACAAAAGCTTACAGCACCTGAGGTTCCTAGTTGGTCTCCCATACAAGTACTAACCAGGCCCGAGTCTGGATGGCTTCCGAGATCTGACGAGATCAGACATTTTCAGACTGGTATGGCCGTAAGGGAAATTAAGAGAATGCGATCTCGCTAATGTTGGTAGAATATCAAACTCTGGTTGCGACAAAAGACAAGACGCTTCTGGATAGGGAAAAAAGTGGTCTGATTATGACATCATAATGCAAAAAAGAACTAAACAAAAGCTTACGGCACCTGAGGTTCCTAGTTGGTCTCCCATAGGGAAAAAAGTGGTCTGATTATGACATCATAATGCAAAAAAGAAATAAACAAAAGCTTACGGCACCTGAGGTTCCTAGTTGGTCTCCCATAGGGAAAAAAGTGGTCTGATTATGACATCATAATGCAAAAAAGAAATAAACAAAAGCTTACGGCACCTGAGGTTCCTAGTTGGTCTCCCATACAAGTACTAACCAGGCCCGAGTCTGGATGGCTTCCAAGATCTGACAAGATCAGGCATTTTCAGACTGGTATGGCTGTAAGGGAAATTAAGAGAATGCGATCTCGCTAATGTTGGTAGAATATCAAACTCTGGTTGCGACAAAAGACAAGACGCTTCTGGATAGGGAAAAAAGTGGTCTGATTATGACATCATAATGCAAAAAAGAAATAAACAAAAGCTTACGGCACCTGAGGTTCCTAGTTGGTCTCCCATAGGGAAAAAAGTGGTCTGATTATGACATCATAATGCAAAAAAGAAATAAACAAAAGCTTACGGCACCTGAGGTTCCTAGTTGGTCTCCCATACAAGTACTAACCAGGCCCGAGTCTGGATGGCTTCCGAGATCTGACGAGATCAGGCATTTTCAGACTGGTATGGCCGTAAGTGAAACTAAGTGAATGCGATCTCGCTAATGTTGGTAGAATATCAAACTCTGGTTGCGACAAAAGACAAGACGCTTCTGGATAGGGAAAAAAGTGGTCTGATTATGACATCATAATGCAAAAAAGAAATAAACAAAAGCTTACGGCACCTGAGGTTCCTAGTTGGTCTCCCATAGGGAAAAAAGTGGTCTGATTATGACATCATAATGCAAAAAAGAAATAAACAAAAGCTTACAGCACCTGAGGTTCCTAGTTGGTCTCCCATACAAGTACTAACCAGGCCCGAGTCTGGATGGCTTCCGAGATCTGACGAGATCAGGCATTTTCAGACTGGTATGGCCGTAAGGGAAATTAAGAGAATGCGATCTCGCTAATGTTGGTAGAATATCAAACTCTGGTTGCGACAAAAGACAAGACGCTTCTGGATAGGGAAAAAAGTGGTCTGATTATGACATCATAATGCAAAAAAGAAATAAATAAAAGCTTACGGCACCTGAGGTTCCTAGTTGGTCTCCCATAGGGAAAAAAGTGGTCTGATTATGACATCATAATGCAAAAAAGAAATAAACAAAAGCTTACGGCACCTGAGGTTCCTAGTTGGTCTCCCATACAAGTACTAACCAGGCCCGAGTCTGGATGGCTTCCAAGATCTGACGAGATCAGGCATTTTCAGACTGGTATGGCCGTAAGGGAAATTAAGAGAATGCGATCTCGCTAATGTTGGTAGAATATCAAACTCTGGTTGCGACAAAAGACAAGACGCTTCTGGATAGGGAAAAAAGTGGTCTGATTATGACATCATAATGCAAAAAAGAAATAAACAAAAGCTTACGGCACCTGAGGTTCCTAGTTGGTCTCCCATAGGGAAAAAAGTGGTCTGATTATGACATCATAATGCAAAAAAGAAATAAACAAAAGCTTACGGCACCTGAGGTTCCTAGTTGGTCTCCCATACAAGTACTAACCAGGCCCGAGTCTGGATGGCTTCCGAGATCTGACAAGATCAGGCATTTTCAGACTGGTATGGCCGTAAGGGAAATTAAGAGAATGCGATCTCGCTAATGTTGGTAGAATATCAAACTCTGGTTGCGACAAAAGACAAGACGCTTCTGGATAGGGAAAAAAGTGGTCTGATTATGACATCATAATGCAAAAAAGAAATAAACAAAAGCTTACGGCACCTGAGGTTCCTAGTTGGTCTCCCATAGGGAAAAAAGTGGTCTGATTATGACATCATAATGCAAAAAAGAAATAAACAAAAGCTTACGGCACCTGAGGTTCCTAGTTGGTCTCCCATACAAGTACTAACCATGCCCGAGTCTGGATGGCTTCCGAGATCTGACGAGATCAGGCATTTTCAGACTGGTATGGCCGTAAGTGAAACTAAGAGAATGCGATATCGCTAATGTTGGTAGAATATCAAACTCTGGTTGCGACAAAAGACAAGACGCTTCTGGATAGGGAAAAAAGTGGTCTGATTATGACATCATAATGCAAAAAAGAAATAAACAAAAGCTTACGGCACCTGAGGTTCCTAGTTGGTCTCCCATAGGGAAAAAAGTGGTCTGATTATGACATCATAATGCAAAAAAGAAATAAACAAAAGCTTACAGCACCTGAGGTTCCTAGTTGGTCTCCCATACAAGTACTAACCAGGCCCGAGTCTGGATGGCTTCCGAGATCTGACGAGATCAGGCATTTTCAGACTGGTATGGCCGTAAGGGAAATTAAGAGAATGCGATCTCGCTAATGTTGGTAGAATATCAAACTCTGGTTGTGACAAAAGACAAGACGCTTCTGGATAGGGAAAAAAGTGGTCTGATTATGACATCATAATGCAAAAAAGAAATAAATAAAAGCTTACAGCACCTGAGGTTCCTAGTTGGTCTCCCATAGGGAAAAAAGTGGTCTGATTATGACATCATATTGCAAAAAAGAAATAAACAAAAGCTTACGGCACCTGAGATTCCTAGTTGGTCTCCCATACAAGTACTAACCAGGCCCGAGTCTGGCTGGCTTCCGAGATCTGACGAGATCAGGCATTTTCAGACTGGTATGGCCGTAAGGGAAATTAAGAGAATGCGATCTCGCTAATGTTGGTAGAATATCAAACTCTGGTTGCGACAAAAGACAAGACGCTTCTGGATAGGGAAAAAAGTGGTCTGATTATGACATCATAATGCAAAAAAGAAATAAACAAAAGCTTACAGCACCTGAGGTTCCTAGTTGGTCTCCCATACAAGTACTAACCAGGCCCGAGTCTGGATGGCTTCCGAGATCTGATGAGATCAGGCATTTTCAGACTGGTATGACCGTAAGTGAAATTAAGAGAATGCGATCTCGCTAATGTTGGTAGAATATCAAACTCTGGTTGCGACAAAAGACAAGACGCTTCTGGATAGGGAAAAAAGTGGTATGATTATGACATCATAATGCAAAAAAGAAATAAACAAAAGCTTACGGCACCTGAGGTTCCTAGTTGGTCTCCCATACAAGTACTAACCAGGAAAGAGTCTGGATGGCTTCCGAGATCTGACGAGATCAGGCATTTTCAGACTGGTATGGCCGTAAGGGAAATTAAGAGAATGCGATCTCGCTAATGTTGGTAGAATATCAAACTCTGGTTGCGACAAAAGACAAGACGCTTCTGGATAGGGAAAAAAGTGGTCTGATTATGACATCATAATGCAAAAAAGAAATAAACAAAAGCTTACGGCACCTGAGGTTCCTAGTTGGTCTCCCATAGGGAAAAAAGTGCTCTGATTATGACATCATAATGCAAAAAAGAAATAAACAAAAGCTTACAGCACCTGAGGTTCCTAGTTGGTCTCCCATACAAGTACTAACCAGGCCCGAGTCTGGATGGCTTCCGAGATCTGACGAGATCAGGCATTTTCAGACTGGTATGGCCGTAAGTGAAATTAAGAGAATGCGATCTCGCTAATGTTGGTAGAATATCAAACTCTGGTTGCAACAAAAGACAAGACGCTTCTGGATAGGGAAAAAAGTGGTCTGATTATGACATCATAATGCAAAAAAGAAATAAACAAAAGCTTACGGCACCTGAGGTTCCTACTTGGTCTCCCATACAAGTACTAACCAGGCCAGAGTCTGGATGGCTTCCGAGATCTGACGAGATCAGGCATTTTCAGACTGGTATGGCCGTAAGTGAAATTAAGAGAATGCGATCTCGCTAATGTTGGTAGAATATCAAACTCTGGTTGCGACAAAAGACAAGACGCTTCTGGATAGGGAAAAAAGTGGTCTGATTATGACATCATAATGCAAAAAATAAATAAACAAAAGCTTACGGCACCTGAGGTTCCTAGTTGGTCTCCCATAGGGAAAAAAGTGGTCTGATTATGACATCATAATCCAAAAAAGAAATAAACAAAAGCTTACGGCACCTGAGGTTCCTAGTTGGTCTCCCATACAAGTACTAACCAGGCCCGAGTCTGGATGGCTTCCGAGATCTGGCATTTTCAGACTGGTATGGCCGTAAGTGAAACTAAGAGAATGCGATCTCGCTAATGTTGGTAGAATATCAAACTCTGGTTGCGACAAAAGACAAGACGCTTCTCGATAGGGAAAAAAGTGGTCTGATTATGACATCATAATGCAAAAAAGAAATAAACAAAAGCTTACGGCACCTGAGGTTCCTAGTTGGTCTCCCATAGGGAAAAAAGTGGTCTGATTATGACATCATAATGCAAAAAAGAAATAAACAAAAGCTTACAGCACCTGAGGTTCCTAGTTGGTCTCCCATACAAGTACTAACCAGGCCCGAGTCTGGATGGCTTCCGAGATCTGACGAGATCAGGCATTTTCAGACTGGTATGGCCGTAAGGGAAATTAAAAAAAATGCGATCTCGCTAATGTTGGTAGAATATCAAACTCTGGTTGCGACAAAAGACAAGACGCTTCTGGATAGGGAAAAAAGTGGTCTGATTATGACATCATAATGCAAAAAAGAAATAAATAAAAGCTTACGGCACCTGAGGTTCCTAGTTGGTCTCCCATAGGGAAAAAAGTGGTCTGATTATGACATCATAATGCAAAAAAGAAATAAACAAAAGCTTACGGCACCTGAGGTTCCTAGTTGGTCTCCCATAGGGAAAAAAGTGGTCTGATTATGACATCATAATGCAAAAAAGAAATAAACAAAAGCTTACAGCACCTGAGGTTCCTAGTTGGTCTCCCATACAAGTACTAACCAGGCCCGAGTCTGGATGGCTTCCGAGATCTGACAAGATCAGGCATTTTCAGACTGGTATGGCCGTAAGGGAAATTAAGAGAATGCGATCTCGCTAATGTTGGTAGAATATCAAACTCTGGTTGCGACAAAAGACAAGACGCTTCTGGATAGGGAAAAAAGTGGTCTGATTATGACATCATAATGAAAAAAAGAAATAAACAAAAGCATACGGCACCTGAGGTTCCTAGTTGGTCTCCCATAGGGAAAAAAGTGGTCTGATTATGACATCATAATGCAAAAAAGAAATAAACAAAAGCTTACGGCACCTGAGGTTCCTAGTTGGTCTCCCATACAAGTACTAACCAGGCCCGAGTCTGGATGGCTTCCGAGATCTGACGAGATCAGGCATTTTCAGACTGGTATGGCCGTAAGTGAAATTAAGAGAATGCGATCTCGCTAATGTTGGTAGAATATAAAACTCTGGTTGCGACAAAAGACAAGACGCTTCTGGATAGGGAAAAAAGTGGTCTGATTATGACATCATAATGCAAAAAAGAAATAAACAAAAGCTTACGGCACCTGAGGTTCCTAGTTGGTCTCCCATACAAGTACTAACCAGGCCCGAGTCTGGATGGCTTCCGAGATCTGACGAGATCAGGCATTTTCAGACTGGTATGGCCGTAATGGAAATTAAGAGAATGCGATCTCGCTAATGTTGGTAGAATATCAAACTCTGGTTGCGACAAAAGACAAGACGCTTCTGGATAGGGAAAAAAGTGGTCTGATTATGACATCATAATGCAAAAAAGAAATAAACAAAAGCTTACGGCACCTGAGGTTCCTAGTTGGTCTCCCATAGGGAAAAAAGTGGTCTGATTATGACATCATAATGCAAAAAAGAAATAAACAAAAGCTTACAGCACCTGAGGTTCCTAGTTGGTCTCCCATACAAGTACTAACCAGGCCCGAGTCTGGATGGCTTCCGAGATCTGACGAGATCAGGCATTTTCAGACTGGTATGGCCGTAAGTGAAATTAAGAGAATGCGATCTCGCTAATGTTGGTAGAATATCAAACTCTGGTTGCAACAAAAGACAAGACGCTTCTGGATAGGGAAAAAAGTGGTCTGATTATGACATCATAATGCAAAAAAGAAATAAACAAAAGCTTACGGCACCTGAGGTTCCTACTTGGTCTCCCATACAAGTACTAACCAGGCCAGAGTCTGGATGGCTTCCGAGATCTGACGAGATCAGGCATTTTCAGACTGGTATGGCCGTAAGTGAAATTAAGAGAATGCGATCTCGCTAATGTTGGTAGAATATCAAACTCTGGTTGCGACAAAAGACAAGACGCTTCTGGATAGGGAAAAAAGTGGTCTGATTATGACATCATAATGCAAAAAAGAAATAAACAAAAGCTTACAGCACCTGAGGTTCCTAGTTGGTCTCCCATAGGGAAAAAAGTGGTCTGATTATGACATCATAATCCAAAAAAGAAATAAACAAAAGCTTACGGCACCTGAGGTTCCTACTTGGTCTCCCATACAAGTACTAACCAGGCCAGAGTCTGGATGGCTTCCGAGATCTGACGAGATCAGGCATTTTCAGACTGGTATGGCCGTAAGTGAAATTAAGAGAATGCGATCTCGCTAATGTTGGTAGAATATCAAACTCTGGTTGCGACAAAAGACAAGACGCTTCTGGATAGGGAAAAAAGTGGTCTGATTATGACATCATAATGCAAAAAAGAAATAAACAAAAGCTTACAGCACCTGAGGTTCCTAGTTGGTCTCCCATAGGGAAAAAAGTGGTCTGATTATGACATCATAATCCAAAAAAGAAATAAACAAAAGCTTACGGCACCTGAGGTTCCTAGTTGGTCTCCCATACAAGTACTAACCAGGCCCGAATCTGGATGGCTTCCGAGATCTGGCATTTTCAGACTGGTATGGCCGTAAGTGAAACTAAGAGAATGCGATCTCGCTAATGTTGGTAGAATATCAAACTCTGGTTGCGACAAAAGACAAGACGCTTCTCGATAGGGAAAAAAGTGGTCTGATTATGACATCATAATGCAAAAAAGAAATAAACAAAAGCTTACGGCACCTGAGGTTCCTAGTTGGTCTCCCATAGGGAAAAAAGTGGTCTGATTATGACATCATAATGCAAAAATAAATAAACAATAGCTTACAGCACCTGAGGTTCCTAGTTGGTCTCCCATACAAGTACTAACCAGGCCCGAGTCTGGATGGCTTCCGAGATCTGACGAGATCAGGCATTTTCAGACTGGTATGGCCGTAAGGGAAATTAAGAGAATGCGATCTCGCTAATGTTGGTAGAATATCAAACTCTGGTTGCGACAAAAGACAAGACGCTTCTGGATAGGGAAAAAAGTGGTCTGATTATGACATCATAATGCAAAAAAGAAATAAATAAAAGCTTACGGCACCTGAGGTTCCTAGTTGGTCTCCCATAGGGAAAAAAGTGGTCTGATTATGACATCATAATGCAAAAAAGAAATAAACAAAAGCTTACGGCACCTGAGGTTCCTAGTTGGTCTCCCATAGGGAAAAAAGTGGTCTGATTATGACATCATAATGCAAAAAAGAAATAAACAAAAGCTTACAGCACCTGAGGTTCCTAGTTGGTCTCCCATACAAGTACTAACCAGGCCCGAGTCTGGATGGCTGCCGAGATCTGACAAGATCAGGCATTTTCAGACTGGTATGGCCGTAAGGGAAATTAAGCGAATGCGATCTCGCTAATGTTGGTAGAATATCAAACTCTGGTTGCGACAAAAGACAAGACGCTTCTGGATAGGGAAAAAAGTGGTCTGATTATGACATCATAATGCAAAAAAGAAATAAACAAAAGCATACGGCACCTGAGGTTCCTAGTTGGTCTCCCATAGGGAAAAAAGTGGTCTGATTATGACATCATAATGCAAAAAAGAAATAAACAAAAGCTTACGGCACCTGAGGTTCCTAGTTGGTCTCCCATACAAGTACTAACCAGGCCCGAGTCTGGATGGCTTCCGAGATCTGACGAGATCAGGCATTTTCAGACTGGTATGGCCGTAAGTGAAATTAAGAGAATGCGATCTCGCTAATGTTGGTAGAATATCAAACTCTGGTTGCGACAAAAGACAAGACGCTTCTGGATAGGGAAAAAAGTGGTCTGATTATGACATCATAATGCAAAAAAGAAATAAACAAAAGCTTACGGCACCTGAGGTTCCTAGTTGGTCTCCCATAGGGAAAAAAGTGGTCTGATTATGACATCATAATGCAAAAAAGAAATAATCAAAAGCTTACGGCACCTGAGGTTCCTAGTTGGTCTCCCATAGGGAAAAAAGTGGTCTGATTATGACATCATAATGCAAAAAAGAAATAAACAAAAGCTTACGGCACCTGAGGTTCCTAGTTGGTCTCCCATACAAGTACTAACCAGGCCCGAGTCTGGATGGCTTCCGAGATCTGACGAGTTCAGGCATTTTCAGACTGGTATGGCCGTAAGTAAAATTAAGAGAATGCGATCTCGCTAATGTTGGTAGAATATCAAACTCTGGTTGCGACAAAAGACAAGACGCTTCTGGATAGGGAAAAAAGTGGTCTGATTATGACATCATAATGCAAAAAAGAAATAAACAAAAGCTTACGGCACCTGAGGTTCCTAGTAGGTCTCCCATACAAGTACTAACCAGGCCAGAGTCTGGATGGCTTCCGAGATCTGACGAGATCAGGCATTTTCAGACTGGTATGGCCGTAAGTGAAATTAAGAGAATGCGATCTCGCTAATGTTGGTAGAATATCAAACTCTGGTTGCGACAAAAGACAAGACGCTTCTGGATAGGGAAAAAAGTGGTCTGATTATGACATCATAATGCAAAAAAGAAATAAACAAAAGCTTACGGTACCTGAGGTTCCTAGTTGGTCTCCCATAGGGAAAAAAGTGGTCTGATTATGACATCATAATGCAAAAAAGAAATAAACAAAAGCTTACAGCACCTGAGGTTCCTAGTTGGTCTCCCATACAAGTACTAACCAGGCCCGAGTCTGGATGGCTTCCGAGATCTGATGAGATCAGGCATTTTCAAACTGGTATGGCCGTAAGGGAAATTAAGAGAATGCGATCTCGCTAATGTTGGTAGAATATCAAACTCTGGTTGCGACAAAAGACAAGACGCTTCTGGATAGGGAAAAAAGTGGTCTGATTATGACATCATAATGCAAAAAAGAAATAAATAAAAGCTTACGGCACCTGAGGTTCCTAGTTGGTCTCCCATAGGGAAAAAAGTGGTCTGATTATGACATCATAATGCAAAAAAGAAATAAACAAAAGCTTACGGCACCTGAGGTTCCTAGTTGGTCTCCCATACAAGTACTAACCAGGCCCGAGTCTGGATGGCTTCCGAGATCTGACGAGATCAGGCATTTTCAGACTGGTATGACCGTAAGTAAAATTAAGAGAATGCGATCTCGTTAATGTTGGTAGCATATCAAACTCTGGTTGCGACAAAAGACAAGATGCTTCTGGATAGGGAAAAAAGTGGTCTGATTATGACATCATAATGCAAAAAAGAAATAAACAAAAGCTTACGGCACCTGAGGTTCCTAGTTGGTCTCACATAGGGAAAAAAGTGGTCTGATTATGACATCATAATGCAAAAAAGAAATAAACAAAAGCTTACGGCACCTGAGGTTCCTAGTTGGTCTCTCATACAAGTACTAACCGGGCCCGAGTCTGGATGGCTTCCGAGATCAGTCATTTTCAGACTGGTATGGCCGTAAGTGAAATTAAGAGAATGCGATCTTGCTAATGTTGGTAGAATATCAAACTCTGGTTGCGACAAAAGACAAGACGCTTCTGGATAGGGAAAAAAGTGGTCTGATTATGACATCATAATGCAAAAAAGAAATAAACAAAAGCTTACGGCACCTGAGGTTCCTAGTTGGTCTCCCATAGGGAAAAAAGTGGTCTGATTATGACATCATAATGCAAAAAAGAAATAAACAAAAGCTTACGGCACCTGAGGTTCCTAGTTGGTCTCCCATACAAGTACTAACCAGGCCCGAGTCTGGATGGCTTCCGAGATCTGACGAGTTCAGGCATTTTCAGACTGGTATGGCCGTAAGTAAAATTAAGAGAATGCGATCTCGCTAATGTTGGTAGAATATCAAACTCTGGTTGCGACAAAAGACAAGACGCTTCTGGATAGGGAAAAAAGTGGTCTGATTATGACATCATAATGCAAAAAAGAAATAAACAAAAGCTTACGGCACCTGAGGTTCCTAGTAGGTCTCCCATACAAGTACTAACCAGGCCAGAGTCTGGATGGCTTCCGAGATCTGACGAGATCAGGCATTTTCAGACTGGTATGGCCGTAAGTGAAATTAAGAGAATGCGATCTCGCTAATGTTGGTAGAATATCAAACTCTGGTTGCGACAAAAGACAAGACGCTTCTGGATAGGGAAAAAAGTGGTCTGATTATGACATCATAATGCAAAAAAGAAATAAACAAAAGCTTACGGCACCTGAGGTTCCTAGTTGGTCTCCCATACAAGTACTAACCAGGCCCGAGTCTGGATGGCTTCCGAGATCTGACGAGTTCAGGCATTTTCAGACTGGTATGGCCGTAAGTAAAATTAAGAGAATGCGATCTCGCTAATGTTGGTAGAATATCAAACTCTGGTTGCGACAAAAGACAAGACGCTTCTGGATAGGGAAAAAAGTGGTCTGATTATGACATCATAATGCAAAAAAGAAATAAACAAAAGCTTACGGCACCTGAGGTTCCTAGTAGGTCTCCCATACAAGTACTAACCAGGCCAGAGTCTGGATGGCTTCCGAGATCTGACGAGATCAGGCATTTTCAGACTGGTATGGCCGTAAGTGAAATTAAGAGAATGCGATCTCGCTAATGTTGGTAGAATATCAAACTCTGGTTGCGACAAAAGACAAGACGCTTCTGGATAGGGAAAAAAGTGGTCTGATTATGACATCATAATGCAAAAAAGAAATAAACAAAAGCTTACGGTACCTGAGGTTCCTAGTTGGTCTCCCATAGGGAAAAAAGTGGTCTGATTATGACATCATAATGCAAAAAAGAAATAAACAAAAGCTTACAGCACCTGAGGTTCCTAGTTGGTCTCCCATACAAGTACTAACCAGGCCCGAGTCTGGATGGCTTCCGAGATCTGATGAGATCAGGCATTTTCAAACTGGTATGGCCGTAAGGGAAATTAAGAGAATGCGATCTCGCTAATGTTGGTAGAATATCAAACTCTGGTTGCGACAAAAGACAAGACGCTTCTGGATAGGGAAAAAAGTGGTCTGATTATGACATCATAATGCAAAAAAGAAATAAATAAAAGCTTACGGCACCTGAGGTTCCTAGTTGGTCTCCCATAGGGAAAAAAGTGGTCTGATTATGACATCATAATGCAAAAAAGAAATAAACAAAAGCTTACGGCACCTGAGGTTCCTAGTTGGTCTCCCATACAAGTACTAACCAGGCCCGAGTCTGGATGGCTTCCGAGATCTGACGAGATCAGGCATTTTCAGACTGGTATGACCGTAAGTAAAATTAAGAGAATGCGATCTCGTTAATGTTGGTAGCATATCAAACTCTGGTTGCGACAAAAGACAAGATGCTTCTGGATAGGGAAAAAAGTGGTCTGATTATGACATCATAATGCAAAAAAGAAATAAACAAAAGCTTACGGCACCTGAGGTTCCTAGTTGGTCTCACATAGGGAAAAAAGTGGTCTGATTATGACATCATAATGCAAAAAAGAAATAAACAAAAGCTTACGGCACCTGAGGTTCCTAGTTGGTCTCTCATACAAGTACTAACCGGGCCCGAGTCTGGATGGCTTCCGAGATCAGTCATTTTCAGACTGGTATGGCCGTAAGTGAAATTAAGAGAATGCGATCTCGCTAATGTTGGTAGAATATCAAACTCTGGTTGCGACAAAAGACAAGACGCTTCTGGATAGGGAAAAAAGTGGTCTGATTATGACATCATAATGCAAAAAAGAAATAAACAAAAGCTTACGGCACCTGAGGTTCCTAGTTGGTCTCCCATAGGGAAAAAAGTGGTCTGATTATGACATCATAATGCAAAAAAGAAATAAACAAAAGCTTACGGCACCTGAGGTTCCTAGTTGGTCTCCCATACAAGTACTAACCAGGCCCGAGTCTGGATGGCTTCCGAGATCTGACGAGTTCAGGCATTTTCAGACTGGTATGGCCGTAAGTAAAATTAAGAGAATGCGATCTCGCTAATGTTGGTAGAATATCAAACTCTGGTTGCGACAAAAGACAAGACGCTTCTGGATAGGGAAAAAAGTGGTCTGATTATGACATCATAATGCAAAAAAGAAATAAACAAAAGCTTACGGCACCTGAGGTTCCTAGTAGGTCTCCCATACAAGTACTAACCAGGCCAGAGTCTGGATGGCTTCCGAGATCTGACGAGATCAGGCATTTTCAGACTGGTATGGCCGTAAGTGAAATTAAGAGAATGCGATCTCGCTAATGTTGGTAGAATATCAAACTCTGGTTGCGACAAAAGACAAGACGCTTCTGGATAGGGAAAAAAGTGGTCTGATTATGACATCATAATGCAAAAAAGAAATAAACAAAAGCTTACGGCACCTGAGGTTCCTAGTAGGTCTCCCATACAAGTACTAACCAGGCCAGAGTCTGGATGGCTTTCGAGATCTGACGAGATCAGGCATTTTCAGACTGGTATGGCCGTAAGTGAAATTAAGAGAATGCGATCTCGCTAATGTTGGTAGAATATCAAACTCTGGTTGCGACAAAAGACAAGACGCTTCTGGATAGGGAAAAAAGTGGTCTGATTATGACATCATAATGCAAAAAAGAAATAAACAAAAGCTTACGGCACCTGAGGTTCCTAGTTGGTCTCCCATAGGGAAAAAAGTGGTCTGATTATGACATCATAATGCAAAAAAGAAATAAACAAAAGCTTACAGCACCTGAGGTTCCTAGTTGGTCTCCCATACAAGTACTAACCATGCCCGAGTCTGGATGGCTTCCGAGATCTGACGAGATCAGGCATTTTCAAACTGGTATGGCCGTATGGGAAATTAAGCGAATGCGATCTCGCTAATGTTGGTAGAATATCAAACTCTGGTTGCGACAAAAGACAAGATGCTTCTGGATAGGGAAAAAAGTGGTCTGATTATGACATCATAATGCAAAAAAGAAATAAACAAAAGCTTACGGCACCTGAGGTTCCTAGTTGGTCGCCCATACAAGTACTAACCAGGCCCGAGTCTGGATGGCTTCTGAGATCTGACGAGATCAGGCATTTTCAGACTGGTATGGCCGTAAGTGAAATTAAGAGAATGCGATCTCGCTAATGTTGGTAGAATATCAAACTCTGGTTGCGACAAAAGACAAGACGCTTCTGGATAGGGAAAAAAGTGGTCTGATTATGACATCATAATGCAAAAAAGAAATAAACAAAAGCTTACGGCACCTGAGGTTCCTAGTTGGTCTCCCATAGGGAAAAAAGTGGTCTGATTATGACATCATAATGCAAAAAAGAAATAAACAAAAGCTTACGGCACCTGAGGTTCCTAGTTGGTCTCCCATACAAGTACTAACCAGGCCCGAGTCTGGATGGCTTCCGAGATCTGACGAGATCAGGCATTTTCAGACTGGTATGGCCGTAAGGGATATTAAGAGAATGCGATCTCGCTAATGTTGGTAGAATATCAAACTCTGGTTGCGACAAAAGACAAGACGCTTCTGGATAGGGAAAAAAGTGGTCTGATCATGACATCATAATGCAAAAAAGAAATAAACAAAAGCTTACGGCACCTGAGGTTCCTAGTTGGTCTCCCATAGGGAAAAAAGTGGTCTGATTATGACATCATAATGCAAAAAAGAAATAAACAAAAGCTTACGGCACCTGAGGTTCCTAGTTGGTCTCCCATACAAGTACTAACCAGGCCCGAGTCTGGATGGCTCTCGAGATCTGACGAGATCAGGCATTTTCAGACTGGTATGGCCGTAAGGGAAATTAAGAGAATGCGATCTCGCTAATGTTGGTAGAATATCAAACTCTGGTTGCGACAAAAGACAAGACGCTTCTGGATAGGGAAAAAAGTGGTCTGATTATGACATCATAATGCAAAAAAGAAATAAACAAAAGCTTACGGCACCTGAGGTTCCTAGTTGGTCTCCCATAGGGAAAAAAGTGGTCTGATTATGACATCATAATGCAAAAAAGAAATAAACAAAAGCTTACGGCACCTGAGGTTCCTAGTTGGTCTCCCATAGGGAAAAAAGTGGTCTGATTATGACATCATAATGCAAAAAAGAAATAAACAAAAGCTTACGGCACCTGAGGTTCCTAGTTGGTCTCCCATACAAGTACTAACCAGGCCCGAGCCTGGATGGCTTCCGAGATCTGACAAGATCAGGCATTTTCAGACTGGTATGGCCGTAAGTGAAATTAAGAGAATTCGATCTCGCTAATGTTGGTAGAATATCAAACTCTGGTTGCGACAAAAGACAAGACGCTTCTGGATAGGGAAAAAAGTGGTCTGATTATGACATCATAATGCAAAAAAGAAATAAACAAAAGCTTACGGCACCTGAGGTTCCTAGTTGGTCTCCCATACAAGTACTAACCAGGCCCGAGCCTGGATGACTTCCGAGATCTGACGAGATCAGGAATTTTCAAACTAGTATGGCCATAAGTGAAATTAAGAGAATGCGATCTCGCTAATGTTGGTAGAATATCAAACTCTGGTTGCGACAAAAGACAAGATGCTTCTGGATAGGGAAAAAAGTGGTCTGATTATGACATCATAATGCAAAAAAGAAATAAACAAAAGCTTACGGCACCTGAGGTTCCTAGTTGGTCTCCCATACAAGTACTAACCAGGCCCGAGCCTGGATGGCTTCCGAGATCTGACGAGATCAGGAATTTTCAGACTAGTATGGCCATAAGTGAAATTAAGAGAATGCGATCTCGCTAATGTTGGTAGAATATCAAACTCTGGTTGCGACAAAAGACTAGATGCTTCTGGATAGGGAAAAAAGTGGTCTGATTAGGACATCATAATGCAAAAAAGAAATAAACATAAGCTTACGGCACCTGAGGTTCCTAGTTGGTCTCCCATACAAGTACTAACGAGGCCCGAGTCTGGATGGCTTCCGAGATCTGACGAGATCAGGCATTTTCAGACTTGTATGGCCGTAAGTGAAATTAAGAGAATGCGATCTCGCTAATGTTGGTAGAATATCAAACTCTGGTTGCGACAAAAGACAAGACGCTTCTGGATAGGGAAAAAAGTGGTCTGATTATGACATCATAATGCAAAAAAGAAATAAACAAAAGCTTACGGCACCTGAGGTTCCTAGTTGGTCTCCCATAGGGAAAAAAGTGGTCTGATAATGACATCATAATGCAAAAAAGAAATAAACGAATGCTTATGGCACCTGAGGTTCCTAGTTGGTCTCCCATACAAGTACTAACCAGACCCGAGTCTGGATGGCTTCCGAGATCTGACGAGATCAGGCATTTTCAGACTGGTATGGCCGTAAGTGAAATTAAGAGAATGCGATCTCGCTAATGTTGGTAGAATATCAAACTCTGGTTGCGACAAAAGACAAGATGCTTCTGGATAGGGAAAAAAGTGGTCTGATTATGACATCATAATGCAAAAAACAAATAAACAAAAGCTTACGGCACCTGAGGTTCCTAGTTGGTCTCCCATACAAGTACTAACCAGGCCAGAGTCTCAAAGGCTTCCGAGATCTGATGAGATCAGGCATTTTCAGACTGGTATGGCCGTAAGTGAAATTAAGAGAATGCGATCTCGCTAATGTTGGTAGAATATCAAACTCTGGTTGCGACAAAAGACAAGACGCTTCTGGATAGGGAAAAAAGTGGTCTGATTATGACATCATAATGCAAAAAAGAAATAAACAAAAGCTTACGGCACCTGAGGCTCCTAGTTGGTCTCCCATACAAGTACTAACCAGGCCCGAGTCTGGATGTCTTCCGAGATCTGATGAGATCAGGCATTTTCAGACTGGTATGGCCGTAAGTGAAATTAAGCGAATGCGATCTCGCTAATGTTGGTAGAATATCAAACTCTGGTTGCGACAAAAGACAAGACGCTTCTGGATAGTGAAAAAAGTGATCTGATTATGACATCATAATGCAAAAAAGAAATAAACAAAAGCTTACGGCACCTGAGGTTCCTAGTTGGTCTCCCATACAAGTACTAACCAGGCCCTAGTATGGATGGCTTCCGAGATCTGACGAGATCAGGCATTTTCAGACTGGTATGGCCGTAAGTGAAATTAAGAGAATGCGATCTCGCTAATGTTGGTAGAATATCAAACTCTGGTTGCGACAAAAGATAAGACGCTTCTGGATAGGGAAAAAAGTGGTCTGATTATGACATCATAATGCAAAAAAGAAATAAACAAAAGCTTACGGCACCTGAGGTTCCTAGTTGGTCTCCCATACAAGTACTAACCGGGCCCGAGTCTGGATTGCTTCCGAGATCTGATGAGATCAGGCATTTTCAGACTGGTATGGCCGTAAGTGAAATTAAGTGAATGCGATCTCGCTAATGTTGGTAGAATATCAAACTCTGGTTGCGACAAAAGACAAGACGCTTCTGGATAGGGAAAAAAGTGGTCTGATTATGACATCATAATGCAAACAAGAAATAAACAAAAGCTTACGGCACCTGAGGTTCCTAGTTGGTCTCCCATAGGGAAAAAAGTGGTCTGATTATGACATCATAATGCAAAAAAGAAATAAACAAAAGCTTACGGCACCTGAGGTTCCTAGTTGGTCTCGCATACAAGTACTAACCAGGCCCGAGTCTGGATGGCTTTCGAGATCTGACGAGATCAGGCATTTTCAGACAGGTATGGCCGTAAGTGAAATTAAGAGAATGCGATCTCGCTAATGTTGGTAGAATATCAAACTCTGGTTGCGACAAAAGACAAGACGCTTCTGGATAGGGAAAAAAGTGGTCTGATTATGACATCATAATGCAAAAAAGAAATAAACAAAAGCTTACGGCACCTGAGGTTCCTCGTTGGTCTCCCATACAAGTACTAACCAGACCCGAGTCTGGATGGCTTCCGAGATCTGACGAGATAAGGCATTTTCAGACTGGTAAGGCCATAAGACAAATTACGAGAATGCGATCTCGCTAATGTTGGTAGAATATCAAACTCTGGTTGCGACAAAAGACAAGACGCTTCTGGATAGGGAAAAAAGTGGTCTGATTATGACATCATAATGCAAAAAAGAAATAAACAAAAGCTTATGGCACCTGAGGTTCCTAGTTGGTCTCCCATACAAGTACTAACCAGGCCTGAGTCTGGATGGCTAGCGAGATCTGACGAGATCAGGCATTTTCAGACTGGTATGGCCGTAAGTGAAATTAAGAGAATGCGATCTCGCTAATGTTGGTAGAATGTCAAACTCTGGTTGCGACAAAAGACAAGACGCTTCTGGATAGGGAAAAAAGTGGTCTGATTATGACATCATAATGCAAAAAATAAATAAACAAAAGCTTACGGCACCTGAGGTTCCTAGTTGGTCTCCCATAGGGAAAAAAGTGGTCTGATTATGACATCATAATGCAAAAAAGAAATAAACAAAAGCTTACGGCACCTGAGGTTCCTAGTTGGTCTCCCATACAAGTACTAACCAGGCCCGAGTCTGGATGGCTTTCAAGATCTGACGAGATCAGGCATTTTCAGACTGGTATTGCCGTAAGTGAAATTAAGAGAATGCGATCTCGCTAATGTTGGTAGAATATCAAACTCTGGTTGCGACAAAAGACAAGACGCTTCTGGATAGGGAAAAAAGTGGTCTGATTATGACATCATAATGCAAAAAAGAAATAAACAAAAGCTTACGGCACCTGAGGTTCCTAGTTGGTCTCCCATACAAGTATTAACCAGGCCCGAGACTGGATGGCTTCCAAGATCTGACGAGATCAGGCATTTTCAGACTGGTATGGCCGTAAATGAAATTAAGAGAATGCGATCTGGCTAATGTTGGTAGAATATCAAACTCTGGTTGCGACAAAAGACAAGACGCTTCTGGATAGGGAAAAAAGTGGTCTGATTATGACATCATAATGCAAAAAAGAAATAAACAAAAGCTTACGGCACCTGAGGTTCCTAGTTGGTCTCCCATAGGGAAAAAAGTGGTCTGATTATGACATCATAATGCAAGAAAGAAATAAACAAAAGCTTACAGCACCTGAGGTTCCTAGTTGTTCTCCCATACAAGTACTAACCAGGCCCGAGTCTGGATGGCTTCCGAGATCTGACGAGATCAGGCATTTTCAGACTGGTATGGCCGTAAGTGAAATTAAGAGAATGAGATCTCGCTAATGTTGGTAGAATATCAAACTCTGGTTGAGACAAAAGACAAGACGCTTCTGGATAGGGAAAAAAGTGGTCTGATTATGACATCATAATGCAAAAAAGAAATAAACAAAAGCTTACGGCACCTGAGGTTCCTAGTTGGTCTCCCATACAAGTACTAACCAGGCCCGAGTCTGGACGGCTTCCGAGATCTGACGAGATCAGGCATTTTCAGACTGGTATGGCCATAAGTGAAATTAAAAGAATGCGATCTCGCTAATGTTGGTAGAATATCAAACTCTGGTTGCGACAAAAGACAAGACGCTTCTGGATAGGGAAAAAAGTGGTCTGATTATGACATCATAATGCAAAAAAGAAATAAACAAAAGCTCACGGCACCTGAGGTTCCTAGTTGGTCTCCCATTCAAGTACTAACCAGGCCCGAGTCTGGATGGCTTCCGAGATCTGACATTTTCAGACTGGTATGGCCGTAAGTGAAATTAAGAGAATGCGATCTCGCTAATGTTGGTAGAATATCAAACTCTGGTTGCGACAAAAGACAAGACGCTTCTGGATAGGGAAAAAAGTGGTCTGATTATGACATCATAATGCAAAAAATAAATAAACAAAAGCTTACGGCACCTGAGGTTCCTCGTTGGTCTCCCATACAAGTACTAACCAGACCCGAGTCTGGATGGCTTCCGAGATCTGACGAGATCAGGCATTTTCAGACTGGTATGGCCATAAGTGAAATCAAGAGAATGCGATCTCGCTAATGTTGGTAGAATATCAAACTCTGGTTGCGACAAAAGACAAGACGCTTCTGGATAGGGAAAAAAGTGGTCTGATTATGACATCATAGTGCAAAAAAGAAATAAACAAAAGCTTACGGCACCTGAGGTTCCTAGTTGGTCTCCCATACAAGTACTAACCAGGCCCGAGTCTGGATGGCTACCGAGATCTGACGAGATCAGGCATTTTCAGACTGGTATGGCCGTAAGTGAAATTAAGAGAATGCGATCTCGCTAATGTTGGTAGAATATCAAACTCTGGTTGCGACAAAAGACAAGAAGCTTCTGGATAGGGAAAAAAGTGGTCTGATTATGACATCATAATGCAAAAAAGAAATAAACAAAAGCTTACGGCACCTGAGGTTCCTAGTTGGTCTCCCATAGGGAAAAAAGTGGTCTGATTATGACATCATAATGCAAAAAAGAAATAAACAAAAGCTTACGGCACCTGAGGTTCCTAGTTGGTCTCCCATACAAGTACTAACCAGGCCCGAGTCTGGATGGCTTTCGAGATCTGACGAGATCAGGCATTTTCAGACTGGTATGGCCGTAAATGAAATTAAGAGAATGCGATCTCGCTAATGTTGGTAGAATATCAAACTCTGGTTGCGACAAAAGACAAGACGCTTCTGGATAGGGAAAAAAGTGGTCTGATTATGACATCATAATGCAAAAAAGAAATAAACAAAAGCTTACGGCACCTGAGGTTCCTAGTTGGTCTCCCATACAAGTACTAACCAGGCCCGAGTCTGGATGGCTTCCGAGATCTGACGAGATCAGGCATTTTCAGACTGGTATGGCCGTAAGTGAAATTCAGAGAATGCGATCTGGCTAATGTTGGTAGAATATCAAACTCTGGTTGCGACAAAAGACAAGACGCTTCTGGATAGGGAAAAAAGTGGTCTGATTATGACATCATAATGCAAAAAAGAAATAAACAAAAGCTTACGGCACCTGAGGTTCTTAGTTGGTCTCCCATAGGGAAAAAAGTGGTCTGATTATGACATCATAATGCAAAAAAGAAATAAACAAAAGCTTACGGCACCTGAGGTTCCTAGTTGGTCTCCCATACAAGTACTAACCAGGCCCGAGTCTGGATGGCTTCCGAGATCTGACGAGATCAGGCATTTTCAGACTGGTATGGCCATTAATGAAATTAAGAGAATGCGATCTCGCTAATGTTGGTAGAATATCAAACTCTGGTTGCGACAAAAGACAAGACGCTTCTGGATAGGGAAAAAAGTGGTCTGATTATGACATCATAATGCAAAAAAGAAATAAACAAAAGCTTACGGCACCTGAGGTTCCTAGTTGGTCTCCCATACAAGTACTAACCAGGCCCGAGTCTGGATGGCTTTCGAGATCTGACGAGATCTGGCATTTTCAGACTGGTATGGCCGTAAGTGAAATTATGAGAATGCGATTTCGCTAATGTTGGTAGAATATCAAACTCTGGTTTCGACAAAAGACAAGACGCTTCTGGATAGGGAAAAAAGTGGTCTGATTATGACATCATAATGCAAAAAAGAAATAAACAAAAGCTTTCGGCACCTGAGGTTCCTAGTTGGTCTCCCATACAAGTACTAACCAGACCCGAGTCTGGATGGCTTCCGAGATCTGACATTTTCAGACTGGTATGGCCGTAAGTGAAATTAAGAGAATGCGATCTAGCTAATGTTGGTAGAATATCAAACTCTGGTTGCGACAAAAGACAAGACGCTTCTGGATAGGGAAAAAAGTGGTCTGATTATGACATCATAATGCAAAAAAGAAATAAACAAAAGCTTACGGCACCTGAGGTTCTTAGTTGGTCTCCCATGGGGAAAAAAGTGGTCTGATTATGACATCATAATGCAAAAAAGAAATAAACAAAAGCTTACGGCACCTGAGGTTCCTAGTTGGTCTCCCATACAAGTACTAACCAGGCCCGAGTCTGGATGGCTTCCGAGATCTGACGAGATCAGGCATTTTCAGACTGGTATGGCCGTAAGTGAAATTAAGAGAATGCGATCTTGCTAATGTTGGTAGAATATCAAACTCTGGTTGCGACAAAAGACAAGACGCTTCTGGATAGGGAAAAAAGTGGTCTGATTATGACATCATAATGCAAAAAAGAAATAAACAAAAGCTTACGGCACCTGAGGTTCCTAGTTGGTCTCCCATACAAGTACTAACCAGGCCCGAGTCTGGATGGCTACCGAGATCTGGCATTTTCAGACTGGTATGGCCGTAAGTGAAATTAAGAGAATGCGATCTCGCTAATGTTGGTAGAATATCAAACTCTGGTTGCGACAAAAGACAAGACGCTTCTGGATAGGGAAAAAAGTGGTCTGATTATGACATCATAATGCAAACAAGAAATAAACAAAAGCTTACGGCACCTGAGGTTCCTAGTTGGTCTCCCATAGGGAAAAAAGTGGTCTGATTATGACATCATAATGCAAAAAAGAAATAAACAAAAGCTTACGGCACCTGAGGTTCCTAGTTGGTCTCCCATACAAGTACTAACCAGGCCCGAGTCTGGATGGCTTTCAAGATCTGACAAGATCAGGCATTTTCAGACAGGTATGGTCGTAAGTGAAACTAAGAGAATGTGATCTCGCTAATGTTGGTAGAATATCAAACTCTGGTTGTGACAAAAGACAAGACGCTTCTGGATAGGGAAAAAAGTGGTCTGATTATGACATCATAATGCAAAAAAGAAATAAACAAAAGCTTACGGCACCTGAGGTTCCTAGTTGGTCTCCCATACAAGTACTAACCAGGCCCGAGTCTGGATGGCTTCCGAGATCTGACAAGATCAGGCATTTTCAGACTGGTATGGCCGTAAGGGAAATTAAGAGAATGCGATCTCGCTAATGTTGGTAGAATATCAAACTCTGGTTGCAACAAAAGACAAGACGCTTCTGGATAGGGAAAAAAGTGGTCTGATTATGACATCATAATGCAAAAAAGAAATAAACAAAAGCTTACGGCACCTGAGGTTCCTAGTTGGTCTCCCATAGGGAAAAAAGTGGTCTGATTATGACATCATAATGCAAAAAAGAAATAAACAAAAGCTTACGGCACCTGAGGTTCCTAGTTGGTCTCCCATACAAGTACTAACCAGGCCCGAGTCTGGATGGCTTCCGAGATCTGACGAGATCAGGCATTTTCAGACTGGTATGGCCGTAAGTGAAATTAAGAGAATGTGATCTCGCTAATGTTGGTAGAATATCAAACTCTGGTTGCGACAAAAGACAAGACGCTTCTGGATAGGGAAAAAAGTGGTCTGATTATGACATCATAATGCAAAAAAGAAATAAACAAAAGCTTACGGCACCTGAGGTTCCTAGTTGGTCTCCCATAGGGAAAAAAGTGGTCTGATTATGACATCATAATGCAAAAAAGAAATAAACAAAAGCTTACGGCACCTGAGGTTCCTAGTTGGTCTGCCATACAAGTACTAACCAGGCCCGAGTCTGGATGGCTTCCGAGATCTGACGAGATCAGGCATTTTCAGACTGGTATGGCAGTAAATGAAATTAAGTGAATGCGATCTCGCTAATGTTGGTAGAATATCAAACTCTGGTTGCGACAAAAGACAAGACGCTTCTGGATAGGGAAAAAAGTGGTCTGATTATGACATCATAATGCAAAAAAGAAATAAACAAAAGCTTACGGCACCTGAGGTTCCTAGTTGGTCTCCCATACAAGTACTAACCAGGCCCGAGTCTGGATGGCTTCCGAGATCTGACGAGATCAGGCATTTTCAGACTGGTATGGCCGTAAGTGAAATTAAGAGAATGCGATCTCGCTAATGTTGGTAGAATATCAAACTCTGGTTGCGACAAAAGACAAGACGCTTCTGGATAGGGAAAAAAGTGGTCTGATTTTGACATCATAATGCAAAAAATAAATAAACAAAAGCTTACGGCACCTGAGGTTCCTAGTTGGTCTCCCATACAAGTACTAACCAGGCCCGAGTCTGGATGGCTTCCGAGATCTGACGAGATCAGGCATTTTCAGACTGGTATGGCCGTAAGTGAAATACAGAGAATGCGATCTGGCTAATGTTGGTAGAATATCAAACTCTGGTTGCGACAAAAGACAAGACGCTTCTGGATAGGGAAAAAAGTGGTCTGATTATGACATCATAATGCAAAAAAGAAATAAACAAAAGCTTACGGCACCTGAGGTTCTTAGTTGGTCTCCCATAGGGAAAAAAGTGGTCTGATTATGACATCATAATGCAAAAAAGAAATAAACAAAAGCTTACGGCACATGAGGTTCCTAGTTGGTCTCCCATACAAGTACTAACCAGGCCCGAGTCTGGATGGCTTCCGAGATCTGACGAGATCAGGCATTTTCAGACTGGTATGGCCGTAAGTGAAATTAAGAGAATGCGATCTCGCTAATGTTGGTAGAATATCAAACTCTGGTTGCGACAAAAGACAAGACGCTTCTGGATAGGGAAAAAAGTGGTCTGATTATGACATCATAATGCAAAAAAGAAATAAACAAAAGCTTACGGCACCTGAGGTTCCTAGTTGGTCTCCCATACAAGTACTAACCAGGCCCGAGTCTGGATGGCTACCGAGATCTGACGAGATCAGGCATTTTCAGACTGGTATGGCCGTAAGTGAAATTAAGAGAATGCGATCTCGCTAATGTTGGTAGAATATCAAACTCTGGTTGCGACAAAAGACAAGACGCTTCTGGATAGGGAAAAAAGTGGTCTGATTATGACATCATAATGCAAACAAGAAATAAACAAAAGCTTACGGCACCTGAGGTTCCTAGTTGGTCTCCCATAGGGAAAAAAGTGGTCTGATTATGACATCATAATGCAAAAAAGAAATAAACAAAAGCTTACGGCACCTGAGGTTCCTAGTTGGTCTCCCATACAAGTACTAACCAGGCCCGAGTCTGGATGGCTTTCGAGATCTGACAAGATCAGGCATTTTCAGACAGGTATGGCCGTAAGTGAAACTAAGAGAATGCGATCTCGCTAATGTTGGTAGAATATCAAACTCTGGTTGCGACAAAAGACAAGACGCTTCTGGATAGGGAAAAAAGTGGTCTGATTATGACATCATAATGCAAAAAAGAAATAAACAAAAGCTTACGGCACCTGAGGTTCCTAGTTGGTCTCCCATACAAGTACTAACCAGGCCCGAGTCTGGATGGCTTCCGAGATCTGACAAGATCAGGCATTTTCAGACTGGTATGGCCGTAAAGGAAATTAAGAGAATGCGATCTCGCTAATGTTGGTAGAATATCAAACTCTGGTTGCGACAAAAGACAAGACGCTTCTGGATAGGGAAAAAAGTGGTCTGATTATGACATCATAATGCAAAAAAGAAATAAACAAAAGCTTACGGCACCTGAGGTTCCTAGTTGGTCTCCCATAGGGAAAAAAGTGGTCTGATTATGACATCATAATGCAAAAAAGAAATAAACAAAAGCTTACGGCACCAGAGATTCCTAGTTGGTCTCCCATACAAGTACTAACCAGGCCCGAGTCTGGATGGCTTTCGAGATCTGACGAGATCTGGCATTTTCAGACTGGTATGGCCGTATGTGAAATTAAAAGAATGCGATCTCGCTAATGTTGGTAGAATATCAAACTCTGGTTGCGACAAAAGACAAGACGCTTCTGGATAGGGAAAAAAGTGGTCTGATTATGACATCATAATGCAAAAAAGAAATAAACAAAAGCTTTCGGCACCTGAGGTTCCTAGTTGGTCTCCCATACAAGTACTAACCAGACCCGAGTCTGGATGGCTTCCGAGATCTGACATTTTCAGACTGGTATGGCCGTAAATGAAATTAAGAGAATGCGATCTAGCTAATGTTGGTAGAATATCAAACTCTGGTTGCGACAAAAGACAAGACGCTTCTGGATAGGGAAAAAAGTGGTCTGATTATGACATCATAATGCAAAAAAGAAATAAACAAAAGCTTACGGCACCTGAGGTTCCTCGTTGGTCTCCCATACAAGTACTAACCAGGCCCGAGTCTGAATGGCTTCCGAGATCTAACGAGATCAGGCATTTTCAGACTGGTATGGCCGTAAGTAAAATTAAGAGAATGCGATCTCACTTATGTTGGTAGAATATCAAACTCTGGTTGCGACAAAAGACAAGACGCTTCTGGATAGGGAAAAAAGTGGTCTGATTATGACATCATAATGCAAAAAAGAAATAAACAAAAGCTTACGGCACCTGAGGTTCCTAGTTGGTCTCCCATAGGGAAAAAAGTGGTCTGATTATGACATCATAATGCAAAAAAGAAATAAACAAAAGCTTACGGCACCTGAGGTTCCTAGTTGGTCTCCCATACAAGTACTAACCAGGCCCGAGTCTGGATGGCGTCCGAGATCTGACGAGATCAGGCATTTTCAGACTGGTATGGCCGTAAGTGAAACTAAGAGAATGCGATCTCGCTAATGTTGGTAGAATATCAAACTCTGGTTGCGACAAAAGACAAGACGCTTCTGGATAGAGAAAAAAGTGGTCTGATTATGACATCATAATGCAAAAAAGAAATAAACAAAAGCTTACGGCACCTGAGGTTCCTAGTTGGTCTCCCATACAAGTACTAACCAGGTCCGAGTCTGGATGGCTTCCGAGATCAGGCATTTTCAGACTGGTATGGCCGTAAGTGAAATTAAGAGAATGCGATATCGCTAATGTTGGTAGAATAGCAAACTCTGGTTGCGACAAAAGACAAGACGCTTCTGGATAGGGAAAAAAGTGGTCTGATTATGACATCATAATGCAAAAAAGAAATAAACAAAAGCTTACGGCACCTGAGGTTCCTAGTTGGTCTCCCATGCAAGTACTAACCAGGCCCGAGTCTGGATGGCTTCCGAGATCAGGCATTTTCAGACTGGTATGGCCGTAAGTGAAATTAAGAGAATGCGATATCGCTAATGTTGGTAGAATATCAAACTCTGGTTGCGACAAAAGACAAGACACTTCTGGATAGGGAAAAAAGTGGTCTGATTATGACATCAGAATGCAAAAAAGAAATAAACAAAAGCTTACGGCACCTGAGTTTCCTAGTTGGTCTCCCATACAAGTACTAACCAGGCCCGAGTCTGGATGGCTTCCGAGATCTGGCATTTTCAGACTGGTATGGCCGTAAGTGAAATTAAGAGAATGCGATATCGCTAATGTTGGTAGAATATCAAACTCTGGTTGCGACAAAAGACAAGACGCTTCTGGATAGGGAAAAAAGTGGTCTGATTATGACATCATAATGCAAAAAAGAAATAAACAAAAGCTTACGGCACCTGAGGTTCCTAGTTGGTCTCCCATACAAGTACTAACCAGGCGCGAGTCTGGATGGCTTTCGAGATCTGACAAGATCAGGCATTTTCAGACTGGTATGGCCTTAATTGAAATTAAGAGAATGCGTTCTCGCTAATGTTGGTAGAATATCAAACTCTGGTTGCGACAAAAGACAAGACGCTTCTGGATAGGGAAAAAAGTGGTCTGATTATGACATCATAATGCAAAAAAGAAATAAACAAAAGCTTACGGCACCTGAGGTTCCTAGTTGGCCTCCCATAGGGAAAAAAGTGGTCTGATTATGACATCATAATGCAAAAAAGAAATAAACAAAAGCTTACGGCACCTGAGGTTCCTAGTTGGTCTCCCATACAAGTACTAACCATGCCTGAGTCTGGATAGCTTCCGAGATCTGACGAGATCAGGCATTTTCAGACTGGTATGGCCGTAAGTGAAATTAAGAGAATGCGATCTCGCTAATGTTGGTAGAATATCAAACTCTGGTTGCGACAAAAGACAAGACGCTTCTGGATAGGGAAAAAAGTGGTCTGATTATGACATCATAATGCAAAAAAGAAATAAACAAAAGCTTACGGCACCTGAGGTTCCTAGTTGGTCTCCCATAGGGAAAAAAGTGGTCTGATTATGACATCATAATGCAAAAAAGAAATAAACAAAAGCTTACAGCACCTGAGGTTCCTAGTTGGTCTCCCATACAAGTACTAACCAGGCCGAAGTCTGGATGGCTTCCGAGATCTGACGAGATCAGGCATTTTCAGACTGGTATGTCCGTAAGTGAAAGTAAGAGAATGCGATCTCGCTAATGTTGGTAGAATATCAAACTCTGGTTGCGACAAAAGACAAGACGCTTCTGGATAGGGAAAAAAGTGGTCTGATTATGACATCATAATGCAAAAAAGAAATAAACAAAAGCTTACGGCACCTGAGGTTCCTAGTTGGTCTCCCATAGGGAAAAACGTGGTCTGATTATGACATCATAATGCAAAAAAGAAATAAACAAAAGCTTACGGCACCTGAGGTTCCTAGTTGGTCTCCCATACAAGTACTAACCAGGCCAGAGTCTGGATGGCTTCCGAGACCTGACGAGATCAGGCATTTTCAGACTGGTATGGCCGTAAGTGAAACTAAGAGAATGCGATCTCACTAATGTTGGTAGAATATCAAACTCTGGTTGCGACAAAAGACAAGACGCTTCTGGATAGGGAAAAAAGTGGTCTGATTATGATATCATAATGCAAAAAAGAAATAAACAAAAGCTTACGGCACCTGAGGTTCCTAGTTGGTCTCCCATAGGGAAAAAAGTGGTCTGATTATGACATCATAATGCAAAAAAGAAATAAACAAAAGCTTACGGCACATGAGGTTCCTAGTTGGTCTCCCATACAAGTACTAACCAGGCCCGAGTCTGGATGGCTTCCGAGATCTGACGAGATCAGGCATTTTCAGACTGGTATGGCCGTAAGTGAAATTAAGAGAATGCGATCTGGCTAATGTTGGTAGAATATCAAACTCTGGTTGCGACAAAAGACAAGACGCTTCTGGATAGGGAAAAAAGTGGTCTGATTATGACATCATAATGCAAAAAAGAAATAAACAAAAGCTTACGGCACCTGAGGTTCTTAGTTGGTCTCCCATAGGGAAAAAAGTGGTCTGATTATGACATCATAATGCAAAAAAGAAATAAACAAAAGCTTACGGCACATGAGGTTCCTAGTTGGTCTCCCATACAAGTACTAACCAGGCCCGAGTCTGGATGGCTTCCGAGATCTGACGAGATCAGGCATTTTCAGACTGGTATGGCCGTAAGTGAAATTAAGAGAATGCGATCTCGCTAATGTTGGTAGAATATCAAACTCTGGTTGCGACAAAAGACAAGACGCTTCTGGATAGGGAAAAAAGTGGTCTGATTATGACATCATAATGCAAAAAAGAAATAAACAAAAGCTTACGGCACCTGAGGTTCCTAGTTGGTCTCCCATACAAGTACTAACCAGGCCCGAGTCTGGATGGCTACCGAGATCTGACGAGATCAGGCATTTTCAGACTGGTATGGCCGTAAGTGAAATTAAGAGAATGCGATCTCGCTAATGTTGGTAGAATATCAAACTCTGGTTGCGACAAAAGACAAGACGCTTCTGGATAGGGAAAAAAGTGGTCTGATTATGACATCATAATGCAAACAAGAAATAAACAAAAGCTTACGGCACCTGAGGTTCCTAGTTGGTCTCCCATAGGGAAAAAAGTGGTCTGATTATGACATCATAATGCAAAAAAGAAATAAACAAAAGCTTACGGCACCTGAGGTTCCTAGTTGGTCTCCCATACAAGTACTAACCAGGCCCGAGTCTGGATGGCTTTCGAGATCTGACAAGATCAGGCATTTTCAGACAGGTATGGCCGTAAGTGAAACTAAGAGAATGCGATCTCGCTAATGTTGGTAGAATATCAAACTCTGGTTGCGACAAAAGACAAGACGCTTCTGGATAGGGAAAAAAGTGGTCTGATTATGACATCATAATGCAAAAAAGAAATAAACAAAAGCTTACGGCACCTGAGGTTCCTAGTTGGTCTCCCATACAAGTACTAACCAGGCCCGAGTCTGGATGGCTTCCGAGATCTGACAAGATCAGGCATTTTCAGACTGGTATGGCCGTAAAGGAAATTAAGAGAATGCGATCTCGCTAATGTTGGTAGAATATCAAACTCTGGTTGCGACAAAAGACAAGACGCTTCTGGATAGGGAAAAAAGTGGTCTGATTATGACATCATAATGCAAAAAAGAAATAAACAAAAGCTTACGGCACCTGAGGTTCCTAGTTGGTCTCCCATAGGGAAAAAAGTGGTCTGATTATGACATCATAATGCAAAAAAGAAATAAACAAAAGCTTACGGCACCAGAGATTCCTAGTTGGTCTCCCATACAAGTACTAACCAGGCCCGAGTCTGGATGGCTTTCGAGATCTGACGAGATCTGGCATTTTCAGACTGGTATGGCCGTATTTGAAATTAAAAGAATGCGATCTCGCTAATGTTGGTAGAATATCAAACTCTGGTTGCGACAAAAGACAAGACGCTTCTGGATAGGGAAAAAAGTGGTCTGATTATGACATCATAATGCAAAAAAGAAATAAACAAAAGCTTTCGGCACCTGAGGTTCCTAGTTGGTCTCCCATACAAGTACTAACCAGACCCGAGTCTGGATGGCTTCCGAGATCTGACATTTTCAGACTGGTATGGCCGTAAATGAAATTAAGAGAATGCGATCTAGCTAATGTTGGTAGAATATCAAACTCTGGTTGCGACAAAAGACAAGACGCTTCTGGATAGGGAAAAAAGTGGTCTGATTATGACATCATAATGCAAAAAAGAAATAAACAAAAGCTTACGGCACCTGAGGTTCCTCGTTGGTCTCCCATACAAGTACTAACCAGGCCCGAGTCTGAATGGCTTCCGAGATCTAACGAGATCAGGCATTTTCAGACTGGTATGGCCGTAAGTAAAATTAAGAGAATGCGATCTCACTTATGTTGGTAGAATATCAAACTCTGGTTGCGACAAAAGACAAGACGCTTCTGGATAGGGAAAAAAGTGGTCTGATTATGACATCATAATGCAAAAAAGAAATAAACAAAAGCTTACGGCACCTGAGGTTCCTAGTTGGTCTCCCATAGGGAAAAAAGTGGTCTGATTATGACATCATAATGCAAAAAAGAAATAAACAAAAGCTTACGGCACCTGAGGTTCCTAGTTGGTCTCCCATACAAGTACTAACCAGGCCCGAGTCTGGATGGCGTCCGAGATCTGACGAGATCAGGCATTTTCAGACTGGTATGGCCGTAAGTGAAACTAAGAGAATGCGATCTCGCTAATGTTGGTAGAATATCAAACTCTGGTTGCGACAAAAGACAAGACGCTTCTGGATAGAGAAAAAAGTGGTCTGATTATGACATCATAATGCAAAAAAGAAATAAACAAAAGCTTACGGCACCTGAGGTTCCTAGTTGGTCTCCCATACAAGTACTAACCAGGTCCGAGTCTGGATGGCTTCCGAGATCAGGCATTTTCAGACTGGTATGGCCGTAAGTGAAATTAAGAGAATGCGATATCGCTAATGTTGGTAGAATAGCAAACTCTGGTTGCGACAAAAGACAAGACGCTTCTGGATAGGGAAAAAAGTGGTCTGATTATGACATCATAATGCAAAAAAGAAATAAACAAAAGCTTACGGCACCTGAGGTTCCTAGTTGGTCTCCCATGCAAGTACTAACCAGGCCCGAGTCTGGATGGCTTCCGAGATCAGGCATTTTCAGACTGGTATGGCCGTAAGTGAAATTAAGAGAATGCGATATCGCTAATGTTGGTAGAATATCAAACTCTGGTTGCGACAAAAGACAAGACACTTCTGGATAGGGAAAAAAGTGGTCTGATTATGACATCAGAATGCAAAAAAGAAATAAACAAAAGCTTACGGCACCTGAGTTTCCTAGTTGGTCTCCCATACAAGTACTAACCAGGCCCGAGTCTGGATGGCTTCCGAGATCTGGCATTTTCAGACTGGTATGGCCGTAAGTGAAATTAAGAGAATGCGATATCGCTAATGTTGGTAGAATATCAAACTCTGGTTGCGACAAAAGACAAGACGCTTCTGGATAGGGAAAAAAGTGGTCTGATTATGACATCATAATGCAAAAAAGAAATAAACAAAAGCTTACGGCACCTGAGGTTCCTAGTTGGTCTCCCATACAAGTACTAACCAGGCGCGAGTCTGGATGGCTTTCGAGATCTGACAAGATCAGGCATTTTCAGACTGGTATGGCCTTAATTGAAATTAAGAGAATGCGTTCTCGCTAATGTTGGTAGAATATCAAACTCTGGTTGCGACAAAAGACAAGACGCTTCTGGATAGGGAAAAAAGTGGTCTGATTATGACATCATAATGCAAAAAAGAAATAAACAAAAGCTTACGGCACCTGAGGTTCCTAGTTGGCCTCCCATAGGGAAAAAAGTGGTCTGATTATGACATCATAATGCAAAAAAGAAATAAACAAAAGCTTACGGCACCTGAGGTTCCTAGTTGGTCTCCCATACAAGTACTAACCATGCCTGAGTCTGGATAGCTTCCGAGATCTGACGAGATCAGGCATTTTCAGACTGGTATGGCCGTAAGTGAAATTAAGAGAATGCGATCTCGCTAATGTTGGTAGAATATCAAACTCTGGTTGCGACAAAAGACAAGACGCTTCTGGATAGGGAAAAAAGTGGTCTGATTATGACATCATAATGCAAAAAAGAAATAAACAAAAGCTTACGGCACCTGAGGTTCCTAGTTGGTCTCCCATAGGGAAAAAAGTGGTCTGATTATGACATCATAATGCAAAAAAGAAATAAACAAAAGCTTACAGCACCTGAGGTTCCTAGTTGGTCTCCCATACAAGTACTAACCAGGCCGAAGTCTGGATGGCTTCCGAGATCTGACGAGATCAGGCATTTTCAGACTGGTATGTCCGTAAGTGAAAGTAAGAGAATGCGATCTCGCTAATGTTGGTAGAATATCAAACTCTGGTTGCGACAAAAGACAAGACGCTTCTGGATAGGGAAAAAAGTGGTCTGATTATGACATCATAATGCAAAAAAGAAATAAACAAAAGCTTACGGCACCTGAGGTTCCTAGTTGGTCTCCCATAGGGAAAAACGTGGTCTGATTATGACATCATAATGCAAAAAAGAAATAAACAAAAGCTTACGGCACCTGAGGTTCCTAGTTGGTCTCCCATACAAGTACTAACCAGGCCAGAGTCTGGATGGCTTCCGAGACCTGACGAGATCAGGCATTTTCAGACTGGTATGGCCGTAAGTGAAACTAAGAGAATGCGATCTCACTAATGTTGGTAGAATATCAAACTCTGGTTGCGACAAAAGACAAGACGCTTCTGGATAGGGAAAAAAGTGGTCTGATTATGATATCATAATGCAAAAAAGAAATAAACAAAAGCTTACGGCACCTGAGGTTCCTAGTTGGTCTCCCATAGGGAAAAAAGTGGTCTGATTATGACATCATAATGCAAAAAAGAAATAAACAAAAGCTTACGGCACCTGAGGTTCCTAGTTGGTCTCCCATACAAGTACTAACCAGGCCCGAGTCTGGATGGCTTCCGAGATCTGACGAGATCAGGCATTTTCAGACTGGTATGGCCGTAAGTGAAACTAAGAGAATGCGATCTCGCTAATGTTGGTAGAATATAAAACTCTGGTTGCGACAAAAGACAAGACGCTTCTGGATAGGGAAAAAAGTGGTCTGATTATGACATCATAATGCAAAAAAGAAATAAACAAAAGCTTATGGCACCTGAGGTTCCTAGTTGGTCTCCCATACAAGTACTAACCAGGCCCGAGGCTGGATGGCTTCCGAGATCTGATGAGATCAGGCATTTTCAGACTGGTATGGCCGTAAGTGAAATTAAGAGAATGCGATCTCGCTAATGTTGGTAGAATATCAAACTCTGGTTGCGACAAAAGACAAGACGCTTCTGGATAGGGAAAAAAGTGGTCTGATTATGACATCATAATGCAAAAAAGAAATAAACAAAAGCTTACGGCACCTGAGGTTCCTAGTTGGTCTCCCATACAAGTACTAACCAGGCCCGAGTCTGGATGGCTTCCGAGATCTGACAAGATCAGGCATTTTCAGACTGGTATGGCCGTAAGTGAAATTAAGAGAATGCGATCTCGCTAATGTTGGTAGAATATCAAACTCTGGTTGCGACAAAAGACAAGACGCTTCTGGATAGGGAAAAAAGTGGTCTGATTATGACATCATAATGCAAAAAAGAAATAAACAAAAGCTTACGGCACCTGAGGTTCCTAGTTGGTCTCCCATACAAGTACTAACCAAGCCCGAGTCTGGATGGCTTCCGAGATCTGACGAGATCAGGCATTTTCAGACTGGTATGGCCGTAAGGAAAATTAAGAGAAATTAAGAGAATGTGATCTCACTAATGTTGGTAGAATATCAAACTCTGGTTGCGACAAAAGACAAGACGCTTCTGGATAGGGAAAAAAGTGGTCTGATTATGACATCATAATGCAAAAAAGAAATAAACAAAAGCTTACGGCACCTGAGGTTCCTAGTTGGTCTCCCATACAAGTACTAACCAAGCCCGAGTCTGGATGGCTTCCGAGATCTGATGAGATCAGGCATTTTCAGACTGGTATAGCCATAAGTGAAATTAAGAGAATGCGATCTCGCTAATGTTGGTAGAATATCAAACTCTGGTTGCGACAAAAGACAAGACGCTTCTGGATAGGGAAAAAAGTGGTCTGATTATGACATCATAATGTAAAAAAGAAATAAACAAAAGCTTACGGCACCTGAGGTTCCTAGTTGGTCTCCCATAGGGAAAAAAGTGGTCTGATTATGACATCATAATGCAAAAAAGAAATAAACAAAAGCTTACGGCACCTGAGGTTCCTAGTTGGTCTCCCATACAAGTACTAACCAGGCCCAAGTCTGGATGGCGTCCGAGATCTGGCATTTTCAGACTGGTATGGCCGTAAGTGAAATTAAGAAAATGCGATCTCGCTAATGTTGGTAGAATATCAAACTCTGGTTGCGGCAAAAGACAAGACGCTTCTGGATAGGGAAAAAAGTGGTCTGATTATGACATCATAATGCAAAAAAGAAACAAACAAAAGCTTACGGCACCTGAGGTTCCTAGTTGGTCTCCCATACAAGTACTAACCAGGCCCAAGTCTGGATGGCTTCCGAGATCTGACGAGATCAGGCATTTTCAGACTGGTATGGCCGTAAGTGAAATTAAGAGAATGCGATCTCGCTAATGTTGGTAGAATATCAAACTCTGGTTGCGACAAAAGACAAGACGCTTCTGGATAGGGAAAAAAGTGGTCTGATTATGACATCATAATGCAAAAAAGAAATAAACAAAAGCTTACGGCACCTGAGGTTCCTAGTTGGTCTCCCATACAAGTACTAACCAAGCCCGAGTCTGGATGGCTTCCGAGATCTGACGAGATCAGGCATTTTCAGACTGGTATGGCCGTAAGGGAAATTAAGAGAATGTGATCTCACTAATGTTGGTAGAATATCAAACTCTGGTTGCGACAAAAGACAAGACGCTTCTGGATAGGGAAAAAAGTGGTCTGATTATGACATCATAATGCAAAAAAGAAATAAACAAAAGCTTACTGCACCTGAGGTTCCTAGTTGGTCTCCCATACAAGTACTAACCAGGCCCGAGTCTGGATGGCTTCCGAGATCTGATGAGATCAAGCATTTTCAGACTGGTATAGCCGTAAGTGAAATTAAGAGAATGCGATCTCGCTAATGTTGGTAGAATATCAAACTCTGGTTGCGACAAAAGACAAGACGCTTCTGGATAGGGAAAAAAGTGGTCTGATTATGACATCATAATGCAAAAAAGAAATAAACAAAAGCTTACGGCACCTGAGGTTCCTAGTTGGTCTCCCATAGGGAAAAAAGTGGTCTGATTATGACATCATAATGCAAAAAAGAAATAAACAAAAGCTTACGGCACCTGAGGTTCCTAGTTGGACTCCCATACAAGTACTAACCAGGCCCAAGTCTGGATGGCTTCCGAGATTTGACGAGATCAGGCATTTTCGGACTGGTATGGCCGTAAGTGAAATTAAGAGAATGTGATCTCGCTAATGTTGGTAGAATATGAAACTCTGGTTGCGACAAAAGACAAGACGCTTCTGGATAGGGAAAAAAGTGGTCTGATTATGACATCATAATGCAAAAAAGAAATAAACAAAAGCTTACGGCACCTGAGGTTCCTAGTTGGTCTCCCATAGGGAAAAAAGTGGTCTGATTATGACATCATAATGCAAAAAAGAAATAAACAAAAGCTTACGGCACCTGAGGTTCCTAGTTGGTCTCCCATACAAGTACTAACCAAGCCCGAGTCTGGATGGCTTCCGAGATCTGATGAGATCAGGCATTTTCAGACTGGTATAGCCATAAGTGAAATTAAGAGAATGCGATCTCGCTAATGTTGGTAGAATATCAAACTCTGGTTGCGACAAAAGACAAGACGCTTCTGGATAGGGAAAAAAGTGGTCTGATTATGACATCATAATGTAAAAAAGAAATAAACAAAAGCTTACGGCACCTGAGGTTCCTAGTTGGTCTCCCATAGGGAAAAAAGTGGTCTGATTATGACATCATAATGCAAAAAAGAAATAAACAAAAGCTTACGGCACCTGAGGTTCCTAGTTGGTCTCCCATACAAGTACTAACCAGGCCCAAGTCTGGATGGCGTCCGAGATCTGGCATTTTCAGACTGGTATGGCCGTAAGTGAAATTAAGAAAATGCGATCTCGCTAATGTTGGTAGAATATCAAACTCTGGTTGCGGCAAAAGACAAGACGCTTCTGGATAGGGAAAAAAGTGGTCTGATTATGACATCATAATGCAAAAAAGAAACAAACAAAAGCTTACGGCACCTGAGGTTCCTAGTTGGTCTCCCATACAAGTACTAACCAGGCCCAAGTCTGGATGGCTTCCGAGATCTGACGAGATCAGGCATTTTCAGACTGGTATGGCCGTAAGTGAAATTAAGAGAATGCGATCTCGCTAATGTTGGTAGAATATCAAACTCTGGTTGCGACAAAAGACAAGACGCTTCTGGATAGGGAAAAAAGTGGTCTGATTATGACATCATAATGCAAAAAAGAAATAAACAAAAGCTTACGGCACCTGAGGTTCCTAGTTGGTCTCCCATACAAGTACTAACCAAGCCCGAGTCTGGATGGCTTCCGAGATCTGACGAGATCAGGCATTTTCAGACTGGTATGGCCGTAAGGGAAATTAAGAGAATGTGATCTCACTAATGTTGGTAGAATATCAAACTCTGGTTGCGACAAAAGACAAGACGCTTCTGGATAGGGAAAAAAGTGGTCTGATTATGACATCATAATGCAAAAAAGAAATAAACAAAAGCTTACTGCACCTGAGGTTCCTAGTTGGTCTCCCATACAAGTACTAACCAGGCCCGAGTCTGGATGGCTTCCGAGATCTGATGAGATCAAGCATTTTCAGACTGGTATAGCCGTAAGTGAAATTAAGAGAATGCGATCTCGCTAATGTTGGTAGAATATCAAACTCTGGTTGCGACAAAAGACAAGACGCTTCTGGATAGGGAAAAAAGTGGTCTGATTATGACATCATAATGCAAAAAAGAAATAAACAAAAGCTTACGGCACCTGAGGTTCCTAGTTGGTCTCCCATAGGGAAAAAAGTGGTCTGATTATGACATCATAATGCAAAAAAGAAATAAACAAAAGCTTACGGCACCTGAGGTTCCTAGTTGGACTCCCATACAAGTACTAACCAGGACCAAGTCTGGATGGCTTCCGAGATTTGACGAGATCAGGCATTTTCGGACTGGTATGGCCGTAAGTGAAATTAAGAGAATGTGATCTCGCTAATGTTGGTAGAATATGAAACTCTGGTTGCGACAAAAGACAAGACGCTTCTGGATAGGGAAAAAAGTGGTCTGATTATGACATCATAATGCAAAAAAGAAATAAACAAAAGCTTACGGCACCTGAGGTTCCTAGTTGGTCTCCCATAGGGAAAAAAGTGGTCTGATTATGACATAATAATGCAAAAAAGAAATAAACAAAAGCTTACGGCACCTGAGGTTCCTAGTTGGTCTCCCATACAAGTACTAACCAGGCCCGAGTCTGGATGGCTTCCGAGATCTGACGAGATCAGGCATTTTCAGACTGGTATGGCAGTAAGTAAAATTAAGTGAATGCGATCTCGCTAATGTTGGTAGAATATCAAACTCTGGTTGCGACAAAAGACAAGACGCTTCTGGATAGGGAAAAAAGTGGTCTGATTATGACATCATAATGCAAAAAAGAAATAAACAAAAGCTTACGGCACCTGAGGTTCCTAGTTGGTCTCCCATACAAGTACTAACCAGGCCCGAGTCTGGATGGCTTCCGAGATTTGACGAGATCAGGCATTTTCAGATTGATATGGCCGTAAGTGAAATTAAGAGAATGCGATCTCGCTAATGTTGGTAGAATATCAAACTCTGGTTGCGACAAAAGACAAGACGCTTCTGGATAGGGAAAAAAATGGTCTGATTATGACATCATAATGCAAAAAAGAAATAAACAAAAGCTTACGGCACCTGAGGTTCCTAGTTGGTCTCCCATAGGGAAAAACGTGGTCTGATTATGACATCATAATGCAAAAAAGAAATAAACAAAAGCTTACGGCACCTGAGGTTCCTAGTTGGTCTCCCATACAAGTACTAACCAGGCCTGAGTCTGGATGGCTTCCGAGATTTGACGAGATCAGGCATTTTCAGACTGGTATGGCCGTAAGTGAAACTAAGAGAATGCGATCTCGCTAATGTTGGTAGAATATCAAACTCTGGTTGCGACAAAAGACAAGACGCTTCTGGATAGGGAAAAAAGTGGTCTGATTATGACATCATAATGCAAAAAAGAAATAAACAAAAGCTTACGGCACCTGAGGTTCCTAGTTGGTCTCCCATAGGGAAAAAAGTGGTCTGATTATGACATCATAATGCAAAAAATAAATAAACAAAAGCTTACGGCACCTGAGGTTCCTAGTTGGTCTCCCATACAAGTACTAACCAGGCCCGAGTCTGAATGGCTTCCGAGATCTAACGAGATCAGGCATTTTCAGACAGGTATGGCCGTAAGTGAAATTAAGAGAATGCGATCTCACTTATGTTGGTAGAATATCAAACTCTGGTTGCGACAAAAGACAAGACGCTTCTGGATAGGGAAAAAAGTGGTCTGATTATGACATCATAATGCAAAAAAGAAATAAACAAAAGCTTACGGCACCTGAGGTTCCTAGTTGGTCTCCCATAGGGAAAAAAGTGGTCTGATTATGACATCATAATGCAAAAAAGAAATAAACAAAAGCTTACGGCACCTGAGGTTCCTAGTTGGTCTCCCATACAAGTACTAACCAAGCCCGAGTCTGGATGGCTTCCGAGATCTGACGAGATCAGGCATTTTCAGACTGGTATGGCCGTAAGGGAAATTAAGAGAATGTGATCTCACTAATGTTGGTAGAATATCAAACTCTGGTTGCGACAAAAGACAAGACGCTTCTGGATAGGGAAAAAAGTGGTCTGATTATGACATCATAATGCAAAAAAGAAATAAACAAAAGCTTACTGCACCTGAGGTTCCTAGTTGGTCTCCCATACAAGTACTAACCAGGCCCGAGTCTGGATGGCTTCCGAGATCTGATGAGATCAAGCATTTTCAGACTGGTATAGCCGTAAGTGAAATTAAGAGAATGCGATCTCGCTAATGTTGGTAGAATATCAAACTCTGGTTGCGACAAAAGACAAGACGCTTCTGGATAGGGAAAAAAGTGGTCTGATTATGACATCATAATGCAAAAAAGAAATAAACAAAAGCTTACGGCACCTGAGGTTCCTAGTTGGTCTCCCATAGGGAAAAAAGTGGTCTGATTATGACATCATAATGCAAAAAAGAAATAAACAAAAGCTTACGGCACCTGAGGTTCCTAGTTGGTCTCCCATACAAGTACTAACCAGGCCCAAGTCTGGATGGCTTCCGAGATCTGACGAGATCAGGCATTTTCAGACTGGTATGGCCGTAAGTGAAATTAAGAGAATGTGATCTCGCTAATGTTGGTAGAATATGAAACTCTGGTTGCGACAAAAGACAAGACGCTTCTGGATAGGGAAAAAAGTGGTCTGATTATGACATCATAATGCAAAAAAGAAATAAACAAAAGCTTACGGCACCTGAGGTTCCTAGTTGGTCTCCCATAGGGAAAAAAGTGGTCTGATTATGACATCATAATGCAAAAAAGAAATAAACAAACGCTTACGGCACCTGAGGTTCCTAGTTGGTCTCCCATACAAGTACTAACCAGGCCCGAGTCTGGATGGCTTCCGAGATCTGACGAGATCAGGCATTTTCAGACTGGTATGGCAGTAAGTGAAATTAAGTGAATGCGATCTCGCTAATGTTGGTAGAATATCAAACTCTGGTTGCGACAAAAGACAAGACGCTTCTGGATAGGGAAAAAAGTGGTCTGATTATGACATCATAATGCAAAAAAGAAATAAACAAAAGCTTACGGCACCTGAGGTTCCTAGTTGGTCTCCCATACAAGTACTAACCAGGCCCGAGTCTGGATGGCTTCCGAGATTTGACGAGATCAGGCATTTTCAGACTGATATGGCCGTAAGTGAAATTAAGAGAATGCGATCTCGCTAATGTTGGTAGAATATCAAACTCTGGTTGCGACAAAAGACAAGACGCTTCTGGATAGGGAAAAAAATGGTCTGATTATGACATCATAATGCAAAAAAGAAATAAACAAAAGCTTACGGCACCTGAGGTTCCTAGTTGGTCTCCCATAGGGAAAAAAGTGGTCTGATTATGACATCATAATGCAAAAAAGAAATAAACAAAAGCTTACGGCACCTGAGGTTCCTAGTTGGTCTCCCATACAAGTACTAACCAGGCCCGAGTCTGGATGGCTTCCGAGATCTGACGAGATCTGGCATTTTCAGACTGGTATGGCAGTAAGTGAAATTAAGTGAATGCGATCTCG
Source organism: Pelobates fuscus (assembly GCF_036172605.1). Lineage (NCBI taxonomy): Eukaryota > Metazoa > Chordata > Amphibia > Anura > Pelobatidae > Pelobates > Pelobates fuscus. The sequence continues at coordinate 287,301,122 of NC_086318.1, read as the reverse complement.
CTAATGTTGGTAGAATATCAAACTCTGGTTGCGACAAAAGACAAGACGCTTCTGGATAGGGAAAAAAGTGGTCTGATTATGACATCATAATGCAAAAAAGAAATAAACAAAAGCTTACGGCACCTGAGGTTCCTAGTTGGTCTCCCATACAAGTACTAACCAGGCCCGAGTCTGGATGGCTTCCGAGATTTGACGAGATCAGGCATTTTCAGACTGATATGGCCGTAAGTGAAATTAAGAGAATGCGATCTCGCTAATGTTGGTAGAATATCAAACTCTGGTTGCGACAAAAGACAAGACGCTTCTGGATAGGGAAAAAAATGGTCTGATTATGACATCATAATGCAAAAAAGAAATAAACAAAAGCTTACGGCACCTGAGGTTCCTAGTTGGTCTCCCATAGGGAAAAAAGTGGTCTGATTATGACATCATAATGCAAAAAAGAAATAAACAAAAGCTTACGGCACCTGAGGTTCCTAGTTGGTCTCCCATACAAGTACTAACCAGGCCCGAGTCTGGATGGCTTCCGAGATCTGGCATTTTCAGACTGGTATGGCCGTAAGTGAAATTAAGAGAATGCGATATCGCTAATGTTGGTAGAATATCAAACTCTGGTTGCGACAAAAGACAAGACGCTTCTGGATAGGGAAAAAAGTGGTCTGATTATGACATCATAATGCAAAAAAGAAATAAACAAAAGCTTACGGCACCTGAGGTTCCTAGTTGGTCTCCCATACAAGTACTAACCAGGCGCGAGTCTGGATGGCTTCCGAGATCTGACAAGATCAGGCATTTTCAGACTGGTATGGCCTTAAGTGAAATTAAGAGAATGCGTTCTCGCTAATGTTGGTAGAATATCGAACTCTGGTTGCGACAAAAGACAAGACGCTTCTGGATAGGGAAAAAAGTGGTCTGATTATGACATCATAATGCAAAAAAGAAATAAACAAAAGCTTACGGCACCTGAGGTTCCTAGTTGGCCTCCCATAGGGAAAAAAGTGGTCTGATTATGACATCATAATGCAAAAAAGAAATAAACAAAAGCTTACGGCACCTGAGGTTCCTAGTTGGTCTCCCATACAAGTACTAACCATGCCCGAGTCTAGATGGCTTCCGAGATCTGACGAGATCAGGCATTTTCAGACTGGTATGGCCGTAAGTGAAACTAAGAGAATGCGATCTCGCTAATGTTGGTAGAATATCAAACTCTGGTTGCGACAAAAGACAAGACGCTTCTGGATAGGGAAAAAAGTGGTCTGATTATGACATCATAATGCAAAAAAGAAATAAACAAAAGCTTACGGCACCTGAGGTTCCTAGTTGGTCTCCCATAGGGAAAAAAGTAGTCTGATTATGACATCATAATGCAAAAAAGAAATAAACAAAAGCTTAAGGCATCTGAGGTTCCTAGTTGGTCTCCCATACAAGTACTAACCAGGCCGAAGTCTGGATGGCTTCCGAGATCTGACGAGATCAGGCATTTTCAGACTGGTATGGCCGTAAGTGAAATTAAGAGAATGCGATCTCGCTAATGTTGGTAGAATATCAAACTCTGGTTGCGACAAAAGACAAGACGCTTCTGGATAGGGAAAAAAGTGGTCTGATTATGACATCATAATGCAAAAAAGAAATAAACAAAAGCTTACGGCACCTGAGGTTCCTAGTTGGTCTCCCATAGGGAAAAACGTGGTCTGATTATGACATCATAATGCAAAAAAGAAATAAACAAAAGCTTACGGCACCTGAGGTTCCTAGTTGGTCTCCCATACAAGTACTAACCAGGCCAGAGTCTGGATGGCTTCCGAGACCTGACGAGATCAGGCATTTTCAGACTGGTATGGCCGTAAGTGAAACTAAGAGAATGCGATCTCGCTAATGTTGGTAGAATATCAAACTCTGGTTGCGACAAAAGACAAGACGCTTCTGGATAGGGAAAAAAGTGGTCTGATTATGATATCATAATGCAAAAAAGAAATAAACAAAAGCTTACGGCACCTGAGGTTCCTAGTTGGTCTCCCATAGGGAAAAAAGTGGTCTGATTATGACATCATAATGCAAAAAAGAAATAAACAAAAGCTTACGGCACCTGAGGTTCCTAGTTGGTCTCCCATACAAGTACTAACCAGGCCCGAGTCTGGATGGCTTCCGAGATCTGACGAGATCCGGCATTTTCAGACTGGTATGGCCGTAAGTGAAACTAAGTGAATGCGATCTCGCTAATGTTGGTAGAATATCAAACTCTGGTTGCGACAAAAGACAAGACGCTTCTGGATAGGGAAAAAAGTGGTCTGATTATGACATCATAATGCAAAAAAGAAATAAACAAAAGCTTACGGCACCTGAGGTTCCTAGTTGGTCTCCCATAGGGAAAAAAGTGGTCTGATTATGATATCATAATGCAAAAAAGAAATAAACAAAAGCTTACGGCACCTGAGGTTCCTAGTTGGTCTCCCATACAAGTACTAACCAGGCCTGAGTCTGGATGGCTTCCGAGATCTGACGAGATCAGGCATTTTCAGACTGGTATGGCCGCAAGTGAAATTAAGAGAATGCGATCTCGCTAATGTTGGTAGAATATCAAACTTTGGTTGCGACAAAAGACAAGACGCTTCTGGATAGGGAAAAAAGTGGTCTGATTATGACATCATAATGCAAAAAAGAAATAAACAAAAGCTTACGGCACCTGAGGGTCCTAGTTGGTCTCCCATACAAGTACTAACCAGGCCCGAGTCTGGATGGCTTCCGAGATTTGACGAGATCAGGCATTTGCAGACTGGTATAGCAGTAAGTGAAGTTAAGAGAATGCGATCTCGCTAATGTTGGTAGAATATCAAACTCTGGTTGCGACAAAAGACAAGACGCTTCTGGATAGGGAAAAAAGTGGTCTGATTATGACATCATAATGCAAAAAAGAAATAAACAAAAGCTTACGGCACCTGAGGTTCCTAGTTGGTCTCCCATAGGGAAAAAAGTGGTCTGATTATGATATCATAATGCAAAAAAGAAATAAACAAAAGCTTACGGCACCTGAGGTTCCTAGTTGGTCTCCCATACAAGTACTAACCAGGCCCGAGTCTGGATGGCTTCCGAGATCTGACGAGATCAGACATTTTCAGACTGGTATGGCCGTAAGTGAAATTAAGAGAATGCGATCTCGCTAATGTTGGTAGAATATCAAACTTTGGTTGCGACAAAAGACAAGACGCTTCTGGATAGGGAAAAAAGTGGTCTGATTATGACATCATAATGCAAAAAAGAAATAAACAAAAGCTTACGGCACCTGAGGGTCCTAGTTGGTCTCCCATACAAGTACTAACCAGGCCCGAGTCTGGATGGCTTCCGAGATTTGACGAGATCAGGCATTTTCAGACTGGTATAGCAGTAAGTGAAGTTAAGAGAATGCGATCTCGCTAATGTTGGTAGAATATCAAACTCTGGTTGCGACAAAAGACAAGACGCTTCTGGATAGGGAAAAAAGTGGTCTGATTATGACATCATAATGCAAAAAAGAAATAAACAAAAGCTTACGGCACCTGAGGTTCCTAGTTGGTCTCCCATACAAGTACTAACCAGGCCCAAGTCTGGATGGCTTCCAAGATCTGACGAGATCAGGAATTTTCAGACTGGTATGGCCGTAAGTGAAATTAAGAGAATGCGATCTCGTTAATGTTGGTAGAATATCAAACTCTGGTTGCGACAAAAGACAAGATGCTTCTGGATAGGGAAAAAAGTGGTCTGATTATGACATCATAATGCAAAAAAGAAATAAACAAAAGCTTACGGCACCTGAGGTTCCTAGTTGGTCTCCCATACAAGTACTAACCAGGCCCGAGTCTGGATGGTTTCCGAGATCTGACGAGATCAGGCATTTTCAGACTGCTATGGCCGTAAGTGAAATTAAGAGAATGCGATCTCGCTAATGTTGGTAGAATATCAAACTCTGGTTGCAACAAAAGACAAGACGCTTCTGGATAGGGAAAAAAGTGGTCTGATTATGACATCATAATGCAAAAAATAAATAAACAAAAGCTTACGGCACCTGAGGTTCCTAGTTGGTCTCCCATACAAGTACTAACCAGGCCCGAGTCTGGATGGCTTCCGAGATCTGACATTTTCAGACTGGTATGGCCGTAAGTGAAATTAAGAGAATGCGATCTCGCTAATGTTGGTAGAATATAAAACTCTGGTTGCGACAAAAGACAAGACGCTTCTGGATAGGGAAAAAAGTGGTCTGATTATGACATCATAATGCAAAAAAGAAATAAACAAAAGCTTACGGCACCTGAGGTTCCTAGTTGGTCTCCCATAGGGAAAAAAGTGGTCTGATTATGACATCATAATGCAAAAAAGAAATAAACAAAAGCTTACGGCACCTGAGGTTCCTAGTTGGTCTCCCATACAAGTACTAACCAGGCCCAAGTCTGGATGGCTTCCGAGATCTGACGAGATCAGGCATTTTCAGACTGGTATGGCCGTAAATGAAACTAAGAGAATGCGATCTCGCTAATGTTGGTAGAATATCAAACTCTGGTTGCGACAAAAGACAAGACGCTTCTGGATAGGGAAAAAAGTGGTCTGATTATGACATCATAATGCAAAAAAGAAATAAACAAAAGCTTACGGCACCTGAGGTTCCTAGTTGGTCTCCCATAGGGAAAAAAGTGGTCTGATTATGACATCATAATGCAAAAAAAAATTAAACAAAAGCTTACGGCACCTGAGGTTCCTAGTTGGTCTCCCATACAAGTACTAACCAGGCCCAAGTCTGGATGGCTTCCGAGATCTGACGAGATCAGGCATTTTCAGACTGGTATGGCCGTAAGTGAAATTAAGTGAATGCGATCTCGCTAATGTTGGTAGAATATCAAACTCTGGTTGCGACAAAAGACAAGACGCTTCTGGATAGGGAAAAAAGTGGTCTGATTATGACATCATAATGCAAAAAAGAAATAAACAAAAGCTTACGGCACCTGAGGTTCCTAGTTGGTCTCCCATAGGGAAAAAAGTGGTCTGATTATGACATCATAATGCAAAAAAGAAATAAACAAAAGCTTACGGCACCTGAGGTTCCTAGTTGGTCTCCCATACAAGTACTAACCAGGCCCAAGTCTGGATGGCTTCCAAGATCTGACGAGATCAGGAATTTTCAGACTGGTATGGCCATAAGTGAAATTAAGAGAATGCGATCTCGTTAATGTTGGTAGAATATCAAACTCTGGTTGCGACAAAAGACAAGATGCTTCTGGATAGGGAAAAAAGTGGTCTGATTATGACATCATAATGCAAAAAAGAAATAAACAAAAGCTTACGGCACCTGAGGTTCCTAGTTGGTCTCCCATACAAGTACTAACCAGGCCCGAGTCTGGATGGCTTCCGAGATCTGACGAGATCAGGCATTTTCAGACTGCTATGGCCGTAAGTGAAATTAAGAGAATGCGATCTCGCTAATGTTGGTAGAATATCAAACTCTGGTTGCGACAAAAGACAAGACGCTTCTGGATAGGGAAAAAAGTGGTCTGATTATGACATCATAATGCAAAAAAGAAATAAACAAAAGCTTACGGCACCTGAGGTTCCTAGTTGGTCTCCCATACAAGTACTAACCAGGCCCGAGTCTGGATGGCTTCCGAGATCTGACATTTTCAGACTGGTATGGCCGTAAGTGAAATTAAGAGAATGCGATCTCGCTAATGTTGGTAGAATATAAAACTCTGGTTGCGACAAAAGACAAGACGCTTCTGGATAAGGAAAAAAGTGGTCTGATTATGACATCATAATGCAAAAAAGAAATAAACAAAAGCTTACGGCACCTGAGGTTCCTAGTTGGTCTCCCATAGGGAAAAAAGTGGTCTGATTATGACATCATAATGCAAAAAAGAAATAAACAAAAGCTTACGGCACCTGAGGGTCCTAGTTGGTCTCCCATACAAGTACTAACCAGGCCCAAGTCTGGATGGCTTCCGAGATCTGACGAGATCAGGCATTTTCAGACTGGTATTGCTGTAAGTGAAACTAAGAGAATGCGATCTCGCTAATGTTGGTAGAATATCAAACTCTGGTTGCGACAAAAGACAAGACGCTTCTGGATAGGGAAAAAAGTGGTCTGATTATGACATCATAATGCAAAAAAGAAATAAACAAAAGCTTACGGCACCTGAGGTTCCTAGTTGGTCTCCCATAGGGAAAAAAGTGGTCTGATTATGACATCATAATGCAAAAAAGAAATAAACAAAAGCTTACGGCACCTGAGGTTCCTAGTTGGTCTCCCATACAAGTACTAACCAGGCCCAAGTCTGGATGGCTTACGAGATCTGACGAGATCAGGCATTTTCAGACTGGTATGGCCGTAAGTGAAACTAAGAGAATGCGATCTCGCTAATGTTGGTAGAATATCAAACTCTGGTTGCGACAAAAGACAAGACGCTTCTGGATAGGGAAAAAAGTGGTCTGATTATGACATCATAATGCAAAAAAGAAATAAACAAAAGCTTACGGCACCTGAGGTTCCTAGTTGGTCTCCCATACAAGTACTAACCAGGCCCGAGTCTGGATGGCTTCCGAGATCTGACGAGATCAGGCATTTTCAGACTGGTATGGCCGTAAGTGAAATTAAGTGAATGCGATCTCGCTAATGTTGGTAGAATATCAAACTCTGGTTGCGACAAAAGACAAGACGCTTCTGGATAGGGAAAAAAGTGGTCTGATTATGACATTATAATGCAAAAAAGAAATAAACAAAAGCTTACGGCACCTGAGGTTCCTAGTTGGTCTCCCATAGGGAAAAAAGTGGTCTGATTATGACATCATAATGCAAAAAAGAAATAAACAAAAGCTTACGGCACCTGAGGTTCCTAGTTGGTCTCCCATACAAGTACTAAGCAGGCCCGAGTCTGGATGGCTTTCCGAGATCTGACGAGATCAGGCATTTTCAGACTGGTATGGCCGTAAGTGAAATTAAGTGAATGCGATCTCGCTAATGTTGGTAGAATATCAAACTCTGGTTGCGACAAAAGACAAGACGCTTCTGGATAGGGAAAAAAGTGGTCTGATTATGACATCATAATGCAAAAAAGAAATAAACAAAAGCTTACGGCACCTGAGGTTCCTAGTTGGTCTCCCATAGGGAAAAAAGTGGTCTGATTATGACATCATAATGCAAAAAATAAATAAACAAAAGCTTACGGCACCTGAGGTTCCTAGTTGGTCTCCCATACAAGTACTAACCAGGCCCGAGTCTGGATGGCTTCCGAGATCTGGCATTTTCAGACTGGTATGGCCGTAATTGAAACTAACAGAATGCGATCTCGCTAATGTTGGTAGAATATCAAACTCTGGTTGCGACAAAAGACAAGACGCTTCTGGATAGGGAAAAAAGTGGTCTGATTATGACATCATAATGCAAAAAAGAAATAAACAAAAGCTTACGGCACCTGAGGTTCCTAGTTGGTCTCCCATAGGGAAAAAAGTCGTCTGATTATGATATCATAATGCAAAAAAGAAATAAACAAAAGCTTACGGCACCTGAGGTTCCTAGTTGGTCTCCCATACAAATACTAACCAGGCCCGAGTCTGGATGGCTTCCGAGATCTGACATTTTCAGACTGGTATGGCCGTAAGTGAAATTAAGAGAATGCGATCTCGCTAATGTTGGTAGAATATAAAACTCTGGTTGCGACAAAAGACAAGACGCTTCTGGATAGTGAAAAAAGTGGTCTGATTATGACATCATAATGCAAAAAAGAAATAAACAAAAGCTTACGGCACCTGAGGTTCCTAGTTGGTCTCCCATAGGGAAAAAAGTGGTCTGATTATGACATCATAATGCAAAAAAGAAATAAACAAAAGCTTACGGCACCTGAGGTTCCTAGTTGGTCTCCCATACAAGTACTAACCAGGCCCAAGTCTGGATGGCTTCCGAGATCTGACGAGATCAGGCATTTTCAGACTGGTATGGCCGTAAGTGAAACTAAGAGAATGCGATCTCGCTAATGTTGGTAGAATATCAAACTCTGGTTGCGACAAAAGACAAGACGCTTCTGGATAGGGAAAAAAGTGGTCTGATTATGACATCATAATGCAAAAAAGAAATAAACAAAAGCTTACGGCACCTGAGGTTCCTAGTTGGTCTCCCATAGGGAAAAAAGTGGTCTGATTATGACATCATAATGCAAAAAAGAAATAAACAAAAGCTTACGGCACCTGAGGTTCCTAGTTGGTCTCCCATACAAGTACTAACCAGGCCCAAGTCTGGATGGCTTACGAGATCTGACGAGATCAGGCATTTTCAGACTGGTATGGCCGTAAGTGAAACTAAGAGAATGCGATCTCGCTAATGTTGGTAGAATATCAAACTCTGGTTGCGACAAAAGACAAGACGCTTCTGGATAGGGAAAAAAGTGGTCTGATTATGACATCATAATGCAAAAAAGAAATAAACAAAAGCTTACGGCACCTGAGGTTCCTAGTTGGTCTCCCATACAAGTACTAACCAGGCCCGAGTCTGGATGGCTTCCGAGATCTGACGAGATCAGGCATTTTCAGACTGGTATGGCCGTAAGTGAAATTAAGTGAAATTAAGTGAAATTAAGTGAAATTAAGTGAAATTAAGTGAAATTAAGTGAAATTAAGTGAAATTAAGTGAATGCGATCTCGCTAATGTTGGTAGAATATCAAACTCTGGTTGCGACAAAAGACAAGACGCTTCTGGATAGGGAAAAAAGTGGTCTGATTATGACATCATAATGCAAAAAAGAAATAAACAAAAGCTTACGGCACCTGAGGTTCCTAGTTGGTCTCCCATAGGGAAAAAAGTGGTCTGATTATGACATCATAATGCAAAAAAGAAATAAACAAAAGCTTACGGCACCTGAGGTTCCTAGTTGGTCTCCCATACAAGTACTAACCAGGCCCGAGTCTGGATGGCTTCCGAGATCTGACAAGATCAGGCATTTTCAGACTGGTATGGCCGTAAGTGAAATTAAGTGAATGCGATCTCGCTAATGTTGGTAGAATATCAAACTCTGGTTGCGACAAAAGACAAGACGCTTCTGGATAGGGAAAAAAGTGGTCTGATTATGACATCATAATGCAAAAAAGAAATAAACAAAAGCTTACGGCACCTGAGGTTCCTAGTTGGTCTCCCATAGGGAAAAAAGTGGTCTGATTATGACATCATAATGCAAAAAAGAAATAAACAAAAGTTTACGGCACCTGAGGTTCCTAGTTGGTCTCCCATACAAGTACTAACCAGGCCCGAGTCTGGATGGCTTCCGAGATCTGACGAGATCAGGCATTTTCAGACTGGTATGGCCGTAAGTGAAACTAAGAGAATGCGATCTCGCTAATGTTGGGAGAATATCAAACTCTGGTTGCGACAAAAGACAAGACGCTTCTGGATAGGGAAAAATGTGGTCTGATTATGACATCATAATGCAAAAAAGAAATAAACAAAAGCTTACGGCACCTGAGGTTCCTAGTTGGTCTCCCATAGGGAAAAAAGTCGTCTGATTATGATATCATAATGCAAAAAAGAAATAAACAAAAGCTTACGGCACCTGAGGTTCCTAGTTGGTCTCCCATACAAGTACTAACCAGGCCCGAGTCTGGATGGCTTCCGAGATCTGACGAGATCAGGCATTTTCAGACTGGTATGGCTGTAAGTGAAATTAAGAGAATGCGATCTCGCTAATGTTGGTAGAATATCAAACTCTGGTTGCGACAAAAGACAAGACGCTTCTGGATAGGGAAAAAAGTGGTCTGATTATGATATCATAATGCAAAAAAGAAATAAACAAAAGCTTACAGCACCTGAGGTTCCTTGTTGGTCTCCCATACAAGTACTAACCAGGCCCGAGTCTGGATGGCTTCCAAGATCTGACGAGATCAGGCATTTTCAGACTGGTATGGCCGTAAGTGAAATTAAGAGAATGCGATCTCGCTAATGTTGGTAGAATATCAAACTTTGGTTGCGACAAAAGACAAGACGCTTCTGGATAGGGAAAAAAGTGGTCTGATTATGACATCATAATGCAAAAAAGAAATAAACAAAAGCTTACGGCACCTGAGGGTCCTAGTTGGTCTCCCATACAAGTACTAACCAGGCCCGAGTCTGGATGGCTTCCGAGATTTGACGAGATCAGGCATTTTCAGACTGGTATAGCAGTAAGTGAAGTTAAGAGAATGCGATCTCGCTAATGTTGGTAGAATATCAAACTCTGGTTGCGACAAAAGACAAGACGCTTCTGGATAGGGAAAAAAGTGGTCTGATTATGACATCATAATGCAAAAAAAGAAATAAACAAAAGCTTACGGCACCTGAGGTTCCTAGTTGGTCTCCCATACAAGTACTAACCAGGCCCAAGTCTGGATGGCTTCCGAGATCTGACGAGATCAGGAATTTTCAGACTGGTATGGCCGTAAGTGAAATTAAGAGAATGCGATCTCGTTAATGTTGGTAGAATATCAAACTCTGGTTGCGACAAAAGACAAGATGCTTCTGGATAGGGAAAAAAGTGGTCTGATTATGACATCATAATGCAAAAAAGAAATAAACAAAAGCTTACGGCACCTGAGGTTCCTAGTTGGTCTCCCATAGGGAAAAAAGTCGTCTGATTATGATATCATAATGCAAAAAAGAAATAAACAAAAGCTTACGGCACCTGAGGTTCCTAGTTGGTCTCCCATACAAGTACTAACCAGGCCCGAGTCTGGATGGCTTCCGAGATCTGACGAGATCAGGCATTTTCAGACTGGTATGGCTGTAAGTGAAATTAAGAGAATGCGATCTCGCTAATGTTGGTAGAATATCAAACTCTGGTTGAAAGAAAAAAGACAAGACGCTTCTGGATAGGGAAAAAAGTGGTCTGATTATGACATCATAATGCAAAAAAGAAATAAACAAAAGCTTACGGCACCTGAGGTTCCTAGTTGGTCTCCCATAGGGAAAAAAGTGGTCTGATTATGACATCATAATGCAAAAAAGAAATAAACAAAAGCTTACGGCACCTGAGGTTCCTAGTTGGTCTCCCATACATGTACTAACCAGGCCCAAGTCGGGATGGCTTCCGAGATCTGACGAGATCAGGCATTTTCAGAATGGTATGGCCGTAAGTGAAACTAAGAGAATGCGATGTCGTTAATGTTGGTAGAATATCAAACTCTGGTTGCGACAAAAGACAAGATGCTTCTGGATAGGGAAAAAAGTGGTCTGATTATGACATCATAATGCAAAAAAGAAATAAACAAAAGCTTACGGCACCTGAGGTTCCTAGTTGGTCTCCCATACAAGTACTAACCAGACCCGAGTCTGGATGGTTTCCGAGATCTGACGAGATCAGGCATTTTCAGACTGGTATGGCCGTAAGTGAAATTAAGAGAATGCGATCTCGCTAATGTTGGTAGATTATAAAACTCTGGTTGCGACAAAAGACAAGACGCTTCTGGATAGGGAAAAAAGTGGTCTGATTATGACATCATAATGCAAAAAAGAAATAAACAAAAGCTTACGGCACCTGAGGTTCCTAGTTGGTCTCCCATACAAGTACTAACCAGGCCCGAGTCTGGATGGCTTCCGAGATCTGGCATTTTCAGACTGGTATGGCCGTAAGGGAAATTAAGAGAATGCGATCTCGCTAATGTTGGTAGAATATCAAACTCTGGTTGCGACAAAAGACAAGACGCTTCTGGACAGGGAAAAAAGTGGTCTGATTATGACATCATAATGCAAAAAAGAAATAAACAAAAGCTTACGGCACCTGAGGTTCCTAGTTGGTCTCCCATACAAGTACTAACCAGGCCCGAGTCTGGATGGCTTCCGAGATCTGATGAGATCAGGCATTTTCAGACTGGTACGGCCGTAAATGAAAACAAGCGAATGCGATCTCGCTAATGTTGGTAGAATATCAAACTCTGGTTGCGACAAAAGACAAGACGCTTCTGGATAGGGAAAAAAGTGGTCTGATTATGACATCATAATGCAAAAAAGAAATAAACAAAAGCTTACAGCACCTGAGGTTCCTAGTTGGTCTCCCATACAAGTACTAACCAGGCCCGAGTCTGGATGGCTTCCGAGAGCTGATGAGATCAGGCATTTTCAGACTGGTATGGCCGTAAGTGAAACTAAGAGAATGCGATCTCGCTAATGTTGGTAGAATATCAAACTCTGGTTGCGACAAAAGACAAGACGCTTCTGGATAGGGAAAAAAGTGGTCTGATTATGACATCATAATGCAAAAAAGAAATAAACAAAAGCTTACGGCACCTGAGGTTCCCAGTTGGTCTCCCATACAAGTACTAACCAGGCCCGAGTCTGGATGGCTTCCGAGATCTGACGAGATCAGGCATTTTCAGACTGGTATGGCTGTAAGTGAAATTAAGAGAATGCGATCTCGCTAATGTTGGTAGAATATCAAACTCTGGTTGCGACAAAAGACAAGACGCTTCTGGACAGGGAAAAAAGTGGTCTGATTATGACATCATAATGCAAAAAAGAAATAAACAAAAGCTTACGGCACCTGAGGTTCCTAGTTGGTCTCCCATACAAGTACTAACCAGGCCCGAGTCTGGATGGCTTCCGAGATCTGGCATTTTCAGACTGGTATGGCCGTAAGGGAAATTAAGAGAATGCGATCTCGCTAATGTTGGTAGAATATCAAACTCTGGTTGCGACAAAAGACAAGACGCTTCTGGACAGGGAAAAAAGTGGTCTGATTATGACATCATAACGCAAAAAAGAAATAAACAAAAGCTTACGGCACCTGAGGTTCCTAGTTGGTCTCCCATAGGGAAAAAAGTGGTCTGATTATGACATCATAATGCAAAAAAGAAATAAACAAAAGATTACGGCACCTGAGGTTCCTAGTTGGTCTCCCATACAAGTACTAACCAGGCCCGAGTCTGGATGGCTTTTGACGAGATCAGGCATTTTCAGACTGGAATGGCCGTAAGTGAAATTAAGAGAATGCGATCTCGCTAATGTTGGTAGAATATCAAACTCTGGTTGCGACAAAAGACAAGACGCTTCTGGATAGGGAAAAAAGTGGTCTGATTATGACATCATAATGCAAAAAAGAAATAAACAAAAGCTTACGGCAGCTGAGGTTCTTAGTTGGTCTCCCATACAAGTACTAACCAGGCCCGAGTCTGGATGGCTTCCGAGATCTGACGAGATCAGGCATTTTCAGACTGGTATGGCTGTAAGTGAAATTAAGAGAATGCGATCTCGCTAATGTTGGTAGAATATCAAACTCTGGTTGCGACAAAAGACAAGACGCTTCTGGACAGGGAAAAAAGTGGTCTGATTATGACATCATAATGCAAAAAAGAAATAAACAAAAGCTTACGGCACCTGAGGTTCCTAGTTGGTCTCCCATACAAGTACTAACCAGGCCCGAGTCTGGATGGCTTCCGAGATCTGGCATTTTCAGACTGGTATGGCCGTAAGGGAAATTAAGAGAATGCGATCTCGCTAATGTTGGTAGAATATCAAACTCTGGTTGCGACAAAAGACAAGACGCTTCTGGACAGGGAAAAAAGTGGTCTGATTATGACATCATAACGCAAAAAAGAAATAAACAAAAGCTTACGGCACCTGAGGTTCCTAGTTGGTCTCCCATAGGGAAAAAAGTGGTCTGATTATGACATCATAATGCAAAAAAGAAATAAACAAAAGATTACGGCACCTGAGGTTCCTAGTTGGTCTCCCATACAAGTACTAACCAGGCCCGAGTCTGGATGGCTTCTGACGAGATCAGGCATTTTCAGACTGGAATGGCCGTAAATGAAATTAAGAGAATGCGATCTCGCTAATGTTGGTAGAATATCAAACTCTGGTTGCGACAAAAGACAAGACGCTTCTGGACAGGGAAAAAAGTGGTCTGATTATGACATCATAACGCAAAAAAGAAATAAACAAAAGCTTACGGCACCTGAGGTTCCTAGTTGGTCTCCCATAGGGAAAAAAGTGGTCTGATTATGACATCATAATGCAAAAAAGAAATAAACAAAAGCTTACGGCACCTGAGGTTCCTAGTTGGTCTCCCATACAAGTACTAACCAGGCCCGAGTCTGGATGGCTTCTGACGAGATCAGGCATTTTCAGACTGGAATGGCCGTAAGTGAAATTAAGAGAATGCGATCTCGCTAATGTTGGTAGAATATCAAACTCTGGTTGCGACAAAAGACAAGACGCTTCTGGATAGGGAAAAAAGTGGTCTGATTATGACATCATAATGCAAAAAAGAAATAAACAAAAGCTTACGGCAGCTGAGGTTCTTAGTTGGTCTCCCATACAAGTACTAACCAGGCCCGAGTCTGGATGGCTTCCGAGATCAGGCATTTTCAGACTGGTATGGCTGTAAGTGAAATTAAGAGAATGCGATCTCGCTAATGTTGGTAGAATATCAAACTCTGGTTGCGACAAAAGACAAGACGCTTCTGGACAGGGAAAAAAGTGGTCTGATTATGACATCATAATGCAAAAAAGAAATAAACAAAAGCTTACGGCACCTCAGGTTCCTAGTTGGTCTCCCATAGGGAAAAAAGTGGTCTGATTATGACATCATAATGCAAAAAAGAAATAAACAAAAGCTTACGGCACCTGAGGTTCCTAGTTGGTCTCCCATACATGTACTAACCAGGCCCAAGTCGGGATGGCTTCCGAGATCTGACGAGATCAGGCATTTTCAGAATGGTATGGCCGTAAGTGAAACTAAGAGAATGCGATGTCGTTAATGTTGGTAGAATATCAAACTCTGGTTGCGACAAAAGACAAGATGCTTCTGGATAGGGAAAAAAGTGGTCTGATTATGACATCATAATGCAAAAAAGAAATAAACAAAAGCTTACGGCACCTGAGGTTCCTAGTTGGTCTCCCATACAAGTACTAACCAGACCCGAGTCTGGATGGTTTCCGAGATCTGACGAGATCAGGCATTTTTTAGACTGGTATGGCCGTAAGTGAAATTAAGAGAATGCGATCTCGCTAATGTTGGTAGATTATAAAACTCTGGTTGCGACAAAAGACAAGACGCTTCTGGATAGGGAAAAAAGTGGTCTGATTATGACATCATAATGCAAAAAAGAAATAAACAAAAGCTTACGGCACCTGAGGTTCCTAGTTGGTCTCCCATACAAGTACTAACCAGGCCCGAGTCTGGATGGCTTCCGAGATCTGGCATTTTCAGACTGGTATGGCCGTAAGGGAAATTAAGAGAATGCGATCTCGCTAATGTTGGTAGAATATCAAACTCTGGTTGCGACAAAAGACAAGACGCTTCTGGACAGGGAAAAAAGTGGTCTGATTATGACATCATAATGCAAAAAAGAAATAAACAAAAGCTTACGGCACCTGAGGTTCCTAGTTGGTCTCCCATACAAGTACTAACCAGGCCCGAGTCTGGATGGCTTCTGAGATCTGATGAGATCAGGCATTTTCAGACTGGTACGGCCGTAAATGAAAACAAGCGAATGCGATCTCGCTAATGTTGGTAGAATATCAAACTCTGGTTGCGACAAAAGACAAGACGCTTCTGGATAGGGAAAAAAGTGGTCTGATTATGACATCATAATGCAAAAAAGAAATAAACAAAAGCTTACAGCACCTGAGGTTCCTAGTTGGTCTCCCATACAAGTACTAACCAGGCCCGAGTCTGGATGGCTTCCGAGAGCTGATGAGATCAGGCATTTTCAGACTGGTATGGCCGTAAGTGAAATTAAGAGAATGCGATCTCGCTAATGTTGGTAGAATATCAAACTCTGGTTGCGACAAAAGACAAGACGCTTCTGGATAGGGAAAAAAGTGGTCTGATTATGACATCATAATGCAAAAAAGAAATAAACAAAAGCTTACGGCACCTGAGGTTCCTAGTTGGTCTCCCATACAAGTACTAACCAGGCCCGAGTCTGGATGGCTTCCGAGATCTGACGAGATCAGGCATTTTCAGACTGGTATGGCTGTAAGTGAAATTAAGAGAATGCGATCTCGCTAATGTTGGTAGAATATCAAACTCTGGTTGCGACAAAAGACAAGACGCTTCTGGACAGGGAAAAAAGTGGTCTGATTATGACATCATAATGCAAAAAAGAAATAAACAAAAGCTTACGGCACCTGAGGTTCCTAGTTGGTCTCCCATACAAGTACTAACCAGGCCCGAGTCTGGATGGCTTCCGAGATCTGGCATTTTCAGACTGGTATGGCCGTAAGGGAAATTAAGAGAATGCGGTCTCGCTAATGTTGGTAGAATATCAAACTCTGGTTGCGACAAAAGACAAGACGCTTCTGGACAGGGAAAAAAGTGGTCTGATTATGACATCATAACGCAAAAAAGAAATAAACAAAAGCTTACGGCACCTGAGGTTCCTAGTTGGTCTCCCATAGGGAAAAAAGTGGTCTGATTATGACATCATAATGCAAAAAATAAATAAACAAAAGATTACGGCACCTGAGGTTCCTAGTTGGTCTCCCATACAAGTACTAACCAGGCCCGAGTCTGGATGGCTTCTGACGAGATCAGGCATTTTCAGACTGGAATGGCCGTAAGTGAAATTAAGAGAATGCGATCTCGCTAATGTTGGTAGAATATCAAACTCTGGTTGCGACAAAAGACAAGACGCTTCTGGATAGGGAAAAAAGTGGTCTGATTATGACATCATAATGCAAAAAATAAATAAACAAAAGCTTACGGCAGCTGAGGTTCTTAGTTGGTCTCCCATACAAGTACTAACCAGGCCCGAGTCTGGATGGCTTCCGAGATCAGGCATTTTCAGACTGGTATGGCTGTAAGTGAAATTAAGAGAATGCGATCTCGCTAATGTTGGTAGAATATCAAACTCTGGTTGCGACAAAAGACAAGACGCTTCTGGACAGGGAAAAAAGTGGTCTGATTATGACATCATAATGCAAAAAAGAAATAAACAAAAGCTTACGGCACCTGAGGTTCCTAGTTGGTCTCCCATAGGGAAAAAAGTGGTCTGATTATGACATCATAATGCAAAAAAGAAATAAACAAAAGCTTACGGCACCTGAGGTTCCTAGTTGGTCTCCCATACATGTACTAACCAGGCCCAAGTCGGGATGGCTTCCGAGATCTGACGAGATCAGGCATTTTCAGAATGGTATGGCCGTAAGTGAAACTAAGAGAATGCGATCTCGTTAATGTTGGTAGAATATCAAACTCTGGTTGCGACAAAAGACAAGATGCTTCTGGATAGGGAAAAAAGTGGTCTGATTATGACATCATAATGCAAAAAAGAAATAAACAAAAGCTTACGGCACCTGAGGTTCCTAGTTGGTCTCCCATACAAGTACTAACCAGACCCGAGTCTGGATGGTTTCCGAGATCTGACGAGATCAGGCATTTTCAGACTGGTATGGCCGTAAGTGAAATTAAGAGAATGCGATCTCGCTAATGTTGGTAGATTATAAAACTCTGGTTGCGACAAAAGACAAGACGCTTCTGGATAGGGAAAAAAGTGGTCTGATTATGACATCATAATGCAAAAAAGAAATAAACAAAAGCTTACGGCACCTGAGGTTCCTAGTTGGTCTCCCATACAAGTACTAACCAGGCCCGAGTCTGGATGGCTTCCGAGAACTGACGAGATCAGGCATTTTCAGACTGGTATGGCCGTAAGTGAAGTTAAGAGAATGCGATCTCGCTAATGTTGGTAGAATATCAAACTCTGGTTGCGACAAAAGACAAGACGCTTCTGGATAGGGAAAAAAGTGGTCTGATTATGACATCATAATGCAAAAAAGAAATAAACAAAAGCTTACGGCACCTGAGGTTCCTAGTTGGTCTCCCATACAAGTACTAACCAGACCCGAGTCTGGATGGTTTCCGAGATCTGACGAGATCAGGCATTTTCAGACTGGTATGGCCGTAAGTGAAATTAAGAGAATGCGATCTCGCTAATGTTGGTAGATTATAAAACTCTGGTTGCGACAAAAGACAAGACGCTTCTGGATAGGGAAAAAAGTGGTCTGATTATGACATCATAATGCAAAAAAGAAATAAACAAAAGCTTACGGCACCTGAGGTTCCTAGTTGGTCTCCCATACAAGTACTAACCAGGCCCGAGTCTGGATGGCTTCCGAGAACTGACGAGATCAGGCATTTTCAGACTGGTATGGCCATAAGTGAAGTTAAGAGAATGCGATCTCGCTAATGTTGGTAGAATATCAAACTCTGGTTGCGACAAAAGACAAGACCCTTCTGGATAGGGAAAAAAGTGGTCTGATTATGACATCATAATGCAAAAAATAAATAAACAAAAGCTTACGGCACCTGAGGTTCCTAGTTGGTCTCCCATAGGGAAAAAAGTGGTCTGATTATGACATCATAATGCAAACAAGAAATAAACAAAAGCTTACGGCACCTGAGGTTCCTAGTTGGTCTCCCATACAAGTACTAACCAGGGCCGAGTCTGGATGGCTTCCAAGATCTGACAAGATCAGGCATTTTCAGACTGGTATGGCCGTAAGTGAAATTAAAAGAATGCGATCTCGCTAATGTTGGTAGAATATCAAACTCTGGTTGCGACAAAAGACAAGACGCTTCTGGATAGGGAAAAAAGTGGTCTGATTATTACATCATAATGCAAAAAAGAAATAAACAAAAGCTTACGGTACCTGAGGTTCCTAGTTGGTCTCCCATACAAGTACTAACCAGGCCCGAGTCTGGATGACTTCCGAGATCTGATGAGATCAGGCATTTTCAGACTGGTATGGCCGTAAGTGAATCTAAGAGAATGCGATCTCGCTAATGTTGGTAGAATATCAAACTCTGGTTGCGACAAAAGACAAGACGCTTCTGGATAGGGAAAAAAGTGGTCTGATTATGACATCATAATGCAAAAAAGAAATAAACAAAAGCTTAAAACACCTGAGGTTCCTAGTTGGTCTCCCATACAAGTACTAACCAGGCCCGAGTCTGGATAGCTTCCGAGATCTGACGAGATCAGGCATTTTCAGACTGGTATGGCCGTAAGTGAAATTAAGAGAATGCGATCTCGCTAATGTTGGTAGAATATCAAACTCTGGTTGCGACAAAAGACAAGACGCTTCTGGATAGGGAAAAAAGTGGTCTGATTATGACATCATAATGCAAAAAAGAAATAAACAAAAGCTTACGGCACCTGAGGTTCCTAGTTGGTCTCCCATAGGGAAAAAAGTGGTCTGATTATGACATCATAATGCAAAAAAGAAATAAACAAAAGCTTACGGCACCTGAGGTTCCTAGTTGGTCTCCCATACAAGTACTAACCAGGGCCGAGTCTGGATGGCTTCCAAGATCTGACATTTTCAGACTGGTATGGCCGTAAGTGAAATTAAGAGAATGCGATCTCGCTAATGTTGGTAGAATATCAAACTCTGGTTGCGACAAAAGACAAGACGCTTCTGGATAGGGAAAAAAGTGGTCTGATTATTACATCATAATGCAAAAAAGAAATAAACAAAAGCTTACGGTACCTGAGGTTCCTAGTTGGTCTCCCATACAAGTACTAACCAGGCCCGAGTCTGGATGGCTTCCGAGATCTGATGAGATCAGGCATTTTCAGACTGGTATGGCCGTAAGTGAATCTAAGAGAATGCGATCTCGCTAATGTTGGTAGAATATCAAACTCTGGTTGCGACAAAAGACAAGGCGCTTCTGGATAGGGAAAAAAGTGGTCTGATTATGACATCATAATGCAAAAAAGAAATAAACAAAATCTTAAAACACCTGAGGTTCCTAGTTGGTCTCCCATACAAGTACTAACCAGGCCCGAGTCTGGATGGTTTCCGAGATCTGACGAGATCAGGCATTTTCAGACTTGTATGGCCGTAAGTGAAATTAAGAGAATGCGATCTCGCTAATGTTGGTAGAATATCAAACTCTGGTTGCGACAAAAGACAAGACACTTCTGGATAGGGAAAAAAGTGGTCTGATTATGACATCATAATGCAAAAAAGAAATAAACAAAAGCTTACGGCACCTGAGGTTCCTAGTTGGTCTCCCATAGGGAAAAAAGTGGTCTGATTATGACATCATAATGCAAAAAAGAAATAAAAAAAAGCTTACGGCACCTGAGGTTCCTAGTTGGTCTCCCATACAAGTACTAACCAGGCCCGAGTCTGGATGGCTTCCGAGATCTGATGAGATCAGGCATTTTCAGACTGGTATGGCCGTAAGTGAAATCAAGCGAATGCGATCTCGCTAATGTTGGTAGAATATCAAACTCTGGTTGCGACAAAAGACAAGATGCTTCTGGATAGGGAAAAAAGTGGTCTGATTATGACATCATAATGCAAAAAAGAAATAAACAGAAGCTTACGGCACCTGAGGTTCCTAGTTGGTCTCCCATACAAGTACTAACCAGGCCCGAGTCTGGATGGCTTCCGAGATCTGACGAGATCAGGCATTTTCAGACTGGTATGGCTGTAAGTGAAATTAAGAGAATGCGATCTCGCTAATGTTGGTAGAATATCAAACTCTGGTTGCGACAAAAGACAAGACGCTTCTGGACAGGGAAAAAAGTGGTCTGATTATGACATCATAATGCAAAAAAGAAATAAACAAAAGCTTACGGCACCTGAGGTTCCTAGTTGGTCTCCCATACAAGTACTAACCAGGCCCGAGTCTGGATGGCTTCCGAGATCTGGCATTTTCAGACTGGTATGGCCGTAAGGGAAATTAAGAGAATGCGATCTCGCTAATGTTGGTAGAATATCAAACTCTGGTTGCGACAAAAGACAAGACGCTTCTGGACAGGGAAAAAAGTGGTCTGATTATGACATCATAACGCAAAAAAGAAATAAACAAAAGCTTACGGCACCTGAGGTTCCTAGTTGGTCTCCCATAGGGAAAAAAGTGGTCTGATTATGACATCATAATGCAAAAAAGAAATAAACAAAAGATTACGGCACCTGAGGTTCCTAGTTGGTCTCCCATACAAGTACTAACCAGGCCCGAGTCTGGATGGCTTCTGACGAGATCAGGCATTTTCAGACTGGAATGGCCGTAAGTGAAATTAAGAGAATGCGATCTCGCTAATGTTGGTAGAATATCAAACTCTGGTTGCGACAAAAGACAAGACGCTTCTGGATAGGGAAAAAAGTGGTCTGATTATGACATCATAATGCAAAAAAGAAATAAACAAAAGCTTACGGCAGCTGAGGTTCTTAGTTGGTCTCCCATACAAGTACTAACCAGGCCCGAGTCTGGATGGCTTCCGAGATCAGGCATTTTCAGACTGGTATGGCTGTAAGTGAAATTAAGAGAATGCGATCTCGCTAATGTTGGTAGAATATCAAACTCTGGTTGCGACAAAAGACAAGACGCTTCTGGACAGGGAAAAAAGTGGTCTGATTATGACATCATAATGCAAAAAAGAAATAAACAAAAGCTTACGGCACCTGAGGTTCCTAGTTGGTCTCCCATAGGGAAAAAAGTGGTCTGATTATGACATCATAATGCAAAAAAGAAATAAACAAAAGCTTACGGCACCTGAGGTTCCTAGTTGGTCTCCCATACATGTACTAACCAGGCCCAAGTCGGGATGGCTTCCGAGATCTGACGAGATCAGGCATTTTCAGAATGGTATGGCCGTAAGTGAAACTAAGAGAATGCGATCTCGTTAATGTTGGTAGAATATCAAACTCTGGTTGCGACAAAAGACAAGATGCTTCTGGATAGGGAAAAAAGTGGTCTGATTATGACATCATAATGCAAAAAAGAAATAAACAAAAGCTTACGGCACCTGAGGTTCCTAGTTGGTCTCCCATACAAGTACTAACCAGACCCGAGTCTGGATGGTTTCCGAGATCTGACGAGATCAGGCATTTTCAGACTGGTATGGCCGTAAGTGAAATTAAGAGAATGCGATCTCGCTAATGTTGGTAGATTATAAAACTCTGGTTGCGACAAAAGACAAGACGCTTCTGGATAGGGAAAAAAGTGGTCTGATTATGACATCATAATGCAAAAAAGAAATAAACAAAAGCTTACGGCACCTGAGGTTCCTAGTTGGTCTCCCATACAAGTACTAACCAGGCCCGAGACTGGATGGCTTCCGAGAACTGACGAGATCAGGCATTTTCAGACTGGTATGGCCGTAAGTGAAGTTAAGAGAATGCGATCTCGCTAATGTTGGTAGAATATCAAACTCTGGTTGCGACAAAAGACAAGACCCTTCTGGATAGGGAAAAAAGTGGTCTGATTATGACATCATAATGCAAAAAATAAATAAACAAAAGCTTACGGCACCTGAGGTTCCTAGTTGGTCTCCCATAGGGAAAAAAGTGGTCTGATTATGACATCATAATGCAAACAAGAAATAAACAAAAGCTTACGGCACCTGAGGTTCCTAGTTGGTCTCCCATACAAGTACTAACCAGGGCCGAGTCTGGATGGCTTCCAAGATCTGACGAGATCAGGCATTTTCAGACTGGTATGGCCGTAAGTGAAATTAAGAGAATGCGATCTCGCTAATGTTGGTAGAATATCAAACTCTGGTTGCGACAAAAGACAAGACGCTTCTGGATAGGGAAAAAAGTGGTCTGATTATTACATCATAATGCAAAAAAGAAATAAACAAAAGCTTACGGTACCTGAGGTTCCTAGTTGGTCTCCCATACAAGTACTAACCAGGCCCGAGTCTGGATGACTTCCGAGATCTGATGAGATCAGGCATTTTCAGACTGGTATGGCCGTAAGTGAATCTAAGAGAATGCGATCTCGCTAATGTTGGTAGAATATCAAACTCTGGTTGCGACAAAAGACAAGACGCTTCTGGATAGGGAAAAAAGTGGTCTGATTATGACATCATAATGCAAAAAAGAAATAAACAAAAGCTTAAAACACCTGAGGTTCCTAGTTGGTCTCCCATACAAGTACTAACCAGGCCCGAGTCTGGATAGCTTCCGAGATCTGACGAGATCAGGCATTTTCAGACTGGTATGGCCGTAAGTGAAATTAATAGAATGCGATCTCGCTAATGTTGGTAGAATATCAAACTCTGGTTGCGACAAAAGACAAGACGCTTCTGGATAGGGAAAAAAGTGGTCTGATTATGACATCATAATGCAAAAAAGAAATAAACAAAAGCTTACGGCACCTGAGGTTCCTAGTTGGTCTCCCATAGGGAAAAAAGTGGTCTGATTATGACATCATAATGCAAAAAAGAAATAAACAAAAGCTTACGGCACCTGAGGTTCCTAGTTGGTCTCCCATACAAGTACTAACCAGGGCCGAGTCTGGATGGCTTCCAAGATCTGACATTTTCAGACTGGTATGGCCGTAAGTGAAATTAAGAGAATGCGATCTCGCTAATGTTGGTAGAATATCAAACTCTGGTTGCGACAAAAGACAAGACGCTTCCGGATAGGGAAAAAAGTGGTCTGATTATTACATCATAATGCAAAAAAGAAATAAACAAAAGCTTACGGTACCTGAGGTTCCTAGTTGGTCTCCCATACAAGTACTAACCAGGCCCGAGTCTGGATGGCTTCCGAGATCTGATGAGATCAGGCATTTTCAGACTGGTATGGCCGTAAGTGAATCTAAGAGAATGCGATCTCGCTAATGTTGGTAGAATATCAAACTCTGGTTGCGACAAAAGACAAGACGCTTCTGGATAGGGAAAAAAGTGGTCTGATTATGACATCATAATGCAAAAAAGAAATAAACAAAATCTTAAAACACCTGAGGTTCCTAGTTGGTCTCCCATACAAGTACTAACCAGGCTCGAGTCTGGATGGCTTCCGAGATCTGACGAGATCAGGCATTTTCAGACTTGTATGGCCGTAAGTGAAATTAAGAGAATGCGATCTCGCTAATGTTGGTAGAATATCAAACTCTGGTTGCGACAAAAGACAAGACACTTCTGGATAGGGAAAAAAGTGGTCTGATTATGACATCATAATGCAAAAAAGAAATAAACAAAAGCTTACGGCACCTGAGGTTCCTAGTTGGTCTCCCATAGGGAAAAAAGTGGTCTGATTATGACATCATAATGCAAAAAAGAAATAAACAAAAGCTTACGGCACCTGAGGTTCCTAGTTGGTCTCCCATACAAGTACTAACCAGGCCCGAGTCTGGATGGCTTCCGAGATCTGATGAGATCAGGCATTTTCAGACTGGTATGGCCGTAAGTGAAATCAAGCGAATGCGATCTCGCTAATGTTGGTAGAATATCAAACTCTGGTTGCGACAAAAGACAAGATGCTTCTGGATAGGGAAAAAAGTGGTCTGATTATGACATCATAATGCAAAAAAGAAATAAACAGAAGCTTACGGCACCTGAGGTTCCGAGTTGGTCTCCCATACAAGTACTAACCAGGCCCGAGTCTGGATGGCTTCCGAGATCTAACGAGATCAGGCATTTTCAGACTGGTATGGCCGTAAATGAAATTAAGAGAATGAGATCTCGCTAATGTTGGTAGAATATCAAACTCTGGTTGCGACAAAAGACAAGACGCTTCTGGATAGGGAAAAAAGTGGTCTGATTATGACATCATAATGCAAAAAAGAAATAAACAAAAGCTTACAGCACCTGAGGTTCCTAGTTGGTCTCCCATACAAGTACTAACCAGACCCGAGTCTGGATGGCATCCGAGATCTGACGAGATCAGGCATTTTCAGACTGGTATGGCCGTAAGTGAAGTTAAGTGAATGCGATCTCGCTAATGTTGGTAGAATATCAAACTCTGGTTGCGACAAAAGAAAAGACGCTTCTGGATAGGGAAAAAAGTGGTCTGATTATGACATCATAATGCAAAAAAGAAATAAACAAAAGCTTACGGCACCTGAGGTTCCTAGTTGGTCTCCCATACAAGTACTAACCAGGCCCGAGTCTGGATGGCTTCCGAGATCTGATGAGATCAGGCATTTTCAGACTGGTATGGCCGTAAGTGAAATCAAGCGAATGCGATCTCGCTAATGTTGGTAGAATATCAAACTCTGGTTGCGACAAAAGACAAGACGCTTCTGGATAGGGAAAAAAGTGTTCTGATTATGACATCATAATGCAAAAAAGAAATAAACAAAAGCTTACAGCACCTGAGGTTCCTAGTTGGTCTCCCATAAAAGTACTAACCAGGCCCGAGTCTGGATGGCTTCCGAGAGCTGACGAGATCAGGCATTTTCAGAATGGTATGGCCGTAAGTGAAGTTAAGAGAATGCGATCTCGCTAATGTTGGTAGAATATCAAACTCTGGTTGCGACAAAAGACAAGACGCTTCTGGATAGGGAAAAAAGTGGTCTGATTATGACATCATAATGCAAAAAAGAAATAAACAAAAGCTTACGGCACCTGAGGTTCCTAGTTGGTCTCCCATACAAGTACTAACCAGGCCAGAGTCTGGATGGCTTCCGAGATCTGGCATTTTCAGACTGGTATGGCTGTAAGTGAAATTAAGAGAATGCGATCTCGCTAATGTTGGTAGAATATCAAACTCTGGTTGCGACAAAAGACAAGACGCTTCTGGACAGGGAAAAAAGTGGTCTGATTATGACATCATAATGCAAAAAAGAAATAAACAAAAGCTTACGGCACCTGAGGTTCCTAGTTGGTCTCCCATACAAGTACTAACCAGGCCCGAGTCTGGATGGCTTCCGAGATCTGATGAGATCAGGCATTTTCAGACTGGTATGGCCGTAAGTGAAATCAAGCGAATGCGATCTCGCTAATGTTGGTAGAATATCAAACTCTGGTTGCGACAAAAGACAAGACGCTTCTGGATAGGGAAAAAAGTGGTCTGATTATGACATCATAATGCAAAAAAGAAATAAACAAAAGCTTACAGCACCTGAGGTTCCTAGTTGGTCTCCCATACAAGTACTAACCAGACCCGAGTCTGGATGGCATCCGAGATCTGACGAGATCAGGCATTTTCAGACTGGTATGGCCGTAAGTGAAGTTAAGAGAATGCGATCTCGCTAATGTTGGTAGAATATCAAACTCTGGTTGCGACAAAAGACAAGACGCTTCTGGATAGGGAAAAAAGTGGTCTGATTATGACATCATAATGCAAAAAAGAAATAAACAAAAGCTTACGGCACCTGAGGTTCCTAGTTGGTCTCCCATACAAGTACTAACCAGGCCCGAGTCTGGATGGCTTCCTAAATCTGATGAGATCAGGCATTTTCAGACTGGTATGGCCGTAAGTTAAATCAAGCGAATGCGATCTCGCTAATGTTGGTAGAATATCAAACTCTGGTTGCGACAAAAGACAAGACGCTTCTGGATAGGGAAAAAAGTGTTCTGATTATGACATCATAATGCAAAAAAGAAATAAACAAAAGCTTACAGCACCTGAGGTTCCTAGTTGGTCTCCCATAAAAGTACTAACCAGGCCCGAGTCTGGATGGCTTCCGAGAGCTGACGAGATCAGGCATTTTCAGACTGGTATGGCCGTAAGTGAAGTTAAGAGAATGCGATCTCGCTAATGTTGGTAGAATATCAAACTCTGGTTGCGACAAAAGACAAGACGCTTCTGGATAGGGAAAAAAGTGGTCTGATTATGACATCATAATGCAAAAAAGAAATAAACAAAAGCTTACGGCACCTGAGGTTCCTAGTTGGTCTCCCATACAAGTACTAACCAGGCCCGAGTCTGGATGGCTTCCGAGATCTGACGAGATCAGGCATTTTCAGACTGGTATGGCTGTAAGTGAAATTAAGAGAATGCGATCTCGCTAATGTTGGTAGAATATCAAACTCTGGTTGCGACAAAAGACAAGACGCTTCTGGATAGGGAAAAAAGTGGTCTGATTATGACATCATAATGCAAAAAAGAAATAAACAAAAGCTTACGGCACCTGAGGTTCCTAGTTGGTCTCCCATACAAGTACTAACCAGGCCTGAGTCTGGATGGCTTCCGAGATCTGACGAGATCAGGCATTTTCAGACTGGTATGGCCGTAAGGGAAATTAAGAGAATGCGATCTCGCTAATGTTGGTAGAATATCAAACTCTGGTTGCGACAAAAGACAAGACGCTTCTGGAAGGGAAAAAAGTGGTCTGATTATGACATCATAATGCAAAAAAGAAATAAACAAAAGCTTACGGCACCTGAGGTTCCTAGTTGGTCTCCCATAGGGAAAAAAGTGGTCTGATTATGACATCATAATGCAAAAAAGAAATAAACAAAAGCTTACGGCACCTGAGGTTCCTAGTTGGTCTCCCATACAAGTACTAACCAGGCCCGAGTCTGGATGGCTTCCGAGATCTGACGAGATCAGGCATTTTCAGACTGGTATGGCCGTAAAAGGAAATTAAGAGAATGCGATCTCGCTAATGTTGGTAGAATATCAAACTCTGATTATGTCTGATTATGACATCATAATACAAAAAAGAAATAAACAAAAGCTTACGGCACCTGAGGTTCCTAGTTGGTCTCCCATAGGGAAAAAAGTGGTCTGATTATGACATCATAATGCAAAAAAGAAATAAACAAAAGCTTACGGCACCTGAGGTTCCTAGTTGGTCTCCCATACAAGTACTAACCAGGCCCGAGTCTGGATGGCTTCCGAGATCTGTCATTTTCAGACTGGTATGGCCGTAAGTGAAACTAAGAGAATGCGATCTCGCTAATGTTGGTAGAATATCAAACTCTGGTTGCGACAAAAGACAAGACACTTCTGGATAGGGAAAAAAGTGGTCTGATTATGACATCATAATGCAAAAAAGAAATAAACAAAAGCTTTCAGCACCTGAGGTTCCTAGTTGGTCTCCCATACAAGTACTAACCAGGCCCGAGTCTGGACGGCTTCCGAGATCTGACGAGATCAGGCATTTTCAGACTGGTATGGCCGTAAGTGAAATTAAGAGAATGCGATCTCGCTAATGTTGGTAGAATATCAAACTCTGGTTGCGACAAAAGACAAGACGCTTCTGGATAGGGAAAAAAGTGGTCTGATTATGACATCATAATGCAAAAAAGAAATAAACAAAAGCTTACGGCACCTGAGGTTCCTAGTTGGTCTCCCATACAAGTACTAACCCAGCCCGAGTCTGGATGGCTTCCGAGATCTGATGAGATCAGGCATTTTCAGACTGGTATGTCCGTAAGTGAAATTAAGAGAATGCGATCTCGCTAATGTTGGTAGAATATCAAACTCTGGTTGCGACAAAAGACAAGACGCTTCTGGAAGGGAAAAAAGTGGTCTGATTATGACATCATAATGCAAAAAAGAAATAAACAAAAGCTTACGGCACCTGCGGTTCCTAGTTGGTCTCCCATAGGGAAAAAAGTGGTCTGATTATGACATCATAATGCAAAAAAGAAATAAACAAAAGCTTACGGCACCTGAGGTTCCTAGTTGGTCTCCCATACAAGTACTAACCAGGCCCGAGTCTGGATGGCTTCCGAGATCTGGCATTTTCAGACTGGTATGGCCGTAACTGAAATTAAGAGAATGCGATCTCGCTAATGTTGGTAGAATATCAAACTCTGGTTGCGACAAAAGACAAGACGCTTCTGGATAGGGAAAAAAGTGGTCTGATTATGACATCATAATGCAAAAAAGAAATAAACAAAAGCTTACAGCACCTGAGGTTCCTAGTTGGTCTCCCATACAAGTACTAACCAGGCCCGAGTCTGGATGGCTTCTGAGATCTGACGAGATCAGGCATTTTCAGACTGGTATGGCCGTAAGTGAAATTAAGAGAATGCGATCTCGCTAATGTTGGTAGAATATCAAACTCTGGTTGCGACAAAAGACAAGACGCTTCTGGATAGGGAAAAAAGTGGTCTGATTATGACATCATAATGCAAAAAAGAAATAAACAAAAGCTTACGGCACCTGAGGTTCCTAGTTGGTCTCCCATACAAGTACTAACCAGGCCCGAGTCTGGATGGCTTCCGAGATCTGGCATTTTCAGACTGGTATGGCCGTAAGGGAAATTAAGAGAATGCGATCTCGCTAATGTTGGTAGAATATCAAACTCTGGTTGCGACAAAAGACAAGACGCTTCTGGACAGGGAAAAAAGTGGTCTGATTATGACATCATAATGCAAAAAAGAAATAAACAAAAGCTTACGGCACCTGAGGTTCCTAGTTGGTCTCCCATAGGGAAAAAAGTGGTCTGATTATGACATCATAATGCAAAAAAGAAATAAACAAAAGCTTACGGCACCTGAGGTTCCTAGTTGGTCTCCCATACAAGTACTAACCAGGCCCGAATCTGGATGGCTTCCGAGATCTGACGAGATCAGGCATTTTCAGACTGGTATGGCCGTAAGTGAAATTAAGAGAATGTGATCTCACTAATGTTGGTAGAATATCAAACTCTGGTTGCGACAAAAGACAAGACGCTTCTGGATAGGGAAAAAAGTGGTCTGATTATGACATCATAATGCAAAAAAGAAATAAACAAAAGCTTACGGCACCTGAGGTTCCTAGTTGGTCTCCCATAGGGAAAAAGTGGTCTGATTATGACATCATAATGCAAAAAAGAAATAAACAATAGCTTACAGCACCTGAGGTTCCTAGTTGGTCTCCCATACAAGTACTAACCAGGCCCGAGTCTGGATGGCTTCCGAGATCTGACGAGATCAGGCATTTTCAGACTGGTATGGCCGTAAGGGAAATTAAGAGAATGTGATCTCGCTAATGTTGGTAGAATATCAAACTCTGGTTGCGACAAAAGACAAGACGCTTCTGGATAGGGAAAAAAGTGGTCTGATTATGACATCATAATGCAAAAAATAAATAAACAAAAGCTTACGGCACCTGAGGTTCCTAGTTGTTCTCCCATACAAGTACTAACCAGGCCCAAGTCTGGATGGCTTCCGAGATCTGACGAGATCAGGCATTTTCAGACTGGTATGGCCGTAAGTGAAATTAAGAGAATGCGATCTCGCTAATGTTGGTAGAATATCAAACTCTGGTTGCGACAAAAGACAAGACGCTTCTGGATAGGGAAAAAAGTGGTCTGATTATGACATCATAATGCAAAAAAGAAATAAACAAAAGCTTACGGCACCTGAGGTTCCTAGTTGGTCTCCCATAGGGAAAAAAGTGGTCTGATTATGATATCATAATGCAAAAAAGAAATAAACAAAAGCTTACAGCACCTGAGGTTCCCAGTTGGTCTCCCATACAAGTACTAACCAGGCCCAAGTCTGGATGGCTTCCGAGATCTGATGAGATCAGGCATTTTCAGACTGGTATGGCCGTAAGAGAAATTAAGAGAATGCGATCTCGCTAATGTTGGTAGAATATCAAACTCTGGTTGCGACAAAAGACAAGACGCTTCTGGATAGGGAAAAAAGTGGTCTGATTATGACATCATAATGCAAAAAAGAAATAAACAAAAGCTTACGGCACCTGAGGTTCCTAGTTGGTCTCCCATAGGGAAAAAAGTGGTCTGATTATGACATCATAATGCAAAAAAGAAATAAACAAAAGCTTAAGGCACCTGAGGTTCCTAGTTGGTCTCCCATACAAGTACTAACCAGGCCCGAGTATGGATGGCTTCCGAGATCTGACGAGATCAGGCATTTTCAGACTGGTATGGCCGTAAGTGAAATTAAGTGAATGCGATCTCGCTAATGTTGGTAGAATATCAAACTCTGGTTGCGACAAAAGACAAGACGCTTCTGGATAGGGAAAAAAGTGGTCTGATTATGACATCATAATGCAAAAAATAAATAAACAAAAGCTTACGGCACCTGAGGTTCCTAGTTGGTCTCCCATACAAGTACTAACCAGGCCCGAGTCTGGATGGCTTCCGAGATCAGGCATTTTCAGACTGGTATGGCCGTAAGTGAAATTAAGAGAATGCGATCTCGCTAATGTTGGTAGAATATCAAACTCTGGTTGCCACAAAAGACAAGACGCTTCTGGATAGGGAAAAAAGTGGTCTGATTATGACATCATAATGCAAAAAAGAAATAAACAAAAGCTTAAGGCACCTGAGGTTCCTAGTTGGTCTCCCATACAAGTACTAACCAGGCCCGAGTCTGGATGGCTTCCGAGATCTGACGAGATCAGGCATTTTCAGACTGGTATGGCCGTAAGCGAAATTAAGAGAATGCGATCTCGCTAATGTTGGTAGAATATCAAACTCTGGTTGCGAAAAAAAAGACAAGACGCTTCTGGATAGGGAAAAAAGTGGTCTGATTATGACATCATAATGCAAAAAAGAAATAAACAAAAGCTTACGGCACCTGAGGTTCCTAGTTGGTCTCCCATACAAGTACTAACCAGACCCGAGTCTGGATGGCTTCCGAGATCTGATGAGATCAGGCATTGTCAGACTGGTATGGCCGTAAGTGAAATTAAGAGAATGCGATCTCGCTAATGTTGGTAGAATATCAAACTCTGGTTGCGACAAAAGACAAGACGCTTCTGGATAGGGAAAAAAGTGGTCTGATTATGACATCATAATGCAAAAAAAAAATAAACAAAAGCTTACGGCACCTGAGGTTCCTAGTTGGTCTCCCATACAAGTACTAACCAGGCCCGAGTCTGGATGGCTTCCGAGATCTGACGAGATCAGGCATTTTCAGACTGGTATGGCCGTAAGAGAAATTAAGAGAATGCGATCTCGCTAATGTTGGTAGAATATCAAACTCTGGTTGCGACAAAAGACAAGACGCTTCTGGATAGGGAAAAAAGTGGTCTGATTATGACATCATAATGCAAAAAAGAAATAAACAAAAGCTTACGGCACCTGAGGTTCCTAGTTGGTCTCCCATAGGGAAAAAAGTGGTCTGATTATGACATCATAATGCAAAAAAGAAATAAACAAAAGCTTAAGGCACCTGAGGTTCCTAGTTGGTCTCCCATACAATTACTAACCAGGCCCGAGTATGGATGGCTTCCGAGATCTGACGAGATCAGGCATTTTCAGACTGGTATGGCCGTAAGTGAAATTAAGTGAATGCGATCTCGCTAATGTTGGTAGAATATCAAACTCTGGTTGCGACAAAAGACAAGACGCTTCTGGATAGGGAAAAAAGTGGTCTGATTATGACATCATAATGCAAAAAAGAAATAAACAAAAGCTTACGGCACCTGAGGTTCCTAGTTGGTCTCCCATACAAGTACTAACCAGGCCCGAGTCTGGATGGCTTCCGAGATCAGGCATTTTCAGACTGGTATGGCCGTAAGTGAAATTAAGAGAATGCGATCTCGCTAATGTTGGTAGAATATCAAACTCTGGTTGCCACAAAAGACAAGACGCTTCTGGATAGGGAAAAAAAGTGGTCTGATTATGACATCATAATGCAAAAAAGAAATAAACAAAAGCTTAAGGCACCTGAGGTTCCTAGTTGGTCTCCCATACAAGTACTAACCAGGCCCGAGTCAGGATGGCTTCCGAGATCTGACGAGATCAGGCATTTTCAGACTGGTATGGCCGTAAGTGAAATTAAGAGAATGCGATCTCGCTAATGTTGGTAGAATATCAAACTCTGGTTGCGAAAAAAAAGACAAGACGCTTCTGGATAGGGAAAAAAGTGGTCTGATTATGACATCATAATGCAAAAAAGAAATAAACAAAAGCTTACGGCACCTGAGGTTCCTAGTTGGTCTCCCATACAAGTACTAACCAGACCCGAGTCTGGATGGCTTCCGAGATCTGATGAGATCAGGCATTGTCAGACTGGTATGGCCGTAAGTGAAATTAAGAGAATGCGATCTCGCTAATGTTGGTAGAATATCAAACTCTGGTTGCGACAAAAGACAAGACGCTTCTGGATAGGGAAAAAAGTGGTCTGATTATGACATCATAATGCAAAAAAAAAATAAACAAAAGCTTACGGCACCTGAGGTTCCTAGTTGGTCTCCCATACAAGTACTAACCAGGCCCGAGTCTGGATGGCTTCCGAGATTTGACGAGATCAGGCATTTTCAGACTGGTATAGCCGCAAGTGAAATTAAGAGAATGCGATCTCGCTAATGTTGGTAGATTATCAAACTCTGGTTGCGACAAAAGACAAGACGCTTCTGGATAGGGAAAAAAGTGGTCTGATTATGACATCATAATGCAAAAAAGAAATAAACAAAAGCTTACGGCACCTAAGGTTCCCAGTTGGTCTCCCATACAAGTACTAACCAGGCCCGAGTCTGGATGGCTTCCGAGATCTGATGAGATCAGGCATTTTCAGACTGGTATGGCCGTAAGTGAAATCAAGAGAATGCGATCTCGCTAATGTTGGTAGAATATCAAACTCTGGTTGCGACAAAAGACAAGACGCTTCTGGATAGGGAAAAAAAGTGGTCTGATTATGACATCATAATGCAAAAAAGAAATAAACAAAAGCTTACGGCACCTGAGGTTCCTAGTTGGTCTCCCATACAAGTACTAACCAGGCCCGAGTCAGGATGGCTTCCGAGATCTGACGAGATCAGGCATTTTCAGACTGGTATGGCCGTAAGTGAAGTTAAGAGAATGTGATCTCGCTAATGTTGGTAGAATATCAAACTCTGGTTGCGACAAAAGACAAGACGCTTCTGGATAGGGAAAAAAGTGGTCTGATTATGACATCATAATGCAAAAAAGAAATAAACAAAAGCTTACGGCACCTGAGGTTCCTAGTTGGTCTCCCATACAAGTACTAACCAGGCCCGAGTCTGGATGGCTTCCGAGATCTGACGAGATCAGGCATTTTCAGACTGGTATGGCCGTAAGAGAAATTAAGAGAATGCGATCTCGCTAATGTTGGTAGAATATCAAACTCTGGTTGCGACAAAAGACAAGACGCTTCTGGATAGGGAAAAAAGTGGTCTGATTATGACATCATAATGCAAAAAAGAAATAAACAAAAGCTTACGGCACCTGAGGTTCCTAGTTGGTCTCCCATAGGGAAAAAAGTGGTCTGATTATGACATCATAATGCAAAAAAGAAATAAACAAAAGCTTAAGGCACCTGAGGTTCCTAGTAGGTCTCCCATACAAGTACTAACCAGGCCCGAGTATGGATGGCTTCCGAGATCTGACGAGATCAGGCATTTTCAGACTGGTATGGCCGTAAGTGAAATTAAGTGAATGCGATCTCGCTAATGTTGGTAGAATATCAAACTCTGGTTGCGACAAAAGACAAGACGCTTCTGGATAGGGAAAAAAGTGGTCTGATTATGACATCATAATGCAAAAAAGAAATAAACAAAAGCTTACGGCACCTGAGGTTCCTAGTTGGTCTCCCATACAAGTACTAACCAGGCCCGAGTCTGGATGGCTTCCGAGATCAGGCATTTTCAGACTGGTATGGCCGTAAGTGAAATTAAGAGAATGCGATCTCGCTAATGTTGGTAGAATATCAAACTCTGGTTGCCACAAAAGACAAGACGCTTCTGGATAGGGAAAAAAGTGGTCTGATTATGACATCATAATGCAAAAAAGAAATAAACAAAAGCTTAAGGCACCTGAGGTTCCTAGTTGGTCTCCCATACAAGTACTAACCAGGCCCGAGTCTGGATGGCTTCCGAGATCTGACGAGATCAGGCATTTTCAGACTGGTATGGCCGTAAGTGAAATTAAGAGAATGCGATCTCGCTAATGTTGGTAGAATATCAAACTCTGGTTGCGAAAAAAAAGACAAGACGCTTCTGGATAGGGAAAAAAGTGGTCTGATTATGACATCATAATGCAAAAAAGAAATAAACAAAAGCTTACGGCACCTGAGGTTCCTAGTTGGTCTCCCATACAAGTACTAACCAGACCCGAGTCTGGATGGCTTCCGAGATCTGATGAGATCAGGCATTGTCAGACTGGTATGGCCGTAAGTGAAATTAAGAGAATGCGATCTCGCTAATGTTGGTAGAATATCAAACTCTGGTTGCGACAAAAGACAAGACGCTTCTGGATAGGGAAAAAAGTGGTCTGATTATGACATCATAATGCAAAAAAAAAATAAACAAAAGCTTACGGCACCTGAGGTTCCTAGTTGGTCTCCCATACAAGTACTAACCAGGCCCGAGTCTGGATGGCTTCCGAGATTTGACGAGATCAGGCATTTTCAGACTGGTATGGCCGCAAGTGAAATTAAGAGAATGCGATCTCGCTAATGTTGGTAGATTATCAAACTCTGGTTGCCACAAAAGACAAGACGCTTCTGGATAGGGAAAAAAAGTGGTCTGATTATGACATCATAATGCAAAAAAGAAATAAACAAAAGCTTAAGGCACCTGAGGTTCCTAGTTGGTCTCCCACACAAGTACTAACCAGGCCCGAGTCTGGATGGCTTCCGAGATCTGACGAGATCAGGCATTTTCAGACTGGTATGGCCGTAAGTGAAATTAAGAGAATGCGATCTCGCTAATGTTGGTAGAATATCAAACTCTGGTTGCGAAAAAAAAGACAAGACGCTTCTGGATAGGGAAAAAAGTGGTCTGATTATGACATCATAATGCAAAAAAGAAATAAACAAAAGCTTACGGCACCTGAGGTTCCTAGTTGGTCTCCCATACAAGTACTAACCAGACCCGAGTCTGGATGGCTTCCGAGATCTGATGAGATCAGGCATTGTCAGACTGGTATGGCCGTAAGTGAAATTAAGAGAATGCGATCTCGCTAATGTTGGTAGAATATCAAACTCTGGTTGCGACAAAAGACAAGACGCTTCTGGATAGGGAAAAAAGTGGTCTGATTATGACATCATAATGCAAAAAAAAAATAAACAAAAGCTTACGGCACCTGAGGTTCCTAGTTGGTCTCCCATACAAGTACTAACCAGGCCCGAGTCTGGATGGCTTCCGAGATTTGACGAGATCAGGCATTTTCAGACTGGTATAGCCGCAAGTGAAATTAAGAGAATGCGATCTCGCTAATGTTGGTAGATTATCAAACTCTGGTTGCGACAAAAGACAAGACGCTTCTGGATAGGGAAAAAAGTGGTCTGATTATGACATCATAATGCAAAAAAGAAATAAACAAAAGCTTACGGCACCTAAGGTTCCCAGTTGGTCTCCCATACAAGTACTAACCAGGCCCGAGTCTGGATGGCTTCCGAGATCTGATGAGATCAGGCATTTTCAGACTGGTATGGCCGTAAGTGAAATCAAGAGAATGCGATCTCGCTAATGTTGGTAGAATATCAAACTCTGGTTGCGACAAAAGACAAGACGCTTCTGGATAGGGAAAAAAAGTGGTCTGATTATGACATCATATGCAAAAAAGAAATAAACAAAAGCTTACGGCACCTGAGGTTCCTAGTTGGTCTCCCATACAAGTACTAACCAGGCCCGAGTCAGGATGGCTTCCGAGATCTGACGAGATCAGGCATTTTCAGACTGGTATGGCCGTAAGTGAAGTTAAGAGAATGTGATCTCGCTAATGTTGGTAGAATATCAAACTCTGGTTGCGACAAAAGACAAGACGCTTCTGGATAGGGAAAAAAGTGGTCTGATTATGACATCATAATGCAAAAAAGAAATAAACAAAAGCTTACGGCACCTGAGGTTCCTAGTTGGTCTCCCATACAAGTACTAACCAGGCCCGAGTCTGGATGGCTTCCGAGATCTGACGAGATCAGGCATTTTCAGACTGGTATGGCCGTAAGAGAAATTAAGAGAATGCGATCTCGCTAATGTTGGTAGAATATCAAACTCTGGTTGCGACAAAAGACAAGACGCTTCTGGATAGGGAAAAAAGTGGTCTGATTATGACATCATAATGCAAAAAAGAAATAAACAAAAGCTTACGGCACCTGAGGTTCCTAGTTGGTCTCCCATAGGGAAAAAAGTGGTCTGATTATGACATCATAATGCAAAAAAGAAATAAACAAAAGCTTAAGGCACCTGAGGTTCCTAGTAGGTCTCCCATACAAGTACTAACCAGGCCCGAGTATGGATGGCTTCCGAGATCTGACGAGATCAGGCATTTTCAGACTGGTATGGCCGTAAGTGAAATTAAGTGAATGCGATCTCGCTAATGTTGGTAGAATATCAAACTCTGGTTGCGACAAAAGACAAGACGCTTCTGGATAGGGAAAAAAGTGGTCTGATTATGACATCATAATGCAAAAAAGAAATAAACAAAAGCTTACGGCACCTGAGGTTCCTAGTTGGTCTCCCATACAAGTACTAACCAGGCCCGAGTATGGATGGCTTCCGAGATCTGACGAGATCAGGCATTTTCAGACTGGTATGGCCGTAAGTGAAATTAAGTGAATGCGATCTCGCTAATGTTGGTAGAATATCAAACTCTGGTTGCGACAAAAGACAAGACGCTTCTGGATAGGGAAAAAAGTGGTCTGATTATGACATCATAATGCAAAAAAGAAATAAACAAAAGCTTACAGCACCTGAGGTTCCTAGTTGGTCTCCCATACAAGTACTAACCAGGCCCGAGTCAGGATGGCTTCCGAGATCTGACGAGATCAGGCATTTTCAGACTGGTATGGCCGTAAGTGAAATTAAGAGAATGCGATCTCGCTAATGTTGGTAGAATATCAAACTCTGGTTGCAACAAAAGACAAGACGCTTCTGGATAGGGAAAAAAGTGGTCTGATTATGACATCATAATGCAAAAAAGAAATAAACAAAACCTGACGGCACCTGAGGTTCCTAGTATGTCTCCCATACAAGTACTAACCAGGCCTGAGTTCGGATGGCTTCCGAGATCTGACGAGATCAGGCATTTTCAGACTGGTATGGCCGTAAGTGAAATTAAGAGAATGCGATCTCGCTAATGTTGGTAGAATATCAAACTCTGGTTGCGACAAAAGACAAGATGCTTCTAGATAGGGAAAAAAGTGGTCTGATTATGACATCATTATGCAAAAAAGAAATAAACAAAAGCTTACGGCACCTGAGGTTCCTAGTTGGTCACCCATACAAGTACTAACCAGGCACGAGTCTGGATGGCTTCCGAGATCTGACGAGATCAGGATTTTTCAGACTGGTATGGCTGTAAGTGAAATTAAGATAATGCGATCTCGCTAATGTTGGTAGAATATCAAACTCTGGTTGCGACAAAAGACAAGACGCTTCTGGATAGGGAAAAAAGTGGTCTGATTATGACATCATAATGCAAAAAAGAAATAAACAAAAGCTTACGGCACCTGAGGTTCCTAGTTGGTCTCCCATACAAGTACTAACCAGACCCGAGTCTGGATGGCTTCCGAGATCTGACGAGATCAGGCATTTTCAGACTGGTATGGCCATAATTGAAATTAAGAGAATGCGATCTCGCTAATGTTGGTAGAATATCAAACTCTGGTTGCGACAAAAGACAAGACGCTTCTGGATAGGGAAAAAAGTGGTATGATTATGACATCATAATGCAAAAAAGAAATAAACAAAAGCTTACGGCATCTGAGGTTCCTAGTTGGTCTCCCATAGGGAAAAAAGTGGTCTGATTATGACATCATAATGCAAAAAAGAAATAAACAAAAGCTTACGGCACCTGAGGTTCCTAGTTGGTCTCCCATACAAGTACTAACCAGGCCCGAGTCTGGATGGCTTCAGAGATCTGACGAGATCAGGCATTTTCAGACTGGTATGGCCGTAAGTGAAATTAAGAGAATGCGATCTCGCAAATGTTGGTAGAATATCAAACTCTGGTTGCGACAAAAGACAAGACGCTTCTGGATAGGGAAAAAAGTGGTCTGATTATGACATCATAATGCAAAAAAGAAATAAACAAAAGCTTACGGCACCTGAGGTTCCTAGTTGGTCTCCCATAGGGAAAAAAGTGGTCTGATTATGACATCATAATGCAAAAAAGAAATAAACAAAAGCTTACGGCACCTGAGGTTCCTAGTTGGTCTCCCATACAAGTACTAACCAAGCCCGAGTCTGGATGGCTTCCGAGATCTGATGAGATCAGGCATTTTCAGACTGGTATGGCCGTAAGTTAAATTAAGAGAATGCGATCTCGCTAATGTTGGTAGAATATCAAACTCTGGTTGCGACAAAAGACAAGACGCTTCTGGATAGGGAAAAAAGTGGTCTGATTATGACATCATAATGCAAAAAAGAAATAAACAAAAGTTTACAGCACCTGAGGTTCCTAGTTGGTCTCCCATACAAGTACTAACCAGGCCCGAGTCTGGATAGCATCCGAGATCTGATGAGATCAGGCATTTTCAGACTGGTATAGCCGTAACTGAAATTAAGAGAATGCGATCTCGCTAATGTTGGTAGAATATCAAACTCTGGTTGCGACAAAAGACAAGACGCTTCTGTATAGGGAAAAAAGTGGTCTGATTATGACATCATAATGCAAAAAAGAAATAAACAAAAGCTTACGGCACCTGAGGTTCCTAGTTGGTCTCCCATAGGGAAAAAAGTGGTCTGATTATGACATCATAATGCAAAAAAGAAATAAACAAAAGTTTACGGCACCTGAGGTTCCTAGTTGGTCTCCCATGCAAGTACTAACCAGGCCCAAGTCTGGATGGCTTCCAAGATCTGACGAGATCAGGCATTTTCAGACCGGTATGGCCGTAAGTGAAGTTAAGAGTATGCGATCTCGTTATTGTTGGTAGAATATCAAACTCTGGTTGCGACAAAAGACAAGATGCTTCTGGATAGGGAAAAAAGTGGTCTGATTATGACATCATAATGCAAAAAAGAAATAAACAAAAGCTTACGGCACCTGAGGTTTCTAGTTGGTCTCCAATACAAGTACTAACCAGGCCCGAGTCTGGATGGCTTCCGAGATCTGCCGAGATCAGGCATTTTCAGACTGGTATGGCCGTAAGGGAAATTAAGAGAATGCGATCTCGCTAATGTTGGTAGAAAATCAAACTCTGGTTGCGACAAAAGACAAGACGCTTCTGGATAGGGAAAAAAGTGGTCTGATTATGACATCTTAATGCAAAAAAGAAATAAACAAAAGCTTACGGCACCTGAGGTTCCTAGTTGGTCTCCCATAGGGAAAAAAGTGGTCTGATTATGACATCATAATGTAAAAAGGAAATAAACAAAAGCTTACGGCACCTGAGGTTCCTAGTTGGTCTCCCATACAAGTACTAACCAGGCCTGAGTCTGGATGTCTTCCGAGATCTGGCATTTTCAGACTGGTATGGCCATAAGTGAAATTAAGAGAATGCGATCTCGCTAATGTTGGTAGAATATCAAACTCTGGTTGCGACAAAAGACAAGACGCTTCTGGATAGGGAAAAAAGTGGTCTGATTATGACATCATAATGCAAAAAATAAATAAACAAAAGCTTACGGCACCTGAGGTTCCTAGTTGGTCTCCCATACAAGTAGTAACCAGGCCCGAGTCTGGATGGCTTCCGAGATCTGACGAGATCAGGCATTTTCAGACTGGTATGGCCGTAAGTGAAATTAAGAGAATGCGATCTCGCTAATGTTGGTAGAATATCAAACTCTGGTTGCGACAAAAGACAAGGTGCTTCTAGATAGGGAAAAAAGTGGTCTGATTATGACATCATTATGCAAAAAAGAAATAAACAAAAGCTTACGGCACCTGAGGTTCCTAGTTGGTCACCCATACAAGTACTAACCAGGCACGAGTCTGGATGGCTTCCGAGATCTGACGAGATCAGGCATTTTCAGACTGGTATGGCTGTAAGTGAAATTAAGATAATGCGATCTCGCTAATGTTGGTAGAATATCAAAC
Organism: Pelobates fuscus; assembly: GCF_036172605.1. Lineage (NCBI taxonomy): Eukaryota > Metazoa > Chordata > Amphibia > Anura > Pelobatidae > Pelobates > Pelobates fuscus. The sequence goes on along the minus strand of NC_086318.1, from coordinate 287,260,599 downwards.
TCTGGTTGCGACAAAAGACAAGACGCTTCTGGATAGGGAAAAAAGTGGTCTGATTATGACATCATAATGCAAAAAAGAAATAAACAAAAGCTTACGGCACCTGAGGTTCCTAGTTGGTCTCCCATACAAGTACTAACCAGACCCGAGTCTGGATGGCTTCCGAGATCTGACGAGATCAGGCATTTTCAGACTGGTATGGCTGTAAGTGAAATTAAGATAATGCGATCTCGCTAATGTTGGTAGAATATCAAACTCTGGTTGCGACAAAAGACAAGACGCTTCTGGATAGGGAAAAAAGTGGTATGATTATGACATCATAATGCAAAAAAGAAATAAACAAAAGCTTACGGCATCTGAGGTTCCTAGTTGGTCTCCCATAGGGAAAAAAGTGGTCTGATTATGACATCATAATGCAAAAAAGAAATAAACAAAAGCTTACGGCACCTGAGGTTCCTAGTTGGTCTCCCATACAAGTACTAACCAGGCCCGAGTCTGGATGGCTTCAGAGATCTGACGAGATCAGGCATTTTCAGACTGGTATGGCCGTAAGTGAAATTAAGAGAATGCGATCTCGCAAATGTTGGTAGAATATCAAACTCTGGTTGCGACAAAAGACAAGACGCTTCTGGATAGGGAAAAAAGTGGTCTGATTATGACATCATAATGCAAAAAAGAAATAAACAAAAGCTTACGGCACCTGAGGTTCCTAGTTGGTCTCCCATAGGGAAAAAAGTGGTCTGATTATGACATCATAATGCAAAAAAGAAATAAACAAAAGCTTACGGCACCTGAGGTTCCTAGTTGGTCTCCCATACAAGTACTAACCAAGCCCGAGTCTGGATGGCTTCCGAGATCTGATGAGATCAGGCATTTTCAGACTGGTATGGCCGTAAGTTAAATTAAGAGAATGCGATCTCGCTAATGTTGGTAGAATATCAAACTCTGGTTGCGACAAAAGACAAGACGCTTCTGGATAGGGAAAAAAGTGGTCTGATTATGACATCATAATGCAAAAAAGAAATAAACAAAAGTTTACAGCACCTGAGGTTCCTAGTTGGTCTCCCATACAAGTACTAACCAGGCCCGAGTCTGGATAGCATCCGAGATCTGATGAGATCAGGCATTTTCAGACTGGTATATCCGTAACTGAAATTAAGAGAATGCGATCTCGCTAATGTTGGTAGAATATCAAACTCTGGTTGCGACAAAAGACAAGACGCTTCTGTATAGGGAAAAAAGTGGTCTGATTATGACATCATAATGCAAAAAAGAAATAAACAAAAGCTTACGGCACCTGAGGTTCCTAGTTGGTCTCCCATACAAGTACTAACCAGACCCGAGTCTGGATGGCTTCCGAGATCTGACGAGATCAGGCATTTTCAGACTGGTATGGCCATAATTAAAATTAAGAGAATGCGATCTCGCTAATGTTGGTAGAATATCAAACTCTGGTTGCGACAAAAGACAAGACGCTTCTGGATAGGGAAAAAAGTGGTATGATTATGACATCATAATGCAAAAAAGAAATAAACAAAAGCTTACGGCATCTGAGGTTCCTAGTTGGTCTCCCATAGGGAAAAAAGTGGTCTGATTATGACATCATAATGCAAAAAAGAAATAAACAAAAGCTTACGGCACCTGAGGTTCCTAGTTGGTCTCCCATACAAGTACTAACCAGGCCCGAGTCTGGATGGCTTCAGAGATCTGACGAGATCAGGCATTTTCAGACTGGTATGGCCGTAAGTGAAATTAAGAGAATGCGATCTCGCAAATGTTGGTAGAATATCAAACTCTGGTTGCGACAAAAGACAAGACGCTTCTGGATAGGGAAAAAAGTGGTCTGATTATGACATCATAATGCAAAAAAGAAATAAACAAAAGCTTACGGCACCTGAGGTTCCTAGTTGGTCTCCCATAGGGAAAAAAGTGGTCTGATTATGACATCATAATGCAAAAAAGAAATAAACAAAAGCTTACGGCACCTGAGGTTCCTAGTTGGTCTCCCATACAAGTACTAACCAAGCCCGAGTCTGGATGGCTTCCGAGATCTGATGAGATCAGGCATTTTCAGACTGGTATGGCCGTAAGTTAAATTAAGAGAATGCGATCTCGCTAATGTTGGTAGAATATCAAACTCTGGTTGCGACAAAAGACAAGACGCTTCTGGATAGGGAAAAAAGTGGTCTGATTATGACATCATAATGCAAAAAAGAAATAAACAAAAGTTTACAGCACCTGAGGTTCCTAGTTGGTCTCCCATACAAGTACTAACCAGGCCCGAGTCTGGATAGCATCCGAGATCTGATGAGATCAGGCATTTTCAGACTGGTATAGCCGTAACTGAAATTAAGAGAATGCGATCTCGCTAATGTTGGTAGAATATCAAACTCTGGTTGCGACAAAAGACAAGACGCTTCTGTATAGGGAAAAAAGTGGTCTGATTATGACATCATAATGCAAAAAAGAAATAAACAAAAGCTTACGGCACCTGAGGTTCCTAGTTGGTCTCCCATGCAAGTACTAACCAGGCCCAAGTCTGGATGGCTTCCAAGATCTGACGAGATCAGGCATTTTCAGACTGGTATGGCCGTAAGTGAAGTTAAGAGTATGCGATCTCGTTATTGTTGGTAGAATATCAAACTCTGGTTGCGACAAAAGACAAGATGCTTCTGGATAGGGAAAAAAGTGGTCTGATTATGACATCATAATGCAAAAAAGAAATAAACAAAAGCTTACGGCACCTGAGGTTTCTAGTTGGTCTCCAATACAAGTACTAACCAGGCCCGAGTCTGGATGGCTTCCGAGATCTGCCGAGATCAGGCATTTTCAGACTGGTATGGCCGTAAGGGAAATTAAGAGAATGCGATCTCGCTAATGTTGGTAGAAAATCAAACTCTGGTTGCGACAAAAGACAAGACGCTTCTGGATAGGGAAAAAAGTGGTCTGATTATGACATCTTAATGCAAAAAAGAAATAAACAAAAGCTTACGGCACCTGAGGTTCCTAGCTGGTCTCCCATAGGGAAAAAAGTGGTCTGATTATGACATCATAATGTAAAAAGGAAATAAACAAAAGCTTACGGCACCTGAGGTTTCTAGTTGGTCTCCCATACAAGTACTAACCAGGCCTGAGTCTGGATGTCTTCCGAGATCTGGCATTTTCAGACTGGTATGGCCGTAAGTGAAATTAAGAGAATGCGATCTCGCTAATGTTGGTAGAATATCAAACTCTGGTTGCGACAAAAGACAAGACGCTTCTGGATAGGGAAAAAAGTGGTCTGATTATGACATCATAATGCAAAAAAGAAATAAACAAAAGCTTACGGCACCTGAGGTTCCTAGTTGGTCTCCCATACAAGTACTAACCAGGCCCAAGTCTGGATGGCTTCCGAGATCTGACGAGATCAAGCATTTTCAGACTGGTATGGCCGTAAGTGAAATTAAGAGAATGCGATCTCGCTAATGTTGGTAGAATATCAAACTCTGGTTGCGACAAAAGACAAGACGCTTCTGGATAGGGAAAAAAGTGGTCTGATTATGACATCATAATGCAAAAAATTAAATAAACAAAAGCTTACGGCATCTGAGGTTCCTAGTTGGTCTCCCATACAAGTACTAACCAGACCCGAGTCTGGATGGCTTCCGAGATCAGGCATTTTCAGACTGGTATGGCCGTAAGTGAAATTAAGAGAATGCGATCTCGCTAATGTTGGTAGAATATCAAACTCTGGTTGCGACAAAAGACAAGACGCTTCTGGATAGGGAAATAAGTGGTCTGATTATGACATCATAATGCAAAAAAGAAATAAACAAAAGCTTACGGCACCTGAGGTTCCTAGTTGGTCTCCCATAGGGAAAAAAGTGGTCTGATTATGACATCATAATGCAAAAAATAAATAAACAAAAGCTTACGGCACCTGAGGTTCCTAGTTGGTCTCCCATACAAGTACTAACCAGACCCGTGTCTGGATGGCTTCCGAGATCTGACGAGATCAGGCATTTTCAGACTGGTATGGCCGTAAGTGAAATTAAGAGAATGCGATCTCGCTAATGTTGGTAGAATATCAAACTCTGGTTGCGACAAAAGACAAGATGCTTCTGGATAGGGAAAAAAGTGGTCTGATTATGACATCATAATGCAAAAAAGAAATAAACAAAAGCTTAAGGCACCTGAGGTTCCTAGTTGGTCTCCCATAGGGAAAAAAGTGGTCTGATTATGACATCATAATGCAAAAAAGAAATAAACTAAAGCTTACGGCACCTGAGGTTCCTAGTTGGTCTCCCATACAAGTACTAACCAGGCCCGAGTCTGGATGGCTTCCGAGATCTGACATTTTCAGACTGGTATGGCCGTAAGTGAAATTAAGAGAATGCGATCTCGTTATTGTTGGTAGAATATCAAACTCTGGTTGCGACAAAAGACAAGATGCTTCTGGATAGGGAAAAAAGTGGTCTGATTATGACATCATAATGCAAAAAAGAAATAAACAAAAGCTTACGGCACCTGAGGTTTCTAGTTGGTCTCCAATACAAGTACTAACCAGGCCCGAGTCTGGATGGCTTCCGAGATCTGCCGAGATCAGGCATTTTCAGACTGGTATGGCCGTAAAGGAAATTAAGAGAATGCGATCTCGCTAATGTTGGTAGAATATCAAACTCTGGTTGCGACAAAAGACAAGACGCTTCTGGATAGGGAAAAAAGTGGTCTGATTATGACATCTTAATGCAAAAAAGAAATAAACAAAAGCTTACGGCACCTGAGGTTCCTAGTTGGTCTCCCATAGGGAAAAAAGTGGTCTGATTATGACATAATAATGTAAAAAGGAAATAAACAAAAGCTTACGGCACCTGAGGTTCCTAGTTGGTCTCCCATACAAGTACTAACCAGGCCTGAGTCTGGATGTCTTCCGAGATCTGGCATTTTCAGACTGGTATGGCCGTAAGTGAAATTAAGAGAAAGCGATCTCGCTAATGTTGGTAGAATATCAAACTCTGGTTGCGACAAAAGACAAGACGCTTCTGGATAGGGAAAAAAGTGGTCTGATTATGACATCATAATGCAAAAAATAAATAAACAAAAGCTTACGGCACCTGAGGTTCCTAGTTGGTCTCCCATACAAGTACTAACCAGGCCCGAGTCTGGATGGCTTCCAAGATCTGACGAGATCAGGCATTTTCAGACTGTTATGGCCGTAAGTGAAGTTAAGAGTATGCGATCTCGTTATTGTTGGTAGAATATCAAACTCTGGTTGCGACAAAAGACAAGATGCTTCTGGATAGGGAAAAAAGTGGTCTGATTATGACATCATAATGCAAAAAAGAAATAAACAAAAGCTTACGGCACCTGAGGTTTCTAGTTGGTCTCCAATACAAGTACTAACCAGGCCCGAGTCTGGATGGCTTCCGAGATCTGCCGAGATCAGGCATTTTCAGACTGGTATGGCCGTAAGGGAAATTAAGAGAATGCGATCTCGCTAATGTTGGTAGAAAATCAAACTCTGGTTGCGACAAAAGACAAGACGCTTCTGGATAGGGAAAAAAGTGGTCTGATTATGAAATCTTAATGCAAAAAAGAAATAAACAAAAGCTTACGGCACCTGAGGTTCCTAGTTGGTCTCCCATAGGGAAAAAAGTGGTCTGATTATGACATCATAATGTAAAAAGGAAATAAACAAAAGCTTACGGCACCTGAGGTTCCTAGTTGGTCTCCCATACAAGTACTAACCAGGCCTGAGTCTGGATGTCTTCCGAGATCTGGCATTTTCAGACTGGTATGGCCGTAAGTGAAATTAAGAGAATGCGATCTCGCTAATGTTGGTAGAATATCAAACTCTGGTTGCGACAAAAGACAAGACGCTTCTGGATAGGGAAAAAAGTGGTCTGATTATGACATCATAATGCAAAAAATAAATAAACAAAAGCTTACGGCACCTGAGGTTCCTAGTTGGTCTCCCATACAAGTAGTAACCAGGCCCGAGTCTGGATGGCTTCCGAGATCTGACGAGATCAGGCATTTTCAGACTGGTATGGCCGTAAGTGAAATTAAGAGAATGCGATCTTGCTAATGTTGGTAGAATATCAAACTCTGGTTGCGACAAAAGACAAGATGCTTCTAGATAGGGAAAAAAGTGGTCTGATTATGACATCATTATGCAAAAAAGAAATAAACAAAAGCTTACGGCACCTGAGGTTCCTAGTTGGTCACCCATACAAGTACTAACCAGGCACGAGTCTGGATGGCTTCCGAGATCTGACGAGATCAGGCATTTTCAGACTGGTATGGCTGTAAGTGAAATTAAGATAATGCGATCTCGCTAATGTTGGTAGAATATCAAACTCTGGTTGCGACAAAAGACAAGACGCTTCTGGATAGGGAAAAAAGTGGTCTGATTATGACATCATAATGCAAAAAAGAAATAAACAAAAGCTTACGGCACCTGAGGTTCCTAGTTGGTCTCCCATACAAGTACTAACCAGACCCGAGTCTGGATGGCTTCCGAGATCTGACGAGATCAGGCATTTTCAGACTGGTATGGCCATAATTGAAATTAAGAGAATGCGATCTCGCTAATGTTGGTAGAATATCAAACTCTGGTTGCGACAAAAGACAAGACGCTTCTGGATAGGGAAAAAAGTGGTATGATTATGACATCATAATGCAAAAAAGAAATAAACAAAAGCTTACGGCATCTGAGGTTCCTAGTTGGTCTCCCATAGGGAAAAAAGTGGTCTGATTTTGACATCATAATGCAAAAAAGAAATAAACAAAAGCTTACGGCACCTGAGGTTCCTAGTTGGTCTCCCATACAAGTACTAACCAGGCCCGAGTCTGGATGGCTTCAGAGATCTGACGAGATCAGGCATTTTCAGACTGGTATGGCCGTAAGTGAAATTAAGAGAATGCGATCTCGCAAATGTTGGTAGAATATCAAACTCTGGTTGCGACAAAAGACAAGACGCTTCTGGATAGGGAAAAAAGTGGTCTGATTATGACATCATAATGCAAAAAAGAAATAAACAAAAGCTTACGGCACCTGAGGTTCCTAGTTGGTCTCCCATACAAGTACTAACCAGGCCCGAGTCTGGATGGCTTCCGAGATCTGACGAGATCAGGCATTTTCAGACTGGTATGGCCGTAAGTGAAATTAAGAGAATGCGATCTCGCTAATGTTGGTAGAATATCAAACTCTGGTTGCGACAAAAGACAAGACGCTTCTGGATAGGGAAAAAAGTGGTCTGATTATGACATCTTAATGCAAAAAAGAAATAAACAAAAGCTTACGGCACCTGAGGTTCCTAGTTGGTCTCCCATAGGGAAAAAAGTGGTCTGATTATGACATCATAATGTAAAAAGGAAATAAACAAAAGCTTACGGCACCTGAGGTTCCTAGTTGGTCTCCCATACAAGTACTAACCAGGCCTGAGTCTGGATGTCTTCCGAGATCTGGCATTTTCAGACTGGTATGGCCGTAAGTGAAATTAAGAGAAAGCGATCTCGCTAATGTTGGTAGAATATCAAACTCTGGTTGCGACAAAAGACAAGACGCTTCTGGATAGGGAAAAAAGTGGTCTGATTATGACATCATAATGCAAAAAATAAATAAACAAAAGCTTACGGCACCTGAGGTTCCTAGTTGGTCTCCCATACAAGTACTAACCAGGCCCGAGTCTGGATGGCTTCCAAGATCTGACGAGATCAGGCATTTTCAGACTGTTATGGCCGTAAGTGAAGTTAAGAGTATGCGATCTCGTTATTGTTGGTAGAATATCAAACTCTGGTTGCGACAAAAGACAAGATGCTTCTGGATAGGGAAAAAAGTGGTCTGATTATGACATCATAATGCAAAAAAGAAATAAACAAAAGCTTACGGCACCTGAGGTTTCTAGTTGGTCTCCAATACAAGTACTAACCAGGCCCGAGTCTGGATGGCTTCCGAGATCTGCCGAGATCAGGCATTTTCAGACTGGTATGGCCGTAAGGGAAATTAAGAGAATGCGATCTCGCTAATGTTGGTAGAAAATCAAACTCTGGTTGCGACAAAAGACAAGACGCTTCTGGATAGGGAAAAAAGTGGTCTGATTATGAAATCTTAATGCAAAAAAGAAATAAACAAAAGCTTACGGCACCTGAGGTTCCTAGTTGGTCTCCCATAGGGAAAAAAGTGGTCTGATTATGACATCATAATGTAAAAAGGAAATAAACAAAAGCTTACGGCACCTGAGGTTCCTAGTTGGTCTCCCATACAAGTACTAACCAGGCCTGAGTCTGGATGTCTTCCGAGATCTGGCATTTTCAGACTGGTATGGCCGTAAGTGAAATTAAGAGAATGCGATCTCGCTAATGTTGGTAGAATATCAAACTCTGGTTGCGACAAAAGACAAGACGCTTCTGGATAGGGAAAAAAGTGGTCTGATTATGACATCATAATGCAAAAAATAAATAAACAAAAGCTTACGGCACCTGAGGTTCCTAGTTGGTCTCCCATACAAGTAGTAACCAGGCCCGAGTCTGGATGGCTTCCGAGATCTGACGAGATCAGGCATTTTCAGACTGGTATGGCCGTAAGTGAAATTAAGAGAATGCGATCTTGCTAATGTTGGTAGAATATCAAACTCTGGTTGCGACAAAAGACAAGATGCTTCTAGATAGGGAAAAAAGTGGTCTGATTATGACATCATTATGCAAAAAAGAAATAAACAAAAGCTTACGGCACCTGAGGTTCCTAGTTGGTCACCCATACAAGTACTAACCAGGCACGAGTCTGGATGGCTTCCGAGATCTGACGAGATCAGGCATTTTCAGACTGGTATGGCTGTAAGTGAAATTAAGATAATGCGATCTCGCTAATGTTGGTAGAATATCAAACTCTGGTTGCGACAAAAGACAAGACGCTTCTGGATAGGGAAAAAAGTGGTCTGATTATGACATCATAATGCAAAAAAGAAATAAACAAAAGCTTACGGCACCTGAGGTTCCTAGTTGGTCTCCCATACAAGTACTAACCAGACCCGAGTCTGGATGGCTTCCGAGATCTGACGAGATCAGGCATTTTCAGACTGGTATGGCCATAATTGAAATTAAGAGAATGCGATCTCGCTAATGTTGGTAGAATATCAAACTCTGGTTGCGACAAAAGACAAGACGCTTCTGGATAGGGAAAAAAGTGGTATGATTATGACATCATAATGCAAAAAAGAAATAAACAAAAGCTTACGGCATCTGAGGTTCCTAGTTGGTCTCCCATAGGGAAAAAAGTGGTCTGATTTTGACATCATAATGCAAAAAAGAAATAAACAAAAGCTTACGGCACCTGAGGTTCCTAGTTGGTCTCCCATACAAGTACTAACCAGGCCCGAGTCTGGATGGCTTCAGAGATCTGACGAGATCAGGCATTTTCAGACTGGTATGGCCGTAAGTGAAATTAAGAGAATGCGATCTCGCAAATGTTGGTAGAATATCAAACTCTGGTTGCGACAAAAGACAAGACGCTTCTGGATAGGGAAAAAAGTGGTCTGATTATGACATCATAATGCAAAAAAGAAATAAACAAAAGCTTACGGCACCTGAGGTTCCTAGTTGGTCTCCCATACAAGTACTAACCAGGCCCGAGTCTGGATGGCTTCCGAGATCTGACGAGATCAGGCATTTTCAGACTGGTATGGCCGTAAGTGAAATTAAGAGAATGCGATCTCGCTAATGTTGGTAGAATATCAAACTCTGGTTGCGACAAAAGACAAGACGCTTCTGGATAGGGAAAAAAGTGGTCTGATTATGACATCTTAATGCAAAAAAGAAATAAACAAAAGCTTACGGCACCTGAGGTTCCTAGTTGGTCTCCCATAGGGAAAAAAGTGGTCTGATTATGACATCATAATGTAAAAAGGAAATAAACAAAAGCTTACGGCACCTGAGGTTCCTAGTTGGTCTCCCATACAAGTACTAACCAGGCCTGAGTCTGGATGTCTTCCGAGATCTGGCATTTTCAGACTGGTATGGCCGTAAGTGAAATTAAGAGAATGCGATCTCGCTAATGTTGGTAGAATATCAAACTCTGGTTGCGACAAAAGACAAGACGCTTCTGGATAGGGAAAAAAGTGGTCTGATTATGACATCATAATGCAAAAAAGAAATAAACAAAAGCTTACGGCACCTGAGGTTCCTAGTTGGTCTCCCATACAAGTACTAACCAGGCCCAAGTCTGGATGGCTTCCGAGATCTGACGAGATCAAGCATTTTCAGACTGGTATGGCCGTAAGTGAAATTAAGAGAATGCGATCTCGCTAATGTTGGTAGAATATCAAACTCTGGTTGCGACAAAAGACAAGACGCTTCTGGATAGGGAAAAAAGTGGTCTGATTATGACATCATAATGCAAAAAATTAAATAAACAAAAGCTTACGGCATCTGAGGTTCCTAGTTGGTCTCCCATACAAGTACTAACCAGACCTGAGTCTGGATGGCTTCCGAGATCAGGCATTTTCAGACTGGTATGGCCGTAAGTGAAATTAAGAGAATGCGATCTCGCTAATGTTGGTAGAATATCAAACTCTGGTTGCGACAAAAGACAAGACGCTTCTGGATAGGGAAATAAGTGGTCTGATTATGACATCATAATGCAAAAAAGAAATAAACAAAAGCTTACGGCACCTGAGGTTCCTAGTTGGTCTCCCATAGGGAAAAAAGTGGTCTGATTATGACATCATAATGCAAAAAATAAATAAACAAAAGCTTACGGCACCTGAGGTTCCTAGTTGGTCTCCCATACAAGTACTAACCAGACCCGTGTCTGGATGGCTTCCGAGATCTGACGAGATCAGGCATTTTCAGACTGGTATGGCCGTAAGTGAAATTAAGAGAATGCGATCTCGCTAATGTTGGTAGAATATCAAACTCTGGTTGCGACAAAAGACAAGATGCTTCTGGATAGGGAAAAAAGTGGTCTGATTATGACATCATAATGCAAAAAAGAAATAAACAAAAGCTTAAGGCACCTGAGGTTCCTAGTTGGTCTCCCATAGGGAAAAAAGTGGTCTGATTATGACATCATAATGCAAAAAAGAAATAAACTAAAGCTTACGGCATCTGAGGTTCCTAGTTGGTCTCCCATACAAGTACTAACCAGGCCCGAGTCTGGATGGCTTCCGAGATCTGACATTTTCAGACTGGTATGGCCGTAAGTGAAATTAAGAGAATGCGATCTCGTTATTGTTGGTAGAATATCAAACTCTGGTTGCGACAAAAGACAAGATGCTTCTGGATAGGGAAACAAGTGGTCTGATTATGACATCATAATGCAAAAAAGAAATAAACAAAAGCTTACGGCACCTGAGGTTTCTAGTTGGTCTCCAATACAAGTACTAACCAGGCCCGAGTCTGGATGGCTTCCGAGATCTGCCGAGATCAGGCATTTTCAGACTGGTATGGCCGTAAGGGAAATTAAGAGAATGCGATCTCGCTAATGTTGGTAGAATATCAAACTCTGGTTGCGACAAAAGACAAGACGCTTCTGGATAGGGAAAAAAGTGGTCTGATTATGACATCTTAATGCAAAAAAGAAATAAACAAAAGCTTACGGCACCTGAGGTTCCTAGTTGGTCTCCCATAGGGAAAAAAGTGGTCTGATTATGACATCATAATGTAAAAAGGAAATAAACAAAAGCTTACGGCACCTGAGGTTCCTAGTTGGTCTCCCATACAAGTACTAACCAGGCCTGAGTCTGGATGTCTTCCGAGATCTGGCATTTTCAGACTGGTATGGCCGTAAGTGAAATTAAGAGAAAGCGATCTCGCTAATGTTGGTAGAATATCAAACTCTGGTTGCGACAAAAGACAAGACGCTTCTGGATAGGGAAAAAAGTGGTCTGATTATGACATCATAATGCAAAAAATAAATAAACAAAAGCTTACGGCACCTGAGGTTTCTAGTTGGTCTCCAATACAAGTACTAACCAGGCCCGAGTCTGGATGGCTTCCGAGATCTGCCGAGATCAGGCATTTTCAGACTGGTATGGCCGTAAGGGAAATTAAGAGAATGCGATCTCGCTAATGTTGGTAGAAAATCAAACTCTGGTTGCGACAAAAGACAAGACGCTTCTGGATAGGGAAAAAAGTGGTCTGATTATGAAATCTTAATGCAAAAAAGAAATAAACAAAAGCTTACGGCACCTGAGGTTCCTAGTTGGTCTCCCATAGGGAAAAAAGTGGTCTGATTATGACATCATAATGTAAAAAGGAAATAAACAAAAGCTTACGGCACCTGAGGTTCCTAGTTGGTCTCCCATACAAGTACTAACCAGGCCTGAGTCTGGATGTCTTCCGAGATCTGGCATTTTCAGACTGGTATGGCCGTAAGTGAAATTAAGAGAATGCGATCTCGCTAATGTTGGTAGAATATCAAACTCTGGTTGCGACAAAAGACAAGATGCTTCTAGATAGGGAAAAAAGTGGTCTGATTATGACATCATTATGCAAAAAAGAAATAAACAAAAGCTTACGGCACCTGAGGTTCCTAGTTGGTCACCCATACAAGTACTAACCAGGCACGAGTCTGGATGGCTTCCAAGATCTGACGAGATCAGGCATTTTCAGACTGGTATGGCTGTAAGTGAAATTAAGATAATGCGATCTCGCTAATGTTGGTAGAATATCAAACTCTGGTTGCGACAAAAGACAAGACGCTTCTGGATAGGGAAAAAAGTGGTCTGATTATGACATCATAATGCAAAAAAGAAATAAACAAAAGCTTACGGCACCTGAGGTTCCTAGTTGGTCTCCCATACAAGTACTAACCAGACCCGAGTCTGGATGGCTTCCAAGATCTGACGAGATCAGGCATTTTCAGACTGGTATGGCCGTAAGTGAAGTTAAGAGTATGCGATCTCGTTATTGTTGGTAGAATATCAAACTCTGGTTGCGACAAAAGACAAGATGCTTCTGGATAGGGAAAAAAGTGGTCTGATTATGACATCATAATGCAAAAAAGAAATAAACAAAAGCTTACGGCACCTGAGGTTTCTAGTTGGTCTCCAATACAAGTACTAACCAGGCCCGAGTCTGGATGGCTTCCGAGATCTGCCGAGATCAGGCATTTTCAGACTGGTATGGCCGTAAGGGAAATTAAGAGAATGCGATCTCGCTAATGTTGGTAGAAAATCAAACTCTGGTTGCGACAAAAGACAAGACGCTTCTGGATAGGGAAAAAAGTGGTCTGATTATGAAATCTTAATGCAAAAAAGAAATAAACAAAAGCTTACGGCACCTGAGGTTCCTAGTTGGTCTCCCATAGGGAAAAAAGTGGTCTGATTATGACATCATAATGTAAAAAGGAAATAAACAAAAGCTTACGGCACCTGAGGTTCCTAGTTGGTCTCCCATACAAGTACTAACCAGGCCTGAGTCTGGATGTCTTCCGAGATCTGGCATTTTCAGACTGGTATGGCCGTAAGTGAAATTAAGAGAATGCGATCTCGCTAATGTTGGTAGAATATCAAACTCTGGTTGCGACAAAAGACAAGATGCTTCTAGATAGGGAAAAAAGTGGTCTGATTATGACATCATTATGCAAAAAAGAAATAAACAAAAGCTTACGGCACCTGAGGTTCCTAGTTGGTCACCCATACAAGTACTAACCAGGCACGAGTCTGGATGGCTTCCAAGATCTGACGAGATCAGGCATTTTCAGACTGGTATGGCTGTAAGTGAAATTAAGATAATGCGATCTCGCTAATGTTGGTAGAATATCAAACTCTGGTTGCGACAAAAGACAAGACGCTTCTGGATAGGGAAAAAAGTGGTCTGATTATGACATCATAATGCAAAAAAGAAATAAACAAAAGCTTACGGCACCTGAGGTTCCTAGTTGGTCTCCCATACAAGTACTAACCAGACCCGAGTCTGGATGGCTTCCGAGATCTGACGAGATCAGGCATTTTCAGACTGGTATGGCCATAATTGAAATTAAGAGAATGCGATCTCGCTAATGTTGGTAGAATATCAAACTCTGGTTGCGACAAAAGACAAGACGCTTCTGGATAGGGAAAAAAGTGGTATGATTATGACATCATAATGCAAAAAAGAAATAAACAAAAGCTTACGGCATCTGAGGTTCCTAGTTGGTCTCCCATAGGGAAAAAAGTGGTCTGATTATGACATCATAATGCAAAAAAGAAATAAACAAAAGCTTACGGCACCTGAGGTTCCTAGTTGGTCTCCCATACAAGTACTAACCAGGCCCGAGTCTGGATGGCTTCAGAGATCTGACGAGATCAGGCATTTTCAGACTGGTATGGCCGTAAGTGAAATTAAGAGAATGCGATCTCGCAAATGTTGGTAGAATATCAAACTCTGGTTGCGACAAAAGACAAGACGCTTCTGGATAGGGAAAAAAGTGGTCTGATTATGACATCATAATGCAAAAAAGAAATAAACAAAAGCTTACGGCACCTGAGGTTCCTAGTTGGTCTCCCATAGGGAAAAAAGTGGTCTGATTATGACATCATAATGCAAAAAAGAAATAAACAAAAGCTTACGGCACCTGAGGTTCCTAGTTGGTCTCCCATACAAGTACTAACCAAGCCCGAGTCTGGATGGCTTCCGAGATCTGATGAGATCAGGCATTTTCAGACTGGTATGGCCGTAAGTTAAATTAAGAGAATGCGATCTCGCTAATGTTGGTAGAATATCAAACTCTGGTTGCGACAAAAGACAAGACGCTTCTGGATAGGGAAAAAAGTGGTCTGATTATGACATCATAATGCAAAAAAGAAATAAACAAAAGTTTACAGCACCTGAGGTTCCTAGTTGGTCTCCCATACAAGTACTAACCAGGCCCGAGTCTGGATAGCATCCGAGATCTGATGAGATCAGGCATTTTCAGACTGGTATAGCCGTAACTGAAATTAAGAGAATGCGATCTCGCTAATGTTGGTAGAATATCAAACTCTGGTTGCGACAAAAGACAAGACGCTTCTGTATAGGGAAAAAAGTGGTCTGATTATGACATCATAATGCAAAAAAGAAATAAACAAAAGCTTACGGCACCTGAGGTTCCTAGTTGGTCTCCCATAGGGAAAAAAGTGGTCTGATTATGACATCATAATGCAAAAAAGAAATAAACAAAAGATTACGGCACCTAAAGGTTCCTAGTTGGTCTCCCATGCAAGTACTAACCAGGCCCAAGTCTGGATGGCTTCCAAGATCTGACGAGATCAGGCATTTTCAGACTGGTATGGCCGTAAGTGAAGTTAAGAGTATGCGATCTCGTTATTGTTGGTAGAATATCAAACTCTGGTTGCGACAAAAGACAAGATGCTTCTGGATAGGGAAAAAAGTGGTCTGATTATGACATCATAATGCAAAAAAGAAATAAACAAAAGCTTACGGCACCTGAGGTTTCTAGTTGGTCTCCAATACAAGTACTAACCAGGCCCGAGTCTGGATGGCTTCCGAGATCTGCCGAGATCAGGCATTTTCAGACTGGTATGGCCGTAAGGGAAATTAAGAGAATGCGATCTCGCTAATGTTGGTAGAAAATCAAACTCTGGTTGCGACAAAAGACAAGACGCTTCTGGATAGGGAAAAAAGTGGTCTGATTATGACATCTTAATGCAAAAAAGAAATAAACAAAAGCTTACGGCACCTGAGGTTCCTAGTTGGTCTCCCATAGGGAAAAAAGTGGTCTGATTATGACATCATAATGTAAAAAGGAAATAAACAAAAGCTTACGGCACCTGAGGTTCCTAGTTGGTCTCCCATACAAGTACTAACCAGGCCTGAGTCTGGATGTCTTCCGAGATCTGGCATTTTCAGACTGGTATGGCCGTAAGTGAAATTAAGAGAATGCGATCTCGCTAATGTTGGTAGAATATCAAACTCTGGTTGCGACAAAAGACAAGACGCTTCTGGATAGGGAAAAAAGTGGTCTGATTATGACATCATAATGCAAAAAAGAAATAAACAAAAGCTTACGGCACCTGAGGTTCCTAGTTGGTCTCCCATACAAGTACTAACCAGGCCCAAGTCTGGATGGCTTCCGAGATCTGACGAGATCAAGCATTTTCAGACTGGTATGGCCGTAAGTGAAATTAAGAGAATGCGATCTCGCTAATGTTGGTAGAATATCAAACTCTGGTTGCGACAAAAGACAAGACGCTTCTGGATAGGGAAAAAAGTGGTCTGATTATGACATCATAATGCAAAAAATTAAATAAACAAAAGCTTACGGCACCTGAGGTTCCTAGTTGGTCTCCCATACAAGTACTAACCAGACCCGAGTCTGGATGGCTTCCGAGATCAGGCATTTTCAGACTGGTATGGCCGTAAGTGAAATTAAGAGAATGCGATCTCGCTAATGTTGGTAGAATATCAAACTCTGGTTGCGACAAAAGACAAGACGCTTCTGGATAGGGAAATAAGTGGTCTGATTATGACATCATAATGCAAAAAAGAAATAAACAAAAGCTTACGGCACCTGAGGTTCCTAGTTGGTCTCCCATAGGGAAAAAAGTGGTCTGATTATGACATCATAATGCAAAAAATAAATAAACAAAAGCTTACGGCACCTGAGGTTCATAGTTGGTCTCCCATACAAGTACTAACCAGGCCCGAGTCTGGATGGCTTCTGAGATCTGACGAGATCAGGCATTTTCAGACTGGTATGGCCGTAAGGGAAATTAAGAGAATGCGATCTCGCTAATGTTGGTAGAATATCAAACTCTGGTTGCGACAAAAGACAAGACGCTTCTGGATAGGGGAAAAAGTGGTCTGATTATGACATCATAATGCAAAAAAGAAATAAACAAAAGCTTATGGCACCTGAGGTTTCTAGTTGGTCTCCCATACAAGTACTAACCAGGCCCGAGTCTGGATGGCTTCCGAGATCTGACGAGATCAGGCATTTTCAGACTGGTATGGCCGTAAGTGAAATTAAGAGAATGCGATCTCGCTAATGTTGGTAGAATATCAAACTCTGGTTGCGACAAAAGACAAGACGCTTCTGGATAGGGGAAAAAGTGGTCTGATTATGACATCATAATGCAAAAAAGAAATAAACAAAAGCTTACGGCACCTGAGGTTCCTAGTTGGTCTCCCATACAAATACTAACCAGGCCCGAGTCTGGATGGCTTCCGAGATCTGACATTTTCAGACTGGTATGGCCGTAAGTGAAATTAAGAGAATGCAATCTCGCTAATGTTGGTAGAATATCAAACTCTGGTTGCGACAAAAGACAAGACGCTTCTGGATAGGGAAAAAAGTGGTCTGATTATGACATCATAATGCAAAAAAGAAATAAACAAAAGCTTACGGCACCTGAGGTTCCTAGTTGGTCTCCCATACAAGTACTAACCAGGCCCGAGTCTGGATGGCTTCCGAGATCTGATGAGATCAGGCATTTTCAGACTGGTATGGCAGTAAGTGAAATTAAGAGAATGCGATCTCGCTAATGTTGGTAGAATATCAAACTCTGGTTGCGACAAAAGACAAGACGCTTCTGGATAGGGAAAAAGTGGTCTGATTATGACATCATAATGCAAAAAAGAAATAAACAAAAGCTTACGGCACCTGAGGTTCCTAGTTGGTCTCCCATACAAGTACAAACCAGGCCCGAGTCTGGATGGCTTCCGAGATCTGGCATTTTCAGACTGGTTTGGCCGTAAGTGAAATTAAGAGAATGCGATCTCGCTAATGTTGGTAGAATATCAAACTCTGGTTGCGACAAAAGACAAGACGCTTCTGGATAGGGAAAAAAGTGGTCTGATTATGACATCATAATGCAAAAAAGAAATAAACAAAAGCTTACGGCACCTGAGGTTCCTAGTTGGTCTCCCATACAAGTACTAACCAGGCCCGAGACTGGATGGCTTCCGAGATCTGACGAGATCAGACATTTTCAGACTGGTATGGCAGTAAGTGAAATTAATCGAATGCGATCTCGCTAATGTTGGTAGAATATCAAACTCTGGTTGCGACAAAAGACAAGACGCTTCTGGATAGGGAAAAAAGTGGTCTGATTATGACATCATAATGCAAAAAAGAAATAAACAAAAGCTTATGGCACCTGAGGTTTCTAGTTGGTCTCCCATACAAGTACTAACCAGGCCCGAGTCTGGATGGCTTCCGAGATCTGACGAGATCAGGCATTTTCAGACTGGTATGGCCGTAAGTGAAATTAAGAGAATGCGATCTCGCTAATGTTGGTAGAATATCAAACTCTGGTTGCGACAAAAGACAAGACGCTTCTGGATAGGGGAAAAAGTGGTCTGATTATGACATCATAATGCAAAAAAGAAATAAACAAAAGCTTACGGCACCTGAGGTTCCTAGTTGGTCTCCCATACAAGTACTAACCAGGCCCGAGTCTGGATGGCTTCCGAGATCTGACATTTTCAGACTGGTATGGCCGTAAGTGAAATTAAGAGAATGCAATCTCGCTAATGTTGGTAGAATATCAAACTCTGGTTGCGACAAAAGACAAGACGCTTCTGGATAGGGAAAAAAGTGGTCTGATTATGACATCATAATGCAAAAAAGAAATAAACAAAAGCTTACGGCACCTGAGGTTCCTAGTTGGTCTCCCATACAAGTACTAACCAGGCCCGAGTCTGGATGGCTTCCGAGATCTGATGAGATGAGGCATTTTCAGACTGGTATGGCAGTAAGTGAAATTAAGAGAATGCGATCTCGCTATTGTTGGTAGAATATCAAACTCTGGTTGCGACAAAAGACAAGACGCTTCTGGATAGGAAAAAAGTGGTCTGATTATGACATCATAATGCAAAAAAGAAATAAACAAAAGCTTACGGCACCTGAGGTTCCTAGTTGGTCTCCCATAGGGAAAAAAGTGGTCTGATTATGACATCATAATGCAAAAAAGAAATAAACAAAAGCTTACGGCACCTGAGGTTCCTAGTTGGTCTCCCATACAAGTACTAACCAGGGCCGAGTCTGGATGGCTTCCGAGATCTGACGAGATCAGGCATTTTCAGACTGGTATGGCCGTAAGTGAAATTAAGAGAATGCGATCTCGCTAATGTTGGTAGAATATCAAACTCTGGTTGCGACAAAAGACAAGACGCTTCTGGATAGGGAAAAAAGTGGTCTGATTATGACATCATAATGAAAAAAAGAAATAAACAAAAGCTTACGGCACCTGAGGTTCCTAGTTGGTCTCCCATAGGGAAAAAAGTGGTCTGATTATGACATCATAATGAAAAAAAGAAATAAACAAAAGCTTACGGCACCTGAGGTTCCTAGTTGGTCTCCCATACAAGTACTAACCAGGCCCGAGTCTGGATGGCTTCCAAGATCTGACGAGATCAGGCATTTTCAGACTAGTATGGCCGTAAGTGAAATTAAGAGAATGCGATCTCGCTAATGTTGGTAGAATATCAAACTCTGGTTGCGACAAAAGACAAGACGCTTCTGGATAGGGAAAAAAGTGGTCTGATTATGACATCATAATGCAAAAAAGAAATAAACAAAAGCTTACGGCACCTGAGGTTCCTAGTTGGTCTCCCATACAAGTACTAACCAGGCCCGAGTCTGGATGGCTTCCGAGATCTGGCATTTTCAGACTGGTATGGCCGTAAGTGAAATTAAGAGAATGCGATCTCGCTAATGTTGGTAGAATATCAAACTCTGGTTGCGACAAAAGACAAGACGCTTCTGGATAGGGAAAAAAGTGGTCTGATTATGACATCATAATGCAAAAAAGAAATAAACAAAAGCTTACAGCACCTGAGGTTCCTAGTTGGTCTCCCATACAAGTACTAACCAGGCCCGAGACTGGATGGCTTCCGAGATCTGACGAGATCAGACATTTTCAGACTGGTATGGCCGTAAGGGAAATTAATAGAATGCGATCTCGCTAATGTTGGTAGAATATCAAACTCGGGTTGCGACAAAAGACAAGACGCTTCTGGATAGGGAAAAAAGTGGTCTGATTATGACATCATAATGCAAAAAAGAAATAAACAAAAGCTTACAGCACCTGAGGTTCCTAGTTGGTCTCCCATACAAGTACTAACCAGGACCGAGTCTGGATGGCTTCCGAGATCAGATGAGATCAGGCATTTTCAGACTGGTATGGCCGTAAGTGAAATTACGAGAATGCGATCTCGCTAATGTTGGTAGAATATCAAACTCTGGTTGTGACAAAAGACAAGACGCTTCTGGATAGGGAAAAAAGTGGTCTGATTATGACATCATAATGCAAAAAAGAAATAAACAAAAGCTTACGGCACCTGAGGTTCCTAGTTGGTCTCCCATACAAGTACTAACCAGGGCCAAGTCTGGATGGCTTCCGAGATCAGGCATTTTCAGACTGGTATGGCCGTAAGTGAAATTAAGAGAATGCGATCTCGCTAATGTTGGTAGAATATCAAACTCTGGTTGCGACAAAAGACAAGACGCTTCTGGATAGGGAAAAAAGTGGTCTGATTATGACATCATAATGCAAAAAAGAAATAAACAAAAGCTTACGGCACCTGAGGTTCCTAGTTGGTCTCCCATAGGGAAAAAAGTGGTCTGATTATGACATCATAATGCAAAAAAGAAATAAACAAAAGCTTACGGCACCTGAGGTTCCTAGTTGGTCTCGCATACAAGTACTAACCAGGCCCGAGTCTGGACGGCTTCCGAGATCTGACGAGATCAAGCATTTTCAGACTGGTATGGCCATAAGTGAAATTAAGAGAATGCGATCTCGCTAATGTTAGTAGAATATCAAACTCTGGTTGCGACAATAGACAAGACGCTTCTGGATAGGGAAAAAAGTGGTCTGATTATGACATCATAATGCAAAAAAGAAATAAACAAAAGCTTACGGCACCTGAGGTTCCTAGTTGGTCTCCCATACAAGTACTAACCAGGCCCGAGTCTGGATGGCTTCCGAGATCTGATGAGATCAGGCATTTTCAGACTGGTATGGCAGTAAGTGAAATTAAGAGAATGCGATCTCGCTAATGTTGGTAGAATATCAAACTCTGGTTGCGACAAAAGACAAGACGCTTCTGGATAGGGAAAAAAGTGGTCTGATTATGACATCATAATGCAAAAAAGAAATAAACAAAATCTTACGGCACCTGAGGTTCCTAGTTGGTCTCCCATACAAGTACTACACCGGCCCGAGTCTGGATGGCTTCCGAGATCTGATGAGATCAGGCATTTTCAGACTGGTATGGCCGTAAGTGAAATTAAGAGAATGCGATCTCGCTAATGTTGGTAGAATATCAAACTCTGGTTGCGACAAAAGACAAGACGCTTCTGGATAGGGAAAAAAGTGGTCTGATTATGACATCATAATGCAAAAAAGAAATAAACAAAAGCTTACGGCACCTGAGGTTCCTAGTTGGTCTCCCATACAAGTACTAACCAGGCCCGAGTCTGGATGGATTCCGAGATCTGATGAGATCAGGCATTTTCAGACTGGTATGGCCGTAAGTGAAATTAAGAGAATGCGATCTCGCTAATGTTGGTAGAATATCAAACTCTGGTTGCGACAAAAGACAAGACGCTTCTGGATAGGGAAAAAAGTGGTCTGATTATGACATCATAATGCAAAAAAGAAATAAACAAAAGCTTACGGCACCTGAGGTTCCTAGTTGGTCTCCCATACAAGTACAAACCAGGCCCGAGTCTGGATGGCTTCCGAGATCTGACGAGATCAGGCATTTTCAGACTGGTATGGCCATAAGTGAAATTAAGAGATTGCGATCCCGCTAATGTTGGTAGAATATCAAACTCTGGTTGCGACAAAAGACAAGACGCCTCTGGATAGGGAAAAAAGTGGTCTGATTATGACATCATAATGCAAAAAAGAAATAAACAAAAGCTTACGGCACCTGAGGTTCCTAGTTGGTCTCCCATACAAGTACTAACCAGGCCCGAGACTGGATGGCTTCCGAGATCTGACGAGATCAGACATTTTCAGACTGGTATGGCCGTAAGGGAAATTAATAGAATGCGATCTCGCTAATGTTGGTAGAATATCAAACTCGGGTTGCGACAAAAGACAAGACGCTTCTGGATAGGGAAAAAAGTGGTCTGATTATGACATCATAATGCAAAAAAGAAATAAACAAAAGCTTACAGCACCTGAGGTTCCTAGTTGGTCTCCCATACAAGTACTAACCAGGCCCGAGTCTGGACAGCTTCCAAGATCTGACGAGATCAGGCATTTTCAGACTGGTATGGCCATAAGTGAAATAAAGAGAATGCGATCTCGCTAATGTTGGTAGAATATCAAACTCTGGTTGCGACAATAGACAAGACGCTTCTGGATAGGGAAAAAAGTGGTCTGATTATGACATCATAATGCAAAAAAGAAATAAACGAAAGCTTACGGCACCTGAGGTTCCTAGTTGGTCTCCCATACAAGTACTAACCAGGCCCGAGTCTGGATGGCTTCCGAGATCTGATGAGATCAGGCATTTTCAGACTGGTATGGCAGTAAGTGAAATTAAGAGAATGCGATCTCGCTAATGTTGGTAGAATATCAAACTCTGGTTGCGACAAAAGACAAGACGCTTCTGGATAGGGAAAAAAGTGGTCTGATTATGACATCATAATGCAAAAAAGAAATAAACAAAATCTTACGGCACCTGAGGTTCCTAGTTGGTCTCCCATACAAGTACTAACGCGGCCCGAGTCTGGATGGCTTCCGAGATCTGATGAGATCAGGCATTTTCAGACTGGTATGGCCGTAAGTGAAATTAAGAGAATGCGATCTCGCTAATGTTGGTAGAATATCAAACTCTGGTTGCGACAAAAGACAAGACGCTTCTGGATAGGGAAAAAAGTGGTCTGATTATGACATCATAATGCAAAAAAGAAATAAACAAAAGCTTACGGCACCTGAGGTTCCTAGTTGGTCTCCCATACAAGTACTAACCAGGCCCGAGTCTGGATGGATTCCGAGATCTGATGAGATCAGGCATTTTCAGACTGGTATGGCCATAAGTGAAATTAAGAGAATGCGATCTCGCTAATGTTGGTAGAATATCAAACTCTGGTTGCGACAAAAGACAAGACGGTTCTGGATAGGGAAAAAAGTGGTCTGATTATGACATCATAATGCAAAAAAGAAATAAACAAAAGCTTACGGCACCTGAGGTTCCTAGTTGGTCTCCCATACAAGTACAAATCAGGCCCGAGTCTGGATGGCTTCCGAGATCTGACGAGATCAGGCATTTTCAGACTGGTATGGCCATAAATGAAATTAAGAGATTGCGATCCCGCTAATGTTGGTAGAATATCAAACTCTGGTTGCGACAAAAGACAAGACGCTTCTGGATAGGGAAAAAAGTGGTCTGATTATGACATCATAATGCAAAAAAGAAATAAACAAAAGCTTACGGCACCTGAGGTTCCTAGTTGGTCTCCCATAGGGAAAAAAGTGGTCTGATTATGACATCATAATGCAAAAAAAGAAATAAACAAAAGCTTACGGCACCTGAGGTTCCTAGTTGGTCTCCCATACAAGTACTAACCAGGCCCGAGTCTGGATGGTTTCCGAGATCTGATGAGATCAGGCATTTTCAGACTGGTATGGCCGTAAATGAAATTAAGAGAATGCGATCTCGCTAATGTTGGTAGAATATCAAACTCTGGTTGCGACAAAAGACAAGACGCTTCTGGATAGGGAAAAAAGTGGTCTGATTATGACATCATAATGCAAAAAAGAAATAAACAAAAGCTTACGGCACCTGAGGTTCCTAGTTGGTCTCCCATAGGGAAAAAAGTGGTCTGATTATGACATCATAATGAAAAAAAGAAATAAACAAAAGCTTACGGCACCTGAGGTTCCTAGTTGGTCTCCCATACAAGTACTAACCAGGCCCGAGTCTGGATGGCTTCCAAGATCTGACGAGATCAGGCATTTTCAGACTAGTATGGCCGTAAGTGAAATTAAGAGAATGCGATCTCGCTAATGTTGGTAGAATATCAAACTCTGGTTGCGACAAAAGACAAGACGCTTCTGGATAGGGAAAAAAGTGGTCTGATTATGACATCATAATGCAAAAAAGAAATAAACAAAAGCTTACGGCACCTGAGGTTCCTAGTTGGTCTCCCATACAAGTACTAACCAGGCCCGAGTCTGGATGGCTTCCGAGATCTGGCATTTTCAGACTGGTATGGCCGTAAGTGAAATTAAGAGAATGCGATCTCGCTAATGTTGGTAGAATATCAAACTCTGGTTGCGACAAAAGACAAGACGCTTCTGGATAGGGAAAAAAGTGGTCTGATTATGACATCATAATGCAAAAAAGAAATAAACAAAAGCTTACAGCACCTGAGGTTCCTAGTTGGTCTCCCATACAAGTACTAACCAGGCCCGAGACTGGATGGCTTCCGAGATCTGACGAGATCAGACATTTTCAGACTGGTATGGCCGTAAGGGAAATTAATAGAATGCGATCTCGCTAATGTTGGTAGAATATCAAACTCGGGTTGCGACAAAAGACAAGACGCTTCTGGATAGGGAAAAAAGTGGTCTGATTATGACATCATAATGCAAAAAAGAAATAAACAAAAGCTTACAGCACCTGAGGTTCCTAGTTGGTCTCCCATACAAGTACTAACCAGGCCCGAGTCTGGATGGCTTCCGAGATCAGATGAGATCAGGCATTTTCAGACTGGTATGGCCGTAAGTGAAATTACGAGAATGCGATCTCGCTAATGTTGGTAGAATATCAAACTCTGGTTGTGACAAAAGACAAGACGCTTCTGGATAGGGAAAAAAGTGGTCTGATTATGACATCATAATGCAAAAAAGAAATAAACAAAAGCTTACGGCACCTGAGGTTCCTAGTTGGTCTCCCATACAAGTACTAACCACGGCCAAGTCTGGATGGCTTCCGAGATCAGGCATTTTCAGACTGGTATGGCCGTAAGTGAAATTAAGAGAATGCGATCTCGCTAATGTTGGTAGAATATCAAACTCTGGTTGCGACAAAAGACAAGACGCTTCTGGATAGGGAAAAAAGTGGTCTGATTATGACATCATAATGCAAAAAAGAAATAAACAAAAGCTTACGGCACCTGAGGTTCCTAGTTGGTCTCCCATAGGGAAAAAAGTGGTCTGATTATGACATCATAATGCAAAAAAGAAATAAACAAAAGCTTACGGCACCTGAGGTCCCTAGTTGGTCTCGCATACAAGTACTAACCAGGCCCGAGTCTGGACGGCTTCCGAGATCTGACGAGATCAAGCATTTTCAGACTGGTATGGCCATAAGTGAAATTAAGAGAATGCGATCTCGCTAATGTTGGTAGAATATCAAACTCTGGTTGCGACAATAGACAAGACGCTTCTGGATAGGGAAAAAAGTGGTCTGATTATGACATCATAATGCAAAAAAGAAATAAACAAAAGCTTACGGCACCTGAGGTTCCTAGTTGGTCTCCCATACAAGTACTAACCAGGCCCGAGTCTGGATGGCTTCCGAGATCTGATGAGATCAGGCATTTTCAGACTGGTATGGCAGTAAGTGAAATTAAGAGAATGCGATCTCGCTAATGTTGGTAGAATATCAAACTCTGGTTGCGACAAAAGACAAGACGCTTCTGGATAGGGAAAAAAGTGGTCTGATTATGACATCATAATGCAAAAAAGAAATAAACAAAATCTTACGGCACCTGAGGTTCCTAGTTGGTCTCCCATACAAGTACTACACCGGCCCGAGTCTGGATGGCTTCCGAGATCTGATGAGATCAGGCATTTTCAGACTGGTATGGCCGTAAGTGAAATTAAGAGAATGCGATCTCGCTAATGTTGGTAGAATATCAAACTCTGGTTGCGACAAAAGACAAGACGCTTCTGGATAGGGAAAAAAGTGGTCTGATTATGACATCATAATGCAAAAAAGAAATAAACAAAAGCTTACGGCACCTGAGGTTCCTAGTTGGTCTCCCATACAAGTACTAACCAGGCCCGAGTCTGGATGGATTCCGAGATCTGATGAGATCAGGCATTTTCAGACTGGTATGGCCGTAAGTGAAATTAAGAGAATGCGATCTCGCTAATGTTGGTAGAATATCAAACTCTGGTTGCGACAAAAGACAAGACGCTTCTGGATAGGGAAAAAAGTGGTCTGATTATGACATCATAATGCAAAAAAGAAATAAACAAAAGCTTACGGCACCTGAGGTTCCTAGTTGGTCTCCCATACAAGTACAAACCAGGCCCGAGTCTGGATGGCTTCCGAGATCTGACGAGATCAGGCATTTTCAGACTGGTATGGCCATAAGTGAAATTAAGAGATTGCGATCCCGCTAATGTTGGTAGAATATCAAACTCTGGTTGCGACAAAAGACAAGACGCCTCTGGATAGGGAAAAAAGTGGTCTGATTATGACATCATAATGCAAAAAAGAAATAAACAAAAGCTTACGGCACCTGAGGTTCCTAGTTGGTCTCCCATACAAGTACTAACCCGGCCCGAGTCTGGATGGCTTCCGAGATCTGATGAGATCAGGCATTTTCAGACTGGTATGGCCGTAAGTGAAATTAAGAGAATGCGATCTCGCTAATGTTGGTAGAATATCAAACTCTGGTTGCGACAAAAGACAAGACGCTTCTGGATATGGAAAAAAGTGGTCTGATTATGACATCATAATGCAAAAAAGAAATAAACAAAAGCTTACGGCACCTGAGGTTCCTAGTTGGTCTCCCATACAAGTACTAACCAGGCCCGAGTCTGGATGGCTTCCGAGATCTGGCATTTTCAGACTGGTATGGCCGTAAGTGAAATTAAGAGAATGCGATCTCGCTAATGTTGGTAGAATATCAAACTCTGGTTGCGACAAAAGACAAGACGCTTCTGGATAGGGAAAAAAGTGGTCTGATTATGACATCATAATGCAAAAAAGAAATAAACAAAAGCTTACGGCACCTGAGGTTCCTAGTTGGTCTCCCATACAAGTACTAACCAGGCCCGAGACTGGATGGCTTCCGAGATCTGACGAGATCAGACATTTTCAGACTGGTATGGCCGTAAGGGAAATTAATAGAATGCGATCTCGCTAATGTTGGTAGAATATCAAACTCGGGTTGCGACAAAAGACAAGACGCTTCTGGATAGGGAAAAAAGTGGTCTGATTATGACATCATAATGCAAAAAAGAAATAAACAAAAGCTTACAGCACCTGAGGTTCCTAGTTGGTCTCCCATACAAGTACTAACCAGGCCCGAGTCTGGACGGCTTCCGAGATCTGACGAGATCAGGCATTTTCAGACTGGTATGGCCATAAGTGAAATAAAGAGAATGCGATCTCGCTAATGTTGGTAGAATATCAAACTCTGGTTGCGACAATAGACAAGACGCTTCTGGATAGGGAAAA
Source organism: Pelobates fuscus (assembly GCF_036172605.1). Classification (NCBI taxonomy): domain Eukaryota; kingdom Metazoa; phylum Chordata; class Amphibia; order Anura; family Pelobatidae; genus Pelobates; species Pelobates fuscus. The sequence continues at coordinate 287,233,260 of NC_086318.1, read as the reverse complement.
AAGTGGTCTGATTATGACATCATAATGCAAAAAAGAAATAAACGAAAGCTTACGGCACCTGAGGTTCCTAGTTGGTCTCCCATACAAGTACTAACCAGGCCCGAGTCTGGATGGCTTCCGAGATCTGATGAGATCAGGCATTTTCAGACTGGTATGGCAGTAAGTGAAATTAAGAGAATGCAATCTCGCTAATGTTGGTAGAATATCAAACTCTGGTTGCGACAAAAGACAAGACGCTTCTGGATAGGGAAAAAAGTGGTCTGATTATGACATCATAATGCAAAAAAGAAATAAACAAAATCTTACGGCACCTGAGGTTCCTAGTTGGTCTCCCATACAAGTACTAACCCGGCCCGAGTCTGGATGGCTTCCGAGATCTGATGAGATCAGGCATTTTCAGACTGGTATGGCCGTAAGTGAAATTAAGAGAATGCGATCTCGCTAATGTTGGTAGAATATCAAACTCTGGTTGCGACAAAAGACAAGACGCTTCTGGATAGGGAAAAAAGTGGTCTGATTATGACATCATAATGCAAAAAAGAAATAAACAAAAGCTTACGGCACCTGAGGTTCCTAGTTGGTCTCCCATACAAGTACTAACCAGGCCCGAGTCTGGATGGATTCCGAGATCTGATGAGATCAGGCATTTTCAGACTGGTATGGCCGTAAGTGAAATTAAGAGAATGCGATCTCGCTAATGTTGGTAGAATATCAAACTCTGGTTGCGACAAAAGACAAGACGCTTCTGGATAGGGAAAAAAGTGGTCTGATTATGACATCATAATGCAAAAAAGAAATAAACAAAAGCTTACGGCACCTGAGGTTCCTAGTTGGTCTCCCATACAAGTACAAACCAGGCCCGAGTCTGGATGGCTTCCGAGATCTGACGAGATCAGGCATTTTCAGACTGGTATGGCCATAAGTGAAATTAAGAGATTGCGATCCCGCTAATGTTGGTAGAATATCAAACTCTGGTTGCGACAAAAGACAAGACGCCTCTGGATAGGGAAAAAAGTGGTCTGATTATGACATCATAATGCAAAAAAGAAATAAACAAAAGCTTACGGCACCTGAGGTTCCTAGTTGGTCTCCCATACAAGTACTAACCCGGCCCGAGTCTGGATGGCTTCCGAGATCTGATGAGATCAGGCATTTTCAGACTGGTATGGCCGTAAGTGAAATTAAGAGAATGCGATCTCGCTAATGTTGGTAGAATATCAAACTCTGGTTGCGACAAAAGACAAGACGCTTCTGGATATGGAAAAAAGTGGTCTGATTATGACATCATAATGCAAAAAAGAAATAAACAAAAGCTTACGGCACCTGAGGTTCCTAGTTGGTCTCCCATACAAGTACTAACCAGGCCCGAGTCTGGATGGCTTCCGAGATCTGGCATTTTCAGACTGGTATGGCCGTAAGTGAAATTAAGAGAATGCGATCTCGCTAATGTTGGTAGAATATCAAACTCTGGTTGCGACAAAAGACAAGACGCTTCTGGATAGGGAAAAAAGTGGTCTGATTATGACATCATAATGCAAAAAAGAAATAAACAAAAGCTTACGGCACCTGAGGTTCCTAGTTGGTCTCCCATACAAGTACTAACCAGGCCCGAGACTGGATGGCTTCCGAGATCTGACGAGATCAGACATTTTCAGACTGGTATGGCCGTAAGGGAAATTAATAGAATGCGATCTCGCTAATGTTGGTAGAATATCAAACTCGGGTTGCGACAAAAGACAAGACGCTTCTGGATAGGGAAAAAAGTGGTCTGATTATGACATCATAATGCAAAAAAGAAATAAACAAAAGCTTACAGCACCTGAGGTTCCTAGTTGGTCTCCCATACAAGTACTAACCAGGCCCGAGTCTGGACGGCTTCCGAGATCTGACGAGATCAGGCATTTTCAGACTGGTATGGCCATAAGTGAAATAAAGAGAATGCGATCTCGCTAATGTTGGTAGAATATCAAACTCTGGTTGCGACAATAGACAAGACGCTTCTGGATAGGGAAAAAAGTGGTCTGATTATGACATCATAATGCAAAAAAGAAATAAACGAAAGCTTACGGCACCTGAGGTTCCTAGTTGGTCTCCCATACAAGTACTAACCAGGCCCGAGTCTGGATGGCTTCCGAGATCTGATGAGATCAGGCATTTTCAGACTGGTATGGCAGTAAGTGAAATTAAGAGAATGCAATCTCGCTAATGTTGGTAGAATATCAAACTCTGGTTGCGACAAAAGACAAGACGCTTCTGGATAGGGAAAAAAGTGGTCTGATTATGACATCATAATGCAAAAAAGAAATAAACAAAATCTTACGGCACCTGAGGTTCCTAGTTGGTCTCCCATACAAGTACTAACCCGGCCCGAGTCTGGATGGCTTCCGAGATCTGATGAGATCAGGCATTTTCAGACTGGTATGGCCGTAAGTGAAATTAAGAGAATGCGATCTCGCTAATGTTGGTAGAATATCAAACTCTGGTTGCGACAAAAGACAAGACGCTTCTGGATAGGGAAAAAAGTGGTCTGATTATGACATCATAATGCAAAAAAGAAATAAACAAAAGCTTACGGCACCTGAGGTTCCTAGTTGGTCTCCCATACAAGTACTAACCAGGCCCGAGTCTGGATGGATTCCGAGATCTGATGAGATCAGGCATTTTCAGACTGGTATGGCCGTAAGTGAAATTAAGAGAATGCGATCTCGCTAATGTTGGTAGAATATCAAACTCTGGTTGCGACAAAAGACAAGACGGTTCTGGATAGGGAAAAAAGTGGTCTGATTATGACATCATAATGCAAAAAAGAAATAAACAAAAGCTTACGGCACCTGAGGTTCCTAGTTGGTCTCCCATACAAGTACAAATCAGGCCCGAGTCTGGATGGCTTCCGAGATCTGACGAGATCAGGCATTTTCAGACTGGTATGGCCATAAATGAAATTAAGAGATTGCGATCCCGCTAATGTTGGTAGAATATCAAACTCTGGTTGCGACAAAAGACAAGACGCCTCTGGATAGGGAAAAAAGTGGTCTGATTATGACATCATAATGCAAAAAAGAAATAAACAAAAGCTTACGGCACCTGAGGTTCCTAGTTGGTCTCCCATACAAGTACTAACCCGGCCCGAGTCTGGATGGCTTCCGAGATCTGATGAGATCAGGCATTTTCAGACTGGTATGACCGTAAGTGAAATTAAGAGAATGCGATCTCGCTAATGTTGGTAGAATATCAAACTCTGGTTGCGACAAAAGACAAGACGCTTCTGGATATGGAAAAAAGTGGTCTGATTATGACATCATAATGCAAAAAAGAAATAAACAAAAGCTTACGGAACCTGAGGTTCCTAGTTGGTCTCCCATACAAGTACTAACCAGGCACCAGTCTGGATGGCTTCCGAGATCTGACGAGATCAGACATTTTCAGACTGGTATAGCCGTAAGTGAAATTATGAGAATGCGATCTCGCTAATGTTGGTAGAATATCAAACTCTGGTTGCGACAAAAGACAAGACGCTTATGGATAGGGAAAAAAGTGGTCTGATTATGACATCATAATGCAAAAAAGAAATAAACAAAAGCTTACGGCACCTGAGGTTCCTAGTTGGTCTCCCATACAAGTACTAACCAGGCCCGAGTCTGGATGGCTTCCGAGATCTGGCATTTTCAGACTGGTATGGCCGTAAGTGAAATTAAGAGAATGCGATCTCGCTAATGTTGGTAGAATATCAAACTCTGGTTGCGACAAAAGACAAGACGCTTCTGGATAGGGAAAAAAGTGGTCTGATTATGACATCATAATGCAAAAAAGAAATAAACAAAAGCTTACGGCACCTGAGGTTCCTAGTTGGTCTCCCATAGGGAAAAAAGTGGTCTGATTATGACATCATAATGCAAAAAAGAAATAAACAAAAGCTTACGGCACCTGAGGTTCCTAGTTGGTCTCGCATACAAGTACTAACCAGGCCCGAGTCTGGACGGCTTCCGAGATCTGACGAGATCAGGCATTTTCAGACTGGTATGGCCATAAGTGAAATTAAGAGAATGCGATCTCGCTAATGTTGGTAGAATATCAAACTCTGGTTGCGACAATAGACAAGACGATTCTGGATAGGGAAAAAAGTGGTCTGATTATGACATCATAATGCAAAAGTAGAAATAAACAAAAGCTTACAGCACCTGAGGTTCCTAGTTGGTCTCCCATACAAGTACTAACCAGGCCCGAGTCTGGATGGCTTCCGAGATCTGACGAGATCAGGCATTTTCAGACTGGTATGGCCGTAACAGAAATTAAGAGAATGCGATCTCGCTAATGTTGGTAGAATATCAAACTCTGGTTGCGACAAAAGACAAGGCGCTTCTGGATAGGGAAAAAAGTGGTCTGATTATGACATCATAATGCAAAAAATAAATAAACAAAAGCTTACGGCACCTGAGGTTCCTAGTTGGTCTCCCATACAAGTACTAACCAGGCCCGAGTCTGGATGGATTCCGAGATCTGATGAGATCAGGCATTTTCAGACTGGTATGGCCGTAAGTGAAATTAAGAGAATGCGATCTCGCTAATGTTGGTAGAATATCAAACTCTGGTTGCGACAAAAGACAAGACGCTTCTGGATAGGGAAAAAAGTGGTCTGATTATGACATCATAATGCAAAAAAGAAATAAACAAAAGCTTACGGCACCTGAGGTTCCTAATTGGTCTCCCATACAAGTACTAACCAGGCCCGAGTCTGGATGGCTTCCGAGATCTGACGAGATCAGGCATTTTCAGACTGGTATGGCCATAAGTGAAATTAAGAGATTGCGATCCCGCTAATGTTGGTAGAATATCAAACTCTGGTTGCGACAAAAGACAAGACGCCTCTGGATAGGGAAAAAAGTGGTCTGATTATGACATCATAATGCAAAAAAGAAATAAACAAAAGCTTACGGCACCTGAGGTTCCTAGTTGGTCTCCCATACAAGTACTAACCCGGCCCGAGTCTGGATGGCTTCCGAGATCTGATGAGATCAGGCATTTTCAGACTGGTATGGCCGTAAGTGAAATTAAGAGAATGCGATCTCGCTAATGTTGGTAGAATATCAAACTCTGGTTGCGACAAAAGACAAGACGCTTCTGGATATGGAAAAAAGTGGTCTGATTATGACATCATAATGCAAAAAAGAAATAAACAAAAGCTTACGGCACCTGAGGTTCCTAGTTGGTCTCCCATACAAGTACTAACCAGGCACGAGTCTGGATGGCTTCCGAGATCTGACGAGATCAGGCATTTTCAGACTGGTATGACCGTAAGTGAAATTAAGAGAATGCGATCTCGCTAATGTTGGTAGAATATCAAACTCTGGTTGCGACAAAAGACAAGACGCTTATGGATAGGGAAAAAAGTGGTCTGATTATGACATCATAATGCAAAAAAGAAATAAACAAAAGCTTACGGCACCTGAGGTTCCTAGTTGGTCTCCCATAGGGAAAAAAGTGGTCTGATTATGACATCATAATGCAAAAAAGAAATAAACAAAAGCTTACGGCACCTGAGGTTCCTAGTTGGTCTCGCATACAAGTACTAACCAGGCCCGAGTCTGGACGGCTTCCGAGATCTGACGAGATCAGGCATTTTCAGACTGGTATGGCCATAAGTGAAATTAAGAGAATGCGATCTCGCTAATGTTGGTAGAATATCAAACTCTGGTTGCGACAATAGACAAGACGATTCTGGATAGGGAAAAAAGTGGTCTGATTATGACATCATAATGCAAAAGTAGAAATAAACAAAAGCTTACGGCACCTGAGGTTCCTAGTTGGTCTCCCATACAAGTACTAACCAGGCACGAGTCTGGATGGCTTCCGAGATCTGACGAGATCAGGCATTTTCAGACTGGTATGACCGTAAGTGAAATTAAGAGAATGCGATCTCGCTAATGTTGGTAGAATATCAAACTCTGGTTGCGACAAAAGACAAGACGCTTCTGAATAGGGAAAAAAGTGGTCTGATTATGACATCATAATGCAAAAAAGAAATAAACAAAAGCTTACGGCACCTGAGGTTCCTAGTTGGTCTCCCATACAAGTACTAACCAGGCCCGAGTCTGGATGGCTTCCGAGATCTGACGAGATCAGGCATTTTCAGACTGGTATGGCCGTAAGTGAAATTATGAGAATGCGATCTCGCTAATGTTGGTAGAATATCAAACTCTGGTAGAGACAAAAGACAAGACGCTTCTGGATAGGGAAAAAAGTGGTCTGATTATGACATCATAATGCAAAAAAGAAATAAACAAAAGCTTACGGCACCTGAGGTTCCTAGTTGGTCTCCCATACAAGTACTAACCAGGCCCGAGTCTGGATGGCTTCCGAGATCTGACGAGATCAGGCATTTTCAGACTGGTATGGCCGTAAGTGAATTTAAGAGAATGCGATCTCGCTAATGTTGGTAGAATATCAAACTCTGGTTGCGACAAAAGACAAGACGCTTCTGAATAGGGAAAAAAGTGGTCTGATTATGACATCATAATGCAAAAAAGAAATAAACAAAAGCTTACGGCACCTGAGGTTCCTAGTTGGTCTCCCATACAAGTACTAACCAGACCCGAATCTGGATGGCTTCCGAGATCTGACATTTTCAGACTGGTATGGCCGTAAGTGAAATTAAGAGAATGCGATCCCGCTAATGTTTGTAGAATATCAAACTCTGGTTGCGACAAAAGACAAGACGCTTCTGGATAGGGAAAAAAGTGGTCTGATTATGACATCATAATGCAAAAAAGAAATAAACAAAAGCTTTCAGCACCTGAGGTTCCTAGTTGGTCTCCCATACAAGTACTAACCAGGCCCGAGTCTGGATGGCTTCCGAGATCTGATGAGATCAGGCATTTTCAGACTGGTATGGCCGTAAGTGAAATTAAGAGAATGCGATCTCGCTAATGTTGGTAGAATATCAAACTCTGGTTGCGACAAAAGACAAGACGCTTCTGGATAGGGAAAAAAGTGGTCTGATTATGACATCATAATGCAAAAAAGAAATAAACAAAAGCTTACGGCACCTGAGGTTCCTAGTTGGTCTCCCATAGGGAAAAAAGTGGTCTGATTATGACATCATAATGCAAAAAAGAAATAAACAAAAGCTTACGGCACCTGAGGTTCCTAGTTGGTCTCCCGTACAAGTACTAACCAGGCCCGAGTCTGGATGGCTTCCGAGATCTGACGAGATCAGGCATTTTCAGACTGGTATGGCCGTAAGTGAAGTTAAGAGAATGCGATCTCGCTAATGTTGGTAGAATATCAAACTCTGGTTGCGACAAAAGACAAGACGCTTCTGGATAGGGAAAAAAGTGGTCTGATTATGACATCATAATGCAAAAAAGAAATAAACAAAAGCTTACGGCACCTGAGGATCCTAGTTGGTCTCCCATACAAGTACTAACCAGGCCCAAGTCTGGATGGCTTCCGAGATCTGACGAGATCAGGCATTTTCAGACTGGTATGCCCGTAAGTGAAAGTAACAGAATGCGATCTCGCTAATGTTGCTAGAATATCAAACTCTGGTTGCGACAAAAGACAAGACGCTTCTGGATAGGGAAAAAAGTGGTCTGATTATGACATCATAATGCAAAAAAGAAATAAACAAAAGCTTACGGCACCTGAGGTTCCTAGTTGGTCTCCCATACAAGTACTAACCAGGCCCGAGTCTGGATGGCTTCCGAGATCTGGCATTTTCAGACTGGTATGGCCGTAAGTGAAATTAAGAGAATGCGATCTCGCTAATGTTGGTAGAATATCAAACTCTGGTTGCGACAAAAGACAAGACGCTTCTGAATAGGGAAAAAAGTGGTCTGATTATGACATCATAATGCAAAAAAGAAATAAACAAAAGCTTACGGCACCTGAGGTTCCTAGTTGGTCTCCCATACAATTACTAACCAGGCCCGAGTCTGGATGGCTTCCGAGATCTGACGAGATCAGGCATTTTCAGACTGGTATGGCCGTAAGTGAAATTATGAGAATGCGATCTCGCTAATGTTGGTAGAATATCAAACTCTGGATGCGACAAAAGACAAGACGCTTCTGGATAGGGAAAAAAGTGGTCTGATTATGACATCATAATGCAAAAAAGAAATAAACAAAAGCTTTCAGCACCTGAGGTTCCTAGTTGGTCTCCCATATAAGTACTAAGCAGGCCCGATTCTGGATGTCTTCCGAGATCTGACGAGATCAGGCATTTTCAGACTGGTATGGCCGTAAGTGAAATTAAGAGAATGCGATCTCGCTAATGTTGGTAGAATATCAAACTCTGGTTGCGACAAAAGACAAGACGCTTCTGGATAGGGAAAAAAGTGGTCTGATTATGACATCATAATGCAAAAAAGAAATAAACAAAAGCTTACAGCACCTGAGGTTCCTAGTTGGTCTCCCATACATGTACTAACCAGGCCCGAGTCTGGATGGTTTCCGAGATCTGACGAGATCAGGCATTTTCAGACTAGTATGGCCGTAAGTGAAATTAAGAGAATGCGATCTCGCTAATGTTGGTAGAATATCAAACTCTGGTTGCGACAAAAGACAAGACGCTTCTGAATAGGGAAAAAAGTGGTCTGATTATGACATCATAATGCAAAAAAGAAATAAACAAAAGCTTACGGCACCTGAGGTTCCTAGTTGGTCTCCCATAGGGAAAATAGTGGTCTGATTATGACATCATAATGAAAAAAAGAAATAAACAAAAGCTTACGGCACCTGAGGTTCCTAGTTGGTCTCCCATACAAGTACTAACCAGGCCCGAGTCTGGATGGCTTCTGAGATCTGACGAGATCAGGCATTTTCAGACTGGTATGGCCGTAAGTGAATTTAAGAGAATGCGATCTCGCTAATGTTGGTAGAATATCAAACTCTGGTTGCGACAAAAGACAAGACGCTTCTGAATAGGGAAAAAAGTGGTCTGATTATGACATCATAATGCAAAAAAGAAATGAACAAAAGCTTACGGCACCTGAGGTTCCTAGTTGGTCTCCCATACAAGTACTAACCAGGCCCGAGTCTGGATGGCTTCCGAGATCTGACGAGATCAGGCATTTTCAGACTGGTATGGCCGTAAGTAAAATTAAGAGAATGCGATCTCGCTAATGTTGGTAGAATATCAAACTCTGGTAGAGACAAAAGACAAGACGCTTCTGGATAGGGAAAAAAGTGGTCTGATTATGACATCATAATGCAAAAAAGAAATAAACGAAAGCTTACGGCACCTGAGGTTCCTAGTTGGTCTCCCATACAAGTACTAACCAGGCCCGAGTCTGGATGGCTTCCGAGATCTGATGAGATCAGGCATTTTCAGACTGGTATGGCCGTAAGTGAATTTAAGAGAATGCAATCTCGCTAATGTTGGTAGAATATCAAACTCTGGTTGCGACAAAAGACAAGACGCTTCTGAATAGGGAAAAAAGTGGTCTGATTATGACATCATAATGCAAAAAAGAAATAAACAAAAGCTTACGGCACCTGAGGTTCCTAGTTGGTCTCCCATACAAGTACTAACCAGACCCGAATCTGGATGGCTTCCGAGATCTGACATTTTCAGACTGGTATGGCCGTAAGTGAAATTAAGAGAATGCGATCCCGCTAATGTTTGTAGAATATCAAACTCTGGTTGCGACAAAAGACAAGACGCTTCTGGATAGGGAAAAAAGTGGTCTGATTATGACATCATAATGCAAAAAAGAAATAAACAAAAGCTTACAGCACCTGAGGTTCCTAGTTGGTCTCCCATACAAGTACTAACCAGGCCCGAGTCTGGATGGCTTCCGAGATCTGATGAGATCAGGCATTTTCAGACTGGTATGGCCGTAAGTGAAATTAAGAGAATACGATCTCGCTAATGTTGGTAGAATATCAAATTCTGGTTGCGACAAAAGATAGGGAAAAAAGTGGTCTGATTATGACATCATAATGCAAAAAAGAAATAAACAAAAGCTTACGGCACCTGAGGTTCCTAGTTGGTCTCCCATAGGGAAAAAAGTGGTCTGATTATGACATCATAATGCAAAAAAGAAATAAACAAAAGCTTACGGCACCTGAGGTTCCTAGTTGGTCTCCCGTACAAGTACTAACCAGGCCCGAGTCTGGATGGCTTCCGAGATTTGACGAGATCAGGCATTTTCAGACTGGTATGGCCGTAAGTGAAGTTAAGAGAATGCGATCTCGCTAATGTTGGTAGAATATCAAACTCTGGTTGCGACAAAAGACAAGACGCTTCTGGATAGGGAAAAAAGTGGTCTGATTATGACATCATAATGCAAAAAAGAAATAAACAAAAGCTTACGGCACCTGAGGTTCCTAGTTGGTCTCCCATACAAGTACTAACCAGGCCCGAGTCTGGATGGCTTCCGAGATCTGACGAGATCAGGCATTTTCAGACTGGTATGGCCGTAAGTGAAATTATGAGAATGCGATCTCGCTAATGTTGGTAGAATATCAAACTCTGGTTGCGACAAAAGACAAGACGCTTCTGGATAGGGAAAAAAGTGGTCTGATTATGACATCATAATGCAAAAAAGAAATAAACAAAAGCTTACGGCACCTGAGGTTCCTAGTTGGTCTCCCATACAAGTACTAACCAGGCCCGAGTCTGGATGGCTTCCGAGATCTGACGAGATCAGGCATTTTCAGACTGGTATGGCCGTAAGTAAAATTAAGAGAATGCGATCTCGCTAATGTTGGTAGAATATCAAACTCTGGTAGAGACAAAAGACAAGACGCTTCTGGATAGGGAAAAAAGTGGTCTGATTATGACATCATAATGCAAAAAAGAAATAAACGAAAGCTTACGGCACCTGAGGTTCCTAGTTGGTCTCCCATACAAGTACTAACCAGGCCCAAGTCTGGATGGCTTCCAAGATCTGATGAGATCAGGCATTTTCAGACTGGTATGGCCGTAAGTGAATTTAAGAGAATGCGATATCGCTAATGTTGGTAGAATATCAAACTCTGGTTGCGACAAAAGACAAGACGCTTCTGAATAGGGAAAAAAGTGGTCTGATTATGACATCATAATGCAAAAAAGAAATAAACAAAAGCTTACGGCACCTGAGGTTCCTAGTTGGTCTCCCATACAAGTACTAACCAGACCCGAATCTGGATGGCTTCCGAGATCTGACATTTTCAGACTGGTATGGCCGTAAGTGAAATTAAGAGAATGCGATCCCGCTAATGTTTGTAGAATATCAAACTCTGGTTGCGACAAAAGACAAGACGCTTCTGGATAGGGAAAAAAGTGGTCTGATTATGACATCATAATGCAAAAAAGAAATAAACAAAAGCTTACAGCACCTGAGGTTCCTAGTTGGTCTCCCATACAAGTACTAACCAGGCCCGAGTCTGGATGGCTTCCGAGATCTGATGAGATCAGGCATTTTCAGACTGGTATGGCCGTAAGTGAAATTAAGAGAATGCGATCTCGCTAATGTTGGTAGAATATCAAACTCTGGTTGCGACAAAAGACAAGACGCTTCTGGATAGGGAAAAAAGTGGTCTGATTATGACATCATAATGCAAAAAAGAAATAAACAAAAGCTTACGGCACCTGAGGATCCTAGTTGGTCTCCCATACAAGTACTAACCAGGCCCAAGTCTGGATGGCTTCCGAGATCTGACGAGATCAGGCATTTTCAGACTGGTATGGCCGTAAGTGAAATTAACAGAATGCGATCTCGCTAATGTTGGTAGAATATCAAACTCTGGTTGCGACAAAAGACAAGACGCTTCTGGATAGGGAAAAAAGTGGTCTGATTATGACATCATAATGCAAAAAAGAAATAAACAAAAGCTTACGGCACCTGAGGTTCCTAGTTGGTCTCCCATACAAGTACTAACCAGTCCCGAGTCTGGATGGCTTCCGAGATCAGGCATTTTCAGACTGGTATGGCCGTAAGTGAAATTAAGAGAATGCGATCTCGCTAATGTTGGTAGAATATCAAACTCTGGTTGCGACAAAAGACAAGACGCTTCTGAATAGGGAAAAAAGTGGTCTGATTATGACATCATAATGCAAAAAATAAATAAATAAAAGCTTACGGCACCTGAGGTTCCTAGTTGGTCTCCCATACAAGTACTAACCAGGCCCGAGTCTGGATGGCTTCCGAGATCTGACGAGATCAGGCATTTTCAGACTGGTATGGCCGTAAGTTAAATTATGAGAATGCGATCTCGCTAATGTTGGTAGAATATCAAACTCTGGATGCGACAAAAGACAAGACGCTTCTGGATAGGGAAAAAAGTGGTCTGATTATGACATCATAATGCAAAAAAGAAATAAACAAAAGCTTTCAGCACCTGAGGTTCCTAGTTGGTCTCCCATATAAGTACTAACCAGGCCCGATTCTGGATGTCTTCCGAGATCTGACGAGATCAGGCATTTTCAGACTGGTATGGCCGTAAGTGAAATTAAGAGAATGCGATCTCGCTAATGTTGGTAGAATATCAAACTCTGGTTGCGACAAAAGACAAGACGCTTCTGGATAGGGAAAAAAGTGGTCTGATTATGACATCATAATGCAAAAAAGAAATAAACAAAAGCTTACAGCACCTGAGGTTCCTAGTTGGTCTCCCATACAAGTACTAACCAGGCCCGAGTCTGGATGGCTTCCGAGATCTGACGAGATCAGGCATTTTCAGACTAGTATGGCCGTAAGTGAAATTAAGAGAATGCGATCTCGCTAATGTTGGTAGAATATCAAACTCTGGTTGCGACAAAAGACAAGACGCTTCTGAATAGGGAAAAAAGTGGTCTGATTATGACATCATAATGCAAAAAAGAAATAAACAAAAGCTTACGGCACCTGAGGTTCCTAGTTGGTCTCCCATAGGGAAAAAAGTGGTCTGATTATGACATCATAATGAAAAAAAGAAATAAACAAAAGCTTACGGCACCTGAGGTTCCTAGTTGGTCTCCCATACAAGTACTAACCAGGCCCGAGTCTGGATGGCTTCCGAGATCTGACGAGAGCAGGCATATTCAGACTGGTATGGCCGTAAATGAATTTAAGAGAATGCGATCTCGCTAATGTTGGTAGAATATCAAACTCTGGTTGCGACAAAAGACAAGACGCTTCTGGATAGGGAAAAAAGTGGTCTGATTATGACATCATAAGGCAAAAAAGAAATAAACAAAAGCTTACGGCACCTGAGGTTCCTAGTTGGTCTCCCATACAAGTACTAACCAGACCCGAATCTGGATGGCTTCCGAGATCTGACATTTTCAGACTGGTATGGCCGTAAGTGAAATTAAGAGAATGCGATCCCGCTAATGTTTGTAGAATATCAAACTCTGGTTGCGACAAAAGACAAGACGCTTCTGGATAGGGAAAAAAGTGGTCTGATTATGACATCATAATGCAAAAAAGAAATAAACAAAAGCTTACAGCACCTGAGGTTCCTAGTTGGTCTCCCATACAAGTACTAACCAGGCCCGAGTCTGGATGGCTTCCGAGATCTGATGAGATCAGGCATTTTCAGACTGGTATGGCCGTAAGTAAAATTAAGAGAATGCGATCTCGCTAATGTTGGTAGAATATCAAACTCTGGTTGCGACAAAAGACAAGACGCTTCTGGATAGGGAAAAAAGTGGTCTGATTATGACATCATAATGCAAAAAAGAAATAAACAAAAGCTTACGGCACCTGAGGTTCCTAGTTGGTCTCCCATAGGGAAAAAAGTGGTCTGATTATGACATCATAATGCAAAAAAGAAATAAACAAAAGCTTACGGCACCTGAGGTTCCTAGTTGGTCTCCCATACAAGTACTAACCAGGCCCGAGTCTGGATGGATTCCGAGATCTGATGAGATCAGGCATTTTCAGACTGGTATGGCCGTAAGTGAAATTAAGAGAATGCGATCTCGCTAATGTTGGTAGAATATCAAACTCTGGATGCGACAAAAGACAAGACGCTTCTGGATAGGGAAAAAAGTGGTCTGATTATGACATCATAATGCAAAAAAGAAATAAACAAAAGCTTACGGCACCTGAGGTTCCTAGTTGGTCTCCCATACAAGTACTAACCAGGCCCAAGTCTGGATGGCTTCCGAGATCTGACGAGATCAGGCATTTTCAGACTGGTATGGCCGTAAGTGAAATTAACAGAATGCGATCTCGCTAATGTTGGTAGAATATCAAACTCTGGTTGCGACAAAAGACAAGACGCTTCTGGATAGGGAAAAAAGTGGTCTGATTATGACATCATAATGCAAAAAAGAAATAAACAAAAGCTTACGGCACCTGAGGTTCCTAGTTGGTCTCCCAAACAAGTACTAACCAGGCCTGAGTCTGGATGGCTTCCGAGATCTGGCATTTTCAGACTGGTATGGCCGTAAGTGAAATTAAGAGAATGCGATCTCGCTAATGTTGGTAGAATATCAAACTCTGGATGCGACAAAAGACAAGACGCTTCTGGATAGGGAAAAAAGTGGTCTGATTATGACATCATAATGCAAAAAAGAAATAAACAAAAGCTTTCAGCACCTGAGGTTCCTAGTTGGTCTCCCATATAAGTACTAACCAGGCCCGATTCTGGATGTCTTCCGAGATCTGACGAGATCAGGCATTTTCAGACTGGTATGTCCGTAAGTGAAATTAAGAGAATGCGATCTCGCTAATGTTGGTAGAATATCAAACTCTGGTTGCGACAAAAGACAAGACGCTTCTGGATAGGGAAAAAAGTGGTCTGATTATGACATCATAATGCAAAAAAGAAATAAACAAAAGCTTACAGCACCTGAGGTTCCTAGTTGGTCTCCCATACAAGTACTAACCAGGCCCGAGTCTGGATGGCTTCCGAGATCTGACGAGATCAGGCATTTTCAGACTGGTATGGCCGTAAGTAAAATTAAGAGAATGCGATCTCGCTAATGTTGGTAGAATATCAAACTCTGGTTGCGACAAAAGACAAGACGCTTCTGAATAGGGAAAAAAGTGGTCTGATTATGACATCATAATGCAAAAAAGAAATAAACAAAAGCTTACGGCACCTGAGGTTCCTAGTTGGTCTCCCATAGGGAAAATAGTGGTCTGATTATGACATCATAATGAAAAAAAGAAATAAACAAAAGCTTACGGCACCTGAGGTTCCTAGTTGGTCTCCCATACAAGTACTAACCAGGCCCGAGTGTGGATGGCTTCCGAAATCTGACGAGATCAGGCATTTTCAGACTGGTATGGCCGTAATTGAATTTAAGAGAATGCGATCTCGCTAATGTTGGTAGAATATCAAACTCTGGTTGTGACAAAAGACAAGACGCTTCTGGATAGGGAAAAAAGTGGTCTGATTATGACATCATAAGGCAAAAAAGAAATAAACAAAAGCTTACGGCACCTGAGGTTCCTAGTTGGTCTCCCATACAAGTACTAACCAGACCCGAATCTGGATGGCTTCCGAGATCTGACATTTTCAGACTGGTATGGCCGTAAGTGAAATTAAGAGAATGCGATCCTGCTAATGTTTGTAGAATATCAAACTCTGGTTGCGACAAAAGACAAGACGCTTCTGAATAGGGAAAAAAGTGGTCTGATTATGACATCATAATGCAAAAAAGAAATAAACAAAAGCTTACGGCACCTGAGGTTCCTAGTTGGTCTCCCATACAAGTACTAACCAGGCCCGAGTCTGGATGGTTTCCAAGATCTGACGAGATCAGGCATTTTCAGACTGGTATGGCCGTAAGTGAATTTAAGAGAATGCGATCTCGCTAATGTTGGTAGAATATCAAACTCTGGTTGCGACAAAAGACAAGACGCTTCTGGATAGGGAAAAAAGTGGTCTGATTATGACATCATAAGGCAAAAAATAAATAAACAAAAGCTTACGGCACCTGAGGTTCCTAGTTGGTCTCCCATACAAGTACTAACCAGACCCGAATCTGGATGGCTTCCGAGATCTGACATTTTCAGACTGGTATGGCCGTAAGTGAAATTAAGAGAATGTAGCCCCATGTAGCTAGAGCGCAGCTAAGCGGAAAAAGGCCTTGACAGGGGTTAGGAGGCGGGCTTAGGAGGAAGTAAGCGAGGGTTGGAATTATGGGTAAGTGGGATTGGCTATTTAAATGAGCAGCCATTTTAGGTGAGTCATTCTAACTTCCTACCTGGTCGAGTTTGTGTTCGCCTCGGGGAGCGCGGACTTTGCTTGGTCGGATTTCTTTTGTCTCCTCTGCAGGAACAATGGACGACGTGGAGCGTTTGCTGGAAGGGATCAGGTCGGCAGCACGGCATCAAGGTGTGGACTGGCTACGGGCACAGCTTGGCCCTGCCCTGGCGGAGGCGGCGGATCGGGACGGCGATGGCGGGAGACCGGTCCGGGCCCGGAGGCCCCCGCGGAGGCTAAGCCCGGGCACGGGGCCCGGTGAAGTGGTACCCGGTAGCAGTGGCCGTAAGCTTTTGTTTATTTCTTTTTTGCATTATGATGTCATAATCAGACCACTTTTTTCCCTATCCAGAAGCATCTTGTCTTTTGTCGCAACCAGAGTTTGATATTCTACCAACATTAGCGAGATCGCATTCTCTTAATTTCCCTTACGGCCATACCAGTCTGAAAATGCCTGATCTCGTCAGATCTCGGAAGCCATCCAGACTCGGGCCTGGTTAGTACTTGTATGGGAGACCAACTAGGAACCTCAGGTGCTGTAAGCTTTTGTTTATTTCTTTTTTGCATTATGATGTCATAATCAGACCACTTTTTTCCCTATGGGAGACCAACTAGGAACCTCAGGTGCTGTAAGCTTTTGTTTATTTCTTTTTTGCATTATGATGTCATAATCAGACCACTTTTTTCCCTATCCAGAAGCGTCTTGTCTTTTGTCGCAACCAGAGTTTGATATTCTACCAACATTAGCGAGATCGCATTCTCTTAATTTCACTTACGGCCATACCAGTCTGAAAATGCCTGATCTCGGAAGAGATCCAGACTCGGGCCTGGTTAGTACTTGTATGGGAGACCAACTAGGAACCTCAGGTGCCGTAAGCTTTTGTTTATTTCTTTTTTGCATTATGATGTCATAATCAGACCACTTTTTTCCCTATCCAGAAGCGTCTTGTCTTTTGTCGCAACCAGAGTTTGATATTCTACCAACATTAGCGAGATTGCATTCTCTTAATTTCACTTACGGCCATACCAGTCTGAAAATTCCTGATCTCGTCAGATCTCGGAAGCCATCCAGACTCGGGCTTGGTTAGTACTTGTATGGGAGACCAACTAGGAACCTCAGGTGCCGTAAGCTTTTGTTTATTTCTTTTTTGCATTATGATGTCATAATCAGACCACTTTTTTCCCTATGGGAGACCAACTAGGAACCTCAGGTGCCGTAAGCTTTTGTTTATTTCTTTTTTGCATTATGATGTCATAATCAGACCACTTTTTTCCCTATCCAGAAGCGTCTTGTCTTTTGTCGCAACCAGAGTTTGATATTCTACCAACATTAGCGAGATCGCATTCGCTTAATTTCCCTTACGGCCATACCAGTCTGAAAATGCCTGATCTCGTCAGATCTCGGAAGCCATCCAGACTCGGGCCTGGTTAGTACTTGTATGGGAGACCAACTAGGAACCTCAGGTGCCGTAAGCTTTTGTTTATTTCTTTTTTGCATTATGATGTCATAATCAGACCACTTTTTTCCCTATCCAGAAGCGTCTTGTCTTTTGTCGCAACCAGAGTTTGATATTCTACCAACATTAGCGAAATCACATTCTCTTAATTTCACTTACGGCCATACCAGTCTGAAAATGCCTGATCTCGGAAGAGATCCAGACTCGGGCCTGGTAAGTACTTGTATGGGAGACCAACTAGGAACCTCAGGTGCCGTAAGCTTTTGTTTATTTCTTTTTTGCATTATGATGTCATAATCAGACCACTTTTTTCCCTATCCAGAAGCGTCTTGTCTTTTGTCGCAACCAGAGTTTGATATTCTACCAACATTAGCGAGATTGCATTCTCTTGATTTCACTTACGGCCATACCAGTCTGAAAATGCCTGATCTCGTCACATCTCGGAAGCCATCCAGACTCGGGCCTGGTTAGTACTTGTATGGGAGACCAACTAGGAACCTCAGGTGCCGTAAGCTTTTGTTTATTTCTTTTTTGCATTATGATGTCATAATCAGACCACTTTTTTCCCTATCCAGAAGCGTCTTGTCTTTTGTCGCAACCAGAGTTTGATATTCTACCAACATTAGCGAGATCGCATTCTCTTGATTTTGCTTACGGCCATACCAGTCTGAAAATGCCTGATCTCGTCAGATCTCGGAAGCCATCCAGACTCGGGCCTGGTTAGTACTTGTATGGGAGACCAACTAGGAACCTCAGGTGCCGTAAGCTTTTGTTTATTTCTTTTTTGCATTATGATTTCATAATCAGACCACTTTTTTCCCTATCCAGAAGCGTCTTGTCTTTTGTCGCAACCAGAGTTTGATATTCTACCAACATTAGCGAGATCGCATTCTCTTAATTTCCCTTACGGCCATACCAGTCTGAAAATGCCTGATCTCGTCAGATCTCGGAAGCCATCCAGACTCGGGCCTGGTTAGTACTTGTATGGGAGACCAACTAGGAACCTCAGGTGCCGTAAGCTTTTGTTTATTTCTTTTTTGCATTATGATGTCATAATCAGACCACTTTTTTCCCTATCCAGAAGCGTCTTGTCTTTTGTCGCAACCAGAGTTTGATATTCTACCAACATTAGCGAGATCGCATTCTCTTAATTTCACTTACGGCCATACCAGTCTGAAAATGCCAGATCTCGGAAGCCATCCAGACTCGGGCCTGGTTAGTACTTGTATGGGAGACCAACTAGGAACCTCAGGTGCCGTAAGCTTTTGTTTATTTCTTTTTTGCATTATGATGTCATAATCAGACCACTTTTTTCCCTATCCAGAAGCGTCTTGTCTTTTGTCGCAACCAGAGTTTGATATTCTACCAACATTAGCGAGATCACATTCTCTTAATTTTCCTTACGGCCATACTAGTCTGAAAATGCCTGATCTCGTCAGATCTCGGAAGCCATCCAGACTCGGGCCTGGTTAGTACTTGTATGGGAGACCAACTAGGAACCTCAGGTGCCGTAAGCTTTTGTTTATTTCTTTTTTGCATTATGATGTCATAATCAGACCACTTTTTTCCCTATCCAGAAGCGTCTTGTCTTTTGTCGCAACCAGAGTTTGATATTCTACCAACATTAGCGAGATCGCATTCTCTTAACTTCACTTACGGCCATACCAGTCTGAAAATTCCCGATCTCGGAAGCCATCCAGACTCGGGCATGGTTAGTACTTGTATGGGAGACCAACTAGGAACCTCAGGTGCCGTAAGCTTTTGTTTATTTCTTTTTTGCATTATGATGTCATAATCAGACCACTTTTTTCCCTATCCAGAAGCGTCTTGGCTTTTGTCGCAACCAGAGTTTGATATTCTACCAACATTAGCGAGATCGCATTCTCTTAATTTCATTTACGGCCATACCAGTCTGAAAATGCCTGATCTCATCAGATCTCGAAAGCCATCCAGACTCGGGCCTGGTTAGTTCTTGTATGGGAGACCAACTAGGAACCTCAGGTGCCGTAAGCTTTTGTTTATTTCTTTTTTGCATTATGATGTCATAATCAGACCACTTTTTTCCCTATCCAGAAGCGTCTTGTCTTTTGTCGCAACCAGAGTTTGATATTCTACCAACATTAGCGAGATCGCATTCTCTTAATTTCCCTTACGGCCATACCAGTCTGAAAATGCCTGATCTCGTCAGATCTCGGAAGCCATCCAGACTCGGGCCTGGTTAGTACTTGTATGGGAGACCAACTAGGAACCTCAGGTGCCGTAAGCTTTTGTTTATTTCTTTTTTGCATTATGATGTCATAATCAGACCACTTTTTTCCCTATCCAGAAGCGTCTTGTCTTTTGTCGCAACCAGAGTTTGATATTCTACCAACATTAGCGAGATCGCATTCTCTTAATTTCACTTATGGCCATACCAGTCTGAAAATGCCTGATGTCGTCAGATCTCGGAAGTCATCCAGACTCGGGTCTGGTTAGTACTTGTATGGGAGACCAACTAGGAACCTCAGTTGCCGTAAGCGTTTGTTTATTTCTTTTTTGCATTATGATGTCATAATCAGACCACTTTTTTCCCTATCCAGAAGCGTCTTGTCTTTTGTCGCAACCAGAGTTTGATATTCTACCAACATTAGCGAGATCGCATTCTCTTAATTTCACTTACGGCCATACCAGTCTGAAAATGCCTGATCTCGTCAGATCTCGGAAGCCATCCAGACTCGGGCCTGGTTAGTACTTGTATGGGAGACAAACTAGGAACCTCAGGTGCCGCAATCTTTTGTTTATTTCTTTTTTGCATTATGATGTCATAATCAGACCACTTTTTTCCCTATCCAGAAGCGTCTTGTCTTTTGTCGCAACCAGAGTTTGATATTCTACCAACATTAGCGAGATCACATTCTCTTAATTTCACTTACGGCCATACCAGTCTGAAAATGCCTGATCTCGGAAGAGATCCAGACTCGGGCCTGGTTAGTACTTGTATGGGAGACCAACTAGGAACCTCAGGTGCCGTAAGCTTTTGTTTATTTCTTTTTTGCATTATGATGTCATAATCAGACCACTTTTTTCCCTATCCAGAAGCGTCTTGTCTTTTGTCGCAACCAGAGTTTGATATTCTACCAACATTAGCGAGATTGCATTCTCTTAATTTCACTTACGGCCATACCAGTCTGAAAATGCCAGATCTCGGAAGCCATCCAGACTCGGGCTTGGTTAGTACTTGTATGGGAGACCAACTAGGAACCTCAGGTGCCGCAGGCTTTTGTTTATTTCTTTTTTGCATTATGATGTCATAATCAGACCACTTTTTTCCCTATGGGAGACCAACTAGGAACCTCAGGTGCCGTAAGCTTTTGTTTATTTCTTTTTTGCATTATGATGTCATAATCAGACCACTTTTTTCCCTATCCAGAAGCGTCTTGTCTTTTGTCGCAACCAGAGTTTGATATTCTACCAACATTAGCGAGATCGCATTCTCTTAATTTCACTTACGGCCATACCAGTCTGAAAATGCCTGATCTCGTCAGATCTCGGAAGCCATCCAGACTCGGGCCTGGTTAGTACTTGTATGGGAGACCAACTAGGAACCTCAGGTGCCGCAATCTTTTGTTTATTTATTTTTTGCATTATGATGTCATAATCAGACCACTTTTTTCCCTATCCAGAAGCGTCTTGTCTTTTGTCGCAACCAGAGTTTGATATTCTACCAACATTAGCGAGATTGCATTCTCTTAATTTCACTTACGGCCATACCAGTCTGAAAATGCCTGATCTCGTCAGATCTCGGAAGCCATCCAGACTCGGGCCTGGTTTGTACTTGTATGGGAGACCAACTAGGAACCTCAGGTGCCGTAAGCTTTTGTTTATTTCTTTTTTGCATTATGATGTCATAATCAGACCACTTTTTTCCCTATCCAGAAGCGTCTTGTCTTTTGTCGCAACCAGAGTTTGATATTCTACCAACATTAGCGAGATCGCATTCTCTTAATTTCCCTTACGGCATACCAGTCTGAAAATGCCTGATCTCGTCAGATCTCGGAAGCCATCCAGACTCGGGCCTGGTTAGTACTTGTATGGGAGACCAACTAGGAACCTCAGGTGCCGTAAGCTTTTGTTTATTTCTTTTTTGCATTATGATGTCATAATCAGACCACTTTTTTCCCTATCCAGAAGCGTCTTGTCTTTTGTCGCAACCAGAGTTTGATATTCTACCAACATTAGCGAGATCACATTCTCTTAATTTCACTTACGGCCATACCAGTCTGAAAATGCCTGATCTCGGAAGAGATCCAGACTCGGGCCTGGTAAGTACTTGTATGGGAGACCAACTAGGAACCTCAGGTGCCGTAAGCTTTTGTTTATTTCTTTTTTGCATTATGATGTCATAATCAGACCACTTTTTTCCCTATCCAGAAGCGTCTTGTCTTTTGTCGCAACCAGAGTTTGATATTCTACCAACATTAGCGAGATTGCATTCTCTTAATTTCACTTACGGCCATACCAGTCTGAAAATGCCTGATCTCGTCAGATCTCGGAAGCCATCCAGACTCGGGCCTGGTTAGTACTTGTATGGGAGACCAACTAGGATCCTCAGGTGCCGTAAGCTTTTGTTTATTTCTTTTTTGCATTATGATGTCATAATCAGACCACTTTTTTCCCTATCCAGAAGTGTCTTGTCTTTTGTCGCAACCAGAGTTTGATATTCTACCAACATTAGCGAGATCGCATTCTCTTAATTTCACTTACGGCCATACCAGTCTGAAAATGCCTGATCTCGTCAGATCTCTGAAGCCATCCAGACTTGGGCCTGGTTAGTACTTGTATGGGAGACCAACTAGGAACCTCAGGTGCCGTAAGCTTTTGTTTATTTCTTTTTTGCATTATGATGTCATAATCAGACCACTTTTTTCCCTATCCAGAAGCATCTTGTCTTTTGTCGCAACCAGAGTTTGATATTCTACCAACATTAGCGAGATCGCATTCTCTTAATTTCACTTACGGCCATACCAGTCTGAAAATGCCAGATCTCGGAAGCCATCCAGACTCGGGCCTGGTTAGTACTTGTATGGGAGACCAACTAGGAACCTCAGGTGCCGTAAGCTTTTGTTTATTTCTTTTTTGCATTATGATGTCATAATCAGACCACTTTTTTCCCTATCCAGAAGCGTCTTGTCTTTTGTCGCAACCAGAGTTTGATATTCTACCAACATTAGCGAGATCGCATTCTCTTAATTTCACTTACGGCCATACCAGTCTGAAAATGCCTGATCTCGTCAGATCTCGGAAGCCATCCAGACTCGGGCCTGGTTAGTACTTGTATGGGAGACCAACTAGGAACCTCAGGTGCCGTAAGCTTTTGTTTATTTCTTTTTTGCATTATGATGTCATAATCAGACCACTTTTTTCCCTATCCAGAAGCGTCTTGTCTTTTGTCGCAACCAGAGTTTGATATTCTACCAACATTAGCGAGATCGCATTCTCTTAATTTCATTTACGGCCATACCAGTCTGAAAATGCCTGATCTCATCAGATCTCGAAAGCCATCCAGACTCGGGCCTGGTTAGTACTTGTATGGGAGACCAACTAGGAACCTCAGGTGCCGTAAGCTTTTGTTTATTTCTTTTTTGCATTATGATGTCATAATCAGACCACTTTTTTCCCTATCCAGAAGCGTCTTGTCTTTTGTCGCAACCAGAGTTTGATATTCTACCAACATTAGCGAGATCGCATTCTCTTAATTTCACTTATGGCCATACCAGTCTGAAAATGCCTGATCTCGTCCAAACTCGGAAGCCATCCAGACTCGGACCTGGTTAGTTCTTGTATGGGAGACCAACTAGGAACCTCAGGTGCCGTAAGCTTTTGTTTATTTCTTTTTTGTATTATGATGTCATAATCAGACCACTTTTTTCCCTATCCCGAAGCGTCTTGTCTTTTGTCGCAACCAGAGTTTGATATTCTACCAACATTAGCGAGATCGCATTCTCTTAATTTCACTTACGGCCATACCAGTCTGAAAATGCCTGATCTCGTCAGATCTCGGAAGCCATCCAGACTCAGGCCTGGTTAGTACTTGTATGGGAGACCAACTAGGAACCTCAGGTGCCGTAAGCTTTTGTTTATTTCTTTTTTGCATTATGATGTCATAATCAGACCACTTTTTTCCCTATCCAGAAGCGTCTTGTCTTTTGTCGCAACCAGAGTTTGATATTCTACCAACATTAGCGAGATCGCATTCTCTTAATTTCATTTACGGCCATACCAGTCAGAAAATGCCTGATCTCATCAGATCTCGAAAGCCATCCAGACTCGGGCCTGGTTAGTACTTGTATGGGAGACCAACTAGGAACCTCAGGTGCCGTAAGCTTTTGTTTATTTCTTTTTTGCATTATGATGTCATAATCAGACCACTTTTTTCCCTATCCAGAAGCGTCTTGTCTTTTGTCGCAACCAGAGTTTGATATTCTACCAACATTAGCGAGATCGCATTCTCTTAATTTCACTTATGGCCATACCAGTCTGAAAATGCCTGATCTCGTCCAAACTCTTAAGCCATCCAGACTCGGACCTGGTTAGTTCTTGTATGGGAGACCAACTAGGAACCTCAGGTGCCGTAAGCTTTTGTTTATTTCTTTTTTGTATTATGATGTCATAATCAGACCACTTTTTTCCCTATCCCGAAGCGTCTTGTCTTTTGTCGCAACCAGAGTTTGATATTCTACCAACATTAGCGAGATCGCATTCTCTTAATTTCACTTACGGCCATACCAGTCTGAAAATGCCTGATCTCGTCAGATCTCGGAAGCCATCCAGACTCGGGCCTGGTTAGTACTTGTATGGGAGACCAACTAGGAACCTCAGGTGCTGTAAGCTTTTGTTTATTTCTTTTTTGCATTATGATGTCATAATCAGACCACTTTTTTCCCTATCCAGAAGCGTCTTGTCTTTTGTCGCAACCAGAGTTTGATATTCTACCAACATTAGCGAGATCGCATTCTCTTAATTTCATTTACGGACATACCAGTCTGAAAATGCATGATCTCGTCAGATCTCGGAAGCCATCCAGACTCGGGCCTGGTTAGTACTTGTATGGGAGACCAACTAGGAACCTCAGGTGCCGTAAGCTTTTGTTTATTTCTTTTTTGCATTATGATGTCATAGTCAGACCACTTTTTTCCCTATCCAGAAGCGTCTTGTCTTTTGTCGCAACCAGAGTTTGATATTCTACCAACATTAGCGAGATCGCATTCTCTTAATTTCACTTACGGCCATACCAGTCTGAAAATGCCTGATCTCGTCAGATCTCGGAAGCCATCCACACTCGGGCCTGGTTAGTACTTGTATGGGAGACCAACTAGGAACTTCAGGTGCCGTAAGCTTTTGTTTATTTCTTTTTTGCATTATGATGTCATAATCAGACCACTTTTTTCCCTATCCAGAAGCGTCTTGTCTTTTGTCGCAACCAGAGTTTGATATTCTACCAACATTAGCGAGATTGCATTCTCTTAATTTCACTTACGGTCATACCAGTCTGAAAATGCCTGAACTTGTCAGATCTCGGAAGCCATCCAGACTTGGGCCTGGTTAGTACTTGTATGGGAGACCAACTAGGAACCTCAGGTGCCGTAAGCTTTTGTTTATTTCTTTTTTGCATTATGATGTCATAATCAGACCACTTTTTTCCCTATGGGAGACCAACTAGGAACCTCAGGTGCCGTAAGCTTTTGTTTATTTCTTTTTTGCATTATGATGTCATAATCAGACCACTTTTTTCCCTATCCAGAAGCGTCTTGTCTTTTGTCGCAACCAGAGTTTGATATTCTACCAACATTAGCGAGATCGCATTCTCTTAATTTCACTTACGGCCATACCAGTCTGAAAATGCCTGATCTCATCAGATCTCGGAAGCCATCCAGACTCGGGCCTGGTTAGTACTTGTATGGGAGACCAACTTGGAACCTCAGGTGCCGTAAGCTTTTGTTTATTTCTTTTTTGCATTATGATGTCATAATCAGACCACTTTTTTCCCTATCCTGAAGCGTCTTGTCTTTTGTCGCAACCAGAGTTTGATATTCTACCAACATTAGCGAGATCGCATTCTCTTAATTTCACTTACGGCCATACCAGTCTGAAAATGCCAGATCTCGGAAGCCATCCAGACTTGGGCCTGGTTAGTACTTGTATGGGAGACCAACTAGGAACCTCAGGTGCCGTAAGCTTTTGTTTATTTCTTTTTTGCATTATGATGTCATAATCAGACCACTTTTTTCCCTATCCAGAAGCGTCTTGTCTTTTGTCGCAACCAGAGTTTGATGTTCTACCAACATTAGCGAGATCGCATTCTTTTAATTTCACTTACGGCCATACCAGTCTGAAAATGCCTGATCTCGTCAGATCTCGGAAGCCATCCAGACTCGGGTCTGGTTAGTACTTGTATGGGAGACCAACTAGGATCCTCAGGTGCCGTAAGCTTTTGTTTATTTCTTTTTTGCATTATGATGTCATAATCAGACCACTTTTTTCCCTATCCAGAAGCATCTTGTCTTTTGTCGCAACCAGAGTTTGATATTCTACCAACATTAGCGAGATCGCATTCTCTTAATTTCACTTACGGCCATACCAGTCTGAAAATGCCAGATCTCGGAAGCCATCCAGACTCGGGCCTGGTTAGTACTTGTATGGGAGACCAACTAGGAACCTCAGGTGCCGTAAGCTTTTGTTTATTTCTTTTTTGCATTATGATGTCATAATCAGACCACTTTTTTCCCTATCCAGAAGCGTCTTGTCTTTTGTCGCAACCAGAGTTTGATATTCTACCAACATTAGCGAGATCACATTCTCTTAATTTCACTTACGGCCATACCAGTCTGAAAATGCCTGATCTCGGAAGAGATCCAGACTCGGGCCTGGTAAGTACTTGTATGGGAGACCAACTAGGAACCTCAGGTGCCGTAAGCTTTTGTTTATTTCTTTTTTGCATTATGATGTCATAATCAGACCACTTTTTTCCCTATCCAGAAGCGTCTTGTCTTTTGTCGCAACCAGAGTTTGATATTCTACCAACATTAGCGAGATTGCATTCTCTTAACTTCACTTATGGCCATACCAGTCTGAAAATGCCTGATCTCGTCAGATCTCGGAAGCCATCCAGACTCGGGCCTGGTTAGTACTTGTATGGGAAACCAACTAGGAACCTCAGGTGCCGTAAGCTTTTGTTTATTTCTTTTTTGCATTATGATGTCATAATCAGACCACTTTTTTCCCTATGGGAGACCAACTAGGAACCTCAGGTGCTGTAAGCTTTTGTTTATTTCTTTTTTGCATTATGATGTCATAATCAGACCACTTTTTTCCCTATCCAGAAGCGTCTTGTCTTTTGTCGCAACCAGAGTTTGATATTCTACCAACATTAGCGAGATCGCATTCTCTTAATTTCCCTTACGGCCATACCAGTCTGAAAATGCCTGATCTTGTCAGATCTCGGAAGCCATCCAGACTTGGGCCTGGTAAGTACTTGTATGGGAGACCAACTTGGAACCTCAGGTGCCGTAAGCTTTTGTTTATTTCTTTTTTGCATTATGATGTCATAATCAGACCACTTTTTTCCCTATCCAGAAGCGTCTTGTCTTTTGTCGCAACCAGAGTTTGATATTCTACCAACATTAGCGAGATCGCATTCTCTTAATTTCACTTACGGCCATACCAGTCTGAAAATGCTTGATCTCGTCAGATCTCGGAAGCCATCCAGACTCGGGTCTGGTTAGTACTTGTATGGAAGACCAACTAGGATCCTCAGGTGCCGTAAGCTTTTGTTTATTTCTTTTTTGCATTATGATGTCATAATCAGACCACTTTTTTCCCTATCCAGAAGTGTCTTGTCTTTTGTCGCAATCAGAGTTTGATATTCTACCAACATTAGCGAGATCGATTCTCTTAATTTCACTTACGGCCATACCAGTCTGAAAATGCCTGATCTCGTCAGATCTCTGAAGCCATCCAGACTTGGGCCTGGTTAGTACTTGTATGGGAGACCAACTAGGAACCTCAGGTGCCGTAAGCTTTTGTTTATTTCTTTTTTGCATTATGATGTCATAATCAGACCACTTTTTTCCCTATCCAGAAGCATCTTGTCTTTTGTCGCAACCAGAGTTTGATATTCTACCAACATTAGCGAGATCGCATTCTCTTAATTTCACTTACGGCCATACCAGTCTGAAAATGCCAGATCTCGGAAGCCATCCAGACTCGGGCCTGGTTAGTACTTGTATGGGAGACCAACTAGGAACCTCAGGTGCCGTAAGCTTTTGTTTATTTCTTTTTTGCATTATGATGTCATAATCAGACCACTTTTTTCCCTATCCAGAAGCGTCTTGTCTTTTGTCGCAACCAGAGTTTGATATTCTACCAACATTAGCGAGATCGCATTCTCTTAATTTCACTTACGGCCATACCAGTCTGAAAATGCCTGATCTCGTCAGATCTCGGAAGCCATCCAGACTCGGGCCTGGTTAGTACTTGTATGGGAGACCAACTAGGAACCTCAGGTGCCGTAAGCTTTTGTTTATTTCTTTTTTGCATTATGATGTCATAATCAGACCACTTTTTTCCCTATCCAGAAGCGTCTTGTCTTTTGTCGCAACCAGAGTTTGATATTCTACCAACATTAGCGAGATCGCATTCTCTTAATTTCATTTACGGCCATACCAGTCTGAAAATGCCTGATCTCATCAGATCTCGAAAGGCATCCAGACTCGGGCCTGGTTAGTACTTGTATGGGAGACCAACTAGGAACCTCAGGTGCCGTAAGCTTTTGTTTATTTCTTTTTTGCATTATGATGTCATAATCAGACCACTTTTTTCCCTATCCAGAAGCGTCTTGTCTTTTGTCGCAACCAGAGTTTGATATTCTACCAACATTAGCGAGATCGCATTCTCTTAATTTCACTTATGGCCATACCAGTCTGAAAATGCCTGATCTCGTCCAAACTCGGAAGCCATCCAGACTCGGGCCTAGTTAGTTCTTGTATGGGAGACCAACTAGGAACCTCAGGTGCCGTAAGCTTTTGTTTATTTCTTTTTTGTATTATGATGTCATAATCAGACCACTTTTTTCCCTATCCCGAAGCGTCTTGTCTTTTGTCGCAACCAGAGTTTGATATTCTACCAACATTAGCGAGATCGCATTCTCTTAATTT
Source organism: Pelobates fuscus (assembly GCF_036172605.1). Classification (NCBI taxonomy): domain Eukaryota; kingdom Metazoa; phylum Chordata; class Amphibia; order Anura; family Pelobatidae; genus Pelobates; species Pelobates fuscus. The sequence goes on along the minus strand of NC_086318.1, from coordinate 287,204,489 downwards.
CACTTACGGCCATACCAGTCTGAAAATGCCTGATCTCGTCAGATCTCGGAAGCCATCCAGACTCGGGCCTGGTTAGTACTTGTATGGGAGACCAACTAGGAACCTCAGGTGCCGTAAGCTTTTGTTTATTTCTTTTTTGCATTATGATGTCATAATCAGACCACTTTTTTCCCTATCCAGAAGCGTCTTGTCTTTTGTCGCAACCAGAGTTTGATATTCTACCAACATTAGCGAGATCGCATTCTCTTAATTTCATTTACGGACATACCAGTCTGAAAATGCATGATCTCGTCAGATCTCGGAAGCCATCCAGACTCGGGCCTGGTTAGTACTTGTATGGGAGACCAACTAGGAACCTCAGGTGCCGTAAGCTTTTGTTTATTTCTTTTTTGCATTATGATGTCATAGTCAGACCACTTTTTTCCCTATCCAGAAGCGTCTTGTCTTTTGTCGCAACCAGAGTTTGATATTCTACCAACATTAGCGAGATCGCATTCTCTTAATTTCACTTACGGCCATACCAGTCTGAAAATGCCTGATCTCGTCAGATCTCGGAAGCCATCCACACTCGGGCCTGGTTAGTACTTGTATGGGAGACCAACTAGGAACTTCAGGTGCCGTAAGCTTTTGTTTATTTCTTTTTTGCATTATGATGTCATAATCAGACCACTTTTTTCCCTATCCAGAAGCGTCTTGTCTTTTGTCGCAACCAGAGTTTGATATTCTACCAACATTAGCGAGATTGCATTCTCTTAATTTCACTTACGGCCATACCAGTCTGAAAATGCCTGATCTTGTCAGATCTCGGAAGCCATCGAGACTCGGGCCTGGTTAGTACTTGTATGGGAGACCAACTAGGAACCTCAGGTGCCGTAAGCTTTTGTTTATTTCTTTTTTGCATTATGATGTCATAATCAGACCACTTTTTTCCCTATGGGAGACCAACTAGGAACCTCAGGTGCCGTAAGCTTTTGTTTATTTCTTTTTTGCATTATGATGTCATAATCAGACCACTTTTTTCCCTATCCAGAAGCGTCTTGTCTTTTGTCGCAACCAGAGTTTGATATTCTACCAACATTAGCGAGATCGCATTCTCTTAATTTCCCTTACGGCCATACCAGTCTGAAAATGCCTGATCTTGTCAGATCTCAGAAGCCATCCAGACTCGGGCCTGGTTAGTACTTGTATGGGAGACCAACTAGGAACCTCAGGTGCCGTAAGCTTTTGTTTATTTCTTTTTTGCATTATGATGTCATAATCAGACCACTTTTTTCCCTATCCTGAAGCGTCTTGTCTTTTGTCACAACCAGAGTTTGATATTCTACCAACATTAGCGAGATCGCATTCTCTTAATTTCACTTACGGCCATACCAGTCTGAAAATGCCTGATCTCATCAGATCTCGGAAGCCATCCAGACTCGGGCCTGGTTAGTACTTGTATGGGAGACCAACTTGGAACCTCAGGTGCCGTAAGCTTTTGTTTATTTCTTTTTTGCATTATGATGTCATAATCAGACCACTTTTTTCCCTATCCAGAAGCGTCTTGTCTTTTGTCGCAACCAGAGTTTGATATTCTACCAACATTAGCGAGATCGCATTCTCTTAATTTCACTTACGGCCATACCAGTCTGAAAATGCCAGATCTCGGAAGCCATCCAGACTCGGGCCTGGTTAGTACTTGTATGGGAGACCAACTAGGAACCTCAGGTGCCGTAAGCTTTTGTTTATTTCTTTTTTGCATTATGATGTCATAATCAGACCACTTTTTTCCCTATGGGAGACCAACAAGGAACCTCAGGTGCCGTAAGCTTTTGTTTATTTCTTTTTTGCATTATGATGTCATAATCAGACCACTTTTTTCCCTATCCAGAAGCGTCTTGTCTTTTGTCGCAACCAGAGTTTGATATTCTACCAACATTAGCGAGATCGCATTCTCTTAATTTCATTTACGGCCATACCAGTCTGAAAATGCCTGATCTCGTCAGATCTCGGAAGCCATCCAGACTCGGGCCTGGTTAGTACTTGTATGGGAGACCAACTAGGAACCTCAGGTGCCGTAAGCTTTTGTTTATTTCTTGTTTGCATTATGATGTCATAATCAGACCACTTTTTTCCCTATGGGAGACCAACTAGGAACCTCAGGTGCCGTAAGCTTTTGTTTATTTCTTTTTTGCATTATGATGTCATAATCAGACCACTTTTTTCCCTATCCAGAAGCGTCTTGTCTTTTGTCGCAACCAGAGTTTGATATTCTACCAACATTAGCGAGATCACATTCTCTTAATTTCCCTTACGGCCATACCAGTCTGAAAATGCCTGATCTCGTCAGATCTCGGAAGCCATCCAGACTCGGGCCTGGTTAGTACTTGTATGGGAGACAAACTAGGAACCTCAGGTGCCGTAAGCTATTGTTTATTTCTTTTTTGCATTATGATGTCATAATCAGACCACTTTTTCCCTATGGGAGACCAACTAGGAACCTCAGGTGCCGTAAGCTTTTGTTTATTTCTTTTTTGCATTATGATGTCATAATCAGACCACTTTTTTCCCTATGGGAGACCAACTAGGAACCTCAGGTGCCGTAAGCTTTTGTTTATTTCTTTTTTGCATTATGATGTCATAATCAGACCACTTTTTTCCCTATCCAGAAGCGTCTTGTCTTTTGTCGCAACCAGAGTTTGATATTCTACCAACATTAGCGAGATCGCATTCTCTTAATTTCACTTACGGCCATACCAGTCTGAAAATGCCTGATCTTGTCAGATCTCGGAAGCCATCCAGACTCGGGCCTGGTTAGTACTTGTATGGGAGACCAACTAGGAACCTCAGGTGCCGTAAGCTATTGTTTATTTCTTTTTTGCATTATGATGTCATAATCAGACCACTTTTTTCCCTATGGGAGACCAACTAGGAACCTCAGGTGCCGTAAGCTTTTGTTTATTTCTTTTTTGCATTATGATGTCATAATCAGACCACTTTTTTCCCTATGGGAGACCAACTAGGAACCTCAGGTGCCGTAAGCTTTTGTTTATTTCTTTTTTGCATTATGATGTCATAATCAGACCACTTTTTTCCCTGTCCAGAAGCGTCTTGTCTTTTGTCGCAACCAGAGTTTGATATTCTACCAACATTAGCGAGATCGCATTCTCTTAATTTCCCTTACGGCCATACCAGTCTGAAAATGCCAGATCTCGGAAGCCATCCAGACTCGGGCCTGGTTAGTACTTGTATGGGAGACCAACTAGGAACCTCAGGTGCCGTAAGCTTTTGTTTATTTCTTTTTTGCATTATGATGTCATAATCAGACCACTTTTTTCCCTATCCAGAAGCGTCTTGTCTTTTTTTTCGCAACCAGAGTTTGATATTCTACCAACATTAGCGAGATCGCATTCTCTTAATTTCACTTACGGCCATACCAGTCTGAAAATGCCTGATCTCATCAGATCTCGTAAGCCATCCAGACTCGGGCCTGGTTAGTACTTGTATGGGAGACCAACTAGGAACCTCAGGTGCCGTAAGCTTTTGTTTATTTCTTTTTTGCATTATGATGTCATAATCAGACCACTTTTTTCCCTATCCAGAAGCGTCTTGTCTTTTGTCGCAACCAGAGTTTGATATTCTACCAACATTAGCGAGATCGCATTCACTTAATTTCACTTACGGCCATACCAGTCTGAAAATGCTTGATCTCGTCAGATCTCGGAAGCCATCCATACTCGGGCCTGGTTAGTACTTGTATGGGAGACCAACTAGGAAACTCAGGTGCCTTAAGCTTTTGTTTATTTCTTTTTTGCATTATGATGTCATAATCAGACCACTTTTTTCCCTATGGGAGACCAACTAGGAACCTCAGGTGCCGTAAGCTTTTGTTTATTTCTTTTTTGCATTATGATGTCATAATCAGACCACTTTTTTCCCTATCCAGAAGCGTCTTGTCTTTTGTCGCAACCAGAGTTTGATATTCTACCAACATTAGCGAGATCGCATTCTCTTAATTTCTCTTACGGCCATACCAGTCTGAAAATGCCTGATCTCGTCAGATCTCGGAAGCCATCCAGACTCGGGCCTGGTTAGTACTTGTATGGGAGACCAACTAGGAACCTCAGGTGCCGTAAGCTTTTGTTTATTTCTTTTTTGCATTATGATGTCATAATCAGACCACTTTTTTCCCTATCCAGAAGCGTCTTGTCTTTTGTCGCAACCAGAGTTTGATATTCTACCAACATTAGCGAGATCACATTCTCTTAATTTCACTTGCGGCCATACCAGTCTGAAAATGCCTGATCTCATCAGATCTTGGAAGCCATCCAGACTCGGGCCTGATTAGTACTTGTATGGGAGACCAACTAGGAACCTCAGGTGCCGTAAGCTTTTGTTTATTTCTTTTTTGCATTATGATGTCATAATCAGACCACTTTTTTCCCTATCCAGAAGCGTCTTGTCTTTTGTCGCAACCAGAGTTTGATAATCTACCAACATTAGCGAGATCGCATTCTCTTAATTTCACTTATGGCCATACCAGTCTGAAAATGCCTGATCTCGTCAGATCTTGGAAACCATCCAGACTTGGGTCTGGTTAGTACTTGTATGGGAGACCAACTAGGAACCTCAGGTGCAGTAAGCTTTTGTTTATTTCTTTTTTGCATTATGATGTCATAATCAGACCACTTTTTTCCCTATCCAGAAGCGTCTTGTCTTTTGTCGCAACCAGAGTTTGATATTCTACCAACATTAGCGAGATCGCATTCTCTTAATTTCACTTATGGCCATACCAGTCTGAAAATGCCTGATCTCGTCAGATCTCGGAAGCCATCCAGACTTGGGCCTGGTTAGTACTTGTATGGGAGACCAACTGGGAACCTCAGGTGCCGTAAGCTTTTGTTTATTTCTTTTTTGCATTATGATGTCATAATCAGACCACTTTTTTCCCTATCCAGAAGCGTCTTGTCTTTTGTCGCAACCAGAGTTTAATATTCTACCAACATTAGCGAGATCGCATTCTCTTAATTTCACTTACGGCCATACCAGTCTGAAAATGCCTGATCTCATCAAATCTCGGAAGCCATCCAGACTCGGGCCTGGTTAGTACTTGGATGGGAGACCAACTAGGAACCTCAGGTGCCGTAAGCTTTTGTTTATTTCTTTTTTGCATTATGATGTCATAATCAGACCACTTTTTTCCCTATGGGAGACCAACAAGGAACCTCAGGTGCCGTAAGCTTTTGTTTATTTCTTTTTTGCATTATGATGTCATAATCAGACCACTTTTTTCCCTATCCATAAGCGTCTTGTCTTTTGTCGCAACCAGAGTTTGATATTCTACCAACATTAGCGAGATCGCATTCTCTTAATTTCATTTACGGCCATACCAGTCTGAAAATGCCTGATCTCGTCAGATCTCGGAAGCCATCCAGACTCGGGCCTGGTTAGTACTTGTATGGGAGACCAACTAGGAACCTCAGGTGCCGTAAGCTTTTGTTTATTTCTTGTTTGCATTATGATGTCATAATCAGACCACTTTTTTCCCTATGGGAGACCAACTAGGAACCTCAGGTGCCGTAAGCTTTTGTTTATTTCTTTTTTGCATTATGATGTCATAATCAGACCACTTTTTTCCCTATCCAGAAGCGTCTTGTCTTTTGTCGCAACCAGAGTTTGATATTCTACCAACATTAGCGAGATCGCATTCTCTTAATTTCACTTACGGCCATACCAGTCTGAAAATGCCTGATCTCATCAGATCTCGGAAGCCATCCAGACTCGGGCCTGGTTAGTACTTGTATGGGAGACCAACTAGGAACCTCAGGTGCCGTAAGCTTTTGTTTATTTCTTTTTTGCATTATGATGTCATAATCAGACCACTTTTTTCCCTATCCAGAAGCGTCTTGTCTTTTGTCGCAACCAGAGTTTGATATTCTACCAACATTAGCGAGATCCCATTCTCTTGATTTCACTTACGGCCATACCAGTCTGAAAATGCCTGATCTCATCAGATCTCGGAAGCCATCCAGACTCGGGCCTGGTTAGTACTTGTATGGGAGACCAACTAGGAACCTCAGGTGCCGTAAGCTATTGTTTATTTCTTTTTTGCATTATGATGTCATAATCAGACCACTTTTTTCCCTATGGGAGACCAACTAGGAACCTCAGGTGCCGTAAGCTTTTGTTTATTTCTTTTTTGCATTATGATGTCATAATCAGACCACTTTTTTCCCTATGGGAGACCAACTAGGAACCTCAGGTGCCGTAAGCTTTTGTTTATTTCTTTTTTGCATTATGATGTCATAATCAGACCACTTTTTTCCCTGTCCAGAAGCGTCTTGTCTTTTGTCGCAACCAGAGTTTGATATTCTACCAACATTAGCGAGATCGCATTCTCTTAATTTCCCTTACGGCCATACCAGTCTGAAAATGCCAGATCTCGGAAGCCATCCAGACTCGGGCCTGATTAGTACTTGTATGGGAGACCAACTAGGAACCTCAGGTGCCGTAAGCTTTTGTTTATTTCTTTTTTGCATTATGATGTCATAATCAGACCACTTTTTTCCCTATCCAGAAGCGTCTTGTCTTTTGTCGCAACCAGAGTTTGATATTCTACCAACATTAGCGAGATCGCATTCTTTTAATTTCACTTACAGCCATACCAGTCTGAAAACGCCTGATCTCGTCAGATCTCGGAAGCCATCCAGACTTGGGCCTGGTTAGTACTTGTATGGGAGACCAACTAGGAACCTCAGGTGCCGTAAGCTTTTGTTTATTTCTTGTTTGCATTATGATGTCATAATCAGACCACTTTTTTCCCTATCCAGAAGCGTCTTGTCTTTTGTCGCAACCAGAGTTTGATATTCTACCAACATTAGCGAGATCGCATTCTCTTAACTTCACTTACGGCCATACCAGTCTGAAAATGCCTGATCTCGTCAGATCTCGGAAGCCATCCAGACTCGGGCCTGGTTAGTACTTGTATGGGAGACCAACTAGGAACCTCAGGTGCCGTAAGCTTTTGTTTATTTCTTGTTTGCATTATGATGTCATAATCAGACCACTTTTTTCCCTATGGGAGACCAACTAGGAACCTCAGGTGCCGTAAGCTTTTGTTTATTTCTTTTTTGCATTATGATGTCATAATCAGACCACTTTTTTCCCTATGGGAGACCAACTAGGAACCTCAGGTGCCGTAAGCTTTTGTTTATTTCTTTTTTGCATTATGATGTCATAATCAGACCACTTTTTTCCCTATCCAGAAGCGTCTTGTCTTTTGTCGCAACCAGAGTTTGATATTCTACCAACATTAGCGAGATCGCATTCTCTTAATTTCCCTTACGGCCATACCAGTCTGAAAATGCCTGATCTCGTCAGATCTCGGAAGCCATCCAGACTCGGGCCTGGTTAGTACTTGTATGGGAGACCAACTAGGAACCTCAGGTGCCGTAAGATTTTGTTTATTTCTTTTTTGCATTATGATGTCATAATCAGACCACTTTTTTCCCTATCCAGAAGCGTCTTGTCTTTTGTCGCAACCAGAGTTTGATATTCTACCAACATTAGCGAGATCGCATTCTCTTAACTTCACTTACGGCCATACCAGTCTGAAAATGCCTGATCTCGTCAAATCTCGGAAGCCATCCAGACTCGGGCCTGGTTAGTACTTGTATGGGAGACCAACTAGGAACCTCAGGTGCGTAAGCTTTTGTTTATTTCTTTTTTGCATTATGATGTCATAATCAGACCACTTTTTTTCCCTATCCAGAAGCGTCTTGTCTTTTGTCGCAACCAGAGTTTGATATTCTACCAACATTAGCGAGATCGCATTCTCTTGATTTCACTTACGGCCATACCAGTCTGAAAATGCCTGATCTCATCAGATCTCGGAAGCCATCCAGACTCGGGCCTGGTTAGTACTTGTATGGGAGACCAACTGGGAACCTCAGGTGCCGTAAGCTTTTGTTTATTTCTTTTTTGCATTATGATGTCATAATCAGACCACTTTTTTCCCTATCCAGAAGCGTCTTGTCTTTTGTCGCAACCAGAGTTTGATAATCTACCAACATTAGCGAGATCGCATTCTCTTAATTTCACTTGCGGCCATACCAGTCTGAAAATGCCTGATCTCGTCAAATCTCGGAAGCCATCCAGACTCGGGCCTGGTTAGTACTTGTATGGGAGACCAACTAGGAACCTCAGGTGCCGTAAGCTTTTGTTTATTTTTTTTTTGCATTATGATGTCATAATCAGACCACTTTTTTCCCTATCCAGAAGCGTCTTGTCTTTTGTCGCAACCAGAGTTTGATATTCTACCAACATTAGCGAGATCGCATTCTCTTAATTTCACTTACGGCCATACCAGTCTGACAATGCCTGATCTCATCAGATCTCGGAAGCCATCCAGACTCGGGTCTGGTTAGTACTTGTATGGGAGACCAACTAGGAACCTCAGGTGCCGTAAGCTTTTGTTTATTTCTTTTTTGCATTATGATGTCATAATCAGACCACTTTTTTCCCTATCCAGAAGCGTCTTGTCTTTTTTTTCGCAACCAGAGTTTGATATTCTACCAACATTAGCGAGATCGCATTCTCTTAATTTCACTTACGGCCATACCAGTCTGAAAATGCCTGATCTCGTCAGATCTCGGAAGCCATCCAGACTCGGGCCTGGTTAGTACTTGTATGGGAGACCAACTAGGAACCTCAGGTGCCTTAAGCTTTTGTTTATTTCTTTTTTGCATTATGATGTCATAATCAGACCACTTTTTTCCCTATCCAGAAGCGTCTTGTCTTTTGTGGCAACCAGAGTTTGATATTCTACCAACATTAGCGAGATCGCATTCTCTTAATTTCACTTACGGCCATACCAGTCTGAAAATGCCTGATCTCGGAAGCCATCCAGACTCGGGCCTGGTTAGTACTTGTATGGGAGACCAACTAGGAACCTCAGGTGCCGTAAGCTTTTGTTTATTTATTTTTTGCATTATGATGTCATAATCAGACCACTTTTTTCCCTATCCAGAAGCGTCTTGTCTTTTGTCGCAACCAGAGTTTGATATTCTACCAACATTAGCGAGATCGCTTTCACTTAATTTCACTTACGGCCATACCAGTCTGAAAATGCCAGATCTCGGAAGCCATCCATACTCGGGCCTGGTTAGTACTTGTATGGAAGACCAACTAGGAACCTCAGGTGCCTTAAGCTTTTGTTTATTTCTTTTTTGCATTATGATGTCATAATCAGACCACTTTTTTCCCTATGGGAGACCAACTAGGAACCTCAGGTGCCGTAAGCTTTTGTTTATTTCTTTTTTGCATTATGATGTCATAATCAGACCACTTTTTTCCCTATCCAGAAGCGTCTTGTCTTTTGTCGCAACCAGAGTTTGATATTCTACCAACATTAGCGAGATCGCATTCTCTTAACTTCACTTACGGCCATACCAGTCTGAAAATGCCTGATCTCGTCAGATCTCGGAAGCCATCCAGACTTGGGCCTGGTTAGTACTTGTATGGGAGACCAACTAGGAACCTCAGGTGCCGTAAGCTTTTGTTTATTTCTTTTTTGCATTATGATGTCATAATCAGACCACTTTTTTCCCTATGGGAGACCAACAAGGAACCTCAGGTGCCGTAAGCTTTTGTTTATTTCTTTTTTGCATTATGATGTCATAATCAGACCACTTTTTTCCCTATCCAGAAGCGTCTTGTCTTTTGTCGCAACCAGAGTTTGATATTCTACCAACATTAGCGAGATCGCATTCTCTTAATTTCATTTACGGCAATACCAGTCTGAAAATGCCTGATCTCGTCAGATCTCGGAAGCCATCCAGACTCGGGCCTGCTTAGTACTTGTATGGGAGACCAACTAGGAACCTCAGGTGCCGTAAGCTTTTGTTTATTTCTTGTTTGCATTATGATGTCATAATCAGACCATTTTTTTCCCTATGGGAGACCAACTAGGAACCTCAGGTGCCGTAAGCTTTTGTTTATTTCTTTTTTGCATTATGATGTCATAATCAGACCACTTTTTTCCCTATCCAGAAGCGTCTTGTCTTTTGTCGCAACCAGAGTTTGATATTCTACCAACATTAGCGAGATCACATTCTCTTAATTTCCCTTACGGCCATACCAGTCTGAAAATGCCTGATCTCGTCAGATCTCGGAAGCCATCCAGACTCGGGCCTGGTTAGTACTTGTATGGGAGACCAACTAGGAACCTCAGGTGCCGTAAGCTATTGTTTATTTCTTTTTTGCATTATGATGTCATAATCAGACCACTTTTTCCCTATGGGAGACCAACTAGGAACCTCAGGTGCCGTAAGCTTTTGTTTATTTCTTTTTTGCATTATGATGTCATAATCAGACCACTTTTTTCCCTATGGGAGACCAACTAGGAACCTCAGGTGCCGTAAGCTTTTGTTTATTTCTTTTTTGCATTATGATGTCATAATCAGACCACTTTTTTCCCTATCCAGAAGCGTCTTGTCTTTTGTCGCAACCAGAGTTTGATATTCTACCAACATTAGCGAGATCGCATTCTCTTAATTTCACTTACGGCCATACCAGTCTGAAAATGCCTGATCTTGTCAGATCTCGGAAGCCATCCAGACTCGGGCCTGGTTAGTACTTGTATGGGAGACCAACTAGGAACCTCAGGTGCCGTAAGCTATTGTTTATTTCTTTTTTGCATTATGATGTCATAATCAGACCACTTTTTTCCCTATGGGAGACCAACTAGGAACCTCAGGTGCCGTAAGCTTTTGTTTATTTCTTTTTTGCATTATGATGTCATAATCAGACCACTTTTTTCCCTATGGGAGACCAACTAGGAACCTCAGGTGCCGTAAGCTTTTGTTTATTTCTTTTTTGCATTATGATGTCATAATCAGACCACTTTTTTCCCTGTCCAGAAGCGTCTTGTCTTTTGTCGCAACCAGAGTTTGATATTCTACCAACATTAGCGAGATCGCATTCTCTTAATTTCCCTTACGGCCATACCAGTCTGAAAATGACAGATCTCGGAAGCCATCCAGACTCGGGCCTGGTTAGTACTTGTATGGGAGACCAACTAGGAACCTCAGGTGCCGTAAGCTTTTGTTTATTTCTTTTTTGCATTATGATGTCATAATCAGACCACTTTTTTCCCTATCCAGAAGCGTCTTGTCTTTTGTCGCAACCAGAGTTTGATATTCTACCAACATTAGCGAGATCGCATTCTCTTAATTTCACTTACGGCCATACCAGTCTGAAAATGCCTGATCTCATCAGCTCTCGGAAGCCATCCAGACTCGGGCCTGGTTAGTACTTGTATGGGAGACCAACTAGGAACCTCAGGTGCTGTAAGCTTTTGTTTATTTCTTTTTTGCATTATGATGTCATAATCAGACCACTTTTTTCCCTATCCAGAAGCGTCTTGTCTTTTGTCGCAACCAGAGTTTGATATTCTACCAACATTAGCGAGATCGCATTCGCTTGTTTTCATTTACGGCCATACCAGTCTGAAAATGCCTGATCTCATCAGATCTCGGAAGCCATCCAGACTCGGGCCTGGTTAGTACTTGTATGGGAGACCAACTAGGAACCTCAGGTGCCGTAAGCTTTTGTTTATTTCTTTTTTGCATTATGATGTCATAATCAGACCACTTTTTTCCCTGTCCAGAAGCGTCTTGTCTTTTGTCGCAACCAGAGTTTGATATTCTACCAACATTAGCGAGATCGCATTCTCTTAATTTCCCTTACGGCCATACCAGTCTGAAAATGCCAGATCTCGGAAGCCATCCAGACTCGGGCCTGGTTAGTACTTGTATGGGAGACCAACTAGGAACCTCAGGTGCCGTAAGCTTTTGTTTATTTCTTTTTTGCATTATGATGTCATAATCAGACCACTTTTTTCCCTATCCAGAAGCGTCTTGTCTTTTGTCGCAACCAGAGTTTGATATTCTACCAACATTAGCGAGATCGCATTCTCTTAATTTCACTTACAGCCATACCAGTCTGAAAATGCCTGATCTCGTCAGATCTCGGAAGCCATCCAGACTCGGGCCTGGTTAGTACTTGTATGGGAGACCAACTAGGAACCTCAGGTGCCGTAAGCTTTTGTTTATTTCTTTTTTGCATTATGATGTCATAATCAGACCACTTTTTTCCCTATCCAGAAGCGTCTTGTCTTTTGTCGCAACCAGAGTTTGATATTCTACCAACATTAGCGAGATCGCATTCTCTTAACTTCACTTACGGCCATACCAGTCTGAAAATGCCTGATCTCGTCAGCTCCCGGAAGCCATCCAGACTCGGGCCTGGTTAGTACTTGTATGGGAGACCAACTAGGAACCTCAGGTGCTGTAAGCTTTTGTTTATTTCTTTTTTGCATTATGATGTCATAATCAGACCACTTTTTTCCCTATCCAGAAGCGTCTTGTCTTTTGTCGCAACCAGAGTTTGATATTCTACCAACATTAGCGAGATCGCATTCGCTTGATTTCACTTACGGCCATACCAGTCTGAAAATGCCTGATCTCATCAGATCTCAGAAGCCATCCAGACTTGGGCCTGGTTAGTACTTGTATGGGAGACCAACTAGGAACCTCAGGTGCTGTATGCTTTTGTTTATTTCTTTTTTGCATTATGATGTCATAATCAGACCACTTTTTTCCCTATCCAGAAGCGTCTTGTCTTTTGTCGCAACCAGAGTTTGATATTCTACCAACATTAACGAGATCGCATTCTCTTAATTTCACTTATGGCCATACCAGTCTGAAAATGCCTGATCTCGTCAGATTTTGGAAGCCATCCAGACTCGGGCCTGGTTAGTACTTGTATGGGAGACCAACTAGGAACCTCAGGTGCCGTAAGCTTTTGTTTATTTCTTTTTTGCATTATGATGTCATAATCAGACCACTTTTTTCCCTATGGGAGACCAACTAGGAACCTCAGGTGCCGTAAGCTTTTGTTTATTTCTTTTTTGCATTATGATGTCATAATCAGACCACTTTTTTCCCTATCCAGAAGCATCTAGTCTTTTGTCGCAACCAGAGTTTGATATTCTACCAACATTAGCGAGATCGCATTCTCTTAATTTCACTTACGGCCATACCAGTCTGAAAATGCCTGATCTCGTCAGATCTCGGAAGCCATCCAGAGTCGGGCCTGGTTAGTACTTGTATGGGAGACCAACTAGGAACCTCAGGTGCCGTAAGCTTTTGTTTATTTCTTTTTTGCATTATGATGTCATAATCAGACCACTTTTTTCCCTATGGGAGACCAACTAGGAACCTCAGGTGCCGTAAGCTTTTGTTTATTTCTTTTTTGCATTATGATGTCATAATCAGACCACTTTTTTCCCTATCCAGAAGCGTCTTGTCTTTTGTCGCAACCAGAGTTTGATATTCTACCAACATTAGCGAGATCGCATTCTCTTAGTTTCACTTACGGCCATACCAGTCTGAAAATGCCTGATCTCGTCAGATCTCGGAAGCCATCCAGACTTGGGCCTGGTTAGTACTTGTATGGGAGACCAACTAGGAACCTCAGGTGCCGTAAGCTTTTGTTTATTTCTTTTTTGCATTATGATGTCATAATCAGACCACTTTTTTCCCTATGGGAAACCAACTAGGAACCTCAGGTGCCGTAAGCTTTTGTTTATTTCTTTTTTGCATTATGATGTCATAATCAGACCACTTTTTTCCCTATCCAGAAGCGTCTTGTCTTTTGTCGCAACCAGAGTTTGATATTCTACCAACATTAGCGAGATCGCATTCTCTTAATTTCACTTACGGCCATACCAGTCTGAAAATGCCAGATCTCGGAAGCCATCCAGACTCGGGCCTGGTTAGTACTTGTATGGGAGACCAACTAGGAACCTCAGGTGCTGTAAGCTTTTGTTTATTTCTTTTTTGCATTATGATGTCATAATCAGACCACTTTTTTCCCTATCCAGAAGCATCTTGTCTTTTGTCGCAACCAGAGTTTGATATTCTACCAACATTAGCGAGATCGCATTCTCTTAGTTTCACTTACGGCCATACCAGTCTGAAAATGCCTGATCTCGTCAGATCTCGTAAGCCATCCAGACTCGGGCCTGGTTAGTACTTGTATGGGAGACCAACTAGGAACCTCAGGTGCCGTAAGCTTTTGTTTATTTCTTTTTTGCATTATGATGTCATAATCAGACCACTTTTTTCCCTATCCAGAAGCGTCTTGTCTTTTGTCGCAACCAGAGTTTGATATTCTACCAACATTAACGAGATCGCATTCTCTTAATTTCATTTATGGCCATACCAGTCTGAAAATGCCTGATCTCATCAGATCTCGGAAGCCATCCAGACTTGGGCCTGGTTAGTACTTGTATGGGAGACCAACTAGGAACCTCAGGTGCCGTAAGCTTTTGTTTATTTCTTTTTTGCATTATGATGTCATAATCAGACCACTTTTTTCCCTATGGGAGACCAACTAGGAACCTCAGGTGCCGTAAGCTTTTGTTTATTTCTTTTTTGCATTATGATGTCATAATCAGACCACTTTTTTCCCTATCCAGAAGCGTCTTGTCTTTTGTCGCAACCAGAGTTTGATATTCTACCAACATTAGCGAGATCGCATTCTCTTAATTTCACTTACGGCCATACCAGTCTGAAAATGCCTGATCTCGTCAGATCTCGGAAGCCATCCAGACTCGGGCCTGGTTAGTAATTGTATGGGAGACCAACTAGGAACTTCAGGTGCCGTAAGCTTTTGTTTATTTCTTTTTTGCATTATGATGTCATAATCAGACCACTTTTTTCCCTATGGGAGACCAACTAGGAACCTCAGGTGCCGTAAGCTTTTGTTTATTTATTTTTTGCATTATGATGTCATAATCAGACCACTTTTTTCCCTATCCAGAAGCGTCTTGTCTTTTGTCGCAACCAGAGTTTGATATTCTACCAACATTAGCGAGATCGCATTCTCTTAGTTTCACTTACGGCCATACCAGTCTGAAAATGCCTGATCTCGTCAGATCTCAGAAGCCATCCAGACTTGGGCCTGGTTAGTACTTGTATGGGAGACCAACTAGGAACCTCAGGTGCCGTAAGCTTTTGTTTATTTCTTTTTTGCATTATGATGTCATAATCAGACCACTTTTTTCCCTATCCAGAAGCGTCTTGTCTTTTGTCGCAACCAGAGTTTGATATTCTACCAACATTAGCGAGATCGCATTCTCTTAATTTCACTTACGGCCATACCAGTCTGAAAATGTCAGATCTCGGAAGCCATCCAGACTCGGGCCTGGTTAGTACTTGTATGGGAGACCAACTAGGAACCTCAGGTGCCGTAAGCTTTTGTTTATTTCTTTTTTGCATTATGATGTCATAATCAGACCATTTTTTTCCCTATGGGAGACCAACTAGGAACCTCAGGTGCCGTAAGCTTTTGTTTATTTCTTTTTTGCATTATGATGTCATAATCAGACCACTTTTTTCCCTATCCAGAAGCGTCTTGTCTTTTGTCGCAACCAGAGTTTGATATTCTACCAACATTAGCGAGATCGCATTCTCTTAATTTCCCTTACGGCCATACCAGTCTGAAAATGCCTGATCTCGTCAGATCTCGGAAGCCATCCAGACTCGGGCCTGGTTAGTACTTGTATGGGAGACCAACTAGGAACCTCAGGTGCCGTAAGCTTTTGTTTATTTCTTTTTTGCATTATGATGTCATAATCAGACCACTTTTTTTCCCTATGGGAGGCCAACTAGGAACCTCAGGTGCCGTAAGCTTTTGTTTATTTCTTTTTTGCATTATGATGTCATAATCAGACCACTTTTTTCCCTATCCAGAAGCGTCTTGTCTTTTGTCGCAACCAGAGTTTGATATTCTACCAACATTAGCGAGATCGCATTCTCTTAGTTTCACTTATGGCCATACCAGTCTGAAAATGCCTGATCTCGTCAGTTCTCGGAAGCCACCCAGATTCGGGCCTGGTTAGTACTTGTGTGGGAGACCAACTAGGAACCTCAGGTGCCGTAAGCTTTTGTTTATTTCTTTTTTGCATTATGATGTCATAATCAGACCACTTTTTTCCCTATGGGAGACCAACTAGGAACCTCAGGTGCCGTAAGCTTTTGTTTATTTCTTTTTTGCATTATGATGTCATAATCAGACCACTTTTTTCCCTATCCAGAAGCGTCTTGTCTTTTGTCGCAACCAGAGTTTGATATTCTACCAACATTAGCGAGATCGCATTCACTTAATTTCACTTACGGCCATACCAGTCTGAAAATGCCTGATCTCGTCAGATCTCGGAAGCCATCCAGACTTGGGCCTGGTTAGTACTTGTATGGGAGACCAACTAGGAACCTCAGGTGCCGTAAGCTTTTGTTTATTTCTTTTTTGCATTATGATGTCATAATCAGACCACTTTTTTCCCTATGGGAGACCAACTAGGAACCTCAGGTGCCGTAAGCTTTTGTTTATTTCTTTTTTGCATTATGATGTCATAATCAGACCACTTTTTTCCCTATCCAGAAGCGTCTTGTCTTTTGTCGCAACCAGAGTTTGATATTCTACCAACATTAGCGAGATCGCATTCACTTAATTTCACTTACGGCCATACCAGTCTGAAAATGCCTGATCTCGTCAGATCTCGGAAGCCATCCAGACTCGGGCCTGGTTAGTACTTGTATGGGAGACCAACTAGGAACCTCAGGTGCCGTAAGCTTTTGTTTATTTCTTTTTTGCATTATGATGTCATAATCAGACCACTTTTTTCCCTATCCAGAAGCGTCTTGTCTTTTGTCGCAACCAGAGTTTGATATTCTACCAACATTAGCGAGATCGCATTCTCTTAGTTTCACTTACGGCCATAGCAGTCTGAAAATGCCTGATCTCGTCAGATCTCGGAAGCCATCCAGACTTGGGCCTGGTTAGTACTTGTATGGGAGACCAACTAGGAACCTCAGGTGCCGTAAGCTTTTGTTTATTTCTTTTTTGCATTATGATGTCATAATCAGACCACTTTTTTCCCTATGGGAGGCCAACTAGGAACCTCAGGTGCCGTAAGCTTTTGTTTATTTCTTTTTTGCATTATGATGTCATAATCAGACCACTTTTTTCCCTATCCAGAAGCGTCTTGTCTTTTGTCGCAACCAGAGTTTTATATTCTACCAACATTAGCGAGATCGCATTCTCTTAATTTCACTTACGGCCATACCAGTCTGAAAATGTCAGATCTCGGAAGCCATCCAGACTCGGGCCTGGTTAGTACTTGTATGGGAGACCAACTAGGAACCTCAGGTGCCGTAAGCTATTGTTTATTTCTTTTTTGCATTATGATGTCATAATCAGACCACTTTTTTCCCTATGGGAGACCAACTAGGAACCTAATTGCCGTAAGCTTTTGTTTATTTCTTTTTTGCATTATGATGTCATAATCAGACCACTTTTTTCCCTATCCAGAAGCGTCTTGTCTTTTGTCGCAACCAGAGTTTGATATTCTACCAACATTAGCGAGATCGCATTCTCTTAATTTCACTTACGGCCATACCAGTCTGAGAATGCCAGATCTCGGAAGCCATCCAGACTCGGGCCTGGTTAGTACTTGTATGGGAGACCAACTAGGAACCTCAGGTGCCGTAAGCTTTTGTTTATTTCTTTTTTGCATTATGATGTCATAATCAGACCACTTTTTTCCCTATGGGAGGCCAACTAGGAACCTCAGGTGCCGTAAGCTTTTGTTTATTTCTTTTTTGCATTATGATGTCATAATCAGACCACTTTTTTCCCTATCCAGAAGCGTCTTGTCTTTTGTCGCAACCAGAGTTTGATATTCTACCAACATTAGCGAGAACGCATTCTTTTAATTTCACTTACTGCTATACCAGTCTGAAAATGCCTGATCTTGTCAAATCTCGGAAGCCATCCAGACTCGGGCCTGGTTAGTACTTGTATGGGAGACCAACTAGGAACCTCAGGTGCCGTAAGCTTTTGTTTATTTCTTTTTTGCATTATGATGTCATAATCAGACCACTTTTTTCCCTATCCAGAAGCGTCTTGTCTTTTGTCGCAACCAGAGTTTGATATTCTACCAACATTAGCGAGATCGCATTCTCTTAGTTTCACTTACGGCCATACCAGTCTGAAAATGTCAGATCTCGGAAGCCATCCAGACTCGGGCCTGGTTAGTACTTGTATGGGAGACCAACTAGGAACCTCAGGTGCCGTAAGCTTTTGTTTATTTCTTTTTTGCATTATGATGTCATAATCAGACCACTTTTTTCCCTATGGGAGACCAACTAGGAACCTCAGGTGCCGTAAGCTTTTGTTTATTTCTTTTTTGCATTATGATGTCATAATCAGACCACTTTTTTCCCTATCCAGAAGCGTCTTGTCTTTTGTCGCAACCAGAGTTTGATATTCTACCAACATTAGCGAGATGCATTCTCTTAATTTCACTTACGGCCATACCAGTCTGAAAATGCCTGATCTCGTCAGATCTCGGAAGCCATCCAGACTCGGGCCTGGTTAGTACTTGTATGGGAGACCAACTAGAAACTTCAGGTGCCGTAAGCTTTTGTTTATTTCTTTTTTGCATTATGATGTCATAATCAGACCACTTTTTTCCCTATGGGAGACCAACTAGGAACCTCAGGTGCCGTAAGCTTTTGTTTATTTATTTTTTGCATTATGATGTCATAATCAGACCACTTTTTTCCCTATCCAGAAGCGTCTTGTCTTTTGTCGCAACCAGAGTTTGATATTCTACCAACATTAGCGAGATCGCATTCTCTTAGTTTCACTTACGGCCATACCAGTCTGAAAATGCCTGATCTCGTCAGATCTCAGAAGCCATCCAGACTTGGGCCTGGTTAGTACTTGTATGGGAGACCAACTAGGAACCTCAGGTGCCGTAAGCTTTTGTTTATTTCTTTTTTGCATTATGATGTCATAATCAGACCACTTTTTTCCCTATCCAGAAGCGTCTTGTCTTTTGTCGCAACCAGAGTTTGATATTCTACCAACATTAGCGAGATCGCATTCTCTTAATTTCACTTACGGCCATACCAGTCTGAAAATGTCAGATCTCGGAAGCCATCCAGACTCGGGCCTGGTTAGTACTTGTATGGGAGACCAACTAGGAACCTCAGGTGCCGTAAGCTTTTGTTTATTTCTTTTTTGCATTATGATGTCATAATCAGACCATTTTTTTCCCTATGGGAGACCAACTAGGAACCTCAGGTGCCGTAAGCTTTTGTTTATTTCTTTTTTGCATTATGATGTCATAATCAGACCACTTTTTTCCCTATCCAGAAGCGTCTTGTCTTTTGTCGCAACCAGAGTTTGATATTCTACCAACATTAGCGAGATCGCATTCTCTTAATTTCCCTTACGGCCATACCAGTCTGAAAATGCCTGATCTCGTCAGATCTCGGAAGCCATCCAGACTCGGGCCTGGTTAGTACTTGTATGGGAGACCAACTAGGAACCTCAGGTGCCGTAAGCTTTTGTTTATTTCTTTTTTGCATTATGATGTCATAATCAGACCACTTTTTTCCCTATCCAGAAGCGTCTTGTCTTTTGTCGCAACCAGAGTTTGATATTCTACCAACATTAGCGAGATCGCATTCTCTTAATTTCCCTTACGGCCATACCAGTCTGAAAATGCCTGATCTCGTCAGATCTCGGAAGCCATCCAGACTTGGGCCTGGTTAGTACTTGTATGGGAGACCAACTAGGAACCTCAGGTGCCGTAAGCTTTTGTTTATTTCTTTTTTGCATTATGATGTCATAATCAGACCACTTTTTTCCCTATCCAGAAGCGTCTTGTCTTTTGTCGCAACCAGAGTTTGATATTCTACCAACATTAGCGAGATCGCATTCTCTTAATTTCACTTACGGCCATACCAGTCTGAAAATGTCAGATCTCGGAAGCCATCCAGACTCGGGCCTGGTTAGTACTTGTATGGGAGACCAACTAGGAACCTCAGGTGCCGTAAGCTTTTGTTTATTTCTTTTTTGCATTATGATGTCATAATCAGACCATTTTTTTCCCTATGGGAGACCAACTAGGAACCTCAGGTGCCGTAAGCTTTTGTTTATTTCTTTTTTGCATTATGATGTCATAATCAGACCACTTTTTTCCCTATCCAGAAGCGTCTTGTCTTTTGTCGCAACCAGAGTTTGATATTCTACCAACATTAGCGAGATCGCATTCTCTTAATTTCCCTTACGGCCATACCAGTCTGAAAATGCCTGATCTCGTCAGATCTCGGAAGCCATCCAGACTCGGGCCTGGTTAGTACTTGTATGGGAGACCAACTAGGAACCTCAGGTGCCGTAAGCTTTTGTTTATTTCTTTTTTGCATTATGATGTCATAATCAGACCACTTTTTTTCCCTATGGGAGGCCAACTAGGAACCTCAGGTGCCGTAAGCTTTTGTTTATTTCTTTTTTGCATTATGATGTCATAATCAGACCACTTTTTTCCCTATCCAGAAGCGTCTTGTCTTTTGTCGCAACCAGAGTTTGATATTCTACCAACATTAGCGAGATCGCATTCTCTTAGTTTCACTTATGGCCATACCAGTCTGAAAATGCCTGATCTCGTCAGTTCTCGGAAGCCACCCAGATTCGGGCCTGGTTAGTACTTGTGTGGGAGACCAACTAGGAACCTCAGGTGCCGTAAGCTTTTGTTTATTTCTTTTTTGCATTATGATGTCATAATCAGACCACTTTTTTCCCTATGGGAGACCAACTAGGAACCTCAGGTGCCGTAAGCTTTTGTTTATTTCTTTTTTGCATTATGATGTCATAATCAGACCACTTTTTTCCCTATCCAGAAGCGTCTTGTCTTTTGTCGCAACCAGAGTTTGATATTCTACCAACATTAGCGAGATCGCATTCACTTAATTTCACTTACGGCCATACCAGTCTGAAAATGCCTGATCTCGTCAGATCTCGGAAGCCATCCAGACTTGGGCCTGGTTAGTACTTGTATGGGAGACCAACTAGGAACCTCAGGTGCCGTAAGCTTTTGTTTATTTCTTTTTTGCATTATGATGTCATAATCAGACCACTTTTTTCCCTATGGGAGACCAACTAGGAACCTCAGGTGCCGTAAGCTTTTGTTTATTTCTTTTTTGCATTATGATGTCATAATCAGACCACTTTTTTCCCTATCCAGAAGCGTCTTGTCTTTTGTCGCAACCAGAGTTTGATATTCTACCAACATTAGCGAGATCGCATTCACTTAATTTCACTTACGGCCATACCAGTCTGAAAATGCCTGATCTCGTCAGATCTCGGAAGCCATCCAGACTCGGGCCTGGTTAGTACTTGTATGGGAGACCAACTAGGAACCTCAGGTGCCGTAAGCTTTTGTTTATTTCTTTTTTGCATTATGATGTCATAATCAGACCACTTTTTTCCCTATCCAGAAGCGTCTTGTCTTTTGTCGCAACCAGAGTTTGATATTCTACCAACATTAGCGAGATCGCATTCTCTTAGTTTCACTTACGGCCATAGCAGTCTGAAAATGCCTGATCTCGTCAGATCTCGGAAGCCATCCAGACTTGGGCCTGGTTAGTACTTGTATGGGAGACCAACTAGGAACCTCAGGTGCCGTAAGCTTTTGTTTATTTCTTTTTTGCATTATGATGTCATAATCAGACCACTTTTTTCCCTATGGGAGGCCAACTAGGAACCTCAGGTGCCGTAAGCTTTTGTTTATTTCTTTTTTGCATTATGATGTCATAATCAGACCACTTTTTTCCCTATCCAGAAGCGTCTTGTCTTTTGTCGCAACCAGAGTTTTATATTCTACCAACATTAGCGAGATCGCATTCTCTTAATTTCACTTACGGCCATACCAGTCTGAAAATGTCAGATCTCGGAAGCCATCCAGACTTGGGCCTGGTTAGTACTTGTATGGGAGACCAACTAGGAACCTCAGGTGCCGTAAGCTATTGTTTATTTCTTTTTTGCATTATGATGTCATAATCAGACCACTTTTTTCCCTATGGGAGACCAACTAGGAACCTAATTGCCGTAAGCTTTTGTTTATTTCTTTTTTGCATTATGATGTCATAATCAGACCACTTTTTTCCCTATCCAGAAGCGTCTTGTCTTTTGTCGCAACCAGAGTTTGATATTCTACCAACATTAGCGAGATCGCATTCTCTTAATTTCACTTACGGCCATACCAGTCTGAGAATGCCAGATCTCGGAAGCCATCCAGACTCGGGCCTGGTTAGTACTTGTATGGGAGACCAACTAGGAACCTCAGGTGCCGTAAGCTTTTGTTTATTTCTTTTTTGCATTATGATGTCATAATCAGACCACTTTTTTCCCTATGGGAGGCCAACTAGGAACCTCAGGTGCCGTAAGCTTTTGTTTATTTCTTTTTTGCATTATGATGTCATAATCAGACCACTTTTTTCCCTATCCAGAAGCGTCTTGTCTTTTGTCGCAACCAGAGTTTGATATTCTACCAACATTAGCGAGAACGCATTCTTTTAATTTCACTTACTGCTATACCAGTCTGAAAATGCCTGATCTTGTCAAATCTCGGAAGCCATCCAGACTCGGGCCTGGTTAGTACTTGTATGGGAGACCAACTAGGAACCTCAGGTGCCGTAAGCTTTTGTTTATTTCTTTTTTGCATTATGATGTCATAATCAGACCACTTTTTTCCCTATCCAGAAGCGTCTTGTCTTTTGTCGCAACCAGAGTTTGATATTCTACCAACATTAGCGAGATCGCATTCTCTTAGTTTCACTTACGGCCATACCAGTCTGAAAATGTCAGATCTCGGAAGCCATCCAGACTCGGGCCTGGTTAGTACTTGTATGGGAGACCAACTAGGAACCTCAGGTGCCGTAAGCTTTTGTTTATTTCTTTTTTGCATTATGATGTCATAATCAGACCACTTTTTTCCCTATGGGAGACCAACTAGGAACCTCAGGTGCCGTAAGCTTTTGTTTATTTCTTTTTTGCATTATGATGTCATAATCAGACCACTTTTTTCCCTATCCAGAAGCGTCTTGTCTTTTGTCGCAACCAGAGTTTGATATTCTACCAACATTAGCGAGATGCATTCTCTTAATTTCACTTACGGCCATACCAGTCTGAAAATGCCTGATCTCGTCAGATCTCGGAAGCCATCCAGACTCGGGCCTGGTTAGTACTTGTATGGGAGACCAACTAGAAACTTCAGGTGCCGTAAGCTTTTGTTTATTTCTTTTTTGCATTATGATGTCATAATCAGACCACTTTTTTCCCTATGGGAGACCAACTAGGAACCTCAGGTGCCGTAAGCTTTTGTTTATTTATTTTTTGCATTATGATGTCATAATCAGACCACTTTTTTCCCTATCCAGAAGCGTCTTGTCTTTTGTCGCAACCAGAGTTTGATATTCTACCAACATTAGCGAGATCGCATTCTCTTAGTTTCACTTACGGCCATACCAGTCTGAAAATGCCTGATCTCGTCAGATCTCAGAAGCCATCCAGACTTGGGCCTGGTTAGTACTTGTATGGGAGACCAACTAGGAACCTCAGGTGCCGTAAGCTTTTGTTTATTTCTTTTTTGCATTATGATGTCATAATCAGACCACTTTTTTCCCTATCCAGAAGCGTCTTGTCTTTTGTCGCAACCAGAGTTTGATATTCTACCAACATTAGCGAGATCGCATTCTCTTAATTTCACTTACGGCCATACCAGTCTGAAAATGTCAGATC
This sequence comes from Pelobates fuscus, assembly GCF_036172605.1. Lineage (NCBI taxonomy): Eukaryota > Metazoa > Chordata > Amphibia > Anura > Pelobatidae > Pelobates > Pelobates fuscus. The sequence goes on along the minus strand of NC_086318.1, from coordinate 287,180,795 downwards.
TCGGAAGCCATCCAGACTCGGGCCTGGTTAGTACTTGTATGGGAGACCAACTAGGAACCTCAGGTGCCGTAAGCTTTTGTTTATTTCTTTTTTGCATTATGATGTCATAATCAGACCATTTTTTTCCCTATGGGAGACCAACTAGGAACCTCAGGTGCCGTAAGCTTTTGTTTATTTCTTTTTTGCATTATGATGTCATAATCAGACCACTTTTTTCCCTATCCAGAAGCGTCTTGTCTTTTGTCGCAACCAGAGTTTGATATTCTACCAACATTAGCGAGATCGCATTCTCTTAATTTCCCTTACGGCCATACCAGTCTGAAAATGCCTGATCTCGTCAGATCTCGGAAGCCATCCAGACTCGGGCCTGGTTAGTACTTGTATGGGAGACCAACTAGGAACCTCAGGTGCCGTAAGCTTTTGTTTATTTCTTTTTTGCATTATGATGTCATAATCAGACCACTTTTTTCCCTATGGGAGGCCAACTAGGAACCTCAGGTGCCGTAAGCTTTTGTTTATTTCTTTTTTGCATTATGATGTCATAATCAGACCACTTTTTTCCCTATCCAGAAGCGTCTTGTCTTTTGTCGCAACCAGAGTTTGATATTCTACCAACATTAGCGAGAACGCATTCTCTTAATTTCACTTACTGCTATACCAGTCTGAAAATGCCTGATCTTGTCAAATCTCGGAAGCCATCCAGACTCGGGCCTGGTTAGTACTTGTATGGGAGACCAACTAGGACCCTCAGGTGCCGTAAGCTTTTGTTTATTTCTTTTTTGCATTATGATGTCATAATCAGACCACTTTTTTCCCTATCCAGAAGCGTCTTGTCTTTTGTCGCAACCAGAGTTTGATATTCTACCAACATTAGCGAGATCGCATTCTCTTAGTTTCACTTACGGCCATACCAGTCTGAAAATGCCTGATCTCGTCAGATCTCGGAAGCCATCCAGACTCGGGCCTGGTTAGTACTTGTATGGGAGACCAACTAGGAACCTCAGGTGCCGTAAGCTTTTGTTTATTTCTTTTTTGCATTATGATGTCATAATCAGACCACTTTTTTCCCTATGGGAGACCAACTAGGAACCTCAGGTGCCGTAAGCTTTTGTTTATTTCTTTTTTGCATTATGATGTCATAATCAGACCACTTTTTTCCCTATCCAGAAGCGTCTTGTCTTTTGTCGCAACCAGAGTTTGATATTCTACCAACATTAGCGAGATCGCATTCACTTAATTTCACTTACGGCCATACCAGTCTGAAAATGCCTGATCTCGTCAGATCTCGGAAGCCATCCAGACTTGGGCCTGGTTAGTACTTGTATGGGAGACCAACTAGGAACCTCAGGTGCCGTAAGCTTTTGTTTATTTCTTTTTTGCATTATGATGTCATAATCAGACCACTTTTTTCCCTATGGGAGACCAACTAGGAACCTCAGGTGCCGTAAGCTTTTGTTTATTTCTTTTTTGCATTATGATGTCATAATCAGACCACTTTTTTCCCTATCCAGAAGAGTCTTGTCTTTTGTCGCAACCAGAGTTTGATATTCTACCAACATTAGCGAGATCGCATTCACTTAATTTCACTTACGGCCATACCAGTCTGAAAATGCCTGATCTCGTCAGATCTCGGAAGCCATCCAGACTCGGGCCTGGTTAGTACTTGTATGGGAGACCAACTAGGAACCTCAGGTGCCGTAAGCTTTTGTTTATTTCTTTTTTGCATTATGATGTCATAATCAGAGCACTTTTTTCCCTATCCAGAAGCGTCTTGTCTTTTGTCGCAACCAGAGTTTGATATTCTACCAACATTAGCGAGATCGCATTCTCTTAGTTTCACTTACGGCCATAGCAGTCTGAAAATGCCTGATCTCGTCAGATCTCGGAAGCCATCCAGATTTGGGCCTGGTTAGTACTTGTATGGGAGACCAACTAGGAACCTCAGGTGCCGTAAGCTTTTGTTTATTTCTTTTTTGCATTATGATGTCATAATCAGACCACTTTTTTCCCTATGGGAGGCCAACTAGGAACCTCAGGTGCCGTAAGCTTTTGTTTATTTCTTTTTTGCATTATGATGTCATAATCAGACCACTTTTTTCCCTATCCAGAAGCGTCTTGTCTTTTGTCGCAACCAGAGTTTTATATTCTACCAACATTAGCGAGATCGCATTCTCTTAATTTCACTTACGGCCATACCAGTCTGAAAATGTCAGATCTCGGAAGCCATCCAGACTCGGGCCTGGTTAGTACTTGTATGGGAGACCAACTAGGAACCTCAGGTGCCGTAAGCTATTGTTTATTTCTTTTTTGCATTATGATGTCATAATCAGACCACTTTTTTCCCTATCCAGAAGCGTCTTGTCTTTTGTCGCAACCAGAGTTTGATATTCTACCAACATTAGCGAGATCGCATTCTCTTAATTTCCCTTACGGCCATACCAGTCTGAAAATGCCTGATCTCGTCAGATCTCGGAAGCCATCCAGACTCGGGCCTGGTTAGTACTTGTATGGGAGACCAACTAGGAACCTCAGGTGCCGTAAGCTTTTGTTTATTTCTTTTTTGCATTATGATGTCATAATCAGACCACTTTTTTCCCTATCCAGAAGCGTCTTGTCTTTTGTCGCAACCAGAGTTTGATATTCTACCAACATTAGCGAGATCGCATTCTCTTAATTTCCCTTACGGCCATACCAGTCTGAAAATGCCTGATCTCGTCAGATCTCGGAAGCCATCCAGACTTGGGCCTGGTTAGTACTTGTATGGGAGACCAACTAGGAACCTCAGGTGCCGTAAGCTTTTGTTTATTTCTTTTTTGCATTATGATGTCATAATCAGACCACTTTTTTCCCTATCCAGAAGCGTCTTGTCTTTTGTCGCAACCAGAGTTTGATATTCTACCAACATTAGCGAGATCGCATTCTCTTAATTTCACTTACGGCCATACCAGTCTGAAAATGTCAGATCTCGGAAGCCATCCAGACTCGGGCCTGGTTAGTACTTGTATGGGAGACCAACTAGGAACCTCAGGTGCCGTAAGCTTTTGTTTATTTCTTTTTTGCATTATGATGTCATAATCAGACCATTTTTTTCCCTATGGGAGACCAACTAGGAACCTCAGGTGCCGTAAGCTTTTGTTTATTTCTTTTTTGCATTATGATGTCATAATCAGACCACTTTTTTCCCTATCCAGAAGCGTCTTGTCTTTTGTCGCAACCAGAGTTTGATATTCTACCAACATTAGCGAGATCGCATTCTCTTAATTTCCCTTACGGCCATACCAGTCTGAAAATGCCTGATCTCGTCAGATCTCGGAAGCCATCCAGACTCGGGCCTGGTTAGTACTTGTATGGGAGACCAACTAGGAACCTCAGGTGCCGTAAGCTTTTGTTTATTTCTTTTTTGCATTATGATGTCATAATCAGACCACTTTTTTTCCCTATGGGAGGCCAACTAGGAACCTCAGGTGCCGTAAGCTTTTGTTTATTTCTTTTTTGCATTATGATGTCATAATCAGACCACTTTTTTCCCTATCCAGAAGCGTCTTGTCTTTTGTCGCAACCAGAGTTTGATATTCTACCAACATTAGCGAGATCGCATTCTCTTAGTTTCACTTATGGCCATACCAGTCTGAAAATGCCTGATCTCGTCAGTTCTCGGAAGCCACCCAGATTCGGGCCTGGTTAGTACTTGTGTGGGAGACCAACTAGGAACCTCAGGTGCCGTAAGCTTTTGTTTATTTCTTTTTTGCATTATGATGTCATAATCAGACCACTTTTTTCCCTATGGGAGACCAACTAGGAACCTCAGGTGCCGTAAGCTTTTGTTTATTTCTTTTTTGCATTATGATGTCATAATCAGACCACTTTTTTCCCTATCCAGAAGCGTCTTGTCTTTTGTCGCAACCAGAGTTTGATATTCTACCAACATTAGCGAGATCGCATTCACTTAATTTCACTTACGGCCATACCAGTCTGAAAATGCCTGATCTCGTCAGATCTCGGAAGCCATCCAGACTTGGGCCTGGTTAGTACTTGTATGGGAGACCAACTAGGAACCTCAGGTGCCGTAAGCTTTTGTTTATTTCTTTTTTGCATTATGATGTCATAATCAGACCACTTTTTTCCCTATGGGAGACCAACTAGGAACCTCAGGTGCCGTAAGCTTTTGTTTATTTCTTTTTTGCATTATGATGTCATAATCAGACCACTTTTTTCCCTATCCAGAAGCGTCTTGTCTTTTGTCGCAACCAGAGTTTGATATTCTACCAACATTAGCGAGATCGCATTCACTTAATTTCACTTACGGCCATACCAGTCTGAAAATGCCTGATCTCGTCAGATCTCGGAAGCCATCCAGACTCGGGCCTGGTTAGTACTTGTATGGGAGACCAACTAGGAACCTCAGGTGCCGTAAGCTTTTGTTTATTTCTTTTTTGCATTATGATGTCATAATCAGACCACTTTTTTCCCTATCCAGAAGCGTCTTGTCTTTTGTCGCAACCAGAGTTTGATATTCTACCAACATTAGCGAGATCGCATTCTCTTAGTTTCACTTACGGCCATAGCAGTCTGAAAATGCCTGATCTCGTCAGATCTCGGAAGCCATCCAGACTTGGGCCTGGTTAGTACTTGTATGGGAGACCAACTAGGAACCTCAGGTGCCGTAAGCTTTTGTTTATTTCTTTTTTGCATTATGATGTCATAATCAGACCACTTTTTTCCCTATGGGAGGCCAACTAGGAACCTCAGGTGCCGTAAGCTTTTGTTTATTTCTTTTTTGCATTATGATGTCATAATCAGACCACTTTTTTCCCTATCCAGAAGCGTCTTGTCTTTTGTCGCAACCAGAGTTTTATATTCTACCAACATTAGCGAGATCGCATTCTCTTAATTTCACTTACGGCCATACCAGTCTGAAAATGTCAGATCTCGGAAGCCATCCAGACTCGGGCCTGGTTAGTACTTGTATGGGAGACCAACTAGGAACCTCAGGTGCCGTAAGCTATTGTTTATTTCTTTTTTGCATTATGATGTCATAATCAGACCACTTTTTTCCCTATGGGAGACCAACTAGGAACCTAATTGCCGTAAGCTTTTGTTTATTTCTTTTTTGCATTATGATGTCATAATCAGACCACTTTTTTCCCTATCCAGAAGCGTCTTGTCTTTTGTCGCAACCAGAGTTTGATATTCTACCAACATTAGCGAGATCGCATTCTCTTAATTTCACTTACGGCCATACCAGTCTGAGAATGCCAGATCTCGGAAGCCATCCAGACTCGGGCCTGGTTAGTACTTGTATGGGAGACCAACTAGGAACCTCAGGTGCCGTAAGCTTTTGTTTATTTCTTTTTTGCATTATGATGTCATAATCAGACCACTTTTTTCCCTATGGGAGGCCAACTAGGAACCTCAGGTGCCGTAAGCTTTTGTTTATTTCTTTTTTGCATTATGATGTCATAATCAGACCACTTTTTTCCCTATCCAGAAGCGTCTTGTCTTTTGTCGCAACCAGAGTTTGATATTCTACCAACATTAGCGAGAACGCATTCTTTTAATTTCACTTACTGCTATACCAGTCTGAAAATGCCTGATCTTGTCAAATCTCGGAAGCCATCCAGACTCGGGCCTGGTTAGTACTTGTATGGGAGACCAACTAGGAACCTCAGGTGCCGTAAGCTTTTGTTTATTTCTTTTTTGCATTATGATGTCATAATCAGACCACTTTTTTCCCTATCCAGAAGCGTCTTGTCTTTTGTCGCAACCAGAGTTTGATATTCTACCAACATTAGCGAGATCGCATTCTCTTAGTTTCACTTACGGCCATACCAGTCTGAAAATGTCAGATCTCGGAAGCCATCCAGACTCGGGCCTGGTTAGTACTTGTATGGGAGACCAACTAGGAACCTCAGGTGCCGTAAGCTTTTGTTTATTTCTTTTTTGCATTATGATGTCATAATCAGACCACTTTTTTCCCTATGGGAGACCAACTAGGAACCTCAGGTGCCGTAAGCTTTTGTTTATTTCTTTTTTGCATTATGATGTCATAATCAGACCACTTTTTTCCCTATCCAGAAGCGTCTTGTCTTTTGTCGCAACCAGAGTTTGATATTCTACCAACATTAGCGAGATGCATTCTCTTAATTTCACTTACGGCCATACCAGTCTGAAAATGCCTGATCTCGTCAGATCTCGGAAGCCATCCAGACTCGGGCCTGGTTAGTACTTGTATGGGAGACCAACTAGAAACTTCAGGTGCCGTAAGCTTTTGTTTATTTCTTTTTTGCATTATGATGTCATAATCAGACCACTTTTTTCCCTATGGGAGACCAACTAGGAACCTCAGGTGCCGTAAGCTTTTGTTTATTTATTTTTTGCATTATGATGTCATAATCAGACCACTTTTTTCCCTATCCAGAAGCGTCTTGTCTTTTGTCGCAACCAGAGTTTGATATTCTACCAACATTAGCGAGATCGCATTCTCTTAGTTTCACTTACGGCCATACCAGTCTGAAAATGCCTGATCTCGTCAGATCTCAGAAGCCATCCAGACTTGGGCCTGGTTAGTACTTGTATGGGAGACCAACTAGGAACCTCAGGTGCCGTAAGCTTTTGTTTATTTCTTTTTTGCATTATGATGTCATAATCAGACCACTTTTTTCCCTATCCAGAAGCGTCTTGTCTTTTGTCGCAACCAGAGTTTGATATTCTACCAACATTAGCGAGATCGCATTCTCTTAATTTCACTTACGGCCATACCAGTCTGAAAATGTCAGATCTCGGAAGCCATCCAGACTCGGGCCTGGTTAGTACTTGTATGGGAGACCAACTAGGAACCTCAGGTGCCGTAAGCTTTTGTTTATTTCTTTTTTGCATTATGATGTCATAATCAGACCATTTTTTTCCCTATGGGAGACCAACTAGGAACCTCAGGTGCCGTAAGCTTTTGTTTATTTCTTTTTTGCATTATGATGTCATAATCAGACCACTTTTTTCCCTATCCAGAAGCGTCTTGTCTTTTGTCGCAACCAGAGTTTGATATTCTACCAACATTAGCGAGATCGCATTCTCTTAATTTCCCTTACGGCCATACCAGTCTGAAAATGCCTGATCTCGTCAGATCTCGGAAGCCATCCAGACTCGGGCCTGGTTAGTACTTGTATGGGAGACCAACTAGGAACCTCAGGTGCCGTAAGCTTTTGTTTATTTCTTTTTTGCATTATGATGTCATAATCAGACCACTTTTTTCCCTATGGGAGGCCAACTAGGAACCTCAGGTGCCGTAAGCTTTTGTTTATTTCTTTTTTGCATTATGATGTCATAATCAGACCACTTTTTTCCCTATCCAGAAGCGTCTTGTCTTTTGTCGCAACCAGAGTTTGATATTCTACCAACATTAGCGAGAACGCATTCTCTTAATTTCACTTACTGCTATACCAGTCTGAAAATGCCTGATCTTGTCAAATCTCGGAAGCCATCCAGACTCGGGCCTGGTTAGTACTTGTATGGGAGACCAACTAGGACCCTCAGGTGCCGTAAGCTTTTGTTTATTTCTTTTTTGCATTATGATGTCATAATCAGACCACTTTTTTCCCTATCCAGAAGCGTCTTGTCTTTTGTCGCAACCAGAGTTTGATATTCTACCAACATTAGCGAGATCGCATTCTCTTAGTTTCACTTACGGCCATACCAGTCTGAAAATGCCTGATCTCGTCAGATCTCGGAAGCCATCCAGACTCGGGCCTGGTTAGTACTTGTATGGGAGACCAACTAGGAACCTCAGGTGCCGTAAGCTTTTGTTTATTTCTTTTTTGCATTATGATGTCATAATCAGACCACTTTTTTCCCTATGGGAGACCAACTAGGAACCTCAGGTGCCGTAAGCTTTTGTTTATTTCTTTTTTGCATTATGATGTCATAATCAGACCACTTTTTTCCCTATCCAGAAGCGTCTTGTCTTTTGTCGCAACCAGAGTTTGATATTCTACCAACATTAGCGAGATCGCATTCACTTAATTTCACTTACGGCCATACCAGTCTGAAAATGCCTGATCTCGTCAGATCTCGGAAGCCATCCAGACTTGGGCCTGGTTAGTACTTGTATGGGAGACCAACTAGGAACCTCAGGTGCCGTAAGCTTTTGTTTATTTCTTTTTTGCATTATGATGTCATAATCAGACCACTTTTTTCCCTATGGGAGACCAACTAGGAACCTCAGGTGCCGTAAGCTTTTGTTTATTTCTTTTTTGCATTATGATGTCATAATCAGACCACTTTTTTCCCTATCCAGAAGAGTCTTGTCTTTTGTCGCAACCAGAGTTTGATATTCTACCAACATTAGCGAGATCGCATTCACTTAATTTCACTTACGGCCATACCAGTCTGAAAATGCCTGATCTCGTCAGATCTCGGAAGCCATCCAGACTCGGGCCTGGTTAGTACTTGTATGGGAGACCAACTAGGAACCTCAGGTGCCGTAAGCTTTTGTTTATTTCTTTTTTGCATTATGATGTCATAATCAGACCACTTTTTTCCCTATCCAGAAGCGTCTTGTCTTTTGTCGCAACCAGAGTTTGATATTCTACCAACATTAGCGAGATCGCATTCTCTTAGTTTCACTTACGGCCATAGCAGTCTGAAAATGCCTGATCTCGTCAGATCTCGGAAGCCATCCAGACTTGGGCCTGGTTAGTACTTGTATGGGAGACCAACTAGGAACCTCAGGTGCCGTAAGCTTTTGTTTATTTCTTTTTTGCATTATGATGTCATAATCAGACCACTTTTTTCCCTATGGGAGGCCAACTAGGAACCTCAGGTGCCGTAAGCTTTTGTTTATTTCTTTTTTGCATTATGATGTCATAATCAGACCACTTTTTTCCCTATCCAGAAGCGTCTTGTCTTTTGTCGCAACCAGAGTTTTATATTCTACCAACATTAGCGAGATCGCATTCTCTTAATTTCACTTACGGCCATACCAGTCTGAAAATGTCAGATCTCGGAAGCCATCCAGACTCGGGCCTGGTTAGTACTTGTATGGGAGACCAACTAGGAACCTCAGGTGCCGTAAGCTATTGTTTATTTCTTTTTTGCATTATGATGTCATAATCAGACCACTTTTTTCCCTATGGGAGACCAACTAGGAACCTAATTGCCGTAAGCTTTTGTTTATTTCTTTTTTGCATTATGATGTCATAATCAGACCACTTTTTTCCCTATCCAGAAGCGTCTTGTCTTTTGTCGCAACCAGAGTTTGATATTCTACCAACATTAGCGAGATCGCATTCTCTTAATTTTACTTACGGCCATACCAGTCTGAGAATGCCAGATCTCGGAAGCCATCCAGACTCGGGCCTGGTTAGTACTTGTATGGGAGACCAACTAGGAACCTCAGGTGCCGTAAGCTTTTGTTTATTTCTTTTTTGCATTATGATGTCATAATCAGACCACTTTTTTCCCTATGGGAGGCCAACTAGGAACCTCAGGTGCCGTAAGCTTTTGTTTATTTCTTTTTTGCATTATGATGTCATAATCAGACCACTTTTTTCCCTATCCAGAAGCGTCTTGTCTTTTGTCGCAACCAGAGTTTGATATTCTACCAACATTAGCGAGAACGCATTCTTTTAATTTCACTTACTGCTATACCAGTCTGAAAATGCCTGATCTTGTCAAATCTCGGAAGCCATCCAGACTCAGGCCTGGTTAGTACTTGTATGGGAGACCAACTAGGAACCTCAGGTGCCGTAAGCTTTTGTTTATTTCTTTTTTGCATTATGATGTCATAATCAGACCACTTTTTTCCCTATCCAGAAGCGTCTTGTCTTTTGTCGCAACCAGAGTTTGATATTCTACCAACATTAGCGAGATCGCATTCTCTTAATTTCACTTACGGCCATAGCAGTCTGAAAATGCCTGATCTCGTCAGATCTAGGAAGCCATCCAGACTCGGGCCTGGTTAGTACTTGTATGGGAGACCAACTAGGAACCTCAGGTGCCGTAAGCTTTTGTTTATTTCTTTTTTGCATTATGATGTCATAATCAGACCACTTTTTTCCCTATCCAGAAGCGTCTTGTCTTTTGTCACAACCAGAGTTTGATATTCTACCAACATTAGCGAGATCGCATTCTCTTAACTTCACTTACTGCTATACCAGTCTGAAAATGCCTGATCTCGTCAAATCTCGGAAGCCATCCAGACTCGGGCCTGGTTAGTACTTGTATGGGAGACCAACTAGGACCCTCAGGTGCCGTAAGCTTTTGTTTATTTCTTTTTTGCATTATGATGTCATAATCAGACCACTTTTTTCCCTATCCAGAAGCGTCTTGTCTTTTGTCGCAACCAAAGTTTGATATTCTACCAACATTAGCGAGATCGCATTCTCTTAATTTCACTTACGGCCATACCAGTCTGAAAATGCCTGATCTCGTCAGATCTCGGAAGCCATCCAGACTCGGGCCTGGTTAGTACTTGTATGGGAGACCAACAAGGAACCTCAGATGCCGTAAGCTTTTGTTTATTTCTTTTTTGCATTATGATATCATAATCAGACCACTTTTTTCCCTATGGGAGACCAACTAGGAACCTCAGGTGCTGTAAGCTTTTGTTTATTTCTTTTTTGCATTATGATGTCATAATCAGACCACTTTTTTCCCTATCCAGAAGCGTCTTGTCTTTTGTCGCAACCAGAGTTTGATATTCTACCAACATTAGCGAGATCGCATTCTCTTAATTTCACTTACAGCCATACCAGTCTGAAAATGCCAGATCTCGGAAGCCATCCAGACTCGGGCCTGGTTAGTACTTGTATGGGAGACCAACTAGGAACCTCAGGTGCCGTAAGCTTTTGTTTATTTCTTTTTTGCATTATGATATCATAATCAGACGACTTTTTTCCCTATGGGAGACCAACTAGGAACCTCAGGTGCCGTAAGCTTTTGTTTATTTCTTTTTTGCATTATGATGTCATAATCAGACCACTTTTTTCCCTATCCAGAAGCGTCTTGTCTTTTGTCGCAACCAGAGTTTGATATTCTACCAACATTAGCGAGATCGCATTCTCTTAGTTTCACTTACGGCCATACCAGTCTGAAAATGCCTGATCTCGTCAGATCTCGGAAGCCATCCAGACTCGGGCCTGGTTAGTACTTGTATGGGAGACCAACTAGGAACCTCAGGTGCCGTAAGCTTTTGTTTATTTCTTTTTTGCATTATGATGTCATAATCAGACCACTTTTTTCCCTATGGGAGACCAACTAGGAACCTCAGGTGCCGTAAGCTTTTGTTTATTTCTTTTTTGCATTATGATGTCATAATCAGACCACTTTTTTCCCTATCCAGAAGCGTCTTGTCTTTTGTCGCAACCAGAGTTTGATATTCTACCAACATTAGCGAGATCGCATTCACTTAATTTCACTTACGGCCATACCAGTCTGAAAATGCCTGATCTTGTCAGATCTCGGAAGCCATCCAGACCCGGGCCTGGTTAGTACTTGTATGGGAGACCAACTAGGAACCTCAGGTGCCGTAAGCTTTTGTTTATTTCTTTTTTGCATTATGATGTCATAATCAGACCACTTTTTTCCCTATGGGAGACCAACTAGGAACCTCAGGTGCCGTAAGCTTTTGTTTATTTCTTTTTTGCATTATGATGTCATAATCAGACCACTTTTTTCCCTATCCAGAAGCGTCTTGTCTTTTGTCGCAACCAGAGTTTGATATTCTACCAACATTAGCGAGATTGCATTCACTTAATTTCCCTTACGGCCATACCAGTCTGAAAATGCCTGATCTCGTCAGATCTCGGAAGCCATCCAGACTCGGGCCTGGTTAGTACTTGTATGGGAGACCAACTAGGAACCTCAGGTGCCGTAAGCTTTTGTTTATTTCTTTTTTGCATTATGATGTCATAATCAGACCACTTTTTTCCCTATCCAGAAGCGTCTTGTCTTTTGTCGCAACCAGAGTTTGATATTCTACCAACATTAGCGAGATCGCATTCTCTGAGTTTCACTTACGGCCATACCAGTCTGAAAATGCCTGATCTCGTCAGATCTCGTAAGCCATCCAGACTTGGGCCTGGTTAGTACTTGTATGGGAGACCAACTAGGAACCTCAGGTGCCGTAAGCTTTTGTTTATTTCTTTTTTGCATTATGATGTCATAATCAGACCACTTTTTTCCCTATGGGAGACCAACTAGGAACCTCAGGTGCCGTAAGCTTTTGTTTATTTCTTTTTTGCATTATGATGTCATAATCAGACCACTTTTTTCCCTATCCAGAAGCGTCTTGTCTTTTGTCGCAACCAGAGTTTGATATTCTACCAACATTAGCGAGATCGCATTCTCTTAGTTTCACTTACGGCCATACCAGTCTGAAAATGCCTGATCTCGTCAGATCTCGTAAGCCATCCAGACTTGGGCCTGGTTAGTACTTGTATGGGAGACCAACTAGGAACCTCAGGTGCCGTAAGCTTTTGTTTATTTATTTTTTGCATTATGATGTCATAATCAGACCACTTTTTTCCCTATGGGAGACCAACTAGGAACCTCAGGTGCCGTAAGCTTTTGTTTATTTCTTTTTTGCATTATGATGTCATAATCAGACCACTTTTTTCCCTATCCAGAAGCGTCTTGTCTTTTGTCGCAACCAGAGTTTGATATTCTACCAACATTAGTGAGATTGCATTCACTTAATTTCCCTTACGGCCATACCAGTCTGAAAATGCCTGATCTCGTCAGATCTCGGAAGCCATCCAGACTCGGGCCTGGTTAGTACTTGTATGGGAGACCAACTAGGAACCTCAGGTGCCGTAAGCTTTTGTTTATTTCTTTTTTGCATTATGATGTCATAATCAGACCACTTTTTTCCCTATCCAGAAGCGTCTTGTCTTTTGTCGCAACCAGAGTTTGATATTCTACCAACATTAGCGAGATCGCATTCTCTTAGTTTCACTTACGGCCATACCAGTCTGAAAATGCCTGATCTCGTCAGATCTCGTAAGCCATCCAGACTTGGGCCTGGTTAGTACTTGTATGGGAGACCAACTAGGAACCTCAGGTGCCGTAAGCTTTTGTTTATTTCTTTTTTGCATTATGATGTCATAATCAGACCACTTTTTTCCCTATGGGAGACCAACTAGGAACCTCAGGTGCCGTAAGCTTTTGTTTATTTCTTTTTTGCATTATGATGTCATAATCAGACCACTTTTTTCCCTATCCAGAAGCGTCTTGTCTTTTGTCGCAACCAGAGTTTGATATTCTACCAACATTAGCGAGATCGCATTCTCTTAGTTTCACTTACGGCCATACCAGTCTGAAAATGCCTGATCTCGTCAGATCTCGTAAGCCATCCAGACTTGGGCCTGGTTAGTACTTGTATGGGAGACCAACTAGGAACCTCAGGTGCCGTAAGCTTTTGTTTATTTATTTTTTGCATTATGATGTCATAATCAGACCACTTTTTTCCCTATGGGAGACCAACTAGGAACCTCAGGTGCCGTAAGCTTTTGTTTATTTCTTTTTTGCATTATGATGTCATAATCAGACCACTTTTTTCCTTATCCAGAAGCGTCTTGTCTTTTGTCGCAACCAGAGTTTTATATTCTACCAACATTAGCGAGATCGCATTCTCTTAATTTCACTTACGGCCATACCAGTCTGAAAATGTCAGATCTCGGAAGCCATCCAGACTCGGGCCTGGTTAGTACTTGTATGGGAGACCAACTAGGAACCTCAGGTGCCGTAAGCTTTTGTTTATTTCTTTTTTGCATTATGATATCATAATCAGACGACTTTTTTCCCTATGGGAGACCAACTAGGAACCTCAGGTGCCGTAAGCTTTTGTTTATTTCTTTTTTGCATTATGATGTCATAATCAGACCACTTTTTTCCCTATCCAGAAGCGTCTTGTCTTTTGTCGCAACCAGAGTTTGATATTCTACCAACATTAGCGAGATCGCATTCTCTTAGTTTCAATTACGGCCATACCAGTCTGAAAATGCCAGATCTCGGAAGCCATCCAGACTCGGGCCTGGTTAGTACTTGTATGGGAGACCAACTAGGAACCTCAGGTGCCGTAAGCTTTTGTTTATTTCTTTTTTGCATTATGATGTCATAATCAGACCACTTTTTTCCCTATGGGAGACCAACTAGGAACCTCAGGTGCCGTAAGCTTTTGTTTATTTCTTTTTTGCATTATGATGTCATAATCAGACCACTTTTTTCCCTATCCAGAAGCGTCTTGTCTTTTGTCGCAACCAGAGTTTGATATTCTACCAACATTAGCGAGATCGCATTCACTTAATTTCACTTACGGCCATACCAGTCTGAAAATGCCTGATCTCGTCAGATCTCGGAAGCCATCCAGACTCGGGCCTGGTCAGTACTTGTATGGGAGACCAACTAGGAACCTCAGGTGCCGTAAGCTTTTGTTTATTTCTTTTTTTCATTATGATGTCATAATCAGACCACTTTTTTCCCTATGGGAGACCAACTAGGAACCTCAGGTGCCGTAAGCTTTTGTTTATTTCTTTTTTGCATTATGATGTCATAATCAGACCACTTTTTTCCCTATCCAGAAGCGTCTTGTCTTTTGTCGCAACCAGAGTTTGATATTCTACCAACATTAGCGAGATCGCATTCTCTTAGTTTCACTTACGGCCATACCAGTCTGAAAATGCCTGATCTCGTCAGATCTCGTAAGCCATCCAGACTTGGGCCTGGTTAGTACTTGTATGGGAGACCAACTAGGAACCTCAGGTGCCGTAAGCTTTTGTTTATTTCTTTTTTGCATTATGATGTCATAATCAGACCACTTTTTTCCCTATGGGAGACCAACTAGGAACCTCAGGTGCCGTAAGCTTTTGTTTATTTCTTTTTTGCATTATGATGTCATAATCAGACCACTTTTTTCCCTATCCAGAAGCGTCTTGTCTTTTGTCGCAACCAGAGTTTGATATTCTACCAACATTAGCGAGATCGCATTCTCTTAGTTTCACTTACGGCCATACCAGTCTGAAAATGCCTGATCTCGTCAGATCTCGGAAGCCATCCAGACTTGGGCCTGGTTAGTACTTGTATGGGAGACCAACTAGGAACCTCAGGTGCCGTAAGCTTTTGTTTATTTCTTTTTTGCATTATGATGTCATAATCAGACCACTTTTTTCCCTATGGGAGACCAACTAGGAACCTCAGGTGCCGTAAGCTTTTGTTTATTTCTTTTTTGCATTATGATGTCATAATCAGACCACTTTTTTCCCTATCCAGAAGCGTCTTGTCTTTTGTCGCAACCAGAGTTTGATATTCTACCAACATTAGCGAGATCGCATTCACTTAATTTCACTTACGGCCATACCAGTCTGAAAATGCCTGATCTCGTCAGATCTCGGAAGCCATCCAGACTCGGGCCTGGTTAGTACTTGTATGGGAGACCAACTAGGAACCTCAGGTGCCGTAAGCTTTTGTTTATTTCTTTTTTGCATTATGATGTCATAATCAGACCACTTTTTTCCCTATCCAGAAGCGTCTTGTCTTTTGTCGCAACCAGAGTTTGATATTCTACCAACATTAGCGAGATCGCATTCGCTTAGTTTCACTTACGGCCATACCAGTCTGAAAATGCCTGATCTCGTCAGATCTTGGAAGCCATCCAGACTTGGGCCTGGTTAGTATTTGTATGGGAGACCAACTAGGAACCTCAGGTGCCGTAAGCTTTTGTTTATTTCTTTTTTGAATTATGATGTCATAATCAGACCACTTTTTTCCCTATGGGAGACCAACTAGGAACCTCAGGTGCCGTAAGCTTTTGTTTATTTCTTTTTTGCATTATGATGTCATAATCAGACCACTTTTTTCCCTATCCAGAAGCGTCTTGTCTTTTGTCGCAACCAGAGTTTGATATTCTACCAACATTAGCGAGATCGCATTCTCTTAGTTTCACTTACGGCCATACCAGTCTGAAAATGCCTGATCTCGTCAGATCTCGGAAGCCATCCAGACTTGGGCCTGGTTAGTACTTGTATGGGAGACCAACTAGGAACCTCAGGTGCCGTAAGCTTTTGTTTATTTCTTTTTTGCATTATGATGTCATAATCAGACCACTTTTTTCCCTATGGGAGGCCAACTAGGAACCTCAGGTGCCGTAAGCTTTTGTTTATTTCTTTTTTGCATTATGATGTCATAATCAGACCACTTTTTTCCCTATCCAGAAGCGTCTTGTCTTTTGTCGCAACCAGAGTTTTATATTCTACCAACATTAGCGAGATCGCATTCTCTTAATTTCACTTACGGCCATACCAGTCTGAAAATGTCAGATCTCGGAAGCCATCCAGACTCGGGCCTGGTTAGTACTTGTATGGGAGACCAACTAGGAACCTCAGGTGCCGTAAGCTTTTGTTTATTTCTTTTTTGCATTATGATGTCATAATCAGACCACTTTTTTCCCTATGGGAGACCAACTAGGAACCTCAATTGCCGTAAGCTTTTGTTTATTTCTTTTTTGCATTATGATGTCATAATCAGACCACTTTTTTCCCTATCCAGAAGCGTCTTGTCTTTTGTCGCAACCAGAGTTTGATATTCTACCAACATTAGCGAGATCGCATTCTCTTAATTTCACTTACGGCCATACCAGTCTGAGAATGCCAGATCTCGGAAGCCATCCAGACTCGGGCCTGGTTAGTACTTGTATGGGAGACCAACTAGGAACCTCAGGTGCCGTAAGCTTTTGTTTATTTCTTTTTTGCATTATGATGTCATAATCAGACCACTTTTTTCCCTATGGGAGGCCAACTAGGAACCTCAGGTGCCGTAAGCTTTTGTTTATTTCTTTTTTGCATTATGATGTCATAATCAGACCACTTTTTTCCCTATCCAGAAGCGTCTTGTCTTTTGTCGCAACCAGAGTTTGATATTCTACCAACATTAGCGAGATCGCATTCTCTTAATTTCACTTACGGCCATAGCAGTCTGAAAATGCCTGATCTCGTCAGATCTCGGAAGCCATCCAGACTCGGGCCTGGTTAGTACTTGTATGGGAGACCAACTAGGAACCTCAGGTGCCGTAAGCTTTTGTTTATTTCTTTTTTGCATTATGATGTCATAATCAGACCACTTTTTTCCCTATCCAGAAGCGTCTTGTCTTTTGTCGCAACCAGAGTTTGATATTCTACCAACATTAGCGAGATCGCATTCTCTTAGTTTCACTTACGGCCATACCAGTCTGAAAATGCCTGATCTCGTCAGATCTCGTAAGCCATCCAGACTTGGGCCTGGTTAGTACTTGTATGGGAGACCAACTAGGAACCTCAGGTGCCGTAAGCTTTTGTTTATTTCTTTTTTGCATTATGATGTCATAATCAGACCACTTTTTTCCCTATGGGAGACCAACTAGGAACCTCAGGTGCCGTAAGCTTTTGTTTATTTCTTTTTTGCATTATGATGTCATAATCAGACCACTTTTTTCCCTATCCAGAAGCGTCTTGTCTTTTGTCGCAACCAGAGTTTGATATTCTACCAACATTAGCGAGATCGCATTCTCTTAGTTTCACTTACGGCCATACCAGTCTGAAAATGCCTGATCTCGTCAGATCTCGGAAGCCATCCAGACTTGGGCCTGGTTAGTACTTGTATGGGAGACCAACTAGGAACCTCAGGTGCCGTAAGCTTTTGTTTATTTCTTTTTTGCATTATGATGTCATAATCAGACCACTTTTTTCCCTATGGGAGACCAACTAGGAACCTCAGGTGCCGTAAGCTTTTGTTTATTTCTTTTTTGCATTATGATGTCATAATCAGACCACTTTTTTCCCTATCCAGAAGCGTCTTGTCTTTTGTCGCAACCAGAGTTTTATATTCTACCAACATTAGCGAGATCGCATTCTCTTAATTTCACTTACGGCCATACCAGTCTGAAAATGTCAGATCTCGGAAGCCATCCAGACTCGGGCCTGGTTAGTACTTGTATGGGAGACCAACTAGGAACCTCAGGTGCCGTAAGCTTTTGTTTATTTCTTTTTTGCATTATGATATCATAATCAGACGACTTTTTTCCCTATGGGAGACCAACTAGGAACCTCAGGTGCCGTAAGCTTTTGTTTATTTCTTTTTTGCATTATGATGTCATAATCAGACCACTTTTTTCCCTATCCAGAAGCGTCTTGTCTTTTGTCGCAACCAGAGTTTGATATTCTACCAACATTAGCGAGATCGCATTCTCTTAGTTTCAATTACGGCCATACCAGTCTGAAAATGCCAGATCTCGGAAGCCATCCAGACTCGGGCCTGGTTAGTACTTGTATGGGAGACCAACTAGGAACCTCAGGTGCCGTAAGCTTTTGTTTATTTCTTTTTTGCATTATGATGTCATAATCAGACCACTTTTTTTCCCTATGGGAGACCAACTAGGAACCTCAGGTGCCGTAAGCTTTTGTTTATTTCTTTTTTGCATTATGATGTCATAATCAGACCACTTTTTTCCCTATCCAGAAGCGTCTTGTCTTTTGTCGCAACCAGAGTTTGATATTCTACCAACATTAGCGAGATCGCATTCTCTTAGTTTCACTTACGGCCATACCAGTCTGAAAATGCCAGATCTCGTAAGCCATCCAGACTTGGGCCTGGTTAGTACTTGTATGGGAGACCAACTAGGAACCTCAGGTGCCGTAAGCTTTTGTTTATTTATTTTTTGCATTATGATGTCATAATCAGACCACTTTTTTCCCTATGGGAGACCAACTAGGAACCTCAGGTGCCGTAAGCTTTTGTTTATTTCTTTTTTGCATTATGATGTCATAATCAGACCACTTTTTTCCTTATCCAGAAGCGTCTTGTCTTTTGTCGCAACCAGAGTTTTATATTCTACCAACATTAGCGAGATCGCATTCTCTTAATTTCACTTACGGCCATACCAGTCTGAAAATGTCAGATCTCGGAAGCCATCCAGACTCGGGCCTGGTTAGTACTTGTATGGGAGACCAACTAGGAACCTCAGGTGCCGTAAGCTTTTGTTTATTTCTTTTTTGCATTATGATATCATAATCAGACGACTTTTTTCCCTATGGGAGACCAACTAGGAACCTCAGGTGCCGTAAGCTTTTGTTTATTTCTTTTTTGCATTATGATGTCATAATCAGACCACTTTTTTCCCTATCCAGAAGCGTCTTGTCTTTTGTCGCAACCAGAGTTTGATATTCTACCAACATTAGCGAGATCGCATTCTCTTAGTTTCAATTACGGCCATACCAGTCTGAAAATGCCAGATCTCGGAAGCCATCCAGACTCGGGCCTGGTTAGTACTTGTATGGGAGACCAACTAGGAACCTCAGGTGCCGTAAGCTTTTGTTTATTTCTTTTTTGCATTATGATGTCATAATCAGACCACTTTTTTCCCTATGGGAGACCAACTAGGAACCTCAGGTGCCGTAAGCTTTTGTTTATTTCTTTTTTGCATTATGATGTCATAATCAGACCACTTTTTTCCCTATCCAGAAGCATCTTGTCTTTTGTCGCAACCAGAGTTTGATATTCTACCAACATTAACGAGATCGCATTCTCTTAATTTCACTTACGGCCATACCAGTCTGAAAATTCCTGATCTCGTCAGATCTCGGAAGCCATCCAGACTTGGGCCTGGTTAGTACTTGTATGGGAGACCAACTAGGAACCTCAGGTGCCGTAAGCTTTTGTTTATTTCTTTTTTGCATTATGATGTCATAATCAGACCACTTTTTTCCCTATCCAGAAGCGTCTTGTCTTTTGTCGCAACCAGAGTTTGATATTCTACCAACATTAGCGAGATCGCATTCTCTTAATTTCACTTACGGCCATACCAGTCTGAAAATGCCTGATCTCGTCAGATCTCGGATGCCATCCAGACTCGGGCCTGGTTAGTACTTGTATGGGAGACCAACAAGGAACCTCAGGTGCCGTAAGCTTTTGTTTATTTCTTTTTTGCATTATGATATCATAATCAGACCACTTTTTTCCCTATGGGAGACCAACTAGGAACCTCAGGTGCCGTAAGCTTTTGTTTATTTCTTTTTTGCATTATGATGTCATAATCAGACCACTTTTTTCCCTATCCAGAAGCGTCTTGTCTTTTGTCGCAACCAGAGTTTGATATTCTACCAACATTAGCGAGATCGCATTCTCTTAATTTCACTTACAGCCGTACCAGTCTGAAAATGCCTGATCTCGTCAGATCTCGGAAGCCATCCAGACTCGGGCCTGGTTAGTACTTGTATGGGAGACCAACTAGGAACCTCAGGTGCCGTAAGCTTTTGTTTATTTCTTTTTTGCATTATGATGTCATTATCAGACCACTTGTTTCCCTATGGGAGACCAACTAGGAACCTCAGGTGCCGTAAGCTTTTGTTTATTTCTTTTTTGCATTATGATGTCATAATCAGACCACTTTTTTCCCTATCCAGAAGCGTCTTGTCTTTTGTCGCAACCAGAGTTTGATATTCTACCAACATTAGCGAGATCGCATTCTCTTAGTTTCACTTACGGCCATACCAGTCTGAAAATGCCTGATCTCGTCAGATCTCGGAAGCCATCCAGACTCGGGCCTGGTTAGTACTTGTATGGGAGACCAACTTGGAACCTCAGGTGCCGTAAGCTTTTGTTTATTTCTTTTTTGCATTATGATGTCATAATCAGACCACTTTTTTCCCTATGGGAGACCAACTAGGAACCTCAGGTGCCGTAAGCTTTTGTTTATTTCTTTTTTGCATTATGATGTCATAATCAGACCACTTTTTTCCCTATCCAGAAGCGTCTTGTCTTTTGTCGCAACCAGAGTTTGATATTCTACCAACATTAGCGAGATCGCATTCTCTTAATTTCACTTACGGCCATACCAGTCTGAAAATGTCAGATCTCGGAAGCCATCCAGACTCGGGCCTGGTTAGTACTTGTATGGGAGACCAACTAGGAACCTCAGGTGCCGTAAGCTTTTGTTTATTTCTTTTTTGCATTATGATGTCATAATCAGACCACTTTTTTCCCTATCCAGAAGCGTCTTGTCTTTTGTCGCAACCAGAGTTTGATATTCTACCAACATTAGCGAGATCGCATTCTCTTAGTTTCACTTACGGCCATACCAGTCTGAAAATGCCTGATCTCGTCAGATCTCGGAAGCCATCCAGACTCGGGCCTGGTTAGTACTTGTATGGGAGACCAACTTGGAACCTCAGGTGCCGTAAGCTTTTGTTTATTTCTTTTTTGCATTATGATATCATAATCAGACCACTTTTTTCCCTATGGGAGACCAACTAGGAACCTCAGGTGCCGTAAGCTTTTGTTTATTTCTTTTTTGCATTATGATGTCATAATCAGACCACTTTTTTCCCTATGGGAGACCAACTAGGAACCTCAGGTGCCGTAAGCTTTTGTTTATTTCTTTTTTGCATTATGATGTCATAATCAGACCACTTTTTTCCCTATCCAGAAGCGTCTTGTCTTTTGTCGCAACCAGAGTTTGATATTCTACCAACATTAGCGAGATCGCATTCTCTTAATTTCACTTACGGCCATACCAGTCTGAAAATGTCAGATCTCGGAAGCCATCCAGACTCGGGCCTGGTTAGTACTTGTATGGGAGACCAACTAGGAACCTCAGGTGCCGTAAGCTTTTGTTTATTTCTTTTTTGCATTATGATATCATAATCAGACGACTTTTTTCCCTATGGGAGACCAACTAGGAACCTCAGGTGCCGTAAGCTTTTGTTTATTTCTTTTTTGCATTATGATGTCATAATCAGACCACTTTTTTCCCTATCCAGAAGCGTCTTGTCTTTTGTCGCAACCAGAGTTTGATATTCTACCAACATTAGCGAGATCGCATTCTCTTAATTTCACTTACGGCCATACCAGTCTGAAAATGTCAGATCTCGGAAGCCATCCAGACTCGGGCCTGGTTAGTACTTGTATGGGAGACCAACTAGGAACCTCAGGTGCCGTAAGCTTTTGTTTATTTCTTTTTTGCATTATGATATCATAATCAGACGACTTTTTTCCCTATGGGAGACCAACTAGGAACCTCAGGTGCCGTAAGCTTTTGTTTATTTCTTTTTTGCATTATGATGTCATAATCAGACCACTTTTTTCCCTATCCAGAAGCGTCTTGTCTTTTGTCGCAACCAGAGTTTGATATTCTACCAACATTAGCGAGATCGCATTCTCTTAGTTTCACTTACGGCCATACCAGTCTGAAAATGCCTGATCTCGTCAGATCTCGTAAGCCATCCAGACTTGGGCCTGGTTAGTACTTGTATGGGAGACCAACTAGGAACCTCAGGTGCCGTAAGCTTTTGTTTATTTCTTTTTTGCATTATGATGTCATAATCAGACCACTTTTTTCCCTATGGGAGACCAACTAGGAACCTCAGGTGCCGTAAGCTTTTGTTTATTTCTTTTTTGCATTATGATGTCATAATCAGACCACTTTTTTCCCTATCCAGAAGCGTCTTGTCTTTTGTCGCAACCAGAGTTTGATATTCTACCAACATTAGCGAGATCGCATTCTCTTAGTTTCACTTACGGCCATACCAGTCTGAAAATGCCTGATCTCGTCAGATCTCGGAAGCCATCCAGACTTGGGCCTGGTTAGTACTTGTATGGGAGACCAACTAGGAACCTCAGGTGCCGTAAGCTTTTGTTTATTTCTTTTTTGCATTATGATGTCATAATCAGACCACTTTTTTCCCTATGGGAGACCAACTAGGAACCTCAGGTGCCGTAAGCTTTTGTTTATTTCTTTTTTGCATTATGATGTCATAATCAGACCACTTTTTTCCCTATCCAGAAGCGTCTTGTCTTTTGTCGCAACCAGAGTTTTATATTCTACCAACATTAGCGAGATCGCATTCTCTTAATTTCACTTACGGCCATACCAGTCTGAAAATGTCAGATCTCGGAAGCCATCCAGACTCGGGCCTGGTTAGTACTTGTATGGGAGACCAACTAGGAACCTCAGGTGCCGTAAGCTTTTGTTTATTTCTTTTTTGCATTATGATATCATAATCAGACGACTTTTTTCCCTATGGGAGACCAACTAGGAACCTCAGGTGCCGTAAGCTTTTGTTTATTTCTTTTTTGCATTATGATGTCATAATCAGACCACTTTTTTCCCTATCCAGAAGCGTCTTGTCTTTTGTCGCAACCAGAGTTTGATATTCTACCAACATTAGCGAGATCGCATTCTCTTAGTTTCAATTACGGCCATACCAGTCTGAAAATGCCAGATCTCGGAAGCCATCCAGACTCGGGCCTGGTTAGTACTTGTATGGGAGACCAACTAGGAACCTCAGGTGCCGTAAGCTTTTGTTTATTTCTTTTTTGCATTATGATGTCATAATCAGACCACTTTTTTTCCCTATGGGAGACCAACTAGGAACCTCAGGTGCCGTAAGCTTTTGTTTATTTCTTTTTTGCATTATGATGTCATAATCAGACCACTTTTTTCCCTATCCAGAAGCGTCTTGTCTTTTGTCGCAACCAGAGTTTGATATTCTACCAACATTAGCGAGATCGCATTCACTTAATTTCACTTACGGCCATACCAGTCTGAAAATGCCTGATCTCGTCAGATCTCGGAAGCCATCCAGACTCGGGCCTGGTTAGTACTTGTATGGGAGACCAACTAGGAACCTCAGGTGCCGTAAGCTTTTGTTTATTTCTTTTTTGCATTATGATGTCATAATCAGACCACTTTTTTCCCTATGGGAGACCAACTAGGAACCTCAGGTGCCGTAAGCTTTTGTTTATTTCTTTTTTGCATTATGATGTCATAATCAGACCACTTTTTTCCCTATCCAGAAGCGTCTTGTCTTTTGTCGCAACCAGAGTTTGATATTCTACCAACATTAGCGAGATCGCATTCTCTTAGTTTCACTTACAGCCATACCAGTCTGAAAATGCCTGATCTCGTCAGATCTTGGAAGCCATCCAGACTCGGGCCTGGTTAGTACTTGTATGGGAGACCAACTAGGAACCTCAGGTGCCGTAAGCTTTTGTTTATTTCTTTTTTGCATTATGATGTCATAATCAGACCACTTTTTTCCCTATCCAGAAGCATCTTGTCTTTTGTCGCAACCAGAGTTTGATATTCTACCAACATTAACGAGATCGCATTCTCTTAATTTCACTTACGGCCATACCAGTCTGAAAATTCCTGATCTCGTCAGATCTCGGAAGCCATCCAGACTTGGGCCTGGTTAGTACTTGTATGGGAGACCAACTAGGAACCTCAGGTGCCGTAAGCTTTTGTTTATTTCTTTTTTGCATTATGATGTCATAATCAGACCACTTTTTTCCCTATCCAGAAGCGTCTTGTCTTTTGTCGCAACCAGAGTTTGATATTCTACCAACATTAGCGAGATCGCATTCTCTTAATTTCACTTACGGCCATACCAGTCTGAAAATGCCTGATCTCGTCAGATCTCGGATGCCATCCAGACTCGGGCCTGGTTAGTACTTGTATGGGAGACCAACAAGGAACCTCAGGTGCCGTAAGCTTTTGTTTATTTCTTTTTTGCATTATGATATCATAATCAGACCACTTTTTTCCCTATGGGAGACCAACTAGGAACCTCAGGTGCCGTAAGCTTTTGTTTATTTCTTTTTTGCATTATGATGTCATAATCAGACCACTTTTTTCCCTATCCAGAAGCGTCTTGTCTTTTGTCGCAACCAGAGTTTGATATTCTACCAACATTAGCGAGATCGCATTCTCTTAATTTCACTTACAGCCGTACCAGTCTGAAAATGCCTGATCTCGTCAGATCTCGGAAGCCATCCAGACTCGGGCCTGGTTAGTACTTGTATGGGAGACCAACTAGGAACCTCAGGTGCCGTAAGCTTTTGTTTATTTCTTTTTTGCATTATGATGTCATTATCAGACCACTTGTTTCCCTATGGGAGACCAACTAGGAACCTCAGGTGCCGTAAGCTTTTGTTTATTTCTTTTTTGCATTATGATGTCATAATCAGACCACTTTTTTCCCTATCCAGAAGCGTCTTGTCTTTTGTCGCAACCAGAGTTTGATATTCTACCACCATTAGCGAGATCGCATTCTCTTAGTTTCACTTACGGCCATACCAGTCTGAAAATGCCTGATCTCGTCAGATCTCGGAAGCCATCCAGACTCGGGCCTGGTTAGTACTTGTATGGGAGACCAACTTGGAACCTCAGGTGCCGTAAGCTTTTGTTTATTTCTTTTTTGCATTATGATGTCATAATCAGACCACTTTTTTCCCTATGGGAGACCAACTAGGAACCTCAGGTGCCGTAAGCTTTTGTTTATTTCTTTTTTGCATTATGATGTCATAATCAGACCACTTTTTTCCCTATCCAGAAGCGTCTTGTCTTTTGTCGCAACCAGAGTTTGATATTCTACCAACATTAGCGAGATCGCATTCTCTTAATTTCACTTACGGCCATACCAGTCTGAAAATGTCAGATCTCGGAAGCCATCCAGACTCGGGCCTGGTTAGTACTTGTATGGGAGACCAACTAGGAACCTCAGGTGCCGTAAGCTTTTGTTTATTTCTTTTTTGCATTATGATGTCATAATCAGACCACTTTTTTCCCTATCCAGAAGCGTCTTGTCTTTTGTCGCAACCAGAGTTTGATATTCTACCAACATTAGCGAGATCGCATTCTCTTAGTTTCACTTACGGCCATACCAGTCTGAAAATGCCTGATCTCGTCAGATCTCGGAAGCCATCCAGACTCGGGCCTGGTTAGTACTTGTATGGGAGACCAACTTGGAACCTCAGGTGCCGTAAGCTTTTGTTTATTTCTTTTTTGCATTATGATATCATAATCAGACCACTTTTTTCCCTATGGGAGACCAACTAGGAACCTCAGGTGCCGTAAGCTTTTGTTTATTTCTTTTTTGCATTATGATGTCATAATCAGACCACTTTTTTCCCTATGGGAGACCAACTAGGAACCTCAGGTGCCGTAAGCTTTTGTTTATTTCTTTTTTGCATTATGATGTCATAATCAGACCACTTTTTTCCCTATCCAGAAGCGTCTTGTCTTTTGTCGCAACCAGAGTTTGATATTCTACCAACATTAGCGAGATCGCATTCTCTTAATTTCACTTACGGCCATACCAGTCTGAAAATGTCAGATCTCGGAAGCCATCCAGACTCGGGCCTGGTTAGTACTTGTATGGGAGACCAACTAGGAACCTCAGGTGCCGTAAGCTTTTGTTTATTTCTTTTTTGCATTATGATATCATAATCAGACGACTTTTTTCCCTATGGGAGACCAACTAGGAACCTCAGGTGCCGTAAGCTTTTGTTTATTTCTTTTTTGCATTATGATGTCATAATCAGACCACTTTTTTCCCTATCCAGAAGCGTCTTGTCTTTTGTCGCAACCAGAGTTTGATATTCTACCAACATTAGCGAGATCGCATTCTCTTAATTTCACTTACGGCCATACCAGTCTGAAAATGTCAGATCTCGGAAGCCATCCAGACTCGGGCCTGGTTAGTACTTGTATGGGAGACCAACTAGGAACCTCAGGTGCCGTAAGCTTTTGTTTATTTCTTTTTTGCATTATGATATCATAATCAGACGACTTTTTTCCCTATGGGAGACCAACTAGGAACCTCAGGTGCCGTAAGCTTTTGTTTATTTCTTTTTTGCATTATGATGTCATAATCAGACCACTTTTTTCCCTATCCAGAAGCGTCTTGTCTTTTGTCGCAACCAGAGTTTGATATTCTACCAACATTAGCGAGATCGCATTCTCTTAGTTTCAATTACGGCCATACCAGTCTGAAAATGCCAGATCTCGGAAGCCATCCAGACTCGGGCCTGGTTAGTACTTGTATGGGAGACCAACTAGGAACCTCAGGTGCCGTAAGCTTTTGTTTATTTCTTTTTTGCATTATGATGTCATAATCAGACCACTTTTTTCCCTATGGGAGACCAACTAGGAACCTCAGGTGCCGTTAGCTTTTGTTTATTTCTTTTTTGCATTATGATGTCATAATCAGACCACTTTTTTCCCTATCCAGAAGCGTCTTGTCTTTTGTCGCAACCAGAGTTTGATATTCTACCAACATTAGCGAGATCGCATTCTCTTAGTTTCACTTACGGCCATACCAGTCTGAAAATGCCTGATCTCGTCAGATCTCGGAAGCCATCCAGACTTGGGCCTGGTTAGTACTTGTATGGGAGACCAACTAGGAACCTCAGGTGCCGTAAGCTTTTGTTTATTTCTTTTTTGCATTATGATGTCATAATCAGACCACTTTTTTCCCTATGGGAGACCAACTAGGAACCTCAGGTGCCGTAAGCTTTTGTTTATTTCTTTTTTGCATTATAATGTCATAATCAGACCACTTTTTTCCCTATCCAGAAGCGTCTTGTCTTTTGTCGCAACCAGAGTTTGATATTCTACCAACATTAGCGAGATCGCATTCACTTAATTTCACTTACGGCCATACCAGTCTGAAAATGCCTGATCTCGTCAGATCTTGGAAGCCATCCAGACTCGGGCCTGGTTAGTACTTGTATGGGAGACCAACTAGGAACCTCAGGTGCCGTAAGCTTTTGTTTATTTCTTTTTTGCATTATGATGTCATAATCAGACCACTTTTTTCCCTATCCAGAAGCGTCTTGTCTTTTGTCGCAACCAGAGTTTGATATTCTACCAACATTAGCGAGATCGCATTCTCTTAGTTTCACTTACGGCCATACCAGTCTGAAAATGCCTGATCTCGTCAGATCTCGGAAGCCATCCAGACTTGGGCCTGGTTAGTACTTGTATGGGAGACCAACTAGGAACCTCAGGTGCCGTAAGCTTTTGTTTATTTCTTTTTTGCATTATGATGTCATAATCAGACCACTTTTTTCCCTATGGGAGACCAACTAGGAACCTCAGGTGCCGTAAGCTTTTGTTTATTTCTTTTTTGCATTATGATGTCATAATCAGACCACTTTTTTCCCTATCCAGAAGCGTCTTGTCTTTTGTCGCAACCAGAGTTTGATATTCTACCAACATTAGCGAGATCGCATTCTCTTAGTTTCACTTACGGCCATACCAGTCTGAAAATGCCTGATCTCGTCAGATCTCGGAAGCCATCCAGACTTGGGCCTGGTTAGTACTTGTATGGGAGACCAACTAGGAATCTCAGGTGCCGTAAGCTTTTGTTTATTTCTTTTTTGCATTATGATGTCATAATCAGACCACTTTTTTCCCTATCCAGAAGCGTCTTGTCTTTTGTCGCAACCAGAGTTTTATATTCTACCAACATTAGCGAGATCGCATTCTCTTAATTTCACTTACGGCCATACCAGTCTGAAAATGTCAGATCTCGGAAGCCATCCAGACTCGGGCCTGGTTAGTACTTGTATGGGAGACCAACTAGGAACCTCAGGTGCCGTAAGCTTTTGTTTATTTCTTTTTTGCATTATGATGTCATAATCAGACCACTTTTTTCCCTATCCAGAAGCGTCTTGTCTTTTGTCGCAACCAGAGTTTGATATTCTACCAACATTAGCGAGATCGCATTCTCTTAATTTCACTTACGGCCATAGCAGTCTGAAAATGCCTGATCTCGTCAGATCTCGGAAGCCATCCAGACTCGGGCCTGGTTAGTACTTGTATGGGAGACCAACTAGGAACCTCAGGTGCCGTAAGCTTTTGTTTATTTCTTTTTTGCATTATGATGTCATAATCAGACCACTTTTTTCCCTATCCAGAAGCATCTTGTCTTTTGTCGCAACCAGAGTTTGATATTCTACCAACATTAACGAGATCGCATTCTCTTAATTTCACTTACGGCCATACCAGTCTGAAAATTCCTGATCTCGTCAGATCTTGGAAGCCATCCAGACTTGGGCCTGGTTAGTACTTGTATGGGAGACCAACTAGGAACCTCAGGTGCCGTAAGCTTTTGTTTATTTCTTTTTTGCATTATGATGTCATAATCAGACCACTTTTTTCCCTATCCAGAAGCGTCTTGTCTTTTGTCGCAACCAGAGTTTGATATTCTACCAACATTAGCGAGATCGCATTCTCTTAACTTCACTTACTGCTATACCAGTCTGAAAATGCCTGATCTCGTCAAATCTCGGAAGCCATCCAGACTCGGGCCTGGTTAGTACTTGTATGGGAGACCAACTAGGACCCTCAGGTGCCGTAAGCTTTTGTTTATTTCTTTTTTGCATTATGATGTCATAATCAGACCACTTTTTTCCCTATCCAGAAGCGTCTTGTCTTTTGTCGCAACCAAAGTTTGATATTCTACCAACATTAGCGAGATCGCATTCTCTTAATTTCACTTACAGCCATACCAGTCTGAAAATGCCAGATCTCGGAAGCCATCCAGACTCGGGCCTGGTTAGTACTTGTATGGGAGACCAACTAGGAACCTCAGGTGCCGTAAGCTTTTGTTTATTTCTTTTTTGCATTATGATATCATAATCAGACCACTTTTTTCCCTATGGGAGACCAACTAGGAACCTCAGGTGCCGTAAGCTTTTGTTTATTTCTTTTTTGCATTATGATGTCATAATCAGACCACTTTTTTCCCTATCCAGAAGCGTCTTGTCTTTTGTCGCAACCAGAGTTTGATATTCTACCAACATTAGCGAGATCGCATTCTCTTAGTTTCACTTACGGCCATACCAGTCTGAAAATGCCTGATCTCGTCAGGTCTCGGAAGCCATCCAGATTCTGGCCTGGTTAGTACTTCTATGGGAGACCAACTAGGAACCTCAGGTGCCGTAAGCTTTTGTTTATTTCTTTTTTGCATTATGATGTCATAATCAGACCACTTTTTTCCCTATGGGAGACCAACTAGGAACCTCAGGTGCCGTAAGCTTTTGTTTATTTCTTTTTTGCATTATGATATCATAATCAGACCACTTTTTTCCCTATCCAGAAGCGTCTTGTCTTTTGTCGCAACCAGAGTTTGATATTCTACCAACATTAGCGAGATCGCATTCTCTTAGTTTCACTTACGGCCATACCAGTCTGAAAATGCCTGATCTCGTCAGGTCTCGGAAGCCATCCAGATTCTGGCCTGGTTAGTACTTGTATGGGAGACCAACTAGGAACCTCAGGTGCCGTAAGCTTTTGTTTATTTCTTTTTTGCATTATGATGTCATAATCAGACCACGTTTTTCCCTATGGGAGACCAACTAGGAACCTCAGGTGCCGTAAGCTTTTGTTTATTTCTTTTTTGCATTATGATGTCATAATCAGACCACTTTTTTCCCTATCCAGAAGCGTCTTGTCTTTTGTCGCAACCAGAGTTTGATATTCTACCAACATTAGCGAGATCGCATTCTCTTAATTTCAATTACGGCCATACCAGTCTGAAAATGCCTGATCTCGTCAGATCTCGGAAGCCATCCAGACTTCGGCCTGGTTAGTACTTGTATGGGAGACCAACTAGGAACCTCAGATGCCGTAAGCTTTTGTTTATTTCTTTTTTGCATTATGATGTCATAATCAGACTACTTTTTTCCCTATGGGAGACCAACTAGGAACCTCAGGTGCCGTAAGCTTTTGTTTATTTCTTTTTTGCATTATGATGTCATAATCAGACCACTTTTTTCCCTATCCAGAAGCGTCTTGTCTTTTGTCGCAACCAGAGTTTGATATTCTACCAACATTAGCGAGATCGCATTCTCTTAATTTCACTTACGGCCATACCAGTCTGAAAATGCCTGATCTCGTCAGATCTCGGAAGCCATCCAGACTCGCGCCTGGTTAGTACTTGTATGGGAGACCAACTAGGAACCTCAGGTGCCGTAAGCTTTTGTTTATTTCTTTTTTGCATTATGATGTCATAATCAGACCACTTTTTTCCCTATGGGAGGCCAACTAGGAACCTCAGGTGCCGTAAGCTTTTGTTTATTTCTTTTTTGCATTATGATGTCATAATCAGACCACTTTTTTCCCTATCCAGAAGCGTCTTGTCTTTTGTCGCAACCAGAGTTTGATATTCTACCAACATTAGCGAGAACGCATTCTCTTAATTTCACTTAAGGCCATACCAGTCTGAAAATGCCTGATCTTGTCAGATCTCGGAAGCCATCCAGACTCGCGCCTGGTTAGTACTTGTATGGGAGACCAACTAGGAACCTCAGGTGCCGTAAGCTTTTGTTTATTTCTTTTTTGCATTATGATGTCATAATCAGACCACTTTTTTCCCTATCCAGAAGCGTCTTGTCTTTTGTCGCAACCAGAGTTTGATATTCTACCAACATTAGCGATATCGCATTCTCTTAATTTCACTTACGGCCATACCAGTCTGAAAATGCCAGATCTCGGAAGCCATCCAGACTCGGGCCTGGTTAGTACTTGTATGGGAGACCAACTAGGAACCTCAGGTGCCGTAAGCTTTTGTTTATTTCTTTTTTGCATTATGATGTCATAATCAGACCACTTTTTTCCCTATCCAGAAGCGTCTTGTCTTTTGTCGCAACCAGAGTTTGATATTCTACCAACATTAGCGATATCGCATTCTCTTAATTTCACTTACGGCCATACCAGTCTGAAAATGCCTGATCTCGGAAGCCATCCAGACTCGGGCCTGGTTAGTACTTGTATGGGAGACCAACTAGGAACCTCAGGTGCCGTAAGCTTTTGTTTATTTCTTTTTTGCATTATGATGTCATAATCAGACCACTTTTTTCCCTATCCAGAAGCGTCTTGTCTTTTGTCGCAACCAGAGTTTGTTATTCTACCAACATTAGCGATATCGCATTCTCTTAATTTCACTTACGGCCATACCAGTCTGAAAATGCCTGATCTCGTCAGATCTCGGAAGCCATCCAGACTCGGGCCTGGTTAGTACTTGTATGGGAGACCAACTAGGAACCTCA
The DNA here is from genome assembly GCF_036172605.1 of Pelobates fuscus. Lineage (NCBI taxonomy): Eukaryota > Metazoa > Chordata > Amphibia > Anura > Pelobatidae > Pelobates > Pelobates fuscus. Next base: position 287,148,938 of record NC_086318.1, on the reverse strand, counting down.
GGTGCCGTAAGCTTTTGTTTATTTCTTTTTTGCATTATGATGTCATAATCAGACCACTTTTTTCCCTATCCAGAAGCGTCTTGTCTTTTGTCGCAACCAGAGTTTGATATTCTACCAACATTAGCGAGATCGCATTTTCTTAGTTTCACTTACGGCCATACCAGTCTGAAAATGCCTGATCTCGGAAGCCATCCAGACTCGGGCCTGGTTAGTACTTGTATGGGAGACCAACTAGGAACCTCAGGTGCCGTAAGCTTTTGTTTATTTCTTTTTTGCATTATGATGTCATAATCAGACCACTTTTTTCCCTATCCAGAAGCGTCTTGTCTTTTGTCGCAACCAGAGTTTGATATTCTACCAACATTAGCGAGATCGCATTCTCTTAGTTTCACTTACGGCCATACCAGTCTGAAAATGCCTGATCTCGGAAGCCATCCAGACTCGGGCCTGGTTAGTACTTGTATGGGAGACCAACTAGGAACCTCAGGTGCCGTAAGCTTTTGTTTATTTCTTTTTTGCATTATGATGTCATAATCAGACCACTTTTTTCCCTATCCAGAAGCGTCTTGTCTTTTGTCGCAACCAGAGTTTGTTATTCTACCAACATTAGCGATATCGCATTCTCTTAATTTCACTTACGGCCATACCAGTCTGAAAATGCCTGATCTCGTCAGATCTCGGAAGCCATCCAGACTCGGGCCTGGTTAGTACTTGTATGGGAGACCAACTAGGAACCTCAGGTGCCGTAAGCTTTTGTTTATTTCTTTTTTGCATTATGATGTCATAATCAGACCACTTTTTTCCCTATGGGAGACCAACTAGGAACCTCAGGTGCCGTAAGCTTTTGTTTATTTCTTTTTTGCATAATGATGTCATAATCAGACCACTTTTTTCCCTATCCAGAAGCGTCTTGTCTTTTGTCGCAACCAGAGTTTGATATTCTACCAACATAAGTGAGATCGCATTCGCTTAATTTCACTTACGGCCATACCAGTCTGAAAATGCCTGATCTCGTTAGATCTCGAAAGCCATTCAGACTCGGGCCTGGTTAGTACTTGTATGGGAGACCAACTAGGAACCTCAGGTGCCGTAAGCTTTTGTTTATTTCTTTTTTGCATTATGATGTCATAATCAGACCACTTTTTTCCCTATGGGAGACCAACTAGGAACCTCAGGTGCCGTAAGCTTTTGTTTATTTCTTTTTTGCATTATGATGTCATAATCAGACCACTTTTTTCCCTATCCAGAAGCGTCTTGTCTTTTGTCGCAACCAGAGTTTGATATTCTACCAACATTAGCGAGAACGCATTCTCTTAATTTCACTTAAGGCCATACCAGTCTGAAAATGCCTGATCTTGTCAGATCTCGGAAGCCATCCAGACTCGCGCCTGGTTAGTACTTGTATGGGAGACCAACTAGGAACCTCAGGTGCCGTAAGCTTTTGTTTATTTCTTTTTTGCATTATGATGTCATAATCAGACCACTTTTTTCCCTATCCAGAAGCGTCTTGTCTTTTGTTGCAACCAGAGTTTGATATTCTACCAACATTAGCGAGATCGCATTCTCTTAATTTCACTTACGGCCATACCAGTCTGAAAATGCCTGATCTCGTCAGATCTCGGAAGCCATCCAGACTCGGGCCTGGTTAGTACTTGTATGGGAGACCAACTAGGAACCTCAGGTGCCGTAAGCTTTTGTTTATTTCTTTTTTGCATTATGATGTCATAATCAGACCACTTTTTTCCCTATCCAGAAGCGTCTTGTCTTTTGTCGCAACCAGAGTTTGATATTCTACCAACATTAGCGAGATCGCATTCTCTTAATTTCACTTACGGCTATACCAGTCTGAAAATGCCAGATCTCGGAAGCCATCCAGACTCGGGCCTGGTTAGTACTTGTATGGGAGACCAACTAGGAACCTCAGGTGCCGTAAGCTTTTGTTTATTTCTTTTTTGCATTATGATGTCATAATCAGACCACTTTTTTCCCTATGGGAGACCAACTAGGAACCTCAGGTGCCGTAAGCTTTTGTTTATTTCTTTTTTGCATTATGATGTCATAATCAGACCACTTTTTTCCCTATCCAGAAGCGTCTTGTCTTTTGTCGCAACCAGAGTTTGATATTCTACCAACATTAGCGAGATCACATTCTCTTAATTTCCCTTACGGCCATACCAGTCTGAAAATGCCTGATCTCGTCAGATCTCGGAAGCCATCCAGACTCGGGCCTGGTTAGTACTTGTATGGGAGACCAACTAGGAACCTCAGGTGCCGTAAGCTTTTGTTTATTTCTTTTTTGCATTATGATGTCATAATCAGCCCACTTTTTTCCCTATCCAGAAGCGTCTTGTCTTTTGTCGCAACCAGAGTTTGATATTCTACCAACATTAGCGAGATCGCATTCTCTTAATTTCACTTACGGCCATACCAGTCTGAAAATGCCTGATCTCGTCAGATCTCGGAAGCCATCCAGACTCGGGCCTGGTTAGTACTTGTATGGGAGACCAACTAGGAACCTCAGGTGCTGTAAGCTTTTGTTTATTTCTTTTTTGCATTATGATGTCATAATCAGACCACTTTTTTCCCTATCCAGAAGCGTCTTGTCTTTTGTCGCAACCAGAGTTTGATATTCTACCAACATTAGCGAGATCGCATTCTCTTAATTTCACTTACGGCCATACCAGTCTGAAAATGCCTGATCTCATCAGATCTCGGAAGCCATCCAGCCTCGGGCCTGGTTAGTACTTGTATGGGAGACCAACTAGGAACCTCAGGTGCCGTAAGCTTTTGTTTATTTCTTTTTTGCATTATGATGTCATAATCAGCCCACTTTTTTCCCTATCCAGAAGCGTCTTGTCTTTTGTCGCAACCAGAGTTTGATATTCTACCAACATTAGCGAGATCACATTCTCTTAATTTCACTTACGGCCATACCAGTCTGAAAATGCCTGATCTCGTCAGATCTCGGAAGCCATCCAGACTCGGGCCTGGTTAGTACTTGTATGGGAGACCAACTAGGAACCTCAGGTGCCGTAAGCTTTTGTTTATTTCTTTTTTGCATTATGATGTCATAATCAGACCACTTTTTTCCCTATCCAGAAGCGTCTTGTCTTTTGTCGCAACCAGAGTTTGATATTCTACCAACATTAGCGAGAACGCATTCTCTTAATTTCACTTAAGGCCATACCAGTCTGAAAATGCCTGATCTTGTCAGATCTCGGAAGCCATCCAGACTCGCGCCTGGTTAGTACTTGTATGGGAGACCAACTAGGAACCTCAGGTGCCGTAAGCTTTTGTTTATTTCTTTTTTGCATTATGATGTCATAATCAGACCACTTTTCTCCCTATCCAGAAGCGTCTTGTCTTTTGTCGCAACCAGAGTTTGATATTCTACCAACATTAGCGATATCGCATTCTCTTAATTTCACTTACGGCCATACCAGTCTGAAAATGCCAGATCTCGGAAGCCATCCAGACTCGGGCCTGGTTAGTACTTGAATGGGAGACCAACTAGGAACCTCAGGTGCCGTAAGCTTTTGTTTATTTCTTTTTTGCATTATGATGTCATAATCAGACCACTTTTTTCCCTATCCAGAAGCGTCTTGTCTTTTGTCGCAACCAGAGTTTGATATTCTACCAACATTAGCGATATCGCATTCTCTTAATTTCACTTACGGCCATACCAGTCTGAAAATGCCTGATCTCGGAAGCCATCCAGACTCGGGCCTGGTTAGTACTTGTATGGGAGACCAACTAGGAACCTCAGGTGCCGTAAGCTTTTGTTTATTTCTTTTTTGCATTATGATGTCATAATCTGACCACTTTTTTCCCTATCCAGAAGCGTCTTGTCTTTTGTCGCAACCAGAGTTTGTTATTCTACCAACATTAGCGATATCGCATTCTCTTAATTTCACTTACGGCCATACCAGTCTGAAAATGCCTGCTCTCGTCAGATCTCGGAAGCCATCTAGACTCGGGCCTGGTTAGTACTTGTATGGGAGACCAACTAGGAACCTCAGGTGCCGTAAGCTTTTGTTTATTTCTTTTTTGCATTATGATGTCATAATCAGACCACTTTTTTCCCTATCCAGAAGCGTCTTGTCTTTTGTCGCAACCAGAGTTTGATATTCTACCAACATTAGCGAGATCGCATTCTCTTAGTTTCACTTACGGCCATACCAGTCTGAAAATGCCTGATCTCGTCAGATCTCGGACGCCATCCAGACTCGGGCCTGGTTAGTACTTGTATGGGAGACCAACTAAGAACCTCAGGTGCCGTAAGCTTTTGTTTATTTCTTTTTTGCATTATGATGTCATAATCAGACCACTTTTTTCCCTATGGGAGACCAACTAGGAACCTCAGGTGCCGTAAGCTTTTGTTTATTTATTTTTTGCATTATGATGTCATAATCAGACCACTTTTTTCCCTATCCAGAAGCGTCTTGTCTTTTGTCGCAACCAGAGTTTGATATTCTACCAACATAAGTGAGATCGCATTCTCTTAATTTCACTTACGGCCATACCAGTCTGAAAATGCCTGATCTCGTTAGATCTCGAAAGCCATTCAGACTCGGGCCTGGTTAGTACTTGTATGGGAGACCAACTAGGAACCTCAGGTGCCATAAGATTTTGTTTATTTCTTTTTTGCATTATGATTTCATAATCAGACCACTTTTTTCCCTATCCAGAAGCGTCTTGTCTTTTGTCGCAACCAGAGTTTGATATTCTACCAACATTAGCGAGATCACATTCTCTTAATTTCCCTTACGGCCATACCAGTCTGAAAATGCCTGATCTCGTCAGATCTCGGAAGCCATCCAGACTCGGGCCTGGTTAGTAATTGTATGGGAGACCAACTAGGAACCTCAGGTGCCGTAAGCTTTTGTTTATTTCTTTTTTGCATTATGATGTCATAATCAGACCACTTTTTTCCCTATCCAGAAGCGTCTTGTCTTTTGTCGCAACCAGAGTTTGATATTCTACCAACATTAGCGAGATTGCATTCTCTTAATTTCACTTGCGGCCATACCAGTCTGAAAATGCCTGATCTCGTCAGATCTCGGAAGCCATCCAGACTCGGGCCTGGTTAGTACTTGTATGGGAGACTAACTAGGAACCTCAGGTGCCATAAGCTTTTGTTTATTTCTTTTTTGCATTATGATGTCATAATCAGACCACTTTTTTCCCTATCCAGAAGCGTCTTGTCTTTTGTCGCAACCAGAGTTTGATATTCTACCAACATTAGCGAGATCGCATTCTCTTAATTTCATTTACGGCCATTCCAGTCTGAAAATGCCTGATCTCGTCAGATCTCGGAAGCCATCCAGACTCAGGCCTGGTTAGTACTTGTATGGGAGACCAACTAGGAACCTCAGGTGCCGCAAGCTTTTGTTTATTTCTTTTTTGCATTATGATGTCATAATCAGACCACTTTTTTCCCTATGGGAGACCAACTAGGAACCTCAGGTGCCGTAAGCTTTTGTTTATTTCTTTTTTGCATTATGATGTCATAATCAGACCACTTTTTTCCCTATCCAGAAGCGTCTTGTCTTTTGTCGCAACCAGAGTTTGATATTCTACCAACATTAGCGAGATCGCATTCTCTTAATTTCACTTACGGCTATACCAGTCTGAAAATGCCAGATCTCGGAAGCCATCCAGACTCGGGCCTGGTTAGTACTTGTATGGGAGACCAACTAGGAACCTCAGGTGCCGTAAGCTTTTGTTTATTTCTTTTTTGCATTATGATGTCATAATCAGACCACTTTTTTCCCTATGGGAGACCAACTAGGAACCTCAGGTGCCGTAAGCTTTTGTTTATTTCTTTTTTGCATTATGATGTCATAATCAGACCACTTTTTTCCCTATCCAGAAGCGTCTTGTCTTTTGTCGCAACCAGAGTTTGATATTCTACCAACATTAGCGAGATCACATTCTCTTAATTTCCCTTACGGCCATACCAGTCTGAAAATGCCTGATCTCGTCAGATCTCGGAAGCCATCCAGACTCGGGCCTGGTTAGTACTTGTATGGGAGACCAACTAGGAACCTCAGGTGCCGTAAGCTTTTGTTTATTTCTTTTTTGCATTATGATGTCATAATCAGCCCACTTTTTTCCCTATCCAGAAGCGTCTTGTCTTTTGTCGCAACCAGAGTTTGATATTCTACCAACATTAGCGAGATCGCATTCTCTTAATTTCACTTACGGCCATACCAGTCTGAAAATGCCTGATCTCGTCAGATCTCGGAAGCCATCCAGACTCGGGCCTGGTTAGTACTTGTATGGGAGACCAACTAGGAACCTCAGGTGCCGTAAGCTTTTGTTTATTTCTTTTTTGCATTATGATGTCATAATCAGACCACTTTTTTCCCTATCCAGAAGCGTCTTGTCTTTTGTCGCAACCAGAGTTTGATATTCTACCAACATTAGCGAGATCGCATTCTCTTAATTTCACTTACGGCCATACCAGTCTGAAAATGCCTGATCTCATCAGATCTCGGAAGCCATCCAGCCTCGGGCCTGGTTAGTACTTGTATGGGAGACCAACTAGGAACCTCAGGTGCCGTAAGCTTTTGTTTATTTCTTTTTTGCATTATGATGTCATAATCAGACCACTTTTTTCCCTATGGGAGACCAACTAGGAACCTCAGGTGCCGTAAGCTTTTGTTTATTTCTTTTTTGCATTATGATGTCATAATCAGACCACTTTTTTCCCTATCCAGAAGCGTCTTGTCTTTTGTCGCAACCAGAGTTTGATATTCTACCAACATTAGCGAGAACGCATTCTCTTAATTTCACTTAAGGCCATACCAGTCTGAAAATGCCTGATCTTGTCAGATCTCGGAAGCCATCCAGACTCGCGCCTGGTTAGTACTTGTATGGGAGACCAACTAGGAACCTCAGGTGCCGTAAGCTTTTGTTTATTTCTTTTTTGCATTATGATGTCATAATCAGACCACTTTTTTCCCTATCCAGAAGCGTCTTGTCTTTTGTCGCAACCAGAGTTTGATATTCTACCAACATTAGCGAGATCGCATTCTCTTAATTTCACTTACGGCCATACCAGTCTGAAAATGCCTGATCTCGTCAGATCTCGGAAGCCATCCAGACTCGGGCATGGTTAGTACTTGTATGGGAGACCAACTAGGAACCTCAGGTGCCGTAAGCTTTTGTTTATTTCTTTTTTGCATTATGATGTCATAATCAGACCACTTTTTTCCCTATGGGAGACCAACTAGGAACCTCAGGTGCCGTAAGCTTTTGTTTATTTCTTTTTTGCATTATGATGTCATAATCAGACCACTTTTTTCCCTATCCAGAAGCGTCTTGTCTTTTGTCGCAACCAGAGTTTGATATTCTACCAACATAAGTGAGATCGCATTCTCTTAATTTCACTTACGGCCATACCAGTCTGAAAATGCCTGATCTCGTTAGATCTCGAAAGCCATTCAGACTCGGGCCTGGTTAGTACTTGTATGGGAGACCAACTAGGAACCTCAGGTGCCGTAAGCTTTTGTTTATTTCTTTTTTGCATTATGATGTCATAATCAGACCACTTTTTTCCCTATGGGAGACCAACTAGGAACCTCAGGTGCCGTAAGCTTTTGTTTATTTCTTTTTTGCATTATGATGTCATAATCAGACCACTTTTTTCCCTATCCAGAAGCGTCTTGTCTTTTGTCGCAACCAGAGTTTGATATTCTACCAACATTAGCGAGAACGCATTCTCTTAATTTCACTTAAGGCCATACCAGTCTGAAAATGCCTGATCTTGTCAGATCTCGGAAGCCATCCAGACTCGCGCCTGGTTAGTACTTGTATGGGAGACCAACTAGGAACCTCAGGTGCCGTAAGCTTTTGTTTATTTCTTTTTTGCATTATGATGTCATAATCAGACCACTTTTTTCCCTATCCAGAAGCGTCTTGTCTTTTGTCGCAACCAGAGTTTGATATTCTACCAACATTAGCGAGATCGCATTCTCTTAGTTTCACTTACGGCCATACCAGTCTGAAAATGCCTGATCTCGTCAGATCTCGGAAGCCATCCAGACTCAGGCCTGGTTAGTACTTGTATGGGAGACCAACTAGGAACCTCAGGTGCCGTAAGCTTTTGTTTATTTCTTTTTTGCATTATGATGTCATAATCAGACCACGTTTTTCCCTATTGGAGACCAACTAGGAACCTCAGGTGCCGTAAGCTTTTGTTTATTTCTTTTTTGCATTATGATGTCATAATCAGACCACTTTTTTCCCTATCCAGAAGCGTCTTGTCTTTTGTCGCAACCAGAGTTTGATATTCTACCAACATTAGCGAGATCGCATTCTCTTAATTTCACTTACGGCCATATCAGTCTGAAAATGCCTGATCTCGTCAAATCTCGGAAGCCATCCAGACTCGGGCCTGGTTAGTACTTGTATGGGAGACCAACTAGGAACCTCAGGTGCCGTAAGCTTTTGTTTATTTCTTTTTTGCATTATGATGTCATAATCAGACCACGTTTTTCCCTATGGGAGACCAACTAGGAACCTCAGGTGCCGTAAGCTTTTGTTTATTTCTTTTTTGCATTATGATGTCATAATCAGACCACTTTTTTCCCTATCCAGAAGCGTCTTGTCTTTTGTCGCAACCAGAGTTTGATATTCTACCAACATTAGCGAGATCGCATTCTCTTAATTTCACTTACGGCCATACCAGTCTGAAAATGCCTGATCTCGTCAGATCTCGGAAGCCATCCAGACTTCGGCCTGGTTAGTACTTGTATGGGAGACCAACTAGGAACCTCAGGTGCCGTAAGCTTTTGTTTATTTCTTTTTTGCATTATGATGTCATAATCAGACCACTTTTTTCCCTATGGGAGGCCAACTAGGAACCTCAGGTGCCGTAAGCTTTTGTTTATTTCTTTTTTGCATTATGATGTCATAATCAGACCACTTTTTTCCCTATCCAGAAGCGTCTTGTCTTTTGTCGCAACCAGAGTTTGATATTCTACCAACATTAGCGAGAACGCATTCTCTTAATTTCACTTAAGGCCATACCAGTCTGAAAATGCCTGATCTTGTCAGATCTCGGAAGCCATCCAGACTCGCGCCTGGTTAGTACTTGTATGGGAGACCAACTAGGAACCTCAGGTGCCGTAAGCTTTTGTTTATTTCTTTTTTGCATTATGATGTCATAATCAGACCACTTTTCTCCCTATCCAGAAGCGTCTTGTCTTTTGTCGCAACCAGAGTTTGATATTCTACCAACATTAGCGATATCGCATTCTCTTAATTTCACTTACGGCCATACCAGTCTGAAAATGCCAGATCTCGGAAGCCATCCAGACTCGGGCCTGGTTAGTACTTGAATGGGAGACCAACTAGGAACCTCAGGTGCCGTAAGCTTTTGTTTATTTCTTTTTTGCATTATGATGTCATAATCAGACCACTTTTTTCCCTATCCAGAAGCGTCTTGTCTTTTGTCGCAACCAGAGTTTGATATTCTACCAACATTAGCGATATCGCATTCTCTTAATTTCACTTACGGCCATACCAGTCTGAAAATGCCTGATCTCGGAAGCCATCCAGACTCGGGCCTGGTTAGTACTTGTATGGGAGACCAACTAGGAACCTCAGGTGCCGTAAGCTTTTGTTTATTTCTTTTTTGCATTATGATGTCATAATCAGACCACTTTTTTCCCTATCCAGAAGCGTCTTGTCTTTTGTCGCAACCAGAGTTTGTTATTCTACCAACATTAGCGATATCGCATTCTCTTAATTTCACTTACGGCCATACCAGTCTGAAAATGCCTGCTCTCGTCAGATCTCGGAAGCCATCTAGACTCGGGCCTGGTTAGTACTTGTATGGGAGACCAACTAGGAACCTCAGGTGCCGTAAGCTTTTGTTTATTTCTTTTTTGCATTATGATGTCATAATCAGACCACTTTTTTCCCTATCCAGAAGCGTCTTGTCTTTTGTCGCAACCAGAGTTTGATATTCTACCAACATTAGCGAGATCGCATTCTCTTAGTTTCACTTACGGCCATACCAGTCTGAAAATGCCTGATCTCGTCAGATCTCGGACGCCATCCAGACTCGGGCCTGGTTAGTACTTGTATGGGAGACCAACTAAGAACCTCAGGTGCCGTAAGCTTTTGTTTATTTCTTTTTTGCATTATGATGTCATAATCAGACCACTTTTTTCCCTATGGGAGACCAACTAGGAACCTCAGGTGCCGTAAGCTTTTGTTTATTTCTTTTTTGCATTATGATGTCATAATCAGACCACTTTTTTCCCTATCCAGAAGCGTCTTGTCTTTTGTCGCAACCAGAGTTTGATATTCTACCAACATAAGTGAGATCGCATTCTCTTAATTTCACTTACGGCCATACCAGTCTGAAAATGCCTGATCTCGTTAGATCTCGAAAGCCATTCAGACTCGGGCCTGGTTAGTACTTGTATGGGAGACCAACTAGGAACCTCAGGTGCCATAAGATTTTGTTTATTTCTTTTTTGCATTATGATTTCATAATCAGACCACTTTTTTCCCTATCCAGAAGCGTCTTGTCTTTTGTCGCAACCAGAGTTTGATATTCTACCAACATTAGCGAGATCACATTCTCTTAATTTCCCTTACGGCCATACCAGTCTGAAAATGCCTGATCTCGTCAGATCTCGGAAGCCATCCAGACTCGGGCCTGGTTAGTAATTGTATGGGAGACCAACTAGGAACCTCAGGTGCCGTAAGCTTTTGTTTATTTCTTTTTTGCATTATGATGTCATAATCAGACCACTTTTTTCCCTATCCAGAAGCGTCTTGTCTTTTGTCGCAACCAGAGTTTGATATTCTACCAACATTAGCGAGATTGCATTCTCTTAATTTCACTTGCGGCCATACCAGTCTGAAAATGCCTGATCTCGTCAGATCTCGGAAGCCATCCAGACTCGGGCCTGGTTAGTACTTGTATGGGAGACTAACTAGGAACCTCAGGTGCCGCAAGCTTTTGTTTATTTCTTTTTTGCATTATGATGTCATAATCAGACCACTTTTTTCCCTATGGGAGACCAACTAGGAACCTCAGGTGCCGTAAGCTTTTGTTTATTTCTTTTTTGCATTATGATGTCATAATCAGACCACTTTTTTCCCTATCCAGAAGCGTCTTGTCTTTTGTCGCAACCAGAGTTTGATATTCTACCAACATTAGCGAGATCGCATTCTCTTAATTTCACTTACGGCTATACCAGTCTGAAAATGCCAGATCTCGGAAGCCATCCAGACTCGGGCCTGGTTAGTACTTGTATGGGAGACCAACTAGGAACCTCAGGTGCCGTAAGCTTTTGTTTATTTCTTTTTTGCATTATGATGTCATAATCAGACCACTTTTTTCCCTATGGGAGACCAACTAGGAACCTCAGGTGCCGTAAGCTTTTGTTTATTTCTTTTTTGCATTATGATGTCATAATCAGACCACTTTTTTCCCTATCCAGAAGCGTCTTGTCTTTTGTCGCAACCAGAGTTTGATATTCTACCAACATTAGCGAGATCACATTCTCTTAATTTCCCTTACGGCCATACCAGTCTGAAAATGCCTGATCTCGTCAGATCTCGGAAGCCATCCAGACTCGGGCCTGGTTAGTACTTGTATGGGAGACCAACTAGGAACCTCAGGTGCCGTAAGCTTTTGTTTATTTCTTTTTTGCATTATGATGTCATAATCAGCCCACTTTTTTCCCTATCCAGAAGCGTCTTGTCTTTTGTCGCAACCAGAGTTTGATATTCTACCAACATTAGCGAGATCGCATTCTCTTAATTTCACTTACGGCCATACCAGTCTGAAAATGCCTGATCTCGTCAGATCTCGGAAGCCATCCAGACTCGGGCCTGGTTAGTACTTGTATGGGAGACCAACTAGGAACCTCAGGTGCCGTAAGCTTTTGTTTATTTCTTTTTTGCATTATGATGTCATAATCAGACCACTTTTTTCCCTATCCAGAAGCGTCTTGTCTTTTGTCGCAACCAGAGTTTGATATTCTACCAACATTAGCGAGATCGCATTCTCTTAATTTCACTTACGGCCATACCAGTCTGAAAATGCCTGATCTCATCAGATCTCGGAAGCCATCCAGCCTCGGGCCTGGTTAGTACTTGTATGGGAGACCAACTAGGAACCTCAGGTGCCGTAAGCTTTTGTTTATTTCTTTTTTGCATTATGATGTCATAATCAGACCACTTTTTTCCCTATCCAGAAGCGTCTTGTCTTTTGTCGCAACCAGAGTTTGATATTCTACCAACATTAGCGAGATCACATTCTCTTAGTTTCCCTTACGGCCATACCAGTCTGAAAATGCCTGATCTCATCAGATCTCGGAAGCCATCCAGACTTGGGCCTGGTTAGTAATTGTATGGGAGACCAACTAGGAACCTCAGGTGCCGTAAGCTTTTGTTTATTTCTTTTTTGCATTATGATGTCATAATCAGACCACTTTTTTCCCTATCCAGAAACGTCTTGTCTTTTGTCGCAACCAGAGTTTGATATTCTACCAACATTAGCGAGATCGCATTCTCTTAATTTCACTTACGGCCATACCAGTCTGAAAATGCCTGATTTCATCTGATCTCGAAGCCATCCAGACTTGGGCCTGGTTAGTACTTGTATGGGAGACCAACTAGGAACCTCAGGTGCCGTAAGCTTTTGTTTATTTCTTTTTTGCATTATGATGTCATAATCAGACCACTTTTTTCCCTATGGGAGACCAACTAGGAACCTCAGGTGCCGTAAGCTTTTGTTTATTTCTTTTTTGCATTATGATGTCATAATCAGACCACTTTTTTCCCTATCCAGAAGCGTCTTGTCTTTTGTCGCAACCAGAGTTTGATATTCTACCAACATTAGCGAGATTGCATTCTCTTAATTTCACTTGCGGCCATACCAGTCTGAAAATGCCTGATCTCATCAGATCTCAGAAGCCATCCAGACTTGGGCCTGGTTAGTAATTGTATGGGAGACCAACTAGGAACCTCAGGTGCCGTAAGCTTTTGTTTATTTCTTTTTTGCATTATGATGTCATAATCAGACCACTTTTTTCCCTATCCAGAAGCGTCTTGTCTTTTGTCGCAACCAGAGTTTGATATTCTACCAACATTAGCGAGATCGCATTCTCTTAATTTCACTTACGGCCATACCAGTCTGAAAATGCCTGATCTCGTCAGATCTCGTAAGCCATCCAGACTCGGGCCTGGTTAGTACTTGTATGGGAGACCAACTAGGAACCTCAGGTGCCGTAAGCTTTTGTTTATTTCTTTTTTGCATTATGATGTCATAATCAGACCACTTTTTTCCCTATCCAGAAGCGTCTTGTCTTTTGTCGCAACCAGAGTTTGATATTCTACCAACATTAGCGAGATCGCATTCTCTTAATTTCACTTACGGCCATACCAGTCTGAAAATGCCTGATTTCATCTGATCTCGGAAGCCATCCAGACTTGGGCCTGGTTAGTACTTGTATGGGAGACCAACTAGGAACCTCAGGTGCCGTAAGCTTTTGTTTATTTCTTTTTTGCATTATGATGTCATAATCAGACCACTTTTTTCCCTATGGGAGACCAACTAGGAACCTCAGGTGCCGTAAGCTTTTGTTTATTTCTTTTTTGCATTATGATGTCATAATCAGACCACTTTTTTCCCTATCCAGAAGCGTCTTGTCTTTTGTCGCAACCAGAGTTTGATATTCTACCAACATTAGTGAGATCACATTCTCTTAATTTCCCTTACGGCCATACCAGTCTGAAAATGCCTGATCTCGTCAGATCTCGGAAGCCATCCAGACTCGGGCTTGGTTAGTACTTGTATGGGAGACCAACTAGGAACCTCAGGTGCCGTAAGCTTTTGTTTATTTCTTTTTTGCATTATGATGTCATAATCAGACGACTTTTTTCCCTATCCAGAAGCGTCTTGTCTTTTGTCGCAACCAGAGTTTGATATTCTACCAACATTAGTGAGATCACATTCTCTTAATTTCCCTTACGGCCATACCAGTCTGAAAATGCCTGATCTCGTCAGATCTCGGAAGCCATCCAGACTCGGGCTTGGTTAGTACTTGTATGGGAGACCAACTAGGAACCTCAGGTGCCGTAAGCTTTTGTTTATTTCTTTTTTGCATTATGATGTCATAATCAGACCACTTTTTTCCCTATCCAGAAGCGTCTTGTCTTTTGTCGCAACCAGAGTTTGATATTCTACCAACATTAGCGAGATCGCATTCTCTTAATTTCACTTACGGCCATACCAGTCTGAAAATGCCTGATCTCGTCAGATCTCGGAAGCCATCCAGACTCGGGCCTGGTTAGTACTTGTATGGGAGACCAACTAGGAACCTCAGGTGCCGTAAGCTTTTGTTTGTTTCTTTTTTGCATTATGATGTCATAATCAGACCACTTTTTTCCCTATCCAGAAGCGTCTTGTCTTTTGTCGCAACCAGAGTTTGATATTCTACCAACATTAGCGAGATCGCATTCTCTTAATTTCACTTACGGCCATACCAGTCTGAAAATGCCAGATCTCGGAAGCCATCCAGACTTGGGCCTGGTTAGTACTTGTATGGGAGACCAACTAGGAACCTCAGGTGCCGTAAGCTTTTGTTTATTTCTTTTTTGCATTATGATGTCATAATCAGACCACTTTTTTCCCTATGGGAGACCAACTAGGAACCTCAGGTGCCGTAAGCTTTTGTTTATTTCTTTTTTGCATTATGATGTCATAATCAGACCACTTTTTTCCCTATGGGAGACCAACTAGGAACCTCAGGTGCCGTAAGCTTTTGTTTATTTCTTTTTTGCATTATGATGTCATAATCAGACCACTTTTTTCCCTATCCAGAAGCGTCTTGTCTTTTGTCGCAACCAGAGTTTGATATTCTACCAACATTAGCGAGATCGCATTCTCTTAATTTCACTTACGGCTATACCAGTCTGAAAATGCCTGATATCATCAGATCTCGGAAGCCATCCAGACTCGGGCCTGGTTAGTACTTGTATGGGAGACCAACTAGGAAACTCAGGTGCAGTAAGCTTTTGTTTATTTCTTTTTTGCATTATGATGTCATAATCAGACCACTTTTTTCCCTATCCAGAAGCGTCTTGTCTTTTGTCGCAACCAGAGTTTGATATTCTACCAACATTAGTGAGATCACATTCTCTTAATTTCTCTTAATAATTTCTCTTAATTTCTCTTAATTTCTCTTAATTTCTCTTAATTTCTCTTAATTTCCCTTACGGCCATACCAGTCTGAAAATGCCTGATCTCGTCAGATCTCGGAAGCCATCCAGACTCGGGCTTGGTTAGTACTTGTATGGGAGACCAACTAGGAACCTCAGGTGCCGTAAGCTTTTGTTTATTTCTTTTTTGCATTATGATGTCATAATCAGACCACTTTTTTCCCTATCCAGAAGCGTCTTGTCTTTTGTTGCAACCAGAGTTTGATATTCTACCAACATTAGCGAGATCGCATTCTCTTAATTTCACTTACGGCCATACCAGTCTGAAAATGCCTGATCTCGTCAGATCTCGGAAGCCATCCAGACTCGGGCCTGGTTAGTACTTGTATGGGAGACCAACTAGGAACCTCAGGTGCCGTAAGCTTTTGTTTATTTCTTTTTTGCATTATGATGTCATAATCAGACCACTTTTTTCCCTATCCAGAAGCGTCTTGTCTTTTGTCGCAACCAGAGTTTGATATTCTACCAACATTAGCGAGATCGCATTCTCTTAATTTCACTTACGGCCATACCAGTCTGAAAATGCCTGATCTCATCAGATCTCGGAAGCCATACAGCCTCGGGCCTGGTTAGTACTTGTATGGGAGACCAACTAGGAACCTCAGGTGCCATAAGATTTTGTTTATTTCTTTTTTGCATTATGATTTCATAATCAGACCACTTTTTTCCCTATCCAGAAGCGTCTTGTCTTTTGTCGCAACCAGAGTTTGATATTCTACCAACATTAGCGAGATCACATTCTCTTAATTTCCCTTACGGCCATACCAGTCTGAAAATGCCTGATCTCGTCAGATCTCGGAAGCCATCCAGACTCGGGCCTGGTTAGTAATTGTATGGGAGACCAACTAGGAACCTCAGGTGCCGTAAGCTTTTGTTTATTTCTTTTTTGCATTATGATGTCATAATCAGACCACTTTTTTCCCTATCCAGAAGCGTCTTGTCTTTTGTCGCAACCAGAGTTTGATATTCTACCAACATTAGCGAGATTGCATTCTCTTAATTTCACTTGCGGCCATACCAGTCTGAAAATGCCTGATCTCATCAGATCTCGGAAGCCATCCAGACTCGGGCCTGGTTAGTACTTGTATGGGAGACCAACTAGGAACCTCAGGTGCCATAAGCTTTTGTTTATTTCTTTTTTGCATTATGATGTCATAATCAGACCACTTTTTTCCCTATGGGAGACCAACTAGGAACCTCAGGTGCCGTAAGCTTTTGTTTATTTCTTTTTTGCATTATGATGTCATAATCAGACCACTTTTTTCCCTATCCAGAAGCGTCTTGTCTTTTGTCGCAACCAGAGTTTGATATTCTACCAACATTAGTGAGATCACATTCTCTTAATTTCCCTTACGGCCATACCAGTCTGAAAATGCCTGATCTCGTCAGATCTCGGAAGCCATCCAGACTCGGGCTTGGTTAGTACTTGTATGGGAGACCAACTAGGAACCTCAGGTGCCGTAAGCTTTTGTTTATTTCTTTTTTGCATTATGATGTCATAATCAGACGACTTTTTTCCCTATCCAGAAGCGTCTTGTCTTTTGTCGCAACCAGAGTTTGATATTCTACCAACATTAGTGAGATCACATTCTCTTAATTTCCCTTACGGCCATACCAGTCTGAAAATGCCTGATCTCGTCAGATCTCGGAAGCCATCCAGACTCGGGCTTGGTTAGTACTTGTATGGGAGACCAACTAGGAACCTCAGGTGCCGTAAGCTTTTGTTTATTTCTTTTTTGCATTATGATGTCATAATCAGACCACTTTTTTCCCTATCCAGAAGCGTCTTGTCTTTTGTCGCAACCAGAGTTTGATATTCTACCAACATTAGCGAGATCGCATTCTCTTAATTTCACTTACGGCCATACCAGTCTGAAAATGCCTGATCTCGTCAGATCTCGGAAGCCATCCAGACTCGGGCCTGGTTAGTACTTGTATGGGAGACCAACTAGGAACCTCAGGTGCCGTAAGCTTTTGTTTGTTTCTTTTTTGCATTATGATGTCATAATCAGACCACTTTTTTCCCTATCCAGAAGCGTCTTGTCTTTTGTCGCAACCAGAGTTTGATATTCTACCAACATTAGCGAGATCGCATTCTCTTAATTTCACTTACGGCCATACCAGTCTGAAAATGCCAGATCTCGGAAGCCATCCAGACTTGGGCCTGGTTAGTACTTGTATGGGAGACCAACTAGGAACCTCAGGTGCCGTAAGCTTTTGTTTATTTCTTTTTTGCATTATGATGTCATAATCAGACCACTTTTTTCCCTATGGGAGACCAACTAGGAACCTCAGGTGCCGTAAGCTTTTGTTTATTTCTTTTTTGCATTATGATGTCATAATCAGACCACTTTTTTCCCTATCCAGAAGCGTCTTGTCTTTTGTCGCAACCAGAGTTTGATATTCTACCAACATTAGCGAGATCGCATTCTCTTAATTTCACTTACGGCTATACCAGTCTGAAAATGCCTGATATCATCAGATCTCGGAAGCCATCCAGACTCGGGCCTGGTTAGTACTTGTATGGGAGACCAACTAGGAAACTCAGGTGCAGTAAGCTTTTGTTTATTTCTTTTTTGCATTATGATGTCATAATCAGACCACTTTTTTCCCTATCCAGAAGCGTCTTGTCTTTTGTCGCAACCAGAGTTTGATATTCTACCAACATTAGTGAGATCACATTCTCTTAATTTCCCTTACGGCCATACCAGTCTGAAAATGCCTGATCTCGTCAGATCTCGGAAGCCATCCAGACTCGGGCTTGGTTAGTACTTGTATGGGAGACCAACTAGGAACCTCAGGTGCCGTAAGCTTTTGTTTATTTCTTTTTTGCATTATGATGTCATAATCAGACCACTTTTTTCCCTATCCAGAAGCGTCTTGTCTTTTGTTGCAACCAGAGTTTGATATTCTACCAACATTAGCGAGATCGCATTCTCTTAATTTCACTTACGGCCATACCAGTCTGAAAATGCCTGATCTCGTCAGATCTCGGAAGCCATCCAGACTCGGGCCTGGTTAGTACTTGTATGGGAGACCAACTAGGAACCTCAGGTGCCGTAAGCTTTTGTTTATTTCTTTTTTGCATTATGATGTCATAATCAGACCACTTTTTTCCCTATCCAGAAGCGTCTTGTCTTTTGTCGCAACCAGAGTTTGATATTCTACCAACATTAGCGAGATCGCATTCTCTTAATTTCACTTACGGCCATACCAGTCTGAAAATGCCTGATCTCATCAGATCTCGGAAGCCATCCAGCCTCGGGCCTGGTTAGTACTTGTATGGGAGACCAACTAGGAACCTCAGGTGCCATAAGATTTTGTTTATTTCTTTTTTGCATTATGATTTCATAATCAGACCACTTTTTTCCCTATCCAGAAGCGTCTTGTCTTTTGTCGCAACCAGAGTTTGATATTCTACCAACATTAGCGAGATCACATTCTCTTAATTTCCCTTACGGCCATACCAGTCTGAAAATGCCTGATCTCGTCAGATCTCGGAAGCCATCCAGACTCGGGCCTGGTTAGTAATTGTATGGGAGACCAACTAGGAACCTCAGGTGCCGTAAGCTTTTGTTTATTTCTTTTTTGCATTATGATGTCATAATCAGACCACTTTTTTCCCTATCCAGAAGCGTCTTGTCTTTTGTCGCAACCAGAGTTTGATATTCTACCAACATTAGCGAGATTGCATTCTCTTAATTTCACTTGCGGCCATACCAGTCTGAAAATGCCTGATCTCGTCAGATCTCGGAAGCCATCCAGACTCGGGCCTGGTTAGTACTTGTATGGGAGACTAACTAGGAACCTCAGGTGCCGCAAGCTTTTGTTTATTTCTTTTTTGCATTATGATGTCATAATCAGACCACTTTTTTCCCTATGGGAGACCAACTAGGAACCTCAGGTGCCGTAAGCTTTTGTTTATTTCTTTTTTGCATTATGATGTCATAATCAGACCACTTTTTTCCCTATCCAGAAGCGTCTTGTCTTTTGTCGCAACCAGAGTTTGATATTCTACCAACATTAGCGAGATCGCATTCTCTTAATTTCACTTACGGCTATACCAGTCTGAAAATGCCAGATCTCGGAAGCCATCCAGACTCGGGCCTGGTTAGTACTTGTATGGGAGACCAACTAGGAACCTCAGGTGCCGTAAGCTTTTGTTTATTTCTTTTTTGCATTATGATGTCATAATCAGACCACTTTTTTCCCTATGGGAGACCAACTAGGAACCTCAGGTGCCGTAAGCTTTTGTTTATTTCTTTTTTGCATTATGATGTCATAATCAGACCACTTTTTTCCCTATCCAGAAGCGTCTTGTCTTTTGTCGCAACCAGAGTTTGATATTCTACCAACATTAGCGAGATCACATTCTCTTAATTTCCCTTACGGCCATACCAGTCTGAAAATGCCTGATCTCGTCAGATCTCGGAAGCCATCCAGACTCGGGCCTGGTTAGTACTTGTATGGGAGACCAACTAGGAACCTCAGGTGCCGTAAGCTTTTGTTTATTTCTTTTTTGCATTATGATGTCATAATCAGCCCACTTTTTTCCCTATCCAGAAGCGTCTTGTCTTTTGTCGCAACCAGAGTTTGATATTCTACCAACATTAGCGAGATCGCATTCTCTTAATTTCACTTACGGCCATACCAGTCTGAAAATGCCTGATCTCATCAGATCTCGGAAGCCATCCAGCCTCGGGCCTGGTTAGTACTTGTATGGGAGACCAACTAGGAACCTCAGGTGCCGTAAGCTTTTGTTTATTTCTTTTTTGCATTATGATGTCATAATCAGACCACTTTTTTCCCTATCCAGAAGCGTCTTGTCTTTTGTCGCAACCAGAGTTTGATATTCTACCAACATTAGCGAGATCACATTCTCTTAGTTTCCCTTACGGCCATACCAGTCTGAAAATGCCTGATCTCATCAGATCTCGGAAGCCATCCAGACTTGGGCCTGGTTAGTAATTGTATGGGAGACCAACTAGGAACCTCAGGTGCCGTAAGCTTTTGTTTATTTCTTTTTTGCATTATGATGTCATAATCAGACCACTTTTTTCCCTATCCAGAAGCGTCTTGTCTTTTGTCGCAACCAGAGTTTGATATTCTACCAACATTAGCGAGATCGCATTCTCTTAATTTCACTTACGGCCATACCAGTCTGAAAATGCCTGATTTCATCTGATCTCGAAGCCATCCAGACTTGGGCCTGGTTAGTACTTGTATGGGAGACCAACTAGGAACCTCAGGTGCCGTAAGCTTTTGTTTATTTCTTTTTTGCATTATGATGTCATAATCAGACCACTTTTTTCCCTATGGGAGACCAACTAGGAACCTCAGGTGCCGTAAGCTTTTGTTTATTTCTTTTTTGCATTATGATGTCATAATCAGACCACTTTTTTCCCTATCCAGAAGCGTCTTGTCTTTTGTCGCAACCAGAGTTTGATATTCTACCAACATTAGCGAGATTGCATTCTCTTAATTTCACTTGCGGCCATACCAGTCTGAAAATGCCTGATCTCATCAGATCTCAGAAGCCATCCAGACTTGGGCCTGGTTAGTAATTGTATGGGAGACCAACTAGGAACCTCAGGTGCCGTAAGCTTTTGTTTATTTCTTTTTTGCATTATGATGTCATAATCAGACCACTTTTTTCCCTATCCAGAAGCGTCTTGTCTTTTGTCGCAACCAGAGTTTGATATTCTACCAACATTAGCGAGATCGCATTCTCTTAATTTCACTTACGGCCATACCAGTCTGAAAATGCCTGATCTCGTCAGATCTCGTAAGCCATCCAGACTCGGGCCTGGTTAGTACTTGTATGGGAGACCAACTAGGAACCTCAGGTGCCGTAAGCTTTTGTTTATTTCTTTTTTGCATTATGATGTCATAATCAGACCACTTTTTTCCCTATCCAGAAGCGTCTTGTCTTTTGTCGCAACCAGAGTTTGATATTCTACCAACATTAGCGAGATCGCATTCTCTTAATTTCACTTACGGCCATACCAGTCTGAAAATGCCTGATTTCATCTGATCTCGGAAGCCATCCAGACTTGGGCCTGGTTAGTACTTGTATGGGAGACCAACTAGGAACCTCAGGTGCCGTAAGCTTTTGTTTATTTCTTTTTTGCATTATGATGTCATAATCAGACCACTTTTTTCCCTATGGGAGACCAACTAGGAACCTCAGGTGCCGTAAGCTTTTGTTTATTTCTTTTTTGCATTATGATGTCATAATCAGACCACTTTTTTCCCTATCCAGAAGCGTCTTGTCTTTTGTCGCAACCAGAGTTTGATATTCTACCAACATTAGTGAGATCACATTCTCTTAATTTCCCTTACGGCCATACCAGTCTGAAAATGCCTGATCTCGTCAGATCTCGGAAGCCATCCAGACTCGGGCTTGGTTAGTACTTGTATGGGAGACCAACTAGGAACCTCAGGTGCCGTAAGCTTTTGTTTATTTCTTTTTTGCATTATGATGTCATAATCAGACGACTTTTTTCCCTATCCAGAAGCGTCTTGTCTTTTGTCGCAACCAGAGTTTGATATTCTACCAACATTAGTGAGATCACATTCTCTTAATTTCCCTTACGGCCATACCAGTCTGAAAATGCCTGATCTCGTCAGATCTCGGAAGCCATCCAGACTCGGGCTTGGTTAGTACTTGTATGGGAGACCAACTAGGAACCTCAGGTGCCGTAAGCTTTTGTTTATTTCTTTTTTGCATTATGATGTCATAATCAGACCACTTTTTTCCCTATCCAGAAGCGTCTTGTCTTTTGTCGCAACCAGAGTTTGATATTCTACCAACATTAGCGAGATCGCATTCTCTTAATTTCACTTACGGCCATACCAGTCTGAAAATGCCTGATCTCGTCAGATCTCGGAAGCCATCCAGACTCGGGCCTGGTTAGTACTTGTATGGGAGACCAACTAGGAACCTCAGGTGCCGTAAGCTTTTGTTTGTTTCTTTTTTGCATTATGATGTCATAATCAGACCACTTTTTTCCCTATCCAGAAGCGTCTTGTCTTTTGTCGCAACCAGAGTTTGATATTCTACCAACATTAGCGAGATCGCATTCTCTTAATTTCACTTACGGCCATACCAGTCTGAAAATGCCAGATCTCGGAAGCCATCCAGACTTGGGCCTGGTTAGTACTTGTATGGGAGACCAACTAGGAACCTCAGGTGCCGTAAGCTTTTGTTTATTTCTTTTTTGCATTATGATGTCATAATCAGACCACTTTTTTCCCTATGGGAGACCAACTAGGAACCTCAGGTGCCGTAAGCTTTTGTTTATTTCTTTTTTGCATTATGATGTCATAATCAGACCACTTTTTTCCCTATGGGAGACCAACTAGGAACCTCAGGTGCCGTAAGCTTTTGTTTATTTCTTTTTTGCATTATGATGTCATAATCAGACCACTTTTTTCCCTATCCAGAAGCGTCTTGTCTTTTGTCGCAACCAGAGTTTGATATTCTACCAACATTAGCGAGATCGCATTCTCTTAATTTCACTTACGGCTATACCAGTCTGAAAATGCCTGATATCATCAGATCTCGGAAGCCATCCAGACTCGGGCCTGGTTAGTACTTGTATGGGAGACCAACTAGGAAACTCAGGTGCAGTAAGCTTTTGTTTATTTCTTTTTTGCATTATGATGTCATAATCAGACCACTTTTTTCCCTATCCAGAAGCGTCTTGTCTTTTGTCGCAACCAGAGTTTGATATTCTACCAACATTAGTGAGATCACATTCTCTTAATTTCTCTTAATTTCTCTTAATTTCTCTTAATTTCTCTTAATTTCTCTTAATTTCTCTTAATTTCCCTTACGGCCATACCAGTCTGAAAATGCCTGATCTCGTCAGATCTCGGAAGCCATCCAGACTCGGGCTTGGTTAGTACTTGTATGGGAGACCAACTAGGAACCTCAGGTGCCGTAAGCTTTTGTTTATTTCTTTTTTGCATTATGATGTCATAATCAGACCACTTTTTTCCCTATCCAGAAGCGTCTTGTCTTTTGTTGCAACCAGAGTTTGATATTCTACCAACATTAGCGAGATCGCATTCTCTTAATTTCACTTACGGCCATACCAGTCTGAAAATGCCTGATCTCGTCAGATCTCGGAAGCCATCCAGACTCGGGCCTGGTTAGTACTTGTATGGGAGACCAACTAGGAACCTCAGGTGCCGTAAGCTTTTGTTTATTTCTTTTTTGCATTATGATGTCATAATCAGACCACTTTTTTCCCTATCCAGAAGCGTCTTGTCTTTTGTCGCAACCAGAGTTTGATATTCTACCAACATTAGCGAGATCGCATTCTCTTAATTTCACTTACGGCCATACCAGTCTGAAAATGCCTGATCTCATCAGATCTCGGAAGCCATACAGCCTCGGGCCTGGTTAGTACTTGTATGGGAGACCAACTAGGAACCTCAGGTGCCATAAGATTTTGTTTATTTCTTTTTTGCATTATGATTTCATAATCAGACCACTTTTTTCCCTATCCAGAAGCGTCTTGTCTTTTGTCGCAACCAGAGTTTGATATTCTACCAACATTAGCGAGATCACATTCTCTTAATTTCCCTTACGGCCATACCAGTCTGAAAATGCCTGATCTCGTCAGATCTCGGAAGCCATCCAGACTCGGGCCTGGTTAGTAATTGTATGGGAGACCAACTAGGAACCTCAGGTGCCGTAAGCTTTTGTTTATTTCTTTTTTGCATTATGATGTCATAATCAGACCACTTTTTTCCCTATCCAGAAGCGTCTTGTCTTTTGTCGCAACCAGAGTTTGATATTCTACCAACATTAGCGAGATTGCATTCTCTTAATTTCACTTGCGGCCATACCAGTCTGAAAATGCCTGATCTCATCAGATCTCGGAAGCCATCCAGACTCGGGCCTGGTTAGTACTTGTATGGGAGACCAACTAGGAACCTCAGGTGCCATAAGCTTTTGTTTATTTCTTTTTTGCATTATGATGTCATAATCAGACCACTTTTTTCCCTATGGGAGACCAACTAGGAACCTCAGGTGCCGTAAGCTTTTGTTTATTTCTTTTTTGCATTATGATGTCATAATCAGACCACTTTTTTCCCTATCCAGAAGCGTCTTGTCTTTTGTCGCAACCAGAGTTTGATATTCTACCAACATTAGTGAGATCACATTCTCTTAATTTCCCTTACGGCCATACCAGTCTGAAAATGCCTGATCTCGTCAGATCTCGGAAGCCATCCAGACTCGGGCTTGGTTAGTACTTGTATGGGAGACCAACTAGGAACCTCAGGTGCCGTAAGCTTTTGTTTATTTCTTTTTTGCATTATGATGTCATAATCAGACGACTTTTTTCCCTATCCAGAAGCGTCTTGTCTTTTGTCGCAACCAGAGTTTGATATTCTACCAACATTAGTGAGATCACATTCTCTTAATTTCCCTTACGGCCATACCAGTCTGAAAATGCCTGATCTCGTCAGATCTCGGAAGCCATCCAGACTCGGGCTTGGTTAGTACTTGTATGGGAGACCAACTAGGAACCTCAGGTGCCGTAAGCTTTTGTTTATTTCTTTTTTGCATTATGATGTCATAATCAGACCACTTTTTTCCCTATCCAGAAGCGTCTTGTCTTTTGTCGCAACCAGAGTTTGATATTCTACCAACATTAGCGAGATCGCATTCTCTTAATTTCACTTACGGCCATACCAGTCTGAAAATGCCTGATCTCGTCAGATCTCGGAAGCCATCCAGACTCGGGCCTGGTTAGTACTTGTATGGGAGACCAACTAGGAACCTCAGGTGCCGTAAGCTTTTGTTTGTTTCTTTTTTGCATTATGATGTCATAATCAGACCACTTTTTTCCCTATCCAGAAGCGTCTTGTCTTTTGTCGCAACCAGAGTTTGATATTCTACCAACATTAGCGAGATCGCATTCTCTTAATTTCACTTACGGCCATACCAGTCTGAAAATGCCAGATCTCGGAAGCCATCCAGACTTGGGCCTGGTTAGTACTTGTATGGGAGACCAACTAGGAACCTCAGGTGCCGTAAGCTTTTGTTTATTTCTTTTTTGCATTATGATGTCATAATCAGACCACTTTTTTCCCTATGGGAGACCAACTAGGAACCTCAGGTGCCGTAAGCTTTTGTTTATTTCTTTTTTGCATTATGATGTCATAATCAGACCACTTTTTTCCCTATCCAGAAGCGTCTTGTCTTTTGTCGCAACCAGAGTTTGATATTCTACCAACATTAGCGAGATCGCATTCTCTTAATTTCACTTACGGCTATACCAGTCTGAAAATGCCTGATATCATCAGATCTCGGAAGCCATCCAGACTCGGGCCTGGTTAGTACTTGTATGGGAGACCAACTAGGAAACTCAGGTGCAGTAAGCTTTTGTTTATTTCTTTTTTGCATTATGATGTCATAATCAGACCACTTTTTTCCCTATCCAGAAGCGTCTTGTCTTTTGTCGCAACCAGAGTTTGATATTCTACCAACATTAGTGAGATCACATTCTCTTAATTTCCCTTACGGCCATACCAGTCTGAAAATGCCTGATCTCGTCAGATCTCGGAAGCCATCCAGACTCGGGCTTGGTTAGTACTTGTATGGGAGACCAACTAGGAACCTCAGGTGCCGTAAGCTTTTGTTTATTTCTTTTTTGCATTATGATGTCATAATCAGACCACTTTTTTCCCTATCCAGAAGCGTCTTGTCTTTTGTTGCAACCAGAGTTTGATATTCTACCAACATTAGCGAGATCGCATTCTCTTAATTTCACTTACGGCCATACCAGTCTGAAAATGCCTGATCTCGTCAGATCTCGGAAGCCATCCAGACTCGGGCCTGGTTAGTACTTGTATGGGAGACCAACTAGGAACCTCAGGTGCCGTAAGCTTTTGTTTATTTCTTTTTTGCATTATGATGTCATAATCAGACCACTTTTTTCCCTATCCAGAAGCGTCTTGTCTTTTGTCGCAACCAGAGTTTGATATTCTACCAACATTAGCGAGATCGCATTCTCTTAATTTCACTTACGGCCATACCAGTCTGAAAATGCCTGATCTCATCAGATCTCGGAAGCCATCCAGCCTCGGGCCTGGTTAGTACTTGTATGGGAGACCAACTAGGAACCTCAGGTGCCATAAGATTTTGTTTATTTCTTTTTTGCATTATGATTTCATAATCAGACCACTTTTTTCCCTATCCAGAAGCGTCTTGTCTTTTGTCGCAACCAGAGTTTGATATTCTACCAACATTAGCGAGATCACATTCTCTTAATTTCCCTTACGGCCATACCAGTCTGAAAATGCCTGATCTCGTCAGATCTCGGAAGCCATCCAGACTCGGGCCTGGTTAGTAATTGTATGGGAGACCAACTAGGAACCTCAGGTGCCGTAAGCTTTTGTTTATTTCTTTTTTGCATTATGATGTCATAATCAGACCACTTTTTTCCCTATCCAGAAGCGTCTTGTCTTTTGTCGCAACCAGAGTTTGATATTCTACCAACATTAGCGAGATTGCATTCTCTTAATTTCACTTGCGGCCATACCAGTCTGAAAATGCCTGATCTCGTCAGATCTCGGAAGCCATCCAGACTTGGGCCTGGTTAGTACTTGTATGGGAGACCAACTAGGAACCTCAGGTGCCATAAGCTTTTGTTTATTTCTTTTTTGCATTATGATGTCATAATCAGACCACTTTTTTCCCTATCCAGAAGCGTCTTGTCTTTTGTCGCAACCAGAGTTTGATATTCTACCAACATTAGCGAGATCGCATTCTCTTAATTTCATTTACGGCCATTCCAGTCTGAAAATGCCTGATCTCGTCAGATCTCGGAAGCCATCCAGACTCAGGCCTGGTTAGTACTTGTATGGGAGACCAACTAGGAACCTCAGGTGCCGCAAGCTTTTGTTTATTTCTTTTTTGCATTATGATGTCATAATCAGACCACTTTTTTCCCTATGGGAGACCAACTAGGAACCTCAGGTGCCGTAAGCTTTTGTTTATTTCTTTTTTGCATTATGATGTCATAATCAGACCACTTTTTTCCCTATCCAGAAGCGTCTTGTCTTTTGTCGCAACCAGAGTTTAAAATTCTACCAACATTAGCGAGATCGCATTCTCTTAATTTCACTTACGGCTATACCAGTCTGAAAATGCCAGATCTCGGAAGCCATCCAGACTCGGGCCTGGTTAGTACTTGTATGGGAGACCAACTAGGAACCTCAGGTGCCGTAAGCTTTTGTTTATTTCTTTTTTGCATTATGATGTCATAATCAGACCACTTTTTTCCCTATGGGAGACCAACTAGGAACCTCAGGTGCCGTAAGCTTTTGTTTATTTCTTTTTTGCATTATGATGTCATAATCAGACCACTTTTTTCCCTATCCAGAAGCGTCTTGTCTTTTGTCGCAACCAGAGTTTGATATTCTACCAACATTAGCGAGATCACATTCTCTTAATTTCCCTTACGGCCATACCAGTCTGAAAATGCCTGATCTCATCAGATCTCGGAAGCCATCAAGACTCGGGCCTGGTTAGTACTTGTATGGGAGACCAACTAGGAACCTCAGGTGCCGTAAGCTTTTGTTTATTTCTTTTTTGCATTATGATGTCATAATCAGACCACTTTTTTCCCTATCCAGAAGCGTCTTGTCTTTTGTCGCAACCAGAGTTTGATATTCTACCAACATTAGCGAGATCGCATTCTCTTAAATTCACTTACGGCCATACCAGTCTGAAAATGCCTGATCTCGTCAGATCTCGGAAGCCATCTAGACTCGGGCCTGGTTAGTACTTGTATGGGAGACCAACTAGGAACCTCAGGTGCCGTAAGCTTTTGTTTATTTCTTTTTTGCATTATGATGTCATAATCAGACCACTTTTTTCCCTATCCAGAAGCGTCTTGTCTTTTGTCGCAACCAGAGTTTGATATTCTACCAACATTAGCGAGATCGCATTCTCTTAATTTCACTTACGGCCATACCAGTCTGAAAATGCCTGATCTCATCAGATCTCGAAAGCCATCCAGCCTCGGGCCTGGTTAGTACTTGTATGGGAGACCAACTAGGAACCTCAGGTGCCGTAAGCTTTTGTTTATTTCTTTTTTGCATTATGATGTAATAATCAGACCACTTTTTTCCCTATCCAGAAGCGTCTTGTCTTTTGTCGCAACCAGAGTTTGATATTCTACCAACATTAGCGAGATCACATTCTCTTAGTTTCCCTTACGGCCATACCAGTCTGAAAATGCCTGATCTCATCAGATCTCGGAAGCCATCCAGACTTGGGCCTGGTTAGTAATTGTATGGGAGACCAACTAGGAACCTCCGGTGCCGTAAGCTTTTGTTTATTTCTTTTTTGCATTATGATGTCATAATCAGACCACTTTTTTCCCTATCCAGAAGCGTCTTGTCTTTTGTCGCAACCAGAGTTTGATATTCTACCAACATTAGCGAGATCACATTCTCTTAATTTCATTTACGGCCATTCCAGTCTGAAAATGCCTGATCTCGTCAGATCTCGGAAGCCATCCAGACTCGGGCCTGGTTAGTACTTGTATGGGAGACCAACTAGGAACCTCAGGTGCCCTATGCTTTTGTTTATTTCTTTTTTGCATTATGATGTCATAATCAGACCATTTTTTTCCCTATGGGAGACCAACTAGGAACCTCAGGTGCCGTAAGCTTTTGTTTATTTCTTTTTTGCATTATGATGTCATAATCAGACCACTTTTTTCCCTATCCAGAAGCGTCTTGTCTTTTGTCGCAACCAGAGTTTGATATTCTACCAACATTAGCGAGAACGTATTTTCTTAATTTCACTTAAGGCCATACCAGTCTGAAAATGCCTGATCTCGTCATATCTCGGAAGCCATCCAGACTTGGGCCTGGTTAGTACTTGTATGGGAGACCAACTAGGATCCTCAGGTGCCGTAAGCTTTTGTTTATTTCTTTTTTGCATTATGATGTCATAATCAGACCACTTGTTTCCCTATGGGAGACCAACTAGGAACCTCAGGTGCCGTAAGCTTTTGTTTATTTCTTTTTTGCATTATGTTGTCATAATCAGACCACTTTTTTCCCTATCCAGAAGCGTCTTGTCTTTTGTCGCAACCAGAGTTTGATATTCTACCAACATTAGCGATATCGCATTCTCTTAATTTCACTTACGGCCATACCAGTCTGAAAATGCCAGATCTCGGAAGCCATCCAGACTCGGGCCTGGTTAGTACTTGTATGGGAGACCAACTAGGAACCTCAGGTGCCGTAAGCTTTTGTTTATTTCTTTTTTGCATTATGATGTCATAATCAGACCACTTTTTTCCCTATCCAGAAGCGTCTTGTCTTTTGTCGCAACCAGAGTTTGATATTCTACCAACATTAGCGAGATCGCATTCTCTTAGTTTCACTTACGGCCATACCTGTCTGAAAATGCCTGATCTTGTCAGATCTTGAAAGCCATCCAGACTCGGGCCTGGTTAGTACTTGTATGGGAGACCAACTAGGAACCTCAGGTGCCGTAAGCTTTTGTTTATTTCTTTTTTGCATTATGATGTCATAATCAGACCACTTTTTTCCCTATGGGAGACCAACTAGGAACCTCAGGTGCCGTAAGCTTTTGTTTATTTCTTGTTTGCATTATGATGTCATAATCAGACCACTTTTTTCCCTATCCAGAAGCGTCTTGTCTTTTGTCGCAACCAGAGTTTGATATTCTACCAACATTAGCGAGATCGCATTCTCTTAATTTCACTTACGGCCATACCAGTCTGAAAATGCCTGATCTCGTCAGATCTCGGTAGCCATCCAGACTCGGGCCTGGTTAGTACTTGTATGGGAGACCAACTAGGAACCTCAGGTGCCGTAAGCTTTTGTTTATTTCTTTTTTGCATTATGATGTCATAATCAGACCACTTTTTTCCCTATCCAGAAGCGTCTTGTCTTTTGTCGCAACCAGAGTTTGATATTCTACCAACATTAGCGAGATCGCATTCTCTTAATTTCACTTATGGCCATACCAGTCTGAAAATGCCTGATCTCGTCAGATCTCGGAAGCCATCCAGACTCGGGCCTGGTTAGTACTTGTATGGGAGACCAACTAGGAACCTCAGGTGCCGTAAGCTTTTGTTTATTTCTTTTTTGCATTATGATGTCATAATCAGACCACTTTTTTCCCTATGGGAGACCAACTAAGAACCTCAGGTGCCGTAAGCTTTTGTTTATTTCTTTTTTGCATTATGATGTCATAATCAGACCACTTTTTTCCCTATCCAGAAGCGTCTTGTCTTTTGTCGCAACCAGAGTTTGATATTCTACCAACATTAGCCAGATCGCATTCTCTGAATTTCACTTACGGCCATACCAGTCTGAAAATGCCTGATCTCGTCAGATCTCGGAAGCCATCCAGACTCGGGCCTGGTTAGTACTTGTATGGGAGACCAACTAGGAACCTCAGGTGCCGTAAGCTTTTGTTTATTTCTTTTTTGCATTATGATGTCATAATCAGACCACTTTTTTCCCTATCCAGAAGCGTCTTGTCTTTTGTCGCAACCAGAGTTTAAAATTCTACCAACATTAGCGAGATCGCATTCTCTTAATTTCACTTACGGCTATACCAGTCTGAAAATGCCAGATCTCGGAAGCCATCCAGACTCGGGCCTGGTTAGTACTTGTATGGGAGACCAACTAGGAACCTCAGGTGCCGTAAGCTTTTGTTTATTTCTTTTTTGCATTATGATGTCATAATCAGACCACTTTTTTCCCTATGGGAGACCAACTAGGAACCTCAGGTGCCGTAAGCTTTTGTTTATTTCTTTTTTGCATTATGATGTCATAATCAGACCACTTTTTTCCCTATCCAGAAGCGTCTTGTCTTTTGTCGCAACCAGAGTTTGATATTCTACCAACATTAGCGAGATCACATTCTCTTAATTTCCCTTACGGCCATACCAGTCTGAAAATGCCTGATCTCATCAGATCTCGGAAGCCATCAAGACTCGGGCCTGGTTAGTACTTGTATGGGAGACCAACTAGGAACCTCAGGTGCCGTAAGCTTTTGTTTATTTCTTTTTTGCATTATGATGTCATAATCAGACCACTTTTTTCCCTATCCAGAAGCGTCTTGTCTTTTGTCGCAACCAGAGTTTGATATTCTACCAACATTAGCGAGATCGCATTCTCTTAAATTCACTTACGGCCATACCAGTCTGAAAATGCCTGATCTCGTCAGATCTCGGAAGCCATCTAGACTCGGGCCTGGTTAGTACTTGTATGGGAGACCAACTAGGAACCTCAGGTGCCGTAAGCTTTTGTTTATTTCTTTTTTGCATTATGATGTCATAATCAGACCACTTTTTTCCCTATCCAGAAGCGTCTTGTCTTTTGTCGCAACCAGAGTTTGATATTCTACCAACATTAGCGAGATCGCATTCTCTTAATTTCACTTACGGCCATACCAGTCTGAAAATGCCTGATCTCATCAGATCTCGAAAGCCATCCAGCCTCGGGCCTGGTTAGTACTTGTATGGGAGACCAACTAGGAACCTCAGGTGCCGTAAGCTTTTGTTTATTTCTTTTTTGCATTATGATGTAATAATCAGACCACTTTTTTCCCTATCCAGAAGCGTCTTGTCTTTTGTCGCAACCAGAGTTTGATATTCTACCAACATTAGCGAGATCACATTCTCTTAGTTTCCCTTACGGCCATACCAGTCTGAAAATGCCTGATCTCATCAGATCTCGGAAGCCATCCAGACTTGGGCCTGGTTAGTAATTGTATGGGAGACCAACTAGGAACCTCCGGTGCCGTAAGCTTTTGTTTATTTCTTTTTTGCATTATGATGTCATAATCAGACCACTTTTTTCCCTATCCAGAAGCGTCTTGTCTTTTGTCGCAACCAGAGTTTGATATTCTACCAACATTAGCGAGATCACATTCTCTTAATTTCATTTACGGCCATTCCAGTCTGAAAATGCCTGATCTCGTCAGATCTCGGAAGCCATCCAGACTCGGGCCTGGTTAGTACTTGTATGGGAGACCAACTAGGAACCTCAGGTGCCCTATGCTTTTGTTTATTTCTTTTTTGCATTATGATGTCATAATCAGACCATTTTTTTCCCTATGGGAGACCAACTAGGAACCTCAGGTGCCGTAAGCTTTTGTTTATTTCTTTTTTGCATTATGATGTCATAATCAGACCACTTTTTTCCCTATCCAGAAGCGTCTTGTCTTTTGTCGCAACCAGAGTTTGATATTCTACCAACATTAGCGAGAACGTATTTTCTTAATTTCACTTAAGGCCATACCAGTCTGAAAATGCCTGATCTCGTCATATCTCGGAAGCCATCCAGACTTGGGCCTGGTTAGTACTTGTATGGGAGACCAACTAGGATCCTCAGGTGCCGTAAGCTTTTGTTTATTTCTTTTTTGCATTATGATGTCATAATCAGACCACTTGTTTCCCTATGGGAGACCAACTAGGAACCTCAGGTGCCGTAAGCTTTTGTTTATTTCTTTTTTGCATTATGTTGTCATAATCAGACCACTTTTTTCCCTATCCAGAAGCGTCTTGTCTTTTGTCGCAACCAGAGTTTGATATTCTACCAACATTAGCGATATCGCATTCTCTTAATTTCACTTACGGCCATACCAGTCTGAAAATGCCAGATCTCGGAAGCCATCCAGACTCGGGCCTGGTTAGTACTTGTATGGGAGACCAACTAGGAACCTCAGGTGCCGTAAGCTTTTGTTTATTTCTTTTTTGCATTATGATGTCATAATCAGACCACTTTTTTCCCTATCCAGAAGCGTCTTGTCTTTTGTCGCAACCAGAGTTTGATATTCTACCAACATTAGCGAGATCGCATTCTCTTAGTTTCACTTACGGCCATACCTGTCTGAAAATGCCTGATCTTGTCAGATCTTGAAAGCCATCCAGACTCGGGCCTGGTTAGTACTTGTATGGGAGACCAACTAGGAACCTCAGGTGCCGTAAGCTTTTGTTTATTTCTTTTTTGCATTATGATGTCATAATCAGACCACTTTTTTCCCTATGGGAGACCAACTAGGAACCTCAGGTGCCGTAAGCTTTTGTTTATTTCTTGTTTGCATTATGATGTCATAATCAGACCACTTTTTTCCCTATCCAGAAGCGTCTTGTCTTTTGTCGCAACCAGAGTTTGATATTCTACCAACATTAGCGAGATCGCATTCTCTTAATTTCACTTACGGCCATACCAGTCTGAAAATGCCTGATCTCGTCAGATCTCGGTAGCCATCCAGACTCGGGCCTGGTTAGTACTTGTATGGGAGACCAACTAGGAACCTCAGGTGCCGTAAGCTTTTGTTTATTTCTTTTTTGCATTATGATGTCATAATCAGACCACTTTTTTCCCTATCCAGAAGCGTCTTGTCTTTTGTCGCAACCAGAGTTTGATATTCTACCAACATTAGCGAGATCGCATTCTCTTAATTTCACTTATGGCCATACCAGTCTGAAAATGCCTGATCTCGTCAGATCTCGGAAGCCATCCAGACTCGGGCCTGGTTAGTACTTGTATGGGAGACCAACTAGGAACCTCAGGTGCCGTAAGCTTTTGTTTATTTCTTTTTTGCATTATGATGTCATAATCAGACCACTTTTTTCCCTATGGGAGACCAACTAAGAACCTCAGGTGCCGTAAGCTTTTGTTTATTTCTTTTTTGCATTATGATGTCATAATCAGACCACTTTTTTCCCTATCCAGAAGCGTCTTGTCTTTTGTCGCAACCAGAGTTTGATATTCTACCAACATTAGCCAGATCGCATTCTCTGAATTTCACTTACGGCCATACCAGTCTGAAAATGCCTGATCTCGTCAGATCTCGGAAGCCATCCAGACTCGGGCCTGGTTAGTACTTGTATGGGAGACCAACTAGGAACCTCAGGTGCCGTAAGCTTTTGTTTATTTCTTTTTTGCATTATGATGTCATAATCAGACCACTTTTTTCCCTATCCAGAAGCGTCTTGTCTTTTGTCGCAACCAGAGTTTAAAATTCTACCAACATTAGCGAGATCGCATTCTCTTAATTTCACTTACGGCTATACCAGTCTGAAAATGCCAGATCTCGGAAGCCATCCAGACTCGGGCCTGGTTAGTACTTGTATGGGAGACCAACTAGGAACCTCAGGTGCCGTAAGCTTTTGTTTATTTCTTTTTTGCATTATGATGTCATAATCAGACCACTTTTTTCCCTATGGGAGACCAACTAGGAACCTCAGGTGCCGTAAGCTTTTGTTTATTTCTTTTTTGCATTATGATGTCATAATCAGACCACTTTTTTCCCTATCCAGAAGCGTCTTGTCTTTTGTCGCAACCAGAGTTTGATATTCTACCAACATTAGCGAGATCACATTCTCTTAATTTCCATTACGGCCATACCAGTCTGAAAATGCCTGATCTCATCAGATCTCGGAAGCCATCAAGACTCGGGCCTGGTTAGTACTTGTATGGGAGACCAACTAGGAACCTCAGGTGCCGTAAGCTTTTGTTTATTTCTTTTTTGCATTATGATGTCATAATCAGACCACTTTTTTCCCTATCCAGAAGCGTCTTGTCTTTTGTCGCAACCAGAGTTTGATATTCTACCAACATTAGCGAGATCGCATTCTCTTAATTTCACTTACGGCCATACCAGTCTGAAAATGCCTGATCTCGTCAGATCTCGGAAGCCATCTAGACTCGGGCCTGGTTAGTACTTGTATGGGAGACCAACTAGGAACCTCAGGTGCCGTAAGCTTTTGTTTATTTCTTTTTTGCATTATGATGTCATAATCAGACCACTTTTTTCCCTATCCAGAAGCGTCTTGTCTTTTGTCGCAACCAGAGTTTGATATTCTACCAACATTAGCGAGATCGCATTCTCTTAATTTCACTTACGGCCATACCAGTCTGAAAATGCCTGATCTCATCAGATCTCGAAAGCCATCCAGCCTCGGGCCTGGTTAGTACTTGTATGGGAGACCAACTAGGAACCTCAGGTGCCGTAAGCTTTTGTTTATTTCTTTTTTGCATTATGATGTAATAATCAGACCACTTTTTTCCCTATCCAGAAGCGTCTTGTCTTTTGTCGCAACCAGAGTTTGATATTCTACCAACATTAGCAAGATCACATTCTCTTAGTTTCCCTTACGGCCATACCAGTCTGAAAATGCCTGATCTCATCAGATCTCGGAAGCCATCCAGACTTGGGCCTGGTTAGTAATTGTATGGGAGACCAACTAGGAACCTCCGGTGCCGTAAGCTTTTGTTTATTTCTTTTTTGCATTATGATGTCATAATCAGACCACTTTTTTCCCTATCCAGAAGCGTCTTGTCTTTTGTCGCAACCAGAGTTTGATATTCTACCAACATTAGCGAGATCACATTCTCTTAATTTCATTTACGGCCATTCCAGTCTGAAAATGCCTGATCTCGTCAGATCTCGGAAGCCATCCAGACTCGGGCCTGGTTAGTACTTGTATGGGAGACCAACTAGGAACCTCAGGTGCCCTATGCTTTTGTTTATTTCTTTTTTGCATTATGATGTCATAATCAGACCATTTTTTTCCCTATGGGAGACCAACTAGGAACCTCAGGTGCCGTAAGCTTTTGTTTATTTCTTTTTTGCATTATGATGTCATAATCAGACCACTTTTTTCCCTATCCAGAAGCGTCTTGTCTTTTGTCGCAACCAGAGTTTGATATTCTACCAACATTAGCGAGAACGTATTTTCTTAATTTCACTTAAGGCCATACCAGTCTGAAAATGCCTGATCTCGTCATATCTCGGAAGCCATCCAGACTTGGGCCTGGTTAGTACTTGTATGGGAGACCAACTAGGATCCTCAGGTGCCGTAAGCTTTTGTTTATTTCTTTTTTGCATTATGATGTCATAATCAGACCACTTGTTTCCCTATGGGAGACCAACTAGGAACCTCAGGTGCCGTAAGCTTTTGTTTATTTCTTTTTTGCATTATGTTGTCATAATCAGACCACTTTTTTCCCTATCCAGAAGCGTCTTGTCTTTTGTCGCAACCAGAGTTTGATATTCTACCAACATTAGCGATATCGCATTCTCTTAATTTCACTTACGGCCATACCAGTCTGAAAATGCCAGATCTCGGAAGCCATCCAGACTCGGGCCTGGTTAGTACTTGTATGGGAGACCAACTAGGAACCTCAGGTGCCGTAAGCTTTTGTTTATTTCTTTTTTGCATTATGATGTCATAATCAGACCACTTTTTTCCCTATCCAGAAGCGTCTTGTCTTTTGTCGCAACCAGAGTTTGATATTCTACCAACATTAGCGAGATCGCATTCTCTTAGTTTCACTTACGGCCATACCTGTCTGAAAATGCCTGATCTTGTCAGATCTTGAAAGCCATCCAGACTCGGGCCTGGTTAGTACTTGTATGGGAGACCAACTAGGAACCTCAGGTGCCGTAAGCTTTTGTTTATTTCTTTTTTGCATTATGATGTCATAATCAGACCACTTTTTTCCCTATGGGAGACCAACTAGGAACCTCAGGTGCCGTAAGCTTTTGTTTATTTCTTGTTTGCATTATGATGTCATAATCAGACCACTTTTTTCCCTATCCAGAAGCGTCTTGTCTTTTGTCGCAACCAGAGTTTGATATTCTACCAACATTAGCGAGATCGCATTCTCTTAATTTCACTTACGGCCATACCAGTCTGAAAATGCCTGATCTCGTCAGATCTCGGTAGCCATCCAGACTCGGGCCTGGTTAGTACTTGTATGGTAGACCAACTAGGAACCTCAGGTGCCGTAAGCTTTTGTTTATTTCTTTTTTGCATTATGATGTCATAATCAGACCACTTTTTTCCCTATCCAGAAGCGTCTTGTCTTTTGTCGCAACCAGAGTTTGATATTCTACCAACATTAGCGAGATCGCATTCTCTTAATTTCACTTATGGCCATACCAGTCTGAAAATGCCTGATCTCGTCAGATCTCGGAAGCCATCCAGACTCGGGCCTGGTTAGTACTTGTATGGGAGACCAACTAGGAACCTCAGGTGCCGTAAGCTTTTGTTTATTTCTTTTTTGCATTATGATGTCATAATCAGACCACTTTTTTCCCTATGGGAGACCAACTAAGAACCTCAGGTGCCGTAAGCTTTTGTTTATTTCTTTTTTGCATTATGATGTCATAATCAGACCACTTTTTTCCCTATCCAGAAGCGTCTTGTCTTTTGTCGCAACCAGAGTTTGATATTCTACCAACATTAGCCAGATCGCATTCTCTGAATTTCACTTACGGCCATACCAGTCTGAAAATGCCTGATCTCGTCAGATCTCGGAAGCCATCCAGACTCGGGCCTGGTTAGTACTTGTATGGGAGACAAACTAGGAACCTCAGGTGCCGTAAGCTTTTGTTTATTTCTTTTTTGCATTATGATGTCATAATCAGACCACTTTTTTCCCTATCCAGAAGCGTCTTGTCTTTTGTCGCAACCAGAGTTTGATATTCTACCAACATTAGCGAGATCGCATTCTCTTAATTTCATTTACGGCCATACCAGTCTGAAAATGCCTTATCTTGTCAGATCTCGAAAGCCATCCAGACTCGGGCCTGGTTAGTACTTGAATGGGAGACCAACTAGGAACCTCAGGTGCCGTAAGCTTTTGTTTATTTCTTTTTTGCATTATGATGTCATAATCAGACCACTTTTTTCCCTATGGGAGACCAACTAGGAACCTCAGGTGCCGTAAGCTTTTGTTTATTTCTTTTTTGCATTATGATGTCATAATCAGACCACTTTTTTCCCTATCCAGAAGCGTCTTGTCTTTTGTCGCAACCAGAGTTTGATATTCTACCAACATTAGCGAGATCGCATTCTCTTAATTTCACTTACGGCCATACCAGTCTGAAAATGCCTGATCTCGTCAGATCTCGGTAGCCATCCAGACTCGGGCCTGGTTAGTACTTGTATGGGAGACCAACTAGGAACCTCAGGTGCCGTAAGCTTTTGTTTATTTCTTTTTTGCATTATGATGTCATAATCAGACCACTTTTTTCCCTATGGGAGACCAACTAGGAACCTCAGGTGCCGTAAGCTTTTGTTTATTTCTTTTTTGCATTATGATGTCATAATCAGACCACTTTTTTCCCTATCCAGAAGCGTCTTGTCTTTTGTCGCAACCAGAGTTTGATATTCTACCAACATTAGCGAGATCGCATTCTCTTAATTTCACTTACGGCCATACCAGTCTGAAAATGTCAGATCTCGGTAGCCATCCAGACTCGGGCCTGGTTAGTACTTGTATGGGAGACCAACTAGTTACCTCAGGTGCCGTAAGTTTTTGTTTATTTCTTTTTTGCACTATGATGTCATAATCAGACCACTTTTTTCCCTATCCAGAAGCGTCTTGTCTTTTGTCGCAACCAGAGTTTGATATTCTACCAACATTAGCGAGATCGCATTCTCTTAATTTCACTTATGGCCATACCAGTCTGAAAATGCCTGATCTCGTCAAATCTCAGAAGCCATCCAGACTCGGGTCTGGTTAGTACTTGTATGGGAGACCAACGAGGAACCTCAGGTGCCGTAAGCTTTTATTTATTTCTTTTTTGCGTTATGATGTCATAATCAGACCACTTTTTTCCCTATCCAGAAGCGTCTTGTCTTTTGTCGCAACCAGAGTTTGATATTCTACCAACATTAGCTAGATCGCATTCTCTTAATTTCACTTACGGCCATACCAGTCTGAAAATGTCAGATCTCGGAAGCCATCTAGACTCGGGTCTGGTTAGTACTTGTATGGGAGACCAACTAGGAACCTCAGGTGCCGAAAGCTTTTGTTTATTTCTTTTTTGCATTATGATGTCATAATCAGACCACTTTTTTCCATATCCAGAAGCGTCTTGTCTTTTGTCGCAACCAGAGTTTGATATTCTACCAACATTAGCGAGATCGCATTCTCTTAATTTCACTTACGGCCATACCAGTCTGAAAATGCCAGATCTTGTCAGATCTCGAAAGCCATCCAGACTCGGGCCTGGTTAGTACTTGTATGGGAGACCAACTAGGAACCTCAGGTGCCGTAAGCTTTTGTTTATTTCTTTTTTGCATTATGATGTCATAATCAGACCACTTTTTTCCCTATGGGAGACCAACTAGGAACCTCAGGTGCCGTAAGCTTTTGTTTATTTCTTTTTTGCATTATGATGTCATAATCAGACCACTTTTTCCCTATCCAGAAGCGTCTTGTCTTTTGTCGCAACCAGAGTTTGATATTCTACCAACATTAGCGAGATCGCATTCTCTTAATTTCCCTTACGGCCATACCAGTCTGAAAATGCCTGATCTTGTCAGATCTCGGAAGCCATCCAGACTCGGGCCTGGTTAGTACTTGTATGGGAGACCAACTAGGAACCTCAGGTGCCGTAAGCTTTTGTTTATTTCTTTTTTGCATTATGATGTCATAATCAGACCACTTTTTTCCCTATGGGAGACCAACTAGGAACCTCAGGTGCCGTAAGCTTTTGTTTATTTCTTGTTTGCATTATGATGTCATAATCAGACCACTTTTTTCCCTATCCAGAAGCGTCTTGTCTTTTGTCGCAACCAGAGTTTGATATTCTACCAACATTAGCGAGATCGCATTCTCTTAATTTCACTTACGGCCATACCAGTCTGAAAATGCCTGATCTCGTCAGATCTCGGTAGCCATCCAGACTCGGGCCTGGTTAGTACTTGTATGGGAGACCAACTAGGAACCTCAGGTGCCGTAAGCTTTTGTTTATTTCTTTTTTGCATTATGTTGTCATAATCAGACCACTTTTTTCCCTATCCAGAAGCGTCTTGTCTTTTGTCGCAACCAGAGTTTGATATTCTACCAACATTAGCGAGATCGCATTCTCTTAATTTCACTTACGGCCATACCAGTCTTAAAATGCCTGATCTCGTTAGATCTCGGAAGCCATCCAGACTCGGGCCTGGTTAGTACTTGTATGGGAGACCAACTAGGAACCTCAGGTGCCGTAAGCTTTTGTTTATTTCTTTTTTGCATTATGATGTCATAATCAGACCACTTTTTTCCCTATGGGAGACCAACTAAGAACCTCAGGTGCCGTAAGCTTTTGTTTATTTCTTTTTTGCATTATGATGTCATAATCAGACCACTTTTTTCCCTATGCAGAAGCGTCTTGTCTTTTGTCGCAACCAGAGTTTGATATTCTACCAACATTAGCCAGATCGCATTCTCTGAATTTCACTTACGGCCATACCAGTCTGAAAATGCCTGATCTCGTCAGATCTCGGAAGCCATCCAGACTCGGGCCTGGTTAGTACTTGTATGGGAGACCAACTAGGAACCTCAGGTGCCGTAAGCTTTTGTTTATTTCTTTTTTGCATTATGATGTCATAATCAGACCACTTTTTTCCCTATCCAGAAGCGTCTTGTCTTTTGTCGCAACCAGAGTTTGATATTCTACCAACATTAGCGAGATCGCATTCTCTTAATTTCATTTACGGCCATACCAGTCTGAAAATGCCTTATCTCGTCAGATCTCGAAAGCCATCCAGACTCGGGCCTGGTTAGTACTTGAATGGGAGACCAACTAGGAACCTCAGGTGCCGTAAGCTTTTGTTTATTTCTTTTTTGCATTATGATGTCATAATCAGACCACTTTTTTCCCTATGGGAGACCAACTAGGAACCTCAGGTGCCGTAAGCTTTTGTTTATTTCTTTTTTGCATTATGATGTCATAATCAGACCACTTTTTTCCCTATCCAGAAGCGTCTTGTCTTTTGTCGCAACCAGAGTTTGATATTCTACCAACATTAGCGAGATCGCATTCTCTTAATTTCACTTACGGCCATACCAGTCTGAAAATGCCTGATCTCGTCAGATCTCGGTAGCCATCCAGACTTGGGCCTGGTTAGTACTTGTATGGGAGACCAACTAGGAACCTCAGGTGCCGTAAGCTTTTGTTTATTTCTTTTTTGCATTATGATGTCATAATCAGACCACTTTTTTCCCTATGGGAGACCAACTAGGAACCTCAGGTGCCGTAAGCTTTTGTTTATTTCTTTTTTGCATTATGATGTCATAATCAGACCACTTTTTTCCCTATCCAGAAGCGTCTTGTCTTTTGTCGCAACCAGAGTTTGATATTCTACCAACATTAGCGAGATCGCAGTCTCTTAATTTCACTTACGGCCATACCAGTCTGAAAATGTCAGATCTCGGTAGCCATCCAGACTCGGGCCTGGTTAGTACTTGTATGGGAGACCAACTAGTTACCTCAGGTGCCGTAAGCTTTTGTTTATTTCTTTTTTGCACTATGATGTCATAATCAGACCACTTTTTTTTCTCTATCCAGAAGCGTCTTGTCTTTTGTCGCAACCAGAGTTTGATATTCTACCAACATTAGCGAGATCGCATTCTCTTAATTTCACTTACGGCCATACCAGTCTGAAAATGCCTGATCTCGTCAGATCTCGGTAGCCATCCAGACTCGGGCCTGGTTAGTACTTGTATGGGAGACCAACTAGGAACCTCAGGTGCCATAAGCTTTTGTTTATTTCTTTTTTGCATTATGATGTCATAATCAGACCACTTTTTTCCCTATCCAGAAGCGTCTTGTC
The DNA here is from genome assembly GCF_036172605.1 of Pelobates fuscus. Taxonomy (NCBI): domain Eukaryota; kingdom Metazoa; phylum Chordata; class Amphibia; order Anura; family Pelobatidae; genus Pelobates; species Pelobates fuscus. The sequence goes on along the minus strand of NC_086318.1, from coordinate 287,107,038 downwards.
TTTTGTCGCAACCAGAGTTTGATATTCTACCAACATTAGCGAGATCGCATTCTCTTAATTTCATTTACGGCCATACCAGTCTGAAAATGCCTGATCTCGTCAGATCTCGGAAGCCATCCAGACTCGGGCCTGGTTAGTACTTGTATGGGAGACCAACTAGGAACCTCAGGTGCCGTAAGCTTTTGTTTATTTCTTTTTTGCATTATGATGTCATAATCAGACCACTTTTTTCCCTATGGGAGACCAACTAGGAACCTCAGGTGCCGTAAGCTTTTGTTTATTTCTTTTTTGCATTATGATGTCATAATCAGACCACTTTTTTCCCTATCCAGAAGCGTCTTGTCTTTTGTCGCAACCAGAGTTTGATATTCTACCAACATTAGCGAGATCGCATTCCCTTAATTTCACTTACGGCCATACCAGTCTGAAAATGCCTGATCTTGTCAGATCTCGGAAGCAATCCAGACTCGGGCCTGGTTAGTATTTGTATGGGAGACCAACTAGGAACCTCAGGTGCCGTAAGCTTTTGTTTATTTCTTTTTTGCATTATGATGTCATAATCAGACCACTTTTTTCCCTATCCAGAAGCGTCTTGTCTTTTGTCGCAACCAGAGTTTGATATTCTACCAACATTAGCGAGATCGCATTCTCTTAATTTCACTTACGGCCATACCTGTCTGAAAATGCCTGATCTCGTCAGATCTCGAAAGCCATCCAGACTCGGGCCTGGTTAGTACTTGTATGAGAGACCAACTAGGAACCTCAGGTGCCGTAAGCTTTTGTTTATTTCTTTTTTGCATTATGATGTCATAATCAGACCACTTTTTTCCCTATGGGAGACCAACTAGGAACCTCAGGTGCCGTAAGCTTTTGTTTATTTCTTGTTTGCATTATGATGTCATAATCAGACCACTTTTTTCCCTATCCAGAAGCGTCTTGTCTTTTGTCGCAACCAGAGTTTGATATTCTACCAACATTAGCGAGATCGCATTCTCTTAATTTCACTTACGGCCATACCAGTCTGAAAATGCCTGATCTCGTCAGATCTCGGTAGCCATCCAGACTCGGGCCTGGTTAGTACTTGTATGGGAGACCAACTAGGAACCTCAGGTGCCGTAAGCTTTTGTTTATTTCTTTTTTGCATTATGATGTCATAATCAGACCACTTTTTTCCCTATGGGAGACCAACTAGGAACCTCAGGTGCTGTAAGCTTTTGTTTATTTCTTTTTTGCATTATGATGTCATAATCAGACCACTTTTTTCCCTATCCAGAAGCGTCTTGTCTTTTGTCGCAACCAGAGTTTGATATTCTACCAACATTAGCGAGATCGCATTCTCTTAATTTCCCTTACGGCCATACCAGTCTGAAAATGCCTGATTTTGTCAGATCTCGGAAGCAATCCAGACTCGGGCCTGGTTAGTACTTGTATGGGAGACCAACTAGGAACCTCAGGTGCCGTAAGCTTTTGTTTATTTCTTTTTTGCATTATGATGTCATAATCAGACCACTTTTTTCCCTATCCAGAAGCGTCTTGTCTTTTGTTGCAACCAGAGTTTGATATTCTACCAACATTAGCGAGATCGCATTCTCTTAATTTCCCTTACGGCCATACCAGTCTGAAAATGCCTGATCTCGTCAGATCTCGAAAGCCATCCAGACTCGGGCCTGGTTAGTACTTGTATGAGAGACCAACTAGGAACCTCAGGTGCCGTAAGCTTTTGTTTATTTCTTTTTTGCATTATGATGTCATAATCAGACCACTTTTTTCCCTATCCAGAAGCGTCTTGTCTTTTGTCGCAACCAGAGTTTGATATTCTACCAACATTAGCGAGATCGCATTCTCTTAATTTCACTTACGGCCATACCTGTCTGAAAATGCCTGATCTCGTCAGATCTCGAAAGCCATCCAGACTCGGGCCTGGTTAGTACTTGTATGAGAGACCAACTAGGAACCTCAGGTGCCGTAAGCTTTTGTTTATTTCTTTTTTGCATTATGATGTCATAATCAGACCACTTTTTTCCCTATGGGAGACCAACTAGGAACCTCAGGTGCCGTAAGCTTTTGTTTATTTCTTGTTTGCATTATGATGTCATAATCAGACCACTTTTTTCCCTATCCAGAAGCGTCTTGTCTTTTGTCGCAACCAGAGTTTGATATTCTACCAACATTAGCGAGATCGCATTCTCTTAATTTCACTTACGGCCATACCAGTCTGAAAATGCCTGATCTTGTCAGATCTCGGAAGCAATCCAGACTCGGGCCTGGTTAGTACTTGTATGGGAGACCAACTAGGAACCTCAGGTGCCGTAAGCTTTTGTTTATTTCTTTTTTGCATTATGATGTCATAATCAGACCACTTTTTTCCCTATCCAGAAGCGTCTTGTCTTTTGTCGCAACCAGAGTTTGATATTCTACCAACATTAGCGAGATCGCATTCTCTTAATTTCACTTATGGCCATACCTGTCTGAAAATGCCTGATCTCGTCAGATCTTGAAAGCCATCCAGACTCGTGCCTGGTTAGTACTTTTATGAGAGACCAACTAGGAACCTCAGGTGCCGTAAGCTTTTGTTTATTTCTTTTTTGCATTATGATGTCATAATCAGACCACTTTTTTCCCTATGGGAGACCAACTAGGAACCTCAGGTGCCGTAAGCTTTTGTTTATTTCTTGTTTGCATTATGATGTCATAATCAGACCACTTTTTTCCCTATCCAGAAGCGTCTTGTCTTTTGTCGCAACCAGAGTTTGATATTCTACCAACATTAGCGAGATCGCATTCACTTAATTTCACTTACGGCCATACCAGTCTGAAAATGCCTGATCTCATCAGATCTCGGAAGCAATCCAGACTCGGGCCCGGTTAGTACTTGTATGGGAGACCAACTAGGAACCTCAGGTGCCGTAAGCTTTTGTTTATTTCTTTTTTGCAATATGATGTCATAATCAGACCACTTTTTTCCCTATCCAGAAGCGTCTTGTCTTTTGTCGCAACCAGAGTTTGATATTCTACCAACATTAGCGAGATCGCATTCTCTTAATTTCACTTACGGCCATACCAGTCTGAAAATGCCTGATCTCATCAGATCTCGGAAGCCATCCAGACTCGGGCCTGGTTAGTACTTGTATGGGAGACCAACTAGGAACCTCAGGTGCCGTAAGCTTTTGTTTATTTCTTTTTTGCATTATGATGTCATAATCAGACCACTTTTTTCCCTATCCAGAAGCGTCTTGTCTTTTGTCGCAACCAGAGTTTGATATTCTACCAACATTAGCGAGATCGCATTCTCTTACTTTCACTTACAGACATACCAGTCTGAAAATGCCTGATCTCGTCAGATCTCGGAAGCCATCCAGACTCGGGTCTGGTTAGTACTTGTATGGGAGACCAACTAGGAACCTCAGGTGCCGTAAGCTTTTGTTTATTTCTTTTTGCATTATGATGTCATAATCAGACCACTTTTTTCCCTATCCAGAAGCGTCTTGTCTTTTGTCGCAACCAGAGTTTGATATTCTACCAACATTAGCGAGATCGCATTCTCTTAATTTCACTTACGGCCATACCAGTCTGAAAATGCCAGTTCTCGGAAGCCATCCAGACTCGGGCCTGGTTAGTACTTGTATGGGAGACCAACTAGGAACCTCAGGTGCCGTAAGCTTTTGTTTATTTCTTTTTTGCATTATGATGTCATAATCAGACCACTTTTTTCCCTATCCAGAAGCGTCTTGTCTTTTGTCGCAACCAGAGTTTGATATTCTACCAACATTAGCGAGATCGCATTCTCTTAATTTCACTTACGGCCATACCAGTCTGAAAATGCCTGATCTCATCAGATCTCGGAAGCCTTTGAGACTCTGGCCTGGTTAGTACTTGTATGGGAGACCAACTAGGAACCTCAGGTGCCGTAAGCTTTTGTTTATTTGTTTTTTGCATTATGATGTCATAATCAGACCACTTTTTTCCCTATCCAGAAGCATCTTGTCTTTTGTCGCAACCAGAGTTTGATATTCTACCAACATTAGCGAGATCGCATTCTCTTAATTTCAATTACGGCCATACCAGTCTGAAAATGCCTGATCTCGTCAGATCTCGGAAGCCATCCAGACTCGGGTCTGGTTAGTACTTGTATGGGAGACCAACTAGGAACCTCAGGTGCCCTAAGCTTTTGTTTATTTCTTTTTTGCATTATGATGTCATAATCAGACCACTTTTTTCCCTATTCATAAGCATCTTGTCTTTTGTCGCAACCAGAGTTTGATATTCTACCAACATTAACGAGATCACATTCCCTTAATTTCACTTACGGCCATACCAGTCTGAAAATGCCTGATCTCGTCAGATCTCGGAAGCCATCCAGACTTGGGCCTGGTTAGTATTTGTATGGGAGACCAACTAGGAACCTCAGGTGCCATAAGCATTCGTTTATTTCTTTTTTGCATTATGATGTCATTATCAGACCACTTTTTTCCCTATGGGAGACCAACTAGGAACCTCAGGTGCTGTAAGCTTTTGTTTATTTCTTCTTTGCATTATGATGTCATAATCAGACCACTTTTTTCCCTATCCAGAAGCGTCTTGTCTTTTGTCGCAACCAGAGTTTGATATTCTACCAACATTAGCGAGATCGCATTCTCTTAATTTCAGTTACGGCAATACCAGTCTGAAAATGCCTGATCTCGTCAGATCTCGGAAGCCATCCAGACTCGGTCTGGTTAGTACTTGTATGGGAGACCAACTAGGAACCTCAGGTGCCGTAAGCTTTTGTTTATTTCTTTTTTGCATTATGATGTCATAATCAGACCACTTTTTTCCCTATCCAGAAGCGTCTTGTCTTTTGTCGCAACCAGAGTTTGATATTCTACCAACATTAGCGAGATCGCATTCTCTTAATTTCACTTACGGCCATACAAGTCTGAAAATGCCTGATCTCGTCAGATCTCGGAAGCCATCCAGACTCGGGCCTCGTTAGTACTTGTATGGGAGACCAACTAGGAACCTCAGGTGCCGTAAGCTTATGTTTATTTCTTTTTTGCATTATGATGTCATAATCAGACCACTTTTTTCCCTATCCAGAAGCATCTTGTCTTTTGTCGCAACCAGAGTTTGATATTCTACCAACATTAGCGAGATCGCATTCTCTTAATTTCACTTATGGCCATACTAGTCTGAAAATTCCTGATCTCGTCAGATTTCGGAAGCCATCCAGGCTCGGGCCTGGTTAGTACTTGTATGGGAGACCAACTAGGAACCTCAGGTGTCGTAAGCTTTTGTTTATTTCTTTTTTGCATTATGATGTCATAATCAGACCACTTTTTTCCCTATCCAGAAGCGTCTTGTCTTTTGTCGCAACCAGAGTTTGATATTCTACCAACATTAGCGAGATCGAATTCTCTTAATTTCACTTACGGCCATACCAGTCTGAAAATGCCTGATCTCGTCAGATCTCGGAAGCCATCCAGACTCGGGCCTGGTTAGTACTTGTATGGGAGACCAACTAGGAACCTCAGGTGCAGTAAGCTTTTGTTTATTTCTTTTTTGCATTATGATGTCATAATCAGAACACTTTTTTCCCTATCCAGAAGCGTCTTGTCTTTTGTCGCAACCAGAGTTTGATATTCTACCAACATTAGCGAGATCGCATTCTCTTAATTTCACTTACGGCCATACCAGTCTGAAAATGCCTGATCTCTTCAGATCTCGGAAGCTATCCAGACTCGGGCCTGGTTAGTACTTGTATGGGAGACCAACTAGGAACCTCAGGTGCAGAAAGCTTTTGTTTATTTCTTTTTTGCATTATGATGTCATAATCAGACCACTTTTTTCCCTATCCAGAAGCGTCTTGTCTTTTGTCGCAACCAGAGTTTGATATTCTACCAACATTAGCGAGATCGCATTCTCTTAATTTCACTTACGGCCATACCAGTCTGAAAATGCCAGATCTCGGAAGCCATCCAGACTCGGGCCTGGTTAGTACTTGTATGGGAGACCAACTAGGAACCTCAGGTGCCGTAAGCTTTTGTTTATTTCTTTTTTGAATTATGATGTCATAATCAGACCACTTTTTTCCCTATCCAGAAGCGTCTTGTCTTTTGTCGCAACCAGAGTTTGATATTCTAGCAACATTAGCGAGATCGCATTCTCTTAATTTCACTTACGCCCATACCAGTCTGAAAATGCCTGATCTCATCAGATCTCGGAAGCCTTCCAGACTCGGGCCTGGTTAGTACTTGTATGGGAGACCAACTAGGAACCTCAGGTGCCGTAAGCTTTTGTTTATTTGTTTTTTGCATTATGATGTCATAATCAGACCACTTTTTTCCCTATCCAGAAGCATCTTGTCTTTTGTCGCAACCAGAGTTTGATATTCTACCAACATTAGCGAGATCGCATTCTTTTAATTTCACTTACGGCCATACCAGTCTGAAAATGCCTGATCTCGTCAGATCTCGGAAGCCATCCAGACTCGGGTCTGGTTAGTACTTGTATGGGAGACCAACTAGGAACCTCAGGTGCCGTAAGCTTATGTTTATTTCTTTTTTGCATTATGATGTCATAATCAGACCACTTTTTTCCCTATCCAGAAGCATCTTGTCTTTTGTCGCAACCAGAGTTTTATATTCTACCAACATTAGCGAGATCGCATTCTCTTAATTTCACTTACGGCCATACTTGTCTGAAAATGCCTGATCTCGTCAGATCTCGGAAGCCATCCAGACTCGGGCCTGGTTAGTACTTGTATGGGAGACCAACTAGGAACCTCAGGTGCCGTAAGCTTTTGTTTATTTCTTTTTTGCATTATGATGTCATAATCAGACCACTTTTTTCCCTATCCAGAAGCGTCTTGTCTTTTGTCGCAACCAGAGTTTGATATTCTACCAACATTAGCGAGATCGAATTCTCTTAATTTCACTTACGGCCATACCAGTCTGAAAATGCCTGATCTTGTCAGATCTCGGAAGCCATCCAGACTCGGGCCTGGTTAGTACTTGTATGGGAGACCAACTAGGAACCTCAGGTGCCGTAAGCTTTTGTTTATTTCTTTTTTGCATTATGATGTCATAATCAGACCACTTTTTTCCCTATCCAGAAGCGTCTTGTCTTTTGTCGCAACCAGAGTTTGATATTCTACCAACATTAGCGAGATCGCATACTCTTAATTTCCCTTCGGGCATGCCAGTCTGAAAATGCCTGATCTCATCAGATCTCGGAAGCCATCCAGACTTGGGCCTGGTTAGTACTTGTATGGGAGACCAACAAGGAACCTCAGGTGCCGTAAGCTTTTGTTTATTTCTTTTTTGCATTATGATGTCATAATCAGACCACTTTTTTCCCTATCCAGAAGCGTCTTGTCTTTTGTCGCAACCAGAGTTTGATATTCTACCAACATTAGCGAGATCGAATTCTCTTAATTTCACTTACGGCCATACCAGTCTGAAAATGCCTGATCTTGTCAGATCTTGGAAGCCATCCAGACTCGGGCCTGGTTAGTACTTGTATGGGACACCAACTAGGAACCTCAGGTGCCGTAAGCTTTTGTTTATTTCTTTTTTGCATTATGATGTCATAATCAGACCACTTTTTTCCCTATCCAGAAGCGTCTTGTCTTTTGTCGCAACCAGAGTTTGATATTCTACCAACATTAGCGAGATCGCATTCTCTTAATTTCACTTACGGCCATACCAGTCTGAAAATGCCAGATCTCGGAAGCCATCCAGACTCGGGTCTGGTTAGTACTTGTATGGGAGACCAACTAGGAACCTCAGGTGCCGTAAGCTTTTGTTTATTTCTTTTTTGCATTATGATGTCATAATCAGACCACTTTTTTCCCAATCCAGAAGCGTCTTGTCTTTTGTCGCAACCAGAGTTTGATATTCTACCAACATTAGCGAGATCGCATTCTCTTAGTTTCACTTACGGCCATACCAGTCTGAAAATGCCTGATCTCATCAGATCTCGGAAGCAATCCAGACTCGGGCCTGGTTAGTACTTGTATGGGACACCAACTAGGAACCTCAGGTGCCGTAAGCTTTTGTTTATTTCTTTTTTGCATTATGATGTCATAATCAGACCACTTTTTTCCCTATCCAGAAGCGTCTTGTCTTTTGTCGCAACCAGAGTTTGATATTCTACCAACATTAGCGAGATCGCATTCTCTTAATTTCACTTACGGCCATACCAGTCTGAAAATGCCAGATCTCGGAAGCCATCCAGACTCGGGTCTGGTTAGTACTTGTATGGGAGACCAACTAGGAACCTCAGGTGCCGTAAGCTTTTGTTTATTTCTTTTTTGCATTATGATGTCATAATCAGACCACTTTTTTCCCTATGGGAGACCAACTAGGAACCTCAGGTGTCGTAAGCTTTTGTTTATTTCTTTTTTGCATTATGATGTCATAATCAGACCACTTTTTTTCCTATCCAGAAGCGTCTTGTCTTTTGTCGCAACCAGAGTTTGATATTCTACCAACATTAGCGAGATCGCATTCTCTTAATTTCACTTACGGCCATACCAGTCTGAAAATGCCTGATCTCATCAGATCTCGGAAGCTATCCAGACTCGGGCCCGGTTAGTACTTGTATGGGAGACCAACTAGGAACCTCAGGTGCCGTAAGCTTTTGTTTATTTCTTTTTTGCATTATGATGTCATAATCAGACCACTTTTTTCCCTATCCAGAAGCGTCTTGTCTTTTGTCGCAACCAGAGTTTGATATTCTACCAACATTAGCGAGATCGCATTCTCTTAATTTCACTTACGGCCATACCAGTCTGAAAATGCCTGATCTCATCAGATCTCGGAAGCCATCCAGACTCGGGCCTGGTTAGTACTTGTATGGGAGACTAACTAGGAACCTCAGGTGCCGTAAGCTTTTGTTTATTTCTTTTTTGCATTATGATGTCATAATCAGACCACTTTTTTCCCTATGCAGAAGCATCTTGTCTTTTGTCGCAACCAGAGTTTGATATTCTACCAACATTAGCGAGATCGCATTCTCTTAATTTCACTTACGGCCATACCAGTCTGAAAATGACTGATCTCGTCAGATCTCGGAAGCCATGCAGACTCGGGCATGGTTAGTACTTGTATAGGAGACCAACTAGGAACCACAGGTGCCGTAAGCTTTTGTTTATTTCTTTTTTGCATTATGATGTCATAATCAGACCACTTTTTTCCCTATCCAGAAGCGTCTTGTCTTTTGTCGCAACCAGAGTTTGATATTCTACCAACATTAGCGAGATCGCATTCTCTTAATTTCACTTACGGCCATACCAGTCTGAAAATGCCTGATCTCATCAGATCTCGGAAGCAATCCAGACTCGGGCCTGGTTAGTACTTGTATGGGAGACCAACTAGGAACCTCAGGTGCCGTAAGCTTTTGTTTATTTCTTTTTTGCATTATGATGTCATAATCAGACCACTTTTTTCCCTATGCAGAAGCGTCTTGTCTTTTGTCGCAACCAGAGTTTGATATTCTACCAACATTAGCGAGATCGCATTCTCTTAATTTCACTTACGGCCATACAAGTCTGAAAATGACTGATCTCGTCAGATCTCGGAAGCCATGCAGACTCGGGCCTGGTTAGTACTTGTATAGGAGACCAACTAGGAACCTCAGGTGCCGTAAGCTTTTGTTTATTTCTTTTTTGCATTATGATGTCATAATCAGACCACTTTTTTCCCTATCCAGAAGCGTCTTGTCTTTTGTCGCAACCAGAGTTTGATATTCTACCAACATTAGCGAGATCGCATTCTCTTAATTTCACTTACGGCCATACCAGTCTAAAAATGCCTGATCTCGTCAGATCTCGGAAGCCATCCAGACTCGGGCCTGGTTAGTACTTGTATGGGAGACCAACTAGGAACCTCAGGTGCCGTAAGCTTTTGTTTATTTCTTTTTTGCATTATGATGTCATAATCAGACCACTTTTTTCCCTATCCAGAAGCGTCTTGTCTTTTGTCGCAACCAGAGTTTGATATTCTACCAACATTAGCGAGATCGCATTCTCTTAATTTCACTTACGGCCATACCAGTCTGAAAATGCCTGATCTCATCAGATCTCGGAAGCAATCCAGACTCGGGCCTGGTTAGTACTTGTATGGGACACCAACTAGGAACCTCAGGTGCCGTAAGCTTTTGTTTATTTCTTTTTTGCATTATGATGTCATAATCAGACCACTTTTTTCCCTATCCAGAAGCGTCTTGTCTTTTGTCGCAACCAGAGTTTGATATTCTACCAACATTAGCGAGATCGCATTCTCTTAATTTCACTTATGGCCATACCAGTCTGAAAATGCCTGATCTCATCAGATCTCGGAAGCAATCCAGACTCGGGCCTGGTTAGTACTTGTATGGGACACCAACTAGGAACCTCAGGTGCCGTAAGCTTTTGTTTATTTCTTTTTTGCATTATGATGTCATAATCAGACCACTTTTTTCCCTATCCAGAAGCGTCTTGTCTTTTGTCGCAACCAGAGTTTGATATTCTACCAACATTAGCGAGATCGCATTCTCTTAATTTCACTTACGGACATACCAGTCTGAAAATGCCTGATCTCGTCAGATCTCGAAAGCCATCCAGACTCGGGCCTGGTTAGTACTTGTATGGGAGACCAACTAGGAACCTCAGGTGCCGTAAGCTTTTGTTTATTTCTTTTTTGCATTATGATGTCCTAATCAGACCACTTTTTTCCCAATCCAGAAGCGTCTTGTCTTTTGTCGCAACCAGAGTTTGATATTCTACCAACATTAGCGAGATCGCATTCTCTTAATTTCAATTACGGCCATACCAGTCTGAAAATGCCAGATCTCGGAAGCCATCCAGACTCGGTCCTGGTTAGTACTTGTATGGGAGACCAACTAGAAACCTCAGGTGCCGTAAGCTTTTGTTTATTTATTTTTTGCATTATGATGTCATAATCAGACCACTTTTTTCCCTATCCAGAAGCGTCTTGTCTTTTGTCGCAACCAGAGTTTGATATTCTACCAACATTAACGAGATCGCATTCTCTTAACTTCACTTACGGCCATACCAGTCTGAAAATGCCTGATCTCGTCAGATCTCGGAAGCCATCCAGACTCGGGCCTGGTTAGTACTTGTATGGGAGACCAACTAGGAACCTCAGGTGCCGTAAGCTTTTGTTTATTTCTTTTTTGCATTATGATGTCATAATCAGAACACTTTTTTCCCTATCCAGAAGCGTCTTGTCTTTTGTCGCAACCAGAGTTTGATATTCTACCAACATTAGCGAGATCGCATTCTCTTAATTTCATTTACGGCCATACCAGTCTGAAAATGCCTGATCTCATCAGATTTCGGAAGCTATCCAGACTCGGGCCTGGTTAGTACTTGTATGGGATACCAACTAGGAACCTCAGGTGCCGTAAGCTTTTGTTTATTTCTTTTTTGCATTATGATGTCATAATCAGACCACTTTTTTCCCTATCCAGAAGCGTCTTGTCTTTTGTCGCAACCAGAGTTTGATATTCTACCAACATTAGCGAGATCGCATTCTCTTAATTTCACTTACGGCCATACCAGTCTGAAAATGCCAGATCTCGGAAGCCATCCAGACTCGGGCCTGGTTAGTACTTGTATGGGAGACCAACTAGGAACCTCAGGTGCCGTAAGCTTTTGTTTATTTCTTTTTTGCATTATGATGTCATAATCAGACCACTTTTTTCCCTATCCAGAAGCGTCTTGTCTTTTGTCGCAACCAGAGTTTGATATTCTACCAACATTAGCGAGATCGCATTCTCTTAATTTCACTTACGGCCATACCAGTCTGAAAATGCCTGATCTCATCAGATCTCGGAAGCCTTCCAGACTCGGGCCTGGTTAGTACTTGTATGGGAGACCAACTAGGAACCTCAGGTGCCGTAAGCTTTTGTTTATTTGTTTTTTGCATTATGATGTCATAATCAGACCACTTTTTTCCCTATCCAGAAGCATCTTGTCTTTTGTCGCAACCAGAGTTTGATATTCTACCAACATTAGCGAGATCGCATTCTTTTAATTTCATTTACGGCCATACCAGTCTGAAAATGCCTGATCTCGTCAGATCTTGGAAGCCATCCAGACTCGGGTCTGGTTAGTACTTGTATGGGAGACCAACTAGGAACCTCAGGTGCCTTAAGCTTTTGTTTATTTCTTTTTTGCATTATGATGTCATAATCAGACCACTTTTTTCCCTATCCAGAAGCGTCTTGTCTTTTGTCGCAACCAGAGTTTGATATTCTACCAACATTAACGAGATTGCATTCTCATAATTTCACTTACGGCCATACCAGTCTGAAAATGCCTGATCTTGTCAGATCTCGGAAGCCATCCAGACTTGGGCCTGGTTAGTACTTGTATGGGAGACCAACTAGGAACCTCAGGTGCCGTAAGCTTTTGTTTATTTCTTTTTTGCATTATGATGTCATAATCAGACCACTTTTTTCCCTATGGGAGACCAACTAGGAACCTCAGGTGCCGTAAGCTTTTGTTTATTTCTTTTTTGCATTATGATGTCATAATCAGACCACTTTTTTTCCTATCCAGAAGCGTCTTGTCTTTTGTCGCAACCAGAGTTTGATATTCTACCAACATTAGCGAGATCGCATTCTCTTAATTTCACTTACGGCCATACCAGTCTGAAAATGCCTGATCTCATCAGATCTCGGAAGCCATCCAGACTCGGGCCCGGTTAGTACTTGTATGGGAGACCAACTAGGAACCTCAGGTGCCGTAAGCTTTTGTGTATTTCTTTTTTGCATTATGATGTCATAATCAGACCACTTTTTTCCCTATCCAGAAGCGTCTTGTCTTTTGTCGCAACCAGAGTTTGATATTCTACCAACATTAGCGAGATCGCATTCTCTTTATTTCACTTACGGCCATACCAGTCTGAAAATGACTGATCTCGTCAGATCTCGGAAGCCATGCAGACTCGGGCCTGGTTAGTACTTGTATGGGAGACCAACTAGGAACCTCAGGTGCCGTAAGCTTTTGTTTATTTCTTTTTTGCATTATGATTTCATAATCAGACCACTTTTTTCCCTATCCAGAAGCGTCTTGTCTTTTGTTGCAACCAGAGTTTGATATTCTACCAACATTAGCGAGATCGCATTCTCTTTATTTCACTTACGGCCATACCAGTCTGAAAATGACTGATCTCGTCAGATCTCGGAAGCCATGCAGACTCGGGCCTGGTTAGTACTTGTATGGGAGACCAACTAGGAACCTCAGGTGCCGTAAGCTTTTGTTTATTTCTTTTTTGCATTATGATTTCATAATCAGACTACTTTTTTCCCTATCCAGAAGCGTCTTGACTTTTGTCGCAACCAGAGTTTGATATTCTACCAACATTAGCGAGATCGCATTCTCTTAATTTCACTTACGGCCATACCAGTCTGAAAATGCCTGATCTCATCAGATCTCGGAAGCAATCCAGACTCGGGCCTGGTTAGTACTTGTATGGGACACCAACTAGGAACCTCAGGTGCCGTAAGCTTTTGTTTATTTCTTTTTTGCATTATGATGTCATAATCAGACCACTTTTTTCCTATCCAGAAGCGTCTTGTCTTTTGTCGCAACCAGAGTTTGATATTCTACCAACATTAGCGAGATCGCATTCTCTTAATTTCACTTACGGCCATACCAGTCTGAAAATGCCAGATCTCGGAAGCCATCCAGACTCGGGTCTGGTTAGTACTTGTATGGGAGACCAACTAGGAACCTCAGGTGCCGTAAGCTTTTGTTTATTTCTTTTTTGCATTATGATGTCATAATCAGACCACTTTTTTCCCAATCCAGAAGCGTCTTGTCTTTTGTCGCAACCAGAGTTTGATATTCTACCAACATTAGCGAGATCGCATTCTCTTAGTTTCACTTACGGTCATACCAGTCTGAAAATGCCTGATCTCGTCAGATCTCGGAAGCCATCCAGACTCGGGCCTGGTTAGTACTTGTATGGGAGACCAACTAGGAACCTCAGTTGCCGTAAGCTTTTGTTTATTTCTTTTTTGCATTATGATGTCATAATCAGACCACTTTTTTCCCAATCCAGAAGCGTCTTGTCTTTTGTCGCAACCAGAGTTTGATATTCTACCAACATTAGCGAGATCGCATTCTCTTAATTTCACTTACGGCCATACCAGTCTGAAAATGCCTGATCTCGTCAGATCTCGGAAGCCATCCAGACTTGGTCCTGGTTAGTACTTGTATGGGAGACCAACTAGAAACCTCAGGTGCCGTAAGCTTTTGTTTATTTATTTTTTGCATTATGATGTCATAATCAGAGCACTTTTTTCCCTATCCAGAAGCGTCTTGTCTTTTGTCGCAACCAGAGTTTGATAATCTACCAACATTAGCAGATCGCATTCTCTTAACTTCACTTACGGCCATACCAGTCCGAAAATGCCTGATCTCGTCAGATCTCGGAAGCCTTCCAGACTCGGGCCTGGTTAGTACTTGTATGGGAGACCAACTAGGAACCTCAGGTGCCGTAAGCTTTTGTTTATTTCTTTTTTGCATTATGATGTCATAATCAGACCACTTTTTTCCCTATCCAGAAGCGTCTTGTCTTTTGTCGCAACCAGAGTTTGATATTCTACCAACATTAGCGAGATCGCATTCTCTTAATTTCACTTACGGCCATACCAGTCTGAAAATGCCTGATCTCGTCAGATCTTGGAAGCCATCCAGACTCAGGCCTGGTTAGTACTTGTATGGGAGACCAACTAGGAACCTCAGGTGCCGTAAGCTTTTGTTTATTTCTTTTTTTTGCATTATGATGTCATAATCAGACCACTTTTTTCCCTATCCAGAAGCGTCTTGTCTTTTGTCGCAACCAGAGTTTGATATTCTACCAACATTAACGAGATCGCATTCTCTTAACTTCACTTACGGCCATACCAGTCTGAAAATGCCTGATCTCGTCAGATCTCTGAAGCCATCCAGACTCGGGCCTGGTTAGTACTTGTATGGGAGACCAACTAGGAACCTCAGGTGCCGTAAGCTTTTGTTTATTTCTTTTTTGCATTATGATGTCATAATCAGAACACTTTTTTCCCTATCCAGAAGCGTCTTGTCTTTTGTCGCAACCAGAGTTTGATATTCTACCAACATTAGCGAGATCGCATTCTCTTAATTTCACTTACGGCCATACCAGTCTGAAAATGCCTGATCTCATCAGATTTCGGAAGCTATCCAGACTCGGGCCTGGTTAGTACTTGTATGGGAGACCAACTAGGAACCTCAGGTGCCGTAAGCTTTTGTTTATTTCTTTTTTGCATTATGATGTCATAATCAGACCACTTTTTTCCCTATCCAGAAGCGTCTTGTCTTTTGTCGCAACCAGAGTTTGATATTCTACCAACATTAGCGAGATCGCATTCTTTTAATTTCACTTACGGCCATACCAGTATGAAAATGCCAGATCTCGGAAGCCATCCAGACTCGGGCCTGGTTAGTACTTGTATGGGAGACCAACTAGGAACCTCAGGTGCCGTAAGCTTTTGTTTATTTCTTTTTTGCATTATGATGTCATAATCAGACCACTTTTTTCCCTATCCAGAAGCGTCTTGTCTTTTGTCGCAACCAGAGTTTGATATTCTACCAACATTAGCGAGATCGCATTCTCTTAATTTCACTTACGGCCATACCAGTCTGAAAATGCCTGATCTCATCAGGTCTCGGAAGCCTTCCAGACTCGGGCCTGGTTAGTACTTGTATGGGAGACCAACTAGGAACCTCAGGTGCCGTAAGCTTTTGTTTATTTGTTTTTTGCATTATGATGTCATAATCAGACCACTTTTTTCCCTATCCAGAAGCATCTTGTCTTTTGTCGCAACCAGAGTTTGATATTCTACCAACATTAGCGAGATCGCATTCTTTTAATTTCATTTACGGCCATACCAGTCTGAAAATGCCTGATCTCGTCAGATCTCGGAAGCCATCCAGACTCGGGTATGGTTAGTACTTGTATGGGAGACCAACTAGGAACCTCAGGTGCCGTAAGCTTTTGTTTATTTCTTTTTTGCATTATGATGTCATAATCAGACCACTTTTTTCCCTATCCAGAAGCGTCTTGTCTTTTGTCGCAACCAGAGTTTGATATTCTACCAACATTAGCGAGATCGCATTTTCTTAATTTCACTTACGGCCATACCAGTCTGAAAATGCCTGATCTCGTCAGATCTCGGAAGCCATCCAGACTCGGGCCTGGTTAGTACTTGTATGGGAGACCAACTAGGAACCTCAGGTGCCGTAAGCTTATGTTTATTTCTTTTTTGCATTATGATGTCATAATCAGACCACTTTTTTCCCTATCCAGAAGCATCTTGTCTTTTGTCGCAACCAGAGTTTGATATTCTACCAACATTAGCGAGATCGCATTCTCTAAATTTCACTTACGGCCATACTAGTCTGAAAATGCCTGATCTCGTCAGATCTCGGAAGCCATCCAGACTCGGGCCTGGTTAGTACTTGTATGGGAGACCAACTAGGAACCTCAGGTGCAGTAAGCTTTTGTTTATTTCTTTTTTGCATTATGATGTCATAATCAGACCACTTTTTTCCCTATCCAGAAGCGTCTTGTCTTTTGTCGCAACCAGAGTTTGATATTCTACCAACATTAGCGAGATCGAATTCTCTTAATTTCACTTACGGCCATACCAGTCTGAAAATGCCTGATCTCGTCAGATCTCGGAAGCCATCCAGACTCGGGCCTGGTTAGTACTTGTATGGGAGACCAACTAGGAACCTCAGGTGCTGTAAGCTTTTGTTTATTTCTTTTTTGCATTATGATGTCATAATCAGACCACTTTTTTCCCTATCCAGAAGCGTCTTGTCTTTTGTCGCAACCAGAGTTTGATATTCTACCAACATTAGCGAGATCGCATTCTCTTAATTTCACTTACGGCCATACCGGTCTGAAAATGCCTGATCTCATAAGATCTCGGAAGCTATCCAGACTCGGGCCTGGTTAGTACTTGTATGGGAGAACAACTAGGAACCTCAGGTGCCGTAAGCTTTTGTTTATTTCTTTTTTGCATTATGATGTCATAATCAGACCACTTTTTTTCCCTATCCAGAAGCGTCTTGTCTTTTGTCGCAACCAGAGTTTGATATTCTACCAACATTAGCGAGATCGCATTCTCTTAATTTCACTTACGGCCATACCAGTCTGAAAATGCATGATCTCATCAGATCTCGGAAGCCTTCCAGACTTGGGCCTGGTTAGTACTTGTATGGGAGACCAACTAGGAACCTCAGGTGCCGTAATCTTTTGTTTATTTCTTTTTTGCATTATGATGTCATAATCAGAACACTTTTTTCCCTATCCAGAAGCGTCTTGTCTTTTGTCGCAACCAGAGTTTGATATTCTACCAACATTAGCGAGATCGCATTCTCTTAATTTCACTTACGGCCATACCAGTCTGAAAATGCCTGATCTCATCAGATCTCGGAAGCTATCCAGACTCGGGCCTGGTTAGTACTTGTATGGGAGACCAACTAGGAACCTCAGGTGCCGTAAGCTTTTGTTTATTTCTTTTTTGCATTATGATGTCATAATCAGACCACTTTTTTCCCTATCCAGAAGCGTCTTGTCTTTTGTCGCAACCAGAGTTTGATATTCTACCAACATTAGCGAGATCGCATTCTCTTAATTTCACTTACGGCCATACCAGTCTGAAAATGCCAGATCTCGGAAGCCATCCAGACTCGGGCCTGGTTAGTACTTGTATGGGAGACCAACTAGGAACCTCAGGTGCCGTAATCTTTTGTTTATTTCTTTTTTGCATTATGATGTCATAATCAGAACACTTTTTTCCCAATCCAGAAGCGTCTTGTCTTTTGTCGCAACCAGAGTTTGATATTCTACCAACATTAGCGAGATCGCATTCTCTTAATTTCACTTACGGCCATACCAGTCTGAAAATGCCTGATCTCATCAGATCTCGGAAGCTATCCAGACTCGGGCCTGGTTAGTACTTGTATGGGAGACCAACTAGGAACCTCAGGTGCAGTAAGCTTTTGTTTATTTCTTTTTTGCATTATGATGTCATAATCAGACCACTTTTTTCCCTATCCAGAAGCGTCTTGTCTTTTGTCGCAACCAGAGTTTGATATTCTACCAACATTAGCGAGATCGAATTCTCTTAATTTCACTTACGGCCATACTAGTCTGAAAATGCCTGATCTCGTCAGATCTCGGAAGCCATCCAGACTCGGGCCTGGTTAGTACTTGTATGGGAGACCAACTAGGAACCTCAGGTGCAGTAATCTTTTGTTTATTTCTTTTTTGCATTATGATGTCATAATCAGACCACTTTTTTCCCTATCCAGAAGCGTCTTGTCTTTTGTCGCAACCAGAGTTTGATATTCTACCAACATTAGCGAGATCGCATTCTCTTAATTTCATTTACGGCCATACTAGTCTGAAAATGCCTGATCTCGTCAGATCTCGGAAGCCATCCAGACTCGGGCCTGGTTAGTACTTGTATGGGAGACCAACTAGGAACCTCAGGTGCAGTAAGCTTTTGTTTATTTCTTTTTTGCATTATGATGTCATAATCAGACCACTTTTTTCCCTATCCAGAAGCGTCTTGTCTTTTGTCGCAACCAGAGTTTGATATTCTACCAACATTAGCGAGATCGAATTCTCTTAATTTCACTTACGGCCATACCAGTCTGAAAATGCCAGATCTCGGAAGCCATCCAGACTCGGGCCTGGTTAGTACTTGTATGGGAGACCAACTAGGAACCTCAGGTGCTGTAAGCTTTTGTTTATTTCTTTTTTGCATTATGATGTCATAATCAGACCACTTTTTTCCCTATCCAGAAGCGTCTTGTCTTTTGTCGCAACCAGAGTTTGATATTCTACCAACATTAGCGAGATCGCATTCTCTTAATTTCACTTACGGCCATACCGGTCTGAAAATGCCTGATCTCATAAGATCTCGGAAGCTATCCAGACTCGGGCCTGGTTAGTACTTGTATGGGAGAACAACTAGGAACCTCAGGTGCCGTAAGCTTTTGTTTATTTCTTTTTTGCATTATGATGTCATAATCAGACCACTTTTTTTCCCTATCCAGAAGCGTCTTGTCTTTTGTCGCAACCAGAGTTTGATATTCTACCAACATTAGCGAGATCGCATTCTCTTAATTTCACTTACGGCCATACCAGTCTGAAAATGCCTGATCTCATCAGATCTCGGAAGCTATCCAGACTCGGGCCTGGTTAGTACTTGTATGGGAGACCAACTAGGAACCTCAGGTGCCGTAAGCTTTTGTTTATTTCTTTTTTGCATTATGATGTCATAATCAGACCACTTTTTTCCCTATCCAGAAGCGTCTTGTCTTTTGTCGCAACCAGAGTTTGATATTCTACCAACATTAGCGAGATCGCATTCTCTTAATTTCACTTACGGCCATACCAGTCTGAAAATGCCAGATCTCGGAAGCCATCCAGACTCGGGCCTGGTTAGTACTTGTATGGGAGACCAACTAGGAACCTCAGGTGCCGTAAGCTTTTGTTTATTTCTTTTTTGCATTATGATGTCATAATCAGACCACTTTTTTCCCTATCCAGAAGCGTCTTGTCTTTTGTCGCAACCAGAGTTTGATATTCTACCAACATTAGCGAGATCGCATTCTCTTAATTTCACTTACGGCCATACCAGTCTGAAAATGCCTGATCTCATCAGATCTCGGAAGCCTTCCAGACTCGGGCCTGGTTAGTACTTGTATGGGAGACCAACTAGGAACCTCAGGTGCCGTAAGCTTTTGTTTATTTGTTTTTTGCATTATGATGTCATAATCAGACCACTTTTTTCCCTATCCAGAAGCATCTTGTCTTTTGTCGCAACCAGAGTTTGATATTCTACCAACATTAGCGAGATCGCATTCTTTTAATTTCATTTACGGCCATACCAGTCTGAAAATGCCTGATCTCGTCAGATCTTGGAAGCCATCCAGACTCGGGTCTGGTTAGTACTTGTATGGGAGACCAACTAGGAACCTCAGGTGCCTTAAGCTTTTGTTTATTTCTTTTTTGCATTATGATGTCATAATCAGACCACTTTTTTCCCTATCCAGAAGCGTCTTGTCTTTTGTCGCAACCAGAGTTTGATATTCTACCAACATTAACGAGATTGCATTCTCTTAATTTCACTTACGGCCATACCAGTCTGAAAATGCCTGATCTTGTCAGATCTCGGAAGCCATCCAGACTTGGGCCTGGTTAGTACTTGTATGGGAGACCAACTAGGAACCTCAGGTGCCGTAAGCTTTTGTTTATTTCTTTTTTGCATTATGATGTCATAATCAGACCACTTTTTTCCCTATGGGAGACCAACTAGGAACCTCAGGTGCCGTAAGCTTTTGTTTATTTCTTTTTTGCATTATGATGTCATAATCAGACCACTTTTTTTCCTATCCAGAAGCGTCTTGTCTTTTGTCGCAACCAGAGTTTGATATTCTACCAACATTAGCGAGATCGCATTCTCTTAATTTCACTTACGGCCATACCAGTCTGAAAATGCCTGATCTCATCAGATCTCGGAAGCCATCCAGACTCGGGCCCGGTTAGTACTTGTATGGGAGACCAACTAGGAACCTCAGGTGCCGTAAGCTTTTGTGTATTTCTTTTTTGCATTATGATGTCATAATCAGACCACTTTTTTCCCTATCCAGAAGCGTCTTGTCTTTTGTCGCAACCAGAGTTTGATATTCTACCAACATTAGCGAGATCGCATTCTCTTTATTTCACTTACGGCCATACCAGTCTGAAAATGACTGATCTCGTCAGATCTCGGAAGCCATGCAGACTCGGGCCTGGTTAGTACTTGTATGGGAGACCAACTAGGAACCTCAGGTGCCGTAAGCTTTTGTTTATTTCTTTTTTGCATTATGATTTCATAATCAGACCACTTTTTTCCCTATCCAGAAGCGTCTTGTCTTTTGTTGCAACCAGAGTTTGATATTCTACCAACATTAGCGAGATCGCATTCTCTTTATTTCACTTACGGCCATACCAGTCTGAAAATGACTGATCTCGTCAGATCTCGGAAGCCATGCAGACTCGGGCCTGGTTAGTACTTGTATGGGAGACCAACTAGGAACCTCAGGTGCCGTAAGCTTTTGTTTATTTCTTTTTTGCATTATGATTTCATAATCAGACCACTTTTTTCCCTATCCAGAAGCGTCTTGTCTTTTGTCGCAACCAGAGTTTGATATTCTACCAACATTAGCGAGATCGCATTCTCTTAATTTCACTTACGGCCATACCAGTCTGAAAATGCCTGATCTCATCAGATCTCGGAAGCAATCCAGACTCGGGCCTGGTTAGTACTTGTATGGGACACCAACTAGGAACCTCAGGTGCCGTAAGCTTTTGTTTATTTCTTTTTTGCATTATGATGTCATAATCAGACCACTTTTTTCCTATCCAGAAGCGTCTTGTCTTTTGTCGCAACCAGAGTTTGATATTCTACCAACATTAGCGAGATCGCATTCTCTTAATTTCACTTACGGCCATACCAGTCTGAAAATGCCAGATCTCGGAAGCCATCCAGACTCGGGTCTGGTTAGTACTTGTATGGGAGACCAACTAGGAACCTCAGGTGCCGTAAGCTTTTGTTTATTTCTTTTTTGCATTATGATGTCATAATCAGACCACTTTTTTCCCAATCCAGAAGCGTCTTGTCTTTTGTCGCAACCAGAGTTTGATATTCTACCAACATTAGCGAGATCGCATTCTCTTAGTTTCACTTACGGTCATACCAGTCTGAAAATGCCTGATCTCGTCAGATCTCGGAAGCCATCCAGACTCGGGCCTGGTTAGTACTTGTATGGGAGACCAACTAGGAACCTCAGTTGCCGTAAGCTTTTGTTTATTTCTTTTTTGCATTATGATGTCATAATCAGACCACTTTTTTCCCAATCCAGAAGCGTCTTGTCTTTTGTCGCAACCAGAGTTTGATATTCTACCAACATTAGCGAGATCGCATTCTCTTAATTTCACTTACGGCCATACCAGTCTGAAAATGCCTGATCTCGTCAGATCTCGGAAGCCATCCAGACTTGGTCCTGGTTAGTACTTGTATGGGAGACCAACTAGAAACCTCAGGTGCCGTAAGCTTTTGTTTATTTATTTTTTGCATTATGATGTCATAATCAGAGCACTTTTTTCCCTATCCAGAAGCGTCTTGTCTTTTGTCGCAACCAGAGTTTGATAATCTACCAACATTAGCAGATCGCATTCTCTTAACTTCACTTACGGCCATACCAGTCCGAAAATGCCTGATCTCGTCAGATCTCGGAAGCCTTCCAGACTCGGGCCTGGTTAGTACTTGTATGGGAGACCAACTAGGAACCTCAGGTGCCGTAAGCTTTTGTTTATTTCTTTTTTGCATTATGATGTCATAATCAGACCACTTTTTTCCCTATCCAGAAGCGTCTTGTCTTTTGTCGCAACCAGAGTTTGATATTCTACCAACATTAGCGAGATCGCATTCTCTTAATTTCACTTACGGCCATACCAGTCTGAAAATGCCTGATCTCGTCAGATCTTGGAAGCCATCCAGACTCAGGCCTGGTTAGTACTTGTATGGGAGACCAACTAGGAACCTCAGGTGCCGTAAGCTTTTGTTTATTTCTTTTTTTTGCATTATGATGTCATAATCAGACCACTTTTTTCCCTATCCAGAAGCGTCTTGTCTTTTGTCGCAACCAGAGTTTGATATTCTACCAACATTAACGAGATCGCATTCTCTTAACTTCACTTGCGGCCATACCAGTCTTAAAATGCCTGATCTCGTCAGATCTCTGAAGCCATCCAGACTCGGGCCTGGTTAGTACTTGTATGGGAGACCAACTAGGAACCTCAGGTGCCGTAAGCTTTTGTTTATTTCTTTTTTGCATTATGATGTCATAATCAGAACACTTTTTTCCCTATCCAGAAGCGTCTTGTCTTTTGTCGCAACCAGAGTTTGATATTCTACCAACATTAGCGAGATCGCATTCTCTTAATTTCACTTACGGCCATACCAGTCTGAAAATGCCTGATCTCATCAGATTTCGGAAGCTATCCAGACTCGGGCCTGGTTAGTACTTGTATGGGAGACCAACTAGGAACCTCAGGTGCCGTAAGCTTTTGTTTATTTCTTTTTTGCATTATGATGTCATAATCAGACCACTTTTTTCCCTATCCAGAAGCGTCTTGTCTTTTGTCGCAACCAGAGTTTGATATTCTACCAACATTAGCGAGATCGCATTCTTTTAATTTCACTTACGGCCATACCAGTATGAAAATGCCAGATCTCGGAAGCCATCCAGACTCGGGCCTGGTTAGTACTTGTATGGGAGACCAACTAGGAACCTCAGGTGCCGTAAGCTTTTGTTTATTTCTTTTTTGCATTATGATGTCATAATCAGACCACTTTTTTCCCTATCCAGAAGCGTCTTGTCTTTTGTCGCAACCAGAGTTTGATATTCTACCAACATTAGCGAGATCGCATTCTCTTAATTTCACTTACGGCCATACCAGTCTGAAAATGCCTGATCTCATCAGGTCTCGGAAGCCTTCCAGACTCGGGCCTGGTTAGTACTTGTATGGGAGACCAACTAGGAACCTCAGGTGCCGTAAGCTTTTGTTTATTTGTTTTTTGCATTATGATGTCATAATCAGACCACTTTTTTCCCTATCCAGAAGCATCTTGTCTTTTGTCGCAACCAGAGTTTGATATTCTACCAACATTAGCGAGATCGCATTCTTTTAATTTCATTTACGGCCATACCAGTCTGAAAATGCCTGATCTCGTCAGATCTCGGAAGCCATCCAGACTCGGGTATGGTTAGTACTTGTATGGGAGACCAACTAGGAACCTCAGGTGCCGTAAGCTTTTGTTTATTTCTTTTTTGCATTATGATGTCATAATCAGACCACTTTTTTCCCTATCCAGAAGCGTCTTGTCTTTTGTCGCAACCAGAGTTTGATATTCTACCAACATTAGCGAGATCGCATTTTCTTAATTTCACTTACGGCCATACCAGTCTGAAAATGCCTGATCTCGTCAGATCTCGGAAGCCATCCAGACTCGGGCCTGGTTAGTACTTGTATGGGAGACCAACTAGGAACCTCAGGTGCCGTAAGCTTATGTTTATTTCTTTTTTGCATTATGATGTCATAATCAGACCACTTTTTTCCCTATCCAGAAGCATCTTGTCTTTTGTCGCAACCAGAGTTTGATATTCTACCAACATTAGCGAGATCGCATTCTCTAAATTTCACTTACGGCCATACTAGTCTGAAAATGCCTGATCTCGTCAGATCTCGGAAGCCATCCAGACTCGGGCCTGGTTAGTACTTGTATGGGAGACCAACTAGGAACCTCAGGTGCAGTAAGCTTTTGTTTATTTCTTTTTTGCATTATGATGTCATAATCAGACCACTTTTTTCCCTATCCAGAAGCGTCTTGTCTTTTGTCGCAACCAGAGTTTGATATTCTACCAACATTAGCGAGATCGAATTCTCTTAATTTCACTTACGGCCATACCAGTCTGAAAATGCCTGATCTCGTCAAATCTCGGAAGCCATCCAGACTCGGGCCTGGTTAGTACTTGTATGGGAGACCAACTAGGAACCTCAGGTGCTGTAAGCTTTTGTTTATTTCTTTTTTGCATTATGATGTCATAATCAGACCACTTTTTTCCCTATCCAGAAGCGTCTTGTCTTTTGTCGCAACCAGAGTTTGATATTCTACCAACATTAGCGAGATCGCATTCTCTTAATTTCACTTACGGCCATACCGGTCTGAAAATGCCTGATCTCATAAGATCTCGGAAGCTATCCAGACTCGGGCCTGGTTAGTACTTGTATGGGAGAACAACTAGGAACCTCAGGTGCCGTAAGCTTTTGTTTATTTCTTTTTTGCATTATGATGTCATAATCAGACCACTTTTTTTCCCTATCCAGAAGCGTCTTGTCTTTTGTCGCAACCAGAGTTTGATATTCTACCAACATTAGCGAGATCGCATTCTCTTAATTTCACTTACGGCCATACCAGTCTGAAAATGCATGATCTCATCAGATCTCGGAAGCCTTCCAGACTTGGGCCTGGTTAGTACTTGTATGGGAGACCAACTAGGAACCTCAGGTGCCGTAATCTTTTGTTTATTTCTTTTTTGCATTATGATGTCATAATCAGAACACTTTTTTCCCTATCCAGAAGCGTCTTGTCTTTTGTCGCAACCAGAGTTTGATATTCTACCAACATTAGCGAGATCGCATTCTCTTAATTTCACTTACGGCCATACCAGTCTGAAAATGCCTGATCTCATCAGATCTCGGAAGCTATCCAGACTCGGGCCTGGTTAGTACTTGTATGGGAGACCAACTAGGAACCTCAGGTGCCGTAAGCTTTTGTTTATTTCTTTTTTGCATTATGATGTCATAATCAGACCACTTTTTTCCCTATCCAGAAGCGTCTTGTCTTTTGTCGCAACCAGAGTTTGATATTCTACCAACATTAGCGAGATCGCATTCTCTTAATTTCACTTACGGCCATACCAGTCTGAAAATGCCAGATCTCGGAAGCCATCCAGACTCGGGCCTGGTTAGTACTTGTATGGGAGACCAACTAGGAACCTCAGGTGCCGTAATCTTTTGTTTATTTCTTTTTTGCATTATGATGTCATAATCAGAACACTTTTTTCCCAATCCAGAAGCGTCTTGTCTTTTGTCGCAACCAGAGTTTGATATTCTACCAACATTAGCGAGATCGCATTTTCTTAATTTCACTTACGGCCATACCAGTCTGAAAATGCCTGATCTCATCAGATCTCGGAAACTATCCAGACTCGGGCCTGGTTAGTACTTGTATGGGAGACCAACTAGGAACCTCAGGTGCAGTAAGCTTTTGTTTATTTCTTTTTTGCATTATGATGTCATAATCAGACCACTTTTTTCCCTATCCAGAAGCGTCTTGTCTTTTGTCGCAACCAGAGTTTGATATTCTACCAACATTAGCGAGATCGAATTCTCTTAATTTCACTTACGGCCATACTAGTCTGAAAATGCCTGATCTCGTCAGATCTCGGAAGCCATCCAGACTCGGGCCTGGTTAGTACTTGTATGGGAGACCAACTAGGAACCTCAGGTGCTGTAAGCTTTTGTTTATTTCTTTTTTGCATTATGATGTCATAATCAGACCACTTTTTTCCCTATCCAGAAGCGTCTTGTCTTTTGTCGCAACCAGAGTTTGATATTCTACCAACATTAGCGAGATCGCATTCTCTTAATTTCACTTACGGCCATACCGGTCTGAAAATGCCTGATCTCATAAGATCTCGGAAGCTATCCAGACTCGGGCCTGGTTAGTACTTGTATGGGAGAACAACTAGGAACCTCAGGTGCCGTAAGCTTTTGTTTATTTCTTTTTTGCATTATGATGTCATAATCAGACCACTTTTTTTCCCTATCCAGAAGCGTCTTGTCTTTTGTCGCAACCAGAGTTTGATATTCTACCAACATTAGCGAGATCGCATTCTCTTAATTTCACTT
Source organism: Pelobates fuscus (assembly GCF_036172605.1). Classification (NCBI taxonomy): domain Eukaryota; kingdom Metazoa; phylum Chordata; class Amphibia; order Anura; family Pelobatidae; genus Pelobates; species Pelobates fuscus. Next base: position 287,080,486 of record NC_086318.1, on the reverse strand, counting down.
ACGGCCATACCAGTCTGAAAATGCCTGATCTCATCAGATCTCGGAAGCTATCCAGACTCGGGCCTGGTTAGTACTTGTATGGGAGACCAACTAGGAACCTCAGGTGCCGTAAGCTTTTGTTTATTTCTTTTTTGCATTATGATGTCATAATCAGACCACTTTTTTCCCTATCCAGAAGCGTCTTGTCTTTTGTCGCAACCAGAGTTTGATATTCTACCAACATTAGCGAGATCGCATTCTCTTAATTTCACTTACGGCCATACCAGTCTGAAAATGCCAGATCTCGGAAGCCATCCAGACTCGGGCCTGGTTAGTACTTGTATGGGAGACCAACTAGGAACCTCAGGTGCCGTAAGCTTTTGTTTATTTCTTTTTTGCATTATGATGTCATAATCAGACCACTTTTTTCCCTATCCAGAAGCGTCTTGTCTTTTGTCGCAACCAGAGTTTGATATTCTACCAACATTAGCGAGATCGCATTCTCTTAATTTCACTTACGGCCATACCAGTCTGAAAATGCCTGATCTCATCAGGTCTCGGAAGCCTTCCAGACTCGGGCCTGGTTAGTACTTGTATGGGAGACCAACTAGGAACCTCAGGTGCCGTAAGCTTTTGTTTATTTGTTTTTTGCATTATGATGTCATAATCAGACCACTTTTTTCCCTATCCAGAAGCATCTTGTCTTTTGTCGCAACCAGAGTTTGATATTCTACCAACATTAGCGAGATCGCATTCTTTTAATTTCATTTACGGCCATACCAGTCTGAAAATGCCTGATCTCATCAGATCTCGGAAGCCATCCAGACTCGGGTATGGTTAGTACTTGTATGGGAGACCAACTAGGAACCTCAGGTGCCGTAAGCTTTTGTTTATTTCTTTTTTGCATTATGATGTCATAATCAGACCACTTTTTTCCCTATCCAGAAGCGTCTTGTCTTTTGTCGCAACCAGAGTTTGATATTCTACCAACATTAGCGAGATCGCATTTTCTTAATTTCACTTACGGCCATACCAGTCTGAAAATGCCTGATCTCGTCAGATCTCGGAAGCCATCCAGACTCGGGCCTGGTTAGTACTTGTATGGGAGACCAACTAGGAACCTCAGGTGCCGTAAGCTTATGTTTATTTCTTTTTTGCATTATGATGTCATAATCAGACCACTTTTTTCCCTATCCAGAAGCATCTTGTCTTTTGTCGCAACCAGAGTTTGATATTCTACCAACATTAGCGAGATCGCATTCTCTAAATTTCACTTACGGCCATACTAGTCTGAAAATGCCTGATCTCGTCAGATCTCGGAAGCCATCCAGACTCGGGCCTGGTTAGTACTTGTATGGGAGACCAACTAGGAACCTCAGGTGCAGTAAGCTTTTGTTTATTTCTTTTTTGCATTATGATGTCATAATCAGACCACTTTTTTCCCTATCCAGAAGCGTCTTGTCTTTTGTCGCAACCAGAGTTTGATATTCTACCAACATTAGCGAGATCGAATTCTCTTAATTTCACTTACGGCCATACCAGTCTGAAAATGCCTGATCTCGTCAGATCTCGGAAGCCATCCAGACTCGGGCCTGGTTAGTACTTGTATGGGAGACCAACTCGGAACCTCAGGTGCTGTAAGCTTTTGTTTATTTCTTTTTTGCATTATGATGTCATAATCAGACCACTTTTTTCCCTATCCAGAAGCGTCTTGTCTTTTGTCGCAACCAGAGTTTGATATTCTACCAACATTAGCGAGATCGCATTCTCTTAATTTCACTTACGGCCATACCGGTCTGAAAATGCCTGATCTCATAAGATCTCGGAAGCTATCCAGACTCGGGCCTGGTTAGTACTTGTATGGGAGAACAACTAGGAACCTCAGGTGCCGTAAGCTTTTGTTTATTTCTTTTTTGCATTATGATGTCATAATCAGACCACTTTTTTTCCCTATCCAGAAGCGTCTTGTCTTTTGTCGCAACCAGAGTTTGATATTCTACCAACATTAGCGAGATCGCATTCTCTTAATTTCACTTACGGCCATACCAGTCTGAAAATGCATGATCTCATCAGATCTCGGAAGCCTTCCAGACTTGGGCCTGGTTAGTACTTGTATGGGAGACCAACTAGGAACCTCAGGTGCCGTAATCTTTTGTTTATTTCTTTTTTGCATTATGATGTCATAATCAGAACACTTTTTTCCCTATCCAGAAGCGTCTTGTCTTTTGTCGCAACCAGAGTTTGATATTCTACCAACATTAGCGAGATCGCATTCTCTTAATTTCACTTACGGCCATACCAGTCTGAAAATGCCTGATCTCATCAGATCTCGGAAGCTATCCAGACTCGGGCCTGGTTAGTACTTGTATGGGAGACCAAGTAGGAACCTCAGGTGCCGTAAGCTTTTGTTTATTTCTTTTTTGCATTATGATGTCATAATCAGACCACTTTTTTCCCTATCCAGAAGCGTCTTGTCTTTTGTCGCAACCAGAGTTTGATATTCTACCAACATTAGCGAGATCGCATTCTCTTAATTTCACTTACGGCCATACCAGTCTGAAAATGCCAGATCTCGGAAGCCATCCAGACTCGGGCCTGGTTAGTACTTGTATGGGAGACCAACTAGGAACCTCAGGTGCCGTAATCTTTTGTTTATTTCTTTTTTGCATTATGATGTCATAATCAGAACACTTTTTTCCCAATCCAGAAGCGTCTTGTCTTTTGTCGCAACCAGAGTTTGATATTCTACCAACATTAGCGAGATCGCATTCTCTTAATTTCACTTACGGCCATACCAGTCTGAAAATGCCTGATCTCATCAGATCTCGGAAGCTATCCAGACTCGGGCCTGGTTAGTACTTGTATGGGAGACCAACTAGGAACCTCAGGTGCAGTAAGCTTTTGTTTATTTCTTTTTTGCATTATGATGTCATAATCAGACCACTTTTTTCCCTATCCAGAAGCGTCTTGTCTTTTGTCGCAACCAGAGTTTGATATTCTACCAACATTAGCGAGATCGAATTCTCTTAATTTCACTTACGGCCATACTAGTCTGAAAATGCCTGATCTCGTCAGATCTCGGAAGCCATCCAGACTCGGGCCTGGTTAGTACTTGTATGGGAGACCAACTAGGAACCTCAGGTGCAGTAAGCTTTTGTTTATTTCTTTTTTGCATTATGATGTCATAATCAGACCACTTTTTTCCCTATCCAGAAGCGTCTTGTCTTTTGTCGCAACCAGAGTTTGATATTCTACCAACATTAGCGAGATCGCATTCTCTTAATTTCATTTACGGCCATACTAGTCTGAAAATGCCTGATCTCGTCAGATCTCGGAAGCCATCCAGACTCGGGCCTGGTTAGTACTTGTATGGGAGACCAACTAGGAACCTCAGGTGCAGTAAGCTTTTGTTTATTTCTTTTTTGCATTATGATGTCATAATCAGACCACTTTTTTCCCTATCCAGAAGCGTCTTGTCTTTTGTCGCAACCAGAGTTTGATATTCTACCAACATTAGCGAGATCGAATTCTCTTAATTTCACTTACGGCCATACCAGTCTGAAAATGCCTGATCTCGTCAGATCTCGGAAGCCATCCAGACTCGGGCCTGGTTAGTACTTGTATGGGAGACCAACTAGGAACCTCAGGTGCTGTAAGCTTTTGTTTATTTCTTTTTTGCATTATGATGTCATAATCAGACCACTTTTTTCCCTATCCAGAAGCGTCTTGTCTTTTGTCGCAACCAGAGTTTGATATTCTACCAACATTAGCGAGATCGCATTCTCTTAATTTCACTTACGGCCATACCGGTCTGAAAATGCCTGATCTCATAAGATCTCGGAAGCTATCCAGACTCGGGCCTGGTTAGTACTTGTATGGGAGAACAACTAGGAACCTCAGGTGCCGTAAGCTTTTGTTTATTTCTTTTTTGCATTATGATGTCATAATCAGACCACTTTTTTTCCCTATCCAGAAGCGTCTTGTCTTTTGTCGCAACCAGAGTTTGATATTCTACCAACATTAGCGAGATCGCATTCTCTTAATTTCACTTACGGCCATACCAGTCTGAAAATGCCTGATCTCATCAGATCTCGGAAGCTATCCAGACTCAGGCCTGGTTAGTACTTGTATGGGAGACCAACTAGGAACCTCAGGTGCCGTAAGCTTTTGTTTATTTCTTTTTTGCATTATGATGTCATAATCAGACCACTTTTTTCCCTATCCAGAAGCGTCTTGTCTTTTGTCGCAACCAGAGTTTGATATTCTACCAACATTAGCGAGATCGCATTCTCTTAATTTCACTTACGGCCATACCAGTCTGAAAATGCCAGATCTCGGAAGCCATCCAGACTCGGGCCTGGTTAGTACTTGTATGGGAGACCACCTAGGAACCTCAGGTGCCGTAAGCTTTTGTTTATTTCTTTTTTGCATTATGATGTCATAATCAGACCACTTTTTTCCCTATCCAGAAGCGTCTTGTCTTTTGTCGCAACCAGAGTTTGATATTCTACCAACATTAGCGAGATCGCATTCTCTTAATTTCACTTATGGCCATACCAGTCTGAAAATGCCTGATCTCATCAGATCTCGAAAGCCTTCCAGACTCGGGCCTGGTTAGTACTTGTATGGGAGACCAACTAGGAACCTCAGGTGCCGTAAGCTTTTGTTTATTTGTTTTTTGCATTATGATGTCATAATCAGACCACTTTTTTCCCTATCCAGAAGCATCTTGTCTTTTGTCGCAACCAGAGTTTGATATTCTACCAACATTAGCGAGATCGCATTCTTTTAATTTCACTTACGGCCATACCAGTCTGAAAACGCCAGATCTCGGAAGCCATCCAGACTCGAGCCTGGTTAGTACTTGTATGGGAGACCACCTAGGAACCTCAGGTGCCTTAAGCTTTTGTTTATTTCTTTTTTGCATTATGATGTCATAATCAGACCACTTTTTTCCCTATCCAGAAGCGTCTTGTCTTTTGTCGCAACCAGAGTTTGATATTCTACCAACATTAACGAGATTGCATTCTCTTAATTTCACTTACGGCCATACCAGTCTGAAAATGCTTGATCTTGTCAGATCTCGGAAGCCATCCAGACTTGGGCCTGGTTAGTACTTGTATGGGAGACCAACTAGGAACCTCAGGTGCCGTAAGCTTTTGTTTATTTCTTTTTTGCATTATGATGTCATAATCAGACCACTTTTTTCCCTATGGGAGACCAACTAGGAACCTCAGGTGCCGTAAGCTTTTGTTTATTTCTTTTTTGCATTATGATGTCATAATCAGACCACTTTTTTTCCTATCCAGAAGCGTCTTGTCTTTTGTCGCAACCAGAGTTTGATATTCTACCAACATTAGCGAGATCGCATTCTCTTAATTTCACTTACGGCCATACCAGTCTGAAAATGCCAGATCTCGGAAGCCATCCAGACTCGGGCCTGGTTAGTACTTGTATGGGAGACCACCTAGGAACCTCAGGTGCCGTAAGCTTTTGTTTATTTCTTTTTTGCATTATGATGTCATAATCAGACCACTTTTTTCCCTATCCAGAAGCGTCTTGTCTTTTGTCGCAACCAGAGTTTGATATTCTACCAACATTAGCGAGATCGCATTCTCTTAATTTCACTTATGGCCATACCAGTCTGAAAATGCCTGATCTCATCAGATCTCGAAAGCCTTCCAGACTCGGGCCTGGTTAGTACTTGTATGGGAGACCAACTAGGAACCTCAGGTGCCGTAAGCTTTTGTTTATTTGTTTTTTGCATTATGATGTCATAATCAGACCACTTTTTTCCCTATCCAGAAGCATCTTGTCTTTTGTCGCAACCAGAGTTTGATATTCTACCAACATTAGCGAGATCGCATTCTTTTAATTTCACTTACGGCCATACCAGTCTGAAAACGCCAGATCTCGGAAGCCATCCAGACTCGGGCCTGGTTAGTACTTGTATGGGAGACCAACTAGGAACCTCAGGTGCCTTAAACTTTTGTTTATTTTCTTTTTTGCATTATGATGTCATAATCAGACCACTTTTTTCCCTATCCAGAAGCGTCTTGTCTTTTGTCGCAACCAGAGTTTGATATTCTACCAAACTTAACGAGATTGCATTCTCTTAAATTCACTTACGGCCATACCAGTCTGAAAATGCTTGATCTTGTCAGATCTCGGAAGCCATCCAGACTTGGGCCTGGTTAGTACTTGTATGGGAGACCAACTAGGAACCTCAGGTGCCGTAAGCTTTTGTTTATTTCTTTTTTGCATTATGATGTCATAATCAGACCACTTTTTTCCCTATGGGAGACCAACTAGGAACCTCAGGTGCCGTAAGCTTTTGTTTATTTCTTTTTTGCATTATGATGTCATAATCAGACCACTTTTTTTCCTATCCAGAAGCGTCTTGTCTTTTGTCGCAACCAGAGTTTGATATTCTACCAACATTAGCGAGATCGCATTCTCTTAATTTCACTTACGGCCATACCAGTCTGAAAATGCCTGATCTCATCAGATCTCGGAAGCCATCCAGACTCGGGCCCGGTTAGTACTTGTATGGGAGACCAACTAGGAACCTCAGGTGCCGTAAGCTTTTGTTTATTTCTTTTTTGCATTATGATGTCATAATCAGACCACTTTTTTCCCTATCCAGAAGCGTCTTGTCTTTTGTCGCAACCAGAGTTTGATATTCTACCAACATTAGCGAGATCGCATTCTCTTAATTTCACTTACGGCCATACCAGTCTGAAAATGACTGATCTCGTCAGATCTCGGAAGCCATGCAGACTCGGGCCTGGTTAGTACTTGTATAGGAGACCAACTAGGAACCTCAGGTGCCGTAAGCTTTTGTTTATTTCTTTTTTGCATTATGATGTCATAATCAGACCACTTTTTTCCCTATCCAGAAGCGTCTTGTCTTTTGTCGCAACCAGAGTTTGATATTCTACCAACATTAGCGAGATCGCATTCTCTTAATTTCATTTACGGCCATACCAGTCTGAAAATGCCTGATCTCATCAGATCTCGGAAGCCATCCAGACTCGGGCCTGGTTAGTACTTGTATGGGAGACCAACTAGGAACCTCAGGTGCCGTAATCTTTTGTTTATTTCTTTTTTGCATTATGATGTCATAATCAGACCACTTTTTTCCCTATCCAGAAGCGTCTTGTCTTTTGTCGCAACCAGAGTTTGATATTCTACCAACATTAGCGAGATCGCATTCTCTTAATTTCACTTACGGCCATACCAGTCTGAAAATGCCTGATCTCATCAGATCTCGGAAGCAATCCAGACTCGGGCCTGGTTATTACTTGTATGGGACACCAACTAGGAACCTCAGGTGCCGTAAGCTTTTGTTTATTTCTTTTTTGCATTATGATGTCATAATCAGACCACTTTTTTCCCTATCCAGAAGCGTCTTGTCTTTTGTCGCAACCAGAGTTTGATATTCTACCAACATTAGCGAGATCGCATTCTCTTAATTTCACTTACGGCCATACCAGTCTGAAAATGCCAGATCTCGGAAGCCATCCAGACTCGGGTCTGGTTAGTACTTGTATGGGAGACCAACTAGGAACCTCAGGTGCCGTAAGCTTTTGTTTATTTCTTTTTTGCATTATGATGTCATAATCAGACCACTTTTTTCCCAATCCAGAAGCGTCTTGTCTTTTGTCGCAACCAGAGTTTGATATTCTACCAACATTAGCGAGATCGCATTCTCTTAGTTTCACTTACGGCCATACCAGTCTGAAAATGCCTGATCTCGTCAGATCTCGGAAGCCATCCAGACTTGGGCCTGGTTAGTACTTGTATGGGAGACCAACTAGGAACCTCAGTTGCCGTAAGCTTTGTTTATTTCTTTTTTGCATTATGATGTCATAATCAGACCACTTTTTTCCCTAACCAGAAGCGTCTTGTCTTTTGTCGCAACCAGAGATTGATATTCTACCAACATTAGCGAGATCGCATTCTCTTAATTTCACTTACGGACATACCAGTCTGAAAATGCCTGATCTCGTCAGATCTCGGAAGCCATCCAGACTCGGGCCTGGTTAGTACTTGTATGGGAGACCAACTAGGAACCTCAGGTGCCGTAAGCTTTTGTTTATTTCTTTTTTGCATTATGATGTCATAATCAGACCACTTTTTTCCCAATCCAGAAGCGTCTTGTCTTTTGTCGCAACCAGAGTTTGATATTCTACCAACATTAGCGAGATCGCATTCTCTTAATTTCACTTACGGCCATACCAGTCTGAAAATGCCTGATCTCGTCAGATCTCGGAAGCCATCCAGACTCGGGCCTGGTTAGTACTTGTATGGGAGACCAACTAGAAACCTCAGGTGCCGTAAGCTTTTGTTTATTTATTTTTTGCATTATGATGTCATAATCAGACCACTTTTTTCCCTATCCAGAAGCGTCTTGTCTTTTGTCGCAACCAGAGTTTGATATTCTACCAACATTAGCAGATCGCATTCTCTTAACTTCACTTACGGCCATACCAGTCTGAAAATGCCTGATCTCGTCAGATCTCGGAAGCCATCCAGACTCGGGCCTGGTTAGTACTTGTATGGGAGACCAACTAGGAACCTCAGGTGCCGTAAGCTTTTGTTTATTTCTTTTTTGCATTATGATGTCATAATCAGACCACTTTTTTCCCTATCCAGAAGCTTCTTGTCTTTTGTCGCAACCAGAGTTTGATATTCTACCAACATTAGGGAGATCGCATTCTCTTAATTTCACTTACGGCCATACCAGTCTGAAAATGCCTGATCTCGTCAGATCTTGGAAGCCATCCAGACTCAGGCCTGGTTAGTACTTGTATGGGAGACCAACTAGGAACCTCAGGTGCCGTAAGCTTTTGTTTATTTCTTTTTTGCATTATGATGTCATAATCAGACCATTTTTTTCTCTATCCAGAAGCGTCTTGTCTTTTGTCGCAACCAGAGTTTGATATTCTACCAACATTAGCGAGATTGCATTCCCTTAATTTCACTTACAGCCATACCAGTCTGAAAATGCCTGATCTTGTCAGATCTCGGAAGCCATCCAGACTTGGGCCTGGTTAGTACTTGTATGGGAGACCAACTAGGAACCTCAGGTGCCGTAAGCTTTTGTTTATTTCTTTTTTGCATTATGATGTCATAATCAGACCACTTTTTTCCCTATGGGAGACCAACTAGGAACCTCAGGTGCCGTAAGCTTTTGTTTATTTCTTTTTTGCATTATGATGTCATAATCAGACCACTTTTTTTCCTATCCAGAAGCGTCTTGTCTTTTGTCGCAACCAGAGTTTGATATTCTACCAACATTAGCGAGATCGCATTCTCTTAATTTCACTTACGGCCATACCAGTCTGAAAATGCCTGATCTCATCAGATCTCGGAAGCCATCCAGACTCGGGCCCGGTTAGTACTTGTATGGGAGACCAACTAGGAACCTCAGGTGCCGTAAGCTTTTGTTTATTTCTTTTTTGCATTATGATGTCATAATCAGACCACTTTTTTCCCTATCCAGAAGCGTCTTGTCTTTTGTCGCAACCAGAGTTTGATATTCTACCAACATTAGCGAGATCGCATTCTCTTAATTTCACTTACGGCCATACCAGTCTGAAAATGACTGATCTCGTCAGATCTCGGAAGTCATGCAGACTCGGGCCTGGTTAGTACTTGTATCGGAGACCAACTAGGAACCTCAGGTGCCGTAAGCTTTTGTTTATTTCTTTTTTGCATTATGATGTCATAATCAGACCACTTTTTTCCCTATCCAGAAGCGTCTTGTCTTTTGTCGCAACCAGAGTTTGATATTCTACCAACATTAGCAAGATCGCATTCTCTTAATTTCATTTACGGCCATACCAGTCTGAAAATGCCTGATCTCGTCAGATCTCGGAAGCCATCCAGACTCGGGCCTGGTTAGTACTTGTATGGGAGACCAACTAGGAACCTCAGGTGCCGTAAGCTTTTGTTTATTTCTTTTTTGCATTATGATGTCATAATCAGACCACTTTTTTCCCTATCCAGAAGCGTCTTGTCTTTTGTCGCAACCAGAGTTTGATATTCTACCAACATTAGCGAGATCGCATTCTCTTAGTTTCACTTACGGCCATACCAGTCTGAAAATGCCAGATCTCGGAAGCCATCCAGACTCGGGTCTGGTTAGTACTTGTATGGGAGACCAACTAGGAACCTCAGGTGCCGTAAGCTTTTGTTTATTTCTTTTTTGCATTATGATGTCATAATCAGACCACTTTTTTCCCAATCCAGAAGCGTCTTGTCTTTTGTCGCAACCAGAGTTTGATATTCTACCAACATTAGCGAGATCGCATTCTCTTAGTTTCACTTACGGCCATACCAGTCTGAAAATGCCTGATCTCGTCAGATCTCGGAAACCATCCAGACTCGGGCCTGGTTAGTACTTGTATGGGAGACCAACTAGGAACCTCAGTTGCCGTAAGCTTTGTTTATTTCTTTTTTGCATTATGATGTCATAATCAGACCACTTTTTTCCCTAACCAGAAGCGTCTTGTCTTTTGTCGCAACCAGAGTTTGATATTCTACCAACATTAGCGAGATCGCATTCTCTTAATTTCACTTACAGACATACCAGTCTGAAAATGCCTGATCTCGTCAGATCTCGGAAGCCATCCAGACTCGGGCCTGGTTAGTACTTGTATGGGAGACCAACTAGAAACCTCAGGTGCCGTAAGCTTTTGTTTATTTATTTTTTGCATTATGATGTCTGAATCAGACCACTTTTTTCCCTATCCAGAAGCGTCTTGTCTTTTGTCGCAACCAGAGTTTGATATTCTACCAACATTAGCAGATCGCATTCTCTTAACTTCACTTACGGCCATACCAGTCTGAAAATGCCTGATCTCGTCAGATCTCGGAAGCCATCCAGACTCGGGCCTGGTTAGTACTTGTATGGGAGACCAACTAGGAACCTCAGGTGCCGTAAGCTTTTGTTTATTTCTTTTTTGCATTATGATGTCATAATCAGACAACTTTTTTCCCTATCCAGAAGCTTCTTGTCTTTTGTCGCAACCAGAGTTTGATATTCTACCAACATTAGGGAGATCGCATTCTCTTAATTTCACTTACGGCCATACCAGTCTGAAAATGCCTGATCTCGTCAGATCTTGGAAGCCATCCAGACTCAGGCCTGGTTAGTACTTGTATGGGAGACCAACTAGGAACCTCAGGTGCCGTAAGCTTTTGTTTATTTCTTTTTTGCATTATGATGTCATAATCAGACCATTTTTTTCTCTATCCAGAAGCGTCTTGTCTTTTGTCGCAACCAGAGTTTGATATTCTACCAACATTAGCGAGATTGCATTCTCTTAATTTCACTTACAGCCATACCAGTCTGAAAATGCCTGATCTCATCAGATCTCGGAAGCCATCCAGACTCGGGCCTGGTTAGTACTTGTATGCGAGACCAACTAGGAACCTCAGGTGCCGTAAGCTTTTGTTTATTTCTTTTTTGCATTATGATGTCATAATCAGACCACTTTTTTCCCTATGGGAGACCAACTAGGAACCTCAGGTGCCGTAAGCTTTTGTTTATTTCTTTTTTGCATTATGATGTCATAATCAGACCACTTTTTTCCCTATCCAGAAGCGTCTTGTCTTTTGTCGCAACCAGAGTTTGATATTCTACCAACATTAGCGAGATCGCATTCTCTTAATTTCACTTACGGCCATACCAGTCTGAAAATGCCTGATCTCGTCAGATCTCAGAAGCCATCCAGACTCGGGCCTGGTTAGTACTTGTATGGGAGACCAACTAGGAACCTCAGGTGCCGTAAGCTTTTGTTTATTTCTTTTTTGCATTATGATGTCATAATCAGACCACTTTTTTCCCTATGGGAGACCAACTAGGAACCTCAGGTGCCATAAGCTTTTGTTTATTTCTTTTTTGCATTATGATGTCATAATCAGACCACTTTTTTCCCTATCCAGAAGCGTCTTGTCTTTTGTCGCAACCAGAGTTTGATATTCTACCAACATTAGTGAGATTGCATTCTCTTAATTTCCCTTACGGCCATACCAGTCTGAAAATGCCTGATCTCGTCAGATCTCGGAAGCCATCCAGACTCGGGCCTGGTTAGTACTTGTATGGGAGACCAACTAGGAACCTCAGGTGCCGTAAGCTTTTGTTTATTTCTTTTTTGCATTATGATGTCATAATCAGACCACTTTTTTCCCTATCCAGAAGCGTCTTGTCTTTTGTCGCAACCAGAGTTTGATATTCTACCAACATTAACGAGATCGCATTCTCTTAACTTCACTTACGGCCATACCAGTCTGAAAATGCCTGATCTCGTCAGATCTCGGAAGCCATCCAGATTTGGGCCTGCTTAGTACTTGTATGGGAGACCAACTAGGAACCTCAGGTGCCGTAAGCTTTTGTTTATTTCTTTTTTGCATTATGATGTCATAATCAGACCACTTTTTTCTCTATCCAGAAGCGTCTTGTCTTTTGTCGCAACCAGAGTTTGATATTCTACCAACATTAGCGAGATTGCATTCTCTTAATTTCACTTACAGCCATACCAGTCTGAAAATGCCTGATCTCATCAGATCTCGGAAGCCATCCAGACTCGGGCCTGGTTAGTACTTGTATGCGAGACCAACTAGGAACCTCAGGTGCCGTAAGCTTTTGTTTATTTCTTTTTTGCATTATGATGTCATAATCAGACCACTTTTTTCCCTATGGGAGACCAACTAGGAACCTCAGGTGCCGTAAGCTTTTGTTTATTTCTTTTTTGCATTATGATGTCATAATCAGACCACTTTTTTCCCTATCCAGAAGCGTCTTGTCTTTTGTCGCAACCAGAGTTTGATATTCTACCAACATTAGCGAGATCGCATTCTCTTAATTTCACTTACGGCCATACCAGTCTGAAAATGCCTGATCTCGTCAGATCTCAGAAGCCATCCAGACTCGGGCCTGGTTAGTACTTGTATGGGAGACCAACTAGGAACCTCAGGTGCCGTAAGCTTTTGTTTATTTCTTTTTTGCATTATGATGTCATAATCAGACCACTTTTTTCCCTATGGGAGACCAACTAGGAACCTCAGGTGCCATAAGCTTTTGTTTATTTCTTTTTTGCATTATGATGTCATAATCAGACCACTTTTTTCCCTATCCAGAAGCGTCTTGTCTTTTGTCGCAACCAGAGTTTGATATTCTACCAACATTAGTGAGATTGCATTCTCTTAATTTCCCTTACGGCCATACCAGTCTGAAAATGCCTGATCTCGTCAGATCTCGGAAGCCATCCAGACTCGGGCCTGGTTAGTACTTGTATGGGAGACCAACTAGGAACCTCAGGTGCCGTAAGCTTTTGTTTATTTCTTTTTTGCATTATGATGTCATAATCAGACCACTTTTTTCCCTATCCAGAAGCGTCTTGTCTTTTGTCGCAACCAGAGTTTGATATTCTACCAACATTAACGAGATCGCATTCTCTTAACTTCACTTACGGCCATACCAGTCTGAAAATGCCTGATCTCGTCAGATCTCGGAAGCCATCCAGATTTGGGCCTGCTTAGTACTTGTATGGGAGACCAACTAGGAACCTCAGGTGCCGTAAGCTTTTGTTTATTTCTTTTTTGCATTATGATGTCATAATCAGACCACTTTTTTCCCTATCCAGAAGCGTCTTGTCTTTTGTCGCAACCAGAGTTTGATATTCTACCAACATTAACGAGATCGCATTCTCTTAACTTCACTTACGGCCATACCAGTCTGAAAATGCCTGATCTCGTCAGATCTCGGAAGCCATCCAGATTTGTGCCTGGTTAGTACATGTATGGGAGACCAACTAGGAACCACAGGTGCCGTAAGCTTTTGTTTATTTCTTTTTTGCATTATGATGTCATAATCAGACCACTTTTTTCCCTATCCAGAAGCGTCTTGTCTTTTGTCGCAACCAGAGTTTGATATTCTACCAACATTAGCGAGATTGCATTCTCTTAATTTCACTTACGGCCATACCAGTCTGAAAATGCCTGATCTCGTCAGATCTCGGAAGCCATCCAGACTCGGGCCTGGTTAGTAATTGTATGGGAGACCAACTAGGAACCTCAGGTGCCGTAAGCTTTTGTTTATTTCTTTTTTGCATTATGATGTCATAATCAGACCACTTTTTTCCCTATCCAGAAGCGTCTTGTCTTTTGTCGCAACCAGAGTTTGATATTCTACCAACATTAACGAGATCGCATTCTCTTAACTTCACTTACGGCCATACCAGTCTGAAAATGCCTGATCTCGTCAGATCTCGGAAGCCATCCAGATTTGGGCCTGGTTAGTACTTGTATGGGAGACCAACTAGGAACCTCAGGTGCCGTAAGCTTTTGTTTATTTCTTTTTTGCATTATGATGTCATAATCAGACCACTTTTTTCCCTATCCAGAAGCGTCTTGTCTTTTGTCGCAACCAGAGTTTGATATTCTACCAACATTAGCGAGATCGCATTCTCTTAATTTCCCTTACGGCCATACCAGTCTGAAAATGCCTGATCTCGTCAGATCTCGGAAGCCATCCAGACTCGGGCTTGGTTAGTACTTGTATGGGAGACCAACTAGGAACCTCAGGTGCCGTAAGCTTTTGTTTATTTCTTTTTTGCATTATGATGTCATAATCAGACCACTTTTTTCCCTATCCAGAAGCGTCTTGTCTTTTGTCGCAACCAGAGTTTGATATTCTACCAACATTAGCAGATCGCATTCTCTTAACTTCACTTACGGCCATACCAGTCTGAAAATGCCTGATCTCGTCAGATCTCGGAAGCCATCCAGACTCGGGCCTGGTTAGTACTTGTATGGGAGACCAACTAGGAACCTCAGGTGCCGTAAGCTTTTGTTTATTTCTTTTTTGCATTATGATGTCATAATCAGACCACTTTTTTCCCTATCCAGAAGCGTCTTGTCTTTTGTCGCAACCAGAGTTTGATATTATACCAACATTAGCGAGATCGCATTCTCTTAAATTTACTTACGGCCATACCAGTCTGAAAATGCCTGATCTCGTCAGATCTCGGAAGCCATGCAGGCTCGGGCCTGGTTAGTACTTGGATGGGAGACCAACTAGGAACCTCAGGTGCCGTAAGCTTTTGTTTATTTCTTTTTTGCATTATGATGTCATAATCAGACCACTTTTTTCCCTATCCAGAAGCGTCTTGTCTTTTGTCGCAACCAGAGTTTGATATTCTACCAACATTAACGAGATCGCATTCACTTAACTTCACTTACGGCCATACCAGTCTGACAATGCCTGATCTCGTCAGATCTCGGAAGCCATCCAGATTTGGGCCTGGTTAGTACTTGTATGGGAGACCAACTAGGAACCTCAGGTGCCGTAAGCTTTTGTTTATTTCTTTTTTGCATTATTATGTCATAATCAGACCACTTTTTTCCCTATCCAGAAGCGTCTTGTCTTTTGTCGCAACCAGAGTTTGATATTCTACCAACATTAGCGAGATTGCATTCTCTTAATTTCACTTACGGCCATACCAGTCTGAAAATGCCTGAACTCGTCAGATCTCGGAAGCCATCCAGACTCGGGTCTGGTTAGTACTTGTATGGGAGACCAACTAGGAACCTCAGGTGCCGTAAGCTTTTGTTTATTTCTTTTTTGCATTATTATGTCATAATCAGACCACTTTTTTCCCTATCCAGAAGCGTCTTGTCTTTTGTCGCAACCAGAGTTTGATATCCTACCAACATTAGCGAGATTGCATTCTCTTAATTTCACTTACGGCCATACCAGTCTGAAAATGCCTGAACTCGTCAGATCTCGGAAGCCATCCAGACTCGGGCCTGGTTAGTACTTGTATGGGAGACCAACTAGGAACCTCAGGTGCCATAAGCTTTTGTTTATTTCTTTTTTGCATTATGATGTCATAATCAGACCACTTTTTTCCCTATCCAGAAGCGTCTTGTCTTTTGTCGCAACCAGAGTTTGATATTCTACCAACATTAACGAGATCGCATTCTCTTAACTTCACTTACGGCCATACCAGTCTGAAAATGCCTGATCTCGTCAGATCTCGGAAGCCATCCAGATTTGGGCCTGGTTAGTACTTGTATGGGAGACCAACTAGGAACCTCAGGTGCCGTAAGCTTTTGTTTATTTCTTTTTTGCATTATGATGTCATAATCAGACCACTTTTTTCCCTATGGGAGACCAACTAGGAACCTCAGGTGCCGTAAGCTTTTGTTTATTTATTTTTTGCATTATGATGTCATAATCAGACCACTTTTTTCCCTATCCAGAAGCGTCTTGTCTTTTGTCGCAACCAGAGTTTGATATTCTACCAACATTAGCGAGATCGCATTCGCTTAATTTCACTTACGGCCATACCAGTCTGAAAATGCCTGATCTTGTCAGATCTCGGAAGCCATCCAGACTCGGGCCTGGTTAGTACTTGTATGGGAGACCAACTAGGAACCTCAGGTGCCGTAAGCTTTTGTTTATTTCTTTTTTGCATTATGATGTCATAATCAGACCACTTTTTTCCCTATCCAGAAGCGTCTTGTCTTTTGTCGCAACCAGAGTTTGATATTATACCAACATTAGCGAGATCGCATTCTCTTAAATTCACTTACGGCCATACCAGTCTGAAAATGCCTGATCTCGTCAGATCTCGGAAGCCATCCAGGCTCGGGCCTGGTTAGTACTTGTATGGGAGACCAACTAGGAAGCTCAGGTGCCGTAAGCTTTTGTTTATTTCTTTTTTGCATTATGATGTCATAATCAGACCACTTTTTTCCCTATCCAGAAGCGTCTTGTCTTTTGTCGCAACCAGAGTTTGATATTCTACCAACATTAACGAGATCGCATTCTCTTAACTTCACTTACGGCCATACCAGTCTGAAAATGCCTGATCTTGTCAGATCTCGGAAGCCATCCAGATTTGGGCCTGGTTAGTACTTGTATGGGAGACCAACTAGGAACCTCAGGTGCCGTAAGCTTTTGTTTATTTCTTTTTTGCATTATTATGTCATAATCAGACCACTTTTTTCCCTATCCAGAAGCGTCTTGTCTTTTGTCGCAACCAGAGTTTGATATTCTACCAACATTAGCGAGATTGCATTCTCTTAATTTCACTTACGGCCATACCAGTCTGAAAATGCCTGAACTCGTCAGATCTCGGAAGCCATCCAGACTCGGGCCTGGTTAGTACTTGTATGGGAGACCAACTAGGAACCTCAGGTGCTGTAAGCTTTTGTTTATTTCTTTTTTGCATTATGATGTCATAATCAGACCACTTTTTTCCCTATCCAGAAGCGTCTTGTCTTTTGTCGCAACCAGAGTTTGATATTCTACCAACATTAGCGAGATCGCATTCGCTTGATTTCACTTACGGCCATACCAGTCTGAAAATGCCTGATCTCATCAGATCTCGGAAGCCATCCAGACTCGGGCCTGGTTAGTACTTGTATGGGAGACCAACTAGGAACCTCAGGTGCCGTAAGCTTTTGTTTATTTCTTTTTTGCATTATGATGTCATAATCAGACCACTTTTTTCCCTGTCCAGAAGCGTCTTGTCTTTTGTCGCAACCAGAGTTTGATATTCTACCAACATTAGCGAGATCGCATTCTCTTAATTTCACGTACGGCCATACCAGTCTGAAAATGCCAGATCTCGGAAGCCATGCAGACTCGGGCCTGGTTAGTACTTGTATGGGAGACCAACTAGGAACCTCAGGTGCCGTAAGCTTTTGTTTATTTTTTTTTTTTGCATTATGATGTCATAATCAGACCACTTTTTTCCCTATCCAGAAGCGTCTTGTCTTTTGTCGCAACCAGAGTTTGATATTCTACCAACATTAGCGAGATCGCATTCTCTTAATTTCACTTACGGCCATACCAGTCTGAAAATGCCTGATCTCGTCAGATCTCGGAAGCCATCCAGACTCGGGCCTGGTTAATACTTGTATGGGAGACCAACTAGGAACCTCAGGTGCCGTAAGCTTTTGTTTATTTCTTTTTTGCATTATGATGTCATAATCAGACCACTTTTTTCCCTATCCAGAAGCATCTTGTCTTTTGTCGCAACCAGAGTTTGATATTCTACCAACATTAACGAGATCGCATTCTCTTAATTTCACTTATGGCCATACCAGTCTGAAAATGCCTGATCTCGTCAGATCTCGGAAGCCATCCAGACTTGGGCCTGGTTAGTACTTGTATGGGAGACCAACTAGGAACCTCAGGTGACGTAAGCTTTTGTTTATTTCTTTTTTGCATTATGATGTCATAATCAGACCACTTTTTTCCCTATGGGAGATCAACTAGGAACCTCAGGTGCCGTAAGCTTTTGTTTATTTCTTTTTTGCATTATGATGTCATAATCAGACCACTTTTTTCCCTATCCAGAAGCGTCTTGTCTTTTGTCGCAACCAGAGTTTGATATTATACCAACATTAGCGAGATCGCATTCTCTTAAATTCACTTACGGCCATACCAGTCTGAAAATGCCTGATCTCGTCAGATCTCGGAAGCCATCCAGGCTCGGGCCTGGTTAGTACTTGTATGGGAGACCAACTAGGAAGCTCAGGTGCCGTAAGCTTTTGTTTATTTCTTTTTTGCATTATGATGTCATAATCAGACCACTTTTTTCCCTATCCAGAAGCGTCTTGTCTTTTGTCGCAACCAGAGTTTGATATTCTACCAACATTAACGAGATCGCATTCTCTTAACTTCACTTACGGCCATACCAGTCTGAAAATGCCTGATCTTGTCAGATCTCGGAAGCCATCCAGATTTGGGCCTGGTTAGTACTTGTATGGGAGACCAACTAGGAACCTCAGGTGCCGTAAGCTTTTGTTTATTTCTTTTTTGCATTATTATGTCATAATCAGACCACTTTTTTCCCTATCCAGAAGCGTCTTGTCTTTTGTCGCAACCAGAGTTTGATATTCTACCAACATTAGCGAGATTGCATTCTCTTAATTTCACTTACGGCCATACCAGTCTGAAAATGCCTGAACTCGTCAGATCTCGGAAGCCATCCAGACTCGGGCCTGGTTAGTAGTTGTATGGGAGACCAACTAGGAACCTCAGGTGCTGTAAGCTTTTGTTTATTTCTTTTTTGCATTATGATGTCATAATCAGACCACTTTTTTCCCTATCCAGAAGCGTCTTGTCTTTTGTCGCAACCAGAGTTTGATATTCTACCAACATTAGCGAGATCGCATTCGCTTGATTTCACTTACGGCCATACCAGTCTGAAAATGCCTGATCTCATCAGATCTCGGAAGCCATCCAGACTCGGGCCTGGTTAGTACTTGTATGGGAGACCAACTAGGAACCTCAGGTGCCGTAAGCTTTTGTTTATTTCTTTTTTGCATTATGATGTCATAATCAGACCACTTTTTTCCCTGTCCAGAAGCGTCTTGTCTTTTGTCGCAACCAGAGTTTGATATTCTACCAACATTAGCGAGATCGCATTCTCTTAATTTCACGTACGGCCATACCAGTCTGAAAATGCCTGATCTCATCAGATCTCGGAAGCCATGCAGACTCGGGCCTGGTTAGTACTTGTATGGGAGACCAACTAGGAACCTCAGGTGCCGTAAGCTTTTGTTTATTTTTTTTTTTTGCATTATGATGTCATAATCAGACCACTTTTTTCCCTATCCAGAAGCGTCTTGTCTTTTGTCGCAACCAGAGTTTGATATTCTACCAACATTAGCGAGATCGCATTCTCTTAATTTCACTTACGGCCATACCAGTCTGAAAATGCCTGATCTCGTCAGATCTCGGAAGCCATCCAGACTCGGGCCTGGTTAATACTTGTATGGGAGACCAACTAGGAACCTCAGGTGCCGTAAGCTTTTGTTTATTTCTTTTTTGCATTATGATGTCATAATCAGACCACTTTTTTCCCTATCCAGAAGCATCTTGTCTTTTGTCGCAACCAGAGTTTGATATTCTACCAACATTAACGAGATCGCATTCTCTTAATTTCACTTATGGCCATACCAGTCTGAAAATGCCTGATCTCGTCAGATCTCGGAAGCCATCCAGACTTGGGCCTGGTTAGTACTTGTATGGGAGACCAACTAGGAACCTCAGGTGACGTAAGCTTTTGTTTATTTCTTTTTTGCATTATGATGTCATAATCAGACCACTTTTTTCCCTATGGGAGATCAACTAGGAACCTCAGGTGCCATAAGCTTTTGTTTATTTCTTTTTTGCATTATGATGTCATAATCAGACCACTTTTTTCCCTATCCAGAAGCGTCTTGTCTTTTGTCGCAACCAGAGTTTGATATTCTACCAACATTAGCGAGATCGCATTCTCTTAATTTCACTTACGGCCATACCAGTCTGAAAATGCCTGATCTCGTCAGATCTCGGAAGCCATCCAGACTTGGGCCTGGTTAGTACTTGTATGGGAGACCAACTAGGAACCTCAGGTGCCGTAAGCTTTTGTTTATTTCTTTTTTGCATTATGATGTCATAATCAGACCACTTTTTTCCCTATGGGAGACCAACTAGGAACCTCAGGTGCCGTAAGCTTTTGTTTATTTCTTTTTTGCATTATGATGTCATAATCAGACCACTTTTTTCCCTATCCAGAAGCATCTTGTCTTTTGTCGCAACCAGAGTTTGATATTCTACCAACATTAGCGAGATCGCATTCTCTTAATTTCACTTACGGCCATACCAGTCTGAAAATGCCTGATCTCGTCAAATCTCGGAAGCCATCCAGACTCGGGCCTGTTTAGTACTTGTATGGGAGACCAACTAGGAACCTCAGGTGCCGTAAGCTTTTGTTTATTTCTTTTTTGCATTATGATGTCATAATCAGACCACTTTTTTCCCTATCCAGAAGCGTCTTGTCTTTTGTCGCAACCAGAGTTTGATATTCTACCAACATTAGCGAGATCGCATTCTCTTAATTTCACTTACGGCCATACCAGTCTGAAAATGCTTAATCTCGTCAGATCTCGGAAGCCATCCAGACTCGGGTCTGGTTAGTACTTGTATGGGAGACCAACTAGGAACCTCAGGTGCCGTAAGCTTTTGTTTATTTCTTTTTTGCATTATGATGTCATAATCAGACCACTTTTTTCCCTATCCAGAAGCGTCTTGTCTTTTGTCGCAAACAGAGTTTGATATTCTAACAACATTAGCGAGATCGCATTCTCTTAATTTCACTTACGGCCATGCCAGTATGAAAATGTCAGATCTCGGAAGCCATCCAGACTCGGGCCTGGTTAGTTCTTGTATGGGAGACCAACTAGGAACCTCAGGTGCCGTAAGCTTTTGTTTATTTATTTTTTGCATTATGATGTCATAATCAGACCACTTTTTTCCCTATCCAGAAGCGTCTTGTCTTTTGTCGCAACCAGAGTTTGATATTCTACCAACATTAGCGAGATCGCATTCTCTTAATTTCACTTATGGCCATACCAGTCTGAAAATGCCTGATCTCATCAGATCTCGGAAGTCATCCAGACTCGGGCCTGGTTAGTACTTGTATGGGAGACCAACTAGGAACCTCAGGTGCTGTAAGCTTTTGTTTATTTCTTTTTTGCATTATGATGTCATAATCAGACCACTTTTTTCCCTATCCAGAAACATCTGGTCTTTTGTCGCAACCAGAGTTTGATATTCTACCAACATTAACGAGATCGCATTCTCTTAATTTCACTTACGGCCATACCAGTCTGAAAATGCCTGATCTCGTCAGATCTCGGAAGCCATCCAGACTTGGGCCTGGTTAGTACTTGCATGGGAGACCAACTAGGAACCTCAGGTGCCGTAAGCTTTTGTTTATTTCTTTTTTGCATTATGATGTCATAATCAGACCACTTTTTTCCCTATGGGAGACCAACTAGGAACCTCAGGTGCCGTAAGCTTTTGTTTATTTCTTTTTTGCATTATGATGTCATAATCAGACCACTTTTTTCCCTATCCAGAAGCGTCTTGTCTTTTGTCGCAACCAGAGTTTGATATTCTACCAACATTAGCGAGATCGCATTCTCTTAATTTCACTTACGGCCATATCAGTCTGAAAATGCCTGATCTTGTCAGATCTCGGAAGCCATCCAGACTCGGGTCTGGTTAGTACTTGTATGGGAGACCAACTAGGAACCTCAGGTGCCGTAAGCTTTTGTTTATTTCTTTTTTTGCATTATGATGTCATAATCAGACCACTTTTTTCCCTATGCAGAAGCGTCTTGTCTTTTGTCGCAACCAGAGTTTTATATTCTACCAACATTAGCGAGATCGCATTCTCTTAATTTCACTTACAGCCATACCAGTCTGAAAATGCCTGATCTCGTCAGATCTCGGAAGCTATCCAGACTCGGGCCTGGTTAGTACTTGTATGGGAGACCAACAAGGAACCTCAGGTGCCCTAAGCTTTTGTTTATTTCTTTTTTGCATTATGATGTCATAATCAGACCACTTTTTTCCCTATCCAGAAGCATCTTGTCTTTTGTCGCAACCAGAGTTTGATATTCTACCAACATTAACGAGATCGCATTCTCTTAATTTCACTTACGGCCATACCAGTCTGAAAATGCCTGATCTCGTCAGATCTCGGAAGCCATCCAGACTTGGGCCTGGTTAGTACTTGTATGGGAGACCAACTAGGAACCTCAGGTGCCGTAAGCTTTCGTTTATTTATTTTTTGCATTATGATGTCATAATCAGACCACTTTTTTCCCTATGGGAGACCAACTAGGAACCTCAGGTGCCGTAAGCTTTTGTTTATTTCTTTTTTGCATTATGATGTCATAATCAGACCACTTTTTTCCCTATCCAGAAGCGTCTTGTCTTTTGTCGCAACCAGAGTTTGATATTCTACCAACATTAGCGAGATCGCATTCTCTTAATTTCACTTACGGCCATACCAGTCTGAAAATGCCTGATCTCGTCAGATCTCGGAAGCCATCCAGACTCGGGCCTGGTTAGTACTTGTATGGGAGACCAACTAGGAACCTCAGGTGCTGTAAGCTTTTGTTTATTTCTTTTTTGCATTATGATGTCATAATCAGA
Source organism: Pelobates fuscus (assembly GCF_036172605.1). Classification (NCBI taxonomy): domain Eukaryota; kingdom Metazoa; phylum Chordata; class Amphibia; order Anura; family Pelobatidae; genus Pelobates; species Pelobates fuscus. The sequence goes on along the minus strand of NC_086318.1, from coordinate 287,057,487 downwards.
CCACTTTTTTCCCTATGGGAGACCAACTAGGAACCTCAGGTGCCGTAAGCTTTTGTTTATTTCTTTTTTGCACTATGATGTCATAATCAGACCACTTTTTTCCCTATCCAGAAGCGTCTTGTCTTTTGTCGCAACCAGAGTTTGATATTCTACCAACATAAGCGAGATCGCATTCTCTTAATTTCACTTACGGCCATACCAGTCTGAAAATGCCTGATCTCGTCAGATCTCGGAAGCCGTCCAGACTCGGGTCTGGTTAGTACTTGTATGGGAGACCAACTAGGAACCTCAGGTGCCGTAAGCTTTTGTTTATTTCTTTTTTGCATTATGATGTCATAATCAGACCACTTTTTTCCCTATCCAGAAGCGTCTTGTCTTTTGTCGCAACCAGAGTTTGATATTCTACCAACATTAGCGAGATCGCATTCTCTTAATTTCACTTATGGCCATACCAGTCTGAAAATGCCTGATCTCATCAGATCTCGGAAGTCATCCAGACTCGGGCCTGGTTAGTACTTGTATGGGAGACCAACTAGGAACCTCAGGTGCTGTAGGCTTTTGTTTATTTCTTTTTTGCATTATGATGTCATAATCAGACCACTTTTTTCCCTATCCAGAAGCGTCTTGTCTTTTGTCGCAAACAGAGTTTGATATTCTAACAACATTAGCGAGATCGCATTCTCTTAATTTCACTTACGGCCATGCCAGTATGAAAATGTCAGATCTCGGAAGCCATCCAGACTCGGGCCTGGTTAGTTCTTGTATGGGAGACCAACTAGGAACCTCAGGTGCCGTAAGCTTTTGTTTATTTATTTTTTGCATTATGATGTCATAATCAGACCACTTTTTTCCCTATCCAGAAGCGTCTTGTCTTTTGTCGCAACCAGAGTTTGATATTCTACCAACATTAGCGAGATCGCATTCTCTTAATTTCACTTATGGCCATACCAGTCTGAAAATGCCTGATCTCGTCAAATCTCGGAAGCCATCCAGACTCGGGCCTGTTTAGTACTTGTATGGGAGACCAACTAGGAACCTCAGGTGCCGTAAGCTTTTGTTTATTTCTTTTTTGCATTATGATGTCATAATCAGACCACTTTTTTCCCTATCCAGAAGCGTCTTGTCTTTTGTCGCAACCAGAGTTTGATATTCTACCAACATTAGCGAGATCGCATTCTCTTAATTTCACTTACGGCCATACCAGTCTGAAAATGCTTAATCTCGTCAGATCTCGGAAGCCATCCAGACTCGGGTCTGGTTAGTACTTGTATGGGAGACCAACTAGGAACCTCAGGTGCCGTAAGCTTTTGTTTATTTCTTTTTTGCATTATGATGTCATAATCAGACCACTTTTTTCCCTATCCAGAAGCGTCTTGTCTTTTGTCGCAAACAGAGTTTGATATTCTAACAACATTAGCGAGATCGCATTCTCTTAATTTCACTTACGGCCATGCCAGTATGAAAATGTCAGATCTCGGAAGCCATCCAGACTCGGGCCTGGTTAGTTCTTGTATGGGAGACCAACTAGGAACCTCAGGTGCCGTAAGCTTTTGTTTATTTATTTTTTGCATTATGATGTCATAATCAGACCACTTTTTTCCCTATCCAGAAGCGTCTTGTCTTTTGTCGCAACCAGAGTTTGATATTCTACCAACATTAGCGAGATCGCATTCTCTTAATTTCACTTATGGCCATACCAGTCTGAAAATGCCTGATCTCATCAGATCTCGGAAGTCATCCAGACTCGGGCCTGGTTAGTACTTGTATGGGAGACCAACTAGGAACCTCAGGTGCTGTAAGCTTTTGTTTATTTCTTTTTTGCATTATGATGTCATAATCAGACCACTTTTTTCCCTATCCAGAAACATCTGGTCTTTTGTCGCAACCAGAGTTTGATATTCTACCAACATTAACGAGATCGCATTCTCTTAATTTCACTTACGGCCATACCAGTCTGAAAATGCCTGATCTCGTCAGATCTCGGAAGCCATCCAGACTTGGGCCTGGTTAGTACTTGCATGGGAGACCAACTAGGAACCTCAGGTGCCGTAAGCTTTTGTTTATTTCTTTTTTGCATTATGATGTCATAATCAGACCACTTTTTTCCCTATGGGAGACCAACTAGGAACCTCAGGTGCCGTAAGCTTTTGTTTATTTCTTTTTTGCATTATGATGTCATAATCAGACCACTTTTTTCCCTATCCAGAAGCGTCTTGTCTTTTGTCGCAACCAGAGTTTGATATTCTACCAACATTAGCGAGATCGCATTCTCTTAATTTCACTTACGGCCATATCAGTCTGAAAATGCCTGATCTTGTCAGATCTCGGAAGCCATCCAGACTCGGGTCTGGTTAGTACTTGTATGGGAGACCAACTAGGAACCTCAGGTGCCGTAAGCTTTTGTTTATTTCTTTTTTTGCATTATGATGTCATAATCAGACCACTTTTTTCCCTATGCAGAAGCGTCTTGTCTTTTGTCGCAACCAGAGTTTGATATTCTACCAACATTAGCGAGATCGCATTCTCTTAATTTCACTTACAGCCATACCAGTCTGAAAATGCCTGATCTCGTCAGATCTCGGAAGCTATCCAGACTCGGGCCTGGTTAGTACTTGTATGGGAGACCAACAAGGAACCTCAGGTGCCCTAAGCTTTTGTTTATTTCTTTTTTGCATTATGATGTCATAATCAGACCACTTTTTTCCCTATCCAGAAGCATCTTGTCTTTTGTCGCAACCAGAGTTTGATATTCTACCAACATTAACGAGATCGCATTCTCTTAATTTCACTTACGGCCATACCAGTCTGAAAATGCCTGATCTCGTCAGATCTCGGAAGCCATCCAGACTTGGGCCTGGTTAGTACTTGTATGGGAGACCAACTAGGAACCTCAGGTGCCGTAAGCTTTCGTTTATTTATTTTTTGCATTATGATGTCATAATCAGACCACTTTTTTCCCTATGGGAGACCAACTAGGAACCTCAGGTGCCGTAAGCTTTTGTTTATTTCTTTTTTGCATTATGATGTCATAATCAGACCACTTTTTTCCCTATCCAGAAGCGTCTTGTCTTTTGTCGCAACCAGAGTTTGATATTCTACCAACATTAGCGAGATCGCATTCTCTTAATTTCAGTTACGGCAATACCAGTCTGAAAATGCCTGATCTCTTCAGATCTCTGAAGCCATCCAGACTCGGGCCTGGTTAGTACTTGTATGGGAGACCAACTAGGAACCTCAGGTGCCGTAAGCTTTTGTTTATTTCTTTTTTGCACTATGATGTCATAATCAGACCACTTTTTTCCCTATCCAGAAGCGTCTTGTCTTTTGTCGCAACCAGAGTTTGATATTCTACCAACATAAGCGAGATCGCATTCTCTTAATTTCACTTACGGCCATACCAGTCTGAAAATGCCTGATCTCGTCAGATCTCGGAAGCCATCCAGACTCGGGTCTGGTTAGTACTTGTATGGGAGACCAACTAGGAACCTCAGGTGCCGTAAGCTTTTGTTTATTTCTTTTTTGCATTATGATGTCATAATCAGACCACTTTTTTCCCTATCCAGAAGCGTCTTGTCTTTTGTCGCAACCAGAGTTTGATATTCTACCAACATTAGCGAGATCGCATTCTCTTAATTTCACTTATGGCCATACCAGTCTGAAAATGCCTGATCTCATCAGATCTCGGAAGTCATCCAGACTCGGGCCTGGTTAGTACTTGTATGGGAGACCAACTAGGAACCTCAGGTGCTGTAAGCTTTTGTTTATTTCTTTTTTGCATTATGATGTCATAATCAGATCACTTTTTTCCCTATCCAGAAGCGTCTTGTCTTTTGTCGCAAACAGAGTTTGATATTCTAACAACATTAGCGAGATCGCATTCTCTTAATTTCACTTACGGCCATGCCAGTATGAAAATGTCAGATCTCGGAAGCCATCCAGACTCGGGCCTGGTTAGTTCTTGTATGGGAGACCAACTAGGAACCTCAGGTGCCGTAAGCTTTTGTTTATTTATTTTTTGCATTATGATGTCATAATCAGACCACTTTTTTCCCTATCCAGAAGCGTCTTGTCTTTTGTCGCAACCAGAGTTTGATATTCTACCAACATTAGCGAGATCGCATTCTCTTAATTTCACTTATGGCCATACCAGTCTGAAAATGCCTGATCTCATCAGATATCGGAAGTCATCCAGACTCGGGCCTGGTTAGTACTTGTATGGGAGACCAACTAGGAACCTCAGGTGCTGTAAGCTTTTGTTTATTTCTTTTTTGCATTATGATGTCATAATCAGACCACTTTTTTCCCTATCCAGAAACATCTGGTCTTTTGTCGCAACCAGAGTTTGATATTCTACCAACATTAACGAGATCGCATTCGCTTAATTTCACTTACGGCCATACCAGTCTGAAAATGCCTGATCTCGTCAGATCTCGGAAGCCATCCAGACTTGGGCCTGGTTAGTACTTGCATGGGAGACCAACTAGGAACCTCAGGTGCCGTAAGCTTTTGTTTATTTCTTTTTTGCATTATGATGTCATAATCAGACCACTTTTTTCCCTATGGGAGACCAACTAGGAACCTCAGGTGCCGTAAGCTTTTGTTTATTTCTTTTTTGCATTATGATGTCATAATCAGACCACTTTTTTCCCTATCCAGAAGCGTCTTGTCTTTTGTCGCAACCAGAGTTTGATATTCTACCAACATTAGCGAGATCGCATTCTCTTAATTTCACTTACGGCCATATCAGTCTGAAAATGCCTGATCTTGTCAGATCTCGGAAGCCATCCAGACTCGGGTCTGGTTAGTACTTGTATGGGAGGCCAACTAGGAACCTCAGGTGCCGTAAGCTTTTGTTTATTTCTTTTTTTGCATTATGATGTCATAATCAGACCACTTTTTTCCCTATGCAGAAGCGTCTTGTCTTTTGTCGCAACCAGAGTTTGATATTCTACCAACATTAGCGAGATCGCATTCTCTTAATTTCACTTACAGCCATACCAGTCTGAAAATGCCTGATCTCGTCAGATCTCGGAAGCTATCCAGACTCGGGCCTGGTTAGTACTTGTATGGGAGACCAACAAGGAACCTCAGGTGCCCTAAGCTTTTGTTTATTTCTTTTTTGCATTATGATGTCATAATCAGACCACTTTTTTCCCTATCCAGAAGCATCTTGTCTTTTGTCGCAACCAGAGTTTGATATTCTACCAACATTAACGAGATCGCATTCTCTTAATTTCACTTACGGCCATACCAGTCTGAAAATGCCTGATCTCGTCAGATCTCGGAAGCCATCCAGACTTGGGCCTGGTTAGTACTTGTATGGGAGACCAACTAGGAACCTCAGGTGCCGTAAGCTTTCGTTTATTTATTTTTTGCATTATGATGTCATAATCAGACCACTTTTTTCCCTATGGGAGACCAACTAGGAACCTCAGGTGCCGTAAGCTTTTGTTTATTTCTTTTTTGCATTATGATGTCATAATCAGACCACTTTTTTCCCTATCCAGAAGCGTCTTGTCTTTTGTCGCAACCAGAGTTTGATATTCTACCAACATTAGCGAGATCGCATTCTCTTAATTTCACTTACGGCCATACCAGTCTGAAAATGCCTGATCTCGTCAGATCTCGGAAGCCATCCAGACTCGGGCCTGGTTAGTACTTGTATGGGAGACCAACTAGGAACCTCAGGTGCTGTAAGCTTTTGTTTATTTCTTTTTTGCATTATGATGTCATAATCAGACCACTTTTTTCCCTATGGGAGACCAACTAGGAACCTCAGGTGCCGTAAGCTTTTGTTTATTTCTTTTTTGCATTATGATGTCATAATCAGACCACTTTTTTCCCTATCCAGAAGCGTCTTGTCTTTTGTCGCAACCAGAGTTTGATATTCTACCAACATTAGCGAGATCGCATTCTCTTAATTTCAGTTACGGCAATACCAGTCTGAAAATGCCTGATCTCTTCAGATCTCGGAAGCCATCCAGACTCGGGCCTGGTTAGTACTTGTATGGGAGACCAACTAGGAACCTCAGGTGCCGTAAGCTTTTGTTTATTTCTTTTTTGCACTATGATGTCATAATCAGACCACTTTTTTCCCTATCCAGAAGCGTCTTGTCTTTTGTCGCAACCAGAGTTTGATATTCTACCAACATAAGCGAGATCGCATTCTCTTAATTTCACTTACGGCCATACCAGTCTGAAAATGCCTGATCTCGTCAGATCTCGGAAGCCATCCAGACTCGGGTCTGGTTAGTACTTGTATGGGAGACCAACTAGGAACCTCAGGTGCCGTAAGCTTTTGTTTATTTCTTTTTTGCATTATGATGTCATAATCAGACCACTTTTTTCCCTATCCAGAAGCGTCTTGTCTTTTGTCGCAACCAGAGTTTGATATTCTACCAACATTAGCGAGATCGCATTCTCTTAATTTCACTTATGGCCATACCAGTCTGAAAATGCCTGATCTCATCAGATCTCGGAAGTCATCCAGACTCGGGCCTGGTTAGTACTTGTATGGGAGACCAACTAGGAACCTCAGGTGCTGTAAGCTTTTGTTTATTTCTTTTTTGCATTATGATGTCATAATCAGACCACTTTTTTCCCTATCCAGAAGCGTCTTGTCTTTTGTCGCAAACAGAGTTTGATATTCTAACAACATTAGCGAGATCGCATTCTCTTAATTTCACTTACGGCCATGCCAGTATGAAAATGTCAGATCTCGGAAGCCATCCAGACTCGGGCCTGGTTAGTTCTTGTATGGGAGACCAACTAGGAACCTCAGGTGCCGTAAGCTTTTGTTTATTTATTTTTTGCATTATGATGTCATAATCAGACCACTTTTTTCCCTATCCAGAAGCGTCTTGTCTTTTGTCGCAACCAGAGTTTGATATTCTACCAACATTAGCGAGATCGCATTCTCTTAATTTCACTTATGGCCATACCAGTCTGAAAATGCCTGATCTCATCAGATATCGGAAGTCATCCAGACTCGGGCCTGGTTAGTACTTGTATGGGAGACCAACTAGGAACCTCAGGTGCTGTAAGCTTTTGTTTATTTCTTTTTTGCATTATGATGTCATAATCAGACCACTTTTTTCCCTATCCAGAAACATCTGGTCTTTTGTCGCAACCAGAGTTTGATATTCTACCAACATTAACGAGATCGCATTCTCTTAATTTCACTTACGGCCATACCAGTCTGAAAATGCCTGATCTCGTCAGATCTCGGAAGCCATCCAGACTTGGGCCTGGTTAGTACTTGCATGGGAGACCAACTAGGAACCTCAGGTGCCGTAAGCTTTTGTTTATTTCTTTTTTGCATTATGATGTCATAATCAGACCACTTTTTTCCCTATGGGAGACCAACTAGGAACCTCAGGTGCCGTAAGCTTTTGTTTATTTCTTTTTTGCATTATGATGTCATAATCAGACCACTTTTTTCCCTATCCAGAAGCGTCTTGTCTTTTGTCGCAACCAGAGTTTGATATTCTACCAACATTAGCGAGATCGCATTCTCTTAATTTCACTTACGGCCATATCAGTCTGAAAATGCCTGATCTTGTCAGATCTCGGAAGCCATCCAGACTCGGGTCTGGTTAGTACTTGTATGGGAGGCCAACTAGGAACCTCAGGTGCCGTAAGCTTTTGTTTATTTCTTTTTTTGCATTATGATGTCATAATCAGACCACTTTTTTCCCTATGCAGAAGCGTCTTGTCTTTTGTCGCAACCAGAGTTTGATATTCTACCAACATTAGCGAGATCGCATTCTCTTAATTTCACTTACAGCCATACCAGTCTGAAAATGCCTGATCTCGTCAGATCTCGGAAGCTATCCAGACTCGGGCCTGGTTAGTACTTGTATGGGAGACCAACTAGGAACCTCAGGTGCCCTAAGCTTTTGTTTATTTCTTTTTTGCATTATGATGTCATAATCAGACCACTTTTTTCCCTATCCAGAAGCATCTTGTCTTTTGTCGCAACCAGAGTTTGATATTCTACCAACATTAACGAGATCGCATTCTCTTAATTTCACTTACGGCCATACCAGTCTGAAAATGCCTGATCTCGTCAGATCTCGGAAGCCATCCAGACTTGGGCCTGGTTAGTACTTGTATGGGAGACCAACTAGGAACCTCAGGTGCCGTAAGCTTTCGTTTATTTCTTTTTTGCATTATGATGTCATAATCAGACCACTTTTTTCCCTATGGGAGACCAACTAGGAACCTCAGGTGCCGTAAGCTTTTGTTTATTTCTTTTTTGCATTATGATGTCATAATCAGACCACTTTTTTCCCTATCCAGAAGCGTCTTGTCTTTTGTCGCAACCAGAGTTTGATATTCTACCAACATTAGCGAGATCGCATTCTCTTAATTTCACTTACGGCCATACCAGTCTGAAAATGCCTGATCTCGTCAGATCTCGTAAGCCATCCAGACTCGGGCCTGGTTAGTACTTGTATGGGAGACCAACTAGGAACCTCAGGTGCTGTAAGCTTTTGTTTATTTCTTTTTTGCATTATGATGTCATAATCAGACCACTTTTTTCCCTATGGGAGACCAACTAGGAACCTCAGGTGCCGTAAGCTTTTGTTTATTTCTTTTTTGCATTATGATGTCATAATCAGACCACTTTTTTCCCTATCCAGAAGCGTCTTGTCTTTTGTCGCAACCAGAGTTTGATATTCTACCAACATTAGCGAGATCGCATTCTCTTAATTTCAGTTACGGCAATACCAGTCTGAAAATGCCTGATCTCGTCAGATCTTGGAAGCCATCCAGACTCGGTCTGGTTAGTACTTGTATGGGAGACCAACTAGGAACCTCAGGTGCCGTAAGCTTTTGTTTATTTCTTTTTTGCACTATGATGTCATAATCAGACCACTTTTTTCCCTATCCAGAAGCGTCTTGTCTTTTGTCGCAACCAGAGTTTGATATTCTACCAACATTAGCGAGATCGCATTCTCTTAATTTCACTTACGGCCATACAAGTCTGAAAATGCCTGATCTCGTCAGATCTCGGAAACCATCCATACTCGGGCCTCGTTAGTACTTGTATGGGAGACCAACTAGGAACCTCAGGTGCCGTAAGCTTTTGTTTATTTCTTTTTTGCATTATGATGTCATAATCAGACCACTTTTTTCCCTATGGGAGACCAACTAGGAACCTCAGGTGCCGTAAGCTTTTGTTTATTTCTTTTTTGCATTATGATGTCATAATCAGACCACTTTTTTCCCTATCCAGAAGCGTCTTGTCTTTTGTCGCAACCAGAGTTTGATATTCTACCAACATTAGCGAGATCGCATTCTCTTAATTTCACTTACGGCCATACCAGTCTGAAAATGCCTGATCTTGTCAGATCTCGGAAGCCATCCAGACTTGGGCCTGGTTAGTACTTGTATGGGAGACCAACTAGGAACCTCAGGTGCCGTAAGCTTTTGTTTATTTCTTTTTTGCATTATGATGTCATAATCAGACCACTTTTTTCCCTATCCAGAAGCGTCTTGTCTTTTGTCGCAACCAGAGTTTGATATTCTACCAACATTAGCGAGATCGCATTCTCGTAATTTCACTTACGGCCATACCAGTCTGAAAATGCCTGATCTCGTCAGATCTCAGAAGCCATCCAGACTCGGGCCTGGTTAGTACTTGTATGGGAGACAAACTAGGAACCTCAGGTGCCGTAAGCTTTTGTTTATTTCTTTTTTGCATTATGATGTCATAATCAGACCACTTTTTTCCCTATCCAGAAGCGTCTTGTCTTTTGTCGCAACCAGAGTTTGATATTCTACCAACATTAACGAGATCGCATTCTCTTAATTTCACTTACGGCCATACCAGTCTGAAAATGCCTGATCTCGTCAGATCTCGGAAGCCATCCAGACTTGGGCCTGGTTAGTACTTGCATGGGAGACCAACTAGGAACCTCAGGTGCCGTAAGCTTTTGTTTATTTCTTTTTTGCATTATGATGTCATAATCAGACCACTTTTTTCCCTATGGGAGACCAACTAGGAACCTCAGGTGCCGTAAGCTTTTGTTTATTTCTTTTTTGCATTATGATGTCATAATCAGACCACTTTTTTCCCTATCCAGAAGCGTCTTGTCTTTTGTCGCAACCAGAGTTTGATATTCTACCAACATTAGCGAGATCGCATTCTCTTAATTTCACTTACGGCCATATCAGTCTGAAAATGCCTGATCTTGTCAGATCTCGGAAGCCATCCAGACTCGGGTCTGGTTAGTACTTGTATGGGAGACCAACTAGGAACCTCAGGTGCCGTAAGCTTTTGTTTATTTCTTTTTTTGCATTATGATGTCATAATCAGACCACTTTTTTCCCTATGCAGAAGCGTCTTGTCTTTTGTCGCAACCAGAGTTTGATATTCTACCAACATTAGCGAGATCGCATTCTCTTAATTTCACTTACAGCCATACCAGTCTGAAAATGCCTGATCTCGTCAGATCTCGGAAGCTATCCAGACTCGGGCCTGGTTAGTACTTGTATGGGAGACCAACTAGGAACCTCAGGTGCCCTAAGCTTTTGTTTATTTCTTTTTTGCACTATGATGTCATAATCAGACCACTTTTTTCCCTATCCAGAAGCGTCTTGTCTTTTGTCGCAACCAGAGTTTGATATTCTACCAACATTAGCGAGATCGCATTCTCTTAATTTCACTTACGGCCATACAAGTCTGAAAATGCCTGATCTCGTCAGATCTCGGAAACCATCCATACTCGGGCCTCGTTAGTACTTGTATGGGAGACCAACTAGGAACCTCAGGTGCCGTAAGCTTTTGTTTATTTCTTTTTTGCATTATGATGTCATAATCAGACCACTTTTTTCCCTATGGGAGACCAACTAGGAACCTCAGGTGCCGTAAGCTTTTGTTTATTTCTTTTTTGCATTATGATGTCATAATCAGACCACTTTTTTCCCTATCCAGAAGCGTCTTGTCTTTTGTCGCAACCAGAGTTTGATATTCTACCAACATTAGCGAGATCGCATTCTCTTAATTTCACTTACGGCCATACCAGTCTGAAAATGCCTGATCTTGTCAGATCTCGGAAGCCATCCAGACTTGGGCCTGGTTAGTACTTGTATGGGAGACCAACTAGGAACCTCAGGTGCCGTAAGCTTTTGTTTATTTCTTTTTTGCATTATGATGTCATAATCAGACCACTTTTTTCCCTATCCAGAAGCGTCTTGTCTTTTGTCGCAACCAGAGTTTGATATTCTACCAACATTAGCGAGATCGCATTCTCGTAATTTCACTTACGGCCATACCAGTCTGAAAATGCCTGATCTCGTCAGATCTCAGAAGCCATCCAGACTCGGGCCTGGTTAGTACTTGTATGGGAGACAAACTAGGAACCTCAGGTGCCGTAAGCTTTTGTTTATTTCTTTTTTGCATTATGATGTCATAATCAGACCACTTTTTTCCCTATCCAGAAGCGTCTTGTCTTTTGTCGCAACCAGAGTTTGATATTCTACCAACATTAGCGAGATCGCATTCTCTTAATTTCACTTACGGCCATACCAGTCTGAAAATGCCTGATCTCGTCAGATCTCGGAAGCCATCCAGACTTGGGCCTGGTTAGTACTTGTATGGGAGACCAACTAGGAACCTCAGGTGCCGTAAGCTTTTGTTTATTTCTTTTTTGCATTATGATGTCATAATCAGACCACTTTTTTCCCTATCCAGAAGCGTCTTGTCTTTTGTCGCAACCAGAGTTTGATATTCTACCAACATTAGCGAGATCGCATTCTTGTAATTTCACTTACGGCCATACCAGTCTGAAAATGCATGATCTCGTCAGATCTCGGAAGCCATCCAGACTCGGGCCTGGTTCGTACTTGTATGGGAGACAAACTAGGAACCTCAGGTGCCGTAAGCTTTTGTTTATTTATTTTTTGCATTATGATGTCATAATCAGACCACTTTTTTCCCTATCCAGAAGCGTCTTGTCTTTTGTCGCAACCAGAGTTTGATATTCTACCAACATTAGCGAGATCGCATTCTCTTAATTTCACTTACGGCCATACCAGTCTGAAAATGCCTGATCTCATCAGATCTCGGAATCCATCCAGACTCGGGCCTGGTTAGTACTTGTATGGGAGACCAACTAGGAACCTCAGGTGCCGTAAGCTTTTGTTTATTTCTTTTTTGCATTATGATGTCATAATCGGACCACTTTTTTCCCTATCCAGAAGCGTCTTGTCTTTTGTCGCAACCAGAGTTTGATATTCTACCAACATTAGCGAGATCGCATTCTCTTAATTTCACTTACGGCCATACCAGTCTGAAAATGCCTGATCTCGTCAGATCTCGGAAGCCATCCAGACTCGGGTCTGGTTAGTACTTGTATGGGAGACCAACTAGGAACCTCAGGTGCCCTAAGCTTTTGTTTATTTCTTTTTTGCATTATGATGTCATAATCAGACCACTTTTTTCCCTATCCAGAAGCGTCTTGTCTTTTGTCGCAACCAGAATTTGATATTCTACCAACATTAGCGAGATCGCATTCTCTTAATTTCACTTACGGCCATACCAGTCTGAAAATGCCTGATCTCGTCAGATCTCGGAAGCCATCCAGACTCGGGCCTGGTTAGTACTTGTATGGGAGACCAACTAGGAACCTCAGGTGCCGTAAGCTTTTGTTTATTTCTTTTTTGCATTATGATGTCATAATCAGACCACTTTTTTCCCTATCCAGAAGTATCTTGTCTTTTGTCGCAACCAGAGTTTGATATTCTACCAACATTAACGAGATCGCATTCTCTTAATTTCACTTACGGCCATACCAGTCTGAAAATGTCAGATCTCGGAAGCCATCCAGACTTGGGCTTGGTTAGTACTTGTATGGGAGACCAACTAGGAACCTCAGGTGCCGTAAGCTTATGTTTATTTCTTTTTTGCATTATGATGTCATAATCAGACCACTTTTTTCCCTATCCAGAAGCGTCTTGTCTTTTGTCGCAACCAGAGTTTGATATTCTACCAACATTAGCGAGATCGCATTCTCTTAATTTCACTTACGGCCATACCAGTCTGAAAATGCCTGATCTTGTCAGATCTCGGAAGCCATCCAGACTCGGCCCTGTTTAGTACTTGTATGGGAGACCAACTAGGAACCTCAGGTGCCGTAAGCTTATGTTTATTTCTTTTTTGCATTATGATGTCATAATCAGACCACTTTTTTCCCTATCCAGAAGCGTCTTGTCTTTTGTCGCAACCAGAGTTTGATATTCTACCAACATTAGCGAGATCGCATTCTCTTAATTTCACTTACGGCCATACCAGTCTGAAAATGCCTGATCTTGTCAGATCTCGGAAGCCATCCAGACTCGGCCCTGTTTAGTACTTGTATGGGAGACCAACTAGGAACCTCAGGTGCCGTAAGCTTTTGTTTATTTCTTTTTTGCATTATGATGTCATAATCAGACCACTTTTTTCCCTATGGGAGACCAACTAGGAACCTCAGGTGCCGTAAGCTTTTGTTTATTTCTTTTTTGCATTATGATGTCATAATCAGACCACTTTTTTCCCTATCCAGAAGCGTCTTGTCTTTTGTCGCAACCAGAGTTTGATATTCTACCAACATTAGCGAGATCGCATTCTCTTAATTTCATTTACGGCCATACCAGTCTGTAAATGCCTGATCTTGTCAGATCTCGGAAGCCATCAAGACTCGGGCCTGGTTAGTACTTGTATGGGAGACAAACTAGGAACCTCAGGTGCCGTAAGCTTTTGTTTATTTCTTTTTTGCATTATGATGTCATAATCAGACCACTTTTTTTCCCTATCCAGAAGCGTCTTGTCTTTTGTCGCAACCAGAGTTTGATATTCTACCAACATTAGCGAGATCGCATTCTCTTAATTTCACTTACGGTCATACCAGTCTGAAAATGCCTGATCTCATCAGATCTCGGAATCCATCCAGACTCGGGCCTGGTTAGTACTTGTATGGGAGACCAACTAGGAACCTCAGGTGCCGTAAGCTTTTGTTTATTTCTTTTTTGCATTATGATGTCATAATCAGACCACTTTTTTCCCTATCCAGAAGCGTCTTGTCTTTTGTCGCAACCAGAGTTTGATATTCTACCAACATTAGCGAGATCGCATTCACTGAATTTCACTTACGGCCATACCAGTCTGAAAATGCCTGATCTCGTCAGATCTCGGAAGCTATCCAGACTCGGGTCTGGTTAGTACTTGTATGGGAGACCAACTAGGAACCTCAGGTGCCGTAAGCATTTGTTTATTTATTTTTTGCATTATGATGTCATAATCAGACCACTTTTTTCCCTATCCAGAAGCGTCTTGTCTTTTGTCGCAACCAGAGTTTGATATTCTACCAACATTAGCAAAATCGCATTCTCTTAATTTCACTTACGGCCATACCAGTCTGAAAATGCCTGATCTCATCAGATCTCGGAATCCATCCAGACTCGGGCCTGGTTAGTACTTGTATGGGAGACCAACTAGGAACCTCAGGTGCCGTAAGCTTTTGTTTATTTCTTTTTTGCATTATGATGTCATAATCAGACCACTTTTTTCCCTATCCAGAAGCGTCTTGTCTTTTGTCGCAACCAGAGTTTGATATTCTACCAACATTAGCGAGATCGCATTCTCTTAATTTCACTTACGGCCATACCAGTCTGAAAATGCCTGATCTCGTCAGATCTCGGAAGCCATCCAGACTCGGGTTTGGTTATTACTTGTATGGGAGACCAACTAGGAACCTCAGGTGCCGTAAGCTTTTGTTTATTTCTTTTTTGCATTATGATGTCATAATCAGACCACTTTTTTCCCTATCCAGAAGCGCCTTGTCTTTTGTCGCAACCAGAGTTTGATATTCTACCAACATTAGCGAGATCGCATTCTCTTAATTTCACTTACGGCCATACCAGTCTGAAAATGCCTGATCTCGTCAGATCTCTTTGAAGCCATCCAGACTCGGGCCTGGTTAGTACTTGTATGGGAGACCAACTAGGAACCTCAGGTGCCGTAAGCTTTTGTTTATTTCTTTTTTGCATTATGATGTCATAATCAGACCACTTTTTTCCCTATCCAGAAGCATCTTGTCTTTTGTCGCAACCAGAGTTTGATATTCTACCAACATTAACGAGATCGCATTCTCTTAATTTCACTTACGGCCATACCAGTCTGAAAATGTCAGATCTCGGAAGCCATCCAGACTTGGGCTTGGTTAGTACTTGTATGGGAGACCAACTAGGAACCTCAGGTGCCGTAAGCTTTTATTTATTTCTTTTTTGCATTATGATGTCATAATCAGACCACTTTTTTCCCTATGGGAGACCAACTAGGAACCTCAGGTGCCGTAAGCTTTTGTTTATTTCTTTTTTGCATTATGATGTCATAATCAGACCACTTTTTTCCCTATCCAGAAGCGTCTTGTCTTTTGTCGCAACCAGAGTTTGATATTCTACCAACATTAGCGAGATCGCATTCTCTTAATTTCACTTACGGCCATACCAGTCTGAAAATGCCTGATCTCTTCAGATCTCGGAAGCCATCCAGACTCAGGCCTGGTTAGTACTTGTATGGGAGACCAACTAGGAACCTCAGGTGCCGTAAGATTTGTTTATTTCTTTTTTGCATTATGATGTCATAATCAGACCACTTTTTTCCCTATGGGAGACCAACTAGGAACCTCAGGTGCCGTAAGCTTTTGTTTATTTATTTTTTGCATTATGATGTCATAATCAGACCACTTTTTTCCCTATCCAGAAGCGTCTTGTCTTTTGTCGCAACCAGAGTTTGATATTCTACCAACATTAGCGAGATTGCATTCTCTTAATTTCACTTACGGCCATACCAGTCTGAAAATGCCAGATCTCGGAAGCCATCCAGACTCGGGCCTGGTTAGTACTTGTATGGGAGACCAACTAGGAACCTCAGGTGCCGTAAGCTTTTGTTTATTTCTTTTTTTCATTATGATGTCATAATCAGACCACTTTTTTCCCTATGGGAGACCAACTAGGAACCTCAGGTGCCGTAAGCTTTTGTTTATTTCTTTTTTGCATTATGATGTCATAATCAGACCACTTTTTTCCCTATCCAGAAGCGTCTTGTCTTTTGTCGCAACCAGAGTTTGATATTCTACCAACATTAGCGAGATCGCATTCTCTTAATTTCACTTACGGCCATACCAGTCTGAAAATGCCTGATCTCGTCAGATCTCGGAAGCCATCCAGACTCGGGCCTGGTTAGTACTTGTATGGGAGACCAACTAGGAACCTCAGGTGCCGTAAGCTTTTGTTTATTTCTTTTTTGCATTATGATGTCATAATCAGACCACTTTTTTCCCTATCCAGAAGCGCCTTGTCTTTTGTCGCAACCAGAGTTTGATATTCTACCAACATTAGCGAGATCGCATTCTCTTAATTTCACTTACGGCCATACCAGTCTGAAAATGCCTGATCTCGTCAGATCTCTTGGAAGCCATCCAGACTCGGGCCTGGTTAGTACTTGTATGGGAGACCAACTAGGAACCTCAGGTGCCGTAAGCTTTTGTTTATTTCTTTTTTGCATTATGATGTCATAATCAGACCACTTTTTTCCCTATCCAGAAGCATCTTGTCTTTTGTCGCAACCAGAGTTTGATATTCTACCAACATTAACGAGATCGCATTCTCTTAATTTCACTTACGGCCATACCAGTTTGAAAATGTCAGATCTCGGAAGCCATCCAGACATGGGCTTGGTTAGTACTTGTATGGGAGACCAACTAGGAACCTCAGGTGCCGTAAGCTTTTGTTTATTTCTTTTTTGCATTATGATGTCATAATCAGACCACTTTTTTCCCTATGGGAGACCAACTAGGAACCTCAGGTGCCGTAAGCTTTTGTTTATTTCTTTTTTGCATTATGATGTCATAATCAGACCACTTTTTTCCCTATCCAGAAGCATCTTGTCTTTTGTCGCAACCAGAGTTTGATATTCTACCAACATTAACGAGATCGCATTCTCTTAATTTCACTTACGGCCATACCAGTCTGAAAATGTCAGATCTAGGAAGCCATCCAGACTTGGGCTTGGTTAGTACTTGTATGGGAGACCAACTAGGAACCTCAGGTGCTGTAAGCTTTTGTTTATTTCTTTTTTGCATTATGATGTCATAATCAGACCACTTTTTTCCCTATGGGAGACCAACTAGGAACCTCAGGTGCCGTAAGCTTTTGTTTATTTCTTTTTTGCATTATGATGTCATAATCAGACCACTTTTTTCCCTATCCAGAAGCGTCTTGTCTTTTGTCGCAACCAGAGTTTGATATTCTACCAACATTAGCGAGATCGCATTCTCTTAATTTCACTTACGGCCATACCAGTCTGAAAATGTCAGATCTCGGAAGCCATCCAGACTTGGGCTTGGTTAGTACTTGTATGGGAGACCAACTAGGAACCTCAGGTGCCGTAAGCTTTTGTTTATTTCTTTTTTGCATTATGATGTCATAATCAGACCACTTTTTTCCCTATCCAGAAGCATCTTGTCTTTTGTCGCAACCAGAGTTTGATATTCTACCAACATTAACGAGATCGCATTCTCTTAATTTCACTTACGGCCATACCAGTCTGAAAATGTCAGATCTCGGAAGCCATCCAGACTTGGGCTTGGTTAGTACTTGTATGGGAGACCAACTAGGAACCTCAGGTGCCGTAAGCTTTTGTTTATTTCTTTTTTGCATTATGATGTCATAATCAGACCACTTTTTTCCCTATGGGAGACCAACTAGGAACCTCAGGTGCCGTAAGCTTTTGTTTATTTCTTTTTTGCATTATGATGTCATAATCAGACCACTTTTTTCCCTATCCAGAAGCGTCTTGTCTTTTGTCGCAACCAGAGTTTGATATTCTACCAACATTAACGAGATCGCATTCTCTTAATTTCACTTACGGCCATACCAGTCTGAAAATGTCAGATCTAGGAAGCCATCCAGACTTGGGCCTGGTTAGTACTTGTATGGGAGACCAACTAGGAACCTCAGGTGCCGTAAGCTTTTGTTTATTTCTTTTTTGCATTATGATGTCATAATCAGACCACTTTTTTCCCTATGGGAGACCAACTAGGAACCTCAGGTGCCGTAAGCTTTTGTTTATTTATTTTTTGCATTATGATGTCATAATCAGACCACTTTTTTCCCTATGGGAGACCAACTAGGAACCTCAGGTGCCGTAAGCTTTTGTTTATTTCTTTTTTGCATTATGATGTCATAATCAGACCACTTTTTTCCCTATGGGAGACCAACTAGGAACCTCAGGTGCCGTAAGCTTTTGTTTATTTATTTTTTGTATTATGATGTCATAATCAGACCACTTTTTTCCCTATCCAGAAGCGTCTTGTCTTTTGTCGCAACCAGAGTTTGATATTCTACCAACATTAGCGAGATTGCATTCTCTTAATTTCACTTACGGCCATACCAGTCTGAAAATGCCTGATCTCGTCAGATCTCGGAAGCCATCCAGACTCGGGCCTGGTTAGTACTTGTATGGGAGACCAACTAGGAACCTCAGGTGCCGTAAGCTTTTGTTTATTTATTTTTTGCATTATGATGTCATAATCAGACCACTTTTTTCCCTATGGGAGACCAACTAGGAACCTCAGGTGCCGTAAGCTTTTGTTTATTTCTTTTTTGCATTATGATGTCATAATCAGACCACTTTTTTCCCTATCCAGAAGCGTCTTGTCTTTTGTCGCAACCAGAGTTTGATATTCTACCAACATTAGCGAGATCGCATTCTCTTAATTTCACTTACGGCCATACCAGTCTGAAAATGCCTGATCTCGTCAGATCTCGGAAGCCATCCAGACTCGGGCCTGGTTAGTACTTGTATGGGAGACCAACTAGGAACCTCAGGTGCCGTAAGCTTTTGTTTATTTCTTTTTTGCATTATGATGTCATAATCAGACCACTTTTTTCCCTATCCAGAAGCGCCTTGTCTTTTGTCGCAACCAGAGTTTGATATTCTACCAACATTAGCGAGATCGCATTCTCTTAATTTCACTTACGGCCATACCAGTCTGAAAATGCCTGATCTCGTCAGATCTCTTGGAAGCCATCCAGACTCGGGCCTGGTTAGTACTTGTATGGGAGACCAACTAGGAACCTCAGGTGCCGTAAGCTTTTGTTTATTTCTTTTTTGCATTATGATGTCATAATCAGACCACTTTTTTCCCTATCCAGAAGCATCTTGTCTTTTGTCGCAACCAGAGTTTGATATTCTACCAACATTAACGAGATCGCATTCTCTTAATTTCACTTACGGCCATACCAGTTTGAAAATGTCAGATCTCGGAAGCCATCCAGACATGGGCTTGGTTAGTACTTGTATGGGAGACCAACTAGGAACCTCAGGTGCCGTAAGCTTTTGTTTATTTCTTTTTTGCATTATGATGTCATAATCAGACCACTTTTTTCCCTATGGGAGACCAACTAGGAACCTCAGGTGCCGTAAGCTTTTGTTTATTTCTTTTTTGCATTATGATGTCATAATCAGACCACTTTTTTCCCTATCCAGAAGCATCTTGTCTTTTGTCGCAACCAGAGTTTGATATTCTACCAACATTAACGAGATCGCATTCTCTTAATTTCACTTACGGCCATACCAGTCTGAAAATGTCAGATCTAGGAAGCCATCCAGACTTGGGCTTGGTTAGTACTTGTATGGGAGACCAACTAGGAACCTCAGGTGCTGTAAGCTTTTGTTTATTTCTTTTTTGCATTATGATGTCATAATCAGACCACTTTTTTCCCTATGGGAGACCAACTAGGAACCTCAGGTGCCGTAAGCTTTTGTTTATTTCTTTTTTGCATTATGATGTCATAATCAGACCACTTTTTTCCCTATCCAGAAGCGTCTTGTCTTTTGTCGCAACCAGAGTTTGATATTCTACCAACATTAGCGAGATCGCATTCTCTTAATTTCACTTACGGCCATACCAGTCTGAAAATGTCAGATCTCGGAAGCCATCCAGACTTGGGCTTGGTTAGTACTTGTATGGGAGACCAACTAGGAACCTCAGGTGCCGTAAGCTTTTGTTTATTTCTTTTTTGCATTATGATGTCATAATCAGACCACTTTTTTCCCTATCCAGAAGCATCTTGTCTTTTGTCGCAACCAGAGTTTGATATTCTACCAACATTAACGAGATCGCATTCTCTTAATTTCACTTACGGCCATACCAGTCTGAAAATGTCAGATCTCGGAAGCCATCCAGACTTGGGCTTGGTTAGTACTTGTATGGGAGACCAACTAGGAACCTCAGGTGCCGTAAGCTTTTGTTTATTTCTTTTTTGCATTATGATGTCATAATCAGACCACTTTTTTCCCTATGGGAGACCAACTAGGAACCTCAGGTGCCGTAAGCTTTTGTTTATTTCTTTTTTGCATTATGATGTCATAATCAGACCACTTTTTTCCCTATCCAGAAGCGTCTTGTCTTTTGTCGCAACCAGAGTTTGATATTCTACCAACATTAACGAGATCGCATTCTCTTAATTTCACTTACGGCCATACCAGTCTGAAAATGTCAGATCTAGGAAGCCATCCAGACTTGGGCCTGGTTAGTACTTGTATGGGAGACCAACTAGGAACCTCAGGTGCCGTAAGCTTTTGTTTATTTCTTTTTTGCATTATGATGTCATAATCAGACCACTTTTTTCCCTATGGGAGACCAACTAGGAACCTCAGGTGCCGTAAGCTTTTGTTTATTTATTTTTTGCATTATGATGTCATAATCAGACCACTTTTTTCCCTATGGGAGACCAACTAGGAACCTCAGGTGCCGTAAGCTTTTGTTTATTTCTTTTTTGCATTATGATGTCATAATCAGACCACTTTTTTCCCTATGGGAGACCAACTAGGAACCTCAGGTGCCGTAAGCTTTTGTTTATTTATTTTTTGCATTATGATGTCATAATCAGACCACTTTTTTCCCTATCCAGAAGCGTCTTGTCTTTTGTCGCAACCAGAGTTTGATATTCTACCAACATTAGCGAGATTGCATTCTCTTAATTTCACTTACGGCCATACCAGTCTGAAAATGCCTGATCTCGTCAGATCTCGGAAGCCATCCAGACTCGGGCCTGGTTAGTACTTGTATGGGAGACCAACTAGGAACCTCAGGTGCCGTAAGCTTTTGTTTATTTATTTTTTGCATTATGATGTCATAATCAGACCACTTTTTTCCCTATGGGAGACCAACTAGGAACCTCAGGTGCCGTAAGCTTTTGTTTATTTCTTTTTTGCATTATGATGTCATAATCAGACCACTTTTTTCCCTATCCAGAAGCGTCTTGTCTTTTGTCGCAACCAGAGTTTGATATTCTACCAACATTAGCGAGATCGCATTCTCTTAATTTCACTTACGGCCATACCAGTCTGAAAATGCCTGATCTCATCAGATCTCGGTAGCCATCCAGACTCGGGCCTGGTTAGTACTTGTATGGGAGACCAACTAGGAACCTCAGGTGCCGTAAGCTTTTGTTTATTTCTTTTTTGCATTATGATGTCATAATCAGACCACTTTTTTCCCTATCCAGAAGCGCCTTGTCTTTTGTCGCAACCAGAGTTTGATATTCTACCAACATTAGCGAGATCGCATTCTCTTAATTTCACTTACGGCCATACCAGTCTGAAAATGCCTGATCTCGTCAGATCTCTTTGAAGCCATCCAGACTCGGGCCTGGTTAGTACTTGTATGGGAGACCAACTAGGAACCTCAGGTGCCGTAAGCTTTTGTTTATTTCTTTTTTGCACTTTTTTCCCTATCCAGAAGCATCTTGTCTTTTGTCGCAACCAGAGTTTGATATTCTACCAACATTAACGAGATCGCATTCTCTTAATTTCACTTACGGCCATACCAGTCTGAAAATGTCAGATCTCGGAAGCCATCCAGACTTGGGCTTGGTTAGTACTTGTATGGGAGACCAACTAGGAACCTCAGGTGCCGTAAGCTTTTGTTTATTTCTTTTTTGCATTATGATGTCATAATCAGACCACTTTTTTCCCTATGGGAGACCAACTAGGAACCTCAGGTGCCGTAAGCTTTTGTTTATTTCTTTTTTGCATTATGATGTCATAATCAGACCACTTTTTTCCCTATCCAGAAGCGTCTTGTCTTTTGTCGCAACCAGAGTTTGATATTCTACCAACATTAGCGAGATCGCATTCTCTTAATTTCACTTACGGCCATACCAGTCTGAAAATGTCAGATCTCGGAAGCCATCCAGACTTGGGCTTGGTTAGTACTTGTATGGGAGACCAACTAGGAACCTCAGGTGCCGTAAGCTTTTGTTTATTTCTTTTTTGCATTATGATGTCATAATCAGACCACTTTTTTCCCTATCCAGAAGCATCTTGTCTTTTGTCGCAACCAGAGTTTGATATTCTACCAACATTAACGAGATCGCATTCTCTTAATTTCACTTACGGCCATACCAGTCTGAAAATGTCAGATCTCGGAAGCCATCCAGACTTGGGCTTGGTTAGTACTTGTATGGGAGACCAACTAGGAACCTCAGGTGCCGTAAGCTTTTGTTTATTTCTTTTTTGCATTATGATGTCATAATCAGACCACTTTTTTCCCTATGGGAGACCAACTAGGAACCTCAGGTGCCGTAAGCTTTTGTTTATTTCTTTTTTGCATTATGATGTCATAATCAGACCACTTTTTTCCCTATCCAGAAGCGTCTTGTCTTTTGTCGCAACCAGAGTTTGATATTCTACCAACATTAGCGAGATCGCATTCTCTTAATTTCACTTACGGCCATACCAGTCTGAAAATGCCTGATCTCTTCAGATCTCGGAAGCCATCCAGACTCGGGCCTGGTTAGTACTTGTACGGGAGACCAACTAGGAACCTCAGGTGCCGTAAGCTTTTGTTTATTTCTTTTTTGCATTATGATGTCATAATCAGACCACTTTTTTCCCTATGGGAGACCAACTAGGAACCTCAGGTGCCGTAAGCTTTTGTTTATTTATTTTTTGCATTATGATGTCATAATCAGACCACTTTTTTCCCTATCCAGAAGCGTCTTGTCTTTTGTCGCAACCAGAGTTTGATATTCTACCAACATTAGCGAGATTGCATTCTCTTAATTTCACTTACGGCCATACCAGTCTGAAAATGCCTGATCTCGTCAGATCTCGGAAGCCATCCAGACTCGGGCCTGGTTAGTACTTGTATGGGAGACCAACTAGGAACCTCAGGTGCCGTAAGCTTTTGTTTATTTCTTTTTTTCATTATGATGTCATAATCAGACCACTTTTTTCCCAATGGGAGACCAACTAGGAACCTCAGGTGCCGTAAGCTTTTGTTTATTTCTTTTTTGCATTATGATGTCATAATCAGACCACTTTTTTCCCTATCCAGAAGCGTCTTGTCTTTTGTCGCAACCAGAGTTTGATATTCTACCAACATTAGCGAGATCGCATTCTCTTAATTTCACTTACGGCCATACCAGTCTGAAAATGCCTGATCTCGTCAGATCTCGGAAGCCATCCAGACTTGGGCCTGGTTAGTACTTGTATGGGAGACCAACTAGGAACCTGAGGTGCCGTAAGCTTTTGTTTATTTCTTTTTTGCATTATGATGTCATAATCAGACCACTTTTTTCCCTATCCAGAAGCGCCTTGTCTTTTGTCGCAACCAGAGTTTGATATTCTACCAACATTAGCGAGATCGCATTCTCTTAATTTCACTTACGGCCATACCAGTCTGAAAATGCCTGATCTCGTCAGATCTCTTTGAAGCCATCCAGACTCGGGCCTGGTTAGTACTTGTATGGGAGACCAACTAGGAACCTCAGGTGCCGTAAGCTTTTGTTTATTTCTTTTTTGCATTATGATGTCATAATCAGACCACTTTTTTCCCTATCCAGAAGCATCTTGTCTTTTGTCGCAACCAGAGTTTGATATTCTACCAACATTAACGAGATCGCATTCTCTTAATTTCACTTACGGCCATACCAGTCTGAAAATGTCAGATCTCGGAAGCCATCCAGACTTGGGCTTGGTTAGTACTTGTATGGGAGACCAACTAGGAACCTCAGGTGCCGTAAGCTTTTGTTTATTTCTTTTTTGCATTATGATGTCATAATCAGACCACTTTTTTCCCTATGGGAGACCAACTAGGAACCTCAGGTGCCGTAAGCTTTTGTTTATTTCTTTTTTGCATTATGATGTCATAATCAGACCACTTTTTTCCCTATCCAGAAGCGTCTTGTCTTTTGTCGCAACCAGAGTTTGATATTCTACCAACATTAGCGAGATCGCATTCTCTTAATTTCACTTACGGCCATACCAGTCTGAAAATGCCTGATCTCTTCAGATCTCGGAAGCCATCCAGACTCGGGCCTGGTTAGTACTTGTATGGGAGACCAACTAGGAACCTCAGGTGCCGTAAGCTTTTGTTTATTTATTTTTTGCATTATGATGTCATAATCAGACCACTTTTTTCCCTATGGGAGACCAACTAGGAACCTCAGGTGCCGTAAGCTTTTGTTTATTTATTTTTTGCATTATGATGTCATAATCAGACCACTTTTTTCCCTATCCAGAAGCGTCTTGTCTTTTGTCGCAACCAGAGTTTGATATTCTACCAACATTAGCGAGATTGCATTCTCTTAATTTCACTTACGGCCATACCAGTCTGAAAATGCCTGATCTCGTCAGATCTCGGAAGCCATCCAGACTCGGGCCTGGTTAGTACTTGTATGGGAGACCAACTAGGAACCTCAGGTGCCGTAAGCTTTTGTTTATTTCTTTTTTGCATTATGATGTCATAATCAGACCACTTTTTTCCCTATGGGAGACCAACTAGGAACCTCAGGTGCCGTAAGCTTTTGTTTATTTATTTTTTGCATTATGATGTCATAATCAGACCACTTTTTTCCCTATCCAGAAGCGTCTTGTCTTTTGTCGCAACCAGAGTTTGATATTCTACCAACATTAGCGAGATCGCATTCTCTTAATTTCATTTACGGCCATACCAGTCTGTAAATGCCTGATCTCGTCAGATCTCGGAAGCCATCAAGACTTGGGCCTGGTTAGTACTTGTATGGGAGACCAACTAGGAACCTCAGGTGCCGTAAGCTTTTGTTTATTTCTTTTTTGCATTATGATGTCATAATCAGACCACTTTTTTCCCTATCCAGAAGCGTCTTGTCTTTTGTCGCAACCAGAGTTTGATATTCTACCAACATTAGCGAGATCGCATTCTCTTAATTTCATTTACGGCCATACCAGTCTGTAAATGCCTGATCTCGTCAGATCTCGGAAGCCATCAAGACTTGGGCCTGGTTAGTACTTGTATGGGAGACCAACTAGGAACCTCAGGTGCCGTAAGCTTTTGTTTATTTCTTTTTTGCATTATGATGTCATAATCAGACCACTTTTTTCCCTATCCAGAAGCGTCTTGTCTTTTGTCGCAACCAGAGTTTGATATTCTACCAACATTAGCGAGATCGCATTCTCTTAATTTCACTTATGGCCATACCAGTCTGAAAATGCCTGATCTTGTCAGATCTCAGAAGCCATCCAGACTCAGGCCTGGTTAGTACTTGTATGGGAGACCAACTAGGAACCTCAGGTGCCGTAAGCTTTTGTTTATTTCTTTTTTGCATTATGATGTCATAATCAGACCACTTTTTTCCCTATCCAGAAGCGTCTTGTCTTTTGTCGCAACCAGAGTTTGATATTCTACCAACATTAGCGAGATCGCATTCTCGTAATTTCACTTACGGCCATACCAGTCTGAAAATGCCTGATCTCGTCAGATCTCAGAAGCCATCCAGACTCGGGCCTGGTTAGTACTTGTATGGGAGACAAACTAGGAACCTCAGGTGCCGTAAGCTTTTGTTTATTTCTTTTTTGCATTATGATGTCATAATCAGACCACTTTTTTCCCTATCCAGAAGCGTCTTGTCTTTTGTCGCAACCAGAGTTTGATATTCTACCAACATTAGCGAGATCGCATTCTCTTAATTTCACTTACGGCCATACCAGTCTGAAAATGCCTGATCTCGTCAGATCTCGGAAGCCATCCAGACTTGGGCCTGGTTAGTACTTGTATGGGAGACCAACTAGGAACCTCAGGTGCCGTAAGCTTTTGTTTATTTCTTTTTTGCATTATGATGTCATAATCAGACCACTTTTTTCCCTATCCAGAAGCGTCTTGTCTTTTGTCGCAACCAGAGTTTGATATTCTACCAACATTAGCGAGATCGCATTCTTGTAATTTCACTTACGGCCATACCAGTCTGAAAATGCATGATCTCGTCAGATCTCGGAAGCCATCCAGACTCGGGCCTGGTTCGTACTTGTATGGGAGACAAACTAGGAACCTCAGGTGCCGTAAGCTTTTGTTTATTTATTTTTTGCATTATGATGTCATAATCAGACCACTTTTTTCCCTATCCAGAAGCGTCTTGTCTTTTGTCGCAACCAGAGTTTGATATTCTACCAACATTAGCGAGATCGCATTCTCTTAATTTCACTTACGGCCATACCAGTCTGAAAATGCCTGATCTCATCAGATCTCGGAATCCATCCAGACTCGGGCCTGGTTAGTACTTGTATGGGAGACCAACTAGGAACCTCAGGTGCCGTAAGCTTTTGTTTATTTCTTTTTTGCATTATGATGTCATAATCGGACCACTTTTTTCCCTATCCAGAAGCGTCTTGTCTTTTGTCGCAACCAGAGTTTGATATTCTACCAACATTAGCGAGATCGCATTCTCTTAATTTCACTTACGGCCATACCAGTCTGAAAATGCCTGATCTCGTCAGATCTCGGAAGCCATACAGACTCGGGTCTGGTTAGTACTTGTATGGGAGACCAACTAGGAACCTCAGGTGCCCTAAGCTTTTGTTTATTTCTTTTTTGCATTATGATGTCATAATCAGACCACTTTTTTCCCTATCCAGAAGCGTCTTGTCTTTTGTCGCAACCAGAATTTGATATTCTACCAACATTAGCGAGATCGCATTCTCTTAATTTCACTTACGGCCATACCAGTCTGAAAATGCCTGATCTCGTCAGATCTCGGAAGCCATCCAGACTCGGGCCTGGTTAGTACTTGTATGGGAGACCAACTAGGAACCTCAGGTGCCGTAAGCTTTTGTTTATTTCTTTTTTGCATTATGATGTCATAATCAGACCACTTTTTTCCCTATCCAGAAGTATCTTGTCTTTTGTCGCAACCAGAGTTTGATATTCTACCAACATTAACGAGATCGCATTCTCTTAATTTCACTTACGGCCATACCAGTCTGAAAATGTCAGATCTCGGAAGCCATCCAGACTTGGGCTTGGTTAGTACTTGTATGGGAGACCAACTAGGAACCTCAGGTGCCGTAAGCTTATGTTTATTTCTTTTTTGCATTATGATGTCATAATCAGACCACTTTTTTCCCTATCCAGAAGCGTCTTGTCTTTTGTCGCAACCAGAGTTTGATATTCTACCAACATTAGCGAGATTGCATTCTCTTAATTTCACTTACGGCCATACCAGTCTGAAAATGCCTGATCTCGTCAGATCTCGGAAGCCATCCAGACTCGGGCCTGGTTAGTACTTGTATGGGAGACCAACTAGGAACCTCAGGTGCCGTAAGCTTTTGTTTATTTCTTTTTTTCATTATGATGTCATAATCAGACCACTTTTTTCCCAATGGGAGACCAACTAGGAACCTCAGGTGCCGTAAGCTTTTGTTTATTTCTTTTTTGCATTATGATGTCATAATCAGACCACTTTTTTCCCTATCCAGAAGCGTCTTGTCTTTTGTCGCAACCAGAGTTTGATATTCTACCAACATTAGCGAGATCGCATTCTCTTAATTTCACTTACGGCCATACCAGTCTGAAAATGCCTGATCTCGTCAGATCTCGGAAGCCATCCAGACTTGGGCCTGGTTAGTACTTGTATGGGAGACCAACTAGGAACCTGAGGTGCCGTAAGCTTTTGTTTATTTCTTTTTTGCATTATGATGTCATAATCAGACCACTTTTTTCCCTATCCAGAAGCGCCTTGTCTTTTGTCGCAACCAGAGTTTGATATTCTACCAACATTAGCGAGATCGCATTCTCTTAATTTCACTTACGGCCATACCAGTCTGAAAATGCCTGATCTCGTCAGATCTCTTTGAAGCCATCCAGACTCGGGCCTGGTTAGTACTTGTATGGGAGACCAACTAGGAACCTCAGGTGCCGTAAGCTTTTGTTTATTTCTTTTTTGCATTATGATGTCATAATCAGACCACTTTTTTCCCTATCCAGAAGCATCTTGTCTTTTGTCGCAACCAGAGTTTGATATTCTACCAACATTAACGAGATCGCATTCTCTTAATTTCACTTACGGCCATACCAGTCTGAAAATGTCAGATCTCGGAAGCCATCCAGACTTGGGCTTGGTTAGTACTTGTATGGGAGACCAACTAGGAACCTCAGGTGCCGTAAGCTTTTGTTTATTTCTTTTTTGCATTATGATGTCATAATCAGACCACTTTTTTCCCTATGGGAGACCAACTAGGAACCTCAGGTGCCGTAAGCTTTTGTTTATTTCTTTTTTGCATTATGATGTCATAATCAGACCACTTTTTTCCCTATCCAGAAGCGTCTTGTCTTTTGTCGCAACCAGAGTTTGATATTCTACCAACATTAGCGAGATCGCATTCTCTTAATTTCACTTACGGCCATACCAGTCTGAAAATGCCTGATCTCTTCAGATCTCGGAAGCCATCCAGACTCGGGCCTGGTTAGTACTTGTATGGGAGACCAACTAGGAACCTCAGGTGCCGTAAGCTTTTGTTTATTTATTTTTTGCATTATGATGTCATAATCAGACCACTTTTTTCCCTATGGGAGACCAACTAGGAACCTCAGGTGCCGTAAGCTTTTGTTTATTTATTTTTTGCATTATGATGTCATAATCAGACCACTTTTTTCCCTATCCAGAAGCGTCTTGTCTTTTGTCGCAACCAGAGTTTGATATTCTACCAACATTAGCGAGATTGCATTCTCTTAATTTCACTTACGGCCATACCAGTCTGAAAATGCCTGATCTCGTCAGATCTCGGAAGCCATCCAGACTCGGGCCTGGTTAGTACTTGTATGGGAGACCAACTAGGAACCTCAGGTGCCGTAAGCTTTTGTTTATTTCTTTTTTGCATTATGATGTCATAATCAGACCACTTTTTTCCCTATGGGAGACCAACTAGGAACCTCAGGTGCCGTAAGCTTTTGTTTATTTATTTTTTGCATTATGATGTCATAATCAGACCACTTTTTTCCCTATCCAGAAGCGTCTTGTCTTTTGTCGCAACCAGAGTTTGATATTCTACCAACATTAGCGAGATCGCATTCTCTTAATTTCATTTACGGCCATACCAGTCTGTAAATGCCTGATCTCGTCAGATCTCGGAAGCCATCAAGACTTGGGCCTGGTTAGTACTTGTATGGGAGACCAACTAGGAACCTCAGGTGCCGTAAGCTTTTGTTTATTTCTTTTTTGCATTATGATGTCATAATCAGACCACTTTTTTCCCTATCCAGAAGCGTCTTGTCTTTTGTCGCAACCAGAGTTTGATATTCTACCAACATTAGCGAGATCGCATTCTCTTAATTTCATTTACGGCCATACCAGTCTGTAAATGCCTGATCTCGTCAGATCTCGGAAGCCATCAAGACTTGGGCCTGGTTAGTACTTGTATGGGAGACCAACTAGGAACCTCAGGTGCCGTAAGCTTTTGTTTATTTCTTTTTTGCATTATGATGTCATAATCAGACCACTTTTTTCCCTATCCAGAAGCGTCTTGTCTTTTGTCGCAACCAGAGTTTGATATTCTACCAACATTAGCGAGATCGCATTCTCTTAATTTCACTTATGGCCATACCAGTCTGAAAATGCCTGATCTTGTCAGATCTCAGAAGCCATCCAGACTCAGGCCTGGTTAGTACTTGTATGGGAGACCAACTAGGAACCTCAGGTGCCGTAAGCTTTTGTTTATTTCTTTTTTGCATTATGATGTCATAATCAGACCACTTTTTTCCCTATCCAGAAGCGTCTTGTCTTTTGTCGCAACCAGAGTTTGATATTCTACCAACATTAGCGAGATCGCATTCTCGTAATTTCACTTACGGCCATACCAGTCTGAAAATGCCTGATCTCGTCAGATCTCAGAAGCCATCCAGACTCGGGCCTGGTTAGTACTTGTATGGGAGACAAACTAGGAACCTCAGGTGCCGTAAGCTTTTGTTTATTTCTTTTTTGCATTATGATGTCATAATCAGACCACTTTTTTCCCTATCCAGAAGCGTCTTGTCTTTTGTCGCAACCAGAGTTTGATATTCTACCAACATTAGCGAGATCGCATTCTCTTAATTTCACTTACGGCCATACCAGTCTGAAAATGCCTGATCTCGTCAGATCTCGGAAGCCATCCAGACTTGGGCCTGGTTAGTACTTGTATGGGAGACCAACTAGGAACCTCAGGTGCCGTAAGCTTTTGTTTATTTCTTTTTTGCATTATGATGTCATAATCAGACCACTTTTTTCCCTATCCAGAAGCGTCTTGTCTTTTGTCGCAACCAGAGTTTGATATTCTACCAACATTAGCGAGATCGCATTCTTGTAATTTCACTTACGGCCATACCAGTCTGAAAATGCATGATCTCGTCAGATCTCGGAAGCCATCCAGACTCGGGCCTGGTTCGTACTTGTATGGGAGACAAACTAGGAACCTCAGGTGCCGTAAGCTTTTGTTTATTTATTTTTTGCATTATGATGTCATAATCAGACCACTTTTTTCCCTATCCAGAAGCGTCTTGTCTTTTGTCGCAACCAGAGTTTGATATTCTACCAACATTAGCGAGATCGCATTCTCTTAATTTCA
This sequence comes from Pelobates fuscus, assembly GCF_036172605.1. NCBI lineage: Eukaryota > Metazoa > Chordata > Amphibia > Anura > Pelobatidae > Pelobates > Pelobates fuscus. The sequence goes on along the minus strand of NC_086318.1, from coordinate 287,026,574 downwards.
CTTACGGCCATACCAGTCTGAAAATGCCTGATCTCATCAGATCTCGGAATCCATCCAGACTCGGGCCTGGTTAGTACTTGTATGGGAGACCAACTAGGAACCTCAGGTGCCGTAAGCTTTTGTTTATTTCTTTTTTGCATTATGATGTCATAATCGGACCACTTTTTTCCCTATCCAGAAGCGTCTTGTCTTTTGTCGCAACCAGAGTTTGATATTCTACCAACATTAGCGAGATCGCATTCTCTTAATTTCACTTACGGCCATACCAGTCTGAAAATGCCTGATCTCGTCAGATCTCGGAAGCCATACAGACTCGGGTCTGGTTAGTACTTGTATGGGAGACCAACTAGGAACCTCAGGTGCCCTAAGCTTTTGTTTATTTCTTTTTTGCATTATGATGTCATAATCAGACCACTTTTTTCCCTATCCAGAAGCGTCTTGTCTTTTGTCGCAACCAGAATTTGATATTCTACCAACATTAGCGAGATCGCATTCTCTTAATTTCACTTACGGCCATACCAGTCTGAAAATGCCTGATCTCGTCAGATCTCGGAAGCCATCCAGACTCGGGCCTGGTTAGTACTTGTATGGGAGACCAACTAGGAACCTCAGGTGCCGTAAGCTTTTGTTTATTTCTTTTTTGCATTATGATGTCATAATCAGACCACTTTTTTCCCTATCCAGAAGTATCTTGTCTTTTGTCGCAACCAGAGTTTGATATTCTACCAACATTAACGAGATCGCATTCTCTTAATTTCACTTACGGCCATACCAGTCTGAAAATGTCAGATCTCGGAAGCCATCCAGACTTGGGCTTGGTTAGTACTTGTATGGGAGACCAACTAGGAACCTCAGGTGCCGTAAGCTTATGTTTATTTCTTTTTTGCATTATGATGTCATAATCAGACCACTTTTTTCCCTATCCAGAAGCGTCTTGTCTTTTGTCGCAACCAGAGTTTGATATTCTACCAACATTAGCGAGATCGCATTCTCTTAATTTCACTTACGGCCATACCAGTCTGAAAATGCCTGATCTTGTCAGATCTCGGAAGCCATCCAGACTCGGCCCTGTTTAGTACTTGTATGGGAGACCAACTAGGAACCTCAGGTGCCGTAAGCTTATGTTTATTTCTTTTTTGCATTATGATGTCATAATCAGACCACTTTTTTCCCTATCCAGAAGCGTCTTGTCTTTTGTTGCAACCAGAGTTTGATATTCTACCAACATTAGCGAGATCGCATTCTCTTAAATTCACTTACGGCCATACCAGTCTGAAAATGCCTGATCTTGTCAGATCTCGGAAGCCATCCAGACTCGGCCCTGTTTAGTACTTGTATGGGAGACCAACTAGGAACCTCAGGTGCCGTAAGCTTTTGTTTATTTCTTTTTTGCATTATGATGTCATAATCAGACCACTTTTTTCCCTATGGGAGACCAACTAGGAACCTCAGGTGCCGTAAGCTTTTGTTTATTTCTTTTTTGCATTATGATGTCATAATCAGACCACTTTTTTCCCTATCCAGAAGCGTCTTGTCTTTTGTCGCAACCAGAGTTTGATATTCTACCAACATTAGCGAGATCGCATTCTCTTAATTTCATTTACGGCCATACCAGTCTGTAAATGCCTGATCTTGTCAGATCTCGGAAGCCATCAAGACTCGGGCCTGGTTAGTACTTGTATGGGAGACAAACTAGGAACCTCAGGTGCCGTAAGCTTTTGTTTATTTCTTTTTTGCATTATGATGTCATAATCAGACCACTTTTTTCCCTATCCAGAAGCGTCTTGTCTTTTGTCGCAACCAGAGTTTGATATTCTACCAACATTAGCGAGATCGCATTCTCTTAATTTCACTTACGGTCATACCAGTCTGAAAATGCCTGATCTCATCAGATCTCGGAATCCATCCAGACTCGGGCCTGGTTAGTACTTGTATGGGAGACCAACTAGGAACCTCAGGTGCCGTAAGCTTTTGTTTATTTCTTTTTTGCATTATGATGTCATAATCAGACCACTTTTTTCCCTATCCAGAAGCGTCTTGTCTTTTGTCGCAACCAGAGTTTGATATTCTACCAACATTAGCGAGATCGCATTCACTGAATTTCACTTACGGCCATACCAGTCTGAAAATGCCTGATCTCGCCAGATCTCGGAAGCTATCCAGACTCGGGTCTGGTTAGTACTTGTATGGGAGACCAACTAGGAACCTCAGGTGCCGTAAGCTTTTGTTTATTTATTTTTTGCATTATGATGTCATAATCAGACCACTTTTTTCCCTATCCAGAAGCGTCTTGTCTTTTGTCGCAACCAGAGTTTGATATTCTACCAACATTAGCGAGATCGCATTCTCTTAATTTCACTTACGGCCATACCAGTCTGAAAATGCCTGATCTCATCAGATCTCGGAATCCATCCAGACTCGGGCCTGGTTAGTACTTGTATGGGAGACCAACTAGGAACCTCAGGTGCCGTAAGCTTTTGTTTATTTCTTTTTTGCATTATGATGTCATAATCAGACCACTTTTTTCCCTATCCAGAAGCGTCTTGTCTTTTGTCGCAACCAGAGTTTGATATTCTACCAACATTAGCGAGATCGCATTCTCTTAATTTCACTTACGGCCATACCAGTCTGAAAATGCCTGATCTCGTCAGATCTCGGAAGCCATCCAGACTCGGGTTTGGTTATTACTTGTATGGGAGACCAACTAGGAACCTCAGGTGCCGTAAGCTTTTGTTTATTTCTTTTTTGCATTATGATGTCATAATCAGACCACTTTTTTCCCTATCCAGAAGCGCCTTGTCTTTTGTCGCAACCAGAGTTTGATATTCTACCAACATTAGCGAGATCGCATTCTCTTAATTTCACTTACGGCCATACCAGTCTGAAAATGCCTGATCTCGTCAGATCTCTTTGAAGCCATCCAGACTCGGGCCTGGTTAGTACTTGTATGGGAGACCAACTAGGAACCTCAGGTGCCGTAAGCTTTTGTTTATTTCTTTTTTGCATTATGATGTCATAATCAGACCACTTTTTTCCCTATCCAGAAGCATCTTGTCTTTTGTCGCAACCAGAGTTTGATATTCTACCAACATTAACGAGATCGCATTCTCTTAATTTCACTTACGGCCATACCAGTCTGAAAATGTCAGATCTCGGAAGCCATCCAGACTTGGGCTTGGTTAGTACTTGTATGGGAGACCAACTAGGAACCTCAGGTGCCGTAAGCTTTTATTTATTTCTTTTTTGCATTATGATGTCATAATCAGACCACTTTTTTCCCTATGGGAGACCAACTAGGAACCTCAGGTGCCGTAAGCTTTTGTTTATTTCTTTTTTGCATTATGATGTCATAATCAGACCACTTTTTTCCCTATCCAGAAGCGTCTTGTCTTTTGTCGCAACCAGAGTTTGATATTCTACCAACATTAGCGAGATCGCATTCTCTTAATTTCACTTACGGCCATACCAGTCTGAAAATGCCTGATCTCTTCAGATCTCGGAAGCCATCCAGACTCGGGCCTGGTTAGTACTTGTATGGGAGACCAACTAGGAACCTCAGGTGCCGTAAGCTTTTGTTTATTTCTTTTTTGCATTATGATGTCATAATCAGACCACTTTTTTCCCTATGGGAGACCAACTAGGAACCTCAGGTGCCGTAAGCTTTTGTTTATTTATTTTTTGCATTATGATGTCATAATCAGACCACTTTTTTCCCTATCCAGAAGCGTCTTGTCTTTTGTCGCAACCAGAGTTTGATATTCTACCAACATTAGCGAGATTGCATTCTCTTAATTTCACTTACGGCCATACCAGTCTGAAAATGCCAGATCTCGGAAGCCATCCAGACTCGGGCCTGGTTAGTACTTGTATGGGAGACCAACTAGGAACCTCAGGTGCCGTAAGCTTTTGTTTATTTCTTTTTTTCATTATGATGTCATAATCAGACCACTTTTTTCCCTATGGGAGACCAACTAGGAACCTCAGGTGCCGTAAGCTTTTGTTTATTTCTTTTTTGCATTATGATGTCATAATCAGACCACTTTTTTCCCTATCCAGAAGCGTCTTGTCTTTTGTCGCAACCAGAGTTTGATATTCTACCAACATTAGCGAGATCGCATTCTCTTAATTTCACTTACGGCCATACCAGTCTGAAAATGCCTGATCTCGTCAGATCTCGGAAGCCATCCAGACTCGGGCCTGGTTAGTACTTGTATGGGAGACCAACTAGGAACCTCAGGTGCCGTAAGCTTTTGTTTATTTCTTTTTTGCATTATGATGTCATAATCAGACCACTTTTTTCCCTATCCAGAAGCGCCTTGTCTTTTGTCGCAACCAGAGTTTGATATTCTACCAACATTAGCGAGATCGCATTCTCTTAATTTCACTTACGGCCATACCAGTCTGAAAATGCCTGATCTCGTCAGATCTCTTGGAAGCCATCCAGACTCGGGCCTGGTTAGTACTTGTATGGGAGACCAACTAGGAACCTCAGGTGCCGTAAGCTTTTGTTTATTTCTTTTTTGCATTATGATGTCATAATCAGACCACTTTTTTCCCTATCCAGAAGCATCTTGTCTTTTGTCGCAACCAGAGTTTGATATTCTACCAACATTAACGAGATCGCATTCTCTTAATTTCACTTACGGCCATACCAGTTTGAAAATGTCAGATCTCGGAAGCCATCCAGACATGGGCTTGGTTAGTACTTGTATGGGAGACCAACTAGGAACCTCAGGTGCCGTAAGCTTTTGTTTATTTCTTTTTTGCATTATGATGTCATAATCAGACCACTTTTTTCCCTATGGGAGACCAACTAGGAACCTCAGGTGCCGTAAGCTTTTGTTTATTTCTTTTTTGCATTATGATGTCATAATCAGACCACTTTTTTCCCTATCCAGAAGCATCTTGTCTTTTGTCGCAACCAGAGTTTGATATTCTACCAACATTAACGAGATCGCATTCTCTTAATTTCACTTACGGCCATACCAGTCTGAAAATGTCAGATCTAGGAAGCCATCCAGACTTGGGCTTGGTTAGTACTTGTATGGGAGACCAACTAGGAACCTCAGGTGCTGTAAGCTTTTGTTTATTTCTTTTTTGCATTATGATGTCATAATCAGACCACTTTTTTCCCTATGGGAGACCAACTAGGAACCTCAGGTGCCGTAAGCTTTTGTTTATTTCTTTTTTGCATTATGATGTCATAATCAGACCACTTTTTTCCCTATCCAGAAGCGTCTTGTCTTTTGTCGCAACCAGAGTTTGATATTCTACCAACATTAGCGAGATCGCATTCTCTTAATTTCACTTACGGCCATACCAGTCTGAAAATGCCTGATCTCTTCAGATCTCGGAAGCCATCCAGACTCGGGCCTGGTTAGTACTTGTATGGGAGACCAACTAGGAACCTCAGGTGCCGTAAGCTTTTGTTTATTTCTTTTTTGCATTATGATGTCATAATCAGACCACTTTTTTCCCTATGGGAGACCAACTAGGAACCTCAGGTGCCGTAAGCTTTTGTTTATTTATTTTTTGCATTATGATGTCATAATCAGACCACTTTTTTCCCTATCCAGAAGCGTCTTGTCTTTTGTCGCAACCAGAGTTTGATATTCTACCAACATTAGCGAGATTGCATTCTCTTAATTTCACTTACGGCCATACCAGTCTGAAAATGCCTGATCTCGTCAGATCTCGGAAGCCATCCAGACTCGGGCCTGGTTAGTACTTGTATGGGAGACCAACTAGGAACCTCAGGTGCCGTAAGCTTTTGTTTATTTATTTTTTGCATTATGATGTCATAATCAGACCACTTTTTTCCCTATGGGAGACCAACTAGGAACCTCAGGTGCCGTAAGCTTTTGTTTATTTCTTTTTTGCATTATGATGTCATAATCAGACCACTTTTTTCCCTATCCAGAAGCGTCTTGTCTTTTGTCGCAACCAGAGTTTGATATTCTACCAACATTAGCGAGATCGCATTCTCTTAATTTCACTTACGGCCATACCAGTCTGAAAATGCCTGATCTCATCAGATCTCGGTAGCCATCCAGACTCGGGCCTGGTTAGTACTTGTATGGGAGACCAACTAGGAACCTCAGGTGCCGTAAGCTTTTGTTTATTTCTTTTTTGCATTATGATGTCATAATCAGACCACTTTTTTCCCTATCCAGAAGCGCCTTGTCTTTTGTCGCAACCAGAGTTTGATATTCTACCAACATTAGCGAGATCGCATTCTCTTAATTTCACTTACGGCCATACCAGTCTGAAAATGCCTGATCTCGTCAGATCTCTTTGAAGCCATCCAGACTCGGGCCTGGTTAGTACTTGTATGGGAGACCAACTAGGAACCTCAGGTGCCGTAAGCTTTTGTTTATTTCTTTTTTGCACTTTTTTCCCTATCCAGAAGCATCTTGTCTTTTGTCGCAACCAGAGTTTGATATTCTACCAACATTAACGAGATCGCATTCTCTTAATTTCACTTACGGCCATACCAGTCTGAAAATGTCAGATCTCGGAAGCCATCCAGACTTGGGCTTGGTTAGTACTTGTATGGGAGACCAACTAGGAACCTCAGGTGCCGTAAGCTTTTGTTTATTTCTTTTTTGCATTATGATGTCATAATCAGACCACTTTTTTCCCTATGGGAGACCAACTAGGAACCTCAGGTGCCGTAAGCTTTTGTTTATTTCTTTTTTGCATTATGATGTCATAATCAGACCACTTTTTTCCCTATCCAGAAGCGTCTTGTCTTTTGTCGCAACCAGAGTTTGATATTCTACCAACATTAGCGAGATCGCATTCTCTTAATTTCACTTACGGCCATACCAGTCTGAAAATGTCAGATCTCGGAAGCCATCCAGACTTGGGCTTGGTTAGTACTTGTATGGGAGACCAACTAGGAACCTCAGGTGCCGTAAGCTTTTGTTTATTTCTTTTTTGCATTATGATGTCATAATCAGACCACTTTTTTCCCTATCCAGAAGCGTCTTGTCTTTTGTCGCAACCAGAGTTTGATATTCTTCCAACATTAGCGAGATCGCATTCTCTTAATTTCACTTACGGCCATACCAGTCTGAAAATGCCTGATCTCATCAGATCTCGGAAGCCATCCAGACTTGGGCCTGGTTAGTACTTGTATGGGAGACCAACTAGGAACCTGAGGTGCCGTAAGCTTTTGTTTATTTCTTTTTTGCATTATGATGTCATAATCAGACCACTTTTTTCCCTATCCAGAAGCATCTTGTCTTTTGTCGCAACCAGAGTTTGATATTCTACCAACATTAACGAGATCGCATTCTCTTAATTTCACTTACGGCCATACCAGTCTGAAAATGTCAGATCTCGGAAGCCATCCAGACTTGGGCTTGGTTAGTACTTGTATGGGAGACCAACTAGGAACCTCAGGTGCCGTAAGCTTTTGTTTATTTCTTTTTTGCATTATGATGTCATAATCAGACCACTTTTTTCCCTATGGGAGACCAACTAGGAACCTCAGGTGCCGTAAGCTTTTGTTTATTTCTTTTTTGCATTATGATGTCATAATCAGACCACTTTTTTCCCTATCCAGAAGCGTCTTGTCTTTTGTCGCAACCAGAGTTTGATATTCTACCAACATTAGCGAGATCGCATTCTCTTAATTTCACTTACGGCCATACCAGTCTGAAAATGCCTGATCTCTTCAGATCTCGGAAGCCATCCAGACTCGGGCCTGGTTAGTACTTGTATGGGAGACCAACTAGGAACCTCAGGTGCCGTAAGCTTTTGTTTATTTCTTTTTTGCATTATGATGTCATAATCAGACCACTTTTTTCCCTATGGGAGACCAACTAGGAACCTCAGGTGCCGTAAGCTTTTGTTTATTTATTTTTTGCATTATGATGTCATAATCAGACCACTTTTTTCCCTATCCAGAAGCGTCTTGTCTTTTGTCGCAACCAGAGTTTGATATTCTACCAACATTAGCGAGATTGCATTCTCTTAATTTCACTTACGGCCATACCAGTCTGAAAATGCCTGATCTCGTCAGATCTCGGAAGCCATCCAGACTCGGGCCTGGTTAGTACTTGTATGGGAGACCAACTAGGAACCTCAGGTGCCGTAAGCTTTTGTTTATTTCTTTTTTTCATTATGATGTCATAATCAGACCACTTTTTTCCCTATGGGAGACCAACTAGGAACCTCAGGTGCCGTAAGCTTTTGTTTATTTCTTTTTTGCATTATGATGTCATAATCAGACCACTTTTTTCCCTATCCAGAAGCGTCTTGTCTTTTGTCGCAACCAGAGTTTGATATTCTACCAACATTAGCGAGATCGCATTCTCTTAATTTCACTTACGGCCATACCAGTCTGAAAATGCCTGATCTCGTCAGATCTCGGAAGCCATCCAGACTTGGGCCTGGTTAGTACTTGTATGGGAGACCAACTAGGAACCTGAGGTGCCGTAAGCTTTTGTTTATTTCTTTTTTGCATTATGATGTCATAATCAGACCACTTTTTTCCCTATCCAGAAGCGCCTTGTCTTTTGTCGCAACCAGAGTTTGATATTCTACCAACATTAGCGAGATCGCATTCTCTTAATTTCGCTTACGGCCATACCAGTCTGAAAATGCCTGATCTCGTCAGATCTCTTTGAAGCCATCCAGACTCGGGCCTGGTTAGTACTTGTATGGGAGACCAACTAGGAACCTCAGGTGCCGTAAGCTTTTGTTTATTTCTTTTTTGCATTATGATGTCATAATCAGACCACTTTTTTCCCTATCCAGAAGCATCTTGTCTTTTGTCGCAACCAGAGTTTGATATTCTACCAACATTAACGAGATCGCATTCTCTTAATTTCACTTACGGCCATACCAGTCTGAAAATGTCAGATCTCGGAAGCCATCCAGACTTGGGCTTGGTTAGTACTTGTATGGGAGACCAACTAGGAACCTCAGGTGCCGTAAGCTTTTGTTTATTTCTTTTTTGCATTATGATGTCATAATCAGACCACTTTTTTCCCTATGGGAGACCAACTAGGAACCTCAGGTGCCGTAAGCTTTTGTTTATTTCTTTTTTGCATTATGATGTCATAATCAGACCACTTTTTTCCCTATCCAGAAGCGTCTTGTCTTTTGTCGCAACCAGAGTTTGATATTCTACCAACATTAGCGAGATTGCATTCTCTTAATTTCACTTACGGCCATACCAGTCTGAAAATGCCTGATCTCGTCAGATCTCGGAAGCCATCCAGACTCGGGCCTGGTTAGTACTTGTATGGGAGACCAACTAGGAACCTCAGGTGCCGTAAGCTTTTGTTTATTTCTTTTTTGCATTATGATGTCATAATCAGACCACTTTTTTCCCTATGGGAGACCAACTAGGAACCTCAGGTGCCGTAAGCTTTTGTTTATTTATTTTTTGCATTATGATGTCATAATCAGACCACTTTTTTCCCTATCCAGAAGCGTCTTGTCTTTTGTCGCAACCAGAGTTTGATATTCTACCAACATTAGCGAGATCGCATTCTCTTAATTTCATTTACGGCCATACCAGTCTGTAAATGCCTGATCTCGTCAGATCTCGGAAGCCATCAAGACTTGGGCCTGGTTAGTACTTGTATGGGAGACCAACTAGGAACCTCAGGTGCCGTAAGCTTTTGTTTATTTCTTTTTTGCATTATGATGTCATAATCAGACCACTTTTTTCCCTATCCAGAAGCGTCTTGTCTTTTGTCGCAACCAGAGTTTGATATTCTACCAACATTAGCGAGATCGCATTCTCTTAATTTCATTTACGGCCATACCAGTCTGTAAATGCCTGATCTCGTCAGATCTCGGAAGCCATCAAGACTTGGGCCTGGTTAGTACTTGTATGGGAGACCAACTAGGAACCTCAGGTGCCGTAAGCTTTTGTTTATTTCTTTTTTGCATTATGATGTCATAATCAGACCACTTTTTTCCCTATCCAGAAGCGTCTTGTCTTTTGTCGCAACCAGAGTTTGATATTCTACCAACATTAGCGAGATCGCATTCTCTTAATTTCACTTATGGCCATACCAGTCTGAAAATGCCTGATCTTGTCAGATCTCAGAAGCCATCCAGACTCAGGCCTGGTTAGTACTTGTATGGGAGACCAACTAGGAACCTCAGGTGCCGTAAGCTTTTGTTTATTTCTTTTTTGCATTATGATGTCATAATCAGACCACTTTTTTCCCTATCCAGAAGCGTCTTGTCTTTTGTCGCAACCAGAGTTTGATATTCTACCAACATTAGCGAGATCGCATTCTCTTAATTTCAGTTACGGCAATACCAGTCTGAAAATGCCTGATCTCGTCTGATCTCGGAAGGCTTCCAGACTCGGTCTGGTTAGTACTTGTATGGGAGACCAACTAGGAACCTCAGGTGCCGTAAGCTTTTGTTTATTTCTTTTTTGCATTATGATGTCATAATCAGACCACTTTTTTCCCTATCCAGAAGCGTCTTGTCTTTTGTCGCAACCAGAGTTTGATATTCTACCAACATTAGCGAGATCGCATTCTCTTAATTTCACTTACGGCCATACAAGTCTGAAAATGCCTGATCTCGTCAGATCTCGGAAGCCATCCAGACTCGGGCCTGGTTAGTACTTGTATGGGAGACCAACTAGGAACCTCAGGTGCCGTAAGCTTTTGTTTATTTCTTGTTTGCATTATGATGTCATAATCAGACCACTTTTTTCCCTATGGGAGACCAACTAGGAACCTCAGGTGCCGTAAGCTTTTGTTTATTTATTTTTTGCATTATGATGTCATAATCAGACCACTTTTTTCCCTATCCAGAAGCGTCTTGTCTTTTGTCGCAACCAGAGTTTGATATTCTACCAACATTAGCGAGATCGCATTCTCTTAATTTTACTTACGGCCATACCAGTCTGAAAATGCCTGATCTCGTCAGATCTCAGAAGCCATCCAGACTTGGGCCTGGTTAGTACTTGTATGGGAGACCAACTAGGAACCTCAGGTGCCGTAAGCTTTTGTTTATTTCTTTTTTGCATTATGATGTCATAATCAGACCACTTTTTTCCCTATCCAGAAGCGTCTTGTCTTTTTTCGCAACCAGAGTTTGATATTCTACCAACATTAGCGAGATCGCATTCTCTTAATTTCACTTACGGCCATACCAGTCTGAAAATGCCTGATCTCATCAGATCTCTGAATCTATCCAGACTCGGGCCTGGTTAGTACTTGTATGGGAGACCAACTAGGAACCTCAGGTGCCGTAAGCTTTTGTTTATTTCTTTTTTGCATTATGATGTCATAATCAGACCACTTTTTTCCCTATCCAGAAGCGTCTTGTCTTTTGTCGCAACCAGAGTTTGATATTCTACCAACATTAGCGAGATCGCACTCTCTTAATTTCACTTACGGCTATACCAGTCTGAAAATGCCTGATCTCGTCAGATCTCGGAAGCCATCCAGACTCGGGTCTGGTTAGTACTTGTATGGGAGACCAACTAGGAACCTCAGGTGCCGTAAGCTTTTGTTTATTTCTTTTTTGCATTATGATGTCATAATCAGACCACTTTTTTCCCTATCCAGAAGCGTCTTGTCTTTTGTCGCAACCAGAGTTTGATATTCTACCAACATTAGCGAGATCGCATTCTCTTAATTTCACTTACGGCCATACCAGTCTGAAAATGCCTGATCTCGTCAGATCTCGGAAGCCATCCAGACTCGGGCCTGGTTAGTACTTGTATGGGAGACCAACTAGGAACCTCAGGTGCCGTAAGCTTTTGTTTATTTCTTTTTTGCATTATGATGTCATAATCAGACCACTTTTTTCCCTATCCAGAAGCATCTTGTCTTTTGTCGCAACCAGAGTTTGATATTCTACCAACATTAACGAGATCGCATTCTCTTAATTTCACTTACGGCCATACCAGTCTGAAAATGTCAGATCTCGGAAGCCATCCAGACTTGGGCTTGGTTAGTACTTGTATGGGAGACCAACTAGGAACCTCAGGTGCCGTAAGCTTTTGTTTATTTCTTTTTTGCATTATGATGTCATAATCAGACCACTTTTTTCCCTATGGGAGACCAACTAGGAACCTCAGGTGCCGTAAGCTTTTGTTTATTTCTTTTTTGCATTATGATGTCATAATCAGACCACTTTTTTCCCTATCCAGAAGCGTCTTGTCTTTTGTCGCAACCAGAGTTTGATATTCTACCAACATTAGCGAGATCGCATTCTCTTAATTTCACTTACGGCCATACCAGTCTGAAAATGCCTGATCTCTTCAGATCTCGGAAGCCATCCAGACTCGGGCTTGGTTAGTACTTGTATGGGAGACCAACTAGGAACCTCAGGTGCCGTAAGCTTTTGTTTATTTATTTTTTGCATTATGATGTCATAATCAGACCACTTTTTTCCCTATGGGAGACCAACTAGGAACCTCAGGTGCCGTAAGCTTTTGTTTATTTATTTTTTGCATTATGATGTCATAATCAGACCACTTTTTTCCCTATCCAGAAGCGTCTTGTCTTTTGTCGCAACCAGAGTTTGATATTCTACCAACATTAGCGAGATTGCATTCTCTTAATTTCACTTACGGCCATACCAGTCTGAAAATGCCTGATCTCGTCAGATCTCGGAAGCCATCCAGACTCGGGCCTGGTTAGTACTTGTATGGGAGACCAACTAGGAACCTCAGGTGCCGTAAGCTTTTGTTTATTTCTTTTTTGCATTATGATGTCATAATCAGACCACTTTTTTCCCTATGGGAGACCAACTAGGAACCTCAGGTGCCGTAAGCTTTTGTTTATTTATTTTTTGCATTATGATGTCATAATCAGACCACTTTTTTCCCTATCCAGAAGCGTCTTGTCTTTTGTCGCAACCAGAGTTTGATATTCTACCAACATTAGCGAGATCGCATTCTCTTAATTTCATTTACGGCCATACCAGTCTGTAAATGCCTGATCTCGTCAGATCTCGGAAGCCATCAAGACTTGGGCCTGGTTAGTACTTGTATGGGAGACCAACTAGGAACCTCAGGTGCCGTAAGCTTTTGTTTATTTCTTTTTTGCATTATGATGTCATAATCAGACCACTTTTTTCCCTATCCAGAAGCGTCTTGTCTTTTGTCGCAACCAGAGTTTGATATTCTACCAACATTAGCGAGATCGCATTCTCTTAATTTCATTTACGGCCATACCAGTCTGTAAATGCCTGATCTCGTCAGATCTCGGAAGCCATCAAGACTTGGGCCTGGTTAGTACTTGTATGGGAGACCAACTAGGAACCTCAGGTGCCGTAAGCTTTTGTTTATTTCTTTTTTGCATTATGATGTCATAATCAGACCACTTTTTTCCCTATCCAGAAGCGTCTTGTCTTTTGTCGCAACCAGAGTTTGATATTCTACCAACATTAGCGAGATCGCATTCTCTTAATTTCACTTATGGCCATACCAGTCTGAAAATGCCTGATCTTGTCAGATCTCAGAAGCCATCCAGACTCAGGCCTGGTTAGTACTTGTATGGGAGACCAACTAGGAACCTCAGGTGCCGTAAGCTTTTGTTTATTTCTTTTTTGCATTATGATGTCATAATCAGACCACTTTTTTCCCTATCCAGAAGCGTCTTGTCTTTTGTCGCAACCAGAGTTTGATATTCTACCAACATTAGCGAGATCGCATTCTCTTAATTTCAGTTACGGCAATACCAGTCTGAAAATGCCTGATCTCGTCTGATCTCGGAAGGCTTCCAGACTCGGTCTGGTTAGTACTTGTATGGGAGACCAACTAGGAACCTCAGGTGCCGTAAGCTTTTGTTTATTTCTTTTTTGCATTATGATGTCATAATCAGACCACTTTTTTCCCTATCCAGAAGCGTCTTGTCTTTTGTCGCAACCAGAGTTTGATATTCTACCAACATTAGCGAGATCGCATTCTCTTAATTTCACTTACGGCCATACAAGTCTGAAAATGCCTGATCTCGTCAGATCTCGGAAGCCATCCAGACTCGGGCCTGGTTAGTACTTGTATGGGAGACCAACTAGGAACCTCAGGTGCCGTAAGCTTTTGTTTATTTCTTGTTTGCATTATGATGTCATAATCAGACCACTTTTTTCCCTATGGGAGACCAACTAGGAACCTCAGGTGCCGTAAGCTTTTGTTTATTTCTTTTTTGCATTATGATGTCATAATCAGACCACTTTTTTCCCTATCCAGAAGCGTCTTGTCTTTTGTCGCAACCAGAGTTTGATATTCTACCAACATTAGCGAGATCGCATTCTCTTAATTTTACTTACGGCCATACCAGTCTGAAAATGCCTGATCTCGTCAGATCTCAGAAGCCATCCAGACTTGGGCCTGGTTAGTACTTGTATGGGAGACCAACTAGGAACCTCAGGTGCCGTAAGCTTTTGTTTATTTCTTTTTTGCATTATGATGTCATAATCAGACCACTTTTTTCCCTATCCAGAAGCGTCTTGTCTTTTTTCGCAACCAGAGTTTGATATTCTACCAACATTAGCGAGATCGCATTCTCTTAATTTCACTTACGGCCATACCAGTCTGAAAATGCCTGATCTCATCAGATCTCTGAATCTATCCAGACTCGGGCCTGGTTAGTACTTGTATGGGAGACCAACTAGGAACCTCAGGTGCCGTAAGCTTTTGTTTATTTCTTTTTTGCATTATGATGTCATAATCAGACCACTTTTTTCCCTATCCAGAAGCGTCTTGTCTTTTGTCGCAACCAGAGTTTGATATTCTACCAACATTAGCGAGATCGCACTCTCTTAATTTCACTTACGGCTATACCAGTCTGAAAATGCCTGATCTCGTCAGATCTCGGAAGCCATCCAGACTCGGGTCTGGTTAGTACTTGTATGGGAGACCAACTAGGAACCTCAGGTGCCGTAAGCTTTTGTTTATTTATTTTTTGCATTATGATGTCATAATCAGACCACTTTTTTCCCTATCCAGAAGCGTCTTGTCTTTTGTCGCAACCAGAGTTTGATATTCTACCAACATTAGCGAGATCGCATTCTCTTAATTTCACTTACGGCCATACCAGTCTGAAAATGCCTGATCTCGTCAGATCTCGGAAGCCATCCAGACTCGGGCCTGGTTAGTACTTGTATGGGAGACCAACTAGGAACCTCAGGTGCCGTAAGCTTTTGTTTATTTCTTTTTTGCATTATGATGTCATAATCAGACCACTTTTTTCCCTATCCAGAAGCGTCTTGTCTTTTGTCGCAACCAGAGTTTGATATTCTACCAACATTAGCGAGATCGCATTCTCTTAATTTTACTTACGGCCATACCAGTCTGAAAATGCCTGATCTCGTCAAATCTCGGAAGCCATCCAGACTTGGGCCTGGTTAGTACTTGTATGGGAGACCAACTAGGAACCTCAGGTGCCGTAAGCTTTTGTTTATTTCTTTTTTGCATTATGATGTCATAATCAGACCACTTTTTTCCCTATCCAGAAGCGTCTTGTCTTTTGTCGCAACCAGAGTTTGATATTCTACCAACATTAGCGAGATCGCATTCTCTTAATTTCACTTACGGCCATACCAGTCTGAAAATGCCTGATCTCATCAGATCTCGGAATCCATCCAGACTCGGGCCTGGTTAGTACTTGTATGGGAGACCAACTAGGAACCTCAGGTGCCGTAAGCTTTTGTTTATTGCTTTTTTGCATTATGATGTCATAATCAGACCACTTTTTTCCCTATCCAGAAGCGTCTTGTCTTTTGTCGCAACCAGAGTTTGATATTCTACCAACATTAGCGAGATCGCACTCTCTTAATTTCACTTACGGCCATACCAGTCTGAAAATGCCTGATCTCGGCAGATCTCGGAAGCCATCCAGACTCGGGCCTGGTTAGTACTTGTATGGGAGACCAACTAGGAACCTCAGGTGCCGTAAGCTTTTGTTTATTTATTTTTTGCATTATGATGTCATAATCAGACCACTTTTTTCCCTATCCAGAAGCATCTTGTCTTTTGTCGCAACCAGAGTTTGATATTCTACCAACATTAACGAGATCGCATTCTCTTAATTTCACTTACGGCCATACCAGTCTGAAAATGTCAGATCTCGGAAGCCATCCAGACTTGGGCTTGGTTAGTACTTGTATGGGAGACCAACTAGGAACCTCAGGTGCCGTAAGCTTTTGTTTATTTCTTTTTTGCATTATGATGTCATAATCAGACCACTTTTTTCCCTATGGGAGACCAACTAGGAACCTCAGGTGCCGTAAGCTTTTGTTTATTTCTTTTTTGCATTATGATGTCATAATCAGACCACTTTTTTCCCTATCCAGAAGCGTCTTGTCTTTTGTCGCAACCAGAGTTTGATATTCTACCAACATTAGCGAGATCGCATTCTCTTAATTTCAATTACGGCCATACCAGTCTGAAAATGCCTGATCTCGTCAGATCTCGGAAGCCATCCAGACTCGGGCCTGGTTAGTACTTGTATGGGAGACCAACTAGGAACCTCAGGTGCCGTAAGCTTTTGTTTATTTCTTTTTTGCATTATGATGTCATAATCAGACCACTTTTTTCCCTATCCAGAAGCGTCTTGTCTTTTGTCGCAACCAGAGTTTGATATTCTACCAACATTAGCGAGATCGCATTCTCTTAATTTCAGTTACGGCAATACCAGTCTGAAAATGACTGATCTCGTCCGATCTCGGAAGGCTTCCAGACTCGGTCTGGTTAGTACTTGTATGGGAGACCAACTAGGAACCTCAGGTGCCGTAAGCTTTTGTTTATTTCTTTTTTGCATTATGATGTCATAATCAGACCACTTTTTTCCCTATCCAGAAGCGTCTTGTCTTTTGTCGCAACCAGAGTTTGATATTCTACCAACATTAGCGAGATCGCATTCTCTTAATTTCACTTACGGCAATACCAGTCTGAAAATGCCTGATCTCTTCAGATCTCGGAAGCCATCCAGACTCGGGCCTGGTTAGTACTTGTATGGGAGACCAACTAGGAACCTCAGGTGCCGTAAGCTTTTGTTTATTTCTTTTTTGCATTATGATGTCATAATCAGACCACTTTTTTCCCTATGGGAGACCAACTAGGAACCTCAGGTGCCGTAAGCTTTTGTTTATTTATTTTTTGCATTATGATGTCATAATCAGACCACTTTTTTCCCTATCCAGAAGCGTCTTGTCTTTTGTCGCAACCAGAGTTTGATATTCTACCAACATTAGCGAGATTGCATTCTCTTAATTTCACTTACGGCCATACCAGTCTGAAAATGCCTGATCTCGTCAGATCTCGGAAGCCATCCAGACTCGGGCCTGGTTAGTACTTGTATGGGAGACCAACTAGGAACCTCAGGTGCCGTAAGCTTTTGTTTATTTCTTTTTTGCATTATGATGTCATAATCAGACCACTTTTTTCCCTATGGGAGACCAACTAGGAACCTCAGGTGCCGTAAGCTTTTGTTTATTTATTTTTTGCATTATGATGTCATAATCAGACCACTTTTTTCCCTATCCAGAAGCGTCTTGTCTTTTGTCGCAACCAGAGTTTGATATTCTACCAACATTAGCGAGATCGCATTCTCTTAATTTCATTTACGGCCATACCAGTCTGTAAATGCCTGATCTCGTCAGATCTCGGAAGCCATCAAGACTTGGGCCTGGTTAGTACTTGTATGGGAGACCAACTAGGAACCTCAGGTGCCGTAAGCTTTTGTTTATTTCTTTTTTGCATTATGATGTCATAATCAGACCACTTTTTTCCCTATCCAGAAGCGTCTTGTCTTTTGTCGCAACCAGAGTTTGATATTCTACCAACATTAGCGAGATCGCATTCTCTTAATTTCACTTATGGCCATACCAGTCTGAAAATGCCTGATCTTGTCAGATCTCAGAAGCCATCCAGACTCAGGCCTGGTTAGTACTTGTATGGGAGACCAACTAGGAACCTCAGGTGCCGTAAGCTTTTGTTTATTTCTTTTTTGCATTATGATGTCATAATCAGACCACTTTTTTCCCTATCCAGAAGCGTCTTGTCTTTTGTCGCAACCAGAGTTTGATATTCTACCAACATTAGCGAGATCGCATTCTCTTAATTTCAGTTACGGCAATACCAGTCTGAAAATGCCTGATCTCGTCTGATCTCGGAAGGCTTCCAGACTCGGTCTGGTTAGTACTTGTATGGGAGACCAACTAGGAACCTCAGGTGCCGTAAGCTTTTGTTTATTTCTTTTTTGCATTATGATGTCATAATCAGACCACTTTTTTCCCTATCCAGAAGCGTCTTGTCTTTTGTCGCAACCAGAGTTTGATATTCTACCAACATTAGCGAGATCGCATTCTCTTAATTTCACTTACGGCCATACAAGTCTGAAAATGCCTGATCGCGTCAGATCTCGGAAGCCATCCAGACTCGGGCCTGGTTAGTACTTGTATGGGAGACCAACTAGGAACCTCAGGTGCCGTAAGCTTTTGTTTATTTCTTGTTTGCATTATGATGTCATAATCAGACCACTTTTTTCCCTATGGGAGACCAACTAGGAACCTCAGGTGCCGTAAGCTTTTGTTTATTTCTTTTTTGCATTATGATGTCATAATCAGACCACTTTTTTCCCTATCCAGAAGCGTCTTGTCTTTTGTCGCAACCAGAGTTTGATATTCTACCAACATTAGCGAGATCGCATTCTCTTAATTTTACTTACGGCCATACCAGTCTGAAAATGCCTGATCTCGTCAGATCTCAGAAGCCATCCAGACTTGGGCCTGGTTAGTACTTGTATGGGAGACCAACTAGGAACCTCAGGTGCCGTAAGCTTTTGTTTATTTCTTTTTTGCATTATGATGTCATAATCAGACCACTTTTTTCCCTATCCAGAAGCGTCTTGTCTTTTGTCGCAACCAGAGTTTGATATTCTACCAACATTAGCGAGATCGCATTCTCTTAATTTCACTTACGGCCATACCAGTCTGAAAATGCCTGATCTCATCAGATCTCTGAATCTATCCAGACTCGGGCCTGGTTAGTACTTGTATGGGAGACCAACTAGGAACCTCAGGTGCCGTAAGCTTTTGTTTATTTCTTTTTTGCATTATGATGTCATAATCAGACCACTATTTTCCCTATCCAGAAGCGTCTTGTCTTTTGTCGCAACCAGAGTTTGATATTCTACCAACATTAGCGAGATCGCATTCTCTTAATTTCACTTACGGCCATACCAGTCTGTAAATGCCTGATCTCGTCAGATCTCGGAAGCCATCAAGACTCGGGCCTGGTTAGTACTTGTATGGGAGACCAACTAGGAACCTCAGGTGCCGTAAGCTTTTGTTTATTTCTTTTTTGCATTATGATGTCATAATCAGACCACTTTTTCCCTATCCAGAAGCGTCTTGTCTTTTGTCGCAACCAGAGTTTGATATTCTACCAACATTAGCGAGATCGCATTCTCTTAATTTCACTTACGGCCATACCAGTCTGAAAATGCTTGATCTCGTCAGATCTCGGAAGCCATCCAGACTCGGGCCTGGTTAGTACTTGTATGGGAGACCAACTAGGAACCTCAGGTGCCGTAAGCTTTTGTTTATTTCTTTTTTGCATTATGATGTCATAATCAGACCACTTTTTTCCCTATCCAGAAGCGTCTTGTCTTTTGTCGCAACCAGAGTTTGATATTCTACCAACATTAGCGAGATCGCATTCTCTTAATTTCACTTACGGCCATACCAGTCTGTAAATGCCTGATCTCGTCAGATCTCGGAAGCCATCAAGACTCGGGCCTGGTTAGTACTTGTATGGGAGACCAACTAGGAACCTCAGGTGCCGTAAGCTTTTGTTTATTTCTTTTTTGCATTATGATGTCATAATCAGACCACTTTTTTCCCTATTCAGAAGCGTCTTGTCTTTTGTCGCAACCAGAGTTTGATATTCTACCAACATTAGCGAGATCGCATTCTCCTAATTTCACTTACGGCCATACCAGTCTGAAAATG
This sequence comes from Pelobates fuscus, assembly GCF_036172605.1. Classification (NCBI taxonomy): domain Eukaryota; kingdom Metazoa; phylum Chordata; class Amphibia; order Anura; family Pelobatidae; genus Pelobates; species Pelobates fuscus. The sequence goes on along the minus strand of NC_086318.1, from coordinate 287,006,621 downwards.
CCTGATCTCGTCAGATCTCGGAAGCCATCCAGACTCGGGCCTGGTTAGTACTTGTATGGGAGACCAACTAGGAACCTCAGGTGCCGTAAGCTTTTGTTTATTTCTTTTTTGCATTATGATGTCATAATCAGACTCCTTTTTTCCCTATGGGAGACCAACTAGGAACCTCAGGTGCCGTAAGCTTTTGTTTATTTCTTTTTTGCATTATGATGTCATAATCAGACCACTTTTTTCCCTATCCAGAAGCGTCTTGTCTTTTGTCGCAACCAGAGTTTGATATTCTACCAACATTAGCGAGATCGCATTCTCTTAATTTCACTTACGGCCATACCAGTCTGAAAATGCCTGATCTCGTCAGATCTCGGAAGCCATCCAGACTCGGGTCTGGTTAGTACTTGTATGGGAGACCAACTAGGAACCTCAGGTGCCGTAAGCTTTTGTTTATTTCTTTTTTGCATTATGATGTCATAATCAGACCACTTTTTTCCCTATCCAGAAGCGTCTTGTCTTTTGTCGCAACCAGAGTTTGATATTCTACCAACATTAGCGAGATCGCATTCTCTTAATTTCACTTACGGCCATACCAGTCTGAAAATGCCAGATCTCGGAAGCCATACAGACTCGGGCCTGGTTAGTACTTGTATGGGAGACAACTAGGAACCTCAGGTGCCGTAAGCTTTTGTTTATTTCTTTTTTGCATTATGATGTCATAATCAGACCACTTTTTTCCCAATGGGAGACCAACTAGGAACCTCAGGTGCTGTAAGCTGTTGTTTATTTCTTTTTTGCATTATGATGTCATAATCAAACCACTTTTTTCCCTATCCAGAAGCATCTTGTCTTTTGTCGCAACCAGAGTTTGATATTCTACCAACATTAACGAGATCGCATTCGCTTAATTTAACTTACGGCCATACCAGTCTGAAAATGCCAGATCTCGGAAGCCATCCAGACTTGGGCCTGTTTAGTACTTGTATGGGAGACCAACTAGGAACCTCAGGTGCCGTAAGCTTTTGTTTATTTCTTTTTTGCATTATGATGTCATAATCAGACCACTTTTTTCCCTATGGGAGACCAACTAGGAACCTCAGGTGCCGTAAGCTTTTGTTTATTTCTTTTTTGCATTATGATGTCATAATCAGACCACTTTTTTCCCTATCCAGAAGCGTCTTGTCTTTTGTCGCAACCAGAGTTTGATATTCTACCAACATTAGTGAGATCGCATTCTCTTAATTTCACTTACGGCCATACCAGTCTGAAAATGCCTGATCTCATCAGATCTCGGAAGCCATCCAGACTCGGGCCTGGTTATTACTTGTATGGGAGACCAACTAGGAACCTCAGGTGCCGTAAGCTTTTGTTTATTTCTTTTTTGCATTATGATGTCATAATCAGACCACTTTTTTCCCAATGGGAGACCAACTAGGAACCTAAGGTGCCGTAAGCTTTTGTTTATTTCTTTTTTGCATTATGATGTCATAATCAGACCACTTTTTTCCCTATCCAGAAGCGTCTTGTCTTTTGTCGCAACCAGAGTTTGATATTCTACCACCATTAGCGAGATCGCATTCTCTTAATTTCACTTACGGCCATACCAGTCTGAAAATGCCTGATCTCGTCAGATCTCGGAAGCCATCCAGACTCGGGCCTGGTTAGTACTTGTATGGGAGACCAAATAGGAACCTCAGGTGCTGTAAGCTGTTGTTTATTTCTTTTTTGCATTATGATGTCATAATCAAACCACTTTTTTCCCTATCCAGAAGCATCTTGTCTTTTGTCGCAACCAGAGTTTGATATTCTACCAACATTAACGAGATCGCATTCTCTTAATTTCACTTACGGCCATACCAGTCTGAAAATGTCAGATCTCGGAAGCCATCCAGACTTGGGCTTGGTTAGTACTTGTATGGGAGACCAACTAGGAACCTCAGGTGCCGTAAGCTTTTGTTTATTTCTTTTTTGCATTATGATGTCATAATCAGACCACTTTTTTCCCTATGGGAGACCAACTAGGAACCTCAGGTGCCGTAAGCTTTTGTTTATTTCTTTTTTTCATTATGATGTCATAATCAGACCACTTTTTTCCCTATGGGAGACCAACTAGGAACCTCAGGTGCCGTAAGCTTTTGTTTATTTCTTTTTTGCATTATGATGTCATAATCAGACCACTTTTTTCCCTATCCAGAAGCGTCTTGTCTTTTGTCGCAACCAGAGTTTGATATTCTACCAACATTAGCGAGATCGCATTCTCTTAATTTCACTTACGGCAATACCAGTCTGAAAATGCCTGATCTCGTCAGATCTCGGAAGCCATCCAGACTCGGGCCTGGTTAGTATTTGTATGGGAGACCAACTAGGAACCTCAGGTGCCGTAAGCTTTTGTTTATTTCTTTTTTGCATTATGATGTCATAATCAGACTCCTTTTTTCCCTATGGGAGACCAACTAGGAACCTCAGGTGCCGTAAGCTTTTGTTTATTTCTTTTTTGCATTATGATGTCATAATCAGACCACTTTTTTCCCTATCCAGAAGCGTCTTGTCTTTTGTCGCAACCAGAGTTTGATATTCTACCAACATTAGCGAGATCGCATTCTCTTAATTTCACTTATGGCCATACCAGTCTGAAAATGCCTGATCTCGTCAGATCTCGGAAGCCATCCAGACTCGGGCCTGGTTAGTACTTGTATGGGAGACAAACTAGGAACCCCAGGTGCCGTAAGCTTTTGTTTATTTCTTTTTTGCATTATGATGTCATAATCAGACCACTTTTTTCCCTATCCAGAAGCATCTTGTCTTTTGTCGCAACCAGAGTTTGATATTCTACCAACATTAACGAGATCGCATTCTCTTCATTTCACTTACGGCCATACCAGTCTGAATATGTCAGATCTCGGAAGCCATCCAGACTTGGGCTTGGTTAGTACTTGTATGGGAGACCAACTAGGAACCTCAGGTGCCGTAAGCTTTTGTTTATTTCTTTTTTGCATTATGATGTCATAATCAGACCACTTTTTTCCCTATGGGAGACCAACTAGGAACCTCAGATGCCGTAAGCTTTTGTTTATTTCTTTTTTGCATTATGATGTCATAATCAGACCACTTTTTTCCCTATCCAGAAGCGTCTTGTCTTTTGTCGCAACCAGAGTTTGATATTCTACCAACATTAGCGAGATCGCATTCTCTTAATTTCACTTACGGCCATACCAGTCTGAAAATGCCTGATCTCTTCAGATCTCGGAAGCCATCCAGACTCGGGCCTGGTTAGTACTTGTATGGGAGACCAACTAGGAACCTCAGGTGCCGTAAGCTTTTGTTTATTTCTTTTTTGCATTATGATGTCATAATCAGACCACTTTTTTCCCTATGGGAGACCAACTAGGAACCTCAGGTGCCGTAAGCTTTTGTTTATTTCTTTTTTGCATTATGATGTCATAATCAGACCACTTTTTTCCCTATCCAGAAGCGTCTTGTCTTTTGTCGCAACCAGAGTTTGATATTCTACCAACATTAGTGAGATCGCATTCTCTTAATTTCATTTACGGCCATACCAGTCTGTAAATGCCTGATCTCGTCAGATCTCGGAAGCCATCAAGACTCGGGCCTGAATAGTACTTGTATGGGAGACCAACTAGGAACCTCAGGTGCCGTAAGCTTTTGTTTATTTCTTTTTTGCATTATGATGTCATAATCAGACCACTTTTTTCCCTATCCAGAAGCGTCTTGTCTTTTGTCGCAACCAGAGTTTGATATTCTACCAACATTAGCGAGATCGCATTCTCTTAATTTCACTTACGGCCATACCAGTCTGAAAATGCCTGATCTCGTCAGATCTCGGAAGCCATCCAGACTCGGGCCTGGTTAGTACTTGTATGGGAGACCAACTAGGAACCTCACGTGCCGTAAGCTTTTGTTTATTTCTTTTTTGCATTATGATGTCATAATCAGACCACTTTTTTCCCTATCCAGAAGCGTCTTGTCTTTTGTCGCAACCAGAGTTTGATATTCTACCAACATTAGCGAGATCGCGTTCTCTTAATTTCACTTACGGCCGTACCAGTCTGAAAATGCCTGATCTCATCAGATCTCGGAAGCCATCCAGACTTGGGCCTGGTTAGTACTTGTATGGGAGACCAACTAGGAACCTCAGGTGCTGTAAGCTTTTGTTTATTTCTTTTTTGCATTATGATGTCATAATCAGACCACTATTTTCCCTATCCAGAAGCGTCTTGTCTTTTGTCGCAACCAGAGTTTGATATTCTACCAACATTAGCGAGATCGCATTCTCTTAATTTCACTTACGGCCATACCAGTCTGTAAATGCCTGATCTCGTCAGATCTCGGAAGCCATCAAGACTCGGGCCTGGTTAGTACTTGTATGGGAGACCAACTAGGAACCTCAGGTGCCGTAAGCTTTTGTTTATTTCTTTTTTGCATTATGATGTCATAATCAGACCACTTTTTTCCCTATCCAGAAGCGTCTTGTCTTTTGTCGCAACCAGAGTTTGATATTCTACCAACATTAGCGAGATCGCATTCTCTTAATTTCACTTACGGCCATACCAGTCTGAAAATGCCTGATCTCGTCAGATCTCGGAAGCCATCCAGACTCGGGCCTGGTTAGTACTTGTATGGGAGACCAACTAGGAACCTCAGGTGCCGTAAGCTTTTGTTTATTTCTTTTTTGCATTATGATGTCATAATCAGACCACTTTTTTCCCTATCCAGAAGCGTCTTGTCTTTTGTCGCAACCAGAGTTTGATATTCTACCAACATTAGCGAGATCGCATTCTCTTAATTTCACTTACGGCCATACCAGTCTGTAAATGCCTGATCTCGTCAGATCTCGGAAGCCATCAAGACTCGGGCCTGGTTAGTACTTGTATGGGAGACCAACTAGGAACCTCAGGTGCCGTAAGCTTTTGTTTATTTCTTTTTTGCATTATGATGTCATAATCAGACCACTTTTTTCCCTATCCAGAAGCGTCTTGTCTTTTGTCGCAACCAGAGTTTGATATTCTACCAACATTAGCGAGATCGCATTCTCTTAATTTCACTTACGGCCATACCAGTCTGAAAATGCCTGATCTCGTCAGATCTCGGAAGCCATCCAGACTCGGGCCTGGTTAGTACTTGTATGGGAGACCAACTAGGAACCTCAGGTGCCGTAAGCTTTTGTTTATTTCTTTTTTGCATTATGATGTCATAATCAGACTCCTTTTTTCCCTATGGGAGACCAACTAGGAACCTCAGGTGCCGTAAGCTTTTGTTTATTTCTTTTTTGCATTATGATGTCATAATCAGACCACTTTTTTCCCTATCCAGAAGCGTCTTGTCTTTTGTCGCAACCAGAGTTTGATATTCTACCAACATTAGCGAGATCGCATTCTCTTAATTTCACTTACGGCCATACCAGTCTGAAAATGCCTGATCTCGTCAGATCTCGGAAGCCATCCAGACTCGGGCCTGGTTAGTACTTGTATGGGAGACCAACTAGGAACCTCAGGTGCCGTAAGCTTTTGTTTATTTCTTTTTTGCATTATGATGTCATAATCAGACTCCTTTTTTCCCTATGGGAGACCAACTAGGAACCTCAGGTGCCGTAAGCTTTTGTTTATTTCTTTTTTGCATTATGATGTCATAATCAGACCACTTTTTTCCCTATCCAGAAGCGTCTTGTCTTTTGTCGCAACCAGAGTTTGATATTCTACCAACATTAGCGAGATCGCATTCTCTTAATTTCACTTACGGCCATACCAGTCTGAAAATGCCTGATCTCGTCAGATCTCGGAAGCCATCCAGACTCGGGTCTGGTTAGTACTTGTATGGGAGACCAACTAGGAACCTCAGGTGCCGTAAGCTTTTGTTTATTTCTTTTTTGCATTATGATGTCATAATCAGACCACTTTTTTCCCTATCCAGAAGCGTCTTGTCTTTTGTCGCAACCAGAGTTTGATATTCTACCAACATTAGCGAGATCGCATTCTCTTAATTTCACTTACGGCCATACCAGTCTGAAAATGCCTGATCTCGTCAGATCTCGGAAGCCATACAGACTCGGGCCTGGTTAGTACTTGTATGGGAGACCAACTAGGAACCTCAGGTTCCGTAAGCTTTTGTTTATTTCTTTTTTGCATTATGATGTCATAATCAGACCACTTTTTTCCCTATCCAGAAGCGTCTTGTCTTTTGTCGCAACCAGAGTTTGATATTCTACCAACATTAGCGAGATCGCGTTCTCTTAATTTCATTTACGGCCATACCAGTCTGAAAATGCCTGATCTCATCAGATCTCGGAAGCCATCCAGATTTGGGCCTGGTTAGTACTTGTATGGGAGACAACTAGGAACCTCAGGTGCCGTAAGCTTTTGTTTATTTCTTTTTTGCATTATGATGTCATAATCAGACCACTTTTTTCCCAATGGGAGACCAACTAGGAACCTCAGGTGCTGTAAGCTGTTGTTTATTTCTTTTTTGCATTATGATGTCATAATCAAACCACTTTTTTCCCTATCCAGAAGCATCTTGTCTTTTGTCGCAACCAGAGTTTGATATTCTACCAACATTAACGAGATCGCATTCTCTTAATTTAACTTACGGCCATACCAGTCTGAAAATGCCTGATCTCGTCAGATCTCGGAAGCCATCCAGACTTGGGCCTGTTTAGTACTTGTATGGGAGACCAACTAGGAACCTCAGGTGCCGTAAGCTTTTGTTTATTTCTTTTTTGCATTATGATGTCATAATCAGACCACTTTTTTCCCTATGGGAGACCAACTAGGAACCTCAGGTGCCGTAAGCTTTTGTTTATTTCTTTTTTGCATTATGATGTCATAATCAGACCACTTTTTTCCCTATCCAGAAGCGTCTTGTCTTTTGTCGCAACCAGAGTTTGATATTCTACCAACATTAGTGAGATCGCATTCTCTTAATTTCACTTACGGCCATACCAGTCTGAAAATGCCTGATCTCATCAGATCTCGGAAGCCATCCAGACTCGGGCCTGGTTAGTACTTGTATGGGAGACCAACTAGGAACCTCAGGTGCCGTAAGCTTTTGTTTATTTCTTTTTTGCATTATGATGTCATAATCAGACCACTTTTTTCCCAATGGGAGACCAACTAGGAACCTAAGGTGCCGTAAGCTTTTGTTTATTTCTTTTTTGCATTATGATGTCATAATCAGACCACTTTTTTCCCTATCCAGAAGCGTCTTGTCTTTTGTCGCAACCAGAGTTTGATATTCTACCACCATTAGCGAGATCGCATTCTCTTAATTTCACTTACGGCCATACCAGTCTGAAAATGCCTGATCTCGTCAGATCTCGGAAGCCATCCAGACTCGGGTCTGGTTAGTACTTGTATGGGAGACCAAATAGGAACCTCAGGTGCTGTAAGCTGTTGTTTATTTCTTTTTTGCATTATGATGTCATAATCAAACCACTTTTTTCCCTATCCAGAAGCATCTTGTCTTTTGTCGCAACCAGAGTTTGATATTCTACCAACATTAACGAGATAGCATTCTCTTAATTTCACTTACGGCCATACCAGTCTGAAAATGTCAGATCTCGGAAGCCATCCAGACTTGGGCTTGGTTAGTACTTGTATGGGAGACCAACTAGGAACCTCAGGTGCCGTAAGCTTTTGTTTATTTCTTTTTTGCATTATGATGTCATAATCAGACCACTTTTTTCCCTATGGGAGACCAACTAGGAACCTCAGGTGCCGTAAGCTTTTGTTTATTTCTTTTTTGCATTATGATGTCATAATCAGACCACTTTTTTCCCTATGGGAGACCAACTAGGAACCTCAGGTGCCGTAAGCTTTTGTTTATTTCTTTTTTGCATTATGATGTCATAATCAGACCACTTTTTTCCCTATCCAGAAGCGTCTTGTCTTTTGTCGCAACCAGAGTTTGATATTCTACCAACATTAGCGAGATCGCATTCTCTTAATTTCACTTACGGCCATACCAGTCTGAAAATGCCTGATCTTGTCAGATCTCGGAAGCCATCCAGACTCGGGCCTGGTTAGTACTTGTATGGGAGACCAACTAGGAACCTCAGGTGCCGTAAGCTTTTGTTTATTTCTTTTTTGCATTATGATGTCATAATCAGACTCCTTTTTTCCCTATGGGAGACCAACTAGGAACCTCAGGTGCCGTAAGCTTTTGTTTATTTCTTTTTTGCATTATGATGTCATAATCAGACCACTTTTTTCCCTATCCAGAAGCGTCTTGTCTTTTGTCGCAACCAGAGTTTGATATTCTACCAACATTAGCGAGATCGCATTCTCTTAATTTCACTTACGGCCATACCAGTCTGAAAATGCCTGATCTCGTCAGATTTCGAAAGCCATCCAGACTCGGGTCTGGTTAGTACTTGTATGGGAGACCAACTAGGAACCTCAGGTGCCGTAAGCTTTTGTTTATTTCTTTTTTGCATTATGATGTCATAATCAGACCACTTTTTTCCCTATCCAGAAGCGTCTTGTCTTTTGTCGCAACCAGAGTTTGATATTCTACCAACATTAGCGAGATCGCATTCTCTTAATTTCACTTACGGCCATACCAGTCTGAAAATGCCTGATCTCGTCAGATCTCGGAAGCCATACAGACTCGGGCCTGGTTAGTACTTGTATGGGAGACCAACTAGGAACCTCAGGTTCCGTAAGCTTTAGTTTATTTCTTTTTTGCATTATGATGTCATAATCAGACCACTTTTTTCCCTATCCAGAAGCGTCTTGTCTTTTGTCGCAACCAGAGTTTGATATTCTACCAACATTAGCGAGATCGCGTTCTCTTAATTTCATTTACGGCCATACCAGTCTGAAAATGCCTGATCTCATCAGATCTCGGAAGCCATCCAGATTTGGGCCTGGTTAGTACTTGTATGGGAGACAACTAGGAACCTCAGGTGCCGTAAGCTTTTGTTTATTTCTTTTTTGCATTATGATGTCATAATCAGACCACTTTTTTCCCAATGGGAGACCAACTAGGAACCTCAGGTGCTGTAAGCTGTTGTTTATTTCTTTTTTGCATTATGATGTCATAATCAAACCACTTTTTTCCCTATCCAGAAGCATCTTGTCTTTTGTCGCAACCAGAGTTTGATATTCTACCAACATTAACGAGATCGCATTCTCTTAATTTAACTTACGGCCGTACCAGTCTGAAAATGTCAGATCTCGGAAGCCATCCAGACTTGGGCTTGGTTAGTACTTGTATGGGAGACCAACTAGGAACCTCAGGTGCCGTAAGCTTTTGTTTATTTCTTTTTTGCATTATGATGTCATAATCAGACCACTTTTTTCCCTATTCAGAAGCGTCTTGTCTTTTGTCGCAACCAGAGTTTGATATTCTACCAACATTAGTGAGATCGCATTCTCTTAATTTCATTTACGGCCATACCAGTCTGTAAATGCCTGATCTCGTCAGATCTCAGAAGCCATCAAGACTCGGGCCTGAATAGTACTTGTATGGGAGACCAACTAGGAACCTCAGGTGCCGTAAGCTTTTGTTTATTTCTTTTTTGCATTATGATGTCATAATCAGACCACTTTTTTCCCTATCCAGAAGGGTCTTGTCTTTTGTCGCAACCAGAGTTTGATATTCTACCAACATTAGCGAGATCGCATTCTCTTAATTTCACTTACGGCCATACCAGTCTGAAAATGCCTGATCTCGTCAGATCTCGGAAGCCATCCAGACTCGGGTCTGGTTAGTACTTGTATGGGAGACCAACTAGGAACCTCAGGTGCCGTAAGCTTTTGTTTATTTCTTTTTTGCATTATGATGTCATAATCAGACCACTTTTTTCCCTATCCAGAAGCGTCTTGTCTTTTGTCGCAACCAGAGTTTGATATTCTACCAACATTAGCGAGATCGCATTCTCTTAATTTCACTTACGGCCATACCAGTCTGAAAATGCCTGATCTCGTCAGATCTCGGAAGCCATCCAGACTCGGGCCTGGTTAGTACTTGTACGGGAGACCAACTAGGAACCTCAGGTGCCATAAGCTTTTGTTTATTTCTTTTTTGCATTATGATGTCATAATCAGACCACTTTTTTCCCTATCCAGAAACATCTGGTCTTTTGTCGCAACCAGAGTTTGATATTCTACCAACATTAACAAGATCGCATTCTCTTAATTTCACTTACGGCCATACCAGTCTGAAAATGCCTGATCTCGTCAGATCTCGGAAGCCATCCAGACTTGGGCCTGTTTAGTACTTGTATGGGAGACCAACTAGGAACCTCAGGTGCCGTAAGCTTTTGTTTATTTCTTTTTTGCATTATGATGTCATAATCAGACCACTTTTTTCCCTATGGGAGAAAAACTAGGAACCTCAGGTGCCGTAAGCTTTTGTTTATTTCTTTTTTGCATTATGATGTCATAATCAGACCACTTTTTTCCCTATCCAGAAGCGTCTTGTCTTTTGTCGCAACCAGAGTTTGATATTCTACCAACATTAGTGAGATCGCATTCTCTTAATTTCACTTACGGCCATACCAGTCTGAAAATGCCTGATCTCATCAGATCTCGGAAGCCATCCAGACTCGGGCCTGGTTAGTACTTGTATGGGAGACCAACTAGGAACCTCAGGTGCCGTAAGCTTTTGTTTATTTCTTTTTTGCATTATGATGTCATAATCAGACCACTTTTTTCCCAATGGGAGACCAACTAGGAACCTAAGGTGCCGTAAGCTTTTGTTTATTTCTTTTTTGCATTATGATGTCATAATCAGACCACTTTTTTCCCTATCCAGAAGCGTCTTGTCTTTTGTCGCAACCAGAGTTTGATATTCTACCAACATTAGCGAGATCGCATTCTCTTAATTTCACTTACGGCCATACCAGTCTGAAAATGCCTGATCTCGTCAGATCTCGGAAGCCATCCAGACTCGGGCCTGGTTAGTACATGTATGGGAGACCAACTAGGAACCTCAGGTGCTGTAAGCTGTTGTTTATTTCTTTTTTGCATTATGATGTCATAATCAAACCACTTTTTTCCCTATCCAGAAGCATCTTGTCTTTTGTCGCAACCAGAGTTTGATATTCTACCAACATTAACGAGATCGCATTCTCTTAATTTCACTTACGGCCATACCAGTCTGAAAATGTCAGATCTCGGAAGCCATCCAGACTTGGGCTTGGTTAGTACTTGTATGGGAGACCAACTAGGAACCTCAGGTGCCGTAAGCTTTTGTTTATTTCTTTTTTGCATTATGATGTCATAATCAGACCACTTTTTTCCCTATGGGAGACCAACTAGGAACCTCAGGTGCCGTAAGCTTTTGTTTATTTCTTTTTTGCATTATGATGTCATAATCAGACCACTTTTTTCCCTATCCAGAAGCGTCTTGTCTTTTGTCGCAACCAGAGTTTGATATTCTACCAACATTAGTGAGATTGCATTCTCTTAATTTCGTTTACGGCCATACCAGTCTGTAAATGCCTGATCTCGTCAGATCTCAGAAGCCATCAAGATTTGGGCCTGAATAGTACTTGTATGGGAGACCAACTAGGAACCTCAGGTGCCGTAAGCTTTTGTTTATTTCTTTTTTGCATTACGATGTCATAATCAGACCACTTTTTTCCCTATCCAGAAGCGTCTTGTCTTTTGTCGCAACCAGAGTTTGATATTCTACCAACATTAGCGAGATAGCATTCTCTTAATTTCACTTACGGCCATACCAGTCTGAAAATGCCAGATCTCGGAAGCCATCCAGACTCGGGCCTGGTTAGTACTTGTATGGGAGACCAACTAGGAACCTCAGGTGCCGTAAGCTTTTGTTTATTTCTTTTTTGCATTATGATGTCATAATCAGACCACTTTTTTCCCTATGGGAGACCAACTAGGAACCTCAGGTGCCATAAGCTTTTGTTTATTTCTTTTTTGCATTATGATGTCATAATCAGACCACTTTTTTCCCTATCCAGAAGCGTCTTGTCTTTTGTCGCAAAAAGAGTTTGATATTCTAGCAACATTAGCGAGATCGCATTCTCTTAATTTCATTTACGGCCATACCAGTCTGAAAATGTCTGATCTCATCAGATATCGGAAGCCATCCAGACTTGGGACTGGTTAGTACTTGTATGGGAGACCAACTAGGAACCTCAGGTGCCGTAAGCTTTTGTTTATTTCTTTTTTGCATTATGATGTCATAATCAGACCACTTTTTTCCCTATCCAGAAGCGTCTTGTCTTTTGTCGCAACCAGAGTTTGATATTCTACCAACATTAGCGAGATCGCATTCGCTTAATTTCACTTACGGCCATACCAGTCTGAAAATGCCTGATCTCGTCAGATCTCGGAAGCCATCCAGACTTGGGCCTGGTTAGTACTTGTATGGGAGACCAACTAGGAACCTCAGGTGCTGTAAGCTTTTGTTTATTTCTTTTTTGCATTATGATGTCATAATCAGACCACTTTTTTCCCTATGGGAGACCAACTAGGAACCTCAGGTGCCGTAAGCTTTTGTTTATTTCTTTTTTGCATTATGATGTCATAATCAGACCACTTTTTTCCCTATCCAGAAGCGTCTTGTCTTTTGTCGCAACCAGAGTTTGATATTCTACCAACATTAGCGAGATCGCATTCTCTTAATTTCACTTACGGCCATACCAGTCTGAAAATGCCTGATCTTGTCAGATCTCGGAAGCCATCCAGACTTGGGCCTGGTTAGTACTTGTATGGGAGACCAACTAGGATCCTCAGGTGCCGTAAGCTTTTGTTTATTTCTTTTTTGCATTATGATGTCATAATCAGACCACTTTTTTCCCTATGGGAGACCAACTAGGAACCTCAGGTGCCGTAAGCTTTTGTTTATTTCTTTTTTGCATTATGATGTCATAATCAGACCACTTTTTTCCCTATCCAGAAGCGTCTTGTCTTTTGTCGCAACCAGAGTTTGATATTCTACCAACATTAGCGAGATCGCATTCTCTTAATTTCATTTACGGCCGTAACAGTCTGAAAATGCCTGATCTCATCAGATATCGGAAGCCATCCAGACTTGGGCCTGGTTAGTACTTGTATGGGAGACCAACTAGGAACCTCAGGTGCCGTAAGCTTTTGTTTATTTCTTTTTTGCATTATGATGTCATAATCAGACCACTTTTTTCCCTATCCAGAAGCGTCTTGTCTTTTGTCGCAGCCAGAGTTTGATATTCTACCAACATTAGCGAGATCGCATTCTCTTAATTTCACTTACGGCCATACCAGTCTGAAAATGCCTGATCTCGTCAGATCTTGGAAGCCATCCAGACTCGGGCCTGGTTAGTACTTGTATGGGAGACCAACTAGGAACCTCAGGTGCCGTAAGCTTTTGTTTATTTCTTTTTTGCATTATGATGTCATAATCAGACCACTTTTTTCCCTATCCAGAAGCATCTTGTCTTTTGTCGCAACCAGAGTTTGATATTCTACCAACATTAACGAGATCGCATTCTCTCAATTTCACTTACGGCCAAACCAGTCTGAAAATGCCTGATCTCGTCAGATCTCGGAAGCCATCCAGACTTGGGCCTGGTTAGTACTTGTATGGGAGACCAACTAGGAACCTCAGGTGCCGTAAGCTTTTGTTTATTTCTTTTTTGCATTATGATGTCATAATCAGACCACTTTTTTCCCTATGGGAGACCAACTAGGAACCTCAGGTGCCGTAAGCTTTTGTTTATTTCTTTTTTGCATTATGATGTCATAATCAGACCACTTTTTTCCCTATCCAGAAGCGTCTTGTCTTTTGTCGCAACCAGAGTTTGATATTCTACCAACATTAACGAGATCGCATTCTCTTAATTTCACTTACGGCCAAACCAGTCTGAAAATGCCTGATCTCGTCAGATCTCGGAAGCCATCCAATCTTGGGCCTGGTTAGTACTTGTATGGGAGACCAACTAGGAACCTCAGGTGCCGTAAGCTTTTGTTTATTTCTTTTTTGCATTATGATGTCATAATCAGACCACTTTTTTCCCTATGGGAGACCAACTAGGAACCTCAGGTGCCGTAAGCTTTTGTTTATTTCTTTTTTGCATTATGATGTCATAATCAGACCACTTTTTTCCCTATCCAGAAGCGTCTTGTCTTTTGTCGCAACCAGAGTTTGATATTCTACCAACATTAGCGAGATCGCATTCTCTTAATTTCCCTTACGGCCATACCAGTCTGAAAATGCCTGATCTCGTCAGATCTCAGAAGCCATCCAGACTCGGGCCTGGTTAGTACTTGTATGGGAGACCAACTAGGAACTTCAGGTGCCGAAAGCTTTTGTTTATTTCTTTTTTGCATTATGATGTCATAATCAGACCACTTTTTTCCCTATCCAGAAGCGTCTTGTCTTTTGTCGCAACCAGAGTTTGATATTCTACCAACATTAGCGAGATCGCATTCTCTTAATTTCACTTACGGCCATACCAGTCTGAAAATGCCTGATCTCGTCAGATTTCGGAAGCCATCCAGACTTGGGCCTGGTTAGTACTTGTATGGGAGACCAACTAGGAACCTCAGGTGCCGTAAGCTTTTGTTTATTTCTTTTTTGCATTATGATGTCATAATCAGACCACTTTTTTCCCTATGGGAGACCAACTAGGAACCTCAGGTGCCGTAAGCTTTTGTTTATTTCTTTTTTGCATTATGATGTCATAATCAGACCACTTTTTTCCCTATCCAGAAGCGTCTTGTCTTTTGTCGCAACCAGAGTTTGATATTCTACCAACATTAGCGAGATCGCATTCTCTTAATTTCATTTACGGCCATACCAGTCTGAAAATGCCTGATCTCATCAGATATCGGAAGCCATCCAGACTTGGGCCTGGTTAGTACTTGTATGGGAGACCAACTAGGAACCTCAGGTGCCGTAAGCTTTTGTTTATTTCTTTTTTGCATTATGATGTCATAATCAGACCACTTTTTTCCCTATCCAGAAGCGTCTTGTCTTTTGTCGCAACCAGAGTTTGATATTCGACCAAAATTAGCGAGATCGCATTCTCTTAATTTCACTTACGGCCATACCAGTCTGAAAATGCCTGATCTCGTCAGATCTTGGAAGCCATCCAAACTCGGGCCTGGTTAGTACTTGTATGGGAGACCAACTAGGAACCTCAGGTGCCGTAAGCTTTTGTTTATTTCTTTTTTGCATTATGATGTCATAATCACACCACTTTTTTCCCTATGGGAGACCAACTAGGAACCTCAGGTGCCGTAAGCTTTTGTTTATTTCTTTTTTGCATTATGATGTCATAATCAGACCACTTTTTTCCCTATCCAGAAGCGTCTTGTCTTTTGTCGCAACCAGAGTTTGATATTCTACCAACATTAGCGAGATCGCATTCTATTAATTTCACTTACGGCCATACCAGTCTGAAAATGCCTGATCTCGTCAGATCTCGGAAGCCATCCAGACTTGGGCCTGGTTAGTACTTGTATGGGACGACCAACTAGGAACTTCAGGTGCCGTAAGCTTTTGTTTATTTCTTTTTTGCATTATGATGTCATAATCAGACCACTTTTTTCCCTATCCAGAAGCGTCTTGTCTTTTGTCGCAACCAGAGTTTGATATTCTACCAACATTAGCGAGATCGCATTCTATTAATTTCACTTACGGCCATACCAGTCTGAAAATGCCTGATCTCGTCAGATCTCGGAAGCCATCCAGACTTGGGCCTGGTTAGTACTTGTATGGGAGACCAACTAGGAACCTCAGGTGCCGTAAGCTTTTGTTTATTTCTTTTTTGCATTATGATGTCATAATCAGACCACTTTTTTCCCTATGGGAGACCAACTAAGAACCTCAGGTGCCGTAAGCTTTTGTTTATTTCTTTTTTGCATTATGATGTCATAATCAGACCACTTTTTTCCCTATCCAGAAGCGTCTTGTCTTTTGTCGCAACCAGAGTTTGATATTCTACCAACATTAGCGAGATCGCATTCTCTTAATTTCATTTACGGCCATACCAGTCTGAAAATGCCTGATCTCATCAGATATCGGAAGCCATCCAGACTTGGGCCTGGTTAGTACTTGTATGGGAGACCAACTAGGAACCTCAGGTGCCGTAAGCTTTTGTTTATTTCTTTTTTGCATTATGATGTCATAATCAGACCACTTTTTTCCCTATCCAGAAGCGTCTTGTCTTTTGTTGCAACCAGAGTTTGATATTCTACCAAAATTAGCGAGATCGCATTCTCTTAATTTCACTTACGGCCATACCAGTCTGAAAATGCCTGATCTCGTCAGATCTTGGAAGCCATCCAGACTCGGGCCTGGTTAGTACTTGTATGGGAGACCAACTAGGAACCTCAGGTGCCGTAAGCTTTTGTTTATTTCTTTTTTGCATTATGACGTCATAATCAGACCACTTTTTTCCCTATGGGAGACCAACTAGGAACCTCAGGTGCCGTAAGCTTTAGTTTATTTCTTTTTTGCATTATGATGTCATAATCAGACCACTTTTTTCCCTATCCAGAAGCGTCTTGCCTTTTGTCGCAACCAGAGTTTGATATTCTACCAACATTAGCGAGATCGCATTCTCTTAATTTCCGTTACGGCCATACCAGTCTGAAAATGCCTGATCTCGTCAGATCTCGGAAGCCATCCAGACTCGGGCCTGGTTAGTACTTGTATGGGAGACCAACTAGGAACCTCAGGTGCCGTAAGCTTTTGTTTATTTCTTTTTTGCATTATGACGTCATAATCAGACCACTTTTTTCCCTATGGGAGACCAACTAGGAACCTCAGGTGCCGTAAGCTTTAGTTTATTTCTTTTTTGCATTATGATGTCATAATCAGACCACTTTTTTCCCTATCCAGAAGCGTCTTGTCTTTTGTCGCAACCAGAGTTTGATATTCTACCAACATTAGCGAGATCGCATTCTCTTAATTTCACTTACGGCCATACCAGTCTGAAAATGCCTGATCTCGTCAGATCTCGGAAGCCATCCAGACTCGGGCCTGGTTAGTACTTGTATGGGACGACCAACTAGGAACTTCAGGTGCCGTAAGCTTTTGTTTATTTCTTTTTTGCATTATGATGTCATAATCAGACCACTTTTTTCCCTATCCAGAAGCGTCTTGTCTTTTGTCGCAACCAGAGTTTGATATTCTACCAACATTAGCGAGATCGCATTCTCTTAATTTCACTTACGGCCATACCAGTCTGAAAATGCCTGATCTTGTCAGATTTCGGAAGTCATCCAGACTCGGGCCTGGTTAGTACTTGTATGGGAGACCAACTAGGAACCTCAGGTGCTGTAAGCTTTTGTTTATTTCTTTTTTGCATTATGATGTCATAATCAGACCACTTTTTTCCCTATGGGAGACCAACTTGGAACCTCAGGTGCCGTAAGCTTTTGTTTATTTCTTTTTTGCATTATGATGTCATAATCAGACCACTTTTTTCCCTATTTAGAAGCGTCTTGTCTTTTGTCGCAACCAGAGTTTGATATTCTACCAACATTAGCGAGATCGCATTCTCTTAATTTCACTTACGGCCATACCAGTCTGAAAATGCCTGATCTCGTCAGATCTCGGAAGCCATCCAGACTCGGGCCTGGTTAGTACTTGTATGGGAGACCAACTAGGAACCTCAGGTGCCGTAAGCTTTTGTTTATTTCTTTTTTGCATTATGATGTCATAATCAGACCACTTTTTTCCCTATCCAGAAGCGTCTTGTCTTTTGTCGCAACCAGAGTTTGATATTCTACCAACATTAGCGAGATCTCATTCTCTTAATTTCACTTACAGCCATACTAGTCTGAAAATGCCTGATCTCGTCAGATCTTGGAAGCCATCCAGACTCGGGCCTAGTTAGTACTTGTATGGGAGACCAACTAGGAACCTCAGGTGCCGTAAGCTTTTGTTTATTTCTTTTTTGCATTATGATGTCATAATCAGACCACTTTTTTCCCTATGGGAGACCAACTAGGAACCTCAGGTGCCGTAAGCTTTTGTTTATTTCTTTTTTGCATTATGATGTCATAATCAGACCACTTTTTTCCCTATTTAGAAGCGTCTTGTCTTTTGTCGCAACCAGAGTTTGATATTCTACCAACATTAGCGAGATCGCATTCCCTTAATTTCACTTACGGCCATACCAGTCTGAAAATGCCTGATCTCGTCAGATCTCAGAAGCCATCCAGACTCGGGCCTGGTTAGTACTTGTATGGGAGACCAACTAGGAACCTCAGGTGCCGTAAGCTTTTGTTTATTTCTTTTTTGCATTATGATGTCATAATCAGACCACTTTTTTCCCTATCCAGAAGCGTCTTGTCTTTTGTCGCAACCAGAGTTTGATATTCTACCAACATTAGCGAGATCGCATTCTCTTAATTTCACTTACAGCCATACTAGTCTGAAAATGCCTGAACTCGTCAGATCTCGGAAGCCATCCAGACTCGGGCCTAGTTAGTACTTGTATGGGAGACCAACTAGGAACCTCAGGTGCCGTAAGCTTTTGTTTATTTCTTTTTTGCATTATGATGTCATAATCAGACCACTTTTTTCCCTATGGGAGACCAACTAGGAACCTCAGGTGCCGTAAGCTTTTGTTTATTTCTTTTTTGCATTATGATGTCATAACCAGACCACTTTTTTACCTATCCAGAAGCGTCTTGTCTTTTGTCGCAACCAGAGTTTGATATTCTACCAACATTAGCGAGATCGCATCATCTTAGTTTCCCTTACGGCCATACCAGTCTGAAAATGCCAGATCTCGGAAGCCATCCAGACTCGGGCATGGTTAGTACTTGTATGGGAGACCAACTAGGAACCTCAGGTGCCGTAAGCTTTTGTTTATTTCTTTTTTGCATTATGATGTCATAATCAGACCACTTTTTTCCCTATGGGAGACCAACTAGGAACCTCAGGTGCCGTAAGCTTTTGTTTATTTCTTTTTTGCATTATGATGTCATAATCAGACCACTTTTTTCCCTATCCAGAAGCGTCTTGTCTTTTGTCGCAACCAGAGTTTGATATTCTACCAACATTAGCGAGATCGCATTCTCTTAATTTCACTTACGGCCATACCAGTCTGAAAATGCCTGATCTTGTCAGATCTCGGAAGCCATCCAGACTTGGGCCTGGTTAGTACTTGTATGGGAGACCAACTAGGAACCTCAGGTGCCGTAAGCTTTTGTTTATTTCTTTTTTGCATTATGATGTCATAATCAGACCACTTTTTTCCCTATCCAGAAGCGTCTTGTCTTTTGTCGCAACCAGAGTTTGATATTCTACCAACATTAGCGAGATCGCATTCTCTTTATTTCATTTACGGCCATACCAGTCTGAAAATGCCTGATCTCGTCAGATCTCGGAAGCCATCCAGACTTGGGCCTGGTTAGTAATTGTATGGGAGACCAACTAGGAATCTCAGGTGCCGTAAGCTTTTGTTTATTTATTTTTTGCATTATGATGTCATAATCAGACTTCTTTTTTCCCTATGGGAGACCAACTAGGAACCTCAGGTGCCGTAAGCTTTTGTTTATTTCTTTTTTGCATTATGATGTCATAATCAGACCACTTTTTTCCCTATCCAGAAGCGTCTTGTCTTTTGTCGCAACCAGAGTTTGATATTCTACCAACATTAGCGAGATCGCATTCTCTTAATTTCACTTATGGCCATACCAGTCTGAAAATGCCTGATCTCGTCAGATCTCGGAAGCCATCCAGACTCGGGCCTGGTTAGTACTTGTATGGGAGACCAACTAGGAACCTCAGGTGCCGTAAGCATTTGTTTATTTCTTTTTTGCATTATGATGTCATAATCAGACCACTTTTTTCCCTATGGGAGACCAACTAGGAACCTCAGGTGCCGTAAGCTTTTGTTTATTTCTTTTTTGCATTATGATGTCATAATCAGACCACTTTTTTCCCTATCCAGAAGCGTCTTGTCTTTTGTCGCAACCAGAGTTTGATATTCTACCAACATTAGCGAGATCGCATTCTCTTAATTTCACTTACGGCCATACCAGTCTGAAAATGCCTGATCTCGTCAGATCTCGGAAGCCATCCAGACTCGGGCCTGGTTAGTACTTGTATGGGAGACCAACTAGGAACCTCAGGTGCCGTAAGCTTTTGTTTATTTCTTTTTTGCATTATGATGTCATAATCAGACCACTTTTTTCCCTATCCAGAAGCGTCTTGTCTTTTGTCGTAACCAGAGTTTGATATTCTACCAACATTAGCGAGATTGCATTCTCTTAATTTCACTTACGGCCATACCTGTCTGAAAATGCCTGATCTCGGAAGCCATCCAGACTCGGGCCTGGTTAGTACTTGTATGGGAGACCAACTAGGAACCTCAGGTGCCGTAAGCTTTTGTTTATTTCTTTTTTGCATTATGATGTCATAATCAGACCACTTTTTTCCCTATCCAGAAGCGTCTTGTCTTTTGTCGCAACCAGAGTTTGATATTCTACCAACATTAGCGAGATCGCATTCTCTTAATTTCATTTACGGCCATACCAGTCTGAAAATGCCTGATCTCGTCAGACCTCGGAAGCCATCCAGACTCGGGCCTGGTTAGTACTTGTATGGGAGACCAACTAGGAACCTCAGGTGCCGTAAGCTTTTGTTTATTTCTTTTTTGCATTATGATGTCATAATCAGACCACTTTTTTCCCTATCCAGAAGTGTCTTGTCTTTTGTCGCAACCAGAGTTTGATATTCTACCAACATTAGCGAGATCGCATTCTCTTAATTTCACTTACGGCCATACCAGTCTGAAAATGCCTGATCTCGTCAGATCTCGGAAGCCATCCAGACTCGGGCCTGGTTAGTACTTGTATGGGAGACCAACTAGGAACCTCAGGTGCCGTAAGCTTTTGTTTATTTCTTTTTTGCATTATGATGTCATAATCAGACCACTTTTTTCCCTATCCAGAAGCGTCTTGTCTTTTGTCGCAACCAGAGTTTGATATTCTACCAACATTAGCGAGATCGCATTCTCTTAATTTCCCTTGCGGCCATACCAGTCTGAAAATGCCTGATCTCGTCAGATCTCAGAAGCCATCCGGACTCGGGCCTGGTTGGTACTTGTATGGGAGACCAACTAGGAACCTCAGGTGCCGTAAGCTTTTGTTTATTTCTTTTTTGCATTATGATGTCATAATCAGACCACTTTTTTCCCTATCCAGAAGCGTCTTGTCTTTTGTCGCAACCAGAGTTTGATATTCTACCAACATTAGCGAGATCGCATTCTCTTAATTTCACATACGGCAATACCAGTCTGAAAATGCCTGATCTCGTCAGATCTCGGAAGCCATCCAGATTCGGGCCTGGTTAGTACTTGTATGGGAGACCAACTAGGAACCTCAGGTGCCGTAAGCTTTTGTTTATTTCTTTTTTGCATTATGATGTCATAATCAGACCACTTTTTTCCGTATGGGAGACCAACTAGGAACCTCAGGTGCCGTAAGCTTTTGTTTATTTCTTTTTTGCATTATGATGTCATAATCAGACCACTTTTTTCCCTATGGGAGACCAACTAGGAACCTCAGGTGCCGTAAGCTTTTGTTTATTTCTTTTTTGCATTATGATGTCATAATCAGACCACTTTTTTACCTATCCAGAAGCGTCTTGTCTTTTGTCGCAACCAGAGTTTGATATTCTACCAACATTAGCGAGATCGCATTATCTTAATTTCCCTTACGGCCATACCAGTCTGAAAATGCCAAATCTCGGAAGCCATCCAGACTCGGGCATGGTTAGTACTTGTATGGGAGACCAACTAGGAACCTCAGGTGCCGTAAGCTTTTGTTTATTTCTTTTTTGCATTATGATGTCATAATCAGACTTCTTTTTTCCCTATGGGAGACCAACTAGGAACCTCAGGTGCCGTAAGCTTTTGTTTATTTCTTTTTTGCATTATGATGTCATAATCAGACCACTTTTTTCCCTATCCAGAAGCGTCTTGTCTTTTGTCGCAACCAGAGTTTGATATTCTACCAACATTAGCGAGATCGCATTCTCTTAATTTCACTTACGGCCATACCAGTCTGAAAATGCCTGATCTTGTCAGATCTCGGAAGCCATCCAGACTTGGGCCTGGTTAGTACTTGTATGGGAGACCAACTAGGAACCTCAGGTGCCGTAAGCTTTTGTTTATTTATTTTTTGCATTATGATGTCATAATCAGACTTCTTTTTTCCCTATGGGAGACCAACTAGGAACCTCAGGTGCCATAAGCTTTTGTTTATTTCTTTTTTGCATTATGATGTCATAATCAGACCACTTTTTTCCCTATCCAGAAGCGTCTTGTCTTTTGTCGCAACCAGAGTTTGATATTCTACCAACATTAGCGAGATCGCATTCTCTTAATTTCACTTATGGCCATACCAGTCTGAAAATGCCTGATCTCGTCAGATCTCGGAAGCCATCCAGACTCGGGCCTGGTTAGTACTTGTATGGGAGACCAACTAGGAACCTCAGGTGCCGTAAGCTTTTGTTTATTTCTTTTTTGCATTATGATGTCATAATCAGACCACTTTTTTCCCTATGGGAGACCAACTAGGAACCTCAGGTGCCGTAAGCTTTTGTTTATTTATTTTTTGCATTATGATGTCATAATCAGACCACTTTTTTCCCTATCCAGAAGCGTCTTGTCTTTTGTCGCAACCAGAGTTTGATATTCTACCAACATTAGCAAGATCGCATTCTCTTAATTTCACTTACGGCCATACCAGTCTGAAAATGCCTGATCTTGTCAGATCTCGGAAGCCATCCAGACTCGGGCCTGGTTAGTACTTGTATGGGAGACCAACTAGCAACCTCAGGTGCCGTAAGCTTTTGTTTATTTCTTTTTTGCATTATGATGTCATAATCAGACCACTTTTTTCCCTATGGGAGACCAACTAGGAACCTCAGGTGCCGTAAGCTTTTGTTTATTTCTTTTTTGCATTATGATGTCATAATCAGACCACTTTTTTCCCTATCCAGAAGCGTCTTGTCTTTTGTCGCAACCAGAGTTTGTTATTCTACCAACATTAGCGAGATCGCATTCTCTTAATTTCCCTTACGGCCATACCAGTCTGAAAATGCCTGATCTCATCAGATCTCGGAAACCATCCAGACTCGGGCCTGGTTAGTACTTGTATGGGAGACCAACTAGGAACCTCAGGTGCCGTAAGCTTTTGTTTATTTCTTTTTTCCATTATGATGTCATAATCAGACCACTTTTTTCCCTATCCAGAAGCGTCTTGTCTTTTGTCGCAACCAGAGTTTGATATTCTACCAACATTAGCGAGATCGCATTCTCTTAATTTCACTTACGGCCATACCTGTCTGAAAATGCCTGATCTCGGAAGCCATCCAGACTCGGGCCTGGTTAGTACTTGTATGGGAGACCAACTAGGAACCTCAGGTGCCGTAAGCTTTTGTTTATTTCTTTTTTGCATTATGATGTCATAATCAGACCACTTTTTTCCCTATCCAGAAGCGTCTTGTCTTTTGTCGCAACCAGAGTTTGATATTCTACCAACATTAGCGAGATCGCATTCTCTTAATTTCATTTACGGCTATACCAGTCTGAAAATGCCTGATCTCGTCAGACCTTGGAAGCCATCCAGACTCGGGCCTGGTTAGTACTTGTATGGGAGACCAACTAGGAACCTCAGGTGCCGTAAGCTTTTGTTTATTTCTTTTTTGCATTATGATATCATAATCAGACCACTTTTTTCCCTATCCAGAAGCATCTTGTCTTTTGTCGCAACCAGAGTTTGATATTCTACCAACATTAACGAGATCGCATTCTCTTAATTTCACTTACGGCCATACCAGTCTGAAAATGCCTGATCTCGTCAGATCTTGGAAGCCATCCAGACTTGGGCCTGGTTAGTACTTGTATGGGAGACCAACTAGGAACCTCAGGTGCCGTAAGCTTTTGTTTATTTATTTTTTGCATTATGATGTCATAATCAGACCACTTTTTTCCCTATGGGAGACCAACTAGGAACCTCAGGTGCCGTAAGCTTTTGTTTATTTCTTTTTTGCATTATGATGTCATAATCAGACCACTTTTTTCCCTATCCAGAAGCGTCTTGTCTTTTGTCGCAACCAGAGTTTGTTATTCTACCAACATTAGCGAGATTGCATTCTTGTAATTTCACTTACGGCCATACCAGTCTGAAAATGCCTGATCTCGTCAGATCTCGGAAGCCATCCAGACTCGGGCCTGGTTAGTACTTGTATGGGGGACCAACTAGGAACCTTAGGTGCCGTAAGCTTTTGTTTATTTCTTTTTTGCATTATGATGTCATAATCAGACCACTTTTTTCCCTATGGGAGACCAACTAGGAACCTCAGGTGCCGTAAGCTTTTGTTTATTTCTTTTTTGCATTATGATGTCATAATCAGACCACTTTTTTCCCAATCCAGAAGCGTCTTGTCTTTTGTCGCAACCAGAGTTTGATATTCTACCAACATTAGCGAGATCGCATTATCTTAATTTGATTTACGGCCATACCAGTCTGAAAATGCCGGATCTCGTCAGATCTCGGAAGACATCCAGACTCGGGCCTGCTTAGTATTTGTATGGGAGCCCAACTAGGAACCTCAGGTGCCGTAAGCTTTTGTTTATTTCTTTTTTGCATTATGATGTCATAATCAGACCACTTTTTTCCCTATCCAGAAGCATCTTGTCTTTTGTCGCAACCAGAGTTTGATATTCTACCAACATTAACGAGATCGCATTCTCTTAATTTCACTTACGGCCATACCAGTCTGAAAATGCCTGATCTCGTCAGATCTCGGAAGCCATCCAGACTTGGGCCTGGTTAGTACTTGTATGGGAGACCAACTAGGAACCTCAGGTGCCGTAAGCTTTTGTTTATTTATTTTTTGCATTATGATGTCATAATCAGACCACTTTTTTCCCTATCCAGAAGCGTCTTGTCTTTTGTCGCAACCAGAGTTTGATATTCTACCAACATTAGCGAGATCGCATTCTCTTAATTTCACTTACGGCCATACCAGTCTGAAAATGCCTGATATCGTCAGATCTCGGAAGCCATCCAGACTCGGGCCTGGTTAGTACTTGTATGGGAGACCAGCTAGGAACCTCAGGTGCCGTAAGCTTTTGTTTATTTCTTTTTTGCATTATGATGTCATAATCAGACCACTTTTTTCCCTATGGGAGACCAACTAAGAACCTCAGGTGCCGTAAGCTTTTGTTTATTTCTTTTTTGCATTATGATGTCATAATCAGACCACTTTTTTCCCTATCCAGAAGCGTCTTGTCTTTTGTCGCAACCAGAGTTTGATATTCTACCAACATTAGCGAGATCGCATTCTCTTAATTTCCCTTACGGCCATACCAGTCTGAAAATGCCTGATCTCGTCAGATCTTGGAAGCCATCCAGACTCGGGCCTGGTTAGTACTTGTATGGGAGACCAACTAGGAACCTCAGGTGCCGTAAGCTTTTGTTTATTTCTTTTTTGCATTATGATGTCATAATCAGACCACTTTTTTCCCTATCCAGAAGCGTCTTGTCTTTTGTCGCAACCAGAGTTTGATATTCTACCAACATTAGCGAGATCGCATTCTCTTAATTTCACTTACGGCCATACCAGTCTGAAAATGCCAGATCTCGGAAGCCATCCAGACTCGGGCCTGGTTAGTACTTGTATGGGAGACCAACTAGGAACCTCAGGTGCCGTAAGCTTTTGTTTATTTCTTTTTTGCATTATGATGTCATAATCAGACAACTTTTTTCCCTAAGGGAGACCAACTAGGAACCTCAGGTGCCGTAAGCTTTTGTTTATTTCTTTTTTGCATTATGATGTCATAATCAGACCACTTTTTTCCCTATCCAGAAGCGTCTTGTCTTTTGTCGCAACCAGAGTTTGATATTCTACCAACAGTAGCGAGATTGCATTCTCTTAATTTCACTTACGGCCATACCAGTCTGAAAATGTCAGATCTCGGAAGCCATCCAGACTCGGGCCTGGTTAGTACTTGTATGGGAGACCAACTAGGAACCTCAGGTGCCGTAAGCTTTTGTTTATTTCTTTTTTGCATAATGATGTCACAATCAGACCACTTTTTTCCCTATGGGAGACCAACTAGGAACCTCAGGTGCCGTAAGCTTTTGTTTATTTCTTTTTTTCCATTATGATGTCATAATCAGACCACTTTTTTCCCTATCCAGAAGCGTCTTGTCTTTTGTCGCAACCAGAGTTTGATATTCTACCAACATTAGCGAGATCGCATTCTCTTAATTTCACTTACGGCCATACCAGTCTGAAAATGCCTGATCTCGTCAGATCTCGGAAGCCATCCAGACTTGGGCCTGGTTAGTACTTGTATGGGAGACCAACTAGGAACCTCAGGTGCCGTAAGCTTTTGTTTATTTCTTTTTTGCATTATGATGTCATAATCAGACCACTTTTTTCCCTATGGGAGACCAACTAGGAACCTCAGGTGCCGTAAGCTTTTGTTTATTTCTTTTTTGCATTATGATGTCATAATCAGACCACTTTTTTCCCTATCCAGAAGCGTCTTGTCTTTTGTCGCAACCAGAGTTTGATATTCTACCAACATTAGCAAGATCGCATTCTCTTAATTTCACTTACTGCCATACCAGTCTTAAAATGCCTGATCTCGTCAGATCTTGGAAGCCATCCAGACTTGGGCCTGGTTAGTACTTGTATAGGAGACCAACTAGGAACCTCAGGTGCCGTAAGCTTTTGTTTATTTCTTTTTTGCATCATGATGTCATAATCAGACCACTTTTTTCCCTATGGGAGACCAACTAGGAACCTCAGGTGCCGTAAGCTTTTGTTTATTTCTTTTTTGCATTATGATGTCATAATCAGACCATTTTTTTCCCTATCCAGAAGCGTCTTGTCTTTTGTCGCAACCAGAGTTTGATATTCTACCAACATTAGCGAGATCGCATTCTCTTATTTTCTCTTACGGCCATACCAGTCTGAAAATGCCTGATCTCGTCAGATCTTGGAAGCCATCCAGACTCGGGCCTGGTTAGTACTTGTATGGGAGACCAACTAGGAACCTCAGGTGCCGTAAGCTTTTGTTTATTTCTTTTTTGCATTATGATGTCATAATCAGACCACTTTTTTCCCTATCCAGAAGCGTCTTGTCTTTTGTCGCAACCAGAGTTTGATATTCTACCAACATTAGCGAGATCGCATTCTCTTAATTTCACTTATGGCCATACCAGTCTGAAAATGCCAGATCTCGGAAGCCATCCAGACTCGGGCCTGGTTAGTACTTGTATGGGAGACCAACTAGGAACCTCAGGTGCTGTAAGCTTTTGTTTATTTATTTTTTGCATTATGATGTCATAATCAGACAACTTTTTTCCCTAAGGGAGACCAACTAGGAACCTCAGGTGCCGTAAGCTTTTGTTTATTTCTTTTTTGCATTATGATGTCATAATCAGACCACTTTTTTCCCTATCCAGAAGCGTCTTGTCTTTTGTCGCAACCAGAGTTTGATATTCTACCAACAGAAGCGAGATTGCATTCTCTTAATTTCACTTACGGCCATACCAGTCTGAAAATGTCAGATCTCGGAAGCCATCCAGACTCGGGCCTGGTTAGTACTTGTATGGGAGACCAACTAGGAACCTCAGGTGCCGTAAGCTTTTGTTTATTTCTTTTTTGCATTATGATGTCATAATCAGACCACTTTTTTCCCTATGGGAGACCAACTAGGAACCTCAGGTGCCGTAAGCTTTTGTTTATTTCTTTTTTTCCATTATGATGTCATAATCAGACCACTTTTTTCCCTATCCAGAAGCGTCTTGTCTTTTGTCGCAACCAGAGTTTGATATTCTACCAACATTAGCGAGATCGCATTCTCTTAATTTCACTTACGGCCATACCAGTCTTAAAATGCCTGATCTTGTCAGATCTCGGAAGCCATCCAGACTTGGGCCTGGTTAGTACTTGTATGGGAGACCAACTAGGAACCTCAGGTGCCGTAAGCTTTTGTTTATTTCTTTTTTGCATTATGATGTCATAATCAGACCACTTTTTTCCCTATGGGAGACCAACTAGGAACCTCAGGTGCCGTAAGCTTTTGTTTATTTCTTTTTTGCATTATGATGTCATAATCAGACCACTTTTTTCCCTATCCAGAAGCGTCTTGTCTTTTGTCGCAACCAGAGTTTGATATTCTAACATCATTAGCGAGATCGCATTCTCTTAATTTCACTTACGGCCATACCAGTCTGAAAATGCCTGATCTCGTCAGATCTTGGAAGCCATCCAGACTTGGGCCTGGTTAGTACTTGTATGGGAGACCAACTAGGAACCTCAGGTGCCGTAAGCTTTTGTTTATTTCTTTTTTGCATTATGATGTCATAATCAGACCACTTTTTTCCCTATCCAGAAGCGTCTTGTCTTTTGTCGCAACCAGAGTTTGATATTCTACCAACATTAGCGAGATCGCATTCTCTTGATTTCACTTACGGCCATACCGGTCTGAAAATGCCTGATCTCGTCAGATCTCGGAAGCCATCCAGACTCGGGCCTGGTTAGTACTTGTATGGGAGACCAACTGGAAACCTCAGGTGCCGTAAGCTTTTGTTTATTTCTTGTTTGCATTATGATGTCATAATCAGACCACTTTTTTCCCAATCCAGAAGCGTCTTGTCTTTTGTCGCAACCAGAGTTTGATATTCTACCAACATTAGCGAGATCGCATTCTCTTAATTTCCCTTACGGCCATACCAGTCTGAAAATGCCTGATCTCGTCAGATCTTGGAAGCCATCCAGACTCGGGCCTGGTTAGTACTTGTATGGGAGACCAACTAGGAACCTCAGGTGCCGTAAGCTTTTGTTTATTTCTTTTTTGCATTATGATGTCATAATCAGACCACTTTTTTCCCTATCCAGAAGCGTCTTGTCTTTTGTCGCAACCAGAGTTTGATATTCTACCAACATTAGCGAGATCGCATTCTCTTAATTTCACTTACGGCCATACCAGTCTGAAAATGCCAGATCTCGGAAGCCATCCAGACTCGGGCCTGGTTAGTACTTGTATGGGAGACCAACTAGGAACCTCAGGTGCCGTAAGCTTTTGTTTATTTCTTTTTTGCATTATGATGTCATAATCAGACAACTTTTTTCCCTAAGGGAGACCAACTAGGAACCTCAGGTGCCGTAAGCTTTTGTTTATTTCTTTTTTGCATTATGATGTCATAATCAGACCACTTTTTTCCCTATCCAGAAGCGTCTTGTCTTTTGTCGCAACCAGAGTTTGATATTCTACCAACAGTAGCGAGATTGCATTCTCTTAATTTCACTTACGGCCATACCAGTCTGAAAATGTCAGATCTCGGAAGCCATCCAGACTCGGGCCTGGTTAGTACTTGTATGGGAGACCAACTAGGAACCTCAGGTGCCGTAAGCTTTTGTTTATTTCTTTTTTGCATAATGATGTCACAATCAGACCACTTTTTTCCCTATGGGAGACCAACTAGGAACCTCAGGTGCCGTAAGCTTTTGTTTATTTCTTTTTTTCCATTATGATGTCATAATCAGACCACTTTTTTCCCTATCCAGAAGCGTCTTGTCTTTTGTCGCAACCAGAGTTTGATATTCTACCAACATTAGCGAGATCGCATTCTCTTAATTTCACTTACGGCCATACCAGTCTGAAAATGCCTGATCTCGTCAGATCTCGGAAGCCATCCAGACTTGGGCCTGGTTAGTACTTGTATGGGAGACCAACTAGGAACCTCAGGTGCCGTAAGCTTTTGTTTATTTCTTTTTTGCATTATGATGTCATAATCAGACCACTTTTTTCCCTATGGGAGACCAACTAGGAACCTCAGGTGCCGTAAGCTTTTGTTTATTTCTTTTTTGCATTATGATGTCATAATCAGACCACTTTTTTCCCTATCCAGAAGCGTCTTGTCTTTTGTCGCAACCAGAGTTTGATATTCTACCAACATTAGCAAGATCGCATTCTCTTAATTTCACTTACTGCCATACCAGTCTTAAAATGCCTGATCTCGTCAGATCTTGGAAGCCATCCAGACTTGGGCCTGGTTAGTACTTGTATAGGAGACCAACTAGGAACCTCAGGTGCCGTAAGCTTTTGTTTATTTCTTTTTTGCATCATGATGTCATAATCAGACCACTTTTTTCCCTATGGGAGACCAACTAGGAACCTCAGGTGCCGTAAGCTTTTGTTTATTTCTTTTTTGCATTATGATGTCATAATCAGACCATTTTTTTCCCTATCCAGAAGCGTCTTGTCTTTTGTCGCAACCAGAGTTTGATATTCTACCAACATTAGCGAGATCGCATTCTCTTATTTTCTCTTACGGCCATACCAGTCTGAAAATGCCTGATCTCGTCAGATCTTGGAAGCCATCCAGACTCGGGCCTGGTTAGTACTTGTATGGGAGACCAACTAGGAACCTCAGGTGCCGTAAGCTTTTGTTTATTTCTTTTTTGCATTATGATGTCATAATCAGACCACTTTTTTCCCTATCCAGAAGCGTCTTGTCTTTTGTCGCAACCAGAGTTTGATATTCTACCAACATTAGCGAGATCGCATTCTCTTAATTTCACTTATGGCCATACCAGTCTGAAAATGCCAGATCTCGGAAGCCATCCAGACTCGGGCCTGGTTAGTACTTGTATGGGAGACCAACTAGGAACCTCAGGTGCTGTAAGCTTTTGTTTATTTATTTTTTGCATTATGATGTCATAATCAGACAACTTTTTTCCCTAAGGGAGACCAACTAGGAACCTCAGGTGCCGTAAGCTTTTGTTTATTTCTTTTTTGCATTATGATGTCATAATCAGACCACTTTTTTCCCTATCCAGAAGCGTCTTGTCTTTTGTCGCAACCAGAGTTTGATATTCTACCAACAGAAGCGAGATTGCATTCTCTTAATTTCACTTACGGCCATACCAGTCTGAAAATGTCAGATCTCGGAAGCCATCCAGACTCGGGCCTGGTTAGTACTTGTATGGGAGACCAACTAGGAACCTCAGGTGCCGTAAGCTTTTGTTTATTTCTTTTTTGCATTATGATGTCATAATCAGACCACTTTTTTCCCTATGGGAGACCAACTAGGAACCTCAGGTGCCGTAAGCTTTTGTTTATTTCTTTTTTTCCATTATGATGTCATAATCAGACCACTTTTTTCCCTATCCAGAAGCGTCTTGTCTTTTGTCGCAACCAGAGTTTGATATTCTACCAACATTAGCGAGATCGCATTCTCTTAATTTCACTTACGGCCATACCAGTCTTAAAATGCCTGATCTTGTCAGATCTCGGAAGCCATCCAGACTTGGGCCTGGTTAGTACTTGTATGGGAGACCAACTAGGAACCTCAGGTGCCGTAAGCTTTTGTTTATTTCTTTTTTGCATTATGATGTCATAATCAGACCACTTTTTTCCCTATGGGAGACCAACTAGGAACCTCAGGT
Organism: Pelobates fuscus; assembly: GCF_036172605.1. Taxonomy (NCBI): domain Eukaryota; kingdom Metazoa; phylum Chordata; class Amphibia; order Anura; family Pelobatidae; genus Pelobates; species Pelobates fuscus. Next base: position 286,975,217 of record NC_086318.1, on the reverse strand, counting down.
GCCGTAAGCTTTTGTTTATTTCTTTTTTGCATTATGATGTCATAATCAGACCACTTTTTTCCCTATCCAGAAGCGTCTTGTCTTTTGTCGCAACCAGAGTTTGATATTCTAACATCATTAGCGAGATCGCATTCTCTTAATTTCACTTACGGCCATACCAGTCTGAAAATGCCTGATCTCGTCAGATCTTGGAAGCCATCCAGACTTGGGCCTGGTTAGTACTTGTATGGGAGACCAACTAGGAACCTCAGGTGCCGTAAGCTTTTGTTTATTTCTTTTTTGCATTATGATGTCATAATCAGACCACTTTTTTCCCTATCCAGAAGCGTCTTGTCTTTTGTCGCAACCAGAGTTTGATATTCTACCAACATTAGCGAGATCGCATTCTCTTGATTTCACTTACGGCCATACCGGTCTGAAAATGCCTGATCTCGTCAGATCTCGGAAGCCATCCAGACTCGGGCCTGGTTAGTACTTGTATGGGAGACCAACTGGAAACCTCAGGTGCCGTAAGCTTTTGTTTATTTCTTGTTTGCATTATGATGTCATAATCAGACCACTTTTTTCCCTATCCAGAAGCGTCTTGTCTTTTGTCGCAACCAGAGTTTGATATTCTACCAACATTAGCGAGATCGCATTCTCTTAACTTCACTTACGGCCATACCAGTCTGAAAATGCCTGATCTCGTCAGATCTCGGAAGCCATCCAGACTCGGGCCTGGTTAGTACTTGTATGGGAGACCAACTAGGAACCTCAGGTGCCGTAAGCTTTTGTTTATTTCTTTTTTGCATTATGATGTCATAATCAGACCACTTTTTTCCCTATCCAGAAGCGTCTTGTCTTTTGTCGCAACCAGAGTTTGATAATCTACCAACATTAGCGAGATCGCATTCTCTTGATTTCACTTACGGCCATACCGGTCTGAAAATGCCTGATCTCATCAGATCTCGGAAGCCATCCAGACTCGGGCCTGGTTAGTACTTGTATGGGAGACCAACTGGGAACCTCAGGTGCCGTAAGCTTTTGTTTATTTCTTTTTTGCATTATGATGTCATAATCAGACCACTTTTTTCCCTATCCAGAAGCGTATTGTCTTTTGTCGCAACCAGAGTTTGATAATCTACCAACATTAGCGAGATCGCATTCTCTTAATTTCACTTACGGCCATACCAGTCTGAAAATGCCTGATCTCGTCAGATCTCGGAAACCATCCAGACTCGGGTCTGGTTAGTACTTGTATGGGAGACCAACTAGGAACCTCAGGTGCCGTAAGCTTTTGTTTATTTATTTTTTGCATTATGATGTCATAATCAGACCACTTTTTTCCCTATCCAGAAGCGTCTTGTCTTTTGTCGCAACCAGAGTTTGATATTCTACCAACATTAGCGAGATCGCATTCTCTTAATTTCACTTACGGCCATACCAGTCTGAAAATGCCTGATCTCGTCAGATCTCGGAAGCCATCCAGATTCGGGCCTGGTTAGTACTTGTATGGGAGACCAACTAGGAACCTCAGGTGCTGTAAGCTTTTGTTTATTTCTTTTTTGCATTATGATGTCATAATCAGACCACTTTTTTCCCTATGGGAGACCAACTAGGAACCTCAGGTGCAGTAAGCTTTTGTTTATTTCTTTTTTGCATCATGATGTCATAATCAGACCACTTTTTTCCCTATGGGAGACCAACTAGGAACCTCAGGTGCCGTAAGCTTTTGTTTATTTCTTTTTTGCATTATGATGTCATAATCAGACCATTTTTTTCCCTATCCAGAAGCGTCTTGTCTTTTGTCGCAACCAGAGTTTGATATTCTACCAACATTAGCGAGATCGCATTCTCTTAATTTCCCTTACGGCCATACCAGTCTGAAAATGCCTGATCTCGTCAGATCTTGGAAGCCATCCAGACTTGGGCCTGGTTAGTACTTGTATAGGAGACCAACTAGGAACCTCAGGTGCCGTAAGCTTTTGTTTATTTCTTTTTTGCATCATGATGTCATAATCAGACCACTTTTTTCCCTATGGGAGACCAACTAGGAACCTCAGGTGCCGTAAGCTTTTGTTTATTTCTTTTTTGCATTATGATGTCATAATCAGACCATTTTTTTCCCTATCCAGAAGCGTCTTGTCTTTTGTCGCAACCAGAGTTTGATATTCTACCAACATTAGCGAGATCGCATTCTCTTAATTTCCCTTATGGCCATACCAGTCTGAAAATGCCTGATCTCGTCAGATCTTGGAAGCCATCCAGACTCGGGCCTGGTTAGTACTTGTATGGGAGACCAACTAGGAACCTCAGGTGCCGTAAGCTTTTGTTTATTTCTTTTTTGCATTATGATGTCATAATCAGACCACTTTTTTCCCTATCCAGAAGCGTCTTGTCTTTTGTCGCAACCAGAGTTTGATATTCTACCAACATTAGCGAGATCGCATTCTCTTAATTTCACTTACGGCCATACCAGTCTGAAAATGCCAGATCTCGGAAGCCATCCAGACTCGGGCCTGGTTAGTACTTGTATGGGAGACCAACTAGGAACCTCAGGTGCTGTAAGCTTTTGTTTATTTATTTTTTGCATTATGATGTCATAATCAGACAACTTTTTTCCCTAAGGGAGACCAACTAGGAACCTCAGGTGCCGTAAGCTTTTGTTTATTTCTTTTTTGCATTATGATGTCATAATCAGACCACTTTTTTCCCTATCCAGAAGCGTCTTGTCTTTTGTCGCAACCAGAGTTTGATATTCTACCAACAGTAGCGAGATTGCATTCTCTTAATTTCACTTACGGCCATACCAGTCTGAAAATGTCAGATCTCGGAAGCCATCCAGACTCGGGCCTGGTTAGTACTTGTATGGGAGACCAACTAGGAACCTCAGGTGCCGTAAGCTTTTGTTTATTTCTTTTTTGCATTATGATGTCATAATCAGACCACTTTTTTCCCTATGGGAGACCAACTAGGAACCTCAGGTGCCGTAAGCTTTTGTTTATTTCTTTTTTTCCATTATGATGTCATAATCAGACCACTTTTTTCCCTATCCAGAAGCGTCTTGTCTTTTGTCGCAACCAGAGTTTGATATTCTACCAACATTAGCGAGATCGCATTCTCTTAATTTCACTTACGGCCATACCAGTCTTAAAATGCCTGATCTCGTCAGATCTCGGAAGCCATCCAGACTTGGGCCTGGTTAGTACTTGTATGGGAGACCAACTAGGAACCTCAGGTGCCGTAAGCTTTTGTTTATTTCTTTTTTGCATTATGATGTCATAATCAGACCACTTTTTTCCCTATGGGAGACCAACTAGGAACCTCAGGTGCCGTAAGCTTTTGTTTATTTCTTTTTTGCATTATGATGTCATAATCAGACCACTTTTTTCCCTATCCAGAAGCGTCTTGTCTTTTGTTGCAACCAGAGTTTGATATTCTAACATCATTAGCGAGATCGCATTCTCTTAATTTCACTTACGGCCATACCAGTCTGAAAATGCCTGATCTCGTCAGATCTTGGAAGCCATCCAGACTTGGGCCTGGTTAGTACTTGTATGGGAGACCAACTAGGAACCTCAGGTGCCGTAAGCTTTTGTTTATTTCTTTTTTGCATTATGATGTCATAATCAGACCACTTTTTTCCCTATCCAGAAGCGTCTTGTCTTTTGTCGCAACCAGAGTTTGATATTCTACCAACATTAGCGAGATCGCATTCTCTTAATTTCACTTACGGCCATACCGGTCTGAAAATGCCTGATCTCATCAGATCTCGGAAGCCATCCAGACTCGGGCCTGGTTAGTACTTGTATGGGAGACCAACTAGAAACCTCAGGTGCCGTAAGCTTTTGTTTATTTCTTGTTTGCATTATGATGTCATAATCAGACCACTTTTTTCCCTATCCAGAAGCGTCTTGTCTTTTGTCGCAACCAGAGTTTGAAATTCTACCAACATTAGCGAGATCGCATTCTCTTAATTTCACTTACGGCCATACCAGTCTGAAAATGCCTGATCTCGTCAGATCTCGGAAGCCATCCAGACTCGGGCCTGGTTAGTACTTGTATGGGAGACCAACTAGGAACCTCAGGTGCCGTAAGCTTTTGTTTATTTCTTTTTTGCATTATGATGTCATAATCAGACCACTTTTTTCCCTATCCAGAAGCGTCTTGTCTTTTGTCGCAACCAGAGTTTGATATTCTACCAACATTAGCGAGATCGCATTCTCTTAATTTCACTTACGGCCATACCAGTCTGAAAATGCCTGATCTCGTCAGATCTCGGAAGCCATCCAGACTCGGGCCTGGTTAGTACTTGTATGGGAGACCAACTAGGAACTTCAGGTGCCGTAAGATTTTGTTTATTTCTTTTTTGCATTATGATGTCATAATCAGACCACTTTTTTCCCTATCCAGAAGCGTCTTGTCTTTTGTCGCAACCAGAGTTTGATAATCTACCAACATTAGCGAGATCGCATTCTCTTGATTTGACTTACGGCCATACCGGTCTGAAAATGCCTGATCTCATCAGATCTCGGAAGCCATCCAGACTCGGGCCTGGTTAGTACTTGTATGGGAGACCAACTGGGAACCTCAGGTGCCGTAAGCTTTTGTTTATTTCTTTTTTGCATTATGATGTCATAATCAGACCACTTTTTTCCCTATCCAGAAGCGTATTGTCTTTTGTCGCAACCAGAGTTTGATAATCTACCAACATTAGCGAGATCGCATTCTCTTAATTTCACTTACGGCCATACCAGTCTGAAAATGCCTGATCTCGTCAGATCTCGGAAACCATCCAGACTCGGGTCTGGTTAGTACTTGTATGGGAGACCAACTAGGAACCTCAGGTGCCGTAAGCTTTTGTTTATTTATTTTTTGCATTATGATGTCATAATCAGACCACTTTTTTCCCTATCCAGAAGCGTCTTGTCTTTTGTCGCAACCAGAGTTTGATATTCTACCAACATTAGCGAGATCGCATTCTCTTAATTTCACTTACGGCCATACCAGTCTGAAAATGCCTGATCTCGTCAGATCTCGGAAGCCATCCAGATTCGGGCCTGGTTAGTACTTGTATGGGAGACCAACTAGGAACCTCAGGTGCCGTAAGCTTTTGTTTATTTCTTTTTTGCATTATGATGTCATAATCAGACCACTTTTTTCCCTATGGGAGACCAACTAGGAACCTCAGGTGCCGTAAGCTTTTGTTTATTTCTTTTTTGCATTATGATGTCATAATCAGACCACTTTTTTCCCTATCCAGAAGCGTATTGTCTTTTGTCGCAACCAGAGTTTGATAATCTACCAACATTAGCGAGATCGCATTCTCTTAATTTCACTTACGGCCATACCAGTCTGAAAATGCCTGATCTCGTCAGATCTCGGAAACCATCCAGACTCGGGTCTGGTTAGTACTTGTATGGGAGACCAACTAGGAACCTCAGGTGCCGTAAGCTTTTGTTTATTTCTTTTTTGCATTATGATGTCATAATCAGACCACTTTTTTCCCTATCCAGAAGCGTCTTGTCTTTTGTCGCAACCAGAGTTTGATATTCTACCAACATTAGCGAGATCGCATTCTCTTAATTTCACTTACGGCCATACCAGTCTGAAAATGCCTGATCTCGTCAGATCTCGGAAGCCATCCAGATTCGGGCCTGGTTAGTACTTGTATGGGAGACCAACTAGGAACCTCAGGTGCCGTAAGCTTTTGTTTATTTCTTTTTTGCATTATGATGTCATAATCAGACCACTTTTTTCCCTATGGGAGACCAACTAGGAACCTCAGGTGCCGTAAGCTTTTGTTTATTTCTTTTTTGCATCATGATGTCATAATCAGACCACTTTTTTCCCTATGGGAGACCAACTAGGAACCTCAGGTGCCGTAAGCTTTTGTTTATTTCTTTTTTGCATTATGATGTCATAATCAGACCATTTTTTTCCCTATCCAGAAGCGTCTTGTCTTTTGTCGCAACCAGAGTTTGATATTCTACCAACATTAGCGAGATCGCATTCTCTTAATTTCCCTTACGGCCATACCAGTCTGAAAATGCCTGATCTCGTCAGATCTTGGAAGCCATCCAGACTCGGGTCTGGTTAGTACTTGTATGGGAGACCAACTAGGAACCTCAGGTGCCGTAAGCTTTTGTTTATTTCTTTTTTGCATTATGATGTCATAATCAGACCACTTTTTTCCCTATCCAGAAGCGTCTTGTCTTTTGTCGCAACCAGAGTTTGATATTCTACCAACATTAGCGAGATCGCATTCTCTTAATTTCACTTACGGCCATACCAGTCTGAAAATGCCAGATCTCGGAAGCCATCCAGACTCGGGCCTGGTTAGTACTTGTATGGGAGACCAACTAGGAACCTCAGGTGCTGTAAGCTTTTGTTTATTTATTTTTTGCATTATGATGTCATAATCAGACAACTTTTTTCCCTAAGGGAGACCAACTAGGAACCTCAGGTGCCGTAAGCTTTTGTTTATTTCTTTTTTGCATTATGATGTCATAATCAAACCACTTTTTTCCCTATCCAGAAGCGTCTTGTCTTTTGTCGCAACCAGAGTTTGATATTCTACCAACAGTAGCGAGATTGCATTCTCTTAATTTCACTTACGGCCATACCAGTCTGAAAATGTCAGATCTCGGAAGCCATCCAGACTCGGGCCTGGTTAGTACTTGTATGGGAGACCAACTAGGAACCTCAGGTGCCGTAAGCTTTTGTTTATTTCTTTTTTGCATTATGATGTCATAATCAGACCACTTTTTTCCCTATGGGAGACCAACTAGGAACCTCAGGTGCCGTAAGCTTTTGTTTATTTCTATTTTTCCATTATGATGTCATAATCAGACCACTTTTTTCCCTATCCAGAAGCGTCTTGTCTTTTGTCGCAACCAGAGTTTGATAATCTACCAACATTAGCGAGATCGCATTCTCATGATTTCACTTACGGCCATACCGGTCTGAAAATGCCTGATCTCATCAGATCTCGGAAGCCATCCAGACTCGGGCCTGGTTAGTACTTGTATGGGAGACCAACTGGGAACCTCAGGTGCCGTAAGCTTTTGTTTATTTCTTTTTTGCATTATGATGTCATAATCAGACCACTTTTTTCCCTATCCAGAAGCGTATTGTCTTTTGTCGCAACCAGAGTTTGATAATCTACCAACATTAGCCAGATCGCATTCTCTTAATTTCACTTACGGCCATACCAGTCTGAAAATGCCTGATCTCGTCAGATCTCGGAAACCATCCAGACTCGGGTCTGGTTAGTACTTGTATGGGAGACCAACTAGGAACCTCAGGTGCCGTAAGCTTTTGTTTATTTCTTTTTTGCATTATGATGTCATAATCAGACCACTTTTTTCCCTATCCAGAAGCGTCTTGTCTTTTGTCGCAACCAGAGTTTGATATTCTACCAACATTAGCGAGATCGCATTCTCTTAATTTCACTTACGGCCATACCAGTCTGAAAATGCCTGATCTCGTCAGATCTCGGAAGCCATCCAGATTCGGGCCTGGTTAGTACTTGTATGGGAGACCAACTAGGAACCTCAGGTGCCGTAAGCTTTTGTTTATTTCTTTTTTGCATTATGATGTCATAATCAGACCACTTTTTTCCGTATGGGAGACCAACTAGGAACCTCAGGTGCCGTAAGCTTTTGTTTATTTCTTTTTTGCATTATGATGTCATAATCAGACCACTTTTTTCCCTATCCAGAAGCGTCTTGTCTTTTGTCGCAACCAGAGTTTGATATTCTACCAACATTAGCGAGATCGCATTCTCTTAATTTCACTTACGGCCATACTAGTCTGAAAATGCCTGATCTCGTCAGATCTCGGAAGCCATCCAGACTCGGGCCTAGTTAGTACTTGTATGGGAGACCAACTAGGAACCTCAGGTGCCGTAAGCTTTTGTTTATTTCTTTTTTGCATTATGATGTCATAATCAGACCACTTTTTTCCCTATGGGAGACCAACTAGGAACCTCAGGTGCCGTAAGCTTTTGATTATTTCTTTTTTGCATTATGATGTCATAATCAGACCACTTTTTTACCTATCCAGAAGCGTCTTGTCTTTTGTCGCAACCAGAGTTTGATATTCTACCAACATTAGCGAGATCGCATTATCTTAATTTCCCTCACGGCCATACCAGTCTGAAAATGCCAGATCTCGGAAGCCATCCAGACTCGGGCATGGTTAGTACTTGTATGGGAGACCAACTAGGAACCTCAGGTGCCGTAAGCTTTTGTTTATTTCTTTTTTGCATTATGATGTCATAATCAGACCACTTTTTTCCCTATCCAGAAGCGTCTTGTCTTTTGTCGCAACCAGAGTTTGATATTCTACCAACATTAGCGAGATCGCATTCTCTTAATTTCACTTACGGCCATACTAGTCTGAAAATGCCTGATCTCGTCAGATCTCGGAAGCCATCCAGACTCGGGCCTAGTTAGTACTTGTATGGGAGACCAACTAGGAACCTCAGGTGCCGTAAGCTTTTGTTTATTTCTTTTTTGCATTATGATGTCATAATCAGACCACTTTTTTCCCTATGGGAGACCAACTAGGAACCTCAGGTGCCGTAAGCTTTTGTTTATTTCTTTTTTGCATTATGATGTCATAATCAGACCACTTTTTTACCTATCCAGAAGCGTCTTGTCTTTTGTCGCAACCAGAGTTTGATATTCTACCAACATTAGCGAGATCGCATTATCTTAATTTCCCTCACGGCCATACCAGTCTGAAAATGCCAGATCTCGGAAGCCATCCAGACTCGGGCATGGTTAGTACTTGTATGGGAGACCAACTAGGAACCTCAGGTGCCGTAAGCTTTTGTTTATTTCTTTTTTGCATTATGATGTCATAATCAGACCACTTTTTTCCCTATGGGAGACCAACTAGGAACCTCAGGTGCCGTAAGCTTTTGTTTATTTCTTTTTTGCATTATGATGTCATAATCAGACCACTTTTTTACCTATCCAGAAGCGTCTTGTCTTTTGTCGCAACCAGAGTTTGATATTCTACCAACATTAGCGAGATCGCATTATCTTAATTTCCCTCACGGCCATACCAGTCTGAAAATGCCAGATCTCGGAAGCCATCCAGACTCGGGCATGGTTAGTACTTGTATGGGAGACCAACTAGGAACCTCAGGTGCCGTAAGCTTTTGTTTATTTCTTTTTTGCATTATGATGTCATAATCAGACCACTTTTTTCCCTATCCAGAAGCGTCTTGTCTTTTGTCGCAACCAGAGTTTGATATTCTACCAACATTAGCGAGATCGCATTCTCTTAATTTCACTTACGGCCATACCAGTCTGAAAATGCCTGATCTCGTCAGATCTCGGAAGCCATCCAGACTCGGGCCTGGTTAGTACTTGTATGGGAGACCAACTAGGAACCTCAGGTGCCGTAAGCTTTTGTTTATTTCTTTTTTGCATTATGATGTCATAATCAGACCACTTTTTTCCCTATGGGAGACCAACTAGGAACCTCAGGTGCCGTAAGCTTTTGTTTATTTCTTTTTTGCATTATGATGTCATAATCAGACCACTTTTTTCCCTATCCAGAAGCGTCTTGTCTTTTGTCGCAACCAGAGTTTGATATTCTACCAACATTAGCGAGATCGCATTATCTTAATTTACCTTACGGCCATACCAGTCTGAAAATGCCAGATCTCGGAAGCCATCCAGACTCGGGCCTGGTTAGTACTTGTATGGGAGACCAACTAGGAACCTCAGGTGCCGTAAGCTTTTGTTTATTTCTTTTTTGCATTATGATGTCATAATCAGACTTCTTTTTTCCCTATGGGAGACCAACTAGGATTCTCAGGTGCCGTAAGCTTTTGTTTATTTCTTTTTTGCATTATGATGTCATGATCAGACCACTTTTTTCCCTATCCAGAAGCGTCTTGTCTTTTGTCGCAACCAGAGTTTGATATTCTACCAACATTAGCGAGATCGCATTCTCTTAATTTCACTTAGGGCCATACCAGTCTGAAAATGCCTGATCTCGTCAGATCTTGGAAGCCATCCAGACTTGGGCCTGGTTAGTACTTGTATGGGAGACCAACTAGGAACCTCAGGTGCCGTAAGCTTTTGTTTATTTCTTTTTTGCATTATGATGTCATAATCAGACCACTTTTTTCCCTATCCAGAAGCGTCTTGTCTTTTGTCGCAACCAGAGTTTGATATTCTACCAACATTAGCGAGATCGCATTCTCTTAATTTCCCTTACGGCCATACTAGTCTGAAAATTCCTGATCTCGTCAGATCTCGGAAGCCATCCAGACTTGGGCCTGGTTAGTACTTGTATGGGAGACCAACTAGGAACCTCAGGTGCCGTAAGCTTTTGTTTATTTCTTTTTTGCATTATGATGTCATAATCAGACCACTTTTTTCCCTATCCAGAAGTGTCTTGTCTTTTGTCGCAACCAGAGTTTGATATTCTACCAACATTAGCGAGATCGCATTCTCTTAATTTCACTTACGGCCATACCAGTCTGAAAATGCCTGATCTCATCAGATCTCGGAAGCCATCCAGACTCGGGCCTGGTTAGTACTTGTATGGGAGACCAATTAGGAACCTCAGGTGCCGTAAGCTTTTGTTTATTTCTTTTTTGCATTATGATGTCATAATCAGACCACTTTTTTCCCTATCCAGAAGCGTCTTGTCTTTTGTCGCAACCAGAGTTTGATATTCTACCAACATTAGCGAGATCGCATTCTCTTAATTTCCCTTACTGCCATACCAGTCTGAAAATGCCTGATCTCGTCAGATCTCGGAAGCCATCCAGACTCGGGCCTGGTTAGTACTTGTATGGGAGACCAACTAGGAACCTCAGGTGCCGTAACCTTTTGTTTATTTCTTTTTTGCATTATGATGTCATAATCAGACCACTTTTTTCCTTATCCAGAAGCATCTTGTCTTTTGTCGCAACCAGAGTTTGATATTCTACCAACATTAGCGAGATCGCATTCTCTTAATTTCATTTACGGCCATACCAGTCTGAAAATGCCTGATCTCGTCAGATCTCGGAAGTCATCCAGACTCGGGCCTGGTTAGTACTTGTATGGGAGACCAACTAGGAACCTTAGGTGCCGTAAGCTTTTGTTTATTTCTTTTTTGCATTATGATGTCATAATCAGACCACTTTTTTCCCTATGGGAGACCAACTAGGAACCTCAGGTGCCGTAAGCTTTTGTTTATTTCTTTTTTGCATTATGATGTCATAATCAGACCACTTTTTTCCCAATCCAGAAGCGTCTTGTCTTTTGTCGCAACCAGAGTTTGATATTCTACCAACATTAGCGAGATCGCATTTGCTTAATTTCACTTACGGCCATACCAGTCTGAAAATGCTGGATCTCGTCAGATCTCGGAAGCCCTCCAGACTCGGGCCTGGTTAGTACTTGTATGGGAGACCAACTAGGAACCTCAGGTGCCGTAAGCTTTTGTTTATTTCTTTTTTGCATTATGATGTCATAATCAGACTTCTTTTTTCCCTATGGGAGACCAACTAGGAACCGCAGGTGCCAAAAGCTTTTGTTTATTTCTTTTTTGCATTATGATGTCATAATCAGACCACTTTTTTCCCTATCCAGAAGCGTCTTGTCTTTTGTCGCAACCAGAGTTTGATATTCTACCAACATTAGCGAGATCGCATTCTCTTAATTTCACTTATGGCCATACCAGTCTGAAAATGCCTGATCTCGTCAGATCTCGGAAGCCATCCAGACTCGGGCCTGGTTAGTACTTGTATGGGAGACCAACTAGGAACCTCAGGTGACGTAAGCTTTTGTTTATTTCTTTTTTGCATTATGATGTCATAACCAGACCACTTTTTTCCCTATGGGAGACCAACTAGGAACCTCAGGTGCCGTAAGCTTTTGTTTATTTCTTTTTTGCATTATGATGTCATAATCAGACCACTTTTTTCCCTATCCAGAAGCGTCTTGTCTTTTGTCGCAACCAGAGTTTGATATTCTACCAACATTAGCGAGATCGCATTCTCTTAATTTCACTTACAGCCATACCAGTCTGAAAATGCCCGAACTCGTCACATCTCGGAAGCCATCCAGACTCGGGCCTGGTTAGTACTTGTATGGGAGACCAACTAGGAACCTCAGGTGTTTTAAGCTTTTGTTTATTGCTTTTTTGCATTATGATGTCATAATCAGACCACTTTTTTCCCTATCCAGAAGCGTCTTGTCTTTTGTCGCAACCAGAGTTTGATATTCTACCAACATTAGCGAGATCGCATTCTCTTAATTTCACTTACGGCCATACCAGTCTGAAAATGCCTGATCTCATAGATCTCGGAAGCCATCCAGACTCGTGCCTGGTTAGTACTTGTATGGGAGACCAACTAGGAACCTCAGGTGCCGTAAGCTTTTGTTTATTTCTTTTTTGCATTATGATGTAATAATCAGACCACTTTTTTCCCTATCCAGAAGCGTCTTGTCTTTTGTCGCAACCAGAGTTTGATATTCTACCAACATTAGCGAGATCGCATTCTCTTAATTTCACTTACGGCCATACCAGTCTGAAAATGCCTGATCTCGTCAGATCTTGGAAGCCATACAGACTCGGGCCTGGTTAGTACTTGTATGGGAGACCAACTAGGAACCTCAGGTGCCGTAAGCTTTTGTTTATTTCTTGTTTGCATTATGATGTCATAATCAGACCACTTTTTTCCCTATGGGAGACCAACTAGGAACCTCAGGTGCCGTAAGCTTTTGTTTATTTCTTTTTTGCATTATGATGTCATAATCAGACCACTTTTTTTCCCTATCCAGAAGCGTCTTGTCTTTTGTCGCAACCAGAGTTTGATATTCTACCAACATTAGCGAGATCGCATTCTCTTAATTTCACTTACGGCCATACCAGTCTGAAAATACCTGATCTCATCAGATCTCGGAAGCCATCCAGACTCGGCCCTGATTAGTACTTGTATGGGAGACCAACTAGGAACCTCAGGTGCCGTAAGCTTTTGTTTATTTCTTTTTTGCATTATGATGTCATAATCAGACCACTTTTTTCCCTATCCAGAAGCGTCTTGTCTTTTGTCGCAACCAGAGTTTGATAATCTACCAACATTAGCGAGATCGCATTCTCTTAATTTCACTTACGGCCATACCAGTCTGAAAATGCCTGATCTCGTCAGATCTCGGAAACCATCCAGACTCGGGTCTGGTTAGTACTTGTATGGAAGACCAACTAGGAAACTCAGGTGCCGTAAGCTTTTGTTTATTTCTTTTTTGCATTATGATGTCATAATCAGACCACTTTTTTCCCTATCCAGAAGCATCTTGTCTTTTGTCGCAACCAGAGTTTGATATTCTACCAACATTAACGAGATCGCATTCTCTTAATTTCACTTACGGCGATACCATTCTGAAAATGCCTGATCTCGTCAGATCTCGGAAGCCATCCAGACTTGGGCCTGGTTAGTACTTGTATGGGAGACCAACTAGGAACCTCAGGTGCCGTAAGCTTTTGTTTATTTCTTTTTTGCATTATGATGTCATAATCAGACCACTTTTTTCCCTATGGGAGACCAACTAGGAACCTCAGGTGCCGTAAGCTTTTGTTTATTTCTTTTTTGCATTATGATGTCATAATCAGACCACTTTTTTCCCTGTCCAGAAGCGTCTTGTCTTTTGTCGCAACCAGAGTTTGATATTCTACCAACATTAGCGAGATCGCATTCTCTTAATTTCACTTACAGCCATACCAGTCTGAAAATGCCTGATCTCGTCAGATCTCGGAAGCCATCCAGACTCGGTCCTGGTTAGTACTTGTATGGGAGACCAACTAGGAACCTCAGCTGCCGTAAGCTTTTGTTTATTTCTTTTTTGCATTATGATGTCATAATCAGACCACTTTTTTCCCAATCCAGAAGCGTCTTGTCTTTTGTCGCAACCAGAGTTTGATATTCTACCAACATTAGCGAGATCGCATTCGCTTAATTTCACTTACGGCCATACCAGTCTGAAAATGCCGGATCTCGTCAGATCTCGGAAGCCATCCAGACTCGGGCCTGGTTAGTACTTGTATGGGAGACCAACTAGGAACCTCAGGTGCCGTAAGCTTTTGTTTATTTCTTTTTTGCATTATGATGTCATAATCAGACTTCTTTTTTCCCTATGGGAGACCAACTAGGAACCGCAGGTGCCAAAAGCTTTTGTTTATTTCTTTTTTGCATTATGATGTCATAATCAGACCACTTTTTTCCCTATCCAGAAGCGTCTTGTCTTTTGTCGCAACCAGAGTTTGATATTCTACCAACATTAGCGAGATCGCATTCTCTTAATTTCACTTACGGCCATACCAGTCTGAAAATGCCTGATCTCGTCAGATCTCGGAAGCCATCCAGATTCGGGCCTGGTTAGTACTTGTATGGGAGACCAACTAGGAACCTCAGGTGCCGTAAGCTTTTGTTTATTTCTTTTTTGCATTATGATGTCATAATCAGACCACTTTTTTCCGTATGGGAGACCAACTAGGAACCTCAGGTGCCGTAAGCTTTTGTTTATTTCTTTTTTGCATTATGATGTCATAATCAGACCACTTTTTTCCCTATCCAGAAGCGTCTTGTCTTTTGTCGCAACCAGAGTTTGATATTCTACCAACATTAGCGAGATCGCATTCTCTTAATTTCACTTACGGCCATACTAGTCTGAAAATGCCTGATCTCGTCAGATCTCGGAAGCCATCCAGACTCGGGCCTAGTTAGTACTTGTATGGGAGACCAACTAGGAACCTCAGGTGCCGTAAGCTTTTGTTTATTTCTTTTTTGCATTATGATGTCATAATCAGACCACTTTTTTCCCTATGGGAGACCAACTAGGAACCTCAGGTGCCGTAAGCTTTTGTTTATTTCTTTTTTGCATTATGATGTCATAATCAGACCACTTTTTTACCTATCCAGAAGCGTCTTGTCTTTTGTCGCAACCAGAGTTTGATATTCTACCAACATTAGCGAGATCGCATTATCTTAATTTCCCTCACGGCCATACCAGTCTGAAAATGCCAGATCTCGGAAGCCATCCAGACTCGGGCATGGTTAGTACTTGTATGGGAGACCAACTAGGAACCTCAGGTGCCGTAAGCTTTTGTTTATTTCTTTTTTGCATTATGATGTCATAATCAGACCACTTTTTTCCCTATCCAGAAGCGTCTTGTCTTTTGTCGCAACCAGAGTTTGATATTCTACCAACATTAGCGAGATCGCATTCTCTTAATTTCACTTACGGCCATACTAGTCTGAAAATGCCTGATCTCGTCAGATCTCGGAAGCCATCCAGACTCGGGCCTAGTTAGTACTTGTATGGGAGAGCAACTAGGAACCTCAGGTGCCGTAAGCTTTTGTTTATTTCTTTTTTGCATTATGATGTCATAATCA
Organism: Pelobates fuscus; assembly: GCF_036172605.1. NCBI lineage: Eukaryota > Metazoa > Chordata > Amphibia > Anura > Pelobatidae > Pelobates > Pelobates fuscus. The sequence goes on along the minus strand of NC_086318.1, from coordinate 286,959,826 downwards.
GACCACTTTTTTCCCTATGGGAGACCAACTAGGAACCTCAGGTGCCGTAAGCTTTTGTTTATTTCTTTTTTGCATTATGATGTCATAATCAGACCACTTTTTTACCTATCCAGAAGCGTCTTGTCTTTTGTCGCAACCAGAGTTTGATATTCTACCAACATTAGCGAGATCGCATTATCTTTATTTCCCTCACGGCCATACCAGTCTGAAAATGCCTGATCTCGTCAGATCTCGGAAGCCATCCAGACTCGGGCCTGGTTAGTACTTGTATGGGAGACCAACTAGGAACCTCAGGTGCCGTAAGCTTTTGTTTATTTCTTTTTTGCATTATGATGTCATAACCAGACCACTTTTTTCCCTATGGGAGACCAACTAGGAACCTCAGGTGCCGTAAGCTTTTGTTTATTTCTTTTTTGCATTATGATGTCATAATCAGACCACTTTTTTCCCTATCCAGAAGCGTCTTGTCTTTTGTCGCAACCAGAGTTTGATATTCTACCAACATTAGCGAGATCGCATTCTCTTAATTTCACTTACAGCCATACCAGTCTGAAAATGCCTGAACTCGTCACATCTCGGAAGCCATCCAGACTCGGGCCTGGTTAGTACTTGTATGGGAGACCAACTAGGAACCTCAGGTGTTTTAAGCTTTTGTTTATTGCTTTTTTGCATTATGATGTCATAATCAGACCACTTTTTTCCCTATCCAGAAGCGTCTTGTCTTTTGTCGCAACCAGAGTTTGATATTCTACCAACATTAGCGAGATCGCATTCTCTTAATTTCACTTACGGCCATACCAGTCTGAAAATGCCTGATCTCGTCAGATCTCGGAAGCCATCCAGACTCGTGCCTGGTTAGTACTTGTATGGGAGACCAACTAGGAACCTCAGGTGCCGTAAGCTTTTGTTTATTTCTTTTTTGCATTATGATGTAATAATCAGACCACTTTTTTCCCTATCCAGAAGCGTCTTGTCTTTTGTCGCAACCAGAGTTTGATATTCTACCAACATTAGCGAGATCGCATTCTCTTAATTTCACTTACGGCCATACCAGTCTGAAAATGCCTGATCTCGTCAGATCTTGGAAGCCATACAGACTCGGGCCTGGTTAGTACTTGTATGGGAGACCAACTAGGAACCTCAGGTGCCGTAAGCTTTTGTTTATTTCTTGTTTGCATTATGATGTCATAATCAGACCACTTTTTTCCCTATGGGAGACCAACTAGGAACCTCAGGTGCTGTAAGCTTTTGTTTATTTCTTTTTTGCATTATGATGTCATAATCAGACCACTTTTTTTCCCTATCCAGAAGCGTCTTGTCTTTTGTCGCAACCAGAGTTTGATATTCTACCAACATTAGCGAGATCGCATTCTCTTAATTTCACTTATGGCCATACCAGTCTGAAAATACCTGATCTCATCAGATCTCGGAAGCCATCCAGACTCGGGTCTGGTTAGTACTTGTATGGGAGACCAACTAGGAACCTCAGGTGCAGTAAGCTTTTGTTTATTTCTTTTTTGCATTATGATGTCATAATCAGACCACTTTTTTCCCTATCCAGAAGCGTCTTGTCTTTTGTCGCAACCAGAGTTTGATATTCTACCAACATTAGCGAGATCGCATTCTCTTAATTTCACTTACGGCCATACCAGTCTGAAAATGCCAGATCTCGGAAGCCATCCAGACTCGGGCCTGGTTAGTACTTGTATGGGAGACCAACTAGGAACCTCAGGTGCTGTAAGCTTTTGTTTATTTATTGTTTGCATTATGATGTCATAATCAGACAACTTTTTTCCCTAAGGGAGACCAACTAGGAACCTCAGGTGCCGTAAGCTTTTGTTTATTTCTTTTTTGCATTATGATGTCATAATCAGACCACTTTTTTCCCTATCCAGAAGCGTCTTGTCTTTTGTCGCAACCAGAGTTTGATATTCTACCAACAGTAGCGAGATTGCATTCTCTTAATTTCACTTACGGCCATACCAGTCTGAAAATGTCAGATCTCGGAAGCCATCCAGACTCGGGCCTGGTTAGTACTTGTATGGGAGACCAACTAATAACCTCAGGTGCCGTAAGCTTTTGTTTATTTCTTTTTTGCATTATGATGTCATAATCAGACCACTTTTTTCCCTATGGGAGACCAACTAGGAACCTCAGGTGCCGTAAGCTTTTGTTTATTTCTTTTTTTCCATTATGATGTCATAATCAGACCACTTTTTTCCCTATCCAGAAGCGTCTTGTCTTTTGTCGCAACCAGAGTTTGATAATCTACCAACATTAGCGAGATCGCATTCTCTTGATTTCACTTACGGCCATACCGGTCTGAAAATGCCTGATCTCATCAGATCTCGGAAGCCATCCAGACTCGGGCCTGGTTAGTACTTGTATGGGAGACCAACTGGGAACCTCAGGTGCCGTAAGCTTTTGTTTATTTCTTTTTTGCATTATGATGTCATAATCAGACCACTTTTTTCCCTATCCAGAAGCGTATTGTCTTTTGTCGCAACCAGAGTTTGATAATCTACCAACATTAGCGAGATCGCATTCTCTTAATTTCACTTACGGCCATACCAGTCTGAAAATGCCTGATCTCGTCAGATCTCGGAAACCATCCAGACTCGGGTCTGGTTAGTACTTTTATGGGAGACCAACTAGGAACCTCAGGTGCCGTAAGCTTTTGTTTATTTCTTTTTTGCATTATGATGTCATAATCAGACCACTTTTTTCCCTATCCAGAAGCGTCTTGTCTTTTGTCGCAACCAGAGTTTGATATTCTACCAACATTAGCGAGATCGCATTCTCTTAATTTCACTTACGGCCATACCAGTCTGAAAATGCCTGATCTCGTCAGATCTCGGAAGCCATCCAGATTCGGGCCTGGTTAGTACTTGTATGGGAGACCAACTAGGAACCTCAGGTGCCGTAAGCTTTTGTTTATTTCTTTTTTGCATTATGATGTCATAATCAGACCACTTTTTTCCCTATCCAGAAGCGTCTTGTCTTTTGTCGCAACCAGAGTTTGATATTCTACCAACATTAGCGAGATCGCATTCTCTTAATTTCGCTTACGGCCATACTAGTCTGAAAATGCCTGATCTCGTCAGATCTCGGAAGCCATCCAGACTCGGGCCTAGTTAGTACTTGTATGGGAGACCAACTAGGAACCTCAGGTGCCGTAAGCTTTTGTTTATTTCTTTTTTGCATTATGATGTCATAATCAGACCACTTTTTTCCCTATGGGAGACCAACTAGGAACCTCAGGTGCCGTAAGCTTTTGTTTATTTCTTTTTTGCATTATGATGTCATAATCAGACCACTTTTTTACCTATCCAGAAGCATCTTGTCTTTTGTCGCAACCAGAGTTTGATATTCTACCAACATTAGCGAGATCGCATTATCTTAATTTCCCTCACGGCCATACCAGTCTGAAAATGCCAGATCTCGGAAGCCATCCAGACTCGGGCATGGTTAGTACTTGTATGGGAGACCAACTAGGAACCTCAGGTGCCGTAAGCTTTTGTTTATTTCTTTTTTGCATTATGATGTCATAATCAGACCACTTTTTTCCCTATCCAGAAGCGTCTTGTCTTTTGTCGCAACCAGAGTTTGATATTCTACCAACATTAGCGAGATCGCATTATCTTTATTTCCCTCACGGCCATACCAGTCTGAAAATGCCAGATCTCGGAAGCCATCCAGACTCGGGCATGGTTAGTACTTGTATGGGAGACCAACTAGGAACCTCAGGTGCCGTAAGCTTTTGTTTATTTCTTTTTTGCATTATGATGTCATAATCAGACCACTTTTTTCCCTATGGGAGACCAACTAGGAACCTCAGGTGCCGTAAGCTTTTGTTTATTTCTTTTTTGCATTATGATGTCATAATCAGACCACTTTTTTACCTATCCAGAAGCGTCTTGTCTTTTGTCGCAACCAGAGTTTGATATTCTACCAACATTAGCGAGATCGCATTATCTTAATTTCCCTCACGGCCATACCAGTCTGAAAATGCCAGATCTCGGAAGCCATCCAGACTCGGGCATGGTTAGTACTTGTATGGGAGACCAACTAGGAACCTCAGGTGCCGTAAGCTTTTGTTTATTTCTTTTTTGCATTATGATGTCATAATCAGACCACTTTTTTCCCTATCCAGAAGCGTCTTGTCTTTTGTCGCAACCAGAGTTTGATATTCTACCAACATTAGCGAGATCGCATTCTCGTAATTTCACTTACGGCCATACCAGTCTGAAAATGCCTGATCTCGTCAGATCTCGGAAGCCATCCAGACTCGGGCCTGGTTAGTACTTGTATGGGAGACCAACTAGGAACCTCAGGTGCCGTAAGCTTTTGTTTATTTCTTTTTTGCATTATGATGTCATAATCAGACCACTTTTTTCCCTATGGGAGACCAACTAGGAACCTCAGGTGCCGTAAGCTTTTGTTTATTTCTTTTTTGCATTATGATGTCATAATCAGACCACTTTTTTCCCTATCCAGAAGCGTCTTGTCTTTTGTCGCAACCAGAGTTTGATATTCTACCAACATTAGCGAGATCGCATTATCTTAATTTACCTTACGGCCATACCAGTCTGAAAATGCCAGATCTCGGAAGCCATCCAGACTCGGGCCTGGTTAGTACTTGTATGGGAGACCAACTAGGAACCTCAGGTGCCGTAAGCTTTTGTTTATTTCTTTTTTGCATTATGATGTCATAATCAGACTTCTTTTTTCCCTATGGGAGACCAACTAGGATTCTCAGGTGCCGTAAGCTTTTGTTTATTTCTTTTTTGCATTATGATGTCATAATCAGACCACTTTTTTCCCTATCCAGAAGCGTCTTGTCTTTTGTCGCAACCAGAGTTTGATATTCTACCAACATTAGCGAGATCGCATTCTCTTAATTTCACTTAGGGCCATACCAGTCTGAAAATGCCTGATCTCGTCAGATCTCGGAAGCCATCCAGACTTGGGCCTGGTTAGTACTTGTATGGGAGACCAACTAGGAACCTCAGGTGCCGTAAGCTTTTGTTTATTTCTTTTTTGCATTATGATGTCATAATCAGACCACTTTTTTCCCTATCCAGAAGCGTCTTGTCTTTTGTCGCAACCAGAGTTTGATATTCTACCAACATTAGCGAGATCGCATTCTCTTAATTTCCCTTACGGCCATACTAGTCTGAAAATTCCTGATCTCGTCAGATCTCGGAAGCCATCCAGACTTGGGCCTGGTTAGTACTTGTATGGGAGACCAACTAGGAACCTCAGGTGCCGTAAGCTTTTGTTTATTTCTTTTTTGCATTATGATGTCATAATCAGACCACTTTTTTCCCTATCCAGAAGTGTCTTGTCTTTTGTCGCAACCAGAGTTTGATATTCTACCAACATTAGCGAGATCGCATTCTCTTAATTTCACTTACGGCCATACCAGTCTGAAAATGCCTGATCTCATCAGATCTCGGAAGCCATCCAGACTCGGGCCTGGTTAGTACTTGTATGGGAGACCAACTAGGAACCTCAGGTGCTGTAAGCTTTTGTTTATTTCTTTTTTGCCTTATGATGTCATAATCAGACCACTTTTTTCACTATCCAGAAGCGTCTTGTCTTTTGTCGCAACCAGAGTTTGATATTCTACCAACATTAGCGAGATCGCATTCTCTTAATTTCCCTTACTGCCATACCAGTCTGAAAATGCCTGATCTCGTCAGATCTCGGAAGCCATCCAGACTCGGGCCTGGTTAGTACTTGTATGGGAGACCAACTAGGAACCTCAGGTGCCGTAACCTTTTGTTTATTTCTTTTTTGCATTATGATGTCATAATCAGACCACTTTTTTCCTTATCCAGAAGCATCTTGTCTTTTGTCGCAACCAGAGTTTGATATTCTACCAACATTAGCGAGATCGCATTCTCTTAATTTCACTTACGGCCATACCAGTCTGAAAATGTCAGATCTCGGAAGTCATCCAGACTCGGGCCTGGTTAGTACTTGTATGGGAGACCAACTAAGAACCTTAGGTGCCGTAAGCTTTTGTTTATTTCTTTTTTGCATTATGATGTCATAATCAGACCACTTTTTTCCCTATGGGAGACCAACTAGGAACCTCAGGTGCCGTAAGCTTTTGTTTATTTCTTTTTTGCATTATGATGTCATAATCAGACCACTTTTTTCCCAATCCAGAAGCGTCTTGTCTTTTGTCGCAACCAGAGTTTGATATTCTACCAACATTAGCGAGATCGCATTTGCTTAATTTCACTTACGGCCATACCAGTCTGAAAATGCCGGATCTCGTCAGATCTCGGAAGCCATCCAGACTCGGGCCTGGTTAGTACTTGTATGGGAGACCAACTAGGAACCTCAGGTGCCGTAAGCTTTTGTTTATTTCTTTTTTGCATTATGATGTCATAATCAGACTTCTTTTTTCCCTATGGGAGACCAACTAGGAACCGCAGGTGCCAAAAGCTTTTGTTTATTTCTTTTTTGCATTATGATGTCATAATCAGACCACTTTTTTCCCTATCCAGAAGCGTCTTGTCTTTTGTCGCAACCAGAGTTTGATATTCTACCAACATTAGCGAGATCGCATTCTCTTAATTTCACTTATGGCCATACCAGTCTGAAAATGCCTGATCTCGTCAGATCTCGGAAGCCATCCAGACTCGGGCCTGGTTAGTACTTGTATGGGAGACCAACTAGGAACCTCAGGTGCCGTAAGCTTTTGTTTATTTCTTTTTTGCATTATGATGTCATAACCAGACCACTTTTTTCCCTATGGGAGACCAACTAGGAACCTCAGGTGCCGTAAGCTTTTGTTTATTTCTTTTTTGCATTATGATGTCATAATCAGACCACTTTTTTCCCTATCCAGAAGCGTCTTGTCTTTTGTCGCAACCAGAGTTTGATATTCTACCAACATTAGCGAGATCGCATTCTCTTAATTTCACTTACAGCCATACCAGTCTGAAAATGCCCGAACTCGTCACATATCGGAAGCCATCCAGACTCGGGCCTGGTTAGTACTTGTATGGGAGACCAACTAGGAACCTCAGGTGTTTTAAGCTTTTGTTTATTTCTTTTTTGCATTATGATGTCATAATCAGACCACTTTTTTCCCTATCCAGAAGCGTCTTGTCTTTTGTCGCAACCAGAGTTTGATATTCTACCAACATTAGCGAGATCGCATTCTCTTAATTTCACTTACGGCCATACTAGTCTGAAAATGCCTGATCTCGTCAGATCTCGGAAGCCATCCAGACTCGGGCCTAGTTAGTACTTGTATGGGAGACCAACTAGGAACCTCAGGTGCCGTAAGCTTTTGTTTATTTCTTTTTTGCATTATGATGTCATAATCAGACCACTTTGTTTCCCTATGGGAGACCAACTAGGAACCTCAGGTGCCGTAAGCTTTTGTTTATTTCTTTTTTGCATTATGATGTCATAATCAGACCACTTTTTTACCTATCCAGAAGCGTCTTGTCTTTTGTCGCAACCAGAGTTTGATATTCTACCAACATTAGCGAGATCGCATTATCTTAATTTCCCTCACGGCCATACCAGTCTGAAAATGCCAGATCTCGGAAGCCATCCAGACTCGGGCATGGTTAGTACTTGTATGGGAGACCAACTAGGAACCTCAGGTGCCGTAAGCTTTTGTTTATTTCTTTTTTGCATTATGATGTCATAATCAGACCACTTTTTTCCCTATGGGAGACCAACTAGGAACCTCAGGTGCCGTAAGCTTTTGTTTATTTCTTTTTTGCATTATGATGTCATAATCAGACCACTTTTTTACCTATCCAGAAGCGTCTTGTCTTTTGTCGCAACCAGAGTTTGATATTCTACCAACATTAGCGAGATCGCATTATCTTAATTTCCCTCACGGCCATACCAGTCTAAAAATGCCAGATCTCGGAAGCCATCCAGACTCGGGCATGGTTAGTACTTGTATGGGAGACCAACTAGGAACCTCAGGTGCCGTAAGCTTTTGTTTATTTCTTTTTTGCATTATGATGTCATAATCAGACCACTTTTTTCCCTATCCAGAAGCGTCTTGTCTTTTGTCGCAACCAGAGTTTGATATTCTACCAACATTAGCGAGATCGCATTCTCGTAATTTCACTTACGGCCATACCAGTCTGAAAATGCCTGATCTCGGAAGCCATCCAGACTCGGGCCTGGTTAGTACTTGTATGGGAGACCAACTAGGAACCTCAGGTGCCGTAAGCTTTTGTTTATTTCTTTTTTGCATTATGATGTCATAATCAGACTTCTTTTTTCCCTATGGGAGACCAACTAGGATTCTCAGGTGCCGTAAGCTTTTGTTTATTTCTTTTTTGCATTATGATGTCATAATCAGACCACTTTTTTCCCTATCCAGAAGCGTCTTGTCTTTTGTCGCAACCAGAGTTTGATATTCTACCAACATTAGCGAGATCGCATTCTCTTAATTTCACTTAGGGCCATACCAGTCTGAAAATGCCTGATCTCGTCAGATCTCGGAAGCCATCCAGACTTGGGCCTGGTTAGTACTTGTATGGGAGACCAACTAGGAACCTCAGGTGCCGTAAGCTTTTGTTTATTTCTTTTTTGCATTATGATGTCATAATCAGACCACTTTTTTCCCTATCCAGAAGTGTCTTGTCTTTTGTCGCAACCAGAGTTTGATATTCTACCAACATTAGCGAGATCGCATTCTCTTAATTTCACTTACGGCCATACCAGTCTGAAAATGCCTGATCTCATCAGATCTCGGAAGCCATCCAGACTCGGGCCTGGTTAGTACTTGTATGGGAGACCAACTAGGAACCTCAGGTGCCGTAAGCTTTTGTTTATTTCTTTTTTGCCTTATGATGTCATAATCAGACCACTTTTTTCCCTATCCAGAAGCGTCTTGTCTTTTGTCGCAACCAGAGTTTGATATTCTACCAACATTAGCGAGATCGCATTCTCTTAATTTCCCTTACTGCCATACCAGTCTGAAAATGCCTGATCTCGTCAGATCTCGGAAGCCATCCAGACTCGGGCCTGGTTAGTACTTGTATGGGAGACCAACTAGGAACCTCAGGTGCCGTAACCTTTTGTTTATTTCTTTTTTGCATTATGATGTCATAATCAGACCACTTTTTTCCTTATCCAGAAGCATCTTGTCTTTTGTCGCAACCAGAGTTTGATATTCTACCAACATTAGCGAGATCGCATTCTCTTAATTTCACTTACGGCCATACCAGTCTGAAAATGCCTGATCTCGTCAGATCTCGGAAGTCATCCAGACTCGGGCCTGGTTAGTACTTGTATGGGAGACCAACTAAGAACCTTAGGTGCCGTAAGCTTTTGTTTATTTCTTTTTTGCATTATGATGTCATAATCAGACCACTTTTTTCCCTATGGGAGACCAACTAGGAACCTCAGGTGCCGTAAGCTTTTGTTTATTTCTTTTTTGCATTATGATGTCATAATCAGACCACTTTTTTCCCAATCCAGAAGCGTCTTGTCTTTTGTCGCAACCAGAGTTTGATATTCTACCAACATTAGCGAGATCGCATTTGCTTAATTTCACTTACGGCCATACCAGTCTGAAAATGCCGGATCTCGTCAGATCTCGGAAGCCATCCAGACTCGGGCCTGGTTAGTACTTGTATGGGAGACCAACTAGGAACCTCAGGTGCCGTAAGCTTTTGTTTATTTCTTTTTTGCATTATGATGTCATAATCAGACTTCTTTTTTCCCTATGGGAGACCAACTAGGAACCGCAGGTGCCAAAAGCTTTTGTTTATTTCTTTTTTGCATTATGATGTCATAATCAGACCACTTTTTTCCCTATCCAGAAGCGTCTTGTCTTTTGTCGCAACCAGAGTTTGATATTCTACCAACATTAGCGAGATCGCATTCTCTTAATTTCACTTATGGCCATACCAGTCTGAAAATGCCTGATCTCGTCAGATCTCGGAAGCCATCCAGACTCGGGCCTGGTTAGTACTTGTATGGGAGACCAACTAGGAACCTCAGGTGCCGTAAGCTTTTGTTTATTTCATTTTTGCATTATGATGTCATAACCAGACCACTTTTTTCCCTATGGGAGACCAACTAGGAACCTCAGGTGCCGTAAGCTTTTGTTTATTTCTTTTTTGCATTATGATGTCATAATCAGACCACTTTTTTCCCTATCCAGAAGCGTCTTGTCTTTTGTCGCAACCAGAGTTTGATATTCTACCAACATTAGCGAGATCGCATTCTCTTAATTTCACTTACAGCCATACCAGTCTGAAAATGCCCGAACTCGTCACATCTCGGAAGCCATCCAGACTCGGGCCTGGTTAGTACTTGTATGGGAGACCAACTAGGAACCTCAGGTGTTTTAAGCTTTTGTTTATTGCTTTTTTGCATTATGATGTCATAATCAGACCACTTTTTTCCCTATCCAGAAGCGTCTTGTCTTTTGTCGCAACCAGAGTTTGATATTCTACCAACATTAGCGAGATCGCATTCTCTTAATTTCACTTACGGCCATACCAGTCTGAAAATGCCTGATCTCATAGATCTCGGAAGCCATCCAGACTCGTGCCTGGTTAGTACTTGTATGGGAGACCAACTAGGAACCTCAGGTGCCGTAAGCTTTTGTTTATTTCTTTTTTGCATTATGATGTAATAATCAGACCACTTTTTTCCCTATCCAGAAGCGTCTTGTCTTTTGTCGCAACCAGAGTTTGATATTCTACCAACATTAGCGAGATCGCATTCTCTTAATTTCACTTACGGCCATACCAGTCTGAAAATGCCTGATCTCGTCAGATCTTGGAAGCCATACAGACTCGGGCCTGGTTAGTACTTGTATGGGAGACCAACTAGGAACCTCAGGTGCCGTAAGCTTTTGTTTATTTCTTGTTTGCATTATGATGTCATAATCAGACCACTTTTTTCCCTATGGGAGACCAACTAGGAACCTCAGGTGCCGTAAGCTTTTGTTTATTTCTTTTTTGCATTATGATGTCATAATCAGACCACTTTTTTTCCCTATCCAGAAGCGTCTTGTCTTTTGTCGCAACCAGAGTTTGATATTCTACCAACATTAGCGAGATCGCATTCTCTTAATTTCACTTACGGCCATACCAGTCTGAAAATACCTGATCTCATCAGATCTCGGAAGCCATCCAGACTCGGCCCTGGTTAGTACTTGTATGGGAGACCAACTAGGAACCTCAGGTGCCGTAAGCTTTTGTTTATTTCTTTTTTGCATTATGATGTCATAATCAGACCACTTTTTTCCCTATCCAGAAGCGTCTTGTCTTTTGTCGCAACCAGAGTTTGATAATCTACCAACATTAGCGAGATCGCATTCTCTTAATTTCACTTACGGCCATACCAGTCTGAAAATGCCTGATCTCGTCAGATCTCGGAAACCATCCAGACTCGGGTCTGGTTAGTACTTGTATGGAAGACCAACTAGGAACCTCAGGTGCCGTAAGCTTTTGTTTATTTCTTTTTTGCATTATGATGTCATAATCAGACCACTTTTTTCCCTATCCAGAAGCATCTTGTCTTTTGTCGCAACCAGAGTTTGATATTCTACCAACATTAACGAGATCGCATTCTCTTAATTTTACTTACGGCGATACCATTCTGAAAATGCCTGATCTCGTCAGATCTCGGAAGCCATCCAGACTTGGGCCTGGTTAGTACTTGTATGGGAGACCAACTAGGAACCTCAGGTGCCGTAAGCTTTTGTTTATTTCTTTTTTGCATTATGATGTCATAATCAGACCACTTTTTTCCCTATGGGAGACCAACTAGGAACCTCAGGTGCCGTAAGCTTTTGTTTATTTCTTTTTTGCATTATGATGTCATAATCAGACCACTTTTTTCCCTGTCCAGAAGCGTCTTGTCTTTTGTCGCAACCAGAGTTTGATATTCTACCAACATTAGCGAGATCGCATTCTCTTAATTTCACTTACAGCCATACCAGTCTGAAAATGCCTGATCTCGTCAGATCTCGGAAGCCATCCAGACTCGGTCCTGGTTAGTACTTGTATGGGAGACCAACTAGGAACCTCAGCTGCCGTAAGCTTTTGTTTATTTCTTTTTTGCATTATGATGTCATAATCAGACCACTTTTTTCCCAATCCAGAAGCGTCTTGTCTTTTGTCGCAACCAGAGTTTGATATTCTACCAACATTAGCGAGATCGCATTCGCTTAATTTCACTTACGGCCATACCAGTCTGAAAATGCCGGATCTCGTCAGATCTCGGAAGCCATCCAGACTTGGGCCTGGTTAGTACTTGTATGGGAGACCAACTAGGAACCTCAGGTGCCGTAAGCTTTTGTTTATTTCTTTTTTGCATTATGATGTCATAATCAGACTTCTTTTTTCCCTATGGGAGACCAACTAGGAACCGCAGGTGCCAAAAGCTTTTGTTTATTTCTTTTTTGCATTATGATGTCATAATCAGACCACTTTTTTCCCTATCCAGAAGCGTCTTGTCTTTTGTCGCAACCAGAGTTTGATATTCTACCAACATTAGCGAGATCGCATTCTCTTAATTTCACTTACGGCCATACCAGTCTGAAAATGCCTGATCTCGTCAGATCTCGGAAGCCATCCAGACTCGGGCCTGGTTAGTACTTGTATGGGAGACCAACTAGGAACCTCAGGTGCCGTAAGCTTTTGTTTATTTCTTTTTTGCATTATGATGTCATAACCAGACCACTTTTTTCCCTATGGGAGACCAACTAGGAACCTCAGGTGCCGTAAGCTTTTGTTTATTTCTTTTTTGCATTATGATGTCATAATCAGACCACTTTTTTCCCTATCCAGAAGCGTCTTGTCTTTTGTCGCAACCAGAGTTTGATATTCTACCAACATTAGCGAGATCGCATTCTCTTAATTTCACTTACAGCCATACCAGTCTGAAAATGCCTGAACTCGTCACATCTCGGAAGCCATCCAGACTCGGGCCTGGTTAGTACTTGTATGGGAGACCAACTAGGAACCTCAGGTGTTTTAAGCTTTTGTTTATTGCTTTTTTGCATTATGATGTCATAATCAGACCACTTTTTTCCCTATCCAGAAGCGTCTTGTCTTTTGTCGCAACCAGAGTTTGATATTCTACCAACATTAGCGAGATCGCATTCTCTTAATTTCACTTACGGCCATACCAGTCTGAAAATGCCTGATCTCATAGATCTCGGAAGCCATCCAGACTCGTGCCTGGTTAGTACTTGTATGGGAGACCAACTAGGAACCTCAGGTGCCGTAAGCTTTTGTTTATTTCTTTTTTGCATTATGATGTCATAATCAGACCACTTTTTTCCCTATCCAGAAGCGTCTTGTCTTTTGTCGCAACCAGAGTTTGATATTCTACCAACATTAGCGAGATCGCATTCTCTTAATTTCACTTACGGCCATACCAGTCTGAAAATGCCTGATCTCGTCAGATCTTGGAAGCCATACAGACTCGGGCCTGGTTAGTACTTGTATGGGAGACCAACTAGGAACCTCAGGTGCCGTAAGCTTTTGTTTATTTCTTGTTTGCATTATGATGTCATAATCAGACCACTTTTTTCCCTATGGGAGACCAACTAGGAACCTCAGGTGCCGTAAGCTTTTGTTTATTTCTTTTTTGCATTATGATGTCATAATCAGACCACTTTTTTTCCCTATCCAGAAGCGTCTTGTCTTTTGTCGCAACCAGAGTTTGATATTCTACCAACATTAGCGAGATCGCATTCTCTTAATTTCACTTACGGCCATACCAGTCTGAAAATACCTGATCTCATCAGATCTCGGAAGCCATCCAGACTCGGCCCTGGTTAGTACTTGTATGGGAGACCAACTAGGAACCTCAGGTGCCGTAAGCTTTTGTTTATTTCTTTTTTGCATTATGATGTCATAATCAGACCACTTTTTTCCCTATCCAGAAGCGTCTTGTCTTTTGTCGCAACCAGAGTTTGATAATCTACCAGCATTAGCGAGATCGCATTCTCTTAATTTCAATTACGGCCATACCAGTCTGAAAATGCCTGATCTCGTCAGATCTCGGAAACCATCCAGACTCGGGTCTGGTTAGTACTTGTATGGAAGACCAACTAGGAACCTCAGGTGCCGTAAGCTTTTGTTTATTTCTTTTTTGCATTATGATGTCATAATCAGACCACTTTTTTCCCTATCCAGAAGCATCTTGTCTTTTGTCGCAACCAGAGTTTGATATTCTACCAACATTAACGAGATCGCATTCTCTTAATTTCACTTACGGCGATACCATTCTGAAAATGCCTGATCTCGTCAGATCTCGGAAGCCATCCAGACTTGGGCCTGGTTAGTACTTGTATGGGAGACCAACTAGGAACCTCAGGTGCCGTAAGCTTTTGTTTATTTCTTTTTTGCATTATGATGTCATAATCAGACCACTTTTTTCCCTATGGGAGACCAACTAGGAACCTCAGGTGCCGTAAGCTTTTGTTTATTTCTTTTTTGCATTATGATGTCATAATCAGACCACTTTTTTCCCTGTCCAGAAGCGTCTTGTCTTTTGTCGCAACCAGAGTTTGATATTCTACCAACATTAGCGAGATCGCATTCTCTTAATTTCACTTACGGCCATACCAGTCTGAAAATGCCAGATCTCGGAAGCCATCCAGACTCGGGCCTTGTTAGTACTTGTATGGGAGACCAACTAGGAACCTCAGGTGCCGTAAGCTTTTGTTTATTTATTTTTTGCATTATGATGTCATAATCAGACCACTTTTTTCCCTATCCAGAAGCGTCTTGTCTTTTGTCGCAACCAGAGTTTGATATTCTACCAACATTAGCGAGATCGCATTCTCTTAATTTCATTTACGGCCATACCAGTCTGAAAATGCCTGATCTCGTCAGATCTCGGAAGCCATCCAGACTCGGGTCTGGTTAGTACTTGTATGGGAGACCAACTAGGAACCTCAGGTGCCGTAAGCTTTTGTTTATTTCTTTTTTGCATGTTGATGTCATAATCAGACCACTTTTTTCCCTATGCAGAAGCGTCTTGTCTTTTGTCGCAACCAGAGTTTGATATTCTACCAACATTAGCGAGATCGCATTCTCTTAATTTTGATTGCGGCCATACCAGTCTGAAAATGCCTGATCTCGTCAGATCTCGGAAGCCATCCAGACTCAGGCCTGGTTAGTACTTGTATGGGAGACCAACTAGGGACCTCAGGTGCCGTAATCTTTTGTTTATTTCTTTTTTGCATTATGATGTCATAATCAGACCACTTTTTTCCCTATCCAGAAGCATCTTGTCTTTTGTCGCAACCAGAGTTTGATATTCTACCAACATTAGCGAGATCGCATTCTCTTAATTTCACTTACGGCCATACCTGTCTGAAAATGCCTGATCTCGTCAGATCTCGGAAGCAATCCAGACTCGGGCCTGGTTAGTACTTGTATGCGAGACCAACTAGGAACCTCAGGTGCCGAAAGCTTTTGTTTATTTCTTTTTTGCATTATGATGTCATAATCAGACCACTTTTTTCCCTATCCAGAAGCGTCTTGTCTTTTGTCGCAACCAGAGTTTGATATTCTACCAACATTAGCGAGATCGCATTCTCTTAACTTCACTTACGGCCATACCAGTCTGAAAATGCCTGATCTCGTCAGATCTCGGAAGCCATCCAGACTCGGGCCTGGTTAATACTTGTATGGGAGACCAACTAGGAACCTCAGGTGCCGTAAGCTTTTGTTTATTTCTTTTTTGCATTATGATGTCATAATCAGACCACTTTTTTCCCTATCCAGAAGCGTCTTGTCTTTTGTCGCAACCAGAGTTTGATATTCTACCAACATTAGCGAGATCGCATTCTCTTAATTTTATTTACGGCCATACCAGTCTGAAAATGCCTGATCTCGTCAGATCTCGGAAGCCATCCAGACTCGGGTCTGGTTAGTACTTGTATGGGAGACCAACTAGGAACCTCAGGTGCCGTAAGCTTTTGTTTATTTCTTTTTTGCATGTTGATGTCATAATCAGACCACTTTTTTCCCTATCCAGAAGCATCTTGTCTTTTGTCGCAACCAGAGTTTGATATTCTACCAACATTAACGAGATCGCATTCTCTTAATTTCACTTATGGCCATACCAGTCTGAAAATGCCTTATCTCGTCAGATCTCGGAAGCCATCCAGACTTGGGCCTGGTTAGTACTTGTATGGGAGACCAACTAGGAACCTCAGGTGCCGTAAGCTTTTGTTTATTTCTTTTTTGCATTATGATGTCATAATCAGACCACTTTTTTCCCTATGGGAGACCAACTAGGAACCTCAGGTGCCGTAAGCTTTTGTTTATTTCTTTTTTGCATGTTGATGTCATAATCAGACCACTTTTTTCCCTATCCAGAAGCGTCTTGTCTTTTGTCGCAAGCAGAGTTTGATATTCTACCAACATTAGCGAGATCGCATTCTCTTAATTTTGATTACGGCCATACCAGTCTGAAAATGCCTGATCTCGTCAGATCTCGGAAGCCATCCAGACTCGGGCCTGGTTAGTACTTGTATGGGAGACCAACTAGGAACCTCAGGTGCCGTAAGCTTTTGTTTATTTATTTTTTGCATTATGATGTCATAATCAGACCACTTTTTTCCCTATCCAGAAGCGTCTTGTCTTTTGTCGCAACCAGAGTTTGATATTCTACCAACATTAGCGAGATCGCATTCTCTTAATTTCACTTATGGCCATACCAGTCTGAAAATTCCTGATCTCGTCAGATCTCGGAAGCCATCCAGACTCGGGCCTGGTTAGTACTTGTATGGGAGACCAACTAGGAACCTCAGGTGCCGTAAGCTTTTGTTTATTTCTTTTTTGCATTATGATGTCATAATCAGACCACTTTTTTCCCTATCCAGAAGCGTCTTGTCTTTTGTCGCAACCAGAGTTTGATATTCTACCAACATTAGCGAGATCGCATTCTCTTAATTTCATTTACGGCCATACCAGTCTGAAAATGCCTGATCTCGTCAGATCTCGGAAGCCATCCAGACTCGGGTCTGGTTAGTACTTGTATGGGAGACCAACTAGGAACCTCAGGTGCCGTAAGCTTTTGTTTATTTCTTTTTTGCATGTTGATGTCATAATCAGACCACTTTTTTCCCTATCCAGAAGCGTCTTGTCTTTTGTCGCAACCAGAGTTTGATATTCTACCAACATTAGCGAGATCGCATTCTCTTAATTTTGATTGCGGCCATACCAGTCTGAAAATGCCTGATCTCGTCAGATCTCGGAAGCCATCCAGACTCGGGCCTGGTTAGTACTTGCATGGGAGACCAACTAGGAACCTCAGGTGCCGTAAGCTTTTGTTTATTTCTTTTTTGCATTATGATGTCATAATCAGACCACTTTTTTCCCTATCCAGAAGCATCTTGTCTTTTGTCGCAACCAGAGTTTGATATTCTACCAACATTAACGAGATCGCATTCTCTTAATTTCACTTACGGCCATACCAGTCTGAAAATGCCTGATCTCGTCAGATCTCGGAAGCCATCCAGACTTGGGCCTGGTTAGTACTTGTATGGGAGACCAACTAGGAACCTCAGGTGCCGTAAGCTTTTGTTTATTTCTTTTTTGCATTATGATGTCATAATCAGACCACTTTTTTCCCTATGGGAGACCAACTAGGAACCTTAGGTGCCGTAAGCTTTTGTTTATTTCTTTTTTGCATTATGATGTCATAATCAGACCACTTTTTTCCCTATCCAGAAGCGTCTTGTCTTTTGTCGCAACCAGAGTTTGATATTCTACAAACATTAGCGAGATCGCATTCGCTTAATTTCACTTACGGCCATACCAGTCTGAAAATGCCTGATCTCGTCAGATCTCGGAAGCCATCCAGACTCGGGGGTGGTTAGTACTTGTATGGGAGACCAACTAGGAACCTCAGGTGCCGTAAGCTTTTGTTTATTTCTTTTTTGCATTATGATGTCATAATCAGACCACTTTTTTCCCTATCCAGAAGCATCTTGTCTTTTGTCGCAACCAGAGTTTGATATTCTACCAACATTAGCGAGATCGCATTCTCTTAATTTCACTTACGGCCATACCTGTCTGAAAATGCCTGATCTCGTCAGATCTCAGAAGCCATCCAGACTCGGGCCTGGTTAGTACTTGTATGGGAGACCAACTAGGAACCTCAGGTGCCGAAAGCTTTTGTTTATTTCTTTTTTGCATTATGATGTCATAATCAGACCACTTTTTTCCCTATCCAGAAGCATCTTGTCTTTTGTCGCAACCAGAGTTTGATATTCTACCAACATTAGCGAGATCGCATTCTCTTAATTTCATTTATGGCCATACCAGTCTGAAAATGCCTGATCTTGTCAGATCTCGGAAGCCATCCAGACTCGGGCCTGGTTAGTACTTGTATGGGAGACCAACTAGGAACCTCAGGTGCCGTAAGCTATTGTTTATTTCTTTTTTGCATTATGATGTCATAATCAGACCACTTTTTTCCCTATGAGAGACCAACTAGGAACCTCAGGTGACGTAAGCTTTTGTTTATTTCTTTTTTGCATTATGATGTCATAATCAGACCACTTTTTTCCCTATCCAGAAGCGTCTTGTCTTTTTTCGCAACCAGAGTTTGATATTCTACCAACATTAGCGAGATCGCATTCTCTTAATTTCACTTACGGCCATACCAGTCTGAAAATGCCTGTTCTCGTCAGATCTCGGAAGCCATCCAGACTCGGGTCTGGTTAGTACTTGTATGGGAGACCAACTAGGAACCTCAGGTGCCGTAAGCTTTTGTTTATTTCTTTTTTGCATTATGATGTCATAATCAGACCACTTTTTTCCCTATCCAGAAGCATATTGTCTTTTGTCGCAACCAGAGTTTGATATACTACCAACATTAACGAGATCGCATTCTCTTAATTTCACTTACGGCCATACCAGTCTGAAAATGCCTGATCTCGTCAGATCTCGGAAGCCATCCAGACTTGGGCCTGGTTAGTACTTGTATGGGAGACCAACTATTAACCTCAGGTGCCGTAAGCTTTTGTTTATTTCTTTTTTGCATTATGATGTCATAATCAGACCACTTTTTTCCCTATGGAAGACCAACTAGGAACCTCAGGTGCCATAAGCTTTTGTTTATTTCTTTTTTGCATTATGATGTCATAATCAGACCACTTTTTTCCCTATCCAGAAGCGTCTTGTCTTTTGTCGCAACCAGAGTTTGATATTCTACCAACATTAGCGAGATCGCATTCTCTTAATTTCCCTTACGGCCATACCAGTCTGAAAATGCCTGATCTCATCAGATCTCGGAAGCCATCCAGACTCGGGCCTGGTTAGTACTTGTATGGGAGACCAACTAGGAACCTCAGGTGCCGTAAGCTTTTGTTTATTTCTTTTTTGCATTATGATGTCATAATCAGACCACTTTTTTCCCTATCCAGAAGCGTCTTGTCTTTTGTCGCAACCAGAGTTTGATATTCTACCAACATTAGCGAGATCGCATTCTCTTAATTTCTCTTACGGCCATACCAGTCTGAAAATGCCTGATCTCGTCAGATCTCGGAAGCCATCCAGACTCGGGTCTGGTTAGTACTTGTATGGGAGACCAACTAGGAACCTCAGGTGCCGTAAGCTTTTGCTTATTTCTTTTTTGCATTATGATGTCATAATCAGACCACTTTTTTCCCTATCCAGAAGCGTCTTGTCTTTTGTCGCAACCAGAGTTTGATATTCTACCAACATTAGCAAGATCGCATTCTCTTAATTTCACTTACGGCCATACCAGTCTGAAAATGCCAGATCTCGGAAGCCATCCAGACTCGGGCCTGGTTAGTACTTGTATGGGAGACCAACTAGAAACCTCAGGTGCCGTAAGCTTTTGTTTATTTCTTTTTTGAATTATGATGTCATAATCAGACCACTTTTTTCCCTATCCAGAAGCATCTTGTCTTTTGTCGCAACCAGAGTTTGATATTCTACCAACATTAGCGAGATCGCATTCTCTTAATTTCACTTACGGCCATACCAGTCTGAAAAGGCCTGATCTCGTCAGATCTCGGAAGCCATCCAGACTCGGGCCTGGTTAGTACTTGTATGGGAGACCAACTAGGAACCTCAGGTGCCGTAAGCTTTTGTTTATTTTTTTTTTGCATTATGATGTCATAATCAGACCACTTTTTTCCCTATGGGAGACCAACTAGGAACCTCAGGTGCCGTAAGCTTTTGTTTATTTCTTTTTTGCATTATGATGTCATAATCAGACCACTTTTTTCCCTATGGGAGACCAACTAGGAACCTCAGGTGCCGTAAGCTTTTGTTTATTTCTTTTTTGCATTATGATGTCATAATCAGACCACTTTTTTCCCTATCCAGAAGCGTCTTGTCTTTTGTCGCAACCAGAGTAAAGCTTACGGCACCTGAGTTTCCTAGTTGGTCTCCCATAGGGAAAAAAGTGGTCTGATTATGACATCATAATGCAAAAAAGAAATAAACAAATGCTTCCGAGATCTGACGAGATCAGGCATTTTCAGACTGGTATGGCCGTAAATGAAATTAAGAGAATGCGATCTCGCTAATGTTGGTAGAATATCAAACTCTGGTTGCGACAAAAAACAAGACGCTTCTGGATAGGGAAAAAAGTGGTCTGATTATGACATCATAATGCAAAAAAGAAATAAACAAAAGCTTACGGCACCTGAGGTTCGTAGTTGGTCTCCCATACAAGTACAAACCAGGCCCAAGTCTGGATGGCTTCCGAGATCTGACGAGATCAGGCATTTTCAGACTGGTATGGCCGTAAATGAAATTAAGAGAATGCGATCTCGCTAATGTTGGTAGAATATCAAACTCTGGTTGCGACAAAAGACAAGACGCTTCTGGATAGGGAAAAAAGTGGTCTGATTATGACATCATAATGCAAAAAAGAAATAAACAAAAGCTTACGGCACCTGAGGTTCCTAGTTGGTCTCCCATAGGGAAAAAAGTGGTCTGATTATGACATCATAATGCAAAA
This sequence comes from Pelobates fuscus, assembly GCF_036172605.1. NCBI lineage: Eukaryota > Metazoa > Chordata > Amphibia > Anura > Pelobatidae > Pelobates > Pelobates fuscus. The sequence continues at coordinate 286,938,841 of NC_086318.1, read as the reverse complement.
AAGAAATAAACAAAAGCTTACGGCACCTGAGGTTCCTAGTTGGTCTCCCATACAAGTACTAACCAGTCCCGAGTCTGGATGGCTTCCGAGATCTGACGAGATCAGGCATTTTCAGACTGGTATGGCCGTAAGTAAAATTAAGAGAATGCGATCTCGCTAATGTTGGTAGAATATCAAACTCTGGTTGCGACAAAAGACAAGACACTTCTGGATAGGGAAAAAAGTGGTCTGATTATGACATCATAATGCAAAAAAGAAATAAACAAAAGTGTACGGCACCTGAGGTTCCTAGTTGGACTCCCATACAAGTACTAACCAGGCCCGAGTCTGGATGGCTTCCGAGATCTGACGAGATCAGGCATTTTCAGACTGGTATGGCCGTAAGTGAAATTATGAGAATGCGATCTCACTAATGTTGGTAGAATATCAAACTCTGGTTGCGACAAAAGACAAGACGCTTCTGGATAGGGAAAAAAGTGGTCTGATTATGACATCATAATGCAAAAAAGAAATAAACAAAAGCTTACGGCACCTGAGGTTCCTAGTTGGTCTCCCATACAAGTACTAACCAGGCCCGAGTCTGGATGGCTTCCGAGATCTGATGAGATCAGGCATTTTCAGACTGGTATGGCCGTAAGTGAAATTAAGAGAATGCGATCTCACTAATGTTGGAAGAATATCAAACTCTGGTTGCGACAAAAGACAAGACGCTTCTGGATAGGGAAAAAAGTGGTCTGATTATGATATCATAATGCAAAAAAGAAATAAACAAAAGCTTACGGCACCTGAGGTTCCTAGTTGGTCTCCCATACAAGTACTAACCAGGCCCGAGTCTGTATGTCTTCCGAGATCTGACGAGATCAGGCATTTTCAGACTGGTATGGCCGTAAGTGAAATTAAGAGAATGCGATCTCGCTAATGTTGGTAGAATATCAAACTCTGGTTGCGACAAAAGACAAGACGCTTCTGGATAGGGAAAAAAGTGGTCTGATTATGACATCATAATGCAAAAAAGAAATAAACAAAAGCTTACGGCACCTGAGGTTCCTAGTTGGTCTCCCATAGGGAAAAAAGTGGTCTGATTATGACATCATAAGGCAAAAAAGAAATAAACAAAAGCTTACGGCACCTGAGGTTCCTAGTTGGTCACCCATAGGGAAAAAAGTGGTCTGATTATGACATCATAATGCAAAAAATAAATAAACAAAAGCTTGCGGCACCTGAGGTTCCTAGTTGGTCTCCCATACAAGTACTAACCAGGCCTGAGTCTGGATGGCTTCCGAGATCTGACGAGATCAGGAATTTTCAGACTGGAATGGGCGTAAATGAAATTAAGAGAATGCGATCTCGCTAATGTTGGTAGAATATCAAACTCTGGTTGCGACAAAAGACAAGACGCTTCTGGATAGGGAAAAAAGTGGTCTGATTATAACATCATAATGCAAAAAATAAATAAACAAAAGCTTACGGCACCTGAGGTTCCTAGTTGGTCTCCCATACAAGTACTAACCAGACCCGAGTCTGGATGGCTTCCGAGATCTGACGAGATCAGGCATTTTCAGACTGGTATGGCCGTAAGGGAAATTAAGAGAATGCGATCTCGCTAATGTTGGTAGAATATCGAACTCTGGTTGCGACAAAAGACAAGACGCTTCTGGATAGGGAAAAAAGTGGTCTGATTATGACATCATAATGCAAAAAAGAAATAAACAAAAGCTTACGGCACCTGAGGTTCCTAGTTGGTCTCCCATACAAGTACTAACCAGACCCGAGACTGGATGGCTTCCGAGATCTGACGAGATCAGGCATTTTCAGACTGGTATAGCCGTAAGTGAAATTAAGAGAATGCGATCTCGCTAATGTTGGTAGAATATCAAACTCTGGTTGCGACAAAAGACAAGACGCTTCTGGATAGGAAAAAATTGTGGTCTGATTATGACATCATAATGCAAAAAAGAAATAAACAAAAGCTTACGGCACCTGAGGTTCCTAGTTGGTCTCCCATACAAGTACTAACCAGGCCCGAGTCTGGATGGCTTCCGAGATCTGACGAGATCAGGCATTTTCAGACTAGTATGGCCGTAAGTGAAATTAAGAGAATGTGATCTCGCTAATGTTGGTAGAATATCAAACTCTGGTTGCGACAAAAGACAAGACGCTTCTGGATAGGGAAAAAAGTAGTCTGATTATGACATCATAATGCAAAAAAGAAATAAACAAAAGTTTACGGCACATGAGGTTCCTAGTTGGTCTCCCATACAAGTACTAACCAAACCCGAGTCTGGATGGCTTCCGAGATCTGACGAGATCAGGCATTTTCAGACTGGTATGGCCGTAAGGGAAATTAAGAGAATGCGATCTCGCTAATGTTGGTAGAATATAAAACTCTGGTTGCGACAAAAGACAAGACGCTTCTGGATAGGGAAAAAAGTGGTCTGATTATGACATCATAATGCAAAAAAGAAATAAACAAAAGCTTACGGCATCTGAGGTTCCTAGTTGGTCTCCCATACAAATACTAACCAGGCCAGAGTCTGGATGGCTTCCGAGATCTGACGAGATCAGGCATTTTCAGACTGGTATAGCCGTAAATGAAATTAAGAGAATGCGATCTCGCTAATGTTGGTAGAATATCAAACTCTGGTTGCGACAAAAGACAAGACGCTTCTGGATAGGGAAAAAAGTGGTCTGATTATGACATCATAATGAAAAAAAGAAATAAACAAAAGCTTACGGCACCTGAGGTTCCTAGTTGGTCTCCCATAGGGAAAAAAGTGGTCTGATTATGACATCATAATGCAAAAAAGAAATAAACAAAAGCTTACGGCACCTGAGGTTCCTAGTTGGTCTCCCATACAAGTACTAACCAGGCCCGAGTCTGGATGGCTTCCGACATCTGACAAGATCAGGCATTTTCAGACTGGTATGGCCGTAAGTGAAATTGAGAGAATGCGATCTCGCTAATGTTGGTAGAATATCAAACTCTGGTTGCGACAAAAGACAAGACGCTTCTGGATAGGGAAAAAAGTGGTCTGATTATGACATCATAATGCAAAAAAGAAATAAACAAAAGCTTACGGCACCTGAGGTTCCTAGTTGGTCTCCCATACAAGTACTAACCAGACCCGAGTCTGGATGGCTTCCGAGATCTGACGAGATCAGGCATTTTCAGACTGGTATGGCCGTAAGGGAAATTAAGAGAATGCGATCTCGCTAATGTTGGTAGAATATCGAACTCTAGTTGCGACAAAAGACAAGACGCTTCTGGATAGGGAAAAAAGTGGTCTGATTATGACATCATAATGCAAAAAAGAAATAAACAACAGCTTACGGCACCTGAGGTTCCTAGTTGGTCTCCCATACAAGTACTAACCAGACCCGAGTCTGGATGGCTTCCGAGATCTGACGAGATCAGGCATTTTCAGACTGGTATGGCCGTAAGGGAAATTAAGAGAATGCGATCTCGCTAATGTTGGTAGAATATCAAACTCTGGTTGCGACAAAAGACAAGACGCTTCTGGATAGGGAAAAAAGTGGTCTGATTATGACATCATAATGAAAAAAGAAATAAACAAAAGCTTACGGCACCTGAGGTTCCTAGTTGGTCTCCCATACAAATACTAACCAGGCCCGAGTCTGGATGGCTTCCGAGATCTGGCATTTTCAGACTGGTATAGCCGTAAGTGAAATTAAGAGAATGCGATCTCGCTAATGTTGGTAGAATATCAAACTCTGGTTGCGACAAAAGACAAGACGCTTCTGGATAGGGAAAAAAGTGGTCTGATTATGACATCATAATGAAAAAAAGAAATAAACAAAAGCTTACGGCACCTGAGGTTCCTAGTTGGTCTCCCATAGGGAAAAAAGTGGTCTGATTATGACATCATAATGCAAAAAAGAAATAAACAAAAGCTTACGGCACCTGAGGTTCCTAGTTGGTCTCCCATACAAGTACTAACCAGGCCCGAGTCTGGATGGCTTCCGACATCTGACGAGATCAGGCATTTTCAGACTGGTATGGCCGTAAGTGAAATTGAGAGAATGCGATCTCGCTAATGTTGGTAGAATATCAAACTCTGGTTGCGACAAAAGACAAGACGCTTCTGGATAGGGAAAAAAGTGGTCTGATTATGACATCATAATGCAAACAAGAAATAAACAAAAGCTTACGGCACCTGAGGTTCCTAGTTGGTCTCCCATACAAGTACTAACCAGACCCGAGTCTGGATGGCTTCCGAGATCTGACGAGATCAGGCATTTTCAGACTGGTATGTCCGTAAGGGAAATTAAGAAAATGCGATCTCGCTAATGTTGGTAGAATATCAAACTCTGGTTGCGACAAAAGACAAGACGCTTCTGGATAGGGAAAAAAGTGGTCTGATTATGACATCATAATGCAAAAAAGAAATAAACAAAAGCTTACGGCACCTGAGGTTCCTAGTTGGTCTCCCATACAAGTACTAACCAGACCCGAGTCTGGATGACTTCCGAAATCTGACGAGATCAAGCATTTTCAGACTGGTATGGCCGTAAGGGAAATTAAGAGAATGCGATCTCGCTAATGTTGGTAGAATATCAAACTCTGGTTGCGACAAAAGACAAGACGCTTCTGGATAGGGAAAAAAGTGGTCTGATTATGACATCATAATGAAAAAAAGAAATAAACAAAAGCTTACGGCACCTGAGGTTCCTAGTTGGTCTCCCATAGGGAAAAAAGTGGTCTGATTATGACATCATAATGCAAAAAAGAAATAAACAAAAGCTTACGGCACCTGAGGTTCCTAGTTGGTCTCCCATACAAGTACTAACCAGGCCCGAGTCTGGATGGCTTCCAAGATCTGACGAGATCAGGCATTTTCAGACTGGTATGGTCGTAAGTGAAATTAAGAGAATGCGATCTCGCTAATGTTGGTAGAATATCAAACTCTGGTTGCGACAAAAGACAAGACGCTTCTGGATAGGGAAAAAAGTGGTCTGATTATGACATCATAATGCAAAAAAGAAATAAACAAATGCTTACCGCACCTGAGGTTCCTAGTTGGTCTCCCATACAAGTACTAACCAGGCCCGAGTCTGGATGGCGTCCGAGATCTGACAAGATCAGGCAGTTTCAGACTGGTATGGCCGTAAGTGAAATTATGAGAATGCGATCTCGCTAATGTTGGTAGAATATCAAACTCTGGTTGCGACAAAGGACAAGACGCTTCTGTATAGGGAAAAAAGTGGTCTGATTATGACATCATAATGCAAAAAAGAAATAAACAAAAGCTTACGGCACCTGAGGTTCCTAGTTGGTCTCCCATACAAGTACTAACCAGGCACAAGTCTGGATGGCTTCCGAGATCTGACGAGATCAGGCATTTTAAGACTGGTATGGCCGTAAGTGAAATTACGAGAATGCGATCTCGCTAATGTTGGTAAAATATCAAACTCTGGTTGCGACAAAAGACAAGACGCTTCTGGATAGGGAAAAAAGTGGTTTGATTATGACATCATAATGCAAAAAAAAAATAATCAAAAGCTTACGGCACCTGAGGTTCCTAGTTGGTCTCCCATAGGGAAAAAAGTGGTCTGATTATGACATCATAATGCAAAAAAGAAATAAACAAAAGCTTACGGCACCTGAGGTTCCGAGTTGGTCTCCCATACAAGTACTAACCAGGCCCGAGTCTGGATGGCTTCCGAGATCTGACGAGATCAGGCATTTTCAGACTGGTATGGCCATAAGTGAAATTAAGAGAATGCGATCTCGCTAATGTTGGTAGAATATCAAACTCTGGTTGCGACAAAAGACAAGACGCTTCTGGATAGGGAAAAAAGTGGTCTGATTATGACATCATAATGCAAAAAAGAAATAAACAAAAGCTTACGGCACCTGAGGTTCCTAGTTGGTCTCCCATACAAGTACTAACCAGGCCCGAGTCTGGATGGCTTCCGAGATCTGACGAGATCAGGCATTTTCAGACTGGTATGGCCGTAAGTGAAATTAAGAGAATGCGATCTCGCTAATGTTGGTAGAATATCAAACTCTGGTTGCGACAAAAGACAAGACGCTTCTGGATAGGGAAAAAAGTGGTCTGATTATGACATCATAATGCAAAAAAGAAATAAACAAAAGCTTACGGCACCTAAGGTTCCTAGTTGCTCTCCCATACAAGTACTAACCAGGCCCGAGTCTGGATGGCTTCCAAGATCTGACAAGATCAGGCATTTTCAGACTGGTATGGCCGTAAGTGAAATTAAGAGAATGCGATCTCGCTAATGTTGGTAGAATATCAAACTCTGGTTGCGACAATGGACAAGACGCTTCTGTATAGGGAAAAAAGTGGTCTGATTATGACATCATAATGCAAAAAAGAAATAAACAAAAGCTTACGGCACCTGAGGTTCCTAGTTGGTCTCCCATAGGGAAAAAAGTGGTCTGATTATGACATCATAATGCAAAAAAGAAATAAACAAAAGCTTACGGCACCTGAGGTTCCTAGTTGGTCTCCCATACAAATACTAACCAGGCCCGAGTCTGGATGGCTTCCGAGATCTGACGAGATCAGGCATTTTCAGACTGGTATGGCCGTAAGTGAAATTAATAGAATGCGATCTCGCTAATGTTGGTAGAATATCAAACTCTGGTTGCGACAAAAGACAAGACGCTTCTGGATAGGGAAAAAAGTGGTGTTATTATGACATCATAATACAAAAAAGAAATAAACAAAAGCTTACGGCACCTGAGGTTCCTAGTTGGTCTCCCATAGGGAAAAAAGTGGTCTGATTATGACATCATAATGCAAAAAAGAAATAAACAAAAGCTTACGGCACCTGAGGTTCCTAGCTGGTCTCCCACACAAGTACTAACCAGGCCCAAGTCAGAATTGCTTCCGAGATCTGACGAGATCAGGCATTTTCAGACTGGTATGGCCGTAAGTGAAATTAAGAGAATGCGATCTCGTTAATGTTGGTAGAATATCAAACTCTGGTTGCGACAAAAGACAAGATGCTTCTGGATAGGGAAAAAAGTGGTCTGATTATGACATCATAATGCAAAAAAGAAATAAACAAAAGCTTACGGCACCTGAGGTTCCTAGTTGGTCTCCCATACAAGTACTAACCAGACCCGAGTCTGGATGGCTTCCGAGATCTGACGAGATCAGGCATTTTCAGACTGGTATGGCCGTAAGCGAAATTAAGAGAATGCGATCTCGCTAATGTTGGAAGAATATCAAACTCTGGTTGCGACAAAAGACTAGACGCTTCTGGATAGGGAAAAAAGTGGTCTGATTATGACATCATAATGCAAAAAAGAAATAAACAAAAGCTTACGGCACCTGAGGTTCCTAGTTGGTCTCCCATACAAGTACTAACCAGACCCGAGTCTGGATGGCTTCCGAGATCTGACGAGATCAGGCATTTTCAGACTGGTATGGCCGTAAGGGAAATTAAGAGAATGCGATCTCGCTAATGTTGGTAGAATATCGAACTCTGGTTGCGACAAAAGACAAGACGCTTCTGGATAGGGAAAAAAGTGGTCTGATTATGACATCATAATGCAAAAAAGAAATAAACAAAAGCTTACGGCACCTGAGGTTCCTAGTTGGTCTCCCATACAAATACTAACCAGGCCCGAGTCTGGATGGCTTCCAAGATCTGTCGAGATCAGGCATTTTCAGACTGGTATAGCCGCAAGTGAAATTAAGAGAATGCGATCTCGCTAATGTTGGTAGAATATCAAACTCTGGTTGCGACAAAAGACAAGACGCTTCTGGATAGGGAAAAAAGTGGTCTGATTATGACATCATAATGAAAAAAAGAAATAAACAAAAGCTTACGGCACCTGAGGTTCCTAGTGGGTCTCCCATAGGGAAAAAAGTGGTCTGATTATGACATCATAATGCAAAAAAGAAATAAACAAAAGCTTACGGCACCTGAGGTTCCTAGTTGGTCTCTCATACAAGTACTAACCAGGCCCGAGTCTGGATGGCTTCCGAGATCTGACAAGATCAGGCATTTTCAGACTGGTATGGCCATAAGTGAAATTAAGAGAATGCGATCTCGCTAATGTTTGTAGAATATCAAACTCTGGTTGCGACAAAAGACAAGACGCTTCTGGATAGGGAAAAAAGTGGTCTAATTATGACATCATAATGCAAAAAAGAAATAAACAAAAGCTTACGGCACCTGAGGTTCCTAGTTGGTCTCCCATACAAGTTCTAACCAGACCTGAGTCTGGATGGCTTCCGAGATCTGACGAGATCAGGCATTTTCAGACTGGTATGGCCGTAAGGGAAATTAAGAGAATGCGATCTCGCTAATGTTGGTAGAATATCAAACTCTGGTTGCGACAAAAGACAATACGCTTCTGGATAGGGAAAAAAGTGGTCTGATTATGACATCATAATGCAAAAAAGAAATAAACAAAAGCTTACGGCACCTGAGGTTCCTAGTTGGTCTCCCATACAAATACTAACCAGGCCCGAGTCTGGATGGCTTCCGAGATCTGACGAGATCAGGCATTTTCAGACTGGTATGGCCGTAAGTGAAATTAAGAGAATGCGATCTCGCTAATGTTGGTAGAATATCAAACTCTGGTTGCGACAAAAGACAAGACGCTTCTGGATAGGGAAAAAAGTGGTCTGATTATGACATCATAATGAAAAAAAGAAATAAACAAAAGCTTACGACACCTGAGGTTCCTAGTTGGTCTCCCATAGGGAAAAAAGTGGTCTGATTATGACATCATAATGCAAAAAAGAAATAAACAATAGCTTACGGCACCTGAGGTTCCTAGTTGGTCTCCCATACAAGTACTAACCAGGCCCGAGTCTGGATGGCTTCCGAGATCTGACGAGATCAGGCATTTTCAGACTGGTATAGCCGTAAATGAAATTAAGAGAATGCGATCTCGCTAATGTTGGTAGAATATCAAACTCTGGTTGCGACAAAAGACAAGACGCTTCTGGATAGGGAAAAAAGTGGTCTGATAATGACATCATAATGCAAAAAATAAATAAACAAAAGCTTACGGCACCTGAGGTTCCTAGTTGGTCTCCCATAGGGAAAAAGTGGTCTGATTATGACATCATAATGCAAAAAAGAAATAAACAAAAGCTTACGGCCCCTGAGGTTCCTAGTTGGTCTCCCATACAAGTACTAACCAGGCCCGAGTCTGGATGGCTTCCGAGATCTGACGAGATCAGGCATTTTCAGACTGGTATGGCCGTAAAGGAAATTAAGAGATTGCGATCTCGCTAATGTTGGTAGAATATCAAACTCTGGTTGCGACAAAAGACAAGACGCTTCTGGATAGGGAAAAAAGTGGTCTGATTATGACATCATAATGCAAAAAAGAAATAAACAAAAGCTTACAGCACCTGAGGTTCCTAGTTGGTCTCCCATACAAGTACTAACCAGGCCCGAGTCTGGATGGTTTCCGAGATATGACAAGATCAGGCATTTTCAGACTGGTATGGCCGTAAGTGAAATTAAGAGAATGCGATCTCGCTAATGTTGGTAGAATATCAAACTCTGGTTGCGACAAAGGACAAGACGCTTCTGTGTAGGGAAAAAAGTGGTCTGATAATGACATCATAATGCAAAAAATAAATAAACAAAAGCTTACGGCACCTGAGGTTCCTAGTTGGTCTCCCATAGGGAAAAAGTGGTCTGATTATGACATCATAATGCAAAAAAGAAATAAACAAAAGCTTACGGCACCTGAGGTTCCTAGTTGGTCTCCCATACAAATACTAACCAGGCCCGAGTCTGGATGGCTTCCGAGATCTGACGAGATCAGGCATTTTCAGACTGGTATGGCCGTAAGTGAAATTAATAGAATGCGATCTCGCTAATGTTGGTAGAATATCAAACTCTGGTTGCGACAAAAGACAAGACGCTTCTGGATAGGGAAAAAAGTGGTGTTATTATGACATCATAATACAAAAAAGAAATAAACAAAAGCTTACGGCACCTGAGGTTCCTAGTTGGTCTCCCATAGGGAAAAAAGTGGTCTGATTATGACATCATAATGCAAAAAAGAAATAAACAAAAGCTTACGGCACCTGAGGTTCCTAGTTGGTCTCCCACACAAGTACTAACCAGGCCCAAGTCAGAATTGCTTCCGAGATCTGACGAGATCAGGCATTTTCAGACTGGTATGGCCGTAAGTGAAATTAAGAGAATGCGATCTCGTTAATGTTGGTAGAATATCAAACTCTGGTTGCGACAAAAGACAAGATGCTTCTGGATAGGGAAAAAAGTGGTCTGATTATGACATCATAATGCAAAAAAGAAATAAACAAAAGCTTACGGCACCTGAGGTTCCTAGTTGGTCTCCCATACAAGTACTAACCAGACCCGAGTCTGGATGGCTTCCGAGATCTGACGAGATCAGGCATTTTCAGACTGGTATGGCCGTAAGCGAAATTAAGAGAATGCGATCTCGCTAATGTTGGAAGAATATCAAACTCTGGTTGCGACAAAAGACTAGACGCTTCTGGATAGGGAAAAAAGTGGTCTGATTATGACATCATAATGCAAAAAAGAAATAAACAAAAGCTTACGGCACCTGAGGTTCCTAGTTGGTCTCCCATACAAGTACTAACCAGACCCGAGTCTGGATGGCTTCCGAGATCAGACGAGATCAGGCATTTTCAGACTGGTATGGCCGTAAGGGAAATTAAGAGAATGCGATCTCGCTAATGTTGGTAGAATATCGAACTCTGGTTGCGACAAAAGACAAGACGCTTCTGGATAGGGAAAAAAGTGGTCTGATTATGACATCATAATGCAAAAAAGAAATAAACAAAAGCTTACGGCACCTGAGGTTCCTAGTTGGTCTCCCATACAAATACTAACCAGGCCCGAGTCTGGATGGCTTCCGAGATCAGGCATTTTCAGACTGGTATAGCCGCAAGTGAAATTAAGAGAATGCGATCTCGCTAATGTTGGTAGAATATCAAACTCTGGTTGCGACAAAAGACAAGACGCTTCTGGATAGGGAAAAAAGTGGTCTGATTATGACATCATAATGCAAAAAAGAAATAAACAAAAGCTTGCGGCACCTGAGGTTCCTAGTGGGTCTCCCATAGGGAAAAAAGTGGTCTGATTATGACATCATAATGCAAAAAAGAAATAAACAAAAGCTTACGGCACCTGAGGTTCCTAGTTGGTCTCTCATACAAGTACTAACCAGGCCCGAGTCTGGATGGCTTCCGAGATCTGACAAGATCAGGCATTTTCAGACTGGTATGGCCATAAGTGAAATTAAGAGAATGCGATCTCGCTAATGTTTGTAGAATATCAAACTCTGGTTGCGACAAAAGACAAGACGCTTCTGGATAGGGAAAAAAGTGGTCTAATTATGACATCATAATGCAAAAAAGAAATAAACAAAAGCTTACGGCACCTGAGGTTCCTAGTTGGTCTCCCATACAAGTTCTAACCAGACCTGAGTCTGGATGGCTTCCGAGATCTGACGAGATCAGGCATTTTCAGACTGGTATGGCCGTAAGGGAAATTAAGAGAATGCGATCTCGCTAATGTTGGTAGAATATCAAACTCTGGTTGCGACAAAAGACAATACGCTTCTGGATAGGGAAAAAAGTGGTCTGATTATGACATCATAATGCAAAAAAGAAATAAACAAAAGCTTACGGCACCTGAGGTTCCTAGTTGGTCTCCCATACAAATACTAACCAGGCCCGAGTCTGGATGGCTTCCGAGATCTGACGAGATCAGGCATTTTCAGACTGGTATGGCCGTAAGTGAAATTAAGAGAATGCGATCTCGCTAATGTTGGTAGAATATCAAACTCTGGTTGCGACAAAAGACAAGACGCTTCTGGATAGGGAAAAAAGTGGTCTGATTATGACATCATAATGAAAAAAAGAAATAAACAAAAGCTTACGGCACCTGAGGTTCCTAGTTGGTCTCCCATAGGGAAAAAAGTGGTCTGATTATGACATCATAATGCAAAAAAGAAATAAACAATAGCTTACGGCACCTGAGGTTCCTAGTTGGTCTCCCATACAAGTACTAACCAGGCCCGAGTCTTGATGGCTTCCGAGATCTGACGAGATCAGGCATTTTCAGACTGGTATAGCCGTAAATGAAATTAAGAGAATGCGATCTCGCTAATGTTGGTAGAATATCAAACTCTGGTTGCGACAAAAGACAAGACGCTTCTGGATAGGGAAAAAAGTGGTCTGATTATGACATCATAATGCAAAAAAGAAATAAACAAAAGCTTACGGCACCTGAGGTTCCTAGTTGGTCTCCCATACAAGTACTAACCAGGCCCGAGTCTGGATGGCTTCCGAGATCTGACGAGATCAGGCATTTTCAGACTGGTATAGCCGTAAATGAAATTAAGAGAATGCGATCTCGCTAATGTTGGTAGAATATCAAACTCTGGTTGCGACAAAAGACAAGACGCTTCTGGATAGGGAAAAAAGTGGTCTGATAATGACATCATAATGCAAAAAATAAATAAACAAAAGCTTACGGCACCTGAGGTTCCTAGTTGGTCTCCCATAGGGAAAAAGTGGTCTGATTATGACATCATAATGCAAAAAAGAAATAAACAAAAGCTTACGGCCCCTGAGGTTCCTAGTTGGTCTCCCATACAAGTACTAACCAGGCCCGAGTCTGGATGGCTTCCGAGATCTGACGAGATCAGGCATTTTCAGACTGGTATGGCCGTAAAGGAAATTAAGAGAATGCGATCTCGCTAATGTTGGTAGAATATCAAACTCTGGTTGCGACAAAAGACAAGACGCTTCTGGATAGGGAAAAAAGTGGTCTGATTATGACATCATAATGCAAAAAAGAAATAAACAAAAGCTTACGGCACCTGAGGTTCCTAGTTGGTCTCCCATAGGGAAAAAAATGGTCTGATTATGACATCATAATGCAAAAAAGAAATAAACAAAAGCTTACAGCACCTGAGGTTCCTAGTTGGTCTCCCATACAAGTACTAACCAGGCCCGAGTCTGGATGGTTTCCGAGATATGACAAGATCATGCATTTTCAGACTGGTATGGCCGTAAGTGAAATTAAGAGAATGCGATCTCGCTAATGTTGGTAGAATATCAAACTCTGGTTGCGACAAAGGACAAGACGCTTCTGTGTAGGGAAAAAAGTGGTCTGATAATGACATCATAATGCAAAAAATAAATAAACAAAAGCTTACGGCACCTGAGGTTCCTAGTTGGTCTCCCATAGGGAAAAAGTGGTCTGATTATGACATCATAATGCAAAAAAGAAATAAACAAAAGCTTACGGCACCTGAGGTTCCTAGTTGGTCTCCCATACAAATACTAACCAGGCCCGAGTCTGGATGGCTTCCGAGATCTGACGAGATCAGGCATTTTCAGACTGGTATGGCCGTAAGTGAAATTAATAGAATGCGATCTCGCTAATGTTGGTAGAATATCAAACTCTGGTTGCGACAAAAGACAAGACGCTTCTGGATAGGGAAAAAAGTGGTGTTATTATGACATCATAATACAAAAAAGAAATAAACAAAAGCTTACGGCACCTGAGGTTCCTAGTTGGTCTCCCATACAAATACTAACCAGGCCCGAGTCTGGATGGCTTCCGAGATCTGACGAGATCAGGCATTTTCAGACCGGTATTGCCGTAAGTAAATTGTGAGAATGCGATCTCGTTAATGTTGGTAGAATATCAAACTCTGGTTGCGACAAAAGACAAGATGCTTCTGGATAGGGAAAAAAGTGGTCTGATTATGACATCATAATGCAAAAAAGAAATAAACAAAAGCTTACGGCACCTGAGGTTCCTAGTTGGTCTCCCATACAAGTACTAACCAGACCCGAGTCTGGATGGCTTCCGAGATCTGACGAGATCAGGCATTTTCAGACTGGTATGGCCGTAAGCGAAATTAAGAGAATGCGATCTCGCTAATGTTGGAAGAATATCAAACTCTGGTTGCGACAAAAGACTAGACGCTTCTGGATAGGGAAAAAAGTGGTCTGATTATGACATCATAATGCAAAAAAGAAATAAACAAAAGCTTACGGCACCTGAGGTTCCTAGTTGGTCTCCCATACAAGTACTAACCAGACCCGAGTCTGGATGGCTTCCGAGATCTGACGAGATCAGGCATTTTCAGACTGGTATGGCCGTAAGGGAAATTAAGAGAATGCGATCTCGCTAATGTTGGTAGAATATCGAACTCTGGTTGCGACAAAAGACAAGACGCTTCTGGATAGGGAAAAAAGTGGTCTGATTATGACATCATAATGCAAAAAAGAAATAAACAAAAGCTTACGGCACCTGAGGTTCCTAGTTGGTCTCCCATACAAATACTAACCAGGCCCGAGTCTGGATGGCTTCCGAGATCTGCCGAGATCAGGCATTTTCAGACTGGTATAGCCGCAAGTGAAATTAAGAGAATGCGATCTCGCTAATGTTGGTAGAATATCAAACTCTGGTTGCGACAAAAGACAAGACGCTTCTGGATAGGGAAAAAAGTGGTCTGATTATGACATCATAATGAAAAAAAGAAATAAACAAAAGCTTACGTCACCTGAGGTTCCTAGTGGGTCTCCCATAGGGAAAAAAGTGGTCTGATTATGACATCATAATGCAAAAAAGAAATAAACAAAAGCTTACGGCACCTGAGGTTCCTAGTTGGTCTCTCATACAAGTACTAAACAGGCCCGAGTCTGGATTTCTTCCGAGATCTGACAAGATCAGGCATTTTCAGACTGGTATGGCCATAAGTGAAATTAAGAGAATGCGATCTCGCTAATGTTTGTAGAATATCAAACTCTGGTTGCGACAAAAGACAAGACGCTTCTGGATAGGGAAAAAAGTGGTCTAATTATGACATCATAATGCAAAAAAGAAATAAACAAAAGCTTACGGCACCTGAGGTTCCTAGTTGGTCTCCCATACAAGTTCTAACCAGACCTGAGTCTGGATGGCTTCCGAGATCTGACGAGATCAGGCATTTTCAGACTGGTATGGCCGTAAGGGAAATTAAGAGAATGCGATCTCGCTAATGTTGGTAGAATATCAAACTCTGGTTGCGACAAAAGACAATACGCTTCTGGATAGGGAAAAAAGTGGTCTGATTATGACATCATAATGCAAAAAAGAAATAAACAAAAGCTTACGGCACCTGAGGTTCCTAGTTGGTCTCCCATACAAATACTAACCAGGCCCGAGTCTGGATGGCTTCCGAGATCTGACGAGATCAGGCATTTTCAGACTGGTATGGCCGTAAGTGAAATTAAGAGAATGCGATCTCGCTAATGTTGGTAGAATATCAAACTCTGGTTGCGACAAAAGACAAGACGCTTCTGGATAGGGAAAAAAGTGGTCTGATTATGACATCATAATGCAAAAAAGAAATAAACAAAAGCTTACGGCACCTGAGGTTCCTAGTTGGTCTCCCATACAAGTACTAACCAGGCCCGAGTCTGGATGGTTTCCGAGATATGACAAGATCAGGCATTTTCAGACTGGTATGGCCGTAAGTGAAATTAAGAGAATGCGATCTCGCTAATGTTGGTAGAATATCAAACTCTGGTTGCGACAAAGGACAAGACGCTTCTGTGTAGGGAAAAAAGTGGTCTGATAATGACATCATAATGCAAAAAATAAATAAACAAAAGCTTACGGCACCTGAGGTTCCTAGTTGGTCTCCCATAGGGAAAAAGTGGTCTGATTATGACATCATAATGCAAAAAAGAAATAAACAAAAGCTTACGGCCCCTGAGGTTCCTAGTTGGTCTCCCATACAAGTACTAACCAGGCCCGAGTCTGGATGGCTTCCGAGATCTGACGAGATCAGGCATTTTCAGACTGGTATGGCCGTAAAGGAAATTAAGAGAATGCGATCTCGCTAATGTTGGTAGAATATCAAACTCTGGTTGCGACAAAAGACAAGACGCTTCTGGATAGGGAAAAAAGTGGTCTGATTATGACATCATAATGCAAAAAAGAAATAAACAAAAGCTTACGGCACCTGAGGTTCCTAGTTGGTCTCCCATAGGGAAAAAAGTGGTCTGATTATGACATCATAATGCAAAAAAGAAATAAACAAAAGCTTACAGCACCTGAGGTTCCTAGTTGGTCTCCCATACAAGTACTAACCAGGCCCGAGTATGGATGGCTTCCGAGATCTGACGAGATCAGGCATTTTCAGACTGGTATGGCCGTAATAGAAATTAAGAGAATGCGATCTCGCTAATGTTCGTAGAATATCAAACTCTGGTTGCGACAAAAGACAAGACGCTTCTGGATAGGGAAAAAAGAGGTCTGATTATGACATCATAATGCAAAAAAGAAATAAACAAAAGCTTTCGGCACCTGAGGTTCCTAGTTGGTCTCCCATACAAGTACTAACCAGACCCGAGTATGGATGGCTTCCAAGATCTGACGAGATCAGGCATTTTCAGACTGGTATGGCCGTAAGAGAAATTAAGAGAATGCGATCTCGCTAATGTTGGTAGAATATCAAACTCTGGTTGCGACAAAAGACAAGACGCTTCTGGATAGGGAAAAAATATGTCTGATTATGACATCATAATGCAAAAAAGAAATAAACAAAAGTTTACGGCACCTGAGGTTCCTAGTTGGTCTCCCATACAAGTACTAACCAGGCCCAAGTCTGGATGGCTTCCGAGATCTGACGAGATCAGGCATTTTCAGACTGGTATGGCCGTAAGTGAAATTAAGAGAATGCGATCTCGCTAATGTTGGTAGAATATCAAACTCTGATTGCGACAAAAGACAAGACGCTTCTGGATAGGGAAAAAAGTGGTCTGATTATGACATCATAATGCAAAAAAGAAATAAACAAAAGCTTACGGCACCTGAGGTTCCTAGTTGGTCTCCCATACAAGTACTAACCAGGCCCGAGTCTGGATGGCTTCCGAGATCTGACAAGATCAGGCATTTTCAGACTGGTATGGCCGTAAGTGAAATTAAGAGAATGCGATCTCGCTAATGTTGGTAGAATATCAAACTCTGGTTGCGACAAAGGACAAGACGCTTCTGTATAGGGAAAAAAGTGGTCTGATTATGACATCATAATGCAAAAAAGAAATAAACAAAAGCTTACGGCACCTGAGGTTCCTAGTTGGTCTCCCATGCAAGTACTAACCAGGCCCGAGTCTGGATGGCTTCCGAGATCTGACGAGATCAGTCATTTTCAGACTGGTATGGCCATAAGTGAAATTAAGAGAATGCGATCTCGCTAATGTTGGTAGAATATCAAACTCTGGTTGCGACAAAAGACAAGACGCTTCTGGATAGGGAAAAAAGTGGTCTGATTATGACATAATAATGCAAAAAATAAATAAACAAAAGCTTAGGGCACCTGAGGTTCCTAGTTGGTCTCCCATAGGGAAAAAAGTGGTCTGATTATGACATCATAATGCAAAAAAGAAATAAACAAAAGCTTACGGCACCTGAGGTTCCTAGTTGGTCTCCCATACAAGTACTAACCAGGCCCAAGTCTGGATGGTTTCCGAGATCTGACGAGATCAGGCATTTTCAGACTGGTATGGCCGTAAGTGAAATTAAGAGAATGCGATCTCGCTAATGTTGGTAGAATATCAAACTCTGGTTGCGACAAAAGACAAGACGCTTCTGGATAGGGAAAAAAGTGGTCTGATTATGACATCATAATGCAAAAAAGAAATAAACAAAAGCTTACGGCACCTGAGGTTCCTAGTTGGTCTCCCATACAAGTACTAACCAGGCCCGAGTCTGGATGGCTTCCGAGATCTGGCATTTTCAGACTGGTATGGCCGTAAGTGAAATTAAGAGAATGCGATCTCGTTAATGTTGGTAGAATATCAAACTCTGGTTGCGACAAAAGACAAGATGCTTCTGGATAGGGAAAAAAGTGGTCTGATTGTGACATCATAATGCAAAAAAGAAATAAACAAAAGCTTACGGCACCTGAGGTTCCTAGTTGGTCTCCCATAGGGAAAAAGTGGTCTGATTATGACATCATAATGCAAAAAAGAAATAAACAAAAGCTTACGGCACCTGAGGTTCCTAGTTGGTCTCCCATACAAGTACTAACCAGACCCGAGTCTGGATGGCTTCCGAGATCTGGCATTTTCAGACTGGTATGGCCGTAAGTGAAATTAAGAGATTGCGATCTCGCTAATGTTGGTAGAATATCAAACTCTGGTTGCGACAAAAGACAAGACGCTTCTGGATAGGGAAAAAAGTGGTCTGATTATGACATCATAATGCAAAAAAGAAATAAACAAAAGCTTACGGCACCTGAGGTTCCTAGTTGGTCTCCCATACAAGTACTAACCAGGCCCGAGTCTGGATGACTTCCGAGATCTGACGAGATCAGGCATTTTCAGACTGGTATGGCCGTAAGGGAAATTAAGAGAATGCGATCTCGCTAATGTTGGTAGAATATCAAACTCTGGTTGCGACAAAAGACAAGACGCTTCTGGATAGGGAAAAAAGTGGTCTGATTATGACATCATAATGCAAAAAAGAAATAAACAAAAGCTTACGGCACCTGAGGTTCCTAGTTGGTCTCCCATACAAGTACTAACCAGGCCCGAGTCTGGATGGCTTCCGAGATCTGGCATTTTCAGACTGGTATGGCCGTAAGTGAAATTAAGAGAATGCGATCTCGTTAATGTTGGTAGAATATCAAACTCTGGTTGCGACAAAAGACAAGACGCTTCTGGATAGGGAAAAAAGTGGTCTGATTATGACATCATAATGCAAAAAAGAAATAAACAAAAGCTTACGGCACCTGAGGTTCCTAGTTGGTCTCCCATAGGGAAAAAAGTGGTCTGATTATGACATCATAATGCAAAAAAGAAATAAACAAAAGCTTACAGCACCTGAGGTTCCTAGTTGGTCTCCCATACAAGTACTAACCAGGCCCGAGTATGGATGGCTTCCGAGATCTGACGAGATCAGGCATTTTCAGACTGGTATGGCCGTAAGTGAAATTAAGAGAATGCGATCTCGCTAATGTTGGTAGAATATCAAACTCTGGTTGCGACAAAAGACAAGACGCTTCTGGATAGGGAAAAAAGTGGTCTGATTATGACATCATAATGCAAAAAAGAAATAAACAAAAGCTTTCGGCACCTGAGGTTCCTAGTTGGTCTCCCATACAAGTACTAACCAGACCCGAGTATGGATGGCTTCCGAGATCTGACGAGATCAGGCATTTTCAGACTGGTATGGCCGTAAGAGAAATTAAGAGAATGCGATCTCGCTAATGTTGGTAGAATATCAAACTCTGGTTGCGACAAAAGACAAGACGCTTCTGGATAGGGAAAAAATATGTCTGATTATGACATCATAATGCAAAAAAGAAATAAACAAAAGCTTACGGCACCTGAGGTTCCTAGTTGGTCTCCCATACAAGTACTAACCAGGCCCGAGTCTGGAAGGCTTCCGAGATCTGACGAGATCTGGCATTTTCAGACTGGTATGGCCGTAAGTGAAATTAAGCGAATGCGATCTCGTTAATGTTGGTAGAATATCAAACTCTGGTTGCGACAAAAGACAAGAAGCTTCTGGATAGGGAAAAAAGTGGTCTGATTATGACATCATAATGCAAAAAAGAAATAAACAAAAGCTTACAGCACCTGAGGTTCCTAGTTGGTCTCCCATACAAATACTAACCAGGCCCGAGTCTGGATGGCTTCCGAGATCTGACAAGATCAGGCATTTTCAGACTGGTATGGCCGTAAGTGAAATTAAGAGAATGCGATCTCGCTAATGGTGGTAGAATATCAAACTCTGGTTGCGACAAAGGACAAGACGCTTCTGTATAGGGAAAAAAGTGGTCTGATTATGACATAATAATGCAAAAAAGAAATAAACAAAAGCTTACGGCACCTGAGGTTCCTAGTTGGTCTCCCATGCAAGTACTAACCAGGCCCGAGTCTGGATGGCTTCCGAGATCTGACGAGATCAGGCATTTTCAGACTGGTATGGCCATAAGTGAAATTAAGAGAATGCGATCTCGCTAATGTTGGTAGAATATCAAACTCTGGTTGCGACAAAAGACAAGACGCTTCTGGATAGGGAAAAAAGTGGTCTGATTATGACATCATAATGCAAAAAATAAATAAACAAAAGCTTACGGCACCTGAGGTTCCTAGTTGGTCTCCCATAGGGAAAAAAGTGGTCTGATTATGACATCATAATGCAAAAAAGAAATAAACAAAAGCTTACGGCACCTGAGGTTCCAAGTTGGTCTCCCATACAAGTACTCACCAGGCCCGAGTGTGGATGGCTTCTGAGATCTGACGAGATAAGGCATTTTCAGACTGGTATGGCCGTAAGTGAAATTAAGAGAATGCGATCTCGCTAATGTTGGTAGAATATCAAACTCTGGTTGCGACAAAAGACAAGACGCTTCTGGATAGGGAAAAAAGTGGTCTGATTATGACATCATAATGCAAAAAAGAAATAAACAAAAGCTTACGGCACCTGAGGTTCCTAGTTGGTTTCCCATACAAGTACTAACCAGGCCCGAGTCTGGATGGCTTCCGAGATCTGGCATTTTCAGACTGGTATGGCCGTAAGTGAAATTAAGAGAATGCGAACTCGTTAATGTTGGTAGAATATCAAACTCTGGTTGCGACAAAAGACAAGATGCTTCTGGATAGGGAAAAAAGTGGTCTGATTATGACATCATAATGCAAAAAAGAAATAAACAAAAGCTTACGGCACCTGAGGTTCCTAGTTGGTCTCCCATAGGGAAAAAAGTGGTCTGATTATGACATCATAATGCAAAAAAGAAATAAACAAAAGCTTACGGCACCTGAGGTTCCTAGTTGGTCTCCCATACAAGTACTAACCAGACCCAAGTCTGGATGGCTTCCGAGATCTGACGAGATCAGGCATTTTCAGGCTGGTATGGCCGTAAGTGAAATTAAGAGAATGCGATCTCGCTAATGTTGGTAGAATATCAAACTCTGGTTGCGACAAAAGACAAGACGCTTCTGGATAGGGAAAAAAGTGGTCTGATTATGACATCATAATGCAAAAAAGAAATAAACAAAAGTTTACGGCACCTGAGGTTTTTAGTTGGTCTCCCATACAAGTACTAACCAGGCCCGAGTCTGGATGGCTTCCGAGATCTGGCATTTTCAGACTGGTATGGCCGTAAGTGAAATTAAGAGAATGCGATCTCGTTAATGTTGGTAGAATATCAAACTCTGGTTGCGACAAAAGACAAGATGCTTCTGGATAGGGAAAAAAGTGGTCTGATTGTGACATCATAATGCAAAAAAGAAATAAACAAAAGCTTACGGCACCTGAGGTTCCTAGTTGGTCTCCCATAGGGAAAAAGTGGTCTGATTATGACATCATAATGCAAAAAAGAAATAAACAAAAGCTTACGGCACCTGAGATTCCTAGTTGGTCTCCCATACAAGTACTAACCAGACCCGAGTCTGGATGGCTTCCGAGATCTGGCATTTTCAGACTGGTATGGCCGTAAGTGAAATTAAGAGATTGCGATCTCGCTAATGTTGGTAGAATATCAAACTCTGGTTGCGACAAAAGACAAGACGCTTCTGGATAGGGAAAAAAGTGGTCTGATTATGACATCATAATGCAAAAAAGAAATAAACAAAAGCTTACGGCACCTGAGGTTCCTAGTTGGTCTCCCATAGGGAAAAAAGTGGTCTGATTATGACATCATAATGCAAAAATGAAATAAACAAAAGCCTACGGCACCTGAGGTTCCTAGTTGGTCTCCCATACAAGTACTAACCAGGCCCGAGTCTGGATGGCTTCCGAGATCTGACGAGATCAGGCATTTTCAGACTGGTATGGCCGTAAGTGAAATTAAGAGAATGCGATCTCGCTAATGTTGGTAGAATATCAAACTCTGGTTGCGACAAAAGACAAGACGCTTCTGGATAGGGAAAAAAGTGGTCTGATTATGACATCATAATGCAAAAAAGAAATAAACAAAAGCTTACGGCACCTGAGGTTCCTAGTTGGTCTCCCATACAAGTACTAACCAGGCCCGAGTCTGGATGGCTTCCGAGATCTGACATTTTCAGACTGGTATGGCCGTAAGTGAAATTAAGAGAATGCGATCTCGCTAATGTTGGTAGAATATCAAACTCTGGTTGCGACAAAAGACAAGACGCTTCTGGATAGGGAAAAAAGTGGTCTGAATATGACATCATAATGCAAAAAAGAAATAAACAAAAGCTTACGGCACCTGAGGTTCCTAGTTGGTCTCCCATACAAGTTCTAACCAGACCCGAGTCTGGATGGCTTCCGAGATCTGGCATTTTCAGACTGGTATGGCCGTAAGTGAAATTAAGAGATTGCGATCTCGCTAATGTTGGTAGAATATCAAACTCTGGTTGCGACAAAAGACAAGACGCTTCTGGATAGGGAAAAAAGTGGTCTGATTATGACATCATAATGCAAAAAAGAAATAAACAAAAGCTTACGGCACCTAAGGTTCCTAGTTGGTCTCCCATACAAGTACTAACCAGACCCGAGTCTGGATGGCTTCCGAGATCTGACGAGATCAAGCATTTTCAGACTGGTATGGCCGTAAGAGAAATTAAGAGAATGCGATCTCGCTAATGTTGGTAGAATATCAAACTCTGGTTGCGACAAAAGACAAGACGCTTCTGGATAGGGAAAAAAGTGGTCTGATTATGACATCATAATGAAAAAAAGAAATAAACAAAAGCTTACGGCACCTGAGGTTCCTAGTTGGTCTCCCATAGGGAAAAAAGTGGTCTGATTATGACATCATAATGCAAAAAAGAAATAAACAAAAGCTTACGGCACCTGAGGTTCCTAGTTGGTCTCCCATACAAGTACTAACCAGGCCCGAGTCTGGATGGCTTCCGAGATCTGACGAGATCAGGCATTTTCAGACTGGTATGGCCGTAAGTGAAATTAAGAGAACGCGATCTCGCTAATGTTGGTAGAATATCAAACTCTGGTTGCGACAAAAGACAAGACGCTTCTGGATAGGGAAAAAAGTGGTCTGATTATGACATCATAATGCAAAAAAGAAATAAACAAATGCTTACGGCACCTGAGGTTCCTAGTTGGTCTCCCATACAAGTACTAACCAGGCCCGAGTCTGGATGGCGTCCGAGATCTGACAAGATCAGGCAGTTTCAGACTGGTATGGCCGTAAGTGAAATTAAGAGAATGCGATCTCGCTAATGTTGGTAGAATATCAAACTCTGGTTGCGACAAAGGACAAGACGCTTCTGTATAGGGAAAAAAGTGGTCTGATTATGACATCATAATGCAAAAAATAAATAAACAAAAGCTTACGGCACCTGAGGTTCCTAGTTGGTCTCCCATACAAGTACTAACCAGGCCCGAGTCTGGATGGCTTCCGAGATCTGACGAGATCAGGCATTTTCAGACTGGTATGGCCGTAAGTGAAATTAAGAGAATGCGATCTCGCTAATGTTGGTAGAATATAAAACTCTGGTTGCGACAAAAGACAAGACGCTTCTGGATAGGGAAAAAAGTGGTCTGATTATGACATCATAATGCAAAAAAGAAATAAACAAAAGCTTACGGCACCTGAGGTTCCTAGTTGGTCTCCCATAGGGAAAAAAGTGGTCTGATTATGACATCATAATGCAAAAAAGAAATAAACAAAAGCTTACGGCACCTGAGGTTCCTAGTTGGTCTCCCATACAAGTACTAACCAGGCCCGAGTCTGGATGGCTTCCGAGATCTGACGAGATCAGGCATTTTCAGACTGGTATGGCCGTAAGTGAAATTAAGAGAATGCGATCTCGCTAATGTTGGTAGAATATCAAACTCTGGTTGCGACAAAAGACAAGACGCTTCTGGATAGGGAAAAAAGTGGTCTGATTATGACATCATAATGCAAAAAAGAAATAAACAAAAGCTTGCGGCACCTGAGGTTCCTAGTTGGTCTCCCATACAAGTACTAACCAGGCCCGAGTCTGGATGGCTTCCGAGATCTGGCATTTTCAGACTGGTATAGCCATAAGTGAAATTAAGAGAATGCGATCTCGCTAATGTTGGTAGAATATCAAACTCTGGTTGCGACAAAAGACAAGACGCTTCTGGATAGGGAAAAAGTGGTCTGATTATGACATCATAATGCAAAAAAGAAATAAACAAAAGCTTACGGCACCTAAGGTTCCTAGTTGGTCTCCCATACAAGTACTAACCAGGCCCGAGTCTGGATGGCTTCCGAGATCTGACAAGATCAGGCATTTTCAGACTGGTATAGCCGTAAGTGAAATTAAGAGAATGCGATCTCGCTAATGTTGGTAGAATATCAAACTCTGGTTGCGACAAAAGACAAGACTCTTCTGGATAGGGAAAAAGTGGTCTGATTATGACATCATAATGCAAAAAAGAAATAAACAAAAGCTTACGGCACCTGAGGTTATTAGTTGGTCTCCCATACAAGTACTAACCAGGCCCGAGTTTGGATGGCTTCCGAGATCTGACGAGATCAGGCGAGATCAGGCATTTTCAGACTGGTATGGCCGTACGGGAAATTAAGAGAATGCGATCTCGCTAATGTTGGTAGAATATCAAACTCTGGTTGCGACAAAAGACAAGACGCTTCTGGATAGGGAAAAAAGTGGTCTGATTATGAAATCATAATGCAAAAAAGAAATAAACAAAAGCTTACGGCACCTGAGGTTCCTAGTTGGTCTCCCATAGGGAAAAAAGTGGTCTGATTATGACATCATAATGCAAAAAATAAATAAACAAAAGCTTACGGCACCTGAGGTTCCTAGTTGGTCTCCCATACAAGTACTAACCAGACCCAAGTCTGGATGGCTTCCGAAATCTGACGAGATCAGGCATTTTCAGACTGGTATGGCCGTAAGTGAAATTAAGAGAATGCGATCTCGCTAATGTTGGTAGAATATCAAACTCTGGTTGCGACAAAAGACAAGTCGCTTCTGGATAGGGAAAAAAGTGGTCTGATTATGACATCATAATGCAAAAAAGAAATAAACAAAAGTTTACGGCACCTGAGGTTTTTAGTTGGTCTCCCATACAAGTACTAACCAGGGCCGAGTCTGGATGGCTTCCGAGATCTGGCATTTTCAGACTGGTATGGCCGTAAGTGAAATTAAGAGAATGCGATCTCGTTAATGTTGGTAGAATATCAAACTCTGGTTGCGACAAAAGACAAGATGCTTCTGGATAGGGAAAAAAGTGGTCTGATTATGACATCATAATGCAAAAAAGAAATAAACAAAAGCTTACGGCACCTGAGGTTCCTAGTTGGTCTCCCATAGGGAAAAAGTGGTCTGATTATGACATCATAATGCAAAAAAGAAATAAACAAAAGCTTACAGCACCTGAGGTTCCTAGTTGGTCTCCCATACAAGTACTAACCAGGCCCGAGTCTGGATGGCTTCCGAGATCTGACGAGATCAGGCATTTTCAGACTGGTATGGCCGTAAGGGAAATTAAGAGAATGCGATCTCGCTAATGTTGGTAGAATATCAAACTCTGGTTGCGACAAAAGACAAGACGCTTCTGGATAGGGAAAAAAGTGGTCTGATTATGACATCATAATGCAAAAAAGAAATAAACAAAAGCTTACGGCACCTGAGGTTCCTAGTTGGTCTCCCATAGGGAAAAAAGTGGTCTGATTATGACATCATAATGCAAAAAAGAAATAAACAAAAGCTTACAGCACCTGAGGTTCCTAGTTGGTCTCCCATACAAGTACTAACCAGGCCCGAGTCTGGATGGCTTCCGAGATCTGACGAGATCAGGCATTTTCAGACTGGTATGGCCATAAGTGAAATTAAGAGAATGCGATCTCGCTAATGTTGGTAGAATATCAAACTCTGGTTGCGACAAAAGACAAGACGCTTCTGGATAGGGAAAAAAGTGGTCTGATTATGACATCATAATGCAAAAAAGAAATAAACAAAAGCTTTCGGCACCTGAGGTTCCTAGTTGGTCTCCCATACAAGTACTAACCGGACCCGAGTATGGATGGCTTCCGAGATCTGACGAGATCAGGCATTTTCAGACTGGTATGGCCGTAAGAGAAATTAAGAGAATGCGATCTCGCTAATGTTGGTAGAATATCAAACTCTGGTTGCGACAAAAGACAAGACGCTTCTGGATAGGGAAAAAATATGTCTGATTATGACATCATAATGCAAAAAAGAAATAAACAAAAGCTTACGGCACCTGAGGTTCCTAGTTGGTCTCCCATACAAGTACTAACCAGGCCCGAGTCTGGATGGCTTCCGAGATCTGACGAGATCAGGCATTTTCCGACTGGTATGGCCGTAATTGAAATTGAGAGAATGCGATCTCGCTAATGTTGGTAGAATATCAAACTCTGGTTGCGACAAAAGACAAGACGCTTCTGGATAGGGAAAAAAGTGGTCTGATTATGACATCATAATGCAAAAAAGAAATAAACTAAAGCTTACGGCACCTGAGGTTCCTAGTTGGTCTCCCATACAAGTACTAACCAGGCCCGAGTCTGGATGGCTTACGAGATCAGATGAAATCAGGCATTTTCAGACTGGTATGGCCGTAAGTGAAATTAAGAGAATGCGATCTCGCTAATGTTGGTAGAATTTCAAACTCTGGTTGCGACAAAAGACAAGACGCTTCTGGATAGGGAAAAAAGTGGTCTGATTATGACATCATAATGCAAAAAAGAAATAAACAAAAGCTTACGGCACCTGAGGTTCCTAGTTGGTCTCCCATACAAGTACTAACCAGGCCCGAGTCTGGATGGCTTCCGAGATCTGGCATTTTCAGACTGGTATGGCCGTAAGTGAAATTAAGAGAACGCGATCTCGCTAATGTTGGTAGAATATCAAACTCTGGTTGCGACAAAAGACAAGACGCTTCTGGATAGGGAAAAAAGTGGTCTGATTATGACATCATAATGCAAAAAAGAAATAAACAAATGCTTACAGCACCTGAGGTTCCTAGTTGGTCTCCCATACAAGTACTAACCAGGCCCGAGTCTGGATGGCGTCCGAGATCTGACAAGATCAGGCAGTTTCAGACTGGTATGGCCGTAAGTGAAATTAAGAGAATGCGATCTCGCTAATGTTGGTAGAATATCAAACTCTGGTTGCGACAAAAGACAAGACGCTTCTGGATAGGGAAAAAAGTGGTCTGATTATGACATCATAATGAAAAAAAGAAATAAACAAAAGCTTACGGCACCTGAGGTTCCTAGTTGGTCTCCCATAGGGAAAAAAGTGGTCTGATTATGACATCATAATGCAAAAAAGAAATAAACAAAAGCTTACGGCACCTGAGGTTCCTAGTTGGTCTCCCATACAAGTACTAACCAGGCCCGAGTCTGGATGGCTTCCGAGATCTGACGAGATCAGGCATTTTCAGACTGGTATGGCCGTAAGTGAAATTAAGAGAACGCGATCTCGCTAATGTTGGTAGAATATCAAACTCTGGTTGCGACAAAAGACAAGACGCTTCTGGATAGGGAAAAAAGTGGTCTGATTATGACATCATAATGCAAAAAAGAAATAAACAAATGCTTACGGCACCTGAGGTTCCTAGTTGGTCTCCCATACAAGTACTAACCAGGCCCGAGTCTGGATGGCGTCCGAGATCTGACAAGATCAGGCAGTTTCAGACTGGTATGGCCGTAAGTGAAATTAAGAGAATGCGATCTCGCTAATGTTGGTAGAATATCAAACTCTGGTTGCGACAAAAGACAAGACGCTTCTGGATAGGGAAAAAAGTGGTCTGATTATGACATCATAATGAAAAAAAGAAATAAACAAAAGCTTACGGCACCTGAGGTTCCTAGTTGGTCTCCCATAGGGAAAAAAGTGGTCTGATTATGACATCATAATGCAAAAAAGAAATAAACAAAAGCTTACGGCACCTGAGGTTCCTAGTTGGTCTCCCATACAAGTACTAACCAGGCCCGAGTCTGGATGGCTTCCGAGATCTGACGAGATCAGGCATTTTCAGACTGGTATGGCCGTAAGTGAAATTAAGAGAACGCGATCTCGCTAATGTTGGTAGAATATCAAACTCTGGTTGCGACAAAAGACAAGACGCTTCTGGATAGGGAAAAAAGTGGTCTGATTATGACATCATAATGCAAAAAAGAAATAAACAAATGCTTACGGCACCTGAGGTTCCTAGTTGGTCTCCCATACAAGTACTAACCAGGCCCGAGTCTGGATGGCGTCCGAGATCTGACAAGATCAGGCAGTTTCAGACTGGTATGGCCGTAAGTGAAATTAAGAGAATGCGATCTCGCTAATGTTGGTAGAATATCAAACTCTGGTTGCGACAAAGGACAAGACGCTTCTGTATAGGGAAAAAAGTGGTCTGATTATGACATCATAATGCAAAAAAGAAATAAACAAAAGCTTACGGCACCTGAGGTTCCTAGTTGGTCTCCCATACAAGTACTAACCAGGCCCGAGTCTGGATGGCTTCCGAGATCTGACGAGATCAGGCATTTTCAGACTGGTATGGCCGTAAGTGAAATTAAGAGAATGCGATCTCGCTAATGTTGGTAGAATATAAAACTCTGGTTGCGACAAAAGACAAGACGCTTCTGGATAGGGAAAAAAGTGGTCTGATTATGACATCATAATGCAAAAAAGAAATAAACAAAAGCTTACGGCACCTGAGGTTCCTAGTTGGTCTCCCATAGGGAAAAAAGTGGTCTGATTATGACATCATAATGCAAAAAAGAAATAAACAAAAGCTTACGGCACCTGAGGTTCCTAGTTGGTCTCCCATACAAGTACTAACCAGGCCCGAGTCTGGATGGCTTCCGAGATCTGACGAGATCAGGCATTTGCAGACTGGTATGGCCGTAAGTGAAATTAAGAGAATGCGATCTCGCTAATGTTGGTAGAATATCAAACTCTGGTTGCGACAAAAGACAAGACGCTTCTGGATAGGGAAAAAAGTGGTCTGATTATGACATCATAATGCAAAAAAGAAATAAACAAAAGCTTGCGGCACCTGAGGTTCCTAGTTGGTCTCCCATACAAGTACTAACCAGGCCCGAGTCTGGATGGCTTCCGAGATCTGGCATTTTCAGACTGGTATAGCCATAAGTGAAATTAAGAGAATGCGATCTCGCTAATGTTGGTAGAATATCAAACTCTGGTTGCGACAAAAGACAAGACGCTTCTGGATAGGGAAAAAGTGGTCTGATTATGACATCATAATGCAAAAAAGAAATAAACAAAAGCTTACGGCACCTAAGGTTCCTAGTTGGTCTCCCATACAAGTACTAACCAGGCCCGAGTCTGGATGGCTTCCGAGATCTGACAAGATCAGGCATTTTCAGACTGGTATAGCCGTAAGTGAAATTAAGAGAATGCGATCTCGCTAATGTTGGTAGAATATCAAACTCTGGTTGCGACAAAAGACAAGACGCTTCTGGATAGGGAAAAAGTGGTCTGATTATGACATCATAATGCAAAAAATAAATAAACAAAAGCTTACGGCACCTGAGGTTCCTAGTTGGTCTCCCATACAAGTACTAACCAGACCCAAGTCTGGATGGCTTCCGA
The DNA here is from genome assembly GCF_036172605.1 of Pelobates fuscus. Taxonomy (NCBI): domain Eukaryota; kingdom Metazoa; phylum Chordata; class Amphibia; order Anura; family Pelobatidae; genus Pelobates; species Pelobates fuscus. The sequence goes on along the minus strand of NC_086318.1, from coordinate 286,909,307 downwards.
GATCTGACGAGATCAGGCATTTTCAGACTGGTATGGCCGTAAGTGAAATTAAGAGAATGCGATCTCGCTAATGTTGGTAGAATATCAAACTCTGGTTGCGACAAAAGACAAGTCGCTTCTGGATAGGGAAAAAAGTGGTCTGATTATGACATCATAATGCAAAAAAGAAATAAACAAAAGTTTACGGCACCTGAGGTTTTTAGTTGGTCTCCCATACAAGTACTAACCAGGGCCGAGTCTGGATGGCTTCCGAGATCTGGCATTTTCAGACTGGTATGGCCGTAAGTGAAATTAAGAGAATGCGATCTCGTTAATGTTGGTAGAATATCAAACTCTGGTTGCGACAAAAGACAAGATGCTTCTGGATAGGGAAAATAGTGGTCTGATTATGAAATCATAATGCAAAAAAGAAATAAACAAAAGCTTACGGCACCTGAGGTTCCTAGTTGGTCTCCCATAGGGAAAAAAGTGGTCTGATTATGACATCATAATGCAAAAAATAAATAAACAAAAGCTTACAGCACCTGAGGTTCCTAGTTGGTCTCCCATACAAGTACTAACCAGACCCAAGTCTGGATGGCTTCCGAGATCTGACGAGATCAGGCATTTTCAGACTGGTATGGCCATAAGTGAAATTAAGAGAATGCGATCTCGCTAATGTTGGTAGAATATCAAACTCTGGTTGCGACAAAAGACAAGACGCTTCTGGATAGGGAAAAAAGTGGTCTGATTATGACATCATAATGCAAAAAAGAAATAAACAAAAGCTTTCGGCACCTGAGGTTCCTAGTTGGTCTCCCATACAAGTAATAACCGGACCCGAGTATGGATGGCTTCCGAGATCTGACGAGATCAGGCATTTTCAGACTGGTATGGCCGTAAGAGAAATTAAGAGAATGCGATCTCGCTAATGTTGGTAGAATATCAAACTCTGGTTGCGACAAAAGACAAGACGCTTCTGGATAGGGAAAAAATATGTCTGATTATGACATCATAATGCAAAAAAGAAATAAACAAAAGCTTACGGCACCTGAGGTTCCTAGTTGGTCTCCCATACAAGTACTAACCAGGCCCGAGTCTGGATGGCTTCCGAGATCTGACGAGATCAGGCATTTTCCGACTGGTATGGCCGTAATTGAAATTGAGAGACTGCGATCTCGCTAATGTTGGTAGAATATCAAACTCTGGTTGCGACAAAAGACAAGACGCTTCTGGATAGGGAAAAAAGTGGTCTGATTATGACATCATAATGCAAAAAAGAAATAAACTAAAGCTTACGGCACCTGAGGTTCCTAGTTGGTCTCCCATACAAGTACTAACCAGGCCCGAGTCTGGATGGCTTACGAGATCAGATGAAATCAGGCATTTTCAGACTGGTATGGCCGTAAGTGAAATTAAGAGAATGCGATCTCGCTAATGTTGGTAGAATTTCAAACTCTGGTTGCGACAAAAGACAAGACGCTTCTGGATAGGGAAAAAAGTGGTCTGATTATGACATCATAATGCAAAAAAGAAATAAACAAAAGCTTACGGCACCTGAGGTTCCTAGTTGGTCTCCCATACAAGTACTAACCAGGCCCGAGTCTGGATGGCTTCCGAGATCTGGCATTTTCAGACTGGTATGGCCGTAAGTGAAATTAAGAGAACGCGATCTCGCTAATGTTGGTAGAATATCAAACTCTGGTTGCGACAAAAGACAAGACGCTTCTGGATAGGGAAAAAAGTGGTCTGATTATGACATCATAATGCAAAAAAGAAATAAACAAATGCTTACAGCACCTGAGGTTCCTAGTTGGTCTCCCATACAAGTACTAACCAGGCCCGAGTCTGGATGGCGTCCGAGATCTGACAAGATCAGGCAGTTTCAGACTGGTATGGCCGTAAGTGAAATTAAGAGAATGCGATCTCGCTAATGTTGGTAGAATATCAAACTCTGGTTGCGACAAAGGACAAGACGCTTCTGTATAGGGAAAAAAGTGGTCTGATTATGACATCATAATGCAAAAAAGAAATAAACAAAAGCTTACGGCACCTGAGGTTCCTAGTTGGTCTCCCATAGGGAAAAAAGTGGTCTGATTATGACATCATAATGCAAAAAAGAAATAAACAAAAGCTTACGGCACCTGAGGTTCCTAGTTGGTCTCCCATACAAGTACTAACCAGGCCCGAGTCTGGATGGCTTCCGAGATCTGACGAGATCAGGCATTTTCAGACTGGTATGGCCGTAAGTGAAATTAAGAGAATGCGATCTCGCTAATGTTGGTAGAATATCAAACTCTGGTTGCGACAAAAGACAAGACGCTTCTGGATAGGGAAAAAAGTGGTCTGATTATGACATCATAATGCAAAAAAGAAATAAACAAAAGTTTACGGCACCTGAGGTTTTTAGTTGGTCTCCCATACAAGTACTAACCAGGCCCGAGTCTGGATGGCTTCCGAGATCTGGCATTTTCAGACTGGTATGGCCGTAAGTGAAATTAAGAGAATGCGATCTCGTTAATGTTGGTAGAATATCAAACTCTGGTTGCGACAAAAGACAAGATGCTTCTGGATAGGGAAAAAAGTGGTCTGATTGTGACATCATAATGCAAAAAAGAAATAAACAAAAGCTTACGGCACCTGAGGTTCCTAGTTGGTCTCCCATAGGGAAAAAGTGGTCTGATTATGACATCATAATGCAAAAAAGAAATAAACAAAAGCTTACGGCACCTGAGGTTCCTAGTTGGTCTCCCATACAAGTACTAACCAGACCCGAGTCTGGATGGCTTCCGAGATCTGGCATTTTAAGACTGGTATGGCCGTAAGTGAAATTAAGAGATTGCGATCTCGCTAATGTTGGTAGAATATCAAACTCTGGTTGCGACAAAAGACAAGACGCTTCTGGATAGGGAAAAAAGTGGTCGGATTATGACATCATAATGCAAAAAAGAAATAAACAAAAGCTTACGGCACCTGAGGTTCCTAGTTGGTCTCCCATACAAGTACTAACCAGACCCGAGTCTGGATGGCTTCCGAGATCTGGCATTTTCAGACTGGTATGGCCGTAAGTGAAATTAAGAGATTGCGATCTCGCTAATGTTGGTAGAATATCAAACTCTGGTTGCGACAAAAGACAAGACGCTTCTGGATAGGGAAAAAAGTGGTCTGATTATGACATCATAATGCAAAAAAGAAATAAACAAAAGCTTACGGCACCTGAGGTTCCTAGTTGGTCTCCCATACAAGTACTAACCAGACCCGAGTCTGGATGGCTTCCGAGATCTGACGAGATCAAGCATTTTCAGACTGGTATGGCCGTAAGGGAAATTAAGAGAATGCGATCTCGCTAATGTTGGTAGAATATCCAACTCTGGTTGCGACAAAAGACAAGACGCTTCTGGATAGGGAAAAAAGTGGTCTGATTATGACATCATAATGCAAAAAAGAAATAAACAAAAGCTTACGGCACCTGAGGTTCCTAGTTGGTCTCCCATACAAGTACTAACCAGGCCCGAGTCTGGATGGCTTCCGAGATCTGGCATTCTCAGACTGGTATGGCCGTAAGTGAAATTAAGAGATTGCGATCTCGCTAATGTTGGTAGAATATCAAACTCTGGTTGCGACAAAAGACAAGACGCTTCTGGATAGGGAAAAAAGTGGTCTGATTATGACATCATAATGCAAAAAAGAAATAAACAAAAGCTTACGGCACCTGAGGTTCCTAGTTGGTCTCCCATACAAGTACTAACCAGACCCGAGTCTGGATGGCTTCCGAGATCTGGCATTTTAAGACTGGTATGGCCGTAAGTGAAATTAAGAGATTGCGATCTCGCTAATGTTGGTAGAATATCAAACTCTGGTTGCGACAAAAGACAAGACGCTTCTGGATAGGGAAAAAAGTGGTCGGATTATGACATCATAATGCAAAAAAGAAATAAACAAAAGCTTACGGCACCTGAGGTTCCTAGTTGGTCTCCCATACAAGTACTAACCAGACCCGAGTCTGGATGGCTTCCGAGATCTGGCATTTTCAGACTGGTATGGCCGTAAGTGAAATTAAGAGATTGCGATCTCGCTAATGTTGGTAGAATATCAAACTCTGGTTGCGACAAAAGACAAGACGCTTCTGGATAGGGAAAAAAGTGGTCTGATTATGACATCATAATGCAAAAAAGAAATAAACAAAAGCTTACGGCACCTGAGGTTCCTAGTTGGTCTCCCATACAAGTACTAACCAGACCCGAGTCTGGATGGCTTCCGAGATCTGACGAGATCAAGCATTTTCAGACTGGTATGGCCGTAAGGGAAATTAAGAGAATGCGATCTCGCTAATGTTGGTAGAATATCCAACTCTGGTTGCGACAAAAGACAAGACGCTTCTGGATAGGGAAAAAAGTGGTCTGATTATGACATCATAATGCAAAAAAGAAATAAACAAAAGCTTACGGCACCTGAGGTTCCTAGTTGGTCTCCCATACAAGTACTAACCAGGCCCGAGTCTGGATGGCTTCCGAGATCTGGCATTCTCAGACTGGTATGGCCGTAAGTGAAATTAAGAGATTGCGATCTCGCTAATGTTGGTAGAATATCAAACTCTGGTTGCGACAAAAGACAAGACGCTTCTGGATAGGGAAAAAAGTGGTCTGATTATGACATCATAATGCAAAAAAGAAATAAACAAAAGCTTACGGCACCTGAGGTTCCTAGTTGGTCTCCCATACAAGTACTAACCAGACCCGAGTCTGGATGGCTTCCGAGATCTGACGAGATCAAGCATTTTCAGACTGGTATGGCCGTAAGGGAAATTAAGAGAATGCGATCTCGCTAATGTTGGTAGAATATCAAACTCTGGTTGCGACAAAAGACAAGACGCTTCTGGATAGGGAAAAAAGTGGTCTGATTATGACATCATAATGCAAAAAAGAAATAAACAAAAGCTTACGGCACCTGAGGTTCCTAGTTGGTCTCCCATACAAGTACTAACCAGGCCCGAGTCTGGATGGCTTCCGAGATCTGGCATTTTCAGACTGGTATGGCCGTAAGTGAAATTAAGAGAATGCGATCTCGCTAATGTTGGTAGAATATCAAACTCTGGTTGCGACAAAAGACAAGACGCTTCTGGATAGGGAAAAAAGTGGTCTGATTATGACATCATAATGCAAAAAATAAATAAACAAAAGCTTACGGCACCTAAGGTTCCTAGTTGGTCTCCCATACAAGTACTAACCAGGCCCGAGTCTGGATGGCTTCCGAGATCTGACAAGATCAGGCATTTTCAGACTGGTATAGCCGTAAGTGAAATTAAGAGAATGCGATCTCGCTAATGTTGGTAGAATATCAAACTCTGGTTGCGACAAAAGACAAGACGCTTCTGGATAGGGAAAAAGTGGTCTGATTATGACATCATAATGCAAAAAAGAAATAAACAAAAGCTTACGGCACCTGAGGTTATTAGTTGGTCTCCCATACAAGTACTAACCAGGCCCGAGTTTGGATGGCTTCCGAGATCTGACGAGATCAGGCGAGATCAGGCATTTTCAGACTGGTATGGCCGTAAGGGAAATTAAGAGAATGCGATCTCGCTAATGTTGGTAGAATATCAAACTCTGGTTGCGACAAAAGACAAGACGCTTCTGGATAGGGAAAAAAGTGGTCTGATTATGACATCATAATGCAAAAAAGAAATAAACAAAAGCTTACGGCACCTGAGGTTCCTAGTTGGTCTCCCATAGGGAAAAAAGTGGTCTGATTATGACATCATAATGCAAAAAATAAATAAACAAAAGCTTACGGCACCTGAGGTTCCTAGTTGGTCTCCCATACAAGTACTAACCAGACCCAAGTCTGGATGGCTTCCGAGATCTGACGAGATCAGGCATTTTCAGACTGGTATGTCCGTAACTGAAATTAAGAGAATGCGATCTCGCTAATGTTGGTAGAATATCAAACTCTGGTTGCGACAAAAGACAAGACGCTTCTGGATAGGGAAAAAAGTGGTCTGATTATGACATCATAATGCAAAAAAGAAATAAACAAAAGTTTACGGCACCTGAGGTTTTTAGTTGGTCTCCCATACAAGTACTAACCAGGCCCGAGTCTGGATGGCTTCCGAGATCTGGCATTTTCAGACTGGTATGGCCGTAAGTGAAATTAAGAGAATGCGATTTCGTTAATGTTGGTAGAATATCAAACTCTGGTTGCGACAAAAGACAAGATGCTTCTGGATAGGGAAAAAAGTGGTCTGATTATGACATCATAATGCAAAAAAGAAATAAACAAAAGCTTACGGCACCTGAGGTTCCTAGTTGGTCTCCCATAGGGAAAAGTGGTCTGATTATGACATCATAATGCAAAAAAGAAATAAACAAAAGCTTACAGCACCTGAGGTTCCTAGTTGGTCTCCCATACAAGTACTAACCAGGCCCGAGTCTGGATGGCTTCCGAGATCTGACGAGATCAGGCATTTTCAGACTGGTATGGCCGTAAGGGAAATTAAGAGAATGCGATCTCGCTAATGTTGGTAGAATATCAAACTCTGGTTGCGACAAAAGACAAGACGCTTCTGGATAGGGAAAAAAGTGGTCTGATTATGACATCATAATGCAAAAAAGAAATAAACAAAAGCTTACGGCACCTGAGGTTCCTAGTTGGTCTCCCATAGGGAAAAAAGTGGTCTGATTATGACATCATAATGCAAAAAAGAAATAAACAAAAGCTTACAGCACCTGAGGTTCCTAGTTGGTCTCCCATACAAGTACTAACCAGGCACGAGTCTGGATGGCTTCCGAGATCTGACGAGATCAGGCATTTTCAGACTGGTATGGCCATAAGTGAAATTAAGAGAATGCGATCTCGCTAATGTTGGTAGAATATCAAACTCTGGTTGCGACAAAAGACAAGATGCTTCTGGATAGGGAAAAAAGTGGTCTGATTATGACATCATAATGCAAAAAAGAAATAAACAAAAGCCTACGGCACCTGAGGTTCCTAGTTGGTCTCCCATACAAGTACTAACCAGGCCCGAGTCTGGATGGCTTCCGAGATCAGGCATTTTCAGACTGGTATGGCCGTAAGTGAAATTAAGAGAATGCGATCTCGCTAATGTTGGTAGAATATCAAACTCTGGTTGCGACAAAAGACAAGACGCTTCTGGATAGGGAAAAAAGTGGTCTGATTATGACATCATAATGCAAAAAAGAAATAAACAAAAGCCTACGGCACCTGAGGTTCCTAGTTGGTCTCCCATACAAGTACTAACCAGGCCCGAGTCTGGATGGCTTCCGAGATCTGACATTTTCAGACTGGTATGGCCGTAAGTGAAATTAAGAGAATGCGATCTCGCTAATGTTGGTAGAATATCAAACTCTGGTTGCGACAAAAGACAAGACGCTTCTGGATAGGGAAAAAAGTGGTCTGATTATGACATCATAATGCAAAAAAGAAATAAACAAAAGCTTACGGCACCTGAGGTTCCTAGTTGGTCTCCCATACAAGTACTAACCAGACCCGAGTCTGGATGGCTTCCGAGATCTGACGAGATCAAGCATTTTCAGACTGGTATGGCCGTAAGGGAAATTAAGAGAATGCGATCTCGCTAATGTTGGTAGAATATCAAACTCTGGTTGCGACAAAAGACAAGACGCTTCTGGATAGGGAAAAAAGTGGTCTGATTATGACATCATAATGCAAAAAAGAAATAAACAAAAGCTTACGGCACCTGAGGTTCCTAGTTGGTCTCCCATACAAGTACTAACCAGGCCCGAGTCTGGATGGCTTCCGAGATCTGGCATTTTCAGACTGGTATGGCCGTAAGTGAAATTAAGAGATTGCGATCTCGCTAATGTTGGTAGAATATCAAACTCTGGTTGCGACAAAAGACAAGACGCTTCTGGATAGGGAAAAAAGTGGTCTGATTATGACATCATAATGCAAAAAAGAAATAAACAAAAGCTTACGGCACCTGAGGTTCCTAGTTGGTCTCCCATACAAGTACTAACCAGACCCGAGTCTGGATGGCTTCCGAGATCTGACGAGATCAAGCATTTTCAGACTGGTATGGCCGTAAGGGAAATTAAGAGAATGCGATCTCGCTAATGTTGGTAGAATATCAAACTCTGGTTGCGACAAAAGACAAGACGCTTCTGGATAGGGAAAAAAGTGGTCTGATTATGACATCATAATGCAAAAAAGAAATAAACAAAAGCTTACGGCACCTGAGGTTCCTAGTTGGTCTCCCATACAAGTACTAACCAGGCCCGAGTCTGGATGGCTTCCGAGATCTGGCATTTTCAGACTGGTATGGCCGTAAGTGAAATTAAGAGAATGCGATCTCGCTAATGTTGGTAGAATATCAAACTCTGGTTGCGACAAAAGACAAGACGCTTCTGGATAGGGAAAAAAGTGGTCTGATTATGACATCATAATGCAAAAAAGAAATAAACAAAAGCTTACGGCACCTAAGGTTCCTAGTTGGTCTCCCATACAAGTACTAACCAGGCCCGAGTCTGGATGGCTTCCGAGATCTGACAAGATCAGGCATTTTCAGACTGGTATAGCCGTAAGTGAAATTAAGAGAATGCGATCTCGCTAATGTTGGTAGAATATCAAACTCTGGTTGCGACAAAAGACAAGACGCTTCTGGATAGGGAAAAAATGGTCTGATTATGACATCATAATGCAAAAAAGAAATAAACAAAAGCTTACGGCACCTGAGGTTATTAGTTGGTCTCCCATACAAGTACTAACCAGGCCCAAGTTTGGATGGCTTCCGAGATCTGACGAGATCAGGCGAGATCAGGCATTTTCAGACTGGTATGGCCGTAAGGGAAATTAAGAGAATGCGATCTCGCTAATGTTGGTAGAATATCAAACTCTGGTTGCGACAAAAGACAAGACGCTTCTGGATAGGGAAAAAAGTGGTCTGATTATGACATCATAATGCAAAAAAGAAATAAACAAAAGCTTACGGCACCTGAGGTTCCTAGTTGGTCTCCCATAGGGAAAAAAGTGGTCTGATTATGACATCATAATGCAAAAAATAAATAAACAAAAGCTTACGGCACCTGAGGTTCCTAGTTGGTCTCCCATACAAGTACTAACCAGACCCAAGTCTGGATGGCTTCCGAGATCTGACGAGATCAGGCATTTTCAGACTGGTATGGCCGTAAGTGAAATTAAGAGAATGCGATCTCGCTAATGTTGGTAGAATATCAAACTCTGGTTGCGACAAAAGACAAGACGCTTCTGGATAGGGAAAAAAGTGGTCTGATTATGACATCATAATGCAAAAAAGAAATAAACAAAAGTTTACGGCACCTGAGGTTTTTAGTTGGTCTCCCATACAAGTACTAACCAGGCCCGAGTCTGGATGGCTTCCGAGATCTGGCATTTTCAGACTGGTATGGCCGTAAGTGAAATTAAGAGAATGCGATCTCGTTAATGTTGGTAGAATATCAAACTCTGGTTGCGACAAAAGACAAGATGCTTCTGGATAGGGAAAAAAGTGGTCTGATTATGACATCATAATGCAAAAAAGAAATAAACAAAAGCTTACGGCACCTGAGGTTCCTAGTTGGTCTCCCATAGGGAAAAAGTGGTCTGATTATGACATCATAATGCAAAAAAGAAATAAACAAAAGCTTACAGCACCTGAGGTTCCTAGTTGGTCTCCCATACAAGTACTAACCAGGCCCGAGTCTGGATGGCTTCCGAGATCTGACGAGATCAGGCATTTTCAGACTGGTATGGCCGTAAGGGAAATTAAGAGAATGCGATCTCGCTAATGTTGGTAGAATATCAAACTCTGGTTGCGACAAAAGACAAGACGCTTCTGGATAGGGAAAAAAGTGGTCTGATTATGACATCATAATGCAAAAAAGAAATAAACAAAAGCTTACGGCACCTGAGGTTCCTAGTTGGTCTCCCATAGGGAAAAAAGTGGTCTGATTATGACATCATAATGCAAAAAAGAAATAAACAAAAGCTTACAGCACCTGAGGTTCCTAGTTGGTCTCCCATACAAGTACTAACCAGGCACGAGTCTGGATGGCTTCCGAGATCTGACGAGATCAGGCTTTTTCAGACTGGTATGGCCATAAGAGAAATTAAGAGAATGCGATCTCGCTAATGTTGGTAGAATATCAAACTCTGGTTGCGACAAAAGACAAGACGCTTCTGGATAGGGAAAAAAGTGGTCTGATTATGACATCATAATGTAAAAAAGAAATAAACAAAAGCTTTCGGCACCTGAGGTTCCTAGTTGGTCTCCCATACAAGTACTAACCGGACCCGAGTATGGATGGCTTCCGAGATCTGACGAGATCAGGCATTTTCAGACTGGTATGGCCGTAAGAGAAATTAAGAGAATGCGATCTCGCTAATGTTGGTAGAATATCAAACTCTGGTTTCGACAAAAGACAAGACGCTTCTGGATAGGGAAAAAATATGTCTGATTATGACATCATAATGCAAAAAAGAAATAAACAAAAGCTTACGGCACCTGAGGTTCCTAGTTGGTCTCCCATACAAGTACTAACCAGGCCCGAGTCTGGATGGCTTCCGAGATCTGACGAGATCAGGCATTTTCAGACTGGTATGGCCGTAAGTTAAATTAAGAGAATGCGATCTCGCTAATGTTGGTAGAATATCAAACTCTGGTTGCGACAAAAGACAAGACGCTTCTGGATAGGGAAAAAAGTGGTCTGATTATGACATCATAATGCAAAAAAGAAATAAACAAAAGCTTACGGCACCTGAGGTTCCTAGTTGGTCTCCCATACAAGTACTAACCAGGCCCAAGTCTGGATGGCTTCCGAGATCTGACGAGATCAGGCATTTTAAGACTGGTATGGCCGTAAGTGAAATTAAGAGAATGCGATCTCGTTAATGTTGGTAGAATATCAAACTCTGGTTGCGACAAAAGACAAGAAGCTTCTGGATAGGGAAAAAAGTGGTCTGATTATGACATCATAATGCAAAAAAGAAATAAACAAAAGCTTACGACACCTGAGGTTCCTAGTTGGTCTCCCATACAAGTACTAACCAGGCCCGTGTCTGGATGGCTTCCGAGATCTGGCACTTTCAGACTGGTATGGCCGTAAGTGAAATTAAGAGAATGCGATCTCGCTAATGTTGGTAGAATATCAAACTCTGGTTGCGACAAAAGACAAGACGCTTCTGGATAGGGAAAAAAGTGGTCTGATTATGACATCATAATGCAAAAAAGAAATAAACAAAAGCTTACGGCACCTGAGGTTCCTAGTTGGTCTCCCATAGGGAAAAAAGTGGTCTGATTATGACATCATAATGCAAAAAAGAAATAAACAAAAGCTTACGGCACCTGAGGTTCCTAGTTGGTCTCCCATACAAGTACTAACCAGGCCCAAGTCTGGATGGCTTCCGAGATCTGACGAGATCAGGCATTTTCAGACTGGTATGGCCGTAAGTGAAATTAAGAGAATGCGATCTCGCTAATGTTGGTAGAATATCAAACTCTGGTTGCGACAAAAGACAAGACGCTTCTGGATAGGGAAAAAAGTGGTCTGATTATGACATCATAATGCAAAAAAGAAATAAACAAAAGCTTACGGCACCTGAGGTTCCTAGTTGGTCTCCCATAGGGAAAAAAGTGGTCTGATTATGACATCATAATGCAAAAAAGAAATAAACAAAAGCTTACGGCACCTGAGGTTCCTAGTTGGTCTCCCATACAAGTACTAACCAGGCCCAAGTCTGGATGGCTTCCGAGATCTGGCATTTTCAGACTGGTATGGCCGTAAGTGAAATTAAAAGAATGCGATCTCGCTAATGTTGGTAGAATATCAAACTCTGGTTGCGACAAAAGACAAGACGCTTCTGGATAGGGAAAAAAGTGGTCTGATTATGACATCTTAATGCAAAAAAGAAATAAACAAAAGCTTACGGCACCTGAGGTTCCTAGTTGGTCTCCCATACAAGTACTAACCAGGCCCAGGTCTGGATGGCTTCCGAGATCTGACGACATCAGGAATTTTCAGACTGGTATGGCCGTAAGTGAAATTAGGAGAATGCGATCTCGTTTATGTTGGTAGAATATCAAACTCTGGTTGCGACAAAAGACAAGATGCTTCTGGATAGGGAAAAAAGTGGTCTGATTATGACATCATAATGCAAAAAAGAAATAAACAAAAGCTTACGGCACCTGAGGTTCCTAGTTGGTATCCCATAGGGAAAAAAGTGGTCTGATTATGACATCATAATGCAAAAAAGAAATAAACAAAAGCTTACGGCACCTGAGGTTCCTAGTTGGTCTCCCATGCAAGTACTAACCAGGCCCGAGTCTGAATGGCTTCCGAGATTTGACGAGATCAGGCATTTTCAGACTGGTATGGCCGTAAGTGAAATTAAGAGAATGCGATCTCGCTAATGTTGGTAGAATATCAAACTCTGGTTGCGACAAAAGACAAGACTCTTCTGGATAGGGAAAAAAGTGGTCTGATTATGACATCATAATGCAAAAAAGAAATAAACAAAAGCTTACGGCACCTGAGGTTCCTAGTTGGTCTCCCATAGGGAAAAAAGTGGTCTGATTATGACATCATAATGCAAAAAAGAAATAAACAAAAGCTTACGGCACCTGAGGTTCCTAGTTGGTCTCCCATTCAAGTACTAACCAGGCCCAAGTCTGGATGGCTTCCGAGATCTGACGAGATCAGGCATTTTCAGACTGGTATGGCCGTAAGTGAAACTAAGCGAATGCGATCTCGCTAATGTTGGTAGAATATCAAACTCTGGTTGCGACAAAAGACAAGACGCTTCTGGATAGGGAAAAAAGTGGTCTGATTATGACATCATAATGCAAAAAAGAAATAAACAAAAGCTTACGGCACCTGAGGTTCCTAGTTGGTCTCCCATACAAGTACTAACCAGGCCCAAGTCTGGATGGCTTGCGATATCTGATGAGATCAGGCATTTTCAGACTGGTATGGCCGTAAATGAAATTAAGAAAATGCGATCTCGCTAATGTTGGTAGAATATCAAACTCTGGTTGCGACAAAAGACAAGACGCTTCTGGATAGGGAAAAAAGTGGTCTGATTATGACATCATAATGCAAAAAAGAAATAAACAAAAGCTTACGGCACCTGAGGTTCCTAGTTGGTCTCCCATAGGGAAAAAAGTGGTCTGATTATGACATCATAATGCAAAAAAGAAATAAACAAAAGCTTACGGCACCTGAGGTTCCTAGTTGGTCTCCCATACAAGTACTAACCAGGCCCAAGTCTGGATGGGTTCCGAGATCTGACGAGATCATTCATTTTCAGACTGGTATGGCCGTAAGTGAAATTAAGAGAATGCGATCTCGCTAATGTTGGTAGAATATCAAACTCTGGTTGCGACAAAAGACAAGACGCTTCTGGATAGGGAAAAAAGTGGTCTGATTATAACATCATAATGCAAAAAAGAAATAAACAAAAGCTTACGGCACCTGAGGTTCCTAGTTGGTCTCCCATAGGGAAAAAAGTGGTCTGATTATGACATCATAATGCAAAAAAGAAATAAACAAAAGCTTACGGCACCTGAGGTTCCTAGTTGGTCTCCCATACAAGTACTAACCAGGCCCAAGTCTGGATGGCTTCCGAGATCTGGCATTTTCAGACTGGTATGGCCGTAAGTGAAATTAAGAGAATGCGATCTCGCTAATGTTGGTAGAATATCAAACTCTGGTTGCGACAAAAGACAAGACGCTTCTGGATAGGGAAAAAAGTGGTCTGATTATAACATCATAATGCAAAAAAGAAATAAACAAAAGCTTACGGCACCTGAGGTTCCTAGTTGGTCTCCCATAGGGAAAAAAGTGGTCTGATTATGACATCATAATGCAAAAAAGAAATAAACAAAAGCTTACGGCACCTGAGGTTCCTAGTTGGTCTCCCATACAAGTACTAACCAGGCCCAAGTCTGGATGGCTTCCGAGATCTGGCATTTTCAGACTGGTATGGCCGTAAGTGAAATTAAGAGAATGCGATCTCGCTAATGTTGGTAGAATATCAAACTCTGGTTGCGACAAAAGACAAGACGCTTCTGGATAGGGAAAAAAGTGGTCTGATTATGACATCATAATGGAAAAAAAGAAATTAACAAAAGCTTACGGCACCTGAGGTTCCTAGTTGGTCTCCCTTAGGGAAAAAAGTGGTCTGATTATGACATCATAATGCAAAAAAGAAATAAACAAAAGCTTACGGCACCTGAGGTTCCTAGTTGGTCTCCCATACAAATACTAACCAGGCCCGAGTCTGGATGGCTTCCGAGATCTGGCATTTTCAGACTGGTATGGCCGTAAGTGAAATTAAGAGAATGCGATCTCGCTAATGTTGGTAGAATATCAAACTCTGGTTGCGACAAAAGACAAGACGCTTCTGGATAGGGAAAAAAGTGGTCTGATTATGACATCATAATGCAAAAAAGAAATAAACAAAAGCTTACGGCACCTGAGGTTCCTAGTTGGTCTCCCAGTCAAGTACTAACCAGGCCCGAGTCTGGATGGCTTCCGAGATCTGACGAGATCAGGCATTTTCAGACTGGTATGGCCGTAAGGGAAATTAAGAGAATGCGATCTCGCTAATGTTGGTAGAATATCAAACTCTGGTTGCGACATAAGACAAGACGCTTCTGGATAGGGAAAAAAGTGGTCTGATTATGACATCATAATGCAAAAAAGAAATAAACAAAAGCTTACGGCACCTGAGGTTCCTAGCTGGTCTCCCATACAAGTACTAACCAGGCCCGAGTCTGGATGGCTTCCGAGATCTGACGAGATCAGGCATTTTCAGACTGGTATGGCCGTAAGGGAAATTAAGAGAATGCGATCTCGCTAATGTTGGTAGAATATCAAACTCTGGTTGCGACAAAAGACAAGACGCTTCTGGATAGGGAAAAAAGTGGTCTGATTATGACATCATAATGCAAAAAAGAAATAAACAAAAGCTTACGGCACCTGAGGTTCCTAGTTGGTCTCCCATACAAGTACTAACCAGGCCCAGGTCTGGATGGCTTCCGAGATCTGACGACATCAGGAATTTTCAGACTGGTATGGCCGTAAGTGAAATTAGGAGAATGCGATCTCGTTTATGTTGGTAGAATATCAAACTCTGGTTGCGACAAAAGACAAGATGCTTCTGGATAGGGAAAAAAGTGGTCTGATTATGACATCATAATGCAAAAAAGAAATAAACAAAAGCTTACGGCACCTGAGGTTCCTAGTTGGTATCCCATAGGGAAAAAAGTGGTCTGATTATGACATCATAATGCAAAAAAGAAATAAACAAAAGCTTACGGCACCTGAGGTTCCTAGTTGGTCTCCCATTCAAGTACTAACCAGGCCCAAGTCTGGATGGCTTCCGAGATCTGACGAGATCAGGCATTTTCAGACTGGTATGGCCGTAAGTGAAACTAAGCGAATGCGATCTCGCTAATGTTGGTAGAATATCAAACTCTGGTTGCGACAAAAGACAAGACGCTTCTGGATAGGGAAAAAAGTGGTCTGATTATGACATCATAATGCAAAAAAGAAATAAACAAAAGCTTACGGCACCTGAGGTTCCTAGTTGGTCTCCCATACAAGTACTAACCAGGCCCAAGTCTGGATGGCTTGCGATATCTGATGAGATCAGGCATTTTCAGACTGGTATGGCCGTAAATGAAATTAAGAAAATGCGATCTCGCTAATGTTGGTAGAATATCAAACTCTGGTTGCGACAAAAGACAAGACGCTTCTGGATAGGGAAAAAAGTGGTCTGATTATGACATCATAATGCAAAAAAGAAATAAACAAAAGCTTACGGCACCTGAGGTTCCTAGTTGGTCTCCCATAGGGAAAAAAGTGGTCTGATTATGACATCATAATGCAAAAAAGAAATAAACAAAAGCTTACGGCACCTGAGGTTCCTAGTTGGTCTCCCATGCAAGTACTAACCAGGCCCAAGTCTGGATGGGTTCCGAGATCTGACGAGATCATTCATTTTCAGACTGGTATGGCCGTAAGTGAAATTAAGAGAATGCGATCTCGCTAATGTTGGTAGAATATCAAACTCTGGTTGCGACAAAAGACAAGACGCTTCTGGATAGGGAAAAAAGTGGTCTGATTATAACATCATAATGCAAAAAAGAAATAAACAAAAGCTTACGGCACCTGAGGTTCCTAGTTGGTCTCCCATAGGGAAAAAAGTGGTCTGATTATGACATCATAATGCAAAAAAGAAATAAACAAAAGCTTACGGCACCTGAGGTTCCTAGTTGGTCTCCCATACAAGTACTAACCAGGCCCAAGTCTGGATGGCTTCCGAGATCTGGCATTTTCAGACTGGTATGGCCGTAAGTGAAATTAAGAGAATGCGATCTCGCTAATGTTGGTAGAATATCAAACTCTGGTTGCGACAAAAGACAAGACGCTTCTGGATAGGGAAAAAAGTGGTCTGATTATAACATCATAATGCAAAAAAGAAATAAACAAAAGCTTACGGCACCTGAGGTTCCTAGTTGGTCTCCCATAGGGAAAAAAGTGGTCTGATTATGACATCATAATGCAAAAAAGAAATAAACAAAAGCTTACGGCACCTGAGGTTCCTAGTTGGTCTCCCATACAAGTACTAACCAGGCCCAAGTCTGGATGGCTTCCGAGATCTGGCATTTTCAGACTGGTATGGCCGTAAGTGAAATTAAGAGAATGCGATCTCGCTAATGTTGGTAGAATATCAAACTCTGGTTGCGACAAAAGACAAGACGCTTCTGGATAGGGAAAAAAGTGGTCTGATTATGACATCATAATGGAAAAAAAGAAATTAACAAAAGCTTACGGCACCTGAGGTTCCTAGTTGGTCTCCCTTAGGGAAAAAAGTGGTCTGATTATGACATCATAATGCAAAAAAGAAATAAACAAAAGCTTACGGCACCTGAGGTTCCTAGTTGGTCTCCCAGTCAAGTACTAACCAGGCCCGAGTCTGGATGGCTTCCGAGATCTGACGAGATCAGGCATTTTCAGACTGGTATGGCCGTAAGGGAAATTAAGAGAATGCGATCTCGCTAATGTTGGTAGAATATCAAACTCTGGTTGCGACATAAGACAAGACGCTTCTGGATAGGGAAAAAAGTGGTCTGATTATGACATCATAATGCAAAAAAGAAATAAACAAAAGCTTACGGCACCTGAGGTTCCTAGCTGGTCTCCCATACAAGTACTAACCAGGCCCGAGTCTGGATGGCTTCCGAGATCTGACGAGATCAGGCATTTTCAGACTGGTATGGCCGTAAGGGAAATTAAGAGAATGCGATCTCGCTAATGTTGGTAGAATATCAAACTCTGGTTGCGACAAAAGACAAGACGCTTCTGGATAGGGAAAAAAGTGGTCTGATTATGACATCATAATGCAAAAAAGAAATAAACAAAAGCTTACGGCACCTGAGGTTCCTAGTTGGTCTCGCATACAAGTACTAACCAGGCCCAAGTCTGGATGGCTTCTGAGATCTGACGAGATCAGGCATTTTCAGACTGGTATAGCTGTAAGTGAAATTAAGAGAATGCGATCTCGCTAATGTTGGTAGAATATCAAACTCTGGTTGCGACAAAAGACAAGACGCTTCTGGATACGGAAAAAAGTGGTCTGATTATGACATCATAATGCAAAAAAGAAATAAACAAAAGCTTACGGCACCTGAGGTTCCTAGTTGGTCTCCCATAGGGAAAAAAGTGGTCTGATTATGACATCATAATGCAAAAAAGAAATAAACAAAAGCTTACGGCACCTGAGGTTCCTAGTTGGTCTCCCATACAAGTACTAACCAGGCCCGAGTCTGGATGGCTTCCGAGATTTGACGAGATCAGGCATTTTCAGACTGGTATGGCCGTAAGTGAAATTAAGAGAATGCGATCTCGCTAATGTTGGTAGAATATCAAACTCTGGTTGCGACAAAAGACAAGACGCTTCTGGATAGGGAAAAAAGTGGTCTGATTATGACATCATAATGCAAAAAAGAAATAAACAAAAGCTTACGGCACCTGAGGTTCCTAGTTGGTCTCCCATACAAGTACTAACCAGGCCCGTGTCTGGATGGCTTCTGAGATCTGACGAGATCAGGCATTTTCAGACTGGTATGGCCGTAAGTGAAATTAAGAGAATGCGATCTCGCTAATGTTGGTAGAATATCAAACTCTGGTTGCGACAAAAGACAAGACGCTTCTGGATAGGGAAAAAAGTGGTCTGATTATGACATCATAATGCAAAAAAGAAATAAACAAAAGCTTACGGCACCTGAGGTTCCTAGTTGGTCTCCCATACGGAAAAAAGTGGTCTGATTATGACATCATAAAGCAAAAAAGAAATAAACAAAAGCTTACGGCACCTGAGGTTCCTAGTTGGTCTCCCATACAAGTACTAACCAGGCCCAAGTCTGGATGGCTTCCGAGATCTGACGAGATCAGGCATTTTCAGACTGGTATGGCCGTAAGTGAAATTAAGAGAATGCGATCTCGCTAATGTTGGTAGAATATCAAACTCTGGTTGCGACAAAAGACAAGACGCTTCTGGATAGGGAAAAAAGTGGTCTGATTATGACATCATAATGCAAAAAAGAAATAAACAAAAGCTTACGGCACCTGAGGTTCCTAGTTGGTCTCCCATAGGGAAAAAAGTGGTCTGATTATGACATCATAATGCAAAAAAGAAATAAACAAAAGCTTACGGCACCTGAGGTTCCTAGTTGGTCTCCCATACAAGTACTAACCAGGCCCGAGTCTGGATGGCTTCCGAGATCTGACATTTTCAGACTGGTATGGCCGTAAGTGAAATTAAGAGAATGCGATCTCGCTACTGTTGGTAGAATATCAAACTCTGGTTGCGACAAAAGACAAGACGCTTCTGGATAGGGAAAAAAGTGGTCTGATTATGACATCATAATGCAAAAAAGAAATAAACAAAAGCTTACGGCACCTGAGGTTCCTAGTTGGTCTCCCATAGGGAAAAAAGTTGTCTGATTATGACATCATAATGCAAAAAAGAAATAAACAAAAGCTTACGGCACCTGAGGTTCCTAGTTGGTCTCCCATAGGGAAAAAAGTGGTCTGATTATGACATCATAATGCAAAAAAGAAATAAACAAAAGCTTACGGCACCTGAGGTTCCTAGTTGGTCTCCCATACAAGTACTAACCAGGCCCAAGTCTGGATGGCTTCCGAGATCTGGCATTTTCAGACTGGTATGGCCGTAAGTGAAATTAAGAGAATGCGATCTCGCTAATGTTGGTAGAATATCAAACTCTGGTTGCGACAAAAGACAAGACGCTTCTGGATAGGGAAAAAAGTGGTCTGATTATGACATCATAATGCAAAAAAGAAATAAACAAAAGCTTACGGCACCTGAGGTTCCTAGTTGGTCTCCCATAGGGAAAAAAGTGGTCTGATTATGACATCATAATGCAAAAAAGAAATAAACAAAAGCTTACGGCACCTGAGGTTCCTAGTTGGTCTCCCATACAAGTACTAACCAGGCCCGAGTCTGGATGGCTTCCGAGATCTGACGAGATCAGGCATTTTCAGACTGGTATGGCCGTAAGTGAAATTAAGAGAATGCGATCTCGCTAATGTTGGTAGAATATCAAACTCTGGTTGCGACAAAAGACAAGACGCTTCTGGATAGGGAAAAAAGTGGTCTGATTATGACATCATAATGCAAAAAAGAAATAAACAAAAGCTTACGGCACCTGAGGTTCCTAGTTGGTCTCCCATTCAAGTACTAACCAGGCCCGAGTCTGGATGGCTTCCGAGATCTGACGAGATCAGGCATTTTCAGACTGGTATGGCCGTAAGGGAAATTAAGAGAATGCGATCTCGCTAATGTTGGTAGAATATCAAACTCTGGTTGCGACAAAAGACAAGACGCTTCTGGATAGGGAAAAAAGTGGTCTGATTATGACATCATAATGCAAAAAAGAAATAAACAAAAGCTTACGGCACCTGAGGTTCCTAGTTGGTCTCC
Organism: Pelobates fuscus; assembly: GCF_036172605.1. Classification (NCBI taxonomy): domain Eukaryota; kingdom Metazoa; phylum Chordata; class Amphibia; order Anura; family Pelobatidae; genus Pelobates; species Pelobates fuscus. The sequence goes on along the minus strand of NC_086318.1, from coordinate 286,889,324 downwards.
CATACAAGTACTAACCAGGCCCGAGTCTGGATGGCTTCCGAGATCTGACGAGATCAGGCATTTTCAGACTGGTATGGCCGTAAGGGAAATTAAGAGAATGCGATCTCGCTAATGTTGGTAGAATATCAAACTCTGGTTGCGACAAAAGACAAGACGCTTCTGGATAGGGAAAAAAGTGGTCTGATTATGACATCATAATGCAAAAAAGAAATAAACAAAAGCTTACGGCACCTGAGGTTCCTAGTTGGTCTCCCATACAAGTACTAACCAGGCCCAAGTCTGGATGGCTTCTGAGATCTGACGAGATCAGGCATTTTCAGACTGGTATAGCTG